>NC_140144.1:0-1366155 GCF_964035555.1 Netta rufina
TCATGTGGGAAAAGTGTAAATTGCGGGGTTTGGAGAACATCACGTAGGTGTAGGGTGGTTTTGGGCTGGATCTATAGTTTTGGGGGATTTTCTTCCAGTTTTGGGGGTGATGCCGTTCTTCTTTGGGGTGTTTTTGACGTGGTTTGGGGTCTCCGTTGGGTTTCGTTGGGTTATCCGTGGTCATCATGGTGGAAAAATGTAAATTGTGGGGTTTGGAGAACATCAGGTAGGTTTAGGGTGGTTTTGGGCTGGATCTATAGTTTTGGGGGATTTTCTTCCAGTTGTGGGGGTGATCCTGTTGTTGTTTGGGTGTTTTTGACGTGTTTTGGGGTCTCTGTTGGGTTTCGTTGGGTTCTTGTTGGTCATCATGGTGGAAAAATGTAAATTGTGGGTTTTGGAGAGCATCAGGTAGGTTTATGGGGACTTTTGGGGCAGATTCATGGTTTTGGGGGTTTTCTTCTGTTTTTAATTCTGATCCAGTTGTTTTTTGGGGTGTTTTTGTCGTGTTTTGGGGTCTCCGTTGGGTTTCGATGGGTTTTCCATGGTCATCATGTTGGAAAAGCTTAAATTGTGAGTTTTGTAGAACATCAGGTAGGTTTAGTCTGGTTTTGGGGGGAAATTCATACGTTTGGGGGTTTTTTCTTCTGATCCAGTTCTTTTTTGGGGTGTTTTTTTGACTTGTTTTGGGGTTTCCGTTGTGTTTTGTTGAGTTCCTAATGGGTTTTATGGTGGTTGGGAGTGGACTTTGGGATTTGGAGAACATCAGGTAGGTGCAGGGTGGTTTTGGGGTGGATCTATGGTTTTGGGGGATTTTCTTCCAGTTTTGGGGGTGATTCCGTTCTTGTTTGGGGTGTTTTTGACGTGTTTTTGGGTCTCCCTTGTGATTCGTTAGGTTCTCGTTGGTCGTTAACGTAAATGGGAGTGGATTGTTGGTTTTGGAGATCAGGTGAGTTTAGGGTGGATTTGGGGGGAAATTCATAGTTGTTTTTTTTTGTTTTGTTTTTTTGTTTTTCTTCTGATCCAGTTGTTTTTTGGGGTGTTTTTGATGTGTTTTGGGGTTTCCGTTGCGTTTCGTCGAGTTACTTATGGGTTTTATGGTGGTTGGGAGTGGACTTTGGGATTTGGAGAACATCAGGTAGGTTTATGGGGACTTTTGGGGCAGATTCATGGTGTTTGGGGTTTTCTTCTGTTTTAAATCTGATCCAGTTGTTTTTTGGGGTGTTTTTGACGTGTTTTGGTGTCTCTGTTGTGTTTCGTGTGGTTCTTGTTGGTCATCATGTTGGAAAAGTGTAAATTGTGGGTTTTGTAGAACATCAGGTAGGTTTAGGGTGGTTTTTGTGTGGATCTATGGTTTTGGGGGATTTTCTTCCAGTTTTGGGGGTAATGCCATTCTTCTTTGGGGTGTTACTGACATGTTTTGGGGTCTCCGTTTGGTTTCGTTGGGATCTCATTTGTCCTTAAGTTAAATGGGTGTAGATTTTTGGTTTTGGAGAAGATCAGGTGAGTTTAGGCTGGTTTTGGGGGAAATTCATAGTTTTGGGGTTTTTTTCTTCTGATCCAGTTTTTTTTTGGGTGTTTTTGACGTGTTTTGGGGTTTCCGTTGCATTTCGTCGAGTTCCTTATGGGTTTTATGGTGGTTGGGTGTGGATTTTGGCATTTGGAGAACATCAGGTAGGTGTAGGGTTGTTTTGGGGTAGATCGATGGTTTTGGGGGATTTTCTTCCAGTTTTGGGGGTGATCCCGTTCTTTTTAGGTGTGTTTTTGACGTGTTCTGGGGTCTCCGTTGGGTTTCGTTGGGTTTTCCGTGGTCATCGTTGTGGAAAAGGTTATATTGTGGGTTTTGGAGAACATCAGGTAGGTGTAGGGTGGTTTTGGGGTGGATCTATGGGTTTGGGGGTTTTCTGTCGTTTTTGGGGGGTTATCCCGTTCTTGTTTGGGGTGTTTTTGACGTGTTTTGCAATGTCCGTTGGGTTTTGTTGGGTTCTTGTTGGTCATCATGTGGGAAAAGTGTAAATTGCGGGGTTTGGAGAACATCACGTAGGTGTAGGGTGGTTTTGGGCTGGATCTATAGTTTTGGGGGATTTTCTTCCAGTTTTGGGGGTGATGCCGTTCTTCTTTGGGGTGTTTTTGACGTGGTTTGGGGTCTCTGTTGGGTTTCGTTGGGTTTTCCGTGGTCATCATGGTGGAAAAATGTAAATTGTGGGGTTTGGAGAACATCAGGTAGGTTTAGGGTGGTTTTGGGCTGGATCTATAGTTTTGGGGGATTTTCTTCCAGTTGTGGGGGTGATCCTGTTGTTGTTTGGGGTGTTTTTGACGTGTTTTGGGGTCTCTGTTGGGTTTCGTTGGGTTCTTGTTGGTCATCATGGTGGAAAAATGTAAATTGTGGGTTTTGGAGAGCATCAGGTAGGTTTATGGGGACTTTTGGGGCAGATTCATGGTTTTGGGGGTTTTCTTCTGTTTTTAATTCTGATCCAGTTGTTTTTTGGGGTGTTTTTGTCGTGTTTTGGGGTCTCCGTTGGGTTTCGATGGGTTTTCCATGGTCATCATGTTGGAAAAGTGTAAATTGTGAGTTTTGTAGAACATCAGGTAGGTTTAGTCTGGTTTTGGGGGAAATTCATACGTTTGGGGGTTTTTTCTTCTGATCCAGTTCTTTTTTGGGGTGTTTTTTTGACTTGTTTTGGGGTTTCCGTTGTGTTTTGTTGAGTTCCTAATGGGTTTTATGGTGGTTGGGAGTGGACTTTGGGATTTGGAGAACATCAGGTAGGTGCAGGGTGGTTTTGGGGTGGATCTATGGTTTTGGGGGATTTTCTTCCAGTTTTGGGGGTGATTCCGTTCTTGTTTGGGGTGTTTTTGACGTGTTTTTGGGTCTCCCTTGTGATTCGTTAGGTTCTCGTTGGTCGTTAACGTAAATGGGAGTGGATTGTTGGTTTTGGAGATCAGGTGAGTTTAGGGTGGATTTGGGGGGAAATTCATAGTTGTTTTTTTTTGTTTTGTTTTTTTGTTTTTCTTCTGATCCAGTTGTTTTTTGGGGTGTTTTTGATGTGTTTTGGGGTTTCCGTTGCGTTTCGTCGAGTTACTTATGGGTTTTATGGTGGTTGGGAGTGGACTTTGGGATTTGGAGAACATCAGGTAGGTTTATGGGGACTTTTGGGGCAGATTCATGGTGTTTGGGGTTTTCTTCTGTTTTTAAATCTGATCCAGTTGTTTTTTGGGGTGTTTTTGACGTGTTTTGGTGTCTCTGTTGTGTTTCGTGTGGTTCTTGTTGGTCATCATGTTGGAAAAGTGTAAATTGTGGGTTTTGTAGAACATCAGGTAGGTTTAGGGTGGTTTTTGTGTGGATCTATGGTTTTGGGGGATTTTCTTCCAGTTTTGGGGGTAATGCCATTCTTCTTTGGGGTGTTACTGACATGTTTTGGGGTCTCCGTTTGGTTTCGTTGGGATCTCATTTGTCCTTAAGTTAAATGGGTGTAGATTTTTGGTTTTGGAGAAGATCAGGTGAGTTTAGGCTGGTTTTGGGGGGAAATTCATAGTTTTGGGGTTTTTTTCTTCTGATCCAGTTTTTTTTGGGGGTGTTTTTGACGTGTTTTGGGGTTTCCGTTGCATTTCGTCGAGTTCCTTATGGGTTTTATGGTGGTTGGGTGTGGATTTTGGCATTTGGAGAACATCAGGTAGGTGTAGGGTTGTTTTGGGGTAGATCGATGGTTTTGGGGGATTTTCTTCCAGTTTTGGGGGTGATCCCGTTCTTTTTAGGTGTGTTTTTGACGTGTTCTGGGGTCTCCGTTGGGTTTCGTTGGGTTTTCCGTGGTCATCGTTGTGGAAAAGGTTATATTGTGGGTTTTGGAGAACATCAGGTAGGTGTAGGGTGGTTTTGGGGTGGATCTATGGGTTTGGGGGTTTTCTGTCGTTTTTGGGGGGTTATCCCGTTCTTGTTTGGGGTGTTTTTGACGTGTTTTGCAATGTCCGTTGGGTTTTGTTGGGTTCTTGTTGGTCATCATGTGGGAAAAGTGTAAATTGCGGGGTTTGGAGAACATCACGTAGGTGTAGGGTGGTTTTGGGCTGGATCTATAGTTTTGGGGGATTTTCTTCCAGTTTTGGGGGTGATGCCGTTCTTCTTTGGGGTGTTTTTGACGTGGTTTGGGGTCTCTGTTGGGTTTCGTTGGGTTTTCCGTGGTCATCATGGTGGAAAAATGTAAATTGTGGGGTTTGGAGAACATCAGGTAGGTTTAGGGTGGTTTTGGGCTGGATCTATAGTTTTGGGGGATTTTCTTCCAGTTGTGGGGGTGATCCTGTTGTTGTTTGGGGTGTTTTTGACGTGTTTTGGGGTCTCTGTTGGGTTTCGTTGGGTTCTTGTTGGTCATCATGGTGGAAAAATGTAAATTGTGGGTTTTGGAGAGCATCAGGTAGGTTTATGGGGACTTTTGGGGCAGATTCATGGTTTTGGGGGTTTTCTTCTGTTTTTAATTCTGATCCAGTTGTTTTTTGGGGTGTTTTTGTCGTGTTTTGGGGTCTCCGTTGGGTTTCGATGGGTTTTCCATGGTCATCATGTTGGAAAAGTGTAAATTGTGGGTTTTGGAGAACATCAGGTAGGTTTAGTCTGGTTTTGGGGGGAAATTCATACGTTTGGGGGTTTTTTCTTCTGATCCAGTTCTTTTTTGGGGTGTTTTTTTGACTTGTTTTGGGGTTTCCGTTGTGTTTTGTTGAGTTCCTAATGGGTTTTATGGTGGTTGGGAGTGGACTTTGGGATTTGGAGAACATCAGGTAGGTGCAGGGTGGTTTTGGGGTGGATCTATGGTTTTGGGGGATTTTCTTCCAGTTTTGGGGGTGATTCCGTTCTTGTTTGGGGTGTTTTTGACGTGTTTTTGGGTCTCCCTTGTGATTCGTTAGGTTCTCGTTGGTCGTTAACGTAAATGGGAGTGGATTGTTGGTTTTGGAGATCAGGTGAGTTTAGGGTGGATTTGGGGGGAAATTCATAGTTGTTTTTTTTTGTTTTGTTTTTTGTTTTTCTTCTGATCCAGTTGTTTTTTGGGGTGTTTTTGATGTGTTTTGGGGTTTCCGTTGCATTTCGTCGAGTTACTTATGGGTTTTATGGTGGTTGGGAGTGGACTTTGGGATTTGGAGAACATCAGGTAGGTTTATGGGGACTTTTGGGGCAGATTCATGGTGTTTGGGGTTTTCTTCTGTTTTTAAATCTGATCCAGTTGTTTTTTGGGGTGTTTTTGACGTGTTTTGGTGTCTCTGTTGTGTTTCGTGTGGTTCTTGTTGGTCATCATGTTGGAAAAGTGTAAATTGTGGGTTTTGTAGAACATCAGGTAGGTTTAGGGTGGTTTTTGTGTGGATCTATGGTTTTGGGGATTTTCTTCCAGTTTTGGGGGTAATGCCATTCTTCTTTGGGGTGTTACTGACATGTTTTGGGGTCTCCGTTTGGTTTCGTTGGGATCTCATTTGTCCTTAAGTTAAATGGGTGTAGATTTTTGGTTTTGGAGAAGATCAGGTGAGTTTAGGCTGGTTTTGGGGGGAAATTCATAGTTTTGGGGTTTTTTTCTTCTGATCCAGTTTTTTTTTGGGTGTTTTTGACGTGTTTTGGGGTTTCCGTTGCATTTCGTCGAGTTCCTTATGGGTTTTATGGTGGTTGGGTGTGGATTTTGGCATTTGGAGAACATCAGGTAGGTGTAGGGTTGTTTTGGGGTAGATCGATGGTTTTGGGGGATTTTCTTCCAGTTTTGGGGGTGATCCCGTTCTTTTTAGGTGTGTTTTTGACGTGTTCTGGGGTCTCCGTTGGGTTTCGTTGGGTTTTCCGTGGTCATCGTTGTGGAAAAGGTTATATTGTGGGTTTTGGAGAACATCAGGTAGGTGTAGGGTGGTTTTGGGGTGGATCTATGGGTTTGGGGGTTTTCTGTCATTTTTGGGGGGTTATCCCGTTCTTGTTTGGGGTGTTTTTGACGTGTTTTGCAATGTCCGTTGGGTTTTGTTGGGTTCTTGTTGGTCATAATGTGGGAAAAGTGTAAATTGCGGGGTTTGGAGAACATCACGTAGGTGTAGGGTGGTTTTGGGCTGGATCTATAGTTTTGGGGGATTTTCTTCCAGTTTTGGGGGTGATGCCGTTCTTCTTTGGGGTGTTTTTGACGTGGTTTGGGGTCTCCGTTGGGTTTCGTTGGGTTATCCGTGGTCATCATGGTGGAAAAATGTAAATTGTGGGTTTTGGAGAGCATCAGGTAGGTTTATGGGGACTTTTGGGGCAGATTCATGGTTTTGGGGGTTTTCTTCTGTTTTTAATTCTGATCCAGTTGTTTTTTGGGGTGTTTTTGTCGTGTTTTGGGGTCTCCGTTGGGTTTCGATGGGTTTTCCATGGTCATCATGTTGGAAAAGCTTAAATTGTGGGTTTTGTAGAACATCAGGTAGGTTTAGTCTGGTTTTGGGGGGAAATTCATACGTTTGGGGTTTTTTCTTCTGATCCAGTTCTTTTTTGGGGTGTTTTTTTGACTTGTTTTGGGGTTTCCGTTGTGTTTTGTTGAGTTCCTAATGGGTTTTATGGTGGTTGGGAGTGGACTTTGGGATTTGGAGAACATCAGGTAGGTGCAGGGTGGTTTTGGGGTGGATCTATGGTTTTGGGGGATTTTCTTCCAGTTTTGGGGGTGATTCCGTTCTTGTTTGGGGTGTTTTTGACGTGTTTTTGGGTCTCCCTTGTGATTCGTTAGGTTCTCGTTGGTCGTTAACGTAAATGGGAGTGGATTGTTGGTTTTGGAGATCAGGTGAGTTTAGGGTGGATTTGGGGGGAAATTCATAGTTGTTTTTTTTTGTTTTGTTTTTTTGTTTTTCTTCTGATCCAGTTGTTTTTTGGGGTGTTTTTGATGTGTTTTGGGGTTTCCGTTGCGTTTCGTCGAGTTACTTATGGGTTTTATGGTGGTTGGGAGTGGACTTTGGGATTTGGAGAACATCAGGTAGGTTTATGGGGACTTTTGGGGCAGATTCATGGTGTTTGGGGTTTTCTTCTGTTTTTAAATCTGATCCAGTTGTTTTTTGGGGTGTTTTTGACGTGTTTTGGTGTCTCTGTTGTGTTTCGTGTGGTTCTTGTTGGTCATCATGTTGGAAAAGTGTAAATTGTGGGTTTTGTAGAACATCAGGTAGGTTTAGGGTGGTTTTTGTGTGGATCTATGGTTTTGGGGGATTTTCTTCCAGTTTTGGGGGTAATGCCATTCTTCTTTGGGGTGTTACTGACATGTTTTGGGGTCTCCGTTTGGTTTCGTTGGGATCTCATTTGTCCTTAAGTTAAATGGGTGTAGATTTTTGGTTTTGGAGAAGATCAGGTGAGTTTAGGCTGGTTTTGGGGGGAAATTCATAGTTTTGGGTTTTTTTCTTCTGATCCAGTTCTTTTTTGGGGTGTTTTTGACGTGTTTTGGGTTTCCGTTGCATTTCGTCGAGTTCCTTATGGGTTTTATGGTGGTTGGGTGTGGATTTTGGCATTTGGAGAACATCAGGTAGGTGTAGGGTTGTTTTGGGGTAGATCGATGGTTTTGGGGGATTTTCTTCCAGTTTTGGGGGTGATCCCGTTCTTTTTAGGTGTGTTTTTGACGTGTTCTGGGGTCTCCGTTGGGTTTCGTTGGGTTTTCCGTGGTCATCGTTGTGGAAAAGGTTATATTGTGGGTTTTGGAGAACATCAGGTAGGTGTAGGGTGGTTTTGGGGTGGATCTATGGGTTTGGGGGTTTTCTGTCGTTTTTGGGGGGTTATCCCGTTCTTGTTTGGGGTGTTTTTGACGTGTTTTGCAATGTCCGTTGGGTTTTGTTGGGTTCTTGTTGGTCATAATGTGGGAAAAGTGTAAATTGCGGGTTTGGAGAACATCACGTAGGTGTAGGGTGGTTTTGGGCTGGATCTATAGTTTTGGGGATTTTCTTCCAGTTTTGGGGGCGATGCCGTTCTTCTTTGGGGTGTTTTTGACGTGGTTTGGGGTCTCCGTTGGGTTTCGTTGGGTTTTCCGTGGTCATCATGGTGGAAAAATGTAAATTGTGGGGTTTGGAGAACATCAGGTAGGTTTAGGGTGGTTTTGGGCTGGATCTATAGTTTTGGGGGATTTTCTTCCAGTTGTGGGGGTGATCCTGTTGTTGTTTGGGGTGTTTTTGACGTGTTTTGGGGTCTCTGTTGGGTTTCGTTGGGTTCTTGTTGGTCATCATGGTGGAAAAATGTAAATTGTGGGTTTTGGAGAGCATCAGGTAGGTTTATGGGGACTTTTGGGGCAGATTCATGGTTTTGGGGGTTTTCTTCTGTTTTTAATTCTGATCCAGTTGTTTTTTGGGGTGTTTTTGTCGTGTTTTGGGGTCTCCGTTGGGTTTCGATGGGTTTTCCATGGTCATCATGTTGGAAAAGTGTAAATTGTGGGTTTTGGAGAACATCAGGTAGGTTTAGTCTGGTTTTGGGGGGAAATTCATATGTTTGGGGGTTTTTTCTTCTGATCCAGTTCTTTTTTGGGGTGTTTTTTTGACTTGTTTTGGGGTTTCCGTTGTGTTTTGTTGAGTTCCTAATGGGTTTAATGGTGGTTGGGAGTGGACTTTGGGATTTGGAGAACATCAGGTAGGTGCAGGGTGGTTTTGGGGTGGATCTATGGTTTTGGGGGATTTTCTTCCAGTTTTGGGGGTGATGCCGTTCTTGTTTGGGGTGTTTTTGACGTGTTTTTGGGTCTCCCTTGTGATTCGTTAGGTTCTCGTTGGTCGTTAACGTAAATGGGAGTGGATTGTTGGTTTTGGAGATCAGGTGAGTTTAGGGTGGATTTGGGGGGAAATTCATAGTTGTTTTTTTTTGTTTTGCTTTTTTGTTTTTCTTCTGATCCAGTTGTTTTTTGGGGTGTTTTTGATGTGTTTTGGGGTTTCCGTTGCGTTTCGTCGAGTTACTTATGGGTTTTATGGTGGTTGGGAGTGGACTTTGGGATTTGGAGAACATCAGGTAGGTTTATGGGGACTTTTGGGGCAGATTCATGGTGTTTGGGGTTTTCTTCTGTTTTTAAATCTGATCCAGTTGTTTTTTGGGTGTTTTTGACGTGTTTTGGTGTCTCTGTTGTGTTTCGTGTGGTTCTTGTTGGTCATCATGTTGGAAAAGTGTAAATTGTGGGTTTTGTAGAACATCAGGTAGGTTTAGGGTGGTTTTTGTGTGGATCTATGGTTTTGGGGGATTTTCTTCCAGTTTTGGGGGTAATGCCATTCTTCTTTGGGGTGTTACTGACATGTTTTGGGGTCTCCGTTTGGTTTCGTTGGGATCTCATTTGTCCTTAAGTTAAATGGGTGTAGATTTTTGGTTTTGGAGAAGATCAGGTGAGTTTAGGCTGGTTTTGGGGGGAAATTCATAGTTTTGGGGTTTTTTTCTTCTGATCCAGTTCTTTTTTGGGGTGTTTTTGACGTGTTTTGGGTTTCCGTTGCATTTCGTCGAGTTCCTTATGGGTTTTATGGTGGTTGGGTGTGGATTTTGGCATTTGGAGAACATCAGGTAGGTGTAGGGTTGTTTTGGGGTAGATCGATGGTTTTGGGGGATTTTCTTCCTGTTTTGGGGGTGATCCCGTTCTTTTTAGGTGTGTTTTTGACGTGTTCTGGGGTCTCCGTTGGGTTTCGTTGGGTTTTCCGTGGTCATCGTTGTGGAAAAGGTTATATTGTGGGTTTTGGAGAACATCAGGTAGGTGTAGGGTGGTTTTGGGGTGGATCTATGGGTTTGGGGGTTTTCTGTCGTTTTTGGGGGGTTATCCCGTTCTTGTTTGGGGTGTTTTTGACGTGTTTTGCAATGTCCGTTGGGTTTTGTTGGGTTCTTGTTGGTCATCATGTGGGAAAAGTGTAAATTGCGGGGTTGGAGAACATCACGTAGGTGTAGGGTGGTTTTGGGCTGGATCTATAGTTTTGGGGGATTTTCTTCCAGTTTTGGGGGTGATGCCGTTCTTCTTTGGGGTGTTTTTGACGTGGTTTGGGGTCTCCGTTGGGTTTCGTTGGGTTATCCGTGGTCATCATGGTGGAAAAATGTAAATTGTGGGGTTTGGAGAACATCAGGTAGGTTTAGGGTGGTTTTGGGCTGGATCTATAGTTTTGGGGGATTTTCTTCCAGTTGTGGGGGTGATCCTGTTGTTGTTCGGGGTGTTTTTGACGTGTTTTGGGGTCTCTGTTGTGTTTCGTTGGGTTCTTGTTGGTCATCATGGTGGAAAAATGTAAATTGTGGGTTTTGGAGAGCATCAGGTAGGTTTAGGGGGACTTTTGGGGCAGATTCATGGTTTTGGGGGTTTTCTTCTGTTTTTAATTCTGATCCAGTTGTTTTTTTGGGGTGTTTTTGTCGTGTTTTGGGGTCTCCGTTGGGTTTCGATGGGTTTTCCATGGTCATCATGTTGGAAAAGCTTAAATTGTGGGTTTTGTAGAACATCAGGTAGGTTTAGTCTGGTTTTGGGGGGAAATTCATACGTTTGGGGTTTTTTCTTCTGATCCAGTTCTTTTTTGGGGTGTTTTTTTGACTTGTTTTGGGGTTTCCGTTGTGTTTTGTTGAGTTCCTAATGGGTTTTATGGTGGTTGGGAGTGGACTTTGGGATTTGGAGAACATCAGGTAGGTGCAGGGTGGTTTTGGGGTGGATCTATGGTTTTGGGGGATTTTCTTCCAGTTTTGGGGGTGATTCCGTTCTTGTTTGGGGTGTTTTTGACGTGTTTTTGGGTCTCCCTTGTGATTCGTTAGGTTCTCGTTGGTCGTTAACGTAAATGGGAGTGGATTGTTGGTTTTGGAGATCAGGTGAGTTTAGGGTGGATTTGGGGGGAAATTCATAGTTGTTTTTTTTTGTTTTGTTTTTTTGTTTTTCTTCTGATCCAGTTGTTTTTTGGGGTGTTTTTGATGTGTTTTGGGGTTTCCGTTGCGTTTCGTCGAGTTACTTATGGGTTTTATGGTGGTTGGGAGTGGACTTTGGGATTTGGAGAACATCAGGTAGGTTTATGGGGACTTTTGGGGCAGATTCATGGTGTTTGGGGTTTTCTTCTGTTTTTAAATCTGATCCAGTTGTTTTTTGGGGTGTTTTTGACGTGTTTTGGTGTCTCTGTTGTGTTTCGTGTGGTTCTTGTTGGTCATCATGTTGGAAAAGTGTAAATTGTGGGTTTTGTAGAACATCAGGTAGGTTTAGGGTGGTTTTTGTGTGGATCTATGGTTTTGGGGGATTTTCTTCCAGTTTTGGGGGTAATGCCATTCTTCTTTGGGGTGTTACTGACATGTTTTGGGGTCTCCGTTTGGTTTCGTTGGGATCTCATTTGTCCTTAAGTTAAATGGGTGTAGATTTTTGGTTTTGGAGAAGATCAGGTGAGTTTAGGCTGGTTTTGGGGGAAATTCATAGTTTTGGGTTTTTTTCTTCTGATCCAGTTCTTTTTTGGGGTGTTTTTGACGTGTTTTGGGGTTTCCGTTGCATTTCGTCGAGTTCCTTATGGGTTTTATGGTGGTTGGGTGTGGATTTTGGCATTTGGAGAACATCAGGTAGGTGTAGGGTTGTTTTGGGGTAGATCGATGGTTTTGGGGGATTTTCTTCCTGTTTTGGGGGTGATCCCGTTCTTTTTAGGTGTGTTTTTGACGTGTTCTGGGGTCTCCGTTGGGTTTCGTTGGGTTTTCCGTGGTCATCGTTGTGGAAAAGGTTATATTGTGGGTTTTGGAGAACATCAGGTAGGTGTAGGGTGGTTTTGGGGTGGATCTATGGGTTTGGGGGTTTTCTGTCGTTTTTGGGGGGTTATCCCGTTCTTGTTTGGGGTGTTTTTGACGTGTTTTGCAATGTCCGTTGGGTTTTGTTGGGTTCTTGTTGGTCATCATGTGGGAAAAGTGTAAATTGCGGGGTTTGGAGAACATCACGTAGGTGTAGGGTGGTTTTGGGCTGGATCTATAGTTTTGGGGATTTTCTTCCAGTTTTGGGGGTGATGCCGTTCTTGTTTGGGGTGTTTTTGACGTGTTTTGGGGTGTCCGTTGGGTTTCGTTGGGTTTTCCGTGGTCATCATGGTGGAAAAATGTAAATTGTGGGGTTTGGAGAACATCAGGTAGGTTTAGGGTGGTTTTGGGCTGGATCTATAGTTTTGGGGGATTTTCTTCCAGTTGTGGGGGTGATCCTGTTGTTGTTTGGGGTGTTTTTGACGTGTTTTGGGGTCTCTGTTGGGTTTCGTTGGGTTCTTGTTGGTCATCATGGTGGAAAAATGTAAATTGTGGGTTTTGGAGAGCATCAGGTAGGTTTATGGGGACTTTTGGGGCAGATTCATGGTTTTGGGGGTTTTCTTCTGTTTTTAATTCTGATCCAGTTGTTTTTTGGGGTGTTTTTGTCGTGTTTTGGGGTCTCCGTTGGGTTTCGATGGGTTTTCCATGGTCATCATGTTGGAAAAGCGTAAATTGTGGGTTTTGGAGAACATCGGGTAGGTTTAGTCTGGTTTTGGGGGGAAATTCGTACATTTGGGGGTTTTTTCTTCTGATCCAGTTCTTTTTTGGGGTGTTTTTGACGTGTTTTGGGGTTTCCGTTGTGTTTTGTTGAGTTCCTAATGGGTTTTATGGTTGTTGGGAGTGGACTTTGGGATTTGGAGAACATCAGGTAGGTTTAGGGTGGTTTTGGGGTGGATCTATGGTTTTGGGGGATTTTCTTCCAGTTTTGGGGGTGATTCCGTTCTTGTTTGGGGTGTTTTTGACGTGTTTTTGGGTCTCCCTTGTGTTTCCTTGGGTTCTCGTTGGTCGTTAAGGTAAATGGGCGTGGATTGTTGGTTTTGGAGAAGATCAGGTGAGTTTAGGGTGGATTTGGGGGGAAATTCATAGTTGTTTTTTTTTTTTTTTTTTTTTTTCTTCTGATCCAGTTGTTTTTTGGGGTGTTTTTGACGTGTTTTGGGGGTTCCGTTGCGTTTCGTCGAGTTACTTATGGGTTTTATGGTGGTTGGGAGTGGACTTTGGCATTTGGAGAACATCGGGTAGGTTTATGGGTACTTTTGGGGCAGATTCATGGTGTTTGGGGTTTTCTTCTGTTTTTAATTCTGATCCAGTTCTTTTTTGGTGTGTTTTTGACGTGTTTTGTGGTTTCCGTTGCATTTCGTCGAGTTCCTTGTGGATTTTATGGTGGTTGGGAGTGGACTTTGGGATTTGGAGAACATCAGGTAGGTTTAGGGTTGTTTTGGGGTAGATCTATGGTTTTGGGGGATTTTCTTCCTGTTATGGGGGTGATCCCGTTCTTTTTAGGTGTGTTTTTGACGTGTTCTCGGGTCTCTGTTGGGTTTCGTTGGGTTTTCAGTGGTCATCGTTGTGGAAAATGTTATATTGTGGGTTTTAGAGAACATCAGGTAGGTGTAGGGTGGTTTTGGGGTGGATCTATGGGTTTGGGGGTTTTCTGTCGTTTTTGGGGGGTTATCCCGTTCTTGTTTGGGGTGTTTTTGACGTGTTTTGCAATGTCCGTTGGGTTTCGTTGGGTTCTTGTTGGTCATCATGGTGGAAAAATGTAAATTGCGGGGTTTGGAGAACATCACGTAGGTGTAGGGTGGTTTTGGGCTGGATCTATAGTTTTGGGGGATTTTCTTCCAGTTTTGGGGGTGATGCCGTTCTTGTTTGGGGTGTTTTTGACGTGTTTTGGGGTCTCTGTTGGGTTTCGTTGGGTTCTTGTTGGTCATCATGGTGGAAAAATGTAAATTGTGGGTTTTGGAGAGCATCAGGTAGGTTTAGGGGGACCTTTGGGGCAGATTCATGGTTTTGGGGGTTTTCTTCTGTTTTTAATTCTGATCCAGTTGTTTTTTGGGGTGTTTTTGTCGTGTTTTGGGGTCTCCGTTGGGTTTCGATGGGTTTTCCATGGTCATCATGTTGGAAAAGCTTAAATTGTGGGTTTTGTAGAACATCAGGTAGGTTTAGTCTGGTTTTGGGGGGAAATTCATACGTTTGGGGGTTTTTTCTTCTGATCCAGTTCTTTTTTGGGGTGTTTTTGACGTGTTTTGGGGTTTCTGTTGTGTTTTGTTGAGTTCCTAATGGGTTTTATGGTTGTTGGGAGTGGACTTTGGGATTTGGAGAACATCAGGTAGGTTTAGGGTGGTTTTGGGGTGGATCTATGGTTTTGGGGGATTTTCTTCCAGTTTTGGGGGTGATTCCGTTCTTGTTTGGGGTGTTTTTGACGTGTTTTTGGGTCTCCCTTGTGTTTCCTTGAGTTCTCGTTGGTCGTTAAGGTAAATGGGAGTGGATTGTTGGTTTTGGAGAAGATCAGGTGAGTTTAGGGTGGATTTGGGGGGAAATTCATAGTTTTGGGGGTTTTTTCTTCTGATCCAGTTGTTTTTTGGGGTGTTTTTTGACGTGTTTTGGGGTTTCCGTTGCGTTTCGTTGAGTTACTTATGGGTTTTATGGTGGTTGGGAGTGGACTTTGGGATTTGGAGAACATCGGGTAGGTTTATGGGGACTTTTGGGGTACATTCATGGTGTTTGGGGTTTTCTTCTGTTTTTAATTCTGATCCAGTTTTTTTTTGGGGTGTTTTTGACGTGTTTTGGTGTCTCTGTTATGTTTCGTTGGGTTCTTGTTGGTCATCATGTTGGAAAAGGGTAAATTGTGGGTTTTGTAGAACATCAGGTAGGTTTAGGGTGGTTTTTGTGTGGATCTATGGTTTTGGGGGATTTTCTTCCAGTTTTGGGGGTAATGCCATTCTTCTTTGGGGTGTTATTGACGTGTTTTGGGGTCTCCGTTTGGTTTCATTGGGATCTCATTTGTCCTTAAGTTAAATGGGTTTGGATTGTGGGTTTTGGAGAAGATCAGGTGTGTTTAGGCTGGTTTTGGGAGGAAATTCATAGTTTTGGGGTTTTTTTCTTCTGATCCAGTTGTTTTTTGGGGTGTTTTTGACGTGTTTTGGGGTTTCCGTTGCGTTTCGTCGAGTTCCTTATGGGTTTTATGGTGGTTGGGAGTGGACTTTGGGATTTGGAGAACAGCAGGTAGGTGTAGGGTTGTTTTGGGGTAGATCGATGGTTTTGGGGGATTTTCTTCCAGTTTTGGGGGTGATCCCGTTCTTTTTAGGTGTGTTTTTGACGTGTTCTGGGGTCTCCGTTGGGTTTCGTTGGGTTTTCCGTGGTCATCGTTATGGAAAAGGTTATATTGTGGGTTTTGGAGAACATCAGGTAGGTGTAGGGTGGTTTTGGGGTGGATCTATGCGTTTGGGGATTTTCTTTCGTTTTTGGGGGGTTATCCCATTTTTGTTTGTGTGTTTTTGACGTGTTTTTGGGTCTCTGTTGTGTTTCGTTGGGTTCTTGTTGGTCATCATGTTGGAAAAGTGTAAATTGCGGGGTTTGGAGAACATCAGGTAGGTGTAGGGTGGTTTTGGGCTGGATCTATAGTTTTGGGGGATTTTCTTCCGGTTTTGGGGTTATGCCGTTCTTGTTTGGGGTGTTTTTGACGTGTTTTGGGGTGTCCGTTGGGTTTCGTTGGGTTTTCCGTGGTCATCATGGTGGAAAAATGTAAATTGTGGGGTTTGGAGAACATCAGGAAGGTGTAGGGTCGTTTTGGGCTGGATCTATAGTTTTGGGGGATTTTCTTACAGTTTTGGGGGTGATGCCGTTCTTGTATGGGGTGTTTTTGACGTGTTTTGGGGTTCCGTTGGGTTTCGTTGGGTTTTCCGTGGTCATCATTGTGGAAAAATATAAATTGTGGGGTTTGGAGAACATCAGGTAGGTTTAGGGTGGTTTTGGGCTGGATCTATAGTTTTGGGGGATTTTCTTCCAGTTTTGGGGGTGATCCTGTTCTTGTTTGGGGTGTTTTTGACGTGTTTTGGGGTCTCTGTTGGGTTTCGTTGGGTTCTTGTTGGTCATCATGTTGGAAAAATGTAAATTGTGGGTTTTGGAGAGCATCAGGTAGGTTTATGGGGACTTTTGGGGCAGATTCATGGTTTTGGGGCTTTTCTTCTGTTTTTTCTTCTGATCCAGTTGTTTTTTGGGGTGTTTTTGTCGTGTTTTGGGGTCTCTGTTGTGTTTCGATGGGTTTTCCATGGTCATCATGTTGGAAAAGTGTAAATTGTGGGTTTTGTAGAACATCAGGTAGGTTTAGTCTGGTTTTGGGGGGATATTCGTACGTTTGGGGGTTTTTTCTTCTGATCCAGTTCTTTTTTGGGATGTTTTTGACGTGTTTTGCAATGTCCGTTGTGTTTTGTTGAGTTCCTAATGGGTTTTATGGTGGTTGGGTGTGGATTTTGGCATTTGGAGAACATCAGGTAGGTTTAGGGTGGTTTTGGGGTGGATCCACGGTTTTGGGGGATTTTCTTCCAGTTTTGGGGGTGATGCCGTTCTTGTTTGGGGTGTTTTTGACGTGTTTTGGGGTGTCCGTTGGGTTTCGTTGGGTTTTCCGTGGTCATCATGGTGGAAAAATGTAAATTGTGGGGTTTGGAGAACATCAGGTAGGTTTAGGGTGGTTTTGGGCTGGATCTATAGTTTTGGGGGATTTTCTTCCAGTTGTGGGGGTGATCCTGTTCTTGTTTGGGGTGTTTTTGACGTGTTTTGGGGTCTCTGTTGGGTTTCGTTGGGTTCTTGTTGGTCATCATGTTGGAAAAATGTAAATTGTGGGTTTTGGAGAGCATCAGGTAGGTTTAGGGGGACTTTTGGGGCAGATTCATGGTTTTGGGGGTTTTCTTCTGTTTTTAATTCTGATCCAGTTGTTTTTTGGGTGTTTTTGTCGTGTTTTGGGGTCTCCGTTGGGTTTCGATGGGTTTTCCATGGTCATCATGTTGGAAAAGCTTAAATTGTGGGTTTTGTAGAACATCAGGTAGGTTTAGTCTGGTTTTGGGGGGAAATTCGTACGTTTGGGGGTTTTTTCTTCTGATCCAGTTCTTTTTTGGGATGTTTTTGACGTGTTTTGGGGTTTCCGTTGTGTTTTGTTGAGTTCCTAATGGGTTTTATGGTGGTTGGGTGTGGATTTTGGCATTTGGAGAACATCAGGTAGGTGTAGGGTTGTTTTGGGGTAGATCGATGGTTTTGGGGGATTTTCTTCCAGTTTTGGGGGTGATCCCATTCTTTTTAGGTGTGTTTTTGACTTGTTCTGGGGTCTCCGTTGGGTTTCGTTGGGTTTTCCGTGGTCATTGTTGTGGAAAAGGTTATATTGTGGGTTTTGGAGAACATCAGGTAGGTGTAGGGTGGTTTTGGGGTGGATCTATGGGTTTGGGGGTTTTCTTTCGTTTTTGGGGGGTTATCCCGTTCTTGTTTAGGGTGTTTTTGACGTGTTTTGGGGTCTCAGTTGTGTTTCGTTGGGTTCTTGTTGGTCATCATGTTGGAAAAGTGTAAATTGTGGGTTTTGGAGAACATCAGGTAGGTTTAGTCTGGTTTTGGGGGGAAATTCATACGTTTGGGGGTTTTTTCTTCTGATCCAGTTCTTTTTTGGGGTGTTTTTGACGTGTTTTGGGGTTTCCGTTGTGTTTTGTTGAGTTCCTAATGGCTTTTATGGTTGTTGGGAGTGGACTTTGGGATTTGGAGAAAATCAAGTAGGTTTAGGGTGGTTTTGGGGTGGATCTATGGTTTTGGGGAATTTTCTTCCAGTTTTGGGGGTGATTCCGTTCTTGTTTGGGGTGTTTTTGACGTGTTTTTGGGTCTCCCTTGTGTTTCCTTGGGTTCTCGTTGGTCGTTAAGGTAAATGGGCGTGGATTGTTGGTTTTGGAGAAGATCAGGTGAGTTTAGGGTGGATTTGGGGGGAAATTCATAGTTGTTTTTTTTTTTTTTTTTTTTTCTTCTGATCCAGTTCTTTTTTGGGGTGTTTTTGACGTGTTTTGGGGTTTCCGTTGCGTTTCGTCGAGTTACTTATGGGTTTTATGGTGGTTGGGAGTGGACTTTGGGATTTGGAGAACATCAGGTAGGTGTAGGGTTGTTTTGGGGTAGATCTATGGTTTTAGGGATTTTCTTCCTGTTTTGGGGGTGATCCCGTTCTTTTTAGGTGTGTTTTTGACGTGTTCTGGGGTCTCTGTTGGGTTTCGTTGGGTTTTCCGTGGTCATCGTTGTGGAAAATTTTATATTGTGGGTTTTAGAGAACATCAGGTAGGTGTAGGGTGGTTTTGGGGTGGATCTATGGGTTTGGGGGTTTTCTGTCGTTTTTGGGGGGTTATCCCGTTCTTGTTTGGGGTGTTTTTGACGTGTTTTGCAATGTCCGTTTGTTGAGGGATTTCTTGAAACAGCAAAAATCCCATGGCTTGCTGTAGCTGAGCAAACCAAGCTACCAGGGCAACTATGAGAAGTTCCCATGACAGTGTTCCCACATCGCCCAATTGAGGAATTCAGGAAAATATTGTTACCAGTAGCTGGCCTCAAGGACAAGGTCTATGTGACTGCTAATCACAAGGGCGTTGTTTTCTTGCAGGTGGGGTTGTTTTCTTGTAGCTGTTTGTCTGAGTGCTTTTGACCAATAATCTTGTGTGAAACACTGTCCACCCCTGTTAAGTTCTCTATAAAAGTTAGGCTATTCGGGCAATAAAATGGAGCATGATCTGACTCTACTGTGTGTCTGTCGTGCTTTCGGCCGTGCTTCCTGCAACATATGGCGCCCGAACAGGCTGAGACCTGAACAGGACCCGAACGGAACATCGCAGCTTCACCGGGACAAACATCGCAGCGCAGCGGGACACCAGCGGCGCCGGCACATCCGAACGCAGGTAGACCAGGAGACCAGCGGCGCCGGGACCAGCGGCGCCGCGACCTCGCCGCGCCGTCGGGACTTCGGAGCGCCCATCCGACCGGCGCTTGAGCGGACCGGACACCGGCCCAGAAACACGGTACACAGGACTCACGGTGAGGCGTGGTATTCCCGCTGAGACACGCGGAAAACCGCGGGAAACGGAGTTGCGGCGGGACGTGGAATTTGCGGAGGGCCGCGGGAAACGGAGTTGCGGCGGGACGTGGAATTTGCGGAGGGCCGCGGGAAACGGAGTTGCGGCGGGACGTGGAATTTGCGGAGGGCCGCGGGAATTAGAGTTGCGGCGGGACGTGGAATTTGCGGAGGGCCGCGGGAATTACAGTTGCGGCGGGACGTGGAATTTGCGGAGGGCCGCGGGAAACGGAGTTGCGGCGGGACGTGGAATTTGCGGAGGGCCGCGGGAAACGGAGTTGCGGCGGGACGTGGAATTTGCGGAGGGCCGCGGGAATTAGAGTTGCGGCGGGACGTGGAATTTGCGGAGGGCCGCGGGAAATTGACGTGATCACACTGCGGCGCAGGCCGTCCGGAGTCGAGTTGCTACGGGCGATAAGAGGCGTCAGTGGACAATGGCGGCCGACCCTCACCGTGTGGCCAGTCGGCACAGAGCAGAGGGGCGGAGATCAGGACCCTGCAGCCTGTCTGACGTAACCATGGAGACAGCGGCAGCAGCGGCTGTGCTGCTTCTCTCTGGCATTCTTTTTATAAGAAGTTATCTTGCAATGCAAAAAAGACTATTCGTCCCCAGATCGGTGTTATAACTATGTTTCTGGATAAGATTCCGTGGGGTTGCCACATTCTACAGATTACTAGTGACAATTTAGCTCTATTGCGGGGCAGGAGTGCAGAGACGCAGATTACACTGCCAAATGACCACCGGCAGGCTCGTTCACAAACAGCTTCTAGGGTTGCAGCTGGCACGGCCTGCAGCCGTATAGCAGACATTACACTCTCTTTCCTAACTAGTAATCATGTGTCTCATCCATTTGTGGTGAATGGTCAGTGGCAAAAAGAAAAGGGGGAGAGTAAGGGGCGACAAAGACGGAAACGGTGCCAGGAGGATGCCACTGACACTAACAGCACGGGTAATAGGAGTAGTATAAGTGACACAGGTGCAGGGCGGCGGTGGGTGCTGCTGCGCTGCGGGGCACTCTGCCTGCTGCTCGCCCTCGCCTGCCTGTGCACTGCTGCCGACGGTGCTAGAGCAAAATGTGAAGATTGCTCAGATGGCAGTGATGAGAGTGCTTGTGTGAAGATGTGTGCTGAATCTGACTTTGTGTGCAACAGTGGTCAGTGTGTGCCAAATAGATGGCAGTGTGATGGGGATCCGGACTGTGAAAATGGGTCTGATGAGAGTGCTGAGCTGTGTCATATGAGAGCATGCCGGGTAAATGAAATCAGCTGTGGTCCTCAGTCAACCCAGTGTATCCCAGTGTCCTGGAAATGTGATGGTGAAAAGGATTGTGACAGTGGAGAAGATGAAGAGAATTGTGGCATTGTGACTTGTAGTGCAGCAGAATTCACATGCAGTAGTGGGCAATGTATCTCCAAAAGCTTTGTCTGCAATGTTCAAGATGACTGCAGTGATGGTAGCGATGAGCTGGAGTGTGCACCTCCTACCTGTGGTGTTCATGAGTTTCAGTGCAAGAGTTCTACCTGCATCCCTATCAGCTGGGTGTGTGATGATGATGCTGACTGCTCCAACCACTCGGATGAATCTTTGGAGCAGTGTGGCCGCCAGCCTGCACCTCCAGTGAAGTGTGCTACGAGTGAGGTGCAGTGCAGCTCAGGTGAATGTATCCACAAGAAGTGGCGATGTGATGGAGATCCTGATTGCAAGGATGGAAGTGATGAAATTAACTGCCCTTCTCGGACCTGCAGGCCAGACCAGTTCAGATGTGAAGATGGGAACTGTGTCCATGGGAGTAGGCAGTGCAGTGGTGTGAGAGACTGTCTGTATGGCACTGATGAAGCAAACTGTAACAATGTTATTCAGTGCTCTGGATCTGGCAAATTCAAAGTGCAGAAGTGGAGAATGCATAGATATCAATAAAGTGTGTAACCAGCAGAGAGACTGCAAGGACTGGGGTGATGAGCCCCTGGAGGAATGCATCATAAATGAGTGTGACTGTCCAGCTGGGTTTGAGTTTATAGACAAGAGAAACTGTGGAGACATTGATGAATGTCAAAACCTTGGTATCTGTAGTCAAATGTGTATCAACCTGAAAGGTGGCTACAAAAGTGAATGTAGCCGTGGATATCAGATGATTCCTGCTACAGGAACCTGGAAAAGGCCATACTGGTACAAAGACACAAATAACACCTGTGATTACAACGACATCTGCTTTTACAGGAT
This sequence comes from Netta rufina, assembly GCF_964035555.1. NCBI lineage: Eukaryota > Metazoa > Chordata > Aves > Anseriformes > Anatidae > Netta > Netta rufina. The sequence continues at coordinate 20,983 of NC_140144.1, forward strand.
CAAGCTGCTATTGACATCTTGCTTTTGGCTCAAAGGAATGGGTGTGAGGACTTTAAGGGAATGTACTGTTTAAACCTTTCTGATCATAATGAGTCAATTCACAAATCCATTACTTTCCTGAAAGAGCACATGAGAAAGATTCAATATGTTATCAATCCTTTCAATCAATGGTTCACTGACTTGTTTGAAACAAAGGGTAGATGGTTGCTGGGTTTAATCACAAGGGGATTAAGGATTTGGTTTATGGTGGTGGTAATCATCGTTGTGTGTTGTAAGTATAGCTAAAAAGTTACTTGTAAAACTGCTGTGTCAGGCTTGGTTGGCTCAAAAGAAGAAGGGGGAATTGTTGAGGGATTTCTTGAAACAGCAAAAATCCCATGGCTTGCTGTAGCTGAGCAAACCAAGCTACCAGGGCAACTATGAGAAGTTCCCATGACAGTGTTCCCACATCGCCCAATTGAGGAATTCAGGAAAATATTGTTACCAGTAGCTGGCCTCAAGGACAAGGTCTATGTGACTGCTAATCACAAGGGCGTTGTTTTCTTGCAGGTGGGGTTGTTTTCTTGTAGCTGTTTGTCTGAGTGCTTTTGACCAATAATCTTGTGTGAAACACTGTCCACCCCTGTTAAGTTCTCTATAAAAGTTAGGCTATTCGGGCAATAAAATGGAGCATGATCTGACTCTACTGTGTGTCTGTCGTGCTTTCGGCCGTGCTTCCTGCAACATATGGCGCCCGAACAGGCTGAGACCTGAACAGGACCCGAACGGAACATCGCAGCTTCACCGGGACAAACATCGCAGCGCAGCGGGACACCAGCGGCGCCGGCACATCCGAACGCAGGTAGACCAGGAGACCAGCGGCGCCGGGACCAGCGGCGCCGCGACCTCGCCGCGCCGTCGGGACTTCGGAGCGCCCATCCGACCGGCGCTTGAGCGGACCGGACACCGGCCCAGAAACACGGTACACAGGACTCACGGTGAGGCGTGGTATTCCCGCTGAGACACGCGGAAAACCGCGGGAAACGGAGTTGCGGCGGGACGTGGAATTTGCGGAGGGCCGCGGGAAACGGAGTTGCGGCGGGACGTGGAATTTGCGGAGGGCCGCGGGAAACGGAGTTGCGGCGGGACGTGGAATTTGCGGAGGGCCGCGGGAATTAGAGTTGCGGCGGGACGTGGAATTTGCGGAGGGCCGCGGGAATTACAGTTGCGGCGGGACGTGGAATTTGCGGAGGGCCGCGGGAAACGGAGTTGCGGCGGGACGTGGAATTTGCGGAGGGCCGCGGGAAACGGAGTTGCGGCGGGACGTGGAATTTGCGGAGGGCCGCGGGAATTAGAGTTGCGGCGGGACGTGGAATTTGCGGAGGGCCGCGGGAAATTGACGTGATCACACTGCGGCGCAGGCCGTCCGGAGTCGAGTTGCTACGGGCGATAAGAGGCGTCAGTGGACAATGGCGGCCGACCCTCACCGTGTGGCCAGTCGGCACAGAGCAGAGGGGCGGAGATCAGGACCCTGCAGCCTGTCTGACGTAACCATGGAGACAGCGGCAGCAGCGGCTGTGCTGCTTCTCTCTGGCATTCTTTTTATAAGAAGTTATCTTGCAATGCAAAAAAGACTATTCGTCCCCAGATCGGTGTTATAACTATGTTTCTGGATAAGATTCCGTGGGGTTGCCACATTCTACAGATTACTAGTGACAATTTAGCTCTATTGCGGGGCAGGAGTGCAGAGACGCAGATTACACTGCCAAATGACCACCGGCAGGCTCGTTCACAAACAGCTTCTAGGGTTGCAGCTGGCACGGCCTGCAGCCGTATAGCAGACATTACACTCTCTTTCCTAACTAGTAATCATGTGTCTCATCCATTTGTGGTGAATGGTCAGTGGCAAAAAGAAAAGGGGGAGAGTAAGGGGCGACAAAGACGGAAACGGTGCCAGGAGGATGCCACTGACACTAACAGCACGGGTAATAGGAGTAGTATAAGTGACACAGGTGCAGGGCGGCGGTGGGTGCTGCTGCGCTGCGGGGCACTCTGCCTGCTGCTCGCCCTCGCCTGCCTGTGCACTGCTGCCGACGGTGCTAGAGCAAAATGTGAAGATTGCTCAGATGGCAGTGATGAGAGTGCTTGTGTGAAGATGTGTGCTGAATCTGACTTTGTGTGCAACAGTGGTCAGTGTGTGCCAAATAGATGGCAGTGTGATGGGGATCCGGACTGTGAAAATGGGTCTGATGAGAGTGCTGAGCTGTGTCATATGAGAGCATGCCGGGTAAATGAAATCAGCTGTGGTCCTCAGTCAACCCAGTGTATCCCAGTGTCCTGGAAATGTGATGGTGAAAAGGATTGTGACAGTGGAGAAGATGAAGAGAATTGTGGCATTGTGACTTGTAGTGCAGCAGAATTCACATGCAGTAGTGGGCAATGTATCTCCAAAAGCTTTGTCTGCAATGTTCAAGATGACTGCAGTGATGGTAGCGATGAGCTGGAGTGTGCACCTCCTACCTGTGGTGTTCATGAGTTTCAGTGCAAGAGTTCTACCTGCATCCCTATCAGCTGGGTGTGTGATGATGATGCTGACTGCTCCAACCACTCGGATGAATCTTTGGAGCAGTGTGGCCGCCAGCCTGCACCTCCAGTGAAGTGTGCTACGAGTGAGGTGCAGTGCAGCTCAGGTGAATGTATCCACAAGAAGTGGCGATGTGATGGAGATCCTGATTGCAAGGATGGAAGTGATGAAATTAACTGCCCTTCTCGGACCTGCAGGCCAGACCAGTTCAGATGTGAAGATGGGAACTGTGTCCATGGGAGTAGGCAGTGCAGTGGTGTGAGAGACTGTCTGTATGGCACTGATGAAGCAAACTGTAACAATGTTATTCAGTGCTCTGGATCTGGCAAATTCAAAGTGCAGAAGTGGAGAATGCATAGATATCAATAAAGTGTGTAACCAGCAGAGAGACTGCAAGGACTGGGGTGATGAGCCCCTGGAGGAATGCATCATAAATGAGTGTGACTGTCCAGCTGGGTTTGAGTTTATAGACAAGAGAAACTGTGGAGACATTGATGAATGTCAAAACCTTGGTATCTGTAGTCAAATGTGTATCAACCTGAAAGGTGGCTACAAAAGTGAATGTAGCCGTGGATATCAGATGATTCCTGCTACAGGAACCTGGAAAAGGCCATACTGGTACAAAGACACAAATAACACCTGTGATTACAACGACATCTGCTTTTACAGGATCAAGCTGCTATTGACATCTTGCTTTTGGCTCAAAGGAATGGGTGTGAGGACTTTAAGGGAATGTACTGTTTAAACCTTTCTGATCATAATGAGTCAATTCACAAATCCATTACTTTCCTGAAAGAGCACATGAGAAAGATTCAATATGTTATCAATCCTTTCAATCAATGGTTCACTGACTTGTTTGAAACAAAGGGTAGATGGTTGCTGGGTTTAATCACAAGGGGATTAAGGATTTGGTTTATGGTGGTGGTAATCATCGTTGTGTGTTGTAAGTATAGCTAAAAAGTTACTTGTAAAACTGCTGTGTCAGGCTTGGTTGGCTCAAAAGAAGAAGGGGGAATTGTTGAGGGATTTCTTGAAACAGCAAAAATCCCATGGCTTGCTGTAGCTGAGCAAACCAAGCTACCAGGGCAACTATGAGAAGTTCCCATGACAGTGTTCCCACATCGCCCAATTGAGGAATTCAGGAAAATATTGTTACCAGTAGCTGGCCTCAAGGACAAGGTCTATGTGACTGCTAATCACAAGGGCGTTGTTTTCTTGCAGGTGGGGTTGTTTTCTTGTAGCTGTTTGTCTGAGTGCTTTTGACCAATAATCTTGTGTGAAACACTGTCCACCCCTGTTAAGTTCTCTATAAAAGTTAGGCTATTCGGGCAATAAAATGGAGCATGATCTGACTCTACTGTGTGTCTGTCGTGCTTTCGGCCGTGCTTCCTGCAACATCCGTTGGGTTTCGTTGCGTTCTTTTTGGTCATCATGTGGGAAAAGTGTAAATTGCGGGGTTTGGAGAACATCACGTAGGTGTAGGGTGGTTTTGGGCTGGATCTATAGTTTTGGGGGATTTTCTTCCAGTTTTGGGGGTGATGCCGTTCTTGTTTGGGGTGTTTTTGACGTGTTTTGGGGTGTCCGTTGGGTTTCGTTGGGTTTTCCGTGGTCATCATGGTGGAAAAATGTAAATTGTGGGGTTTGGAGAACATCAGGTAGGTTTAGGGTGGTTTTGGGCTGGATCTATAGTTTTGGGGGATTTTCTTCCAGTTGTGGGGGTGATCCTGTTCTTGTTTGGGGTGTTTTTGACGTGTTTTGGGGTCTCTGTTGGGTTTCGTTGGGTTCTTGTTGGTCATCATGGTGGAAAAATGTAAATTGTGGGTTTTGGAGAGCATCAGGTAGGTTTAGGGGGACTTTTGGGGCAGATTCATGGTTTTGGGGGTTTTCTTCTGTTTTTAATTCTGATCCAGTTGTTTTTTGGGGTGTTTTTGTCGTGTTTTGGGGTCTCCGTTGGGTTTCGATGGGTTTTCCATGGTCATCATGTTGGAAAAGCTTAAATTGTGGGTTTTGTAGAACATCAGGTAGGTTTAGTCTGGTTTTGGGGGGAAATTCATACGTTTGGGGGTTTTTTCTTCTGATCCAGTTCTTTTTTGGGGTGTTTTTGACGTGTTTTGGGGTTTCCGTTGTGTTTTGTTGAGTTCCTAATGGGTTTTATGGTTGTTGGGAGTGGACTTTGGGATTTGGAGAACATCAGGTAGGTTTAGGGTGGTTTTGGGGTGGATCTATGGTTTTGGGGGATTTTCTTCCAGTTTTGGGGGTGATTCCGTTCTTGTTTGGGGTGTTTTTGACGTGTTTTTGGGTCTCCCTTGTGTTTCCTTGGGTTCTCGTTGGTCGTTAAGGTAAATGGGAGTGGATTGTTGGTTTTGGAGAAGATCAGGTGAGTTTAGGGTGGATTTGGGGGGAAATTCATAGTTTTGGGGGTTTTTTCTTCTGATCCAGTTGTTTTTTGGGGTGTTTTTGACGTGTTTTGGGGTTTCCGTTGCGTTTCGTCGAGTTACTTATGGGTTTTATGGTGGTTGGGAGTGGACTTTGGGATTTGGAGAACATCGGGTAGGTTTACGGGGACTTTTGGGGCAGATTCATGGTGTTTGGGGTTTTCTTCTGTTTTTAATTCTGATCCAGTTGGTTTTTGGGGTGTTTTTGACGTGTTTTGGGGTCTCCGTTGTGTTTCGTTGGGTTTTTGTTGGTCATCATGTTGGAAAAGTGTAAATTGTGGGTTTTGTAGAACATCAGGTAGGTTTAGGGTGGTTTTTGTGTGGATCTATGGTTTTGGGGGATTTTCTTCCAGTTTTGGGGGTAATGCCATTCTTCTTTGGGGTGTTATTGACGTGTTTTGGGGTCTCCGTTTGGTTTCGTTGGGATCTCATTTGTCCTTAAGTTAAATGGGTTTGGATTGTTGGTTTTGGAGAAGATCAGGTGTGTTTAGGCTGGTTTTGGGAGGAAATTCATAGTTTTGGGTTTTTTTTCTTCTGATCCAGTTGTTTTTTGGGGTGTTTTTGACGTGTTTTGGGGTTTCCGTTGCGTTTCGTCGAGTTCCTTATGGGTTTTATGGTGGTTGGGAGTGGACTTTGGGATTTGGAGAACAGCAGGTAGGTGTAGGGTTGTTTTGGGGTAGATCGATGGTTTTGGGGGATTTTCTTCCAGTTTTGGGGGTGATCCCGTTCTTTTTAGGTGTGTTTTTGACGTGTTCTGGGGTCTCCGTTGGGTTTCGTTGGGTTTTCCGTGGTCATCGTTATGGAAAAGGTTATATTGTGGGTTTTGGAGAACATCAGGTAGGTGTAGGGTGGTTTTGGGGTGGATCTATGCGTTTGGGGATTTTCTTTCGTTTTTGGGGGGTTATCCCATTTTTGTTTGTGTGTTTTTGACGTGTTTTGGGGTCTCTGTTGTGTTTCGTTGGGTTCTTGTTGGTCATCATGTTGGAAAAGTGTAAATTGCGGGGTTTGGAGAACATCAGGTAGGTGTAGGGTGGTTTTGGGCTGGATCTATAGTTTTGGGGGATTTTCTTCCGGTTTTGGGGTTATGCCGTTCTTGTTTGGGGTGTTTTTGACGTGTTTTGGGGTGTCCGTTGGGTTTCGTTGGGTTTTCCGTGGTCATCATGGTGGAAAAATGTAAATTGTGGGGTTTGGAGAACATCAGGAAGGTTTAGGGTGGTTTGGGGCTGGATCTATAGTTTTGGGGGATTTTCTTACAGTTTTGGGGGTGATGCCGTTCCTGTATGGGGTGTTTTTGACGTGTTTTGGGGTTCCGTTGGGTTTCGTTGGGTTTTCCGTGGTCATCATGGTGGAAAAATATAAATTGTGGGGTTTGGAGAACATCAGGTAGGTTTAGGGTGGTTTTGGGCTGGATCTATAGTTTTGGGGGATTTTCTTCCAGTTTTGGGGGTGATCCTGTTCTTGTTTGGGGTGTTTTTGACGTGTTTTGGGGTCTCTGTTGGTTTTCGTTGGGTTCTTGTTGGTCATCATGGTGGAAAAATGTAAATTGTGGGTTTTGGAGAGCATCAGGTAGGTTTATGGGGACTTTTGGGGCAGATTCATGGTTTTGGGGGTTTTCTTCTGTTTTTAATTCTGATCCAGTTGTTTTTTGGGGTGTTTTTGTCGTGTTTTGGGGTCTCCGTTGGGTTTCGATGGGTTTTCCCTGGTCATCATGTTGGAAAAGTGTAAATTGTGGGTTTTGTAGAACATCAGGTAGGTTTAGTCTGGTTTTGGGGGGAAATTCATACATTTGGGGTTTTTTTCTTCTGATCCAGTTGTTTTTTGGGGTGTTTTTGACGTGTTTTGGGGTTTCCGTTGTGTTTTGTTGAGTTCCTAATGGCTTTTATGGTTGTTGGGAGTGGACTTTGGGATTTGGAGAACATCAGGTAGGTTTAGGGTGGTTTTGGGGTGGATCTATGGTTTGGGGGGATTTTCTTCCAGTTTTGGGGGTGATTCCGTTCTTGTTTCGGGTGTTTTTGACGTGTTTTTGGGTCTCTGTTGGGTTTCGTTGGGTTCTTGTTGGTCATCATGGTGGAAAAATGTAAATTGTGGGGTTTGGAGAACATCAGGAAGGTTTAGGGTGGTTTTGGGCTGGATCTATAGTTTTGGGGGATTTTCTTACAGTTTTGGGGGTGATGCCGTTCTTGTATGGGGTGTTTTTGACGTGTTTTGGGGTTCCGTTGGGTTTCGTTGGGTTTTCCGTGGTCATCATTGTGGAAAAATATAAATTGTGGGGTTTGGAGAACATCAGGTAGGTTTAGGGTGGTTTTGGGCTGGATCTATAGTTTTGGGGGTTTTCTTCCAGTTTTGGGGGTGATCCTGTTCTTGTTTGGGGTGTTTTTGACGTGTTTTGGGGTCTCTGTTGGGTTTCGTTGGGTTCTTGTTGGTCATCATGTTGGAAAAGTGTAAATTGTGGGTTTTGGAGAACATCAGGTAGGTTTAGTCTGGTTTTGGGGGGAAATTCGTACGTTTGGGGGTTTTTTCTTCTGATCCAGTTCTTTTTTGGGATGTTTTTGACGTGTTTTGGGGTTTCCGTTGTGTTTTGTTGAGTTCCTAATGGGTTTTATGGTGGTTGGGAGTGGACTTTGGCATTTGGAGAACATCAGGTAGGTGCAGGGTGGTTTTGGGGTGGATCTATGGTTTTGGGGGATTTTCTTCCAGTTTTGGGGGTGATTCCGTTCTTGTTTGGGGTGTTTTTGACGTGTTTTTGAGTCTCCCTTGTGTTTCCTTGAGTTCTCGTTGGTCGTTAAGGTAAATGGGAGTGGATTGTGGGTTTTGGAGAAGATCACGTGAGTTTAGGGTGGATTTGGGGGGAAATTCACAGTTGTTTTTTTTTTTTTTTTTTTTTTTCTTCTGATCCAGTTGTTTTTTGGGGTGTTTTTGACGTGTTTTGGGGTTTCCGTTGCGTTTCGTCGAGTTCCTTATGGGTTTTCTGGTGGTTGGGAGTGGACTTTGGGATTTGGAGAACATCAGGTAGGTTTATGGGGACTTTTGGGGCAGATTCATGGTGTTTGGGGTTTTCTTCTGTTTTTAATTCTGATCCAGTTGTTTTTGGGGGTATTTTTGACGTGTTTTGGGGTCTCTGTTGTGTTTCGTTGGGTTTTTGTTGGTCATCATGTTGGAAAAGTGTAAATTGTGGGTTTTGTAGAACATCAGGTAGGTTTAGGGTGGTTTTTGTGTGGATCTATGGTTTTGGGGGATTTTCTTCCAGTTTTGGGGGTGATGCCGTTCTTCTTTGGGGTGTTATTGACGTGTTTTGGGGTCTCCGTTTGGTTTCGTTGGGATCTCATTTGTCCTTAAGTTAAATGGGTGTGGATTGTGGGTTTTGGAGAAGATCAGGTGAGTTTAGGCTGGTTTTGGGGGGAAATTCATAGTTTTGGGGGTTTTTCATCTGATCCAGTTGTTTTTTGGGGTGTTTTTGACGTGTTTTGGGGTTTCCGTTGCGTTTCGTCGAGTTACTTATGGGTTTTATGGTGGTTGGGAGTGGACTTTGGGATTTGGAGAACATCAGGTAGGTGTAGGGTTGTTTTGGGGTGGATCTATGGGTTTGGGGATTTTCTTCCAGTTTTGGGGGTGATCCCGTTCTTTTTAGGTGTGTTTTTGACGTGTTCTGGGGTCTCCGTTGGGTTTCGTTGGGTTTTCCGTGGTCATCGTTGTGGAAAAGGTTATATTGTGGGTTTTGGAGAACATCAGGTAGGTTTAGGGTGGTTTGGGGGTGGATCTATGGGTTTGGGGGTTTTCTTTCGTTTTTGGGGGGTTATCCCGTTCTTGTTTAGGGTGTTTTTGACGTGTTTTGGGGTCTCAGTTGTGTTTCGTTGGGTTCTTGTTGGTCATCATGTTGGAAAAGTGTAAATTGTGGGTTTTGGAGAACATCAGGTAGGTGTAGGGTGGTTTTGGGGTGGATCTATAGTTTTGGGGGATTTTCTTCCAGTTTTGGGGGTGATCCCGTTCTTGTTTGGGGTGTTTTTGACGTGTTTTGGGGTGTCCGTTGGGTTTCGTTGGGTTTTCCGTGGTCATCATGGTGGAAAAATGTAAATTGTGGGGTTTGGAGAACATCAGGTAGGTTTAGGGTGGTTTTGGGCTGGATCTATAGTTTTGGGGGATTTTCTTCCAGTTTTGGGGGTGATCCTGTTCTTGTTTGGGGTGTTTTTGACGTGTTTTGGGGTCTCTGTTGGGTTTCGTTGGGTTCTTGTTGGTCATCATGGTGGAAAAATGTAAATTGTGGGTTTTGGAGAGCATCAGGTAGGTTTATGGGGACTTTTGGGGCAGATTCATGGTTTTGGGGGTTTTCTTCTGTTTTTTCTTCTGATCCAGTTGTTTTTTGGGGTGTTTTTGTCGTGTTTTGGGGTCTTCGTTGGGTTTCGATGGGTTTTCCATGGTCATCATGTTGGAAAAGTGTAAATTGTGGGTTTTGTAGAACATCAGGTAGGTTTAGTCTGGTTTTGGGGGGAAATTCATACGTTTGGGGTTTTTTTCTTCTGATCCAGTTGTTTTTTGGGGTGTTTTTGACGTGTTTTGGGGTTTCCGTTGTGTTTTGTTGAGTTCCTAATGGCTTTTATGGTTGTTGGGAGTGGACTTTGGGATTTGGAGAACATCAGGTAGGTTTAGGGTGGTTTTGGGGTGGATCTATGGTTTGGGGGGATTTTCTTCCAGTTTTGGGGGTGATTCCGTTCTTGTTTGGGGTGTTTTTGACGTGTTTTTGGGTCTCCCTTGTGTTTCCTTGGGTTCTCGTTGGTCGTTAAGGTAAATGGGAGTGGATTGATGGTTTTGGAGACGATCAGGTGAGTTTAGGGTGGATTTGGGGGGAAATTCATAGTTGTTTTTTTTTTTTTTTTTTTTTTTCTTCTGATCCAGTTGTTTTTTGGGGTGTTTTTGACGTGTTTTGGGGTTTCCGTTGCGTTTCGTCGAGTTCCTAATGGGTTTTATGGTGGTTGGGAGTGGACTTTGGGGTTTGGAGAACATCGGGTAGGTTTATGGGGACTTTTGGGGCAGATTCATGGTGTTTGGGGTTTTCTTCTGTTTTTAATTCTGATCCAGTTGGTTTTTGGGGTGTTTTTGACGTGTTTTGGGGTTTCCGTTGCGTTTCATCGAGTTCCTTATGGGTTTTATGGTGGTGTGGAGTGGACTTTGGGATTTGGAGAACATCAGGTAGGTGTAGGGCTGTTTTGGGGTAGATCTATGGTTTTGGGGATTTTCTTCCAGTTTTGGGGGTGATCCCGTTCTTTTTAGGTGAGTTTCTGACGTGTTCTGGGGTCTCCGTTGGGTTTCGTTGGGTTTTCCCTGGTCATCGTTGTGGAAAAGGTTATATTGTGGGTTTTGGAGAACATCAGGTAGGTTTAGGGTGGTTTTGGGGGGAAATTCATACGTTTGGGGGTTTTTTCTTCTGATCCAGTTCTTTTTTGGGATGTTTTTGACGTGTTTTGGGGTTTCCGTTGTGTTTTGTTGAGTTCCTAATGGGTTTTATGGTGGTTGGGAGTGGACTTTGGGATTTGGAGAACATCAGGTAGGTTTAGGGTGGTTTTGGGGTGGATCTATGGGTTTGGGGATTTTCTTCCAGTTTTGGGGGTGATCCCGTTCTTTTTAGGTGTGTTTTTGACGTGTTCTGGGGTCTCCGTTGGGTTTCGTTGGGTTTTCCGTGGTCATCGTTGTGGAAAAGGTTATATTGTGGGTTTTGGAGAACATCAGGTAGGTTTAGGGTGGTTTGGGGGTGGATCTATGGGTTTGGGGGTTTTCTTTCGTTTTTGGGGGGTTATCCCGTTCTTGTTTAGGGTGTTTTTGACGTGTTTTGGGGTCTCAGTTGTGTTTCGTTGGGTTCTTGTTGGTCATCATGTTGGAAAAGTGTAAATTGTGGGTTTTGGAGAACATCAGGTAGGTGTAGGGTGGTTTTGGGGTGGATCTATAGTTTTGGGGGATTTTCTTCCAGTTTTGGGGGTGATCCCGTTCTTGTTTGGGGTGTTTTTGACGTGTTTTGGGGTGTCCGTTGGGTTTCGTTGGGTTTTCCGTGGTCATCATGGTGGAAAAATGTAAATTGTGGGGTTTGGAGAACATCAGGTAGGTTTAGGGTGGTTTTGGGCTGGATCTATAGTTTTGGGGGATTTTCTTCCAGTTTTGGGGGTGATCCTGTTCTTGTTTGGGGTGTTTTTGACGTGTTTTGGGGTCTCTGTTGGGTTTCGTTGGGTTCTTGTTGGTCATCATGGTGGAAAAATGTAAATTGTGGGTTTTGGAGAGCATCAGGTAGGTTTATGGGGACTTTTGGGGCAGATTCATGGTTTTGGGGGTTTTCTTCTGTTTTTTCTTCTGATCCAGTTGTTTTTTGGGGTGTTTTTGTCGTGTTTTGGGGTCTTCGTTGGGTTTCGATGGGTTTTCCATGGTCATCATGTTGGAAAAGTGTAAATTGTGGGTTTTGTAGAACATCAGGTAGGTTTAGTCTGGTTTTGGGGGGAAATTCATACGTTTGGGGTTTTTTTCTTCTGATCCAGTTGTTTTTTGGGGTGTTTTTGACGTGTTTTGGGGTTTCCGTTGTTTTGTTGAGTTCCTAATGGCTTTTATGGTTGTTGGGAGTGGACTTTGGGATTTGGAGAACATCAGGTAGGTTTAGGGTGGTTTTGGGGTGGATCTATGGTTTTGGGGGATTTTCTTCCAGTTTTGGGGGTGATTCCGTTCTTGTTTGGGGTGTTTTTGACGTGTTTTTGGGTCTCCCTTGTGTTTCCTTGGGTTCTCGTTGGTCGTTAAGGTAAATGGGAGTGGATTGATGGTTTTGGAGACGATCAGGTGAGTTTAGGGTGGATTTGGGGGGAAATTCATAGTTGTTTTTTTTTTTTTTTTTTTTTTCTTCTGATCCAGTTGTTTTTTGGGGTGTTTTTGACGTGTTTTGGGGTTTCCGTTGCGTTTCGTCGAGTTCCTAATGGGTTTTATGGTGGTTGGGAGTGGACTTTGGGGTTTGGAGAACATCGGGTAGGTTTATGGGGACTTTTGGGGCAGATTCATGGTGTTTGGGGTTTTCTTCTGTTTTTAATTCTGATCCAGTTTGTTTTTGGGGTGTTTTTGACGTGTTTTGGGGTTTCCGTTGCGTTTCATCGAGTTCCTTATGGGTTTTATGGTGGTGTGGAGTGGACTTTGGGATTTGGAGATCATCAGGTAGGTGTAGGGCTGTTTTGGGGTAGATCTATGGTTTTGGGGATTTTCTTCCAGTTTTGGGGGTGATCCCGTTCTTTTTAGGTGAGTTTCTGACGTGTTCTGGGGTCTCCGTTGGGTTTCGTTGGGTTTTCCCTGGTCATCGTTGTGGAAAAGGTTATATTGTGGGTTTTGGAGAACATCAGGTAGGTTTAGGGTGGTTTTGGGGGGAAATTCATACGTTTGGGGGTTTTTTCTTCTGATCCAGTTCTTTTTTGGGATGTTTTTGACGTGTTTTGGGGTTTCCGTTGTGTTTTGTTGAGTTCCTAATGGGTTTTATGGTGGTTGGGAGTGGACTTTGGGATTTGGAGAACATCAGGTAGGTTTAGGGTGGTTTTGGGGTGGATCTATGGTTTTGGGGGATTTTCTTCCAGTTTTGGGGGTGATTCCGTTCTTGTTTGGGGTGTTTTTGACGTGTTTTTGGGTCTCCCTTGTGTTTCCTTGGGTTCTCGTTGGTCGTTAAGGTAAATGGGAGTGGATTGTGGGTTTTGGAGAAGATCAGGTGAGTTTAGGGTGGATTTGGGGGGAAATTCATAGTTGTTTTTTTTTGTTGTTTTTTTTTCTTTTGATCCAGTTGTTTTTTGGGGTGTTATTGACATGTTTTGGGGTTTCCGTTGCGTTTCGTCGAGTTACTTATGGGTTTTATGGTTGTTGGGAGTGGACTTTGGTATTTGGAGAACATCAGGTAGGTTTAGGGTGGTTTTGGGGTGGATCTATGGTTTTGGGGGATTTTCTTCCAGTTTTGGGGGTGATTCCGTTCTTGTTTGGGGTGTTTTTGACGTGTTTTTGGGTCTCCCTTGTGTTTCCTTGGGTTCTCGTTGGTCGTTAAGGTAAATGGGAGTGGATTGTTGGTTTTGGAGAAGATCAGGTGAGTTTAGGGTGGATTTGGAGGGAAATTCATGGTTTTTGTTTTGTATTATTCTTCTGATCCAGTTGTTTTTTGGGGTGTTTTTGACGTGTTTTGGGGTCTCCGTAGGTTTTGTTGGGTTTCCATTGGGTTTTCTGGTGTTTGGGAGTGGATTGTACATTTAGGAGAACATCAGGTAAGTTTAAGGGGTTTTTTTGGTTAAATGACGTTTTTTCTTCTGATTCGATTGGCTTTGGGGTGTTTTTGAGGTGTTTTGGGGTTTCCGTTGCGTTTCGTTGAGTTCGTAATGTGTTTTATGGTGGTTGGGAGTGGACTTTGGGATTTGGCGAACATCAGGTAGGTTTAGGGTGGTTTGGGGATTGGATCCGTGCTTTTTGGGGTTTTCTTTCGTTTTGGGGGGTGATCCTGTTCTTGTTTGGGGTGTTTTTGACGTGTTTTGGGGTCTCCCTTGGGTTTCGTTGGGTTCTCGTCTGTCTTAAAGGTAAATGGAAGTGCATTTTTGGTTTTGGAGAAGATCAGGTGAGTTTAGGGTGGTTTTGGGGGGAAATTCATGGTTTTTATTTTATTTTTTTCTTCTGATCCAGTTGTTTTTTGGGGTGTTTTTGACGTGTTTTGGGGTCTCCGTTGGGTTTCAATTGCGTTTTCTGGTGTTTGGGAGTGGATTGTACCTTTAGGAGAACATCAGGTAGGTTTAAGGGTTTTTTGGGGGGTTAAATCACGTTTTTTCTTCTGATCCGGTACGCTTTTGGGGTGTTTTTGAGGTGTTTTGGGGTTTCCGTTGCGTTTCGTTGAGTTCGTAATGGGTTTTATGGTGGTTGGGAGTGGACTTTGGGATTTGGAGAACATCAGGTAGGTTTAGGGTGGTTTGGGGATTGGATCCGTGCTTTTTGGGGTTTTCTTTCGTTTTGGGGGGTGATTCTGTTCTTGTTTGGGGTGTTTTTGACGTGTTTTGGGGTCTCCCTTGGGTTTCGTTGGGTTCTCGTCTGTCGTTAAGGTAAATGGAAGTGCATTTTTGGTTTTGGAGAAGATCAGGTGAGTTTAGGGTTGTTTGGGGGGGAAATTCATAGTTTTGGCGTTTTTTCTTCTCATCCAGTTCTTTTTTGGGGTGTTTTTGAGGTGTTTTGGGGTTTCCGTTGCGTTTCATTGAGTTCCTAATGGGTTTTATGGTGGTTGGGACTGGACTTTGGGATTTGGAGACTATCAGGTAGGTTTATGGTGGTTTTGGGGTGGATCTATGGTTTTGGTGAATTTTCTTCCAATTTTGGGGGTGATGCCGTTCTTGTTTGGGGTGTTTTTGACGTGTTTTGGGGTCTGCGTTGGGTTTCGTTGTGTTTTCCGTGGTCATTATGGTGGAAAAGTTTAAATTGTTGGTTTTGGAGAACATCAGGTAGGTTTAGGGTGCTTTTGGGGTGGATCTATGGGTTTTGGTGTTTTCTTTCGTTTTTAGGGGTTATCCCGTTCTTGTTTGGGGTGTTTTTGACTTGTTTTGGGGTCTCCTTTGCGTTTCGTTGTGTTTTCCATGGTCATCATGGTGAAAAAGCGTAAATTGTGGCTTTTGGAGAACATCAGGTAGGTTTAGGGGGACTTTTGGTGTGGATCTATGGCTTCTGGGGTTTTCTTTCGTTTTTAGGGGTTATCCTGTTCTTTTTTGGGGTGTTTTTGACGTGTTTTGTGGTCTCCCTTGGGCTTCGTTGGGTTTTTCGTGGTCATCATGGTGGAAAATATTAAATTGTGGGTTTTGTAGAACATCAGGTGAGTTTAAGGTTTTTTGGGGGGTGAATCTATGGTTTTGGGGGATTTCTTTTTTTTTTAGGGTTTTCTTCTGGTTTTGGGGTGGTCCCGATCTTTTCTGGGGTGTTTTTGACCTGTTTTGGGTTCTCCGTTGCGTTTTGTTTTGTTCTTGTTGGTCATTATGTTAAATAGGAGTGGATTGTGGGTTTTGGAGAAGATCAAGTAGGTTTAAGGTTTTTTGGGGGTGAAATCATGGCATTTTGTTTTTTTTTTTTAGGATCTGGGTTGATTTTGGGGTGCTTTTGAGGTGTTTTGGGGTCTTCGTTGGGTTTCGTTGGGTTCTGGTTGGTCATGATGGTGAATGGGAGTGAAATGTGGGATTTGGAGAAGATCAGGTGAGTTTAGGGTGGTTTTGGGGGGAAATTCATGGTTTTTGTTTTATTTTTTTCTTCTGATCCAGTTGTTTTTTGGGGTGTTTTTGACGTGTTTTGGGGTCTCCGTTGGGTTTCAATTGCGTTTTCTGGTGTTTGGGAGTGGATTGTACCTTTAAGAGAACATCAGGTAGGTTTAAGGGTTTTTTGGGGGGGTTAAATCACGTTTTTTCTTCTGATCCAGTACGCTTTTGGGGTGTTTTTGACGTGTTTTGGGGTTTCCGTTGCGTTTCGTTGAGTTCCTAATGGGTTTTATGGTGGTTGGGAGTGGACTTTGGGATTTGGAGAACATCAGGTAGGTTTAGGGTGGTTTGGGGAGTGGATCCGTGCTTTTTGGGGTTTTCTTTCGTTTTGGGGGGTGGTCCTGTTCTTGTTTGGGGTGTTTTTGACGTGTTTTGGGGTCTCCCTTGGGTTTCGTTGGGTTCTCGTCTGTCTTAAAGGTAAATGGAAGTGCATTTTTGGTTTTGGAGAAGATCAGGTGAGTTTAGGGTTGTTTGGGGGGGAAATTCATAGTTTTGGGGTTTTTTCTTCTTATCCTGTTCTTTTATGGTGTGTTTTTGACGTGTTTTGGGGTCTCCGTTGGGTTTCGTTGTGTTTTCCGTGGTCATCGTGGTGGAAAAGGTTAAATTGTGGCTTTTGGAGAACATCAGGTAGGCTTTATTTTTTTTGTTTTTTTGTGGTGAAATCATGGCTTTTTTTTTTTTTTTTTTTTTTTTAGGATCTGTGTTGATTTTGGGGTGGTTTTGAGGTGTTTTGGGGTCTTCATTGGGTTTCGTTGGGTTCTGGTTGGTCATGATGGTGAATGGGAGTGAAATGTGGGATTTGGAGAAGATCAGGTGAGTTTAGGGTGGTTTTGGGGGGAAATTCATGGTTTTTGTTTTGTATTATTCTTCTGATCCAGTTGTTTTTTGGGGTGTTTTTGACGTGTTTTGGGGTCTCCGTAGGTTTTGTTGGGTTTCCATTAGGTTTTCTGGTGTTTGGGAGTGGATTGTACATTTAGGAGAACATCAGGTAAGTTTAAGGGTATTTTTTGGTTAAATGACGTTTTTTCTTCTGATTCGATTGGCTTTGGGGTGTTTTTGAGGTGTTTTGGGGTTTCCGTTGCGTTTCGTTGAGTTCCTAATGGGTTTTATGGTGGTTGGGAGTGGACTTTGGGATTTGGAGAACATCAGGTAGGTTTAGGGTGGTTTGGGGATTGGATCCGTGCTTTTTGGGGTTTTCTTTCGTTTTGGGGGGTGATCCTGTTCTTGTTTGGGGTGTTTTTGACGTGTTTTGGGGTCTCCCTTGGGTTTCGTTGGGTTCTCGTCTGTCTTAAAGGTAAATGGAAGTGCATTTTTGGTTTTGGAGAAGATCAGGTGAGTTTAGGGTGGTTTGGGGGGGAAATTCATAGTTTTGGGGTTTTTTCTTCTTATCCTGTTCTTTTATGGTGTGTTTTTGACGTGTTTTGGGGTCTCCGTTGGGTTTCGTTGTGTTTTCCGTGGTCATCGTGGTGGAAAAGGTTAAATTGTGGCTTTTGGAGAACATCAGGTAGGCTTAATTTTTTTTTTTTTTTGTGGTGAAATCATGGCTTTTTTTTTTTTTTTTATTTTAGGATCTGTGTTGATTTTGGGGTGCTTTTGAGGTGTTTTGGGGTCTTCATTGGGTTTCGTTGGGTTCTGGTTGGTCATGATGGTGAATGGGAGTGAAATGTGGGATTTGGAGAAGATCAGGTGAGTTTAGGGTGGTTTTGGGGGGAAATTCATGGTTTTTGTTTTATTTTTTTCTTCTGATCCAGTTGTTTTTTGGGGTGTTTTTGACGTGTTTTGGGGTCTCCGTAGGTTTTGTTCGGTTTCAATTGCGTTTTCTGGTGTTTGGGAGTGGATTGTACCTTTAGGAGAACATCAGGTAGGTTTAAGGGTTTTTTTGGGGGGTTAAATCACGTTTTTTCTTCTGATCCGGTACGCTTTTGGGGTGTTTTTGAGGTGTTTTGGGGTTTCCGTTGCGTTTCGTTGAGTTCCTAATGGGTTTTATGGTGGTTGGGAGTGGACTTTGGGATTTGGAGAACATCAGGTATGTTTAGGGTGGTTTGGGGATTGGATCCGTGCTTTTTGGGGTTTTCTTTCGTTTTGGGGGGTGATCCTGTTCTTGTTTGGGGTGTTTTTGACGTGTTTTGGGGTCTCCCTTGGGTTTCGTTGTGTTTTCCGTTGTCATTATGGTGGAAAAGTTTAAATTGTTGGTTTTGGAGAACATCAGGTAGGTTTAGGGTGCTTTTGGGGTGGATCTATGGGTTTTGGTGTTTTCTTTCGTTTTTAGGGGTTATCCCGTTCTTGTTTGGGGTGTTTTTGACTTGTTTTGGGGTCTCCGTTGGGTTTCGTTGTGTTTTCCATGGTCATCATGGTGGAAAAGGGTAAATTGTGGGTTTTGAAGAACATCAGGTAGGTTTAGGGTTGTTTTGGGGTGGATCTATGGTTTTGAGGGATTTTCTTCCAATTTTGGGGGTGATCCCTTTCTTTTTTGGGGTGTTTTTGACGTGTTTTGGGGTCTCCTTTGGGTTTTCGTTTGGTTCATGTTGGTCATCATGGTGAAAAAGCGTAAATTGTGGCTTTTGGAGAACATCAGGTAGGTTTAGGGGGACTTTTGGTGTGGATCTATGGCTTCTGGGGTTTTCTTTCGTTTTTAGGGGTTATCCTGTTCTTTTTTGGGGTGTTTTTGACGTGTTTTGTGGTCTCCCTTGGGCTTCGTTGGGTTTTTCGTGGTCATCATGGTGGAAAATATTAAATTGTGGGTTTTGTAGAACATCAGGTGAGTTTAAGGTTTTTTGGGGGGTGAATCTATGGTTTTGGGGGATTTCTTTTTTTTTTTTAGGGTTTTCTTCTGGTTTTGGGGTGGTCCCGATCTTTTCTGGGGTGTTTTTGACCTGTTTTGGGTTCTCCGTTGCGTTTTGTTTTGTTCTTGTTGGTCATTATGTTAAATAGGAGTGGATTGTGGGTTTTGGAGAAGATCAGGTAGGTTTAAGGTTTTTTGGGGGTGAAATCATGGCCTTTTGTTTTTTTTTTTAGGATCTGGGTTGATTTTGGGGTGCTTTTGAGGTGTTTTGGGGTCTTCGTTGGGTTTCGTTGGGTTCTGGTTGGTCATGATGGTGAATGGGAGTGAAATGTGGGATTTGGAGAAGATCAGGTGAGTTTAGGGTGGTTTTGGGGGGAAATTCATGGTTTTTGTTTTGTATTATTCTTCTGATCCGGTACGCTTTTGGGGTGTTTTTGAGGTGTTTTGGGGTCTCCGTAGGTTTTGTTGGGTTTCCATTGGGTTTTCTGGTGGTTGGGAGTGGATTGTACATTTAGGAGAACATCAGGTAGGTTTAAGGGTTTTTTTTGGTTAAATGACGTTTTTTCTTCTGATCCAGTACGCTTTGGGGTGTTTTTGAGGTGTTTTGGGGTTTCCGTTGCGTTTCGTTGAGTTCCTAATGGGTTTTATGGTGGTTGGGAGTGGACTTTGGGATTTGGAGAACATCAGGTAGGTTTAGGGTGGTTTGGGGATTGGATCCGTGCTTTTTGGGGTTTTCTTTCGTTTTGGGGGGTGATCCTGTTCTTGTTTGGGGTGTTTTTGACGTGTTTTGTGGTCTCCCTTGGGCTTCGTTGGGTTTTTCGTGGTCATCATGGTGGAAAATATTAAATTGTGGGTTTTGTAGAACATCAGGTGAGTTTAAGGTTTTTTGGGGGGTGAATCTATGGTTTTGGGGGATTTCTTTTTTTTTTTAGGGTTTTCTTCTGGTTTTGGGGTGGTCCCGATCTTTTCTGGGGTGTTTTTGACCTGTTTTGGGTTCTCCGTTGCGTTTTGTTTTGTTCTTGTTGGTCATTATGTTAAATAGGAGTGGATTGTGGGTTTTGGAGAAGATCAGGTAGGTTTAAGGTTTTTTTGGGGTGAAATCATGGCCTTTTGTTTTTTTTTTTTAGGATCTGGGTTGATTTTGGGGTGCTTTTGAGGTGTTTTGGGGTCTTCGTTGGGTTTCGTTGGGTTCTGGTTGGTCATGATGGTGAATGGGAGTGAAATGTGGGATTTGGAGAAGATCAGGTGAGTTTAGGGTGGTTTTGGGGGGAAATTCATGGTTTTTGTTTTGTATTATTCTTCTGATCCGGTACGCTTTTGGGGTGTTTTTGAGGTGTTTTGGGGTCTCCGTAGGTTTTGTTGG
Organism: Netta rufina; assembly: GCF_964035555.1. NCBI lineage: Eukaryota > Metazoa > Chordata > Aves > Anseriformes > Anatidae > Netta > Netta rufina. Next base: position 40,388 of record NC_140144.1, read on the forward strand.
GTTTCCATTGGGTTTTCTGGTGGTTGGGAGTGGATTGTACATTTAGGAGAACATCAGGTAGGTTTAAGGGTTTTTTTTGGTTAAATGACGTTTTTTCTTCTGATCCAGTACGCTTTGGGGTGTTTTTGAGGTGTTTTGGGGTTTCCGTTGCGTTTCGTTGAGTTCCTAATGGGTTTTATGGTGGTTGGGAGTGGACTTTGGGATTTGGAGAACATCAGGTATGTTTAGGGTGGTTTGGGGATTGGATCCGTGCTTTTTGGGGTTTTCTTTCGTTTTGGGGGGTGATCCTGTTCTTGTTTGGGGTGTTTTTGACGTGTTTTGGGGTCTCCCTTGGGTTTCGTTGGGTTCTCGTATGTCGTTAATGTAAATGGAAGTGCATTTTTGGTTTTGGAGAAGATCAGGTGAGTTTAGGGTGGTTTGGGGGGGAAATTCATAGTTTTGGCGTTTTTTCTTCTCATCCAGTTCTTTTTTGGGGTGTTTTTGAGGTGTTTTGGGGTTTCCGTTGCGTTTCGTTGAGTTCCTAATGGGTTTTATGGTGGTTGGGACTGGACTTTGGGATTTGGAGACTATCAGGTAGGTTTATGGTGGTTTTGGGGTGGATCTATGGTTTTGGTGAATTTTCTTCCAATTTTGGGGGTGATGCCGTTCTTGTTTGGGGTGTTTTTGACGTGTTTTGGGGTCTGCGTTGGGTTTCGTTGTGTTTTCCGTGGTCATTATGGTGGAAAAGTTTAAATTGTTGGTTTTGGAGAACATCAGGTAGGTTTAGGGTGCTTTTGGGGTGGATCTATGGGTTTTGGTGTTTTCTTTCGTTTTTAGGGGTTATCCCGTTCTTGTTTGGGGTGTTTTTGACTTGTTTTGGGGTCTCCTTTGCGTTTCGTTGTGTTTTCCATGGTCATCATGGTGAAAAAGCGTAAATTGTGGCTTTTGGAGAACATCAGGTAGGTTTAGGGGGACTTTTGGTGTGGATCTATGGCTTCTGGGGTTTTCTTTCGTTTTTAGGGGTTATCCTGTTCTTTTTTGGGGTGTTTTTGACGTGTTTTGTGGTCTCCCTTGGGCTTCGTTGGGTTTTTCGTGGTCATCATGGTGGAAAATATTAAATTGTGGGTTTTGTAGAACATCAGGTGAGTTTAAGGTTTTTTGGGGGGTGAATCTATGGTTTTGGGGGATTTCTTTTTTTTTTAGGGTTTTCTTCTGGTTTTGGGGTGGTCCCGATCTTTTCTGGGGTGTTTTTGACCTGTTTTGGGTTCTCCGTTGCGTTTTGTTTTGTTCTTGTTGGTCATTATGTTAAATAGGAGTGGATTGTGGGTTTTGGAGAAGATCAGGTAGGTTTAAGGTTTTTTTGGGGTGAAATCATGGCCTTTTGTTTTTTTTTTTTTTGGATCTGGGTTGATTTTGGGGTGCTTTTGAGGTGTTTTGGGGTCTTCGTTGGGTTTCGTTGGGTTCTGGTTGGTCATGATGGTGAATGGGAGTGAAATGTGGGATTTGGAGAAGATCAGGTGAGTTTAGGGTGGTTTTGGGGGGAAATTCATGGTTTTTGTTTTACTTTTTTCTTCTGATCCAGTTGTTTTTTGGGGTGTTTTTGACGTGTTTTGGGGTCTCCGTTGGGTTTCAATTGCGTTTTCTGGTGTTTGGGAGTGGATTGTACCTTTAGGAGAACATCAGGTAGGTTTAAGGGTTTTTTTGGGGGGTTAAATCACGTTTTTTCTTCTGATCCGGTACGCTTTTGGGGTGTTTTTGACGTGTTTTGGGGTTTCCGTTGCGTTTCGTTGAGTTCCTAATGGGTTTTATGGTGGTTGGGAGTGGACTTTGGGATTTGGAGAACATCAGGTAGGTTTAGGGTGGTTTGGGGAGTGGATCCGTGCTTTTTGGGGTTTTCTTTCATTTTGGGGGGTGATCCTGTTCTTGTTTGGGGTGTTTTTGACGTGTTTTGGGGTCTCCGTTGGGTTTCGTTGGGTTCTCGTCTGTCTTAAAGGTAAATGGAAGTGCATTTTTGGTTTTGGAGAAGATCAGGTGAGTTTAGGGTGGTTTGGGGGGGAAATTCATAGTTTTGGGGTTTTTTCTTCTTATCCTGTTCTTTTATGGTGTGTTTTTGACGTGTTTTGGGGTCTCCGTTGGGTTTCGTTGTGTTTTCCGTGGTCATCGTGGTGGAAAAGGTTAAATTGTGGCTTTTGGAGAACATCAGGTAGGCTTAATTTTTATTTTTTTTTTGTGGTGAAATCATGGCATTTTTTTATTTTTTTTTTTTTTAGGATCTGTGTTGATTTTGGGGTGCTTTTGAGGTGTTTTGGGGTCTTCATTGGGTTCTGGTTGGTCATGATGGTGAATGGGAGTGAAATGTGGGATTTGGAGAAGATCAGGTGAGTTTAGGGTGGTTTTGGGGGGAAATTCATGGTTTTTGTTTTGTATTATTCTTCTGATCCAGTTGTTTTTTGGGGTGTTTTTGACGTGTTTTGGGGTCTCCGTAGGTTTTGTTGGGTTTCCATTGGGTTTTCTGGTGGTTGGGAGTGGATTGTACATTTAGGAGAACATCAGGTAGGTTTAAGGGTTTTTTTTGGTTAAATGACGTTTTTTCTTCTGATTCGATTGGCTTTGGGGTGTTTTTGAGGTGTTTTGGGGTTTCCGTTGCGTTTCGTTGAGTTCCTAATGGGTTTTATGGTGGTTGGGAGTGGACTTTGGGATTTGGAGAACATCAGGTAGGTTTAGGGTGGTTTGGGGATTGGATCCGTGCTTTTTGGGGTTTTCTTTCGTTTTGGGGGGTGGTCCTGTTCTTGTTTGGGGTGTTTTTGACGTGTTTTGTGGTCTCCCTTGGGCTTCGTTGGGTTTTTCGTGGTCATCATGGTGGAAAATATTAAATTGTGGGTTTTGTAGAACATCAGGTGAGTTTAAGGGTTTTTGGGGGGTGAATCTATGGTTTTGGGGGATTTCTTTTTTTTTTAGGGTTTTCTTCTGGTTTTGGGGTGGTCCCGATCTTTTCTGGGGTGTTTTTGACCTGTTTTGGGTTCTCCGTTGCGTTTTGTTTTGTTCTTGTTGGTCATTATGTTAAATAGGAGTGGATTGTGGGTTTTGGAGAAGATCAGGTAGGTTTAAGGTTTTTTTGGGGTGAAATCATGGCCTTTTGTTTTTTTTTTTTTTTGGATCTGGGTTGATTTTGGGGTGCTTTTGAGGTGTTTTGGGGTCTTCGTTGGGTTTCGTTGGGTTCTGGTTGGTCATGATGGTGAATGGGAGTGAAATGTGGGATTTGGAGAAGATCAGGTGAGTTTAGGGTGGTTTTGGGGGGAAATTCATGGTTTTTGTTTTACTTTTTTCTTCTGATCCAGTTGTTTTTGGGGTGTTTTTGACGTGTTTTGGGGTCTCCGTTGGGTTTCAATTGCGTTTTCTGGTGTTTGGGAGTGGATTGTACCTTTAAGAGAACATCAGGTAGGTTTAAGGGTTTTTTGGGGGGTTAAATCACGTTTTTTCTTCTGATCCGGTACGCTTTTGGGGTGTTTTTGACGTGTTTTGGGGTTTCCGTTGCGTTTCGTTGAGTTCCTAATGGGTTTTATGGTGGTTGGGAGTGGACTTTGGGATTTGGAGAACATCAGGTAGGTTTAGGGTGGTTTGGGGAGTGGATCCGTGCTTTTTGGGGTTTTCTTTCGTTTTGGGGGGTGATCCTGTTCTTGTTTGGGGTGTTTTTGACGTGTTTTGGGGTCTCCCTTGGGTTTCGTTGGGTTCTCGTCTGTCTTAAAGGTAAATGGAAGTGCATTTTTGGTTTTGGAGAAGATCAGGTGAGTTTAGGGTGGTTTGGGGGGGAAATTCATAGTTTTGGGGTTTTTTCTTCTTATCCTGTTCTTTTATGGTGTGTTTTTGACGTGTTTTGGGGTCTCCGTTGGGTTTCGTTGTGTTTTCCGTGGTCATCGTGGTGGAAAAGGTTAAATTGTGGCTTTTGGAGAACATCAGGTAGGCTTAATTTTTATTTTTTTTTTGTGGTGAAATCATGGCATTTTTTTATTTTTTTTTTTTTTAGGATCTGTGTTGATTTTGGGGTGCTTTTGAGGTGTTTTGGGGTCTTCATTGGGTTCTGGTTGGTCATGATGGTGAATGGGAGTGAAATGTGGGATTTGGAGAAGATCAGGTGAGTTTAGGGTGGTTTTGGGGGGAAATTCATGGTTTTTGTTTTGTATTATTCTTCTGATCCAGTTGTTTTTTGGGGTGTTTTTGACGTGTTTTGGGGTCTCCGTAGGTTTTGTTGGGTTTCCATTGGGTTTTCTGGTGGTTGGGAGTGGATTGTACATTTAGGAGAACATCAGGTAGGTTTAAGGGTTTTTTTTGGTTAAATGACGTTTTTTCTTCTGATTCGATTGGCTTTGGGGTGTTTTTGAGGTGTTTTGGGGTTTCCGTTGCGTTTCGTTGAGTTCCTAATGGGTTTTATGGTGGTTGGGAGTGGACTTTGGGATTTGGAGAACATCAGGTAGGTTTAGGGTGGTTTGGGGATTGGATCCGTGCTTTTTGGGGTTTTCTTTCGTTTTGGGGGGTGGTCCTGTTCTTGTTTGGGGTGTTTTTGACGTGTTTTGTGGTCTCCCTTGGGCTTCGTTGGGTTTTTCGTGGTCATCATGGTGGAAAATATTAAATTGTGGGTTTTGTAGAACATCAGGTGAGTTTAAGGGTTTTTGGGGGGTGAATCTATGGTTTTGGGGGATTTCTTTTTTTTTTAGGGTTTTCTTCTGGTTTTGGGGTGGTCCCGATCTTTTCTGGGGTGTTTTTGACCTGTTTTGGGTTCTCCGTTGCGTTTTGTTTTGTTCTTGTTGGTCATTATGTTAAATAGGAGTGGATTGTGGGTTTTGGAGAAGATCAGGTAGGTTTAAGGTTTTTTTGGGGTGAAATCATGGCATTTTGTTTTTTTTTTTTAGGATCTGGGTTGATTTTGGGGTGCTTTTGAGGTGTTTTGGGGTCTTCGTTGGGTTTCGTTGGGTTCTGGTTGGTCATGATGGTGAATGGGAGTGAAATGTGGGATTTGGAGAAGATCAGGTGAGTTTAGGGTGGTTTTGGGGGGAAATTCATGGTTTTTGTTTTGTATTTTTCTTCTGATCCAGTTCTTTTTTGGGGTGTTTTTGACGTGTTTTGGGGTTTCCGTTGCGTTTCGTTGAGTTCCTAATGGGTTTTATGGTGGTTGGGAGTGGACTTTGGGATTTGGAGAACATCAGGTAGGTTTAGGGTGGTTTGGGGATTGGATCCGTGCTTTTTGGGGTTTTCTTTCGTTTTGGGGGGTGATCCTGTTCTTTTTTGGGGTGTTTTTGACGTGTTTTGGGGTCTCCCTTGGGTTTCGTTGGGTTCTCGTCTGTCTTAAAGGTAAATGGAAGTGCATTTTTGGTTTTGGAGAAGATCAGGTGAGTTTAGGGTGGTTTGGGGGGGAAATTCATAGTTTTGGGGTTTTTTCTTCTTATCCTGTTCTTTTATGGTGTGTTTTTGACGTGTTTTGGGGTCTCCGTTGGGTTTCGTTGTGTTTTCCGTGGTCATCGTGGTGGAAAAGGTTAAATTGTGGCTTTTGGAGAACATCAGGTAGGCTTAATTTTTATTTTTTTTTTGTGGTGAAATCATGGCATTTTTTTATTTTTTTTTTTTTTAGGATCTGTGTTGATTTTGGGGTGCTTTTGAGGTGTTTTGGGGTCTTCATTGGGTTCTGGTTGGTCATGATGGTGAATGGGAGTGAAATGTGGGATTTGGAGAAGATCAGGTGAGTTTAGGGTGGTTTTGGGGGGAAATTCATGGTTTTTGTTTTGTATTATTCTTCTGATCCAGTTGTTTTTTGGGGTGTTTTTGACGTGTTTTGGGGTCTCCGTAGGTTTTGTTGGGTTTCCATTGGGTTTTCTGGTGGTTGGGAGTGGATTGTACATTTAGGAGAACATCAGGTAGGTTTAAGGGTTTTTTTTGGTTAAATGACGTTTTTTCTTCTGATTCGATTGGCTTTGGGGTGTTTTTGAGGTGTTTTGGGGTTTCCGTTGCGTTTCGTTGAGTTCCTAATGGGTTTTATGGTGGTTGGGAGTGGACTTTGGGATTTGGAGAACATCAGGTAGGTTTAGGGTGGTTTGGGGATTGGATCCGTGCTTTTTGGGGTTTTCTTTCGTTTTGGGGGGTGGTCCTGTTCTTGTTTGGGGTGTTTTTGACGTGTTTTGTGGTCTCCCTTGGGCTTCGTTGGATTTTTCGTGGTCATCATGGTGGAAAATATTAAATTGTGGGTTTTGTAGAACATCAGGTGAGTTTAAGGGTTTTTGGGGGGTGAATCTATGGTTTTGGGGGATTTCTTTTTTTTTTAGGGTTTTCTTCTGGTTTTGGGGTGGTCCCGATCTTTTCTGGGGTGTTTTTGACCTGTTTTGGGTTCTCCGTTGCGTTTTGTTTTGTTCTTGTTGGTCATTATGTTAAATAGGAGTGGATTGTGGGTTTTGGAGAAGATCAGGTAGGTTTAAGGTTTTTTTGGGGTGAAATCATGGCATTTTGTTTTTTTTTTTTAGGATCTGGGTTGATTTTGGGGTGCTTTTGAGGTGTTTTGGGGTCTTCGTTGGGTTTCGTTGGGTTCTGGTTGGTCATGATGGTGAATGGGAGTGAAATGTGAGATTTGGAGAAGATCAGGTGAGTTTAGGGTGGTTTTGGGGGGAAATTCATGGTTTTTGTTTTGTATTTTTCTTCTGATCCAGTTCTTTTTTGGGGTGTTTTTGACGTGTTTTGGGGTCTCCGTTGCGTTTCGTTGAGTTCCTAATGGGTTTTATGGTGGTTGGGAGTGGACTTTGGGATTTGGAGAACATCAGGTAGGTTTAGGGTGGTTTGGGGAGTGGATCCGTGCTTTTTGGGGTTTTCTTTCGTTTTGGGGGGTGATCCTGTTCTTGTTTGGGGTGTTTTTGACGTGTTTTGGGGTCTCCGTTGGGTTTCGTTGGGTTCTCGTCTGTCGTTAATATAAATGGAAGTGCATTTTTGGTTTTGGAGAAGATCAGGTGAGTTTAGGGTGGTTTGGGGGGGAAATTCATAGTTTTGGCGTTTTTTCTTCTCATCCAGTTCTTTTTTGGGGTGTTTTTGAGGTGTTTTGGGGTTTCCGTTGGGTTTCGTTGTGTTTTCCGTGGTCATCGTGGTGGAAAAGGTTAAATTGTGGGTTTTGGAGTACATCAGGTAGGCTTAATTTTTTTTTTTTTTGTGGTGAAATCATGGCATTTATTTATTTTTATTTTTTTTTTTTAGGATCTGTGTTGATTTTGGGGTGGTTTTGAGGTGTTTTGGGGTCTTCATTGGGTTTCGTTGGGTTCTGGTTGGTCATGATGGTGAATGGGAGTGAAATGTGGGATTTGGAGAAGATCAGGTGAGTTTAGGGTGGTTTTGGGGGGAAATTCATGGTTTTTGTTTTGTATTTTTCTTCTGATCCAGTTCTTTTTTGGGGTGTTTTTGACGTGTTTTGGGGTCTCCATTGGATTTTGTTGGGTTTCCATTGGGTTTTCTGGTGGTTGGGAGTGGATTGTACATTTAGGAGAACATCAGGTAGGTTTAAGGGTTTTTTGGGGGTTAAATCACGTATTTTCTTCTGATCCGGTACGCTTTTGGGGTGTTTTTGACGTGTTTTGGGGTTTCCGTTGCGTTTCGTTGAGTTCCTAATGGGTTTTATGGTGGTTGGGACTGGACTTTGGGATTTGGAGACTATCAGGTAGGTTTATGGTGGTTTTGGGGTGGATCTATGGTTTTGGTGAATTTTCTTCCAATTTTGGGGGTGATGCCGTTCTTGTTTGGGGTGTTTTTGACGTGTTTTGGGGTCTGCGTTGGGTTTCGTTGTGTTTTCCGTGGTCATTATGGTGGAAAAGTTTATATTGTTGGTTTTGGAGAACATCAGGTAGGTTTAGGGTGGTTTGGGGATTTGATCCGTGCTTTTTAGGGATTTTCTTTCAGTATTGGGGGTGATGCTGTTCTTGTTTGGGGTGTTTTTGACGTGTTTTGGGGTCTCCGTTGGGTTTCTTTGGGTTTTCCGTGGTCATGGTGGTTGAAAAGTGAAAATTGCGGGTTTTGGAGAACATCAGGTAGGTTTAGGGGGACTTTTGGGGTGGATTCAAGGTATTTCGGGATTTCTACTGTTTTTTGACGTGTTTTTGATCGTTTTCTTTTTTAGGGTTTTTTTGATGTGTTTTGGGGTCTCTGTTGGGTTTCTTTGGTTTTCCGTGGTTATCATGATGGAAAAGTGTAAATTGTGGGTTTTCGAGAACATCAGGTATGTTAAGGGGGACTTTTGGGGTGGATTCATGGTATTTGGGGTTTTCTTCCAGTGTGGGGGTGTTGCAGTTCTTTGGGGTGTTTTTGACGTGTTTTGGGGTCTCCGTTGGGTTTTCTTGGGTTTCCATTGGGTTTTCATGTGGCTGGGAGTGAATTGTAACTTTAGGAGAACATCAGGTAGGTATAACGGTTTTTGGGGGGTTAAATAACGTTTTTTCTTCTGATTCGGTTCGCTTTTGGGGTGTTTTTGACGTGTTTTGGGGTTTTTGTTTCATTTCGTTGAGTTCCTAATGGGTTTTATGGTGGTTGGGAGTTGACTTTGGGATTTGGAGAACATCAGGTAGGTTTAAGGTGGTTTGGGGATTGGATCCGTGCTTTTTGGGGATTTTCATCCAGTTTTGGGGGTGATCCCGTTTTCTTTTGAGGTGTTTTTGACGTGTTTTGGGGTCTCGGTTGGGTTTCATTGTGTTTTCCGTGGTCATGGTTGTAAAAAATTGTAAATTGCAGGTTTTGGAGAACTTCAGGTAGGTTTAGGGGGAATTTTGGTGTGGATTCATGGTTTTTGGGGTTTTCTTCTGTTTTTTTGGGTGTGATCCTGTTCTTTTTTGGGGTGTTTTTGACGTGTTTTGTGGTCTCCGTTGGGTTTCGTTGGGTTTTCCGTGGTCATCATGGTGGAAAAGGGTAAATTGTAGGTTTTAGAGAACATCGGGTAGGTTTATGGTGGTTTTGGGGTGGATCTATGGTTTTGGGGGATTTTCTTCACGTTTTGGGGTGATGCAGATCTTTTTTGGGGTGTTTTTGATGTGTTTTGGTGTCTCCGTTGGGTTTTGTTGGGTCTTCCGTGGTCATCATGGTCGAAAATGGTAAATTGTAGCTTTTAGAGAACACAGGTGAGTTTGTTTTTTTGAGCGGTGAATCTATGGTTTTGGGGGATTTCCTCAGTTTTTTCGGGTTTTCTTCTGTTTTTGGATTGGTCCTGTTCTGTTTTCGGGTGTTTTTGACGAGTTTTGGGGTCTCCGTTGGGTTTTGTTGAGTTTCCATTGGGTTTTCTGGTGTTTGGGAGTGGATTGTACATTTAGAAGAACATCAGGTAGGTTTAAGGGTTTTTTTGGGGGGTTAAATCACGTTTTTTCTTATGATCCGGTTTGCTTTTGGGGTGTTTTTGAGGTGTTTTGGGGTTTCCGTTGCGTTTCGTTGAGTTCCTAATGTGTTTTATGGTGGTTGGGAGTGGACTTTGGGATTTGGAGAATATCAGGTAGGTTTAGGGTGGTTTGGGGTTGGATCCGTGGTTTTTGGGGATTTTCTTCCAGGTTTGGGGGTGATGCCGTTCTTGTTTGGGGTGTTTTTGACGTGTTTTGGGGTCTCCGTTGGGTTTTGTTGTGTTTTCCATGGTCATGGTGTTGGAAAAGTGTAAATTGCGGGTTTTGGAGAACATCGAGTAGGTTTAGGGTGGTTTTGGACTGGATCTATGGTGTTTGGGGTTTTCTGTTTTTTTTGGGGTGATCCTGTTCTTTTTTGGGGTGTTTTTGATGTGTTTTGGTGTCTCCGGTTGGTTTTAGTTGGTTTCTTTTTGGTCATCATTGTGGAAAATGGTATATTGTGGGTTTTGGAAAACATAGGTGTGTTTAAGTTTTTTTGGGGGGGTGAATCTATGGTTTTGTGGGATTTCTTCTGGTTTTTAGGGTTTTCTTCTGGTTTTGGGGTGGTCCCGTTTTTTTGGGGGGTGTTCTTGTTGTGTTTTGAGGTCTCCATTGGGTTTTGTTGGGTTCTTGTTGGTTATTATGTTAAATAGGAGTGGATTGTGGGTTTTGGAGAACATCAGGTAGGTTTAAGGTTTTTGGGGGGTTAAATCACGTTTTTTCTTCTGATTCAGTTTGCTTTTGGGGTGTTTTTGAGGTGTTTTGGGGTTTCCGTTGCGTTTCGTTGAGTTCCTAATGGGTTTTATGGTGGTTGGGAGTTGACTTTGGGATTTGGAGAACATCAGGTAGGTTTAGGGTGGTTTGGGGAGTGGATCCGTGCTTTTTTGGAATTTTCTTCCAGTTTTGGGGGTGATCCTGTTTTTGTTTGTGGTGATTTTGACGTGTTTTGGGGTCTCCGTTGGGTTTCGTTGGGTTTTCCGAGTTCATCATGGTGGAAAAGTTTAAATTGCGGATTTTGGAGAATATCATGTAGGTTTAGTGTGTTTTTGGGGTGGATCTATGGTATTTTGGGTTTTCTTCTGTTTTTGGGCGTTATCCCGGACTTGTTTGGGGTGTTTTTGACGTGTTTTGGGGTCTCCGTTGGGTTTTGTTGGGTTTCCATTGGTTTTTCTGGTGGTTGGGAGTGGATTGTACATTTAGGAGAACATCAGGTAGGTTTAAGGGTTTTTTTTGGTTAAATCACGTTTTTTCTTCTGATTCGGTTCGCTTTTGGGGTGTTTTTGAGGTGTTTTGGGGTTTCCGTTGCGTTTCGTTGAGTTTTGAGAAATTGACAAATCCTTGAAGTCCCTTTTGATTGCTCGCAGGCTATGCGTTGCCACTCCTTCTCCTCCCAGATATAGGACGAGCAATCGGTAATAGTCTGACGTTTGAACCAAGCTGGGAAGCCTCCTTTTGATGTCCTAACCCAGGCCCCAGGAAGGCAGCAGATGTCCCTTAGAGGATGGTCCCTTGTACATATTGGACCCTCTGTTCCACTGATTGATAAATCACCCACAACTAAAACTCACCTTTTCTTCCTGCTGCCTGTGGTCACTATACGGGGGGGGTTGGCTTTTCCAACCCTGCCAATATCTCTGGTGGAGAGGGATTGTAGCCTTTTCCATCCATCGATTGCCTTTCGGTCTCCAGGGCCTTATACCTGTTGCACAGGTCTACCTGATAGTGTGATATGGTTGAGATTTTGGTAAAATTGCAAACACAAACATTAGAGTGATTACTGGTATCTACCACAGCATTATCTACGACTATAGAATCACAATGACTTCTCTTGCAAACACAACCTTTCCCAATATATACAAGTACAGTATCAAGGGTTTCATTAGGATGTATCTCAACGTGGCAAATATTTTGCTCAGTGTCAAGACAAATGTATTGAGATTCCAGCATGTTACTTTCACAGATTAAACCTTTTTGTTCATGCACAATGCATGCATTTACATCAATTGTTTGTCACTTTCCTCCCTTTTGATGGGCCCATACTTTATTCCCTTTAGGATAAAGTATAGTTCCATTATGATTGAGTCCTAATGCAATGATTGGCTATACATTGTATATGGTGGCATTACTTATAGTAAGTATAAAGGCAACAATTTGATCATTTTCTGCATAAAGGGTAAAGTTGACTAATTGCCACCATGCTTGAAAAACTTTTCCAAATTCTGAAGCATTATCCCAAATAAATTTTTGAATTTCAGTGGGCAAAGTTCCTTCTTCACCCTCTCTAATAATAGCTGCTGCTACAGATTGTATACATAACTGCATTTGGATACAGCTCCAAGTAAGTGAGGTATTGCCTTGGCTTTTTCCAAGTGCATGTACAATTAATTGATAATATAGAAGCCATTGCTTTGCTAAAGACAATAAGGATGATTTTTATTAGATGGTCTAGTTACTGTAGTCAGAAACTAAACCTAACCCTAACCTAAACCTAACACTAACCCAACCCTAATCCTAACCCTAACCCTAACCCTAACTCTAACCCTAACCTAACCCTATCCCTAACCATAACCTAACCCTAACCCTAACCCTAAAGCTAACCCTAACCCTAACCTAACTTTAACCCTAACCCTAACCCTGCCAGAACCCTAACCCTAACATAACACTAACCCTAACACTAAACCTAACCCTATCCCTAACACTAAACCTAACTCTAACTTTAACCTTAACCTAACCCTAAAATATAACCCTAACCCTAAACCTATCCCTACCCCTAACCAGAATACGAACCGTAACCCTAACCCCACCCCTAACCCTAACCCTAACCCTAACCCTAACCCTAACCCTAACCCTAACCCTAACCCAACCCTAACCCTAACCCTGAACATAACCCAACCCTAACCCTAACCCTAACCGTAACCCTAACTTTAACCCTAACCTAACCCTAACCCTGAACATAACCCAACCCTAACCCTAACCCTAATAACCCTAACCCCTAACCCTAACCCTAACCCTCTAACCCTAACACTAACCCTAACCCTAACCCTAACCCTAACCCCTAACCCTAACCCTAACCCTAACCCTAATGGCGGATCTAACCCTAACCCTAACCCTAACCCTAATTGCGGATCTAACCCTAACCCTAACCCTAACCCTAGTTCTGGGACCCTAACCCTAACCCTAACCCTAGTTCTGGGACCCTAACCCAACCCTAACCCTAACCCTAACCCTAATTGCGGATCTAACCCTAACCCTACCCCTAACCCTACCCCTACCCCTAACCCTAACCCTAACCCTAATCCTAACCCTAACCCTCTAAACCTAACCCTAACGCTTACCCTAATCCTTACCATAAACCTAACCCTTTCCCTAAACCTAAACCTTATCCTCACCCTCAGCCTTACCCTAACACTTACCTTTGCCCTAACCCTTACCCGTACCCTAATCTGAACCCGAACCCTAACCCTAATACTCTCACCCTAACCCTTACCCTAAGCCTAACCACAACCCCAACCCCTAACCCCTAACCCTTACCCTAACCCTCTAAACCTACCCCTAACCTATCCCTAACCATAACCCTCTAAGCCTAACCCTAACCCTCTAAGCCTAACAATAACCCCCAACCCCAACCCTCAACCGAAACCCTAACTCTAGCCCCAGTCCTAGCCCCTAACCCTAGTTCCCAAGAACTACATCTCCCGGTATGCTCTGGGCATTCAACATGGCCTCCCGGAAGTCCCGAATCCGACAACTACATTTCCCGGCATACTCTGGGCATTCAACATGGCCTCCCGGAAGTCTGGAGTCCCGAGAACTACATCTCCCGGCATGCTCTGGGCACACAACATGGCCTCCCAGTGCCGGAAAACTACTCCTACCAGCATTCCCCGCACAGCCAGCATGGCCAATCACAGGCCGAGTGCTCGAGAACTGCATTTACCAGCACTCACTGGAACCCTCACCGCCCTTACAAAAAAAGCCTCAAGCCCTAACATCCAAAAAACCTCGAAACCCCTACAGACCTAACCCAAACTATTTACCACACTAAACCCCTGAAGACCTATGCCTAAAACCCCTAACCCAAAATCTTAGGATGCTCAAAACCCAAACCCAACCCAAAACGTTAGGAATGCTCAAAGCCCTAGCCCAAAAACTTAGGGCGCTCCAAACCCTAACCCCAAAACATTAATGTAATACACCATAAATGTTTGTTCATTGTCTTTTGTATTATAAAACAAGGAGTTCCGTTTGAGGAGCAGGAGTTGCAAAAGCTCCCTGCTGAAGTAAGATGTATAATACTTGGCTAGACACTATGAAAATTCTTTTGCTTAACGTAACAAAAAAGAGAACCCCCTCCCCTTCTCTCCTTCTGCATCTCAGTTGCCTCTTTTGTTCAAAGACACTGCTGCAAAGTTCATGTAACCATCTCCTGATAAGTTGCTAAACTAGTGTATCAATATCCTGCATTCCTGTCTCACGCTGGGCCAACATGACCAAGTAAAAAAAAGAAGTTGAACCACAACGCCGAGGAAGACTACAGCCTTCATCTTCACGACCACCAGAGGGACAGAGACGACCCCCTAGCAACAGTGCGCGCAGTCGCAGAATATACCAGGATGTGCTGCGTAATCCCAGAATTACCAAGATATACAAAGGGACCCTGGCGGGGGTGAGGTGCGTGCCGTTGGCGGAGCCGAGACTCCCCGGCCGCCCAGCGCTGTTTTGCTTGCTGTTGCTTACTCAATAAATTCCTTTCTATTATTAATGCAATGCTCTCTGAAAATTAATTAAGGGGGCAACTTATAACACTTTGGACGCTCAAAACCCTATCCCAAAAACTTTGGACGCTCAAAACCCTATCCCGAAAACACTAGGACTCTCCAAACCCTATCCCAAAAACATTAGGACGCTCCAAGCCCTAACCCAAAAACATTAGGACGCTCAAAACCCAAACCCAATAACTTTGGATGTGCAAAACCCAAACCAAAAACATTAAGACGCTCCAAACCCTATCCGGAAAACATTAGGAAGCTCAAAGACCTATCCCAAAAACTTAGGATGCTCCAAACCCTATCCTGGAAACATTAAGATGATCAAAACCCTATCCTGAAAATTTAGGATGCTCCAAACCCTATCCTGGAAACATTAAGATGCTCCAAACCCTATCCCAAAAACTTAGGACACTCCAAGCCCTAACCCAAAAACATTAGGAGGCTCAAAACCCTATCCTGGAAACAATAAGTTGCTCAAAACCCTATCCTGAAAATTTAGGACGCTCCAAACCCTATCCTGGAAACATTAAGATGCTCCAAACCCTATCCCAAAAACTTAGGACACTCCAAGCCCTAACCCAAAAACATTAGGAGGCTCAAAACCCTATCCTGGAAACAATAAGTTGCTCAAAACCCTATCCTGAAAATTTAGGACGCTCCAAACCCTATCCTGGAAACATTAAGATGCTCCAAACCCTATCCCAAAAACATTAGGACGCTCAAAGCCCTAACCCAAAAACATTATGACGCTCAAAACCCTATCCTGGAAACATAAAGATGCTCAAAACCCTTTCCCGAAAACTTAGGATGCTCAATACCCAAACCCAAAACATTAAGATGCTCAAAACACTAACCCAACTACTTAGGATGCTTAAAAGCCTATCCCAAAAAATTAGGGCACACAAAAGCCTAACCCCCAAAATTAAGATGCTCAAAATCCAAACCCCCAAAATTAGGATACTCAAAACCCTGGACCTGGAGAACCTAACCTGAAAAAACAAAAAAAAAAAAAAAAAAAAAAAAAAAAAAAAAAAGATCTTGAAACCCTAACCGTAAATAACTGACCAAAAATAAAACCTTAAGACTCTAACCCTAAAAAACATATCAACACTACAACCCAAAAAACTCTAATACCCTAACACGCTAACCCTGAAACCCTTAAAACCCTAACCCCCAAATCCTTAAAACCCTAACCGTTAAAACTCCAACCCTAAAAACCTTAAAATCCTAAACATAAACCCTGAAACCCCTTACCCTGAAACCCAACCCTAGTGCCCAATCCCTGAAACCTTAAAACCCTGAATCAATCTGTAGCAAATAGCATAGGCTGAGTCGAGGATCTCAGTACAGTAGCATTATTATTCGAGATTACAATGGCGGGTGTCCCACAAGCAGGAGGGTGCCTACTAACTCCATACACAGTTTATACACTTTTTTTTTCTGCCGAGGACCGGGACCCTCCCCTGTTTCCCCTTTAACTGTGCTATTCAAGGTTCATAATCTAGCTGGTGCTTCACAGAAAATACACAGCTGCTGGCCTGTTACAAGTCACATTTCTTTTGAGGTTTTTACTCTTTGAGGTGCTAATGTTTCTTACGCCGTGATTTCCACCTAATTGCTGTAAGGATTCTGGTTGTCTGCGTTTTACAAGGTTGTCTGTTATAATAAATAAAAGTCCCAAATAGGATTACAATCAAAGTTTACCATTCACTGAATGAATAGAGGTAAGCAAACAGTGCTGGGTACGCCGGGAGTCTCTGCTCCACCAAGACGCGCACCAGTTATACACCAGTTACCTCCCTTAAGGGATATAGAGAAGCCCTCTCAGATACGTCCGTCCTACTTCTCCTGCATGCGGCCGGAGGTCGGTCTAATTCTGGTGCTGTTGGTGGTGGAAGCTGGGGCAACGGTGGTACTGGTGGCGATACCACAGCCACCGGAGGGGGAGCCGCCGGGGGTGGATTGTTAGGATATGGAGGTAGTAGCTTATCCAATGGCTCACGTTTATCTTCTTTTTCTTTTTCATGTTCTTCTTGTTCTTCAAATTTCTTACCTGCTTTTAGTGTAAATATTGAGGCTGGAAAAGGACGTGAAGTCCTCCTGATCCATAATCCTGCATAATCACTTTCTTCCTGGCTAAAAGGTTCCTTTGAATTAACATGGATATTTAAGGCCTGGCAAATCCAGTCTTCGAAGGATCCAAAAACAGGCCAAAAGACATGTAGTCTTAAAGGCTCCTTTGGCCATTCTGTCACACAATACTGGACCATTTTTAATTTACTTTTTCCTTTTCTGGGGTCCCTATCATTCCAATTTCTAATCGTTATTCCTAATGGACTTTCTGGTGGTATGACTGGTAATTTGCTCCCTTTCTTCTGGTCTCTGGTCTTCGATTTTGTCTGACCCATCTAGGAATTTTACTATGGCAATTCCCACAGCCCTTGGTTACCTTAGTAAGAGTGTCTTGCAGGGGGTCGAGGACCTATCACACACCCACAAATCCTATAGGAATCCCTTCGGTCCTTCACCGGCCAAGTCCCTCGCGGGAGATTGGAACCGCGGTTAGAAGACCTCCACAATCGCTTCGGAACTAAGTTCCATCTCAGTCACACTCTTACACACACAGGCAACCGAACCCCACCCAACCGAACGGTATACGCTTTAAATGCTTACGACTCCGTCATCTTTGTTCGGATCTTCACACACACAATTACGGGCAAAATATAGTGCTGCAGCTGGCAAGGGAGCTGAAAAAAAGAATCAGAAACTTTGCTTACCTTTATTCAGGTTCAAGATGCCATTAGTTCCGACCCGACTCAAACAGCAGCCACCAAATGGTGGGGGTGCCTCTCCTAGATCAAACCAGAAATCAGGAACCAAAGCCCTCCCGGACGAGCGCCCACTTGTAATAAATGACCGGGTCCCAAATAGGCTTACAATTAATGTTTATGATTTATTAAAGGAATAGAGGTAAGCAAGCAGCGCTGGGTGCGCCAGGAGTCTCTGCTCCACCAAGACGCACACAAGTTACATCAGGCGGCTGGCTTTTATGCTGCTAGGCTAATACATATTCATTACTACTTCTACAAAAGGCAGGGTTATTCTAATTAGTTCCCAGAATCCAAACCCTCCCACTGGTGCAGGCGTTATCAGTCTCTGGTGGTCCCTCTGGGGGCCGCTCGTACTGAAGGCTCGTAGTCTTCCTCCCAGGCTTTTCTCTTGTCCTTCTCCTTTGTCCATCTTGGCTGGATGGCAGACACTTGCATAGTGTCCCATGCAACAGTTGTAATAGTTAGCAGTTACTCTGAAACCCCTTTGTTCTCTTTTCCCCTATTGACCCGAATTGCTGGACCATTCCTTTGCAAGATACAAGAACTATATACATTAACCACTCTGGTTTTCTCAGACTTTTCATCATATCATGCGGCCCTAGCATTGGTCCATATTGACACGAATCAGATGAACTCATTTCACACTGTTAAGCTGTCTTATCACTGCAAGCATATCTCAATACCACCTTCCTTCCCTCTACAGGATGTAACTGCGCAAAAACAACATTTTTATTCCCACAACCTTGATCCCCTTACCCTGAAATCCTTATTCCCCTTAAACCTAACAACTCTAACCACAACCCTAACCCTTATTATCAACCCCCTAACGCTAATGACACTGACCTTAATCCAAACCCCAAACTGCCCCTAACCCCAGACAACCAACAACGAAACACACACACACAAAGATGGAAACTACAAAAAAGGCAAAACCCTGGATACAGGCCCCAAATCACAAATATGCAACCAAAATGCTACAGAAAAGCCCCAGATGCAGGCCCCAAATGCTACTGCTAGGCCTCAAAAGCTCAAGATGCATCCCAAAGCAAAAATGCAGACCCCAAACGTTACAGAAAAGCCCCCAAACCCAGGCTGCACAAGTCTACAAGCAGGCCCCAAACTGCCAACAGAAGCAGGCACCAACCACACCCAGATGCAGACCCCAACTGCCCACAAGCAGCTCCTACCCCACCACCCCCTCCCAAGAACTGGACTCCACCCAGACACTGGCCCAAGACCCGGGCCCGCCCCCCGCCACCCCCCCTACCCTCCCCCCCGACACAGGTGTACAAGCAGCTCACAACCCGCCCCTTCAGAGACCGGTCCCACTCCCCCCACCCCCCCCAAGACATGGGATGCGGAGGTGTACAACCAACTCCCAACTCCCTCCCCCTCAAAGGGAGGCCCCAAAGACCCCCAAATGGAGGCTCCTAGAGTGAACAAGCACCTCCCAACTCCCCCAGGCACAGGCCCCCCCCCCCCCCAAACACAGGCCACAAAGGTGTATAAACAGCCCAGACCCCCTCCAAGACCATGGCCCCTATAGTGTACAAGCAGCTCCCAACCACCCACAGATGCAGGCCCCAACCCTTCTCAAAAGGGAGGCACCTAGAATGCATGAGCAGCCTCCCAACCCCCCTAAGCATAGGTCCAAAAGTGCACAAGCAGCTCCCAACCCCCCTCAAATACAGACCCCAAAAGCGTACAAGTAGCTTCCCCCCCAGAGACAGGACCCAAAGGTGTACAACCAGTTCCCAACACCCCTGAGACACAGGCCCCAACCCCCCCCCCCAGACACAGGGCCCCAAATTCTACAAGCAGCTCCCAACCTTCCCCCCCCCCGAGGGAGGCCTCCAAGCCCCCCCAAACACAGGCCCCTACAGTGTACAGGCAGCTCCCAGCCACCCCCAGATGCTGGCCCCAAAGTTGTACAAACAGCTCCCAGCCACCCTGCAGAAACAGATTCCTACATTGTACAAGCAGTTCCCAGCCCGCTAGACACAGGCCCTGACCCCCCACAGATGCAGGCCCCAAAGGTGTACAAGCAGCTCCCACCCCTCCCCCAGACGCAGGTCCCAAGCCCCCCCCCAAACACAGGCCCCTACAACCAGCACCCAACCCCCTACCTCCGATGCCAGGCCCAAAGGTGTAGAAGCAGCTCCAAACCTCCTCCCTCAACCCAGGCTCCAACAGTGTACAAGCAGCACCCAACCAACCCTCCCGTCCCTCCCCCCACCCCGACACAGGCTCCAAAGGAATACAAAGAGCTCCCACCCCTCCCCCAGATGCAGGTCTCAACCCCCTCCCGCCCCCAGAAGCAGGCCCCAAAGGTGTAGAGTCAGCTCCCAACCCCCTCAATGCTGGCCCCAAGGGTCTACAAGCAGCTCCCCCCTTGCCCCCAGATACCGGCCCCCAGACACAGACCCCAAAAGCCTAATCACAGGCCCTGAACTCTAGAGGCAGGCTCCAAAACCCAGGACAAAGCCCCAGTGGTTCGAGACAGGGCCCAAATCCCAGACACAGGCCCCAAACGCTAAACATATGCCAAAAAAAGTATTAGTGCTGGTGCCAAATGTTACAGACAGGCCCAAAAGCCCGAGATGCTCAAGGCTGAGACGTAACTTGGCTTTCTGAATTACTGGAAAGCAGCTTTCATTCTCAGATAATTGTGTGCAGGCTAGATAGGATGGGGCTTCAGGCACCTCTTCACCTGAGGAAACACACTGCCATCAGGCACCGCTGTGCCAGACAAGCTTGTTCTGCTAGAACACCCTACTCAGATGCACTGTGGCATTCAAGTGAACTATATTTGCTTTCATGCAAATATAACGACTGATGTTACAACCCACCTTGCCTGTGGCACCTGATGAACAGAAGAGTAAGCCACCGCAGCGCTTCAAAATCATCCCTGCATGTGCCGCTCCTTGTCGCTCTCTGGCCTTATCTCATATCCTTATCCACTTCTGTGGAGAGCCTGCCACGGCACCTGCAAAGCAAGACGGACACCTTTCATAGTCACCTTGTGCTACTTGGTCGTTCTGCTCCAACCCAGCTCATGACCAGCCCCTCTTCTTACACAGCTCTTCAGAGTGCAGTTTGCTCCTTTGAGCCTGTGCGAGACACCTGTGAAAGAAAAAGAAACGCATAGGCCGATGCAGCATCCAAAGACACAGCACAACTAGGTAAGTTACTCTCATCTGCTCCCTTACCTCTGCCGCTTACCAGCCCCCGAGGCAGATGCTTCAATCTACCCTCTTCAAACAGCTACAACACCTCTAAAAGACAAAGAAGGGATGCTTAGAGGAACAGTGAGACAGACCTACAACACAACAACTGCTACATCTGTTCCTCACTCACCTTGCCAGAGGCAGCTCTGCGTGTGACGTCCCAGGTTGTACACTGCGTTACCTAACCCTTACCGTAACCCTTACCCTAACCCTTCTCACCCTTACCATTACCCAAATCCTTACCTTTACTTTTTCCTTACCCTTACTCTTTCCTTTAACCATAACCTTACCCTTACCCTAATCCTTACTCCAACCCTTCCCCTTACCTTCCCCTTCCCCTTACACTTAACCTAACCCTTACCCTTCCGCTTCCCCTAAAACATACCCTAACACTTTCCCTTACCCTTAAACTTACCCTAACCCTTACTATTACCCTTACACTTACTCTTGCCCTAATCCTTGCTTGCACCCTTACACTTATCCTAACCCTTACCCTTACCCTTACTCAAACCCTTACTCTAACCCTTACCATGACCCGTACCCTTACACTTACTATTACACCTGACCCGTACCCTTAAACTTACCCTAACCTTTATCCATACCATTACCCTTACCCTTAACCTTACCCTTATCCTAACACTTACCCTTACTCTAACCCTTAACCTTTCTGCTACACTTACCCTTTTCCTAAATCTAAACCTTACACTTACCCTTACGCTTATCCTCAGCCTTACCATTACCCATATCCTTACACTTACCCTTACCCTAAACCTTGCCCTTACACTTACCATTACCATTAACCTTACGCTTTCCCTAACCCTAACTCTAACCCTTACTGTGACCCATACCCTTACACTTACCCTTACCCTTACACTTACCCTGACCCTTACCCTTACCATAACCCATACGCTAATATATAGTTGTACCCTTAACCTTACCGTTACCCTTAACCTTACCCTTACTCTATCCGTTACCCTTAAGCTTAACCTTAACATAAACCTTAACCTTAACCTTACCCTTACCATAAGCCATACAACAACACTTACATGTACACTTACGCTTACACTTACCCTAGCAATTACTTGTACAATTAACCTTACCCTTACCCTTACACTTACCCTTACCCATACCATTACCCTTACCCTTAACCTAACCCTAAACCATAAACTTATCCTTACACTTACCCTTACCGTAACCCTTACTCTTTCTGCTACAATTATCCTTAGCCTAAATCTAAACCTTACACTTACCCTAACCCTAACACTTACCCTTACCATTACCCATATACTTACTCTTACCCTTACCCTATATCTTACTCGAACACTTACCCTGACCCTTACATTAACCCTAACCCTTACCCTAAAACTTACGCTTACTCTTAAACTTAACCTTACCCTAAACCATTACCCTTACACTTACCCTTACATTTCCCTCACCCTAACCCTAAAATTAACCCTAACCATTACCCTAACACTTACCCTTAGCGTAACCCTAACCCTAACCCTTACTCTAAGCCTTACCCTGACAGGTACCCTTACCCTTACCCTTACCCTTACCCTTACTGTTACCCTTAGCCTGAGCCTTACCCTTACCCTTACCCATACCAAACGATTACCCTTAGCCTTAACCAAACCCTCTAGCCCTTACTCTAACCCTAACCCTTAAGGGTAAGAGTAAGAGTAGGGGTAATGGTAAGGGTAAGGATGATGTTTAGTGTAAGGGTTAGATTTAGTTAAGGGTAAGGGTTAGTGTAAGTCTAAGAGTAAGGGTAAGTTTAAGGGTAATGATGAGGGTTAATATTAGGCTTAGGGTGAGGGAAACGTAAGGGTAAGTAGTATGTTAAGGTTAAGGGTAAGGTTAAGGTTAAGAGTAAGTGTAAGTTTAGGGTAAGGGTCACGGTTAATACAAGGGTCAGGGCAAGGGTTGAGGTAAGGTTTAGGGTAAGTGTAGGAGTAAAGTTATGGCTAAGGGTAAGGGTGAGGGTTAGGGTAAGGTTTAGATTTAGGCTAAGGGTAAGTGTAGGAGAAAGGATAAGGGTTACGGTAAGGGAAAGTGTTAGGATAAGGAAACGTTGAAGGTAAGGGTAAGGGTAATTGTACGAGTCATTGCTAGGGTAAGTGTACATGTAAGTTTTGTTGTATGGCTTATGGTAAGGGTAAGTTTAAGGGTAAGGTTTATGTTAAGGGTAAGCGTAAGAGTAATGGATAGAGTAAGGTTAAGGGTAAGTGCATCGGTAACGTTAAGGGTACAAATACGTGTTAGGGTAATGGTTATGGTAAGCGTAAGGGTTAGGGTTAGGATAAGGGTAAGTGTAAGTGTAAGGGTACAGGTCATGGTAAGGGCTAGAGTTAGGGTTAGGGTAAGGGTAAGTGTTAGGGTAATAGTTAGGGTTAATTTTAGGGTTAGGGTGAGGGAAACGTAAGGGTAAGTATTAGGTTAAGATTAAGGATAAGCTTAAGGTTAAGGTTAAGAGTAAGTGTAAGGTTTAGGGTAAGGGTTAGGGTTAATATAAGGGTCAGGGTAAGGGTTGCGGTAAGGTTTAGTGTTAGGGTTAGGTTAAGGGTAAGGGTTAGGGTAAGGGTAAGAGTATGGATAAGGATAAGTGTAAGGGATAGGGTAAGGGTAAGTGTTAGGATAAGGGTAAGCTTAATGGTAACGGTAAGTGTAAGGGCAAGGTTAAGCGTAACGGTAAGGTTAAGGGTACAAATATGTGTTAGGGTATGGGTTATGGTATGGGTAAGAATTAGGGTAAGTATAAGGGTAAGGGTAAGTGTAAGGGTACAGGTCAGGGTAAGGGTTAGAGTAAGGGTTAGGGTTAGGGTTAGGGTAAGGTTAAGTGTTAGGGTAATGGTTAGGGTTAGTTTTAGGGTTAAAGTCAGGAAAACGTATGCGTAAGTATTAGGTGAATGTTAAGGGTTAGGTTAAGGTTAAGAGTAAGTGTAAGGTTCAGGGTAAGGGTTAGGGTTAATGTAAGGGTCAGGGTAAGGGCTGGGGTAAGGTTTAGGGTTAGGGTTAGGTTAAGGGTAAGGATTAGGGTAAGGGTAAGGGTATGGATAAGGGTAAGAGTAAGTGTTAGGGTAAGGGTAATGTTAAAGGTAACAGTAAGTGTAAGGAGAAGGGTTAGGGTAAGGGTAAGAGTAAGGGTATGGGTAATGGTAAGGGTGAGGGTACGGTAAGGGTAAGTGTAACGTTTAGATTTAGTCTAAGTGTAAGTGTAGCAGAAATGGTAAGGATTAGGGTAAACGTAAGTGTTAGGATAAGGGTAAGGTTTAGGTTTAGGTTAAGGGTAAGGGTAATGATATGGTAAGGGTAAGTGTAACGGTATGGTTCAGGGTAAGGGTTGGAGTAAGGGTTAGGGTACGGCTTAGGTAAAGATAAGTGTTAAGATAATCATTAGGGTTAATTTTAGGGTTAGGGTGAGGGTAAGAGTAAGTATTAGGTTAAGGTTCAGGGTAAGGTTAATGTTTAGAGTAAGTGTAAAGTTTAGGGTAAGGGTTAGGGTTAATGTAAGGGTCAGGGTAAGGGTTCACGTAAGGTTTAGACTTAGAGTTAGGTTAAGGGTAAGTGTTAGGTTAAGGGTAAGGTTAATGGTAACAGTAAGTGTAACGGTAAAGCTTAGGGTAAGGGTAAGAGTAAGGGTATGGGTAATGGTAAGGGTGAGGGTTAGGGTATGGTTAAGTGTAAAGTTTAGATTTAGGCTAAGGGTAAGTGTAGCAGAAAGGGTAAGGGTTACGGTAAGTGTAAGTGTTAGGATAAGTTTAAGGTTAAGGTTTAGGCTTAGGCTACGGGTAAGGCTAAGGGTAAGGGTAGGAGTAATTGAACGAGTAATTGCTAGGGTAAGTGTAAGCGTAAGTGTACATGTAAGTGCTGTTGTATGGCTTATGGTAAGGGTAAGGTAAGGGTAAGGTTTATGTTAAGATTAACCATAAGGGTAATGGATAGAGTAAAGGTAAGGGTAAGGGGAACGGTAAGGGTAAGGGTACGGGTAGAAGTATGTGTTAGAGTACGGGTTATGGTAAGGGTAAGGGTTAGGGTAAGGGTAAGTGTTAGGGTAATGGTTAGGGTTAATTTTAGGGTTAGGGTGAGGGAAACATAAGGGTAAGTATTAGGTTAAGGTTAAGGTTAAGGGTAAGGTTAAGGTTAAGAGTAAGTGTAAGGTTTAAGGTTAGGGTTAGGTTATGGTTAAGTGTTAGGGTAAGGGTAAGTTGTATGGATAAGGATAAGTGTAAGGGGTAGGGTAAGGCTAAGTGTTAGGGTAAGGGTAAGGTTAATGGTAACGGTAAGTGTAAGGATAAGGCTAAGGGTAAGGGTAAGAGTAAGGGTATGGGTAATGGTAAGGGTGAGGGTTAGGGTAAGGGTAAGGGTAAGGGTTAGGGTAAGGGTAAGGGTAAGGGTAAGGGTACGGGTTGAAATATGTGTTAGAGTATGGGTTATGGTAAGGGTAAGGGTTAGGGTAAGAGTAAGGGTAAGGATATGTGTAAGGGTACGGGTCATTGTAAGGGTTAGAATAAGGGATAGGGTAAGGGTAAGTGTTAGGGTAAGGTTAATGGTAACCATAAGTGTAAGGGTAAGGGTTAGGGTAAGGAGAAGAGTAAGGGTATGATTAATGGCAAGGGTGAGGGTTAGGATAAGGGTAAGGGTAAGGGTTAGGGTAAGGGTAAGGGTAAGGGTAAGGGTAAGGGATAGGGTAAGGGTAAAGGTAAGGGTAAGGGTAAGGGTAAGGGTAAGGGTAATTTAAAAGTAACAGTAAGTGTATGGATAAGGGTTAGGGTAAGGGGAAGAGTAAGGGTACGGGTAATGATAAGGTTGAGGGTAAGGGTAAGTGTAAGTGTAAGGTTTAGATTTAGGCTAAGTGCAAGTGTAGCAAAAAGGGTAAGGGTTAGGATAAGGGTAAGGTTTAGGGTTAGATTAAGGGTAAGGCTAATGTTATGGGTAAGGCTAAGGTTAAGGGTAATTGTACGAGTAATTGCTAGGGTAAGTGTAAGCTTAAGTGTACATGTAAGTGTTGTTGTATGGCTTATGGTAAGGGTAAGGTTAAGGGTAAGGTTTATGTTAAGGGTAAGTGTAAGGGTAACAGATAGAGTAAGGGTAAGTGTAAGGGTAAGTTTAAGGGCAGAAGTATGTTGTAGGGTATGGGTTATGGTAAGGGTAAGTGTTAGGGTAATGGTTAGGGTTAATTTTAGGGTTAGGGTGAGGGAAACGTAAGGGTTAGTATTAGGTTAAGGGTAAGGTTAAGGTTAAGAGTAAGTGTAAGTTTTAGGGTAAGGGTTAGGGTTAATGTCAGGGTAAGGGTAAGGGCTGGGGTAAGGTTTAGGGTTAGGGTTAGGTTAAGGATAAGGGTTAGGGTAAGGGTAAGTTGTATGGATAAGGATAAGTGTAAGGGATAGGGTAAGGGTAAGTGTTAGGGTAAGGGTAAGGTTAATGATAATGGTAAGTGTAAGGATAAGGGTTAGGGTAAGGTTAAGAGTAAGGGTATTGGTAATGGTAAGGGTGAGGGTTACAGTAAAGATAAGTGTAAGGTTTAGATTTAGGGAAAGGGTAGGTGTACCAGAAAGGGTAAGGGTTACGGTAAGGTTGTTAGCATAAGGGTAAGGTTGAGGGTTTGGTTAAGGCTAAGGGTAATCGTTTGGTATGGGTAAGGGTAAGGGTAAGGCTAAGGCTAAGGGTAACGGTAAGGGTAAGGGTAAGGGTAAGGGTAAGTGTACGAGTAATTGCTAGGGTAAGTGTAAGCGTAAGTGTACATTGAAGTGTTGTTGTATGGCTTATGGTAAGGGTAAGGTTAAGGGTAAGATTTATGTTAAGGGTAAGCGTAAGGGTAACGGATAGAGTAAGGGTAAGAGTAACAGTATGGTTAAGGGTACAAGTATGTGTTAGAGTATGGGCTATGGTAAGGGTAAGTGTAAGGGTAAGGGTAAGTGTAAGGGTAATGGTTTAGGGTAAGGTTAAGTTTAAGAGTAAGCGTAAGTTTTAGGGTAAGGGTTAGGGTTAATGTAAGGGTCAGGGTAAGTGTTCGAGTAAGATATAGGGTAAGGGTAAGAGTAAGTATATGGGTAATGGTAAGGGTAAGTGTTAGGGTTAGGATAAGTGTAAGGTTTAGATTTAGGCTAAGGGTAATTGTAGCAGAAAGAGTAAGGGTTACGGTAAGGGGAGGTGTTAGGATAAGTTTATGGTTTAGGGTCAGGTTAAGGGTAAGGGTAATGGTATGGGTAAGGGTAAGGGTAAGTGTAAGCGTAAGTGTACATGTAAGTGTTGTTGTATGGCTTATGGTAAGGGTAAGGTTAAGGTTAAGGTTTATGTTAAGGTTAAGCTTAAGGGTAACGGATAGAGTAAGGGTAAGGTTAAGGGTAACGGTAACGGTAAGGTTAAGGGTACAACTATATGTTAGGGTATGGGTTATGGTAAGGGTAAGGGTCAGGGTAAGTGTAAGGGTTAGGGTAAGTTTAAGGGTACGGGTCATGGTAAGGGTTAGAGTAAGGGTTTGAGTAAGGGTAAGGGTAAGGGTTAGGATAAGTGTAAGGGTGCAAGCAAGGATTAGGGCAAGAGTAAGTGTAACGGTAATAGTAAGGGTTAGGGTAAGTTTAAGGGTAAGGGAAAGTGTTAGGATATGTTTTAGGGGAAGCGGAAGGGTAAGGGTTAGGTTAAGTGTAAGGGGAAGGGGAAGGTAAGGGGAAGGGTTGGAGTAAGGATTAGGGTAAGGGTAAGGTTATGGTTAAAGGAAAGAGTAAGGGTAAGGAAAAAGTAAAGGTAAGGATTTGGGTAATGGTAAGGGTGAGAAGGGTTAGGGTAAGGGTTACGGTAAGGGTTAGGTAACGCAGTGTACAACCTGGGACGTCACACGCAGAGCTGCCTCTGGCAAGGTGAGTGAGGAACAGATGTAGCAGTTGTTGTGTTGTAGGTCTGTCTCACTGTTCCTCTAAGCATCCCCTCTTTGTCTTTTAGAGGTGTTGTAGCTGTTTGAAGAGGGTAGATTGAAGCATCTGCCTCGGGGGCTGGTAAGCGGCAGAGGTAAGGGAGCAGATGAGAGTAACTTACCTAGTTGTGCTGTGTCTTTGGATGCTGCATCGGCCTATGCGTTTCTTTTTCTTTCACAGGTGTCTCGCACAGGCTCAAAGGAGCAAACTGCACTCTGAAGAGCTGTGTAAGAAGAGGGGCTGGTCATGAGCTGGGTTGGAGCAGAACGACCAAGTAGCACAAGGTGACTATGAAAGGTGTCCGTCTTGCTTTGCAGGTGCCGTGGCAGGCTCTCCACAGAAGTGGATAAGGATATGAGATAAGGCCAGAGAGCGACAAGGAGCGGCACATGCAGGGATGATTTTGAAGCGCTGCGGTGGCTTACTCTTCTGTTCATCAGGTGCCACAGGCAAGGTGGGTTGTAACATCAGTCGTTATATTTGCATGAAAGCAAATATAGTTCACTTGAATGCCACAGTGCATCTGAGTAGGGTGTTCTAGCAGAACAAGCTTGTCTGGCACAGCGGTGCCTGATGGCAGTGTGTTTCCTCAGGTGAAGAGGTGCCTGAAGCCCCATCCTATCTAGCCTGCACACAATTATCTGAGAATGAAAGCTGCTTTCCAGTAATTCAGAAAGCCAAGTTACGTCTCAGCCTTGAGCATCTCGGGCTTTTGGGCCTGTCTGTAACATTTGGCACCAGCACTAATACTTTTTTTGGCATATGTTTAGCGTTTGGGGCCTGTGTCTGGGATTTGGGCCCTGTCTCGAACCACTGGGGCTTTGTCCTGGGTTTTGGAGCCTGCCTCTAGAGTTCAGGGCCTGTGATTAGGCTTTTGGGGTCTGTGTCTGGGGGCCGGTATCTGGGGGCAAGGGGGGAGCTGCTTGTAGACCCTTGGGGCCAGCATTGAGGGGGTTGGGAGCTGACTCTACACCTTTGGGGCCTGCTTCTGGGGGCGGGAGGGGGTTGAGACCTGCATCTGGGGGAGGGGTGGGAGCTCTTTGTATTCCTTTGGAGCCTGTGTCGGGGTGGGGGGAGGGACGGGAGGGTTGGTTGGGTGCTGCTTGTACACTGTTGGAGCCTGGGTTGAGGGAGGAGGTTTGGAGCTGCTTCTACACCTTTGGGCCTGGCATCGGAGGTAGGGGGTTGGGTGCTGGTTGTAGGGGCCTGTGTTTGGGGGGGGGCTTGGGACCTGCGTCTGGGGGAGGGGTGGGAGCTGCTTGTACACCTTTGGGGCCTGCATCTGTGGGGGGTCAGGGCCTGTGTCTAGCGGGCTGGGAACTGCTTGTACAATGTAGGAATCTGTTTCTGCAGGGTGGCTGGGAGCTGTTTGTACAACTTTGGGGCCAGCATCTGGGGGTGGCTGGGAGCTGCCTGTACACTGTAGGGGCCTGTGTTTGGGGGGGCTTGGAGGCCTCCCTCGGGGGGGGGGAAGGTTGGGAGCTGCTTGTAGAATTTGGGGCCCTGTGTCTGGGGGGGGGGGTTGGGGCCTGTGTCTCAGGGGTGTTGGGAACTGGTTGTACACCTTTGGGTCCTGTCTCTGGGGGGGAAGCTACTTGTACGCTTTTGGGGTCTGTATTTGAGGGGGGTTGGGAGCTGCTTGTGCACTTTTGGACCTATGCTTAGGGGGGTTGGGAGGCTGCTCATGCATTCTAGGTGCCTCCCTTTTGAGAAGGGTTGGGGCCTGCATCTGTGGGTGGTTGGGAGCTGCTTGTACACTATAGGGGCCATGGTCTTGGAGGGGGTCTGGGCTGTTTATACACCTTTGTGGCCTGTGTTTGGGAGGGGGGGGGGGGGCCTGTGCCTGGGGGAGTTGGGAGGTGCTTGTTCACTCTAGAAGCCTCCATTTGGGGGTCTTTGGGGCCTCCCTTTGAGGGGGAGGGAGTTGGGAGTTGGTTGTACACCTCTGCATCCCATGTCTTGGGGGGGGTGGGGGGAGTGGGACCGGTCTCTGAAGGGGCGGGTTGTGAGCTGCTTGTACACCTGTGTCGGGGGGGAGGGTAGGGGGGGTGGCGGGGGGCGGGCCCGGGTCTTGGGCCAGTGTCTGGGTGGAGTCCAGTTCTTGGGAGGGGGTGGTGGGGTAGGAGCTGCTTGTGGGCAGTTGGGGTCTGCATCTGGGTGTGGTTGGTGCCTGCTTCTGTTGGCAGTTTGGGGCCTGCTTGTAGACTTGTGCAGCCTGGGTTTGGGGGCTTTTCTGTAACGTTTGGGGTCTGCATTTTTGCTTTGGGATGCATCTTGAGCTTTTGAGGCCTAGCAGTAGCATTTGGGGCCTGCATCTGGGGCTTTTCTGTAGCATTTTGGTTGCGTATTTGTGATTTGGGGCCTGTATCCAGGGTTTTGCCTTTTTTGTAGTTTCCATCTTTGTGTGTGTGTGTTTCGTTGTTGGTTGTCTGGGGTTAGGGGCAGTTTGGGGTTTGGATTAAGGTCAGTGTCATTAGCGTTAGGGGGTTGATAATAAGGGTTAGGGTTGTGGTTAGAGTTGTTAGGTTTAAGGGGAATAAGGATTTCAGGGTAAGGGGATCAAGGTTGTGGGAATAAAAATGTTGTTTTTGCGCAGTTACATCCTGTAGAGGGAAGGAAGGTGGTATTGAGATATGCTTGCAGTGATAAGACAGCTTAACAGTGTGAAATGAGTTCATCTGATTCGTGTCAATATGGACCAATGCTAGGGCCGCATGATATGATGAAAAGTCTGAGAAAACCAGAGTGGTTAATATATATAGTTCTTGTATCTTGCAAAGGAATGGTCCAGCAATTCGGGTCAATAGGGGATAAGAGAACAAAGGGGTTTCAGAATAACTGCTAACTATTACAACTGTTGCATGGGACACTATGCAAGTGTCTGCCATCCAGCCAAGATGGACAAAGGAGAAGGACAAGAGAAAAGCCTGGGAGGAAGACTACGAGCCTTCAGTACGAGCGGCCCCCAGAGGGACCACCAGAGACTGATAACGCCTGCACCAGTGGGAGGGTTTGGATTCTGGGAACTAATTAGAATAACCCTGCCTTTTGTAGAAGTAGTAATGAATATGTATTAGCCTAGCAGCATAAAAGCCAGCCGCCTGATGTAACTTGTGTGCGTCTTGGTGGAGCAGAGACTCCTGGCGCACCCAGCGCTGCTTGCTTACCTCTATTCCTTTAATAAATCATAAACATTAATTGTAAGCCTATTTGGGACCCGGTCATTTATTACAAGTGGGCGCTCGTCCGGGAGGGCTTTGGTTCCTGATTTCTGGTTTGATCTAGGAGAGGCACCCCCACCATTTGGTGGCTGCTGTTTGAGTCGGGTCGGAACTAATGGCATCTTGAACCTGAATAAAGGTAAGCAAAGTTTCTGATTCTTTTTTTCAGCTCCCTTGCCAGCTGCAGCACTATATTTTGCCCGTAATTGTGTGTGTGAAGATCCGAACAAAGATGACGGAGTCGTAAGCATTTAAAGCGTATACCGTTCGGTTGGGTGGGGTTCGGTTGCCTGTGTGTGTAAGAGTGTGACTGAGATGGAACTTAGTTCCGAAGCGATTGTGGAGGTCTTCTAACCGCGGTTCCAATCTCCCGCGAGGGACTTGGCCGGTGAAGGACCGAAGGGATTCCTATAGGATTTGTGGGTGTGTGATAGGTCCTCGACCCCCTGCAAGACACTCTTACTAAGGTAACCAAGGGCTGTGGGAATTGCCATAGTAAAATTCCTAGATGGGTCAGACAAAATCGAAGACCAGAGACCAGAAGAAAGGGAGCAAATTACCAGTCATACCACCAGAAAGTCCATTAGGAATAACGATTAGAAATTGGAATGATAGGGACCCCAGAAAAGGAAAAAGTAAATTAAAAATGGTCCAGTATTGTGTGACAGAATGGCCAAAGGAGCCTTTAAGACTACATGTCTTTTGGCCTGTTTTTGGATCCTTCGAAGACTGGATTTGCCAGGCCTTAAATATCCATGTTAATTCAAAGGAACCTTTTAGCCAGGAAGAAAGTGATTATGCAGGATTATGGATCAGGAGGACTTCACGTCCTTTTCCAGCCTCAATATTTACACTAAAAGCAGGTAAGAAATTTGAAGAACAAGAAGAACATGAAAAAGAAAAAGAAGATAAACGTGAGCCATTGGATAAGCTACTACCTCCATATCCTAACAATCCACCCCCGGCGGCTCCCCCTCCGGTGGCTGTGGTATCGCCACCAGTACCACCGTTGCCCCAGCTTCCACCACCAACAGCACCAGAATTAGACCGACCTCCGGCCGCATGCAGGAGAAGTAGGACGGACGTATCTGAGAGGGCTTCTCTATATCCCTTAAGGGAGGTAACTGGTGTATAACTGGTGCGCGTCTTGGTGGAGCAGAGACTCCCGGCGTACCCAGCACTGTTTGCTTACCTCTATTCATTCAGTGAATGGTAAACTTTGATTGTAATCCTATTTGGGACTTTTATTTATTATAACAGACAACCTTGTAAAACGCAGACAACCAGAATCCTTACAGCAATTAGGTGGAAATCACGGCGTAAGAAACATTAGCACCTCAAAGAGTAAAAACCTCAAAAGAAATGTGACTTGTAACAGGCCAGCAGCTGTGTATTTTCTGTGAAGCACCAGCTAGATTATGAACCTTGAATAGCACAGTTAAAGGGGAAACAGGGGAGGGTCCCGGTCCTCGGCAGAAAAAAAAAGTGTATAAACTGTGTATGGAGTTAGTAGGCACCCTCCTGCTTGTGGGACACCCGCCATTGTAATCTCGAATAATAATGCTACTGTACTGAGATCCTCGACTCAGCCTATGCTATTTGCTACAGATTGATTCAGGGTTTTAAGGTTTCAGGGATTGGGCACTAGGGTTGGGTTTCAGGGTAAGGGGTTTCAGGGTTTATGTTTAGGATTTTAAGGTTTTTAGGGTTGGAGTTTTAACGGTTAGGATTTTAAGGATTTGGGGGTTAGGGTTTTAAGGGTTTCAGGGTTAGCGTGTTAGGGTATTAGAGTTTTTTGGGTTGTAGTGTTGATATGTTTTTTAGGGTTAGAGTCTTAAGGTTTTATTTTTGGTCAGTTATTTCCGGTTAGGGTTTTAAGATCTTTTGTTTTGTTTTGTTTTGTTTTGTTTTTCAGGTTAGGTTCTCCAGGTCCAGGGTTTTGAGTATCCTAATTTTGGGGGTTTGGATTTTGAGCATCTTAATTTTGGGGGTTAGGCTTTTGTGTGCCCTAATTTTTTGGGATAGGCTTTCAAGCATCCTAAGTAGTTGGGTTAGGGTTTTGAGCATCTTAATGTTTCCAGAATAGGGTTTGGAGCGTCCTAAGTTTTCGGGATAGGGTTTGGAGAGTCCTAAGTTTTTGGAATACGGTTTGGAGAGTCCTAAGTTTTCTGGATAGAGTTTGGAGCGTCCTAGTGTTTTCGGGATAGGGTTTTGAGCGTCCAAAGTGTTATAAGTTGCCCCCTTAATTAATTTTCAGAGAGCATTGTATTAATCATAGAAAGGAATTTATTGAGTGAGCAAACATCAAGCAAAACAGCACTGGGCAGCCGGGGAGTCTCAGCTCCGCCAACGGCACGCACCTCACCCCCGCCAGGGTCCCTTTTTATTTATATTTTGCTAATTCCGGGATTACGCAGCACATCCTGGTATATTCTGCGACTGCGCGCACTGTTGCTAGGGGGTCGTCTCTGTCCCTCTGGTGGTCGTGAAGATGAAGGCCGAAGTCTTCCTCGGCGTTGTGGTTCAACTTCTTTTATTATTTGGTCATGTTGGCCCAGCGTTAGACAGGAAGGCATGTATGTCGATACACTACTTTAGCAACTTATCA
Source organism: Netta rufina (assembly GCF_964035555.1). Lineage (NCBI taxonomy): Eukaryota > Metazoa > Chordata > Aves > Anseriformes > Anatidae > Netta > Netta rufina. The sequence continues at coordinate 73,311 of NC_140144.1, forward strand.
GGAGATGGTTACATGAGCTTTGCAACAGTGTCTTTGAACAAAAGAGGCAACTGAGATGCAGAAGGAGAATGGGTTTGGGGGGTCTCTTTTTTGTTACGTTAAGCAAAAGAATTTTCATAGTGTCTAGGCAAGCATTATGCAGCTCCTTACTTCAGCAGGGAGCTTTTGCAACTCCCACTCCTCAAACAGAACTCCTTGTTTTTATAATACAAAAGACAATGAACAAACATTTATGGTGTATTACCCTAACTTTTGGGGTTAGGGTTTGGAGCGCCCTAAGTTTTTGGGCTAGGGCTTTGAGCATTCCTAACGTTTTGGGTTGGGTTTGGGTTTTGAGCATCCTAAGATTTTGGGTTAGGGGTTTTAGGCATAGGTCTTCAGGGGTTTAGTGTGGTAAATAGTTTGGGTTAGGTCTGTAGGGGTTTCGAGGTTTTTTGGATGTTAGGGCTTGAGGCTTTTTTTGTAAGGGCGGTGAGGGTTCCAGTGAGTGCTGGTAAATGCAGTTCTCGAGCACTCGGCCTGTGATTGGCCATGCTGGCTGTGCGGGGAATGCTGGTAGGTGTAGTTTTCCGGCACTGTGAGGCCGTGTTGTGTGCCCAGAGCGTGCCGGGAGATGTAGTTCTCGGGACTCCAGACTTCCGGGAGGCCATGTTGAATGCCCAGAGCATGCCGGGAGATGTAGTTCTTGGGACTCCGGACTTCCGGGAGGCCATATTGCGTACCCAGAGTATGCCGGGAAATGTAGTTGTCGGATTCGGGACTTCCGGGAGGCCATGTTGAATGCCCAGAGCATACCGGGAGATGTAGTTCTCGGGAACTAGGGTTAGGGTTAGGGGCTAGGGCTGGGGCTAGAGTTAGGGTTTCGGTTGAGGGTTGGGGTTGGGGGTTATTGTTAGGGTTAGTGGTTTAGGGTTAGGCTTACAGGGTTATGGTTAGGGATAGGTTAGGGGTATGTTTAGAGGGTTAGGGTAAGGGTTAGGGGTTGGGGTTGTGGTTAGTGTTAGGGTAAGGGTTAGGATGAGAGTATTAGGGTTAGGGTTTGGGTTCAGATTAGGGTAAGGGTTAGGGCAAAGGTAAGTGTTAGGGTAAGGCTAAGGTTAAGGCTTAGGGTGAGAATAAGGTTTAGGGAAAGGGTTAGGTTTAGGGTAAGGGTTGGGGTAAGGGTAAGAGTTAGGGTAAAGGATAGAGTAATGGTAAGTATAAGGGTAGGGTAAGGATTAGGGTAAGGGTAAGGATTAGGGTTAGGTTTAGGGTAAGAATAAGGGTAAGCTAATGGTTAGGATAAGGGTAAGGGTTAGGGTAAAGGTTTTCATTTGTTAAAGCTGAAACGCAGTATGCAATCTGGGACGTCACAGCCAGAGCTGCCTATGGCAAGGTGAGAGAGGAAAAGATGGAGCAGATGTTCTACTCCTAGTTTTTTCTTTATACGTAAATAAAAGTTTGAGCTAATTCCGGTTGGAAGAGTTCCAATTACTTGCTTGGTCATAATGTCTTTTAATATTGAAAGCTGCAGCAAAAGCATGGGGATTTTTGCTTCTAGAAACACCCTAGTTCTCTTGTCTGCACTATGCATGCTTTTGAGCTAAAACTGATTAAAAAAATAAAAAGAAAAATCACACACGCACAAAACAAAACAAAACAAAACAAAACACCACAGCTGCTGCTGCTATCTTCCTATTCCTTGTGCTTTGCCCCTACCCTTCCCAGGTGATTGGGTTTGGGTGCTAGACGGGGCCAAATGGTATATGAGTCCCAGACATCCCCTCAGAGAGCTCATTCTGCTTGGGCTGCTCTTTGGGGTGTTTGTTTTTCCTTCGGTCAGTTGCAGGCTTCTTCAGGTGGATGAGAGTTTATGGACTGATGCGTTTCCAAGTAGCGAGGGGTACGCACATCTTTTTGAGGTAACAGCTAGTAGGATCTGTTAGAATAAACTAATGTAGTATTGATGCCTTTATTGCATGCAGTTCTTTATCAGGTGAGTAACTGTTGCGAGTAACTGAAGTCAATGTTACTTGGTGTGGTTGCTACGCAGTGCCTGTGCGGACTATTGCACGAGACACAGCTTTCTGACATCTGTCCCAGCAACTACTAAATAAGGGGAGGGGAGAAGCTGAAGAACGACCAAAGGACAAAGCCTGGGAGGAAGACTACGAGCCTTCAGTACGAGCGGCCCCCAGAGGGACCACCAGAGACTGATAACGCCTGCACCACTGGGAGGGTTTGGATTCTGGGAACTAATTAGAATAACCCTGCCTTTTGTAGAAGTAGTAATGAAGATGTATTAGCCTAGCAGCATAAAAGCCAGCCGCCTGATGTAACTTGTGTGCGTCTTGGTGGAGCAGAGACTCCTGCCGCACCCAGCGCTGCTTGCTTACCTCTATTCCTTTAATAAATTGTAAATTTCAATTGCAATCCTATTTGGGACTCGGTCATTTATTACAAGTGGGACCTCCCGATGGGTGGAAGCTGTCGGGATAGCTCGGGATGCTGAGGCGTGGTGCTGCAAGGAGGTTGGTGGTCGGTGGCGCCCTGGGGCAGGCCGAATTGGGAGGGGGCGAGGCGGCGGGTGGTCGGTGGCTTCTGTGGAAAAGGCGCTTGTATGGGGGGGCTGCGCGTTCAGAGGAACCTTGACAGGCTGCAGATAGGGGCAGGCAGGAACCTTTTGAAGTTCAGGAGAGGGAAATGCCAAGCCCTACCCCTAGGGAGAAACACGTCTGTTTACCAGCACTGGATATCTCGATACTAAATAAGCATTTCTTCATGGAAGGGGTGCTTTGATATTAGAACAGGCTGCCCGGGGAAGTGGTAAGAGACCCGATCCTTAAAAGTATTGAAGAGACATGTGGACATAGCCCGGGAGTCCGGCCTCCGGCAGGGCGGGAGCTGGCTCTTCCGAGCCCCTGTGCTCCGATCTTGTGCGACGCGTTTGCAAGCAGCACCGGGTGCCGGGTCCGACATCGGCCGGTTCGGGGACGGCGATTCCGGGGCCGTCGGCTAGCGGGGGCCGGCTATGTCGTGTCCCGGGGATCCGAATTCAGGGGTCGTGGGGGCCGGCCGTGCAGTGAAGCGGGGGGGCTGGCGTCCGCCGGCTTCCCAGAGAGCGGGCTTTCGGTGCCGTGCGGTTCGGTGGCCGGCCGTCCCGAAACCCTGGGCACCGGTCTTGTGCTAGACTCAGCGGGGTCCGGGGCCGAACTCGGCTTCTCGGGACCGGCGGTCCCGCTGTCCAGGTGTCCCGCCTCGGGCGGCGCGGGGCCGGCTGTCCCTAGCAGCTGGGCTCCCAAGAGCTGCTGGGCTCCCAAGCGTCGCCCAAGACCGGATCCCAGAGAATCGGGACGGCCGGCCACATCGCTGCGACTAGCACAAGCGTCTCCCGACAACGGAGCCCAGGGGCTTGCGAGGGTCAGATTCCGCGCTCCGGGATAGAGAAACGGGGAGCGCGGGTCGGCCGGCCGCAGCTTCGCACGGGACCGAACCCCCTGTCTCCGAGACGGCCAGACCCCGAGCCGGCAGACAGCAGCGTCCCGCTTCACGGCACAGTCGGCCCCCAACCCGCCCGAGTTCTGATCGCCGGGACACGGGACAGCCGGCCGCGCCGCCCGAGGCCGGACACCTGGAGCCCGGGACCACCGTCCCTGACAAAGCCAAAGTCGGACCCGGACCCCGGTGCGGCTAGCACACGCGTCGCCCAGGACCGCAGCCTAGGACCTCGGGACAGTCGCATCCCGCGCCTCCGGCAGGAGCTACCCGGGAGGGCAGGACCGCAAGAGACCGAACCTGCTGGATTCCGGGACGGCCAGAGCCCGAGCCAGTGGGCAGCAGCCTCCCGCTTCACGGCTCGGCAGTGAAGCTGACGGTTCATCGCCCGGCTCACGGTTCGTCGCCCGACTTCGGACCCACGGGACAGCCGGCACCCGCGCCGCCGGAGGCCGGACACACGGGCCTCGGGATCGCCGTCCCCGAAGCGCACGAAGTCACACACGGTCTCCGGTGCGTCCAGCACACGCATCGCAAAGACCGGAGCCCAGATTATAGGATCAGCCAGCCCCGCGCCGCCCGAGGTCGGACCCACGGGACACGGGACAGCCAGCACCCGTGCCTGGCTCTTGGGGACTTGGAAGGAGTCCTCATGCTGTGCCAGCACTATGCAGCAATAGACACAACACTGGAGTGATTTCAGTGTTGTTCCAGCTACGAGTGCAGAGTACAGCACTGTGCGGGCTGCTGCAGGGAAAAGGTGACTCCAGCTCAGACAGACCCAACACAACTTCCACCCCTTATTCCATAACATTTGTGTCACAATCAGGTACAGTTTAGTATATAGATGGTCTCATCACCATAGTTTTCTGTCCATTGAAGAATTTTTATGTCTGTACTTCTCTTTATTTTATAGGTCTTTTCCCAAAATGCTCATAAAAACTGTTGATGGTTTCACCGTCATCTGTCAAACTGGCCACTCAGGGCAGGCGAAGTTGGTTTTCTTGACACCAGCACCAGCTTAGCTCACATCACTGTTGCACTTGCCTGGTTCCTTGCAAAGTTGACCTTTCATTGGTTCTGCAGTGTCCTCCTACAACACATACCTTGGATGACAGGTTAATTTTCTCCCAGTGTTAAATCTCCTTGAGGCACACACTTGATATCCCCATCTTTCTGCATCACCCACCAGGTATACCCTGGACATTGGGCAAAGACAATCCCACGAATGGGTTTGCCTTTTCCCATGGCGGGGGCAACCCACACCGCCTTCCCCATCCACTTCCCCACATGCACTACAGGGACTTTACCTTCTCCCACAGTGTTAGGGGTTTTATTTCAGCAGGACCAGGACAGCTTTCAGACCCCCTGTTGTTAACTAGCCAAGTGGCCTCTGGTAGATTTATATCCCAATGTTTCCATGTCGCAGCACCAATGCTCGCAGCATAGTTTTTAACAGTCCATTGTACCTCTCAACCTTCCCAGAGGCTTGTGGGTGATGAGGGATGCGATACACCCATTCAATGGCCCAGATACACCCATCTCTTGGCCCAGAAAGTGATCAAATTGTTTCGGAAGTGACTCCCATTGTCGGACTCAATTCTTTCTGGTGGACCATGTCGCCACAGCACTTGTCTTTCTAGGCCCAAGATAGTGTTTCGGGCCGTGGCATGGTTTACAGGGTATGTTTCCAGCCACCCAGTAGTTGCTTCTTCCATGGTGAGTATGTACCGTTTGCCTTGGCGGGTTTGTGGAAGTGGTCCGATGTAGTCAATCTGCCAGACCTCACCATATCGAAATCCAAGCCATCTCCCCCTATTCCAGGGAGACTTTACCCTCATGGCTCGTTTGATTGCAGCACAGCTCTCACACTGATGGGTAACCTGTGTGATGGACTCAATGGTCAGTTCCTCTTTCGAGTCACTCAATATAGGGGAATGTGCCAAGCTGACTATAGCCTGGCACATGCATTCTCCAAAATCCCACGAGACCTAGGAACGCTTCTGTTTCTTTTTTGCTGGTTGGCGGAGACAGAACTGTTATTTTGTTGATCACATCCGTCGGAATGTGGCGACGTCCATCCTGCCATTTTACCTCCAAGAACTCGATTTGCGGTGCAGGTCCCTTGACCTTATTCTGTTTAATGGTAAATCCAGCTTTCAGGAGAATTGGAATTATTTTCTTCCCTTTCCCAAAAACTTCTTCTGCTGTGTTACCCCATACGGTGATATCATCGATATACTGCAGGTGTTCAGGAGCGTTCCCCTGTTCCAGTGTCGTCTGGATTAGTCCATGGCAGATGTCAGGGCTGTGTTTCCACCCCTGGGGCAGTCGATTCCAAGTATACTGAATGCCCCTCCAAGTGAAAGCAAATTGTGGCATGCATGCTGCTGCTAGATGGATAGAGAAAAATGCATTAGCAGTATCTTTAGTAGAATTCCACTTGGCTGCCTTTGACTCTAGTTCGTACTGGAGTTCTAGCATGTCTGGCACTGCTGCACTTAGTGGTGGTGTGACGTCATTCAGGCCCCGATAGTCCACTGTTAGCCTCCACTCGCCATTGGACTTTCGCACTGGCCATATAGGACTGTTAAAAGGTGAGTGATACCATAGATGGTCGGTCCTCTGGGGTGGTCACAGTGTGTGCTGTTTCATCACAAAATTCAAGAACGTTCCTATCCCCTTGAGGGTTATGGGCAATGTTAATTGACATCTGATAGGCGCAAGCCAGACCCCAGCGGAGTGCAGCCAGCTGGTGGAGTTCTCTAGTATTGCCAGGGTCAGAGCATACGCCTTTCAAACATTCTACCAGTTTTCTTGGATTTTATACTTGTTCAGTGGTGAAATTTAGAACCATTGGAGGAGAAAACCGTGATAGGTACCTGCCCAAATCCCCCCACACACCTTGCCACCCACAACTTTCTCTGGGGACAGGTCCTTGGATAATATTCTTAATAAACTGCTTTGCCTTGGGGAAGAAGACAAACACTAGACCCAGTAATAGGAGGAAAATATCTCACCAGGGGTATCCAAGATACTGAAAGGCTGCTGTAATTAGCCCACAGGGAGAAAAGTAGAAGGCACCACACTCGATATTATTCACTGATTGACTGCTGGGGGCAAAAAAGAAGGCACTATAATTCTTAAAATTTTCAATAATATAATCTCCAGGAGACCAGGAGGATAACAATGCCGGGCTTGAATACCAAACAAAACTGAAGGCCAGAATGTTACAGCACAACATGTTAAAAAAACAACCACAGACTTCAACATTTTCTCCGATCGGATGTAAAGGAAAAAAGAACACAGAGAGTGGGCTACATACAACATATCCACACAGAAAAGTATTACCAGAAAACCGAGCATTATGACAACCAATATGTTAGTTGTAAATACTTCAATCAATACTATTGTTAACTCAACCCTCGAGCCCCACGTTGGGCGCCAAAAAGGACTGAGGCGGTTTTATTCAGGTGGGCAGCCGAGCTCCACCACAACCGCTCTCTCACTCCCCCTCTCCTCAAAGAGGAAGGGGGAGAAAATACAACACAGAGAACTCGAGGTTTGAAATAAGAAAGGTATAATTAAAGGGAAAGGGAATGGGGAGAAAAAGAAACAAAAGAAACAATAAGTCCGCATGGAAGCACAGAGAGAGAAAAAATTATTCTCTACTTCCCATCAGCGAGCGGTCTTCGGCCACGTCCTGGGAAGCACGGCCTCAAACGCGTAGTTCAGGAGGAACAGCCCCCTCCCCCACGAGAGCCCCCCCTTTTATTGCTGAGTGTGACATCGGGTGTTACAGAATATCACTTTGGTTGGTTTAGGTCAGCTGGCCCGACAACGTCCCCTCCCCATCACTTGCCCACCCCTAGCCTGCTGGCTCTTGGGGGCTTGGAAGGAGTCCCGATGCTGTGCCAGAACTATGCAGACACAACACTGGAGTGATATCAGTGCTGTTCCAGCTACGAGTGCAGAGTACAGCACTGTGTGGGCTGCTGCAGGGAAAAGGTGACTCCAGCTCAAACAGCCCCAACACAGCGAGGTCCGCGTCCGACTTCGGGAGGCTCGGGGACGGCGGTCCCGGAGCCAGCGTGACCAGCCTCCGTCGGCACGGGTGCCGGCTGTCCCATGTCCCGTGGGTCCGAACTCGTGCTGCGTGGGGTCCGGCCATCACGCTTCCCAGGACTCCGGTCTTTGGCGACGCATGTGCCAAGCGCACCGGGTTCCTCGTACGACCTCGAATGGCGCTGGAGCTGTCTGTCCCTAGAACCTGTACTCCTGTCTTGGGCGACGCGTGTGCCAGACGCAGCGAGGTCCGGAGCCGACTTCGGGCGCTTTGAGGACGATGATCCCCCGGGGCACGGGATTCTGTCCTCCGGTGGCGCGGGTGCCGGCTGTCCCGTGGGTCCGAAGTCGGGCGACGAACCGTGAGCCGGGCGATGAACCGTGAGCTTCACTGCCGAGCCGTGAAGCGGGAGGCTGCTGCCCACCGGCTCGGGCTCTGGCCGTCCCGGAATCCAGCAGGTTCGGTCTCTTGCGGAGCTGCGGCAGGCCGTCCTGCCCTCCCGGGTAGCTCCTGCCGGAGGCGCGGGATGCGACGTCCCGAGGTCCTAGGCTGCGGTCCTGGGCGACGCGTGTGCTAGCCGCACCGGGGTCCGGGTCCGACTTTGGCTTTGTCAGGGACGGTGGTCCCGGGCTCCAGGTGTCCGGCCTCGGGCGGCGCGGCCGGCTGTCCCGTGTCCCGGCGATCAGAACTCGGGCGGGTTGGGGGCCGACTGTGCCGTGAAGCGGGACGCTGCTGTCTGCCGGCTCGGGGTCTGGCCGTCCCGGAGGAAGGGGGTTCGGTCCCGTGCGAAGCTGCGGCCGGCCGACCCGCGCTCCCCGTTTCTCTATCCCGGAGCGCGGAATCTGACCCTCGCAAGCCCCTGGGCTCCGTTGTCGGGAGACGCTTGTGCTAGTCGCAGCGATGTGGCCGGCCGTCCCGATTCTCTGGGATCCGGTCTTGGGCGACGCTTGGGAGCCCAGCAGCTCTTGGGAGCCCAGCTGCTAGGGACAGCCGGCCCCGCGCCGCCCGAGGCGGGACACCTGGACAGCGGGACCGCCGGTCCCGAGAAGCCGAGTTCGGCCCCGGACCCCGCTGAGTCTAGCACAAGACCGGTGCCCAGGGTTTCGGGACGGCCGGCCACCGAACCGCACGGCACCGAAAGCCCGCTCTCTGGGAAGCCGGCGGACGCCAGCCCCCCGCTTCACTGCACGGCCGGCCCCCACGACCCCTGAATTCGGATCCCCGGGACACGACATAGCCGGCCCCCGCTAGCCGACGGCCCCGGAATCGCCGTCCCCGAACCGGCCGATGTCGGACCCGGCACCCGGTGCTGCTTGCAAACGCGTCGCACAAGACCGGAGCACAGGGGCTCGGAAGAGCCAGCTCCCGCCCTGCCGGAGGCCGGACTCCCGGGCTATGTCCACATGTCTCTTCAATACTTTTAAGGATCGGGTCTCTTACCACTTCCCCGGGCAGCCTGTTCTAATATCAAAGCACTCCTTCCATGAAGAAATGCTTATTCAGTATCGAGCTAGCCAGTGCTGGTAAACAGAGGTGTTTCTCCCTAGGGGTAGGGCTTGGCATTTCCCTCTCCTGAACTTCAAAAGGTTCCTGCCTGCCCCTATCTGCAGCCTGTCAAGGTTCCTCTGAATGCGCAGCCCCCCATACAAGCGCCTTTTCCACAGAAGCCACCGACCACCCGCCGCCTCGCCCCCTCCCAATTCGGCCTGCCCCAGGGCGCCACCGACCACCAACCTCCTTGCAGCACCACGCCTCAGCATCCCGAGCTATCCCGACAGCTTCCACCCATCGGGAGGTCCCACTTGTAATAAATGACCGAGTCCCAAATAGGATTGCAATTGAAATTTACAATTTATTAAATGAATAGAGGTAAGCAAGCAGCGCTGGGTGCGCCAGGAGTCTCTGCTCCACCAAGACGCACACAAGTTACATCAGGCGGCTGGTTTTTATGCTGCTAGGCTAATACATATTCATTACTACTTCTACAAAAGGCAGGGTTATTCTAATTAGTTCCCAGAATCCGAACCCTCCCACTGGTGCATGCGTTATCAGTCTCCGGTGGTCCCTCTGGGGGCCGCTCGTACTGAAGGCTCGTAGTCTTCCTCCCAGGCTTTGTCCTTTGGTCGTTCTTCAGCTTCTCCCCTCCCCTTATTTAGTAGTTGCTGGGACAGATGTCAGAAAGCTGTGTCTCGTGCAATAGTCCGCACAGGCACTGCATAGCAAACACACCAAGTAACATTGTCTTCAGTTACTCGCAACAGTTACTCACCTGATAAAGAACTGCATGCAATAAAGGCATCAATACTACATTAGTTTATTCTAACAGATCCTACTAGCTGTTACCTCAAAAAGATGTGCGTACCCCTCGCTACTTGGAAACGCATCAGTCCATAAACTCTCATCCACCTGAAGAAGCCTGCAACTGACCGAAGGAAAAACAAACACCCCAAAGAGCAGCCCAAGCAGAATGAGCTCTCTGAGGGGATGCCTGGGACTCATATACCATTTGGCCCCTTCTAGCACCCAAACCCAATCACCTGGGAAGGGTAGGGGCAAAGCACAAGGAAGTAGGAAGAGAGCAGCAGCAGCTGTGGTGTTTTGTTTTGTTTTGTTTTGTGCGTGTGTGATTTTTCTTTTCATTTTTTAATCAGTTTTAGCTCAAAAGCATGCATAGTGCAGACAAGAGAACTAGGGTGTTTCTAGAAGCAAAAATCCCCATGCTTTTGCTGCAGCTTTCAATATTAAAAGACATTATGACCAAGCAAGTAATTGGAACTCTTCCAACTGGAATTAGCTCAAACTTTTATTTACGTATAAAGAAAAAACTAGGAGTAGAACATCTGCTCCATCTTTTCCTCTCTCACCTTGCCATAGGCAGCTCTGGCTGTGACGTCCCAGATTGCATACTGCGTTTCAGCTTTAACAAATGAAAACCTTTACCCTAACCCTTACCCTTATCCTAACCATTAGCTTACCCTTATTCTTACCCTAAACCTAACCCTTTCCCTAAGCCTTAGCCTCACCCTAAGCCTTACCCTTAGCCTTACCCTAACACTTACCTTTGCCCTAACCCTTACCCTTACCCTAAACCTTACCCCAACCCTTACCCTAAACCTAACCCTTACCCTAAACCTTATCCTCACCCTAAGCCTTAACCTAACACTTACCTTTGCCCTAACCCTTACCCTAATCTGAACCCAAACCCTAACCCTAATACCCTCACGCTAAGTCTTACCCTAAGCCTAACCACAGTCCCAACCCCTAACCCCTAACCCTTACCCTAACCCTCTAAACCTACCCCTAACCTATCCCTAACCATAACCCTCTAAGCCTAACCCTAAACCACTAACCCTAACAATAACCCCCAACCCCAACCCTCACCCGAAACCCTAACTCTAGCCCCAGCCCTAGCCCCTAACCCTAACCCTAGTTCCCGAGAACTACATCTCCCGGTATGCTCTGGGCATTCAACATGGCCTCCCGGAAGTCCCAAATCCGACAACTACATTTCCCGGCATACCATGGGTACACAACATGGCCTCCCGGAAGTCCGGAGTCCCGAGAACTGCATCTCCCGGAATGCTCTGGGCACACAACATGGCCTCCCAGTGCCGGAAAACTACTCCTACCAGCATTCCCCGCACAGCCAGCATGGCCAATCACAGGCCGAGTGCTCGAGAACTGCATTTACCAGCACTCACTGGAACCCTCACCGCCCTTACAAAAAAAGCCTCAAGCCCTAACATCCAAAAAAACCTCGAAACCCCTACAGACCTAACCCAAACTATTTACCACACTAAACCCCTGAAGACCTATGCCTAAAACCCCTAACCCAAAATCTTGGGATGCTCAAAACCCAAACCCAACCCAAAACGTTAGGAATGCTCAAAGCCCTAGCCCAAAAACTTGGGGCGCTCCAAACCCTAACCCCAAAACATTAAGACGCAAAAAACCCTAACCCAAAAACCTAGGGTAATACACCATAAATGTTTGTTCACTGTCTTTTGTATTATAAAAACAAGGAGTTCTGTTTGAGGAGTGGGAGTTGCAAAAGCTCCCTGCTGAAGTAAGGAGCTGCATAATGCTTGCCTAGACACTATGAAAATTCTTTTGCTTAACGTAACAAAAAAGAGACCCCCCAAACCCATTCTCCTTCTGCATCTCAGTTGCCTCTTTTGTTCAAAGACACTGTTGCAAAGCTCATGTAACCATCTCCTGATAAGTTGCTAAAGTAGTGTATCGACATACATGCCTTCCTGTCTAACGCTGGGCCAACATGACCAAATAATAAAAGAAGTTGAACCACAACGCCGAGGAAGACTACGGCCTTCATCTTCACGACCACCAGAGGGACAGAGACGACCCCCTAGCAACAGTGCGCGCAGTCGCAGAATATACCAGGATGTGCTGCGTAATCCCGGAATTAGCAAAATATAAATAAAAAGGGACCCTGGCGGGGGTGAGGTGCGTGCCGTTGGCGGAGCTGAGACTCCCCGGCCGCCCAGTGCTGTTTTGCTTGATGTTTGCTCACTCAATAAATTCCTTTCTATGATTAATACAATGCTCTCTGAAAATTAATTAAGGGGGCAACTTATAACACTTTGGACGCTCAAAATCCTATCCCGAAAACACTAGGACGCTCCAAACTCTATCCAGAAAACTTAGGACTCTCCAAACCGTATTCCAAAAACTTAGGACTCTCCAAACCCTATCCCGAAAACTTAGGACGCTCCAAACCCTATTCTGGAAACATTAAGATGCTCAAAACCCTAACCCAACTACTTAGGATGCTTGAAAGCCTATCCCAAAAAATTAGGGCACACAAAAGCCTAACCCCCAAAATTAAGATGCTCAAAATCCAAACCCCCAAAATTAGGATACTCAAAACCCTGGACCTGGAGAACCTAACCTGAAAAACAAAACAAAACAAAACAAAACAAAAGATCTTAAAACCCTAACCGGAAATAACTGACCAAAAATAAAACCTTAAGACTCTAACCCTAAAAAACATATCAACACTACAACCCAAAAAACTCTAATACACTAACACGCTAACCCTGAAACCCTTAAAACCCTAACCCCCAAACCCTTAAAACCCTAACCGTTAAAACTCCAACCCTAAAAACCTTAAAATCCTAAACATAAACCCTGAAACCCCTTACCCTGAAACCCAACCCTAGTGCCCAATCCCTGAAACCTTAAAACCCTGAATCAATCTGTAGCAAATAGCATAGGCTGAGTCGAGGATCTCAGTACAGTAGCATTATTATTCGAGATTACAATGGCGGGTGTCCCACAAGCAGGAGGGTGCCTACTAACTCCATACACAGTTTATACACTTTTTTTTTCTGCCGAGGACCGGGACCCTCCCCTGTTTCCCCTTTAACTGTGCTATTCAAGGTTCATAATCTAGCTGGTGCTTCACAGAAAATACACAGCTGCTGGCCTGTTACAAGTCACATTTCTTTTGAGGTTTTTACTCTTTGAGGTGGTAATGTTTCTTACGCAGTGATTTCCACCTAATTGCTGTAAGGATTCTGGTTGTCTGCGTTTTACAAGGTTGTCTGTTATAATAAATAAAAGTCCCAAATAGGATTACAATCAAAGTTTACAATTCACTGAATGAATAGAGGTAAGCAAACAGTGCTGGGTACGCCGGGAGTCTCTGCTCCACCAAGACGCGCACCAGTTATACACCAGTTACCTCCCTTAAGGGATATAGAGAAGCCCTCTCAGATACGTCCGTCCTACTTCTCCTGCATGCGGCCGGAGGTCGGTCTAATTCTGGTGCTGTTGGTGGTGGAAGCTGGGGCAACGGTGGTACTGGTGGCGATACCACAGCCACCGGAGGGGGAGCCGCCGGGGGTGGATTGTTAGGATATGGAGGTGGTAGCTTATTCAACGGCTCACGTTTATCTTCTTTTTCTTTTTCATGTTCTTCTTGTTCTTCAAATTTCTTACCTGCTTTTAGTGTTCCTACTAATTCCTAGACCCATCTAGGAATTTTACTATGGCAATTCCCACAGCCCTTGGTTACCTTAGTAAGAGTGTCTTGCAGGGGGTCGAGGACCTATCACACACCCACAAATCCTATAGGAATCCCTTCGGTCCTTCACCAGCCAAGTCCCTCGTGGGAGATTGGAACCCCGGTTAGAAGACCTCCACAATCGCTTCGGAACTAAGTTCCATCTCAGTCACACTCTTACACACAGAGGCAACCGAACCCCACCCAACCGAACGGTATACGCTTTAAATGCTTACGGCTCCGTCATCTTTGTTCGGATCTTCACACACACAATTACGGGCAAAATATAGTGCTGCAGCTGGCGAGGGAGCTGAAAAAAAGAATCAGAAACTTTGCTTACCTTTATTCAGGTTCAAGATGCCATTAGTTCCGACCTGACTCAAACAGCAGCCACCAAATGGTGGGGGTGCCTCTCCTAGATCAAACCAGAAATCAGGAACCAAAGCCCTCCCGGACGAGCGCCCACTTGTAATAAATGACTGGGTCCCAAATAGGATTGCAATTGAAATTTACAATTTATTAAATGAATAGAGGTAAGCAAGCAGCGCTGGGTGCGCCAGGAGTCTCTGCTCCACCAAGACGCACACAAGTTACATCAGGCGGCTGGTTTTTATGCTGCTAGGCTAATACATATTCATTACTACTTCTACAAAAGGCAGGGTTATTCTAATTAGTTCCCAGAATCCAAACCCACTGGTGCAGGCGTTATCAGTCTCCGGTGGTCCCTCTGGGGGCCGCTCGTACTGAAAGCTCGTAGTCTTCCTCCCAGGCTTTTCTCTTGTCCTTCTCCTTTGTCCATCTTGGCTGGATGGCAGACACTTGCATAGTGTCCCATGCAACAGTTGTAATAGTTAGCAGTTATTCTGAAACCCCTTTGTTCTCTTATCCCCTATTGACCCGAATTGCTGGACCATTCCTTTGCAAGATACAAGAACTATATACATTAACCACTCTGGTTTTCTCAGACTTTTCATCATATCATGCGGCCCTAGCATTGGTCCATATTGACACGAATCAGATGAACTCATTTCACACTGTTAAGCTGTCTTATCACTGCAAGCATATCTCAATACCACCTTCCTTCCCTCTACAGGATGTAACTGCGCAAAAACAACATTTTTATTCCCACAACCTTGATCCCCTTACCCTGAAATCCTTATTCCCCTTAAACCTAACAACTCTAACCACAACCCTAACCCTTATTATCAACCCCCTAACGCTAATGACACTGACCTTAATCCAAACCCCAAACTGCCCCTAACCCCAGACAACCAACAACGAAACACACACACACGAAGATGGAAACTACAAAAAAGGCAAAACCCTGGATACAGGCCCCAAATCACAAATACGCAACCAAAATGCTACAGAAAAGCCCCAGATGCAGGCCCCAAATGCTACTGCTAGGCCTCAAAAGCTCAAGATGCATCCCAAAGCAAAAATGCAGACCCCAAACGTTACAGAAAAGCCCCCAAACCCAGGCTGCACAAGTCTACAAGCAGGCCCCAAACTGCCAACAGAAGCAGGCACCAACCACACCCAGATGCAGACCCCAACTGCCCACAAGCAGCTCCTACCCCACCACCCCCTCCCAAGAACTGGACTCCACCCAGACACTGGCCCAAGACCCGGGCCCGCCCCCCGCCACCCCCCCCTACCCTCCCCCCCGACACAGGTGTACAAGCAGCTCACAACCCGCCCCTTCAGAGACCGGTCCCACTCCCCCCACCCCCCCCAAGACATGGGATGCGGAGGTGTACAACCAACTCCCAACTCCCTCCCCCTCAAAGGGAGGCCCCAAATACCCCCAAATGGAGGCTCCTAGAGTGAACAAGCACCTCCCAACTCCCCCAGGCACAGGCCCCCCCCCCCCCCCAAACACAGGCCACAAAGGTGTATAAACAGCCCAGACCCCCTCCAAGACCATGGCCCCTATAGTGTACAAGCAGCTCCCAACCACCCACAGATGCAGGCCCCAACCCTTCTCAAAAGGGAGGCACCTAGAATGCATGAGCAGCCTCCCAACCCCCCTAAGCATAGGTCCAAAAGTGCACAAGCAGCTCCCAACCCCCCTCAAATACAGACCCCAAAAGTGTACAAGTAGCTCCCCCCCCAGAGACAGGACCCAAAGGTGTACAACCAGTTCCCAACACCCCTGAGACACAGGCCCCAACCCCCCCCCCAGACACAGGGCCCCAAATTCTACAAGCAGCTCCCAACCTTCCCCCCCCCCGAGGGAGGCCTCCAAGCCCCCCCAAACACAGGCCCCTACAGTGTACAGGCAGCTCCCAGCCACCCCCAGATGCTGGCCCCAAAGTTGTACAAACAGCTCCCAGCCACCCTGCAGAAACAGATTCCTACATTGTACAAGCAGTTCCCAGCCCGCTAGACACAGGCCCTGACCCCCCACAGATGCAGGCCCCAAAGGTGTACAAGCAGCTCCCACCCCTCCCCCAGACGCAGGTCCCAAGCCCTCCCCCCCAAACACAGGCCCCTACAACCAGCACCCAACCCTCTACCCCCGATGCCAGGCCCAAAGGTGTAGAAGCAGCTCCAAACCTCCTCCCTCAACCCAGGCTCCAACAGTGTACAAGCAGCTCCCAACCAACCCTCCCCTTCCCCCCCCCCCCCCCCCCCCCCCCCGACACAGGCTCCAAAGGAATACAAAGAGCTCCCACCCCTCCCCCAGATGCTGGTCTCAACCCCCCCCGCCCCCAGAAGCAGGCCCCAAAGGTGTAGAGTCACCTCCCAACCCCCTCAATGCTGGCCCCAAGGGTCTACAAGCAGCTCCCCCCTTGCCCCCAGATACCGGCCCCCAGACACAGACCCCAAAAGCCTAATCACAGGCCCTGAACTCTAGAGGCAGGCTCCAAAACCCAGGACAAAGCCCCAGTGGTTCGAGACAGGGCCCAAATCCCAGACACAGGCCCCAAACGCTAAACATATGCCAAAAAAAGTATTAGTGCTGGTGCCAAATGTTACAGACAGGCCCAAAAGCCCGAGATGCTCAAGGCTGAGACGTAACTTGGCTTTCTGAATTACTGGAAAGCAGCTTTCATTCTCAGATAATCGTGTGCAGGCTAGATAGGATGGGGCTTCAGGCACCTCTTCACCTGAGGAAACACACTGCCATCAGGCACCGCTGTGCCAGACAAGCTTGTTCTGCTAGAACACCCTACTCAGATGCACTGTGGCGTTCAAGTGAACTGCTTTCATGCAAATATAACGACTGATGTTACAACCCACCTTGCCTGTGGCACCTGATGAACAGAAGAGTAATCCACCGCAGCGCTTCAAAACCATCCCTGCACGTGCCGCTCCTTGTCGCTCTCTGGCCTTATCTCATATCCTTATCCACTTCTGTGGAGAGCCTGCCACGGCACCTGCAAAGCAAAACGGACACCTTTCATAGTCACCTTGTGCTACTTGGTCGTTCTGCTCCAACCCAGCTCATGACCAGCCCCTCTTCTTACACAGCTCTTCAGAGCGCAGTTTGCTCCTTTGAGCCTGTGGGAGACACCTGTGAAAGAAAAAGAAACGCATAGGCCGATGCAGCATCCAAAGACACAGCACAACTAGGTAAGTTACTCTCATCTGCTCCCTTACCTCTGCCACTTACCAGCCCCCGAGGCAGATGCTTCAATCTACCCTCTTCAAACAGCTACAACACCTCTAAAAGACAAAGAGGGGATGCTTAGAGGAACAGTGAGACAGACCTACAACACAACAACTGCTACATCTGTTCCTCACTCACCTTGCCAGAGGCAGCTCTGCGTGTGACGTCCCAGGTTGTACACTGCGTTACCTAACCCTTACCGTAACCCTTACCCTAACCCTTCTCACCCTTACCATTACCCAAATCCTTACCTTTACTTTTTCCTTACCCTTACTCTTTCCTTTAACCATAACCTTACCCTTACCCTATACCTTACTCCAACCCTTCCCCTTACCTTCCCCTTCCCCTTACACTTAACCTAACCCTTACCCTTCTGCTTCCCCTAAAACATATCCTAACACTTTCCCTTACCCTTATACTTACCCTAACCCTTTCTATTACCCTTACACTTACTCTTGCCCTAATCCTTGCTTGCACCCTTACACTTATCCTAACCCTTACCCTTACCCTTACTCAAACCCTTACTCTAACCCTTACCCTGACCCGTACCCTTACCCTTACCCTTAACCTAACCCTAAACCTTAAACCTTACCGTAAAGCTTACCCTTTCTGCTACACTTACCCTTAGCCTAAATCTAAACCTTACACTTACCCTTAGCCTAACCCTCACCCTTACCATTACCCATACCCTTAGTCTTACCCTTACCCTAACCCTTACCTTTACACTTACGGTTACCATTAACCTTACCCTAAACCTTAACACTTATCCTTAACCTAACCCTTACCCTAAACCTTACACTTTCTCTTAACTTTAACCTTACCCTTAACCTTTTGCTAATACTTAATCTTACGTTTTTCTCACCCTAACCCTATAATTAACCATAACCATTACGCTAACACTTAAACTTACCCTTAAAATAAGCCATACAACAACACTTAAATGTACACTTACGCTTAAACTTGCCCTAGCAATTACTCGTACAAATAAAATATTAATTAATTAAATTAAAAAATTTTAATTTAAAATAAATTGAATTAAAAAAATTAAATACCCTTATCCTTATACCTTATCCTTAACCCTCACCCTTATCATTACCAATACCCTTACTCTTACACTTATTCTTATACATACAACTTACCCTTTTCCTAACACTTAACCCTAACCTAACTCTAACCCTAAACCTTACCTGAACCCTTTCCAGGACCCTTACATTAACCCTTACACTTAACCTAAACATTACACTTGCTCTTAACATTAACCTAATACTTACCTTTACGTTTTCCTCACACTAACCCTAAAATTAATACTAACCATTACCCTAACAGTTACCCCTAACCTAACCCTTACTCTAACACTTACAGAAACCCGTACACTTACACATACCCTTACACTTACTCTTACCCTAACCCTTACCCTTACCATAACCCATACTCTAACACATACTTCCACCCGTACCCTTACCCTTACCCTTACCGTTACCCTTACCCTTACCCTTACCCTTACCCTTACCCTTACCCTTACTCTTACCCGATCCCATACCCTTAACCTAACCCTAAACCTTACCCTTATTCTAACACTTACCCTTACCGTAAACCTTACCCTTTCTGCTACACTTACCCTTAGCCTAAATCTAAACCTTACACTTACCCTTAGCCTAACCCTCAGCCTTACCCTTACCCATACCCTTATTCTTACCCTTACCGTAACCCTTACCTTTACACTTACGGTTACCATTAACCTTACCCTTACCCTAACACTTATCCTTAACCTAACCCTTACCCTAAACCTTACCCCAACCCTTACCCTGACCCTTACATTAACCCTAACCCTTACCCTAAACCTTACACTTACTCTTAACCTTAACCTTACCCTTAACATTAACCTAATACTCACGCGTACGTTTTCCTGACTTTAACCCTAAAACGAACCCTAACCATTACCCTAACACTTAACCTTACCCTAACCCTAACAACCCTTACTCTAACCCTTACCCTGACCCGTACCCTTACACTTACCCTTACCCTTATACTTACCATTTAGGGGCCACTTTTCTCCACATTCCAGCTTATAAAGCGGCCACCACTGATTACGATATTTTATCAATGTTTTCCTGTTCACACTTCCACCGGCAGATCCTCCAATATCCTTCTAGTGACTTAAAACACAGCCTAACACACTTTTCTTTAAAATTTCACTGCTTGTTTGCCCCCCCAGTTTCCAGTTTACACTTTCAGAATACACATGTTACTTACAAAACGTATCACTCACAAAAATACGGGCACGCAATATCTTTCAGTAGCGATGTCACAAAACTACTATTACCAGCAATATTGCCAAAATCACAGTAACAATAGTCAGAGTCAAATTCCACATGCGATAAGTCAGAAAACCGAACTGTGTAACACCGTAACGATATCTTTCTTATAACAATGCCACGAACCTACTATTACCACCAGGAAAATAGCCAAAATCGCAGTAACAATAACCAGAGTTAAATACCATACTCCATGAGTCAGAAAACCGAAATAGACAACACAATTCCAGACGGACCTTAAAGCGAGCTCCTTCCTTAAGGTCCCCAAACATGTACTTATGGTGCTAACCACAAAGTATATACCAAACACTGCCTCGCAGAAGATCACCTTCTGACTTACAGACAGTTCCAGATGACCGGTCTACCAGAAAACCAAACCAGAATAAAGAATATACTCACTTACAATGATGGGGTCCTTGTCTGCCTCCGCAGTGATCCGGTGAGTCGAGGAGTCCCTCCGGGAAATCCCGGGGGTACCCTAGGGAGTCCTGTTTCCAGCGGGTCCTGCAGTCCGGCAGAGAGGTTGTCCCATCCGGGTCGCCAAATTGATTCAAAGATCGAAGCCGAAATTCCTTTAAGTGGTATACTCTTTATTGCAGCGCTGGATGCACGGGGGATCTCTCCACCTATCGTGCATACCCAAAGCAGAAAGCAGTCTTGAATTTCTACAATCAATCTATCAATATTCTACAAGCACCTATACATATGCATTACCTATCCCCGCCTTCCCTCGCTTCTCATGCTAATTAGCCTTTTGGCACCTTGCGCCTGCGCAGAGCCTTCCAAGAATTGTGGGCAGGGGTCTTTGGGACGTGGGCAGGGGTCTTTGGGAGGAAGACCCCGAGTCTTCCTCACAGTGTACTTTTCACCTTTGGTCAGGAATCTGCTGAATTGGCATGTTTCTTAATTGCAAGAGCTGGTTGTTGCTAATTCTCCCGTTTGTTGTATCTTTATAATGAATTCCAATGTCCAGTTTCGAGATTTATAGTCCTTACATTCGTTTCTCTGTCCGCCTGCCGCTTCCTTATCATGAGTTCCAGTGTCTTGTTTCGAGATATACAGTCCTTGTCTGGGGATTGTCCTTGCCTCCCCAATACCTCCTTAATCAATCCCCCCTTTTCTTTTCCCATGCAAATTCTTTTGCATCAGATACTTTCATTATTTACAGTAACACAACAAAGCAGGCATCTAAACAACATGCACACAAATATTCCTAACACTACTAATACGATTAGAGCAATGAATACTCGTTTCAACCATTGGAAATTGGGCAACCAGGAGGTTAACTTATTCCATAGTTCACTAAAACTCCATGAAAGATCATCTTTACTGATCTCATGTAGGATCCTTGTCTGCTTCCATATTTCTTCCAGGTCGGTAGAGATCCTTCCACTCTGATCTACATACATACAACAACTTGTGTTTATTACTGTACAGACTCCCCCTTGAGTGGCCAGTAACAAGTCTAGGGCCATCCGATTTGGTAGTACGACCTGTGATAAACTAGATATCTCTTCTTGTTGAGCCTTTATAGCATCCAGAATTTTGTTTTCTAACTTCTCTATAATTGCAGAAATATTAACTATTGCCTTTTCCAATTCACTCACTCCTAACCATGGGATAAACCATCGCACAAAACTATGAAAGGGGTGTGTCTCTCTACCAATGGATTGTTAATTTTTCATCTGATTCTCCGCATATGATTTCTCAAGTAACCTCGAGGCACTACATCATGTACTGTCATATTGGGGACTACCGCTCCAAGAGTGCAAGTTCCCTTCCAATTCTCAGGCAAGACCTTACGGGCTGTATCATTGCATAGCCAATACCACCCTTTTCCTTCTGGAACCGTCCAGCTGGTTGAATTTGCCCAGCCACTAGTCGTACTAATATCAATTGTTCAATTACAAGATGTCTGATTTCCCACATAAGTAGTATCCGTATTTATACAATGCTGTTTTCCTATACCCTTAGGCGGGTTACACCTTTGTACACATACATAATAGGATTCTAACGGCATGAAGCTACTCACTTCTAGTTCCAAAACTGCTTAATATTTTCGACCCCGAGATGTGTTTTCCCACAAATTAGTCCAAGATAAGTTTGCAGGCAAGGGAATCCCAATTAACGATACACCCTTATTCCCATGCTGTGGCAGATGGGTGCATACCCAACAGTTCGTCTTATTAGTTACTTGAGAAATTGTTTGTATTAAGGTCAGGTGTAAGTTCTCATCCCAAGTTGCCCACCCCAAATCCGAGAACCGCACCCCTGCAATCATTAGGATCTGGAAAACCGTAATTTTGTTGGTCCAATTGGAGTGGTGGTCCATATCCTCGCCGGGGCCTTCTTCACCCTTGAATTGTGGATCCAAGCTGCTTGCTTCTTAATCTTCATGGCGGTGTGTGTTGTCAGTAATACTTGGTATGGTCCCATCCACTTTCCTTCTATTTTTCCTGCAGGGGTTGTCCTGAAAAAGTCTTTATATATATATATTCCCTGAGCTTAAAGGGGTGGATTGGTTGATCCAACCCTCTAGCCCTGGTCCCTAAAACAAATTTATGTACTTTATTTAATTGTTTCTGAAGTTCAGTTATATACGCATATAAATATTCTGATCCTAACTGCGTTAGGTCCTCTCCACTCAATAGAAATTGCTATGGCCTTGCATATAAGATTTTGAAGGGACTCAAATTTCCTTTTATTCTAGGTTTAACTCTAATTCCAAGTAATGCTAAAGGGAGGGATTGAGGCCATGACAAATTAGCTTCTTATCCAATTTTAGCTATTTATTGTTTAATTAAATGGTTCATTTTTTCTACCTGTCCACTTGCCTGTGGTCTAGAAGGAGTATGCAGTTGCCAATCTATCTTTAGAATCTTACTTATCTGTTCTACCACTTGTGCACAAAAATGTGAAACTCTATCAGAAGACATTGCTACTAGAATCCCAAAGCATGGTATTATTTCATTTAACAAGACTTTAACCACTTCTCTTGCTTTGTTTGTTCGACAGGGAAAGGCTTCAGGCCTTCCTGAAAACGTGTCAGTCAGAACCAGTAAATAATGATACCCCCCTTTTCTAGGGAGTTCTGAAAAATCAATTTGCCACTGTTGCCCCGAATAATTTCCTTTACCGATTATTCCAAATTTTATTCTGTCCTTGGTATTGGGGTTATTGTGTAAGCAAATGCTACATTGTTGAGTTACTTGTTTTATCATATCGTCCCACTAATGTCTGACTCAGGCTCCTATGCAGTGTGCCAGCTCCCCAATGCGTTTTATTGTGTTCTGTAAGAACTATGGGCCATGTCAAACCAGAGGGTATTACTATGTGATTATCTTTTAAATATACTCATCCATCTGGTTTCATTTTACCTTTCAAATCTTCAATTAATTTTAAGTCTTCTTTTGTATAATTTGGATATAGTTTGGATTTTACCGTCTGGTATCAAAGACAATGCCTTCACCTCAGTTATTTCAGCTGCCTGCTTAGCCTCTGCCAATCGATTTTCCAATTTCAAAATCGGTGTTCCCCTTTTGGTGTCCCTGACAATGCATGATAGCTACCTTTTCTGGTTGTTTTACAGCCTCTAACAATTTTAAAATTTCTTCAGCATACTTTGTGTTTTCACTGAGCGGTCAGCAATCCATGTTCTTTCCAAATTGCTCCATGAGCATGTACCACGCCGAATGTATATTTAGAATCTGTCCAAATATTTACCCTTTTTCCCGCTGCCAGTTCCAATGCTCTCGTGAGAGCAACTATCTCCGCCTTTTGAGCTGATGTTCCAGGGGGTAAAGGCTTAGACTCGATTACCTGCTGAGTAGTTGTTATAGCATATCCAGCTTTACGTTGTCTTTGCGTAACAAAACTGCTCCCATCCGTGAACCAAGTTTCTTCCGCATCTTCCATGGGCTCCTCCTTAAGGTCTGGTCGGCTGGAATACACAGTCTCTATAGTTTCTAAACAATCGTGAATCACAGGTTGTGCCGGAGCATCACTAAGAAAAGAGGCTAGATTCACAATATTAATTATCACAATTTCCACGTCGTCCTGTTCTACCAATATTGCTTGATATTTCAAAATCATCAATTCTTGTTTAAGTTGTTTAAAAACTTTTTGTGCTTCTCCAGTCCAGACTAACTTTGACTGGTTAATCTTTATCAATTCACATAGAGGCTTTACCAATAGTCCATCATTATAAATCCAAAGGCGACACCAACCTGTCGTTCCTAAAAAGGTTTGTAGCTCCTTTACCATTTGAGGTTCTGGAGTCCGGCAAATGACTTCCTTATGTTCAGTTCCTAGTTCTCGTTGTCCTTCCGAAATGTCAAATCCCAGATAGGTCACACTTTGTTGAGCCAGCTGGACTTTCTGTCAAGAGACTTGAGATCCATTTAAACCCAGAAAATTAAGACGACTTATAGTCCATTGAATACAACTGCCTTTAGTCTCGGTAGCTATTAAGAGATCATCTACATATTGTAACAAAGCACCTTCAGTGTCCGGAGGTATCCATGTTTCGAGTTCCCTTGCTAATTGGTTTCCAAAAATAGTGGGGCTATTCTTGAATCCTTGAGGTAGTAATGTCCACGTAAGCTGCGTCTTTCTGCCTGAATCAGGATTTTCCCATTCAAAGGCGAATAGGTTTTGGCTTTCTGTGGCTAAGCCTAGGCAGAAGAAGGCATCTTTTAAATCCAGTACGGTAAACCAGACTTGACTATTCTTTAATTTAGTCAGCAAAGTATAAGGGTTTGCCACTACTGGATGTATATCCTCAGTGATTTTATTTATGGCCCTCAAATCCTGAACTAGCCTATAGCTTTTTCATCTGCCTTTTTAATTGGCAATATGGGTGCATTGTATTCTGATTCGCATTCAAGCAATAATCCATCCTGTAAAAATTTATCAATTATCTCTTTAATTCCTTTCCTATCTTCTAGCCTCAAAGGATATTACTTAACCTTAACGGGTTTCTCTCCTGGCTTTAATTTAATAATTATTAAGGTCACATTTTTAGCTCTTCCAGGGACTTCGGTAGCCCAAACTCCTGGACATACTTGATCTGTGATCTCTAAAGGTATTTCACTTTTAGGGTCAGTTTGTATTAGTGCCAAGCTTAACACATTTATTAGTTGTTCTTCTCCTGTTCTTAATTCCATTTTCCCTTTTTCAAAGACAATTTCTGCTCCTACTTGCTCTAATAAATCTCTACCTAAGAGTGCCCATGAGGAGCTAGGCATAGATAAAAATCTGTGTATGCCCCATTGTTTCCCTAACTTGTACTTCAAAGATTCACAAAAATAAGCCTTTTCGGTTACACCTTGTCCTGGTTTCAGTTAGAACAGAGTTAATTTTCTTCCTAGTAGCTGGTAGAATGCTATGTTTTGGCTTAGGATGAGAAGAGTGCTGATAACACCCCGATGTTTCAATTGTTGCAGAGCAATGCTTATACCAAGCCAAGGACATCTCAGCTTCTTGCTCTGTCCTGCCAACAGGCAGGCTGGGGGTGCAGTAAGAGCTGGGAGGGGACAGACCCAGGACAGGTGACCCAAACTAGCCAAAGGGGTATTCCATAGCATCTGACGTCAGGCTAAACAATACATAGGGGTGGCTAGCCAGGGGGAGGGGGCCGGACTGCTCGGGGTTAGGCTGGGCATCGGTCAGCGGGTGGTGAGCAATTGCATTGTGCATCACTTGTTTGTACACATTATTAGCAGTGGTACTATTATCATCATTGTATTATTATTATCATCATTGTATTATTATTATTATTATTATTATTATTATTATTTTTATTTTTATTTTTATTTTTATTTTTATTTTTATTTTTATTTTTATTTTTATTTTTATTTTTATTTTTATTTTTATTATTATTTTATCTTATTAAACTGTCTTTATCTCAACTCACGGGCTTCACTTTCCATTTCTCTCCCCCGTCCCAGAGAGGGAGGGGGAGGGTGAGCAAACAGCTGCGTGGTGTTTAGCTGCCGGCCAGGTTAAACCACGACACACCTTTTACCCTAACATAATAATTCTGTGAAGGCATTAATGCTTGATTTAGAACTGAATACGTTGCCCCATAGCAATAAGAAATTTCACTTCCATTCCTCCCCTAGCTTCATTATAACCAGTGGAGGATCCGCTAGGGTAGATTCCCCAGGTCCCCGTTATTCCTGTTGAAATCAGGGGTTGATTACCCTAGGAAAAGGCTAGTCAATTTGTCCTCCAAAGCCAGGTCCAAACCGTTTTGTTTTATCTATTTATTTATTTATTTATTTTCATTACACTTCAGAGTTGGTCCAAAAATTCCATAGGGCTTTCTTTTAGACCTTGTTGGAAGCATATTCTCAATTCCCAATTCATCCAGGTTTTAGTATTTACTTAACCGTTCATAATTTTCAGGACGATTCGGGTCTTAGTGGGGGTCGGTCAGGGGAATGCAATTGTCCACAGTTCTCTGAACGGTCCCATCAGCAATCTGAGCTCGCACATGAACTCAGGTTGTTTTAAGAGTTGACCTCTTTCCTGTTTCTGTGACAACTCTCTCGGACCGATCATGGTCCCTTTGCCCTAAAGGGCTAACACCCATGATTTTAAGATCTCTGCCTCGGGCAGAGGCAGAACTATTAACATTCCTACATCCTCTTTCCCTGCTCATTCAACTTCAAACACCTTTAACACTTTCAACAACCCTTTTAACACTTCCTTTATCTTTCTCCAGCCTGGACTTCTCTAATGCCAACATCAAAGGTTCAGTCAGGGGCCAACTTAATTCCGTACCTTTTCCCACCAAGATGCTGAAACATCAGTATACAACATTTCATCCTGTTCTGCTTCTCAAAAAACAACATTAACTGTAGCAAAATATTAGAGTTTAAAGTTCCATTTAGGGGCCACTTTTCTCCACATTCCAGCTTATAAAGCGGCCACCACTGATTACGATATTTTATCAATGTTTTCCTGTTCACACTTCCACCGGCAGATCCTCCAATATCCTTCCAGTGACTTAAAACACAGCCTAACACACTTTTCTTTAAAATTTCACTGCTTGTTTGCCCCCCCAGTTTCCAGTTTACACTTTCAGAATACACATGTTACTTACAAAACGTATCACTCACAAAAATACGGGCACGCAATATCTTTCAGTAGCGATGTCACAAAACTACTATTACCAGCAATATTGCCAAAATCACAGTAACAATAGTCAGAGTCAAATTCCACATGCGATAAGTCAGAAAACCGAACTGTGTAACACCGTAACGATATCTTTCTTATAACAATGCCACGAACCTACTATTACCACCAGGAAAATAGCCAAAATCGCAGTAACAATAACCAGAGTTAAATACCATACTCCATGAGTCAGAAAACCGAAATAGACAACACAATTCCAGACGGACCTTAAAGCGAGCTCCTTCCTTAAGGTCCCCAAACATGTACTTATGGTGCTAACCACAAAGTATATACCAAACACTGCCTCGCAGAAGATCACCTTCTGACTTACAGACAGTTCCAGATGACCGGTCTACCAGAAAACCAAACCAGAATAAAGAATATACTCACTTACAATGATGGGGTCCTTGTCTGCCTCCGCAGTGATCCGGTGAGTCGAGGAGTCCCTCCGGGAAATCCCGGGGGTACCCTAGGGAGTCCTGTTTCCAGCGGGTCCTGCAGTCCGGCAGAGAGGTTGTCCCATCCGGGTCGCCAAATTGATTCAAAGATCGAAGCCGAAATTCCTTTAAGTGGTATACTCTTTATTGCAGCGCTGGATGCACGGGGGATCTCTCCACCTATCATGCATACCCAAAGCAGAAAGCAGTCTTGAATTTATACAATCAATCTATCAATATTCTACAAGCACCTATACATATGCATTACCTATCCCCGCCTTCCCTCGCTTCTCATGCTAATTAGCCTTTTGGCACCTTGCGCCTGCGCAGAGCCTTCCAAGAATTGTGGGCAGGGGTCTTTGGGACGTGGGCAGGGGTCTTTGGGAGGAAGACCCCGAGTCTTCCTCACAGTGTACTTTTCACCTTTGGTCAGGAATCTGCTGAATTGGCATGTTTCTTAATTGCAAGAGCTGCTTGTTGCTAATTCTCCCGTTTGTTGTATCTTTATAATGAATTCCAATGTCCAGTTTCGAGATTTATAGTCCTTACATTCGTTTCTCTGTCCGCCTGCCGCTTCCTTATCATGAGTTCCAGTGTCTTGTTTCGAGATATACAGTCCTTGTCTGGGGATTGTCCTTGCCTCCCCAATACCTCCTTAATCAATCCCCCCTTTTCTTTTCCCATGCAAATTCTTTTGCATCAGATACTTTCATTATTTACAGTAACACAACAAAGCAGGCATCTAAACAACATGCACACAAATATTCCTAACACTACTAATACGATTAGAGCAATGAATACTCGTTTCAACCATTGGAAATTGGGCAACCAGGAGGTTAACTTATTCCATAGTTCACTAAAACTCCATGAAAGATCATCTTTACTGATCTCATGTAGGATCCTTGTCTGCTTCCATATTTCTTCCAGGTCGGTAGAGATCCTTCCACTCTGATCTATATACATACAACAACTTGTGTTTATTACTGTACAGACTCCCCCTTGAGTGGCCAGTAACAAGTCTAGGGCCATCCGATTTGGTAATACGACCTGTGATAAACTAGATATCTCTTCTTGTTGAGCCTTTATAGCATCCAGAATTTTGTTTTCTAACTTCTCTATAATTGCAGAAATATTAACTATTGCCTTTTCCAATTCACTCACTCCTAAGCATGGGATAAACCATCGCACAAAACTATGAAAAGGGGTGTGTCTCTCTACCAATGGATTGTTAATTTTTCATCTGATTCTCCGGATATGATTTCTCAAGTAACCTCGAGGCACTACATCATGTACTGTCATATTGGGGACTACCGCTCCAAGAGTGCAAGTTCCCTTCCAATTCTCAGGCAAGACCTTACAGGCTGTATCATTGCATAGCCAATACCACCCTTTTCCTTCTGGAACCGTCCAGCTGGTTGAATTTGCCCAGCCGCTAGTCGTACTAATATCAATTGTTCAATTACAAGATGTCTGATTTCCCACATAAGTAGTATCCGTATTTATACAATGCTGTTTTCCTATACCCTTAGGCGGGTTACACCTTTGTACACATACATAATAGGATTCTAACGGCATGAAGCTACTCACTTCTAGTTCCAAAACTGCTTAATATTTTCGACCCCGAGATGTGTTTTCCCACAAATTAGTCCAAGATAAGTTTGCAGGCAAGGGAATCCCAATTAACGATACACCCTTATTCCCATGCTGTGGCAGATGGGTGCATACCCAACAGTTCGTCTTATTAGTTACTTGAGAAATTGTTTGTATTAAGGTCAGGTGTAAGTTCTCATCCCAAGTTGCCCACCCCAAATCCGAGAACCGCACCCCTGCAATCATTAGGATCTGGAAAACCGTAATTTTGTTGGTCCAATTGGAGTGGTGGTCCATATCCTCGCCAGGGCCTTCTTCACCCTTGAATTGTGGATCCAAGCTGCTTGCTTCTTAATCTTCATGGCGGTGTGTGTTGTCAGTAATACTTGGTATGGTCCCATCCACTTTCCTTCTATTTTTCCTGCAGGGGTTGTCCTGAAAAAGTCTTTATATATATATAATCCCCGAGCTTAAAGGGGTGGATTGGTTGATCCAACCCTCTAGCCCTGGTCCCTAAAACAAATTTATGTACTTTATTTAATTGTTTCTGAAGTTCAGTTATATACGCATATAAATATTCTGATCCTAACTGCGTTAGGTCCTCTCCACTCAATAGAAATTGCTATGGCCTTGCATATAAGATTTTGAAGGGACTCAAATTTCCTTTTATTCTAGGTTTAACTCTAATTCCAAGTAATGCTAAAGGGAGGGATTGAGGCCATGACAAATTAGCTTCTTATCCAATTTTAGCTATTTATTGTTTAATTAAATGGTTCATTTTTTCTACCTGTCCACTTGCCTGTGGTCTAGAAGGAGTATGCGGTTGCCAATCTATCTTTAGAATCTTACTTATCTGTTCTACCACTTGTGCACAAAAATGTGAAACTCTATCAGAAGACATTGCTACTAGAATCCCAAAGCATGGTATTATTTCATTTAACAAGACTTTAACCACTTCTCTTGCTTTGTTTGTTCGACAGGGAAAGGCTTCAGGCCTTCCTGAAAACGTGTCAGTCAGAACCAGTAAATAATGATACCCCCCTTTTCTAGGGAGTTCTGAAAAATCAATTTGCCACTGTTGCCCCGAATAATTTCCTTTACCGATTATTCCAAATTTTATTCTGTCCTTGGTATTGGGGTTATTGTGTAAGCAAATGCTACATTGTTGAGTTACTTGTTTTATCATATCGTCCCACTAATGTCTGACTCAGGCTCTTATGCAGTGTGCCAGCTCCCCAATGCGTTTTATTGTGTTCTGTAAGAACTATGGGCCATGTCAAACCAGAGGGTATTACTATGTGCTTATCTTTTAAATATACTCATCCATCTGGTTTCATTTTACCTTTCAAATCTTCAATTAATTTTAAGTCTTCTTTTGTATAATTTGGATATAGTTTGGATTTTACCGTCTGGTATCAAAGACAATGCCTTCACCTCAGTTATTTCAGCTGCCTGCTTAGCCTCTGCCAATCGATTTTCCAATTTCAAAATCGGTGTTCCCCTTTTGGTGTCCCTGACAATGCATGATAGCTACCTTTTCTGGTTGTTTTACAGCCTCTAACAATTTTAAAATTTCTTCAGCATACTTTGTGTTTTCACTGAGCGGTCAGCAATCCATGTTCTTTCCAAATTGCTCCATGAGCATGTACCACGCCGAATGTATATTTAGAATCCGTCCAAATATTTACCCTTTTTCCTGCTGCCAGTTCCAATGCTCTCGTGAGAGCAACTATCTCCGCCTTTTGAGCTGATGTTCCAGGGGGTAAAGGCTTAGACTCGATTACCTGCTGAGTAGTTGTTATAGCATATCCAGCTTTACGTTGTCTTTGCGTAACAAAACTGCTCCCATCCGTGAACCAAGTTTCTTCCGCATCTTCCATGGGCTCCTCCTTAAGGTCTGGTCGGCTGGAATACACAGTCTCTATAGTTTCTAAACAATCGTGAATCACAGGTCGTGCCGGAGCATCACTAAGAAAAGAGGCTAGATTCACAATATTGATTATCACAATTTCCACGTCGTCCTGTTCTACCAATATTGCTTGATGTTTCAAAATCATCAATTCTTGTTTAAGTTGTTTAAAAACTTTTTGTGCTTCTCCAGTCCAGACTAACTTTGACTGGTTAATCTTTATCAATTTACATAGAGGCTTTACCAATAGTCCATAATTACAAATCCAAAGGCGACACCAACCTGTCATTCCTAAAAAGGTTTGTAGCTCCTTTACCATTTGAGGTTCTGGACTCCGGCAAATGACTTCCTTATGTTCAGTTCCTAGTCCTCGTTGTCCTTCCGAAATGTCAAATCCCAGATAGGTCACACTTTGTTGAGCCAGCTGGACTTTCTGTCAAGAGACTTGAGATCCATTTAAACCCAGAAAATTAAGACGACTTATAGTCCATTGAATACAACTGCCTTTACTCTCGGTAGCTATTAAGAGATCATCTACATATTGTAACAAAGCACCTTCAGTGTCCGGAGGTATCCATGTTTCGAGTTCCCTTGCTAATTGGTTTCCAAAAATAGTGGGGCTATTCTTGAATCCTTGAGGTAGTAATGTCCATGTAAGCTGCGTCTTTCTGCCTGAATCGGGATTTTCCCATTCAAAGGCGAATAGGTTTTGGCTTTCTGTGGCTAAGCCTAGGCAGAAGAAGGCATCTTTTAAATCCAGTACGGTAAACCAGACTTGACTATTCTTTAATTTAGTCAGCAAAATATAAGGGTTTGCCACTACTGGATGTATATCCTCAGTGATTTTATTTATGGCCCTCAAATCCTGAACTAGCCTATAGCTTTTTCATCTGCCTTTTTAATTGGCAATATGGGTGCATTGTATTCTGATTCGCATTCAAGCAATAATCCATCCTGTAAAAATTTATCAATTATCTCTTTAATTCCTTTCCTATCTTCTAGCCTCAAAGGATATTACTTAACCTTAACGGGTTTCTCTCCTGGCTTTAATTTAATAATTATTAAGGTCACATTTTTAGCTCTTCCAGGGACTTCGGTAGCCCAAACTCCTGGACATACTTGATCTGTGATCTCTAAAGGTATTTCACTTTTAGGGTCAGTTTGTAGTAGTGCCAAGCTTAACACATTTATTAGTTGTTCTTCTCCTGTTCTTAATTCCATTTTCCCTTTTTCAAAGACAATTTCTGCTCCTACTTGCTCTAATAAATCTCTACCTAAGAGTGCCCATGAGGAGCTAGGCATAGATAAAAATCTGTGTATGCCCCATTGTTTCCCTAACTTGTACTTCAAAGATTCACAAAAATAAGCCTTTTCGGTTACACCTTGTCCTGGTTTCAGTTAGAACAGAGTTAATTTTCTTCCTAGTAGCTGGTAGAATGCTATGTTTTGGCTTAGGATGAGAAGAGTGCTGATAACACCCCGATGTTTCAATTGTTGCAGAGCAATGCTTATACCAAGCCAAGGACATCTCAGCTTCTTGCTCTGTCCTGCCAACAGGCAGGCTGGGGGTGCAGTAAGAGCTGGGAGGGGACAGACCCAGGACAGGTGACCCAAACTAGCCAAAGGGGTATTCCATAGCACCTGACATCAGGCTAAACAATACATAGGGGTGGCTAGCCAGGGGGAGGGGGCCGGACTGCTCGGGGTTAGGCTGGGCATCGGTCAGCGGGTGGTGAGCAATTGCATTGTGCATCACTTGTTTGTACACATTATTAGTAGTGGTACTATTATCATCATTGTATTATTATTATTATTTTTTTTTTTTTTCTCTTATTAAACTGTCTTTATCTCAACTCACGGGCTTCACTTTCCATTTCTCTCCCCCGTCCCAGAGAGGGAGGGGGAGGGGGAGCGAACAGCTGCGTGGTGTTTAGCTGCCGGCCGGGTTAAACCACGACACACCTTTTACCCTAACATAATAATTCTGTGAAGGCATTAATGCTTGATTTAGAACTGAATACGTTGCCCCATAGCAATAAGAAATTTCACTTCCATTCCTCCCCTAGCTTCATTATAACCAGTGGAGGATCCGCTAGGGTAGATTCCCCAGGTCCCCATTATTCCTGTTGAAATCAGGGGTTGATTACCCTAGGAAAAGGCTAGTCAATTTGTCCTCCAAAGCCAGGTCCAAACCGTTTTGTTTTATCTATTTATTTATTTATTTATTTTCATTAAATTTCAGAGTTGGTCCAAAAATTCCATAGGGCTTTCTTTTAGACCTTGTTGGAAGCATATTCTCAATTCCCAATTCATCCAGGTTTTAGTATTTACTTAACCGTTCATAATTTTCAGGACGATTCGGGTCTTAGTGGGGGTCGGTCAGGGGAATGCAATTGTCCACAGTTCCCTGAACGGTCCCATCAGCAATCTGAGCTCGCACATGAACTCAGGTTGTTTTAAGAGTTGACCTCTTTCCTGTTTCTGTGACAACTCTCTCGGACCGATCATGGTCCCTTTGCCCTAAAGGGCTAACACCCATGATTTTAAGATCTCTGCCTCGGGCAGAGGCAGAACTATTAACATTCCTACATCCTCTTTCCCTGCTCATTCAACTTCAAACACCTTTAACACTTTCAACAACCCTTTTAACACTTCCTTTATCTTTCTCCAGCCTGGACTTCTCTAATGCCAACATCAAAGGTTCAGTCAGGGGCCAACTTAATTCCGTACCTTTTCCCACCAAGATGCTGAAACATCAGTATACAACATTTCATCCTGTTCTGCTTCTCAAAAAACAACATTAACTGTAGCAAAATATTAGAGTTTAAAGTTCCATTTAGGGGCCACTTTTCTCCACATTCCAGCTTATAAAGCGGCCACCACTGATTACGATATTTTATCAATGTTTTCCTGTTCACACTTCCACCGGCAGATCCTCCAATATCCTTCCAGTGACTTAAAACACAGCCTAACACACTTTTCTTTAAAATTTCACTGCTTGTTTGCCCCCCCAGTTTCCAGTTTACACTTTCAGAATACACATGTTACTTACAAAAGCGTATCACAAAACGTATCACTCACAAAAATACGGGCACGCAATATCTTTCAGTAGCGATGTCACAAAACTACTATTACCAGCAATATTGCCAAAATCACAGTAACAATAGTCAAATTCCACATGCGATAAGTCAGAAAACCGAACTGTGTAACACCGTAACGATATCTTTCTTATAACAATGCCACGAACCTACTATT
Source organism: Netta rufina (assembly GCF_964035555.1). Lineage (NCBI taxonomy): Eukaryota > Metazoa > Chordata > Aves > Anseriformes > Anatidae > Netta > Netta rufina. The sequence goes on from NC_140144.1 coordinate 107,177, forward strand.
ACCACCAGGAAAATAGCCAAAATCGCAGTAACAATAACCAGAGTTAAATACCATACTCCATGAGTCAGAAAACCGAAATAGACAACACAATTCCAGATGGACCTTAAAGCGAGCTCCTTCCTTAAGGTCCCCAAACATGTACTTATGGTGCTAACCACAAAGTATATACCAAACACTGCCTCGCAGAAGATCACCTTCTGACTTACAGACAGTTCCAGATGACCGGTCTACCAGAAAACCAAACCAGAATAAAGAATATACTCACTTACAATGATGGGGTCCTTGTCTGCCTCCGCAGTGATCCGGTGAGTCGAGGAGTCCCTCCGGGAAATCCCGGGGGTACCCTAGGGAGTCCTGTTTCCAGCGGGTCCTGCAGTCCGGCAGAGAGGTTGTCCCATCCGGGTCGCCAAATTGATTCAAAGATCGAAGCCGAAATTCCTTTAAGTGGTATACTCTTTATTGCAGCGCTGGATGCACGGGGGATCTCTCCACCTATCGTGCATACCCAAAGCAGAAAGCAGTCTTGAATTTCTACAATCAATCTATCAATATTCTACAAGCACCTATACATATGCATTACCTATCCCCGCCTTCCCTCGCTTCTCATGCTAATTAGCCTTTTGGCACCTTGCACCTGCGCAGAGCCTTCCAAGAATTGTGGGCAGGGGTCTTTGGGACGTGGGCAGGGGTCTTTGGGAGGAAGACCCCGAGTCTTCCTCACAGTGTACTTTTCACCTTTGGTCAGGAATCTGCTGAATTGGCATGTTTCTTAATTGCAAGAGCTGGTTGTTGCTAATTCTCCCGTTTGTTGTATCTTTATAATGAATTCCAATGTCCAGTTTCGAGATTTATAGTCCTTATATTCGTTTCTCTGTCCGCCTGCCACTTCCTTATCATGAGTTCCAGTGTCTTGTTTCGAGATATACAGTCCTTGTCTGGGGATTGTCCTTGCCTCCCCAATACCTCCTTAATCAATCCCCCCTTTTCTTTTCCCATGCAAATTCTTTTGCATCAGATACTTTCATTATTTACAGTAACACAACAAAGCAGGCATCTAAACAACATGCACACAAATATTCCTAACACTACTAATACGATTAGAGCAATGAATACTCGTTTCAACCATTGGAAATTGGGCAACCAGGAGGTTAACTTATTCCATAGTTCACTAAAACTCCATGAAAGATCATCTTTACTGATCTCATGTAGGATCCTTGTCTGCTTCCATATTTCTTCCAGGTCGGTAGAGATCCTTCCACTCTGATCTACATACATACAACAACTTGTGTTTATTACTGTACAGACTCCCCCTTGAGTGGCCAGTAACAAGTCTAGGGCCATCCGATTTGGTAATACGACCTGTGATAAACTAGATATCTCTTCTTGTTGAGCCTTTATAGCATCCAGAATTTTGTTTTCTAACTTCTCTATAATTGCAGAAATATTAACTATTGCCTTTTCCAATTCACTCACTCCTAAGCATGGGATAAACCATCGCACAAAACTATGAAAAGGGGTGTGTCTCTCTACCAATGGATTGTTAATTTTTCATCTGATTCTCCGGATATGATTTCTCAAGTAACCTCGAGGCACTACATCATGTACTGTCATATTGGGGACTACCGCTCCAAGAGTGCAAGTTCCCTTCCAATTCTCAGGCAAGACCTTACGGGCTGTATCATTGCATAGCCAATACCACCCTTTTCCTTCTGGAACCATCCAGCTGGTTGAATTTGCCCAGCCGCTAGTCGTACTAATATCAATTGTTCAATTACAAGATGTCTGATTTCCCACATAAGTAGTATCCGTATTTATACAATGCTGTTTTCCTATACCCTTAGGCGGGTTACACCTTTGTACACATACATAATAGGATTCTAACGGCATGAAGCTACTCACTTCTAGTTCCAAAACTGCTTAATATTTTCGACCCCGAGATGTGTTTTCCCACAAATTAGTCCAAGATAAGTTTGCAGGCAAGGGAATCCCAATTAACGATACACCCTTATTCCCATGCTGTGGCAGATGGGTGCATACCCAACAGTTCGTCTTATTAGTTACTTGAGAAATTGTTTGTATTAAGGTCAGGTGTAAGTTCTCATCCCAAGTTGCCCACCCCAAATCCGAGAACCGCACCCCTGCAATCATTAGGATCTGGAAAACCGTAATTTTGTTGGTCCAATTGGAGTGGTGGTCCATATCCTCGCCGGGGCCTTCTTCACCCTTGAATTGTGGATCCAAGCTGCTTGCTTCTTAATCTTCATGGCGGTGTGTGTTGTCAGTAATACTTGGTATGGTCCCATCCACTTTCCTTCTATTTTTCCTGCAGGGGTTGTCCTGAAAAAGTCTTTATATATATATATTCCCCGAGCTTAAAGGGGTGGATTGGTTGATCCAACCCTCTAGCCCTGGTCCCTAAAACAAATTTATGTACTTTATTTAATTGTTTCTGAAGTTCAGTTATATACGCATATAAATATTCTGATCCTAACTGCGTTAGGTCCTCTCCACTAAATAGAAATTGCTATGGCCTTGCATATAAGATTTTGAAGGGACTCAAATTTCCTTTTATTCTAGGTTTAACTCTAATTCCAAGTAATGCTAAAGGGAGGGATTGAGGCCATGACAAATTAGCTTCTTATCCAATTTTAGCTATTTATTGTTTAATTAAATGGTTCATTTTTTCTACCTGTCCACTTGCCTGTGGTCTAGAAGGAGTATGCGGTTGCCAATCTATCTTTAGAATCTTACTTATCTGTTCTACCACTTGTGCACAAAAATGTGAAACTCTATCAGAAGACATTGCTACTAGAATCCCAAAGCATGGTATTATTTCATTTAACAAGACTTTAACCACTTCTCTTGCTTTGTTTGTTCGACAGGGAAAGGCTTCAGGCCTTCCTGAAAACGTGTCAGTCAGAACCAGTAAATAATGATACCCCCCTTTTCTAGGGAGTTCTGAAAAATCAATTTGCCACTGTTGCCCCGAATAATTTCCTTTACCGATTATTCCAAATTTTATTCTGTCCTTGGTATTGGGGTTATTGTGTAAGCAAATGCTACATTGTTGAGTTACTTGTTTTATCATATCGTCCCACTAATGTCTGACTCAGGCTCTTATGCAGTGTGCCAGCTCCCCAATGCGTTTTATTGTGTTCTGTAAGAACTATGGGCCATGTCAAACCAGAGGGTATTACTATGTGCTTATCTTTTAAATATACTCATCCATCTGGTTTCATTTTACCTTTCAAATCTTCAATTAATTTTAAGTCTTCTTTTGTATAATTTGGATATAGTTTGGATTTTACCGTCTGGTATCAAAGACAATGCCTTCACCTCAGTTATTTCAGCTGCCTGCTTAGCCTCTGCCAATCGATTTTCCAATTTCAAAATCGGTGTTCCCCTTTTGGTGTCCCTGACAATGCATGATAGCTACCTTTTCTGGTTGTTTTACAGCCTCTAACAATTTTAAAATTTCTTCAGCATACTTTGTGTTTTCACTGAGCGGTCAGCAATCCATGGTCTTTCCAAATTGCTCCATGAGCATGTACCACGCCGAATGTATATTTAGAATCCGTCCAAATATTTACCCTTTTTCCCGCTGCCAGTTCCAATGCTCTCGTGAGAGCAACTATCTCCGCCTTTTGAGCTGATGTTCCAGGGGGTAAAGGCTTAGACTCGATTACCTGCTGAGTAGTTGTTATAGCATATCCAGCTTTACGTTGTCTTTGCGTAACAAAACTGCTCCCATCCGTGAACCAAGTTTCTTCCGCATCTTCCATGGGCTCCTCCTTAAGGTCTGGTCGGCTGGAATACACAGTCTCTATAGTTTCTAAACAATCGTGAATCACAGGTCGTGCCGGAGCATCACTAAGAAAAGAGGCTAGATTCACAATATTGATTATCACAATTTCCACGTCGTCCTGTTCTACCAATATTGCTTGATGTTTCAAAATCATCAATTCTTGTTTAAGTTGTTTAAAAACTTTTTGTGCTTCTCCAGTCCAGACTAACTTTGACTGGTTAATCTTTATCAATTTACATAGAGGCTTTACCAATAGTCCATAATTACAAATCCAAAGGCGACACCAACCTGTCATTCCTAAAAAGGTTTGTAGCTCCTTTACCATTTGAGGTTCTGGACTCCGGCAAATGACTTCCTTATGTTCAGTTCCTAGTCCTCGTTGTCCTTCCGAAATGTCAAATCCCAGATAGGTCACACTTTGTTGAGCCAGCTGGACTTTCTGTCAAGAGACTTGAGATCCATTTAAACCCAGAAAATTAAGACGACTTATAGTCCATTGAATACAACTGCCTTTACTCTCGGTAGCTATTAAGAGATCATCTACATATTGTAACAAAGCACCTTCAGTGTCCGGAGGTATCCATGTTTCGAGTTCCCTTGCTAATTGGTTTCCAAAAATAGTGGGGCTATTCTTGAATCCTTGAGGTAGTAATGTCCACGTAAGCTGCGTCTTTCTGCCTGAATCGGGATTTTCCCATTCAAAGGCGAATAGGTTTTGGCTTTCTGTGGCTAAGCCTAGGCAGAAGAAGGCATCTTTTAAATCCAGTACGGTAAACCAGACTTGACTATTCTTTAATTTAGTCAGCAAAATATAAGGGTTTGCCACTACTGGATGTATATCCTCAGTGATTTTATTTATGGCCCTCAAATCCTGAACTAGCCTATAGCTTTTTCATCTGCCTTTTTAATTGGCAATATGGGTGCATTGTATTCTGATTCGCATTCAAGCAATAATCCATCCTGTAAAAATTTATCAATTATCTCTTTAATTCCTTTCCTATCTTCTAGCCTCAAAGGATATTACTTAACCTTAACGGGTTTCTCTCCTGGCTTCAATTTAATAATTATTAAGGTCACATTTTTAGCTCTTCCAGGGACTTCGGTAGCCCAAACTCCTGGACATACTTGATCTGTGATCTCTAAAGGTATTTCACTTTTAGGGTCAGTTTGTAGTAGTGCCAAGCTTAACACATTTATTAGTTGTTCTTCTCCTGTTCTTAATTCCATTTTCCCTTTTTCAAAGACAATTTCTGCTCCTACTTGCTCTAATAAATCTCTACCTAAGAGTGCCCATGAGGAGCTAGGCATAGATAAAAATCTGTGTATGCCCCATTGTTTCCCTAACTTGTACTTCAAAGATTCACAAAAATAAGCCTTTTCGGTTACACCTTGTCCTGGTTTCAGTTAGAACAGAGTTAATTTTCTTCCTAGTAGCTGGTAGAATGCTATGTTTTGGCTTAGGATGAGAAGAGTGCTGATAACACCCCGATGTTTCAATTGTTGCAGAGCAATGCTTATACCAAGCCAAGGACATCTCAGCTTCTTGCTCTGTCCTGCCAACAGGCAGGCTGGGGGTGCAGTAAGAGCTGGGAGGGGACAGACCCAGGACAGGTGACCCAAACTAGCCAAAGGGGTATTCCATAGCACCTGACATCAGGCTAAACAATACATAGGGGTGGCTAGCCAGGGGGAGGGGGCCGGACTGCTCGGGGTTAGGCTGGGCATCGGTCAGCGGGTGGTGAGCAATTGCATTGTGCATCACTTGTTTGTACACATTATTAGTAGTGGTACTATTATCATCATTGTATTATTATTATTTTTTTTTTTTTTTTCTCTTATTAAACTGTCTTTATCTCAACTCACGGGCTTCACTTTCCATTTCTCTCCCCCGTCCCAGAGAGGGAGGGGGAGGGTGAGCGAACAGCTGCGTGGTGTTTAGCTGCCGGCCAGGTTAAACCACGACACACCTTTTACCCTAACATAATAATTCTGTGAAGGCATTAATGCTTGATTTAGAACTGAATACGTTGCCCCATAGCAATAAGAAATTTCACTTCCATTCCTCCCCTAGCTTCATTATAACCAGTGGAGGATCCGCTAGGGTAGATTCCCCAGGTCCCCGTTATTCCTGTTGAAATCAGGGGTTGATTACCCTAGGAAAAGGCTAGTCAATTTGTCCTCCAAAGCCAGGTCCAAACCGTTTTGTTTTATCTATTTATTTATTTATTTATTTTCATTAAATTTCAGAGTTGGTCCAAAAATTCCATAGGGCTTTCTTTTAGACCTTGTTGGAAGCATATTCTCAATTCCCAATTCATCCAGGTTTTAGTATTTACTTAACCGTTCATAATTTTCAGGACGATTCGGGTCTTAGTGGGGGTCGGTCAGGGGAATGCAATTGTCCACAGTTCCCTGAACGGTCCCATCAGCAATCTGAGCTCGCACATGAACTCAGGTTGTTTTAAGAGTTGACCTCTTTCCTGTTTCTGTGACAACTCTCTCGGACCGATCATGGTCCCTTTGCCCTAAAGGGCTAACACCCATGATTTTAAGATCTCTGCCTCGGGCAGAGGCAGAACTATTAACATTCCTACATCCTCTTTCCCTGCTCATTCAACTTCAAACACCTTTAACACTTTCAACAACCCTTTTAACACTTCCTTTATCTTTCTCCAGCCTGGACTTCTCTAATGCCAACATCAAAGGTTCAGTCAGGGGCCAACTTAATTCCGTACCTTTTCCCACCAAGATGCTGAAACATCAGTATACAACATTTCATCCTGTTCTGCTTCTCAAAAAACAACATTAACTGTAGCAAAATATTAGAGTTTAAAGTTCCATTTAGGGGCCACTTTTCTCCACATTCCAGCTTATAAAGCGGCCACCACTGATTACGATATTTTATCAATGTTTTCCTGTTCACACTTCCACCGGCAGATCCTCCAATATCCTTCCAGTGACTTAAAACACAGCCTAACACACTTTTCTTTAAAATTTCACTGCTTGTTTGCCCCCCCAGTTTCCAGTTTACACTTTCAGAATACACATGTTACTTACAAAAGCGTATCACAAAACGTATCACTCACAAAAATACGGGCATGCAATATCTTTCAGTAGCGATGTCACAAAACTACTATTACCAGCAATATTGCCAAAATCACAGTAACAATAGTCAAATTCCACATGCGATAAGTCAGAAAACCGAACTGTGTAACACCGTAACGATATCTTTCTTATAACAATGCCACGAACCTACTATTACCACCAGGAAAATAGCCAAAATCGCAGTAACAATAACCAGAGTTAAATACCATACTCCATGAGTCAGAAAACCGAAATAGACAACACAATTCCAGATGGACCTTAAAGCGAGCTCCTTCCTTAAGGTCCCCAAACATGTACTTATGGTGCTAACCACAAAGTATATACCAAACACTGCCTCGCAGAAGATCACCTTCTGACTTACAGACAGTTCCAGATGACCGGTCTACCAGAAAACCAAACCAGAATAAAGAATATACTCACTTACAATGATGGGGTCCTTGTCTGCCTCCGCAGTGATCCGGTGAGTCGAGGAGTCCCTCCGGGAAATCCCGGGGGTACCCTAGGGAGTCCTGTTTCCAGCGGGTCCTGCAGTCCGGCAGAGAGGTTGTCCCATCCGGGTCGCCAAATTGATTCAAAGATCGAAGCCGAAATTCCTTTAAGTGGTATACTCTTTATTGCAGCGCTGGATGCACGGGGGATCTCTCCACCTATCGTGCATACCCAAAGCAGAAAGCAGTCTTGAATTTCTACAATCAATCTATCAATATTCTACAAGCACCTATACATATGCATTACCTATCCCCGCCTTCCCTCGCTTCTCATGCTAATTAGCCTTTTGGCACCTTGCGCCTGCGCAGAGCCTTCCAAGAATTGTGGGCAGGGGTCTTTGGGACGTGGGCAGGGGTCTTTGGGAGGAAGACCCCGAGTCTTCCTCACAGTGTACTTTTCACCTTTGGTCAGGAATCTGCTGAATTGGCATGTTTCTTAATTGCAAGAGCTGGTTGTTGCTAATTCTCCCGTTTGTTGTATCTTTATAATGAATTCCAATGTCCAGTTTCGAGATTTATAGTCCTTACATTCGTTTCTCTGTCCGCCTGCCGCTTCCTTATCATGAGTTCCAGTGTCTTGTTTCGAGATATACAGTCCTTGTCTGGGGATTGTCCTTGCCTCCCCAATACCTCCTTAATCAATCCCCCCTTTTCTTTTCCCATGCAAATTCTTTTGCATCAGATACTTTCATTATTTACAGTAACACAACAAAGCAGGCATCTAAACAACATGCACACAAATATTCCTAACACTACTAATACGATTAGAGCAATGAATACTCGTTTCAACCATTGGAAATTGGGCAACCAGGAGGTTAACTTATTCCATAGTTCACTAAAACTCCATGAAAGATCATCTTTACTGATCTCATGTAGGATCCTTGTCTGCTTCCATATTTCTTCCAGGTCGGTAGAGATCCTTCCACTCTGATCTACATACATACAACAACTTGTGTTTATTACTGTACAGACTCCCCCTTGAGTGGCCAGTAACAAGTCTAGGGCCATCCGATTTGGTAATACGACCTGTGATAAACTAGATATCTCTTCTTGTTGAGCCTTTATAGCATCCAGAATTTTGTTTTCTAACTTCTCTATAATTGCAGAAATATTAACTATTGCCTTTTCCAATTCACTCACTCCTAACCATGGGATAAACCATCGCACAAAACTATGAAAAGGGGTGTGTCTCTCTACCAATGGATTGTTAATTTTTCATCTGATTCTCCGGATATGATTTCTCAAGTAACCTCGAGGCACTACATCATGTACTGTCATATTGGGGACTACCGCTCCAAGAGTGCAAGTTCCCTTCCAATTCTCAGGCAAGACCTTACGGGCTGTATCATTGCATAGCCAATACCACCCTTTTCCTTCTGGAACCATCCAGCTGGTTGAATTTGCCCAGCCGCTAGTCGTACTAATATCAATTGTTCAATTACAAGATGTCTGATTTCCCACATAAGTAGTATCCGTATTTATACAATGCTGTTTTCCTATACCCTTAGGCGGGTTACACCTTTGTACACATACATAATAGGATTCTAACGGCATGAAGCTACTCACTTCTAGTTCCAAAACTGCTTAATATTTTCGACCCCGAGATGTGTTTTCCCACAAATTAGTCCAAGATAAGTTTGCAGGCAAGGGAATCCCAATTAACGATACACCCTTATTCCCATGCTGTGGCAGATGGGTGCATACCCAACAGTTCGTCTTATTAGTTACTTGAGAAATTGTTTGTATTAAGGTCAGGTGTAAGTTCTCATCCCAAGTTGCCCACCCCAAATCCGAGAACCGCACCCCTGCAATCATTAGGATCTGGAAAACCGTAATTTTGTTGGTCCAATTGGAGTGGTGGTCCATATCCTCGCCGGGGCCTTCTTCACCCTTGAATTGTGGATCCAAGCTGCTTGCTTCTTAATCTTCATGGCGGTGTGTGTTGTCAGTAATACTTGGTATGGTCCCATCCACTTTCCTTCTATTTTTCCTGCAGGGGTTGTCCTGAAAAAGTCTTTATATATATATATTCCCTGAGCTTAAAGGGGTGGATTGGTTGATCCAACCCTCTAGCCCTGGTCCCTAAAACAAATTTATGTACTTTATTTAATTGTTTCTGAAGTTCAGTTATATACGCATATAAATATTCTGATCCTAACTGCGTTAGGTCCTCTCCACTAAATAGAAATTGCTATGGCCTTGCATATAAGATTTTGAAGGGACTCAAATTTCCTTTTATTCTAGGTTTAACTCTAATTCCAAGTAATGCTAAAGGGAGGGATTGAGGCCATGACAAATTAGCTTCTTATCCAATTTTAGCTATTTATTGTTTAATTAAATGGTTCATTTTTTCTACCTGTCCACTTGCCTGTGGTCTAGAAGGAGTATGCGGTTGCCAATCTATCTTTAGAATCTTACTTATCTGTTCTACCACTTGTGCACAAAAATGTGAAACTCTATCAGAAGACATTGCTACTAGAATCCCAAAGCATGGTATTATTTCATTTAACAAGACTTTAACCACTTCTCTTGCTTTGTTTGTTCGACAGGGAAAGGCTTCAGGCCTTCCTGAAAACGTGTCAGTCAGAACCAGTAAATAATGATACCCCCCTTTTCTAGGGAGTTCTGAAAAATCAATTTGCCACTGTTGCCCCGAATAATTTCCTTTACCGATTATTCCAAATTTTATTCTGTCCTTGGTATTGGGGTTATTGTGTAAGCAAATGCTACATTGTTGAGTTACTTGTTTTATCATATCGTCCCACTAATGTCTGACTCAGGCTCTTATGCAGTGTGCCAGCTCCCCAATGCGTTTTATTGTGTTCTGTAAGAACTATGGGCCATGTCAAACCAGAGGGTATTACTATGTGCTTATCTTTTAAATATACTCATCCATCTGGTTTCATTTTACCTTTCAAATCTTCAATTAATTTTAAGTCTTCTTTTGTATAATTTGGATATAGTTTGGATTTTACCGTCTGGTATCAAAGACAATGCCTTCACCTCAGTTATTTCAGCTGCCTGCTTAGCCTCTGCCAATCGATTTTCCAATTTCAAAATCGGTGTTCCCCTTTTGGTGTCCCTGACAATGCATGATAGCTACCTTTTCTGGTTGTTTTACAGCCTCTAACAATTTTAAAATTTCTTCAGCATACTTTGTGTTTTCACTGAGCGGTCAGCAATCCATGGTCTTTCCAAATTGCTCCATGAGCATGTACCACGCCGAATGTATATTTAGAATCCGTCCAAATATTTACCCTTTTTCCCGCTGCCAGTTCCAATGCTCTCGTGAGAGCAACTATCTCCGCCTTTTGAGCTGATGTTCCAGGGGGTAAAGGCTTAGACTCGATTACCTGCTGAGTAGTTGTTATAGCATATCCAGCTTTACGTTGTCTTTGCGTAACAAAACTGCTCCCATCCGTGAACCAAGTTTCTTCCGCATCTTCCATGGGCTCCTCCTTAAGGTCTGGTCGGCTGGAATACACAGTCTCTATAGTTTCTAAACAATCGTGAATCACAGGTCGTGCCGGAGCATCACTAAGAAAAGAGGCTAGATTCACAATATTGATTATCACAATTTCCACGTCGTCCTGTTCTACCAATATTGCTTGATGTTTCAAAATCATCAATTCTTGTTTAAGTTGTTTAAAAACTTTTTGTGCTTCTCCAGTCCAGACTAACTTTGACTGGTTAATCTTTATCAATTTACATAGAGGCTTTACCAATAGTCCATAATTACAAATCCAAAGGCGACACCAACCTGTCATTCCTAAAAAGGTTTGTAGCTCCTTTACCATTTGAGGTTCTGGACTCCGGCAAATGACTTCCTTATGTTCAGTTCCTAGTCCTCGTTGTCCTTCCGAAATGTCAAATCCCAGATAGGTCACACTTTGTTGAGCCAGCTGGACTTTCTGTCAAGAGACTTGAGATCCATTTAAACCCAGAAAATTAAGACGACTTATAGTCCATTGAATACAACTGCCTTTACTCTCGGTAGCTATTAAGAGATCATCTACATATTGTAACAAAGCACCTTCAGTGTCCGGAGGTATCCATGTTTCGAGTTCCCTTGCTAATTGGTTTCCAAAAATAGTGGGGCTATTCTTGAATCCTTGAGGTAGTAATGTCCATGTAAGCTGCGTCTTTCTGCCTGAATCGGGATTTTCCCATTCAAAGGCGAATAGGTTTTGGCTTTCTGTGGCTAAGCCTAGGCAGAAGAAGGCATCTTTTAAATCCAGTACGGTAAACCAGACTTGACTATTCTTTAATTTAGTCAGCAAAATATAAGGGTTTGCCACTACTGGATGTATATCCTCAGTGATTTTATTTATGGCCCTCAAATCCTGAACTAGCCTATAGCTTTTTCATCTGCCTTTTTAATTGGCAATATGGGTGCATTGTATTCTGATTCGCATTCAAGCAATAATCCATCCTGTAAAAATTTATCAATTATCTCTTTAATTCCTTTCCTATCTTCTAGCCTCAAAGGATATTACTTAACCTTAACGGGTTTCTCTCCTGGCTTTAATTTAATAATTATTAAGGTCACATTTTTAGCTCTTCCAGGGACTTCGGTAGCCCAAACTCCTGGACATACTTGATCTGTGATCTCTAAAGGTATTTCACTTTTAGGGTCAGTTTGTAGTAGTGCCAAGCTTAACACATTTATTAGTTGTTCTTCTCCTGTTCTTAATTCCATTTTCCCTTTTTCAAAGACAATTTCTGCTCCTACTTGCTCTAATAAATCTCTACCTAAGAGTGCCCATGAGGAGCTAGGCATAGATAAAAATCTGTGTATGCCCCATTGTTTCCCTAACTTGTACTTCAAAGATTCACAAAAATAAGCCTTTTCGGTTACACCTTGTCCTGGTTTCAGTTAGAACAGAGTTAATTTTCTTCCTAGTAGCTGGTAGAATGCTATGTTTTGGCTTAGGATGAGAAGAGTGCTGATAACACCCCGATGTTTCAATTGTTGCAGAGCAATGCTTATACCAAGCCAAGGACATCTCAGCTTCTTGCTCTGTCCTGCCAACAGGCAGGCTGGGGGTGCAGTAAGAGCTGGGAGGGGACAGACCCAGGACAGGTGACCCAAACTAGCCAAAGGGGTATTCCATAGCACCTGACATCAGGCTAAACAATACATAGGGGTGGCTAGCCAGGGGGAGGGGGCCGGACTGCTCGGGGTTAGGCTGGGCATCGGTCAGCGGGTGGTGAGCAATTGCATTGTGCATCACTTGTTTGTACACATTATTAGTAGTGGTACTATTATCATCATTGTATTATTATTATTATTTTTTTTTTTTTTCTCTTATTAAACTGTCTTTATCTCAACTCACGGGCTTCACTTTCCATTTCTCTCCCCCGTCCCAGAGAGGGAGGGGGAGGGTGAGCGAACAGCTGCGTGGTGTTTAGCTGCCGGCCGGGTTAAACCACGACACACCTTTTACCCTAACATAATAATTCTGTGAAGGCATTAATGCTTGATTTAGAACTGAATACGTTGCCCCATAGCAATAAGAAATTTCACTTCCATTCCTCCCCTAGCTTCATTATAACCAGTGGAGGATCCGCTAGGGTAGATTCCCCAGGTCCCCATTATTCCTGTTGAAATCAGGGGTTGATTACCCTAGGAAAAGGCTAGTCAATTTGTCCTCCAAAGCCAGGTCCAAACCGTTTTGTTTTATCTATTTATTTATTTATTTATTTTCATTAAATTTCAGAGTTGGTCCAAAAATTCCATAGGGCTTTCTTTTAGACCTTGTTGGAAGCATATTCTCAATTCCCAATTCATCCAGGTTTTAGTATTTACTTAACCGTTCATAATTTTCAGGACGATTCGGGTCTTAGTGGGGGTCGGTCAGGGGAATGCAATTGTCCACAGTTCCCTGAACGGTCCCATCAGCAATCTGAGCTCGCACATGAACTCAGGTTGTTTTAAGAGTTGACCTCTTTCCTGTTTCTGTGACAACTCTCTCGGACCGATCATGGTCCCTTTGCCCTAAAGGGCTAACACCCATGATTTTAAGATCTCTGCCTCGGGCAGAGGCAGAACTATTAACATTCCTACATCCTCTTTCCCTGCTCATTCAACTTCAAACACCTTTAACACTTTCAACAACCCTTTTAACACTTCCTTTATCTTTCTCCAGCCTGGACTTCTCTAATGCCAACATCAAAGGTTCAGTCAGGGGCCAACTTAATTCCGTACCTTTTCCCACCAAGATGCTGAAACATCAGTATACAACATTTCATCCTGTTCTGCTTCTCAAAAAACAACATTAACTGTAGCAAAATATTAGAGTTTAAAGTTCCATTTAGGGGCCACTTTTCTCCACATTCCAGCTTATAAAGCGGCCACCACTGATTACGATATTTTATCAATGTTTTCCTGTTCACACTTCCACCGGCAGATCCTCCAATATCCTTCCAGTGACTTAAAACACAGCCTAACACACTTTTCTTTAAAATTTCACTGCTTGTTTGCCCCCCCAGTTTCCAGTTTACACTTTCAGAATACACATGTTACTTACAAAAGCGTATCACAAAACGTATCACTCACAAAAATACGGGCACGCAATATCTTTCAGTAGCGATGTCACAAAACTACTATTACCAGCAATATTGCCAAAATCACAGTAACAATAGTCAAATTCCACATGCGATAAGTCAGAAAACCGAACTGTGTAACACCGTAACGATATCTTTCTTATAACAATGCCACGAACCTACTATTACCACCAGGAAAATAGCCAAAATCGCAGTAACAATAACCAGAGTTAAATACCATACTCCATGAGTCAGAAAACCGAAATAGACAACACAATTCCAGATGGACCTTAAAGCGAGCTCCTTCCTTAAGGTCCCCAAACATGTACTTATGGTGCTAACCACAAAGTATATACCAAACACTGCCTCGCAGAAGATCACCTTCTGACTTACAGACAGTTCCAGATGACCGGTCTACCAGAAAACCAAACCAGAATAAAGAATATACTCACTTACAATGATGGGGTCCTTGTCTGCCTCCGCAGTGATCCGGTGAGTCGAGGAGTCCCTCCGGGAAATCCCGGGGGTACCCTAGGGAGTCCTGTTTCCAGCGGGTCCTGCAGTCCGGCAGAGAGGTTGTCCCATCCGGGTCGCCAAATTGATTCAAAGATCGAAGCCGAAATTCCTTTAAGTGGTATACTCTTTATTGCAGCGCTGGATGCACGGGGGATCTCTCCACCTATCGTGCATACCCAAAGCAGAAAGCAGTCTTGAATTTATACAATCAATCTATCAATATTCTACAAGCACCTATACATATGCATTACCTATCCCCGCCTTCCCTCGCTTCTCATGCTAATTAGCCTTTTGGCACCTTGCGCCTGCGCAGAGCCTTCCAAGAATTGTGGGCAGGGGTCTTTGGGACGTGGGCAGGGGTCTTTGGGAGGAAGACCCCGAGTCTTCCTCACAGTGTACTTTTCACCTTTGGTCAGGAATCTGCTGAATTGGCATGTTTCTTAATTGCAAGAGCTGCTTGTTGCTAATTCTCCCGTTTGTTGTATCTTTATAATGAATTCCAATGTCCAGTTTCGAGATTTATAGTCCTTACATTCGTTTCTCTGTCCGCCTGCCGCTTCCTTATCATGAGTTCCAGTGTCTTGTTTCGAGATATACAGTCCTTGTCTGGGGATTGTCCTTGCCTCCCCAATACCTCCTTAATCAATCCCCCCTTTTCTTTTCCCATGCAAATTCTTTTGCATCAGATACTTTCATTATTTACAGTAACACAACAAAGCAGGCATCTAAACAACATGCACACAAATATTCCTAACACTACTAATACGATTAGAGCAATGAATACTCGTTTCAACCATTGGAAATTGGGCAACCAGGAGGTTAACTTATTCCATAGTTCACTAAAACTCCATGAAAGATCATCTTTACTGATCTCATGTAGGATCCTTGTCTGCTTCCATATTTCTTCCAGGTCGGTAGAGATCCTTCCACTCTGATCTACATACATACAACAACTTGTGTTTATTACTGTACAGACTCCCCCTTGAGTGGCCAGTAACAAGTCTAGGGCCATCCGATTTGGTAATACGACCTGTGATAAACTAGATATCTCTTCTTGTTGAGCCTTTATAGCATCCAGAATTTTGTTTTCTAACTTCTCTATAATTGCAGAAATATTAACTATTGCCTTTTCCAATTCACTCACTCCTAACCATGGGATAAACCATCGCACAAAACTATGAAAAGGGGTGTGTCTCTCTACCAATGGATTGTTAATTTTTCATCTGATTCTCCGGATATGATTTCTCAAGTAACCTCGAGGCACTACATCATGTACTGTCATATTGGGGACTACCGCTCCAAGAGTGCAAGTTCCCTTCCAATTCTCAGGCAAGACCTTACGGGCTGTATCATTGCATAGCCAATACCACCCTTTTCCTTCTGGAACCATCCAGCTGGTTGAATTTGCCCAGCCGCTAGTCGTACTAATATCAATTGTTCAATTACAAGATGTCTGATTTCCCACATAAGTAGTATCCGTATTTATACAATGCTGTTTTCCTATACCCTTAGGCGGGTTACACCTTTGTACACATACATAATAGGATTCTAACGGCATGAAGCTACTCACTTCTAGTTCCAAAACTGCTTAATATTTTCGACCCCGAGATGTGTTTTCCCACAAATTAGTCCAAGATAAGTTTGCAGGCAAGGGAATCCCAATTAACGATACACCCTTATTCCCATGCTGTGGCAGATGGGTGCATACCCAACAGTTCGTCTTATGAGTTACTTGAGAAATTGTTTGTATTAAGGTCAGGTGTAAGTTCTGATCCCAAGTTGCCCACCCCAAATCCGAGAACCGCACCCCTGCAATCATTAGGATCTGGAAAACCGTAATTTTGTTGGTCCAATTGGAGTGGTGGTCCATATCCTCGCCGGGGCCTTCTTCACCCTTGAATTGTGGATCCAAGCTGCTTGCTTCTTAATCTTCATGGCGGTGTGTGTTGTCAGTAATACTTGGTATGGTCCCATCCACTTTCCTTCTATTTTTCCTGCAGGGGTTGTCCTGAAAAAGTCTTTATATATATATATTCCCCGAGCTTAAAGGGGTGGATTGGTTGATCCAACCCTCTAGCCCTGGTCCCTAAAACAAATTTATGTACTTTATTTAATTGTTTCTGAAGTTCAGTTATATACGCATATAAATATTCTGATCCTAACTGCGTTAGGTCCTCTCCACTAAATAGAAATTGCTATGGCCTTGCATATAAGATTTTGAAGGGACTCAAATTTCCTTTTATTCTAGGTTTAACTCTAATTCCAAGTAATGCTAAAGGGAGGGATTGAGGCCATGACAAATTAGCTTCTTATCCAATTTTAGCTATTTATTGTTTAATTAAATGGTTCATTTTTTCTACCTGTCCACTTGCCTGTGGTCTAGAAGGAGTATGCGGTTGCCAATCTATCTTTAGAATCTTACTTATCTGTTCTACCACTTGTGCACAAAAATGTGAAACTCTATCAGAAGACATTGCTACTAGAATCCCAAAGCATGGTATTATTTCATTTAACAAGACTTTAACCACTTCTCTTGCTTTGTTTGTTCGACAGGGAAAGGCTTCAGGCCTTCCTGAAAACGTGTCAGTCAGAACCAGTAAATAATGATACCCCCCTTTTCTAGGGAGTTCTGAAAAATCAATTTGCCACTGTTGCCCCGAATAATTTCCTTTACCGATTATTCCAAATTTTATTCTGTCCTTGGTATTGGGGTTATTGTGTAAGCAAATGCTACATTGTTGAGTTACTTGTTTTATCATATCGTCCCACTAATGTCTGACTCAGGCTCTTATGCAGTGTGCCAGCTCCCCAATGCGTTTTATTGTGTTCTGTAAGAACTATGGGCCATGTCAAACCAGAGGGTATTACTATGTGCTTATCTTTTAAATATACTCATCCATCTGGTTTCATTTTACCTTTCAAATCTTCAATTAATTTTAAGTCTTCTTTTGTATAATTTGGATATAGTTTGGATTTTACCGTCTGGTATCAAAGACAATGCCTTCACCTCAGTTATTTCAGCTGCCTGCTTAGCCTCTGCCAATCGATTTTCCAATTTCAAAATCGGTGTTCCCCTTTTGGTGTCCCTGACAATGCATGATAGCTACCTTTTCTGGTTGTTTTACAGCCTCTAACAATTTTAAAATTTCTTCAGCATACTTTGTGTTTTCACTGAGCGGTCAGCAATCCATGGTCTTTCCAAATTGCTCCATGAGCATGTACCACGCCGAATGTATATTTAGAATCCGTCCAAATATTTACCCTTTTTCCCGCTGCCAGTTCCAATGCTCTCGTGAGAGCAACTATCTCCGCCTTTTGAGCTGATGTTCCAGGGGGTAAAGGCTTAGACTCGATTACCTGCTGAGTAGTTGTTATAGCATATCCAGCTTTACGTTGTCTTTGCGTAACAAAACTGCTCCCATCCGTGAACCAAGTTTCTTCCGCATCTTCCATGGGCTCCTCCTTAAGGTCTGGTCGGCTGGAATACACAGTCTCTATAGTTTCTAAACAATCGTGAATCACAGGTCGTGCCGGAGCATCACTAAGAAAAGAGGCTAGATTCACAATATTGATTATCACAATTTCCACGTCGTCCTGTTCTACCAATATTGCTTGATGTTTCAAAATCATCAATTCTTGTTTAAGTTGTTTAAAAACTTTTTGTGCTTCTCCAGTCCAGACTAACTTTGACTGGTTAATCTTTATCAATTTACATAGAGGCTTTACCAATAGTCCATAATTACAAATCCAAAGGCGACACCAACCTGTCATTCCTAAAAAGGTTTGTAGCTCCTTTACCATTTGAGGTTCTGGACTCCGGCAAATGACTTCCTTATGTTCAGTTCCTAGTCCTCGTTGTCCTTCCGAAATGTCAAATCCCAGATAGGTCACACTTTGTTGAGCCAGCTGGACTTTCTGTCAAGAGACTTGAGATCCATTTAAACCCAGAAAATTAAGACGACTTATAGTCCATTGAATACAACTGCCTTTACTCTCGGTAGCTATTAAGAGATCATCTACATATTGTAACAAAGCACCTTCAGTGTCCGGAGGTATCCATGTTTCGAGTTCCCTTGCTAATTGGTTTCCAAAAATAGTGGGGCTATTCTTGAATCCTTGAGGTAGTAATGTCCATGTAAGCTGCGTCTTTCTGCCTGAATCGGGATTTTCCCATTCAAAGGCGAATAGGTTTTGGCTTTCTGTGGCTAAGCCTAGGCAGAAGAAGGCATCTTTTAAATCCAGTACGGTAAACCAGACTTGACTATTCTTTAATTTAGTCAGCAAAATATAAGGGTTTGCCACTACTGGATGTATATCCTCAGTGATTTTATTTATGGCCCTCAAATCCTGAACTAGCCTATAGCTTTTTCATCTGCCTTTTTAATTGGCAATATGGGTGCATTGTATTCTGATTCGCATTCAAGCAATAATCCATCCTGTAAAAATTTATCAATTATCTCTTTAATTCCTTTCCTATCTTCTAGCCTCAAAGGATATTACTTAACCTTAACGGGTTTCTCTCCTGGCTTTAATTTAATAATTATTAAGGTCACATTTTTAGCTCTTCCAGGGACTTCGGTAGCCCAAACTCCTGGACATACTTGATCTGTGATCTCTAAAGGTATTTCACTTTTAGGGTCAGTTTGTATTAGTGCCAAGCTTAACACATTTATTAGTTGTTCTTCTCCTGTTCTTAATTCCATTTTCCCTTTTTCAAAGACAATTTCTGCTCCTACTTGCTCTAATAAATCTCTACCTAAGAGTGCCCATGAGGAGCTAGGCATAGATAAAAATCTGTGTATGCCCCATTGTTTCCCTAACTTGTACTTCAAAGATTCACAAAAATAAGCCTTTTCGGTTACACCTTGTCCTGGTTTCAGTTAGAACAGAGTTAATTTTCTTCCTAGTAGCTGGTAGAATGCTATGTTTTGGCTTAGGATGAGAAGAGTGCTGATAACACCCCGATGTTTCAATTGTTGCAGAGCAATGCTTATACCAAGCCAAGGACATCTCAGCTTCTTGCTCTGTCCTGCCAACAGGCAGGCTGGGGGTGCAGTAAGAGCTGGGAGGGGACAGACCCAGGACAGGTGACCCAAACTAGCCAAAGGGGTATTCCATAGCACCTGACATCAGGCTAAACAATACATAGGGGTGGCTAGCCAGGGGGAGGGGGCCGGACTGCTCGGGGTTAGGCTGGGCATCGGTCAGCGGGTGGTGAGCAATTGCATTGTGCATCACTTGTTTGTACACATTATTAGTAGTGGTACTATTATCATCATTGTATTATTATTATTTTTTTTTTTTTTTTCTCTTATTAAACTGTCTTTATCTCAACTCACGGGCTTCACTTTCCATTTCTCTCCCCCGTCCCAGAGAGGGAGGGGGAGGGTGAGCGAACAGCTGCGTGGTGTTTAGCTGCCGGCCAGGTTAAACCACGACACACCTTTTACCCTAACATAATAATTCTGTGAAGGCATTAATGCTTGATTTAGAACTGAATACGTTGCCCCATAGCAATAAGAAATTTCACTTCCATTCCTCCCCTAGCTTCATTATAACCAGTGGAGGATCCGCTAGGGTAGATTCCCCAGGTCCCCATTATTCCTGTTGAAATCAGGGGTTGATTACCCTAGGAAAAGGCTAGTCAATTTGTCCTCCAAAGCCAGGTCCAAACCGTTTTGTTTTATCTATTTATTTATTTATTTATTTTCATTAAATTTCAGAGTTGGTCCAAAAATTCCATAGGGCTTTCTTTTAGACCTTGTTGGAAGCATATTCTCAATTCCCAATTCATCCAGGTTTTAGTATTTACTTAACCGTTCATAATTTTCAGGACGATTCGGGTCTTAGTGGGGGTCGGTCAGGGGAATGCAATTGTCCACAGTTCCCTGAACGGTCCCATCAGCAATCTGAGCTCGCACATGAACTCAGGTTGTTTTAAGAGTTGACCTCTTTCCTGTTTCTGTGACAACTCTCTCGGACCGATCATGGTCCCTTTGCCCTAAAGGGCTAACACCCATGATTTTAAGATCTCTGCCTCGGGCAGAGGCAGAACTATTAACATTCCTACATCCTCTTTCCCTGCTCATTCAACTTCAAACACCTTTAACACTTTCAACAACCCTTTTAACACTTCCTTTATCTTTCTCCAGCCTGGACTTCTCTAATGCCAACATCAAAGGTTCAGTCAGGGGCCAACTTAATTCCGTACCTTTTCCCACCAAGATGCTGAAACATCAGTATACAACATTTCATCCTGTTCTGCTTCTCAAAAAACAACATTAACTGTAGCAAAATATTAGAGTTTAAAGTTCCATTTAGGGGCCACTTTTCTCCACATTCCAGCTTATAAAGCGGCCACCACTGATTACGATATTTTATCAATGTTTTCCTGTTCACACTTCCACCGGCAGATCCTCCAATATCCTTCCAGTGACTTAAAACACAGCCTAACACACTTTTCTTTAAAATTTCACTGCTTGTTTGCCCCCCCAGTTTCCAGTTTACACTTTCAGAATACACATGTTACTTACAAAAGCGTATCACAAAACGTATCACTCACAAAAATACGGGCACGCAATATCTTTCAGTAGCGATGTCACAAAACTACTATTACCAGCAATATTGCCAAAATCACAGTAACAATAGTCAAATTCCACATGCGATAAGTCAGAAAACCGAACTGTGTAACACCGTAACGATATCTTTCTTATAACAATGCCACGAACCTACTATTACCACCAGGAAAATAGCCAAAATCGCAGTAACAATAACCAGAGTTAAATACCATACTCCATGAGTCAGAAAACCGAAATAGACAACACAATTCCAGATGGACCTTAAAGCGAGCTCCTTCCTTAAGGTCCCCAAACATGTACTTATGGTGCTAACCACAAAGTATATACCAAACACTGCCTCGCAGAAGATCACCTTCTGACTTACAGACAGTTCCAGATGACCGGTCTACCAGAAAACCAAACCAGAATAAAGAATATACTCACTTACAATGATGGGGTCCTTGTCTGCCTCCGCAGTGATCCGGTGAGTCGAGGAGTCCCTCCGGGAAATCCCGGGGGTACCCTAGGGAGTCCTGTTTCCAGCGGGTCCTGCAGTCCGGCAGAGAGGTTGTCCCATCCGGGTCGCCAAATTGATTCAAAGATCGAAGCCGAAATTCCTTTAAGTGGTATACTCTTTATTGCAGCGCTGGATGCACGGGGGATCTCTCCACCTATCGTGCATACCCAAAGCAGAAAGCAGTCTTGAATTTCTACAATCAATCTATCAATATTCTACAAGCACCTATACATATGCATTACCTATCCCCGCCTTCCCTCGCTTCTCATGCTAATTAGCCTTTTGGCACCTTGCGCCTGCGCAGAGCCTTCCAAGAATTGTGGGCAGGGGTCTTTGGGACGTGGGCAGGGGTCTTTGGGAGGAAGACCCCGAGTCTTCCTCACAGTGTACTTTTCACCTTTGGTCAGGAATCTGCTGAATTGGCATGTTTCTTAATTGCAAGAGCTGGTTGTTGCTAATTCTCCCGTTTGTTGTATCTTTATAATGAATTCCAATGTCCAGTTTCGAGATTTATAGTCCTTACATTCGTTTCTCTGTCCGCCTGCCGCTTCCTTATCATGAGTTCCAGTGTCTTGTTTCGAGATATACAGTCCTTGTCTGGGGATTGTCCTTGCCTCCCCAATACCTCCTTAATCAATCCCCCCTTTTCTTTTCCCATGCAAATTCTTTTGCATCAGATACTTTCATTATTTACAGTAACACAACAAAGCAGGCATCTAAACAACATGCACACAAATATTCCTAACACTACTAATACGATTAGAGCAATGAATACTCGTTTCAACCATTGGAAATTGGGCAACCAGGAGGTTAACTTATTCCATAGTTCACTAAAACTCCATGAAAGATCATCTTTACTGATCTCATGTAGGATCCTTGTCTGCTTCCATATTTCTTCCAGGTCGGTAGAGATCCTTCCACTCTGATCTACATACATACAACAACTTGTGTTTATTACTGTACAGACTCCCCCTTGAGTGGCCAGTAACAAGTCTAGGGCCATCCGATTTGGTAATACGACCTGTGATAAACTAGATATCTCTTCTTGTTGAGCCTTTATAGCATCCAGAATTTTGTTTTCTAACTTCTCTATAATTGCAGAAATATTAACTATTGCCTTTTCCAATTCACTCACTCCTAAGCATGGGATAAACCATCGCACAAAACTATGAAAAGGGGTGTGTCTCTCTACCAATGGATTGTTAATTTTTCATCTGATTCTCCGGATATGATTTCTCAAGTAACCTCGAGGCACTACATCATGTACTGTCATATTGGGGACTACCGCTCCAAGAGTGCAAGTTCCCTTCCAATTCTCAGGCAAGACCTTACGGGCTGTATCATTGCATAGCCAATACCACCCTTTTCCTTCTGGAACCATCCAGCTGGTTGAATTTGCCCAGCCGCTAGTCGTACTAATATCAATTGTTCAATTACAAGATGTCTGATTTCCCACATAAGTAGTATCCGTATTTATACAATGCTGTTTTCCTATACCCTTAGGCGGGTTACACCTTTGTACACATACATAATAGGATTCTAACGGCATGAAGCTACTCACTTCTAGTTCCAAAACTGCTTAATATTTTCGACCCCGAGATGTGTTTTCCCACAAATTAGTCCAAGATAAGTTTGCAGGCAAGGGAATCCCAATTAACGATACACCCTTATTCCCATGCTGTGGCAGATGGGTGCATACCCAACAGTTCGTCTTATTAGTTACTTGAGAAATTGTTTGTATTAAGGTCAGGTGTAAGTTCTCATCCCAAGTTGCCCACCCCAAATCCGAGAACCGCACCCCTGCAATCATTAGGATCTGGAAAACCGTAATTTTGTTGGTCCAATTGGAGTGGTGGTCCATATCCTCGCCGGGGCCTTCTTCACCCTTGAATTGTGGATCCAAGCTGCTTGCTTCTTAATCTTCATGGCGGTGTGTGTTGTCAGTAATACTTGGTATGGTCCCATCCACTTTCCTTCTATTTTTCCTGCAGGGGTTGTCCTGAAAAAGTCTTTATATATATATATTCCCCGAGCTTAAAGGGGTGGATTGGTTGATCCAACCCTCTAGCCCTGGTCCCTAAAACAAATTTATGTACTTTATTTAATTGTTTCTGAAGTTCAGTTATATACGCATATAAATATTCTGATCCTAACTGCGTTAGGTCCTCTCCACTAAATAGAAATTGCTATGGCCTTGCATATAAGATTTTGAAGGGACTCAAATTTCCTTTTATTCTAGGTTTAACTCTAATTCCAAGTAATGCTAAAGGGAGGGATTGAGGCCATGACAAATTAGCTTCTTATCCAATTTTAGCTATTTATTGTTTAATTAAATGGTTCATTTTTTCTACCTGTCCACTTGCCTGTGGTCTAGAAGGAGTATGCGGTTGCCAATCTATCTTTAGAATCTTACTTATCTGTTCTACCACTTGTGCACAAAAATGTGAAACTCTATCAGAAGACATTGCTACTAGAATCCCAAAGCATGGTATTATTTCATTTAACAAGACTTTAACCACTTCTCTTGCTTTGTTTGTTCGACAGGGAAAGGCTTCAGGCCTTCCTGAAAACGTGTCAGTCAGAACCAGTAAATAATGATACCCCCCTTTTCTAGGGAGTTCTGAAAAATCAATTTGCCACTGTTGCCCCGAATAATTTCCTTTACCGATTATTCCAAATTTTATTCTGTCCTTGGTATTGGGGTTATTGTGTAAGCAAATGCTACATTGTTGAGTTACTTGTTTTATCATATCGTCCCACTAATGTCTGACTCAGGCTCTTATGCAGTGTGCCAGCTCCCCAATGCGTTTTATTGTGTTCTGTAAGAACTATGGGCCATGTCAAACCAGAGGGTATTACTATGTGCTTATCTTTTAAATATACTCATCCATCTGGTTTCATTTTACCTTTCAAATCTTCAATTAATTTTAAGTCTTCTTTTGTATAATTTGGATATAGTTTGGATTTTACCGTCTGGTATCAAAGACAATGCCTTCACCTCAGTTATTTCAGCTGCCTGCTTAGCCTCTGCCAATCGATTTTCCAATTTCAAAATCGGTGTTCCCCTTTTGGTGTCCCTGACAATGCATGATAGCTACCTTTTCTGGTTGTTTTACAGCCTCTAACAATTTTAAAATTTCTTCAGCATACTTTGTGTTTTCACTGAGCGGTCAGCAATCCATGGTCTTTCCAAATTGCTCCATGAGCATGTACCACGCCGAATGTATATTTAGAATCTGTCCAAATATTTACCCTTTTTCCCGCTGCCAGTTCCAATGCTCTCGTGAGAGCAACTATCTCCGCCTTTTGAGCTGATGTTCCAGGGGGTAAAGGCTTAGACTCGATTACCTGCTGAGTAGTTGTTATAGCATATCCAGCTTTACGTTGTCTTTGCGTAACAAAACTGCTCCCATCCGTGAACCAAGTTTCTTCCGCATCTTCCATGGGCTCCTCCTTAAGGTCTGGTCGGCTGGAATACACAGTCTCTATAGTTTCTAAACAATCGTGAATCACAGGTCGTGCCGGAGCATCACTAAGAAAAGAGGCTAGATTCACAATATTGATTATCACAATTTCCACGTCGTCCTGTTCTACCAATATTGCTTGATGTTTCAAAATCATCAATTCTTGTTTAAGTTGTTTAAAGACTTTTTGTGCTTCTCCAGTCCAGACTAACTTTGACTGGTTAATCTTTATCAATTTACATAGAGGCTTTACCAATAGTCCATAATTACAAATCCAAAGGCGACACCAACCTGTCATTCCTAAAAAGGTTTGTAGCTCCTTTACCATTTGAGGTTCTGGACTCCGGCAAATGACTTCCTTATGTTCAGTTCCTAGTCCTCGTTGTCCTTCCGAAATGTCAAATCCCAGATAGGTCACACTTTGTTGAGCCAGCTGGACTTTCTGTCAAGAGACTTGAGATCCATTTAAACCCAGAAAATTAAGACGACTTATAGTCCATTGAATACAACTGCCTTTACTCTCGGTAGCTATTAAGAGATCATCTACATATTGTAACAAAGCACCTTCAGTGTCCGGAGGTATCCATGTTTCGAGTTCCCTTGCTAATTGGTTTCCAAAAATAGTGGGGCTATTCTTGAATCCTTGAGGTAGTAATGTCCATGTAAGCTGCGTCTTTCTGCCTGAATCGGGATTTTCCCATTCAAAGGCGAATAGGTTTTGGCTTTCTGTGGCTAAGCCTAGGCAGAAGAAGGCATCTTTTAAATCCAGTACGGTAAACCAGACTTGACTATTCTTTAATTTAGTCAGCAAAATATAAGGGTTTGCCACTACTGGATGTATATCCTCAGTGATTTTATTTATGGCCCTCAAATCCTGAACTAGCCTATAGCTTTTTCATCTGCCTTTTTAATTGGCAATATGGGTGCATTGTATTCTGATTCGCATTCAAGCAATAATCCACCCTGTAAAAATTTATCAATTATCTCTTTAATTCCTTTCCTATCTTCTAGCCTCAAAGGATATTACTTAACCTTAACGGGTTTCTCTCCTGGCTTTAATTTAATAAGTATTAAGGTCACATTTTTAGCTCTTCCAGGGACTTCGGTAGCCCAAACTCCTGGACATACTTGATCTGTGATCTCTAAAGGTATTTCACTTTTAGGGTCAGTTTGTATTAGTGCCAAGTTTAACACATTTATTAGTTGTTCTTCTCCTGTTCTTAATTCCATTTTCCCTTTTTCAAAGACAATTTCTGCTCCTACTTGCTCTAATAAATCTCTACCTAAGAGTGCCCACGAGGAGCTAGGCATAGATAAAAATCTGTGTATGCCCCATTGTTTCCCTAACTTGTACTTCAAAGGTTCACAAAAATAAGCCTTTTCGGTTACACCTTGTCCTGGTTTCAGTTAGAACAGAGTTAATTTTCTTCCTAGTAGCTGGTAGAATGCTATGTTTTGGCTTAGGATGAGAAGAGTGCTGATAACACCCCGATGTTTCAATTGTTGCAGAGCAATGCTTATACCAAGCCAAGGACATCTCAGCTTCTTGCTCTGTCCTGCCAACAGGCAGGCTGGGGGTGCAGTAAGAGCTGGGAGGGGACAGACCCAGGACAGGTGACCCAAACTAGCCAAAGGGGTATTCCATAGCACCTGACATCAGGCTAAACAATACATAGGGGTGGCTAGCCAGGGGGAGGGGGCCGGACTGCTCGGGGTTAGGCTGGGCATCGGTCAGCGGGTGGTGAGCAATTGCATTGTGCATCACTTGTTTGTACACATTATTAGTAGTGGTACTATTATCATCATTGTATTATTATTATTTTTATTTTTTTTTTTTTGTCTTATTAAACTGTCTTTATCTCAACTCACGGGCTTCACTTTCCATTTCTCTCCCCCGTCCCAGAGAGGGAGGGGGAGGGTGAGCGAACAGCTGCGTGGTGTTTAGCTGCCGGCCGGGTTAAACCACGACACACCTTTTACCCTAACATAATAATTCTGTGAAGGCATTAATGCTTGATTTAGAACTGAATACGTTGCCCCATAGCAATAAGAAATTTCACTTCCATTCCTCCCCTAGCTTCATTACAACCAGTGGAGGATCCGCTAGGGTAGATTCCCCAGGTCCCCATTATTCCTGTTGAAATCAGGGGTTGATTACCCTAGGAAAAGGCTAGTCAATTTGTCCTCCAAAGCCAGGTCCAAACCGTTTTGTTTTATCTATTTATTTATTTATTTATTTTCATTAAATTTCAGAGTTGGTCCAAAAATTCCATAGGGCTTTCTTTTAGACCTTGTTGGAAGCATATTCTCAATTCCCAATTCATCCAGGTTTTAGTATTTACTTAACCGTTCATAATTTTCAGGACGATTCGGGTCTTAGTGGGGGTCGGTCAGGGGAATGCAATTGTCCACAGTTCCCTGAACGGTCCCATCAGCAATCTGAGCTCGCACATGAACTCAGGTTGTTTTAAGAGTTGACCTCTTTCCTGTTTCTGTGACAACTCTCTCGGACCGATCATGGTCCCTTTGCCCTAAAGGGCTAACACCCATGATTTTAAGATCTCTGCCTCGGGCAGAGGCAGAACTATTAACATTCCTACATCCTCTTTCCCTGCTCATTCAACTTCAAACACCTTTAACACTTTCAACAACCCTTTTAACACTTCCTTTATCTTTCTCCAGCCTGGACTTCTCTAATGCCAACATCAAAGGTTCAGTCAGGGGCCAACTTAATTCCGTACCTTTTCCCACCAAGATGCTGAAACATCAGTATACAACATTTCATCCTGTTCTGCTTCTCAAAAAACAACATTAACTGTAGCAAAATATTAGAGTTTAAAGTTCCATTTAGGGGCCACTTTTCTCCACATTCCAGCTTATAAAGCGGCCACCACTGATTACGATATTTTATCAATGTTTTCCTGTTCACACTTCCACCGGCAGATCCTCCAATATCCTTCCAGTGACTTAAAACACAGCCTAACACACTTTTCTTTAAAATTTCACTGCTTGTTTGCCCCCCCAGTTTCCAGTTTACACTTTCAGAATACACATGTTACTTACAAAAGCGTATCACAAAATGTATCACTCACAAAAATACGGGCACGCAATATCTTTCAGTAGCGATGTCACAAAACTACTATTACCAGCAATATTGCCAAAATCACAGTAACAATAGTCAAATTCCACATGCGATAAGTCAGAAAACCGAACTGTGTAACACCGTAACGATATCTTTCTTATAACAATGCCACGAACCTACTATTACCACCAGGAAAATAGCCAAAATCGCAGTAACAATAACCAGAGTTAAATACCATACTCCATGAGTCAGAAAACCGAAATAGACAACACAATTCCAGATGGACCTTAAAGCGAGCTCCTTCCTTAAGGTCCCCAAACATGTACTTATGGTGCTAACCACAAAGTATATACCAAACACTGCCTCGCAGAAGATCACCTTCTGACTTACAGACAGTTCCAGATGACCGGTCTACCAGAAAACCAAACCAGAATAAAGAATATACTCACTTACAATGATGGGGTCCTTGTCTGCCTCCGCAGTGATCCGGTGAGTCGAGGAGTCCCTCCGGGAAATCCCGGGGGTACCCTAGGGAGTCCTGTTTCCAGCGGGTCCTGCAGTCCGGCAGAGAGGTTGTCCCATCCGGGTCGCCAAATTGATTCAAAGATCGAAGCCGAAATTCCTTTAAGTGGTATACTCTTTATTGCAGCGCTGGATGCACGGGGGATCTCTCCACCTATCGTGCATACCCAAAGCAGAAAGCAGTCTTGAATTTCTACAATCAATCTATCAATATTCTACAAGCACCTATACATATGCATTACCTATCCCCGCCTTCCCTCGCTTCTCATGCTAATTAGCCTTTTGGCACCTTGCGCCTGCGCAGAGCCTTCCAAGAATTGTGGGCAGGGGTCTTTGGGACGTGGGCAGGGGTCTTTGGGAGGAAGACCCCGAGTCTTCCTCACAGTGTACTTTTCACCTTTGGTCAGGAATCTGCTGAATTGGCATGTTTCTTAATTGCAAGAGCTGGTTGTTGCTAATTCTCCCGTTTGTTGTATCTTTATAATGAATTCCAATGTCCAGTTTCGAGATTTATAGTCCTTACATTCGTTTCTCTGTCCGCCTGCCGCTTCCTTATCATGAGTTCCAGTGTCTTGTTTCGAGATATACAGTCCTTGTCTGGGGATTGTCCTTGCCTCCCCAATACCTCCTTAATCAATCCCCCCTTTTCTTTTCCCATGCAAATTCTTTTGCATCAGATACTTTCATTATTTACAGTAACACAACAAAGCAGGCATCTAAACAACATGCACACAAATATTCCTAACACTACTAATACGATTAGAGCAATGAATACTCGTTTCAACCATTGGAAATCGGGCAACCAGGAGGTTAACTTATTCCATAGTTCACTAAAACTCCATGAAAGATCATCTTTACTGATCTCATGTAGGATCCTTGTCTGCTTCCATATTTCTTCCAGGTCGGTAGAGATCCTTCCACTCTGATCTACATACATACAACAACTTGTGTTTATTACTGTACAGACTCCCCCTTGAGTGGCCAGTAACAAGTCTAGGGCCATCCGATTTGGTAATACGACCTGTGATAAACTAGATATCTCTTCTTGTTGAGCCTTTATAGCATCCAGAATTTTGTTTTCTAACTTCTCTATAATTGCAGAAATATTAACTATTGCCTTTTCCAATTCACTCACTCCTAAGCATGGGATAAACCATCGCACAAAACTATGAAAAGGGGTGTGTCTCTCTACCAATGGATTGTTAATTTTTCATCTGATTCTCCGGATATGATTTCTCAAGTAACCTCGAGGCACTACATCATGTACTGTCATATTGGGGACTACCGCTCCAAGAGTGCAAGTTCCCTTCCAATTCTCAGGCAAGACCTTACGGGCTGTATCATTGCATAGCCAATACCACCCTTTTCCTTCTGGAACCATCCAGCTGGTTGAATTTGCCCAGCCGCTAGTCGTACTAATATCAATTGTTCAATTACAAGATGTCTGATTTCCCACATAAGTAGTATCCGTATTTATACAATGCTGTTTTCCTATACCCTTAGGCGGGTTACACCTTTGTACACATACATAATAGGATTCTAACGGCATGAAGCTACTCACTTCTAGTTCCAAAACTGCTTAATATTTTCGACCCCGAGATGTGTTTTCCCACAAATTAGTCCAAGATAAGTTTGCAGGCAAGGGAATCCCAATTAACGATACACCCTTATTCCCATGCTGTGGCAGATGGGTGCATACCCAACAGTTCGTCTTATTAGTTACTTGAGAAATTGTTTGTATTAAGGTCAGGTGTAAGTTCTCATCCCAAGTTGCCCACCCCAAATCCGAGAACCGCACCCCTGCAATCATTAGGATCTGGAAAACCGTAATTTTGTTGGTCCAATTGGAGTGGTGGTCCATATCCTCGCCGGGGCCTTCTTCACCCTTGAATTGTGGATCCAAGCTGCTTGCTTCTTAATCTTCATGGCGGTGTGTGTTGTCAGTAATACTTGGTATGGTCCCATCCACTTTCCTTCTATTTTTCCTGCAGGGGTTGTCCTGAAAAAGTCTTTATATATATATATTCCCCGAGCTTAAAGGGGTGGATTGGTTGATCCAACCCTCTAGCCCTGGTCCCTAAAACAAATTTATGTACTTTATTTAATTGTTTCTGAAGTTCAGTTATATACGCATATAAATATTCTGATCCTAACTGCGTTAGGTCCTCTCCACTAAATAGAAATTGCTATGGCCTTGCATATAAGATTTTGAAGGGACTCAAATTTCCTTTTATTCTAGGTTTAACTCTAATTCCAAGTAATGCTAAAGGGAGGGATTGAGGCCATGACAAATTAGCTTCTTATCCAATTTTAGCTATTTATTGTTTAATTAAATGGTTCATTTTTTCTACCTGTCCACTTGCCTGTGGTCTAGAAGGAGTATGCGGTTGCCAATCTATCTTTAGAATCTTACTTATCTGTTCTACCACTTGTGCACAAAAATGTGAAACTCTATCAGAAGACATTGCTACTAGAATCCCAAAGCATGGTATTATTTCATTTAACAAGACTTTAACCACTTCTCTTGCTTTGTTTGTTCGACAGGGAAAGGCTTCAGGCCTTCCTGAAAACGTGTCAGTCAGAACCAGTAAATAATGATACCCCCCTTTTCTAGGGAGTTCTGAAAAATCAATTTGCCACTGTTGCCCCGAATAATTTCCTTTACCGATTATTCCAAATTTTATTCTGTCCTTGGTATTGGGGTTATTGTGTAAGCAAATGCTACATTGTTGAGTTACTTGTTTTATCATATCGTCCCACTAATGTCTGACTCAGGCTCTTATGCAGTGTGCCAGCTCCCCAATGCGTTTTATTGTGTTCTGTAAGAACTATGGGCCATGTCAAACCAGAGGGTATTACTATGTGCTTATCTTTTAAATATACTCATCCATCTGGTTTCATTTTACCTTTCAAATCTTCAATTAATTTTAAGTCTTCTTTTGTATAATTTGGATATAGTTTGGATTTTACCGTCTGGTATCAAAGACAATGCCTTCACCTCAGTTATTTCAGCTGCCTGCTTAGCCTCTGCCAATCGATTTTCCAATTTCAAAATCGGTGTTCCCCTTTTGGTGTCCCTGACAATGCATGATAGCTACCTTTTCTGGTTGTTTTACAGCCTCTAACAATTTTAAAATTTCTTCAGCATACTTTGTGTTTTCACTGAGCGGTCAGCAATCCATGTTCTTTCCAAATTGCTCCATGAGCATGTACCACGCCGAATGTATATTTAGAATCCGTCCAAATATTTACCCTTTTTCCCGCTGCCAGTTCCAATGCTCTCGTGAGAGCAACTATCTCCGCCTTTTGAGCTGATGTTCCAGGGGGTAAAGGCTTAGACTCGATTACCTGCTGAGTAGTTGTTATAGCATATCCAGCTTTACGTTGTCTTTGCGTAACAAAACTGCTCCCATCCGTGAACCAAGTTTCTTCCGCATCTTCCATGGGCTCCTCCTTAAGGTCTGGTCGGCTGGAATACACAGTCTCTATAGTTTCTAAACAATCGTGAATCACAGGTCGTGCCGGAGCATCACTAAGAAAAGAGGCTAGATTCACAATATTGATTATCACAATTTCCACGTCGTCCTGTTCTACCAATATTGCTTGATGTTTCAAAATCATCAATTCTTGTTTAAGTTGTTTAAAGACTTTTTGTGCTTCTCCAGTCCAGACTAACTTTGACTGGTTAATCTTTATCAATTTACATAGAGGCTTTACCAATAGTCCATAATTACAAATCCAAAGGCGACACCAACCTGTCATTCCTAAAAAGGTTTGTAGCTCCTTTACCATTTGAGGTTCTGGACTCCGGCAAATGACTTCCTTATGTTCAGTTCCTAGTCCTCGTTGTCCTTCCGAAATGTCAAATCCCAGATAGGTCACACTTTGTTGAGCCAGCTGGACTTTCTGTCAAGAGACTTGAGATCCATTTAAACCCAGAAAATTAAGACGACTTATAGTCCATTGAATACAACTGCCTTTACTCTCGGTAGCTATTAAGAGATCATCTACATATTGTAACAAAGCACCTTCAGTGTCCGGAGGTATCCATGTTTCGAGTTCCCTTGCTAATTGGTTTCCAAAAATAGTGGGGCTATTCTTGAATCCTTGAGGTAGTAATGTCCATGTAAGCTGCGTCTTTCTGCCTGAATCGGGATTTTCCCATTCAAAGGCGAATAGGTTTTGGCTTTCTGTGGCTAAGCCTAGGCAGAAGAAGGCATCTTTTAAATCCAGTACGGTAAACCAGACTTGACTATTCTTTAATTTAGTCAGCAAAATATAAGGGTTTGCCACTACTGGATGTATATCCTCAGTGATTTTATTTATGGCCCTCAAATCCTGAACTAGCCTATAGCTTTTTCATCTGCCTTTTTAATTGGCAATATGGGTGCATTGTATTCTGATTCGCATTCAAGCAATAATCCATCCTGTAAAAATTTATCAATTATCTCTTTAATTCCTTTCCTATCTTCTAGCCTCAAAGGATATTACTTAACCTTAACGGGTTTCTCTCCTGGCTTTAATTTAATAATTATTAAGGTCACATTTTTAGCTCTTCCAGGGACTTCGGTAGCCCAAACTCCTGGACATACTTGATCTGTGATCTCTAAAGGTATTTCACTTTTAGGGTCAGTTTGTATTAGTGCCAAGCTTAACACATTTATTAGTTGTTCTTCTCCTGTTCTTAATTCCATTTTCCCTTTTTCAAAGACAATTTCTGCTCCTACTTCCTCTAATAAATCTCTACCTAAGAGTGCCCATGAGGAGCTAGGCATAGATAAAAATCTGTGTATGCCCCATTGTTTCCCTAACTTGTACTTCAAAGATTCACAAAAATAAGCCTTTTCGGTTACACCTTGTCCTGGTTTCAGTTAGAACAGAGTTAATTTTCTTCCTAGTAGCTGGTAGAATGCTATGTTTTGGCTTAGGATGAGAAGAGTGCTGATAACACCCCGATGTTTCAATTGTTGCAGAGCAATGCTTATACCAAGCCAAGGACATCTCAGCTTCTTGCACTGTCCTGCCAACAGGCAGGCTGGGGGTGCAGTAAGAGCTGGGAGGGGACAGACCCAGGACAGGTGACCCAAACTAGCCAAAGGGGTATTCCATAGCACCTGACATCAGGCTAAACAATACATAGGGGTGGCTAGCCAGGGGGAGGGGGCCGGACTGCTCGGGGTTAGGCTGGGCATCGGTCAGCGGGTGGTGAGCAATTGCATTGTGCATCACTTGTTTGTACACATTATTAGTAGTGGTACTATTATCATCATTGTATTATTTTTTTTTTTTTTTTTTTTTTTTGTCTTATTAAACTGTCTTTATCTCAACTCACGGGCTTCACTTTCCATTTCTCTCCCCCGTCCCAGAGAGGGAGGGGGAGGGGGAGCGAACAGCTGCGTGGTGTTTAGCTGCCGGCCGGGTTAAACCACGACACACCTTTTACCCTAACATAGTAATTCTGTGAAGGCATTAATGCTTGATTTAGAACTGAATACGTTGCCCCATAGCAATAAGAAATTTCACTTCCATTCCTCCCCTAGCTTCATTACAACCAGTGGAGGATCCGCTAGGGTAGATTCCCCAGGTCCCCATTATTCCTGTTGAAATCAGGGGTTGATTACCCTAGGAAAAGGCTAGTCAATTTGTCCTCCAAAGCCAGGTCCAAACCGTTTTGTTTTATTTATTTATTTATTTATTTATTTTCATTACATTTCAGAGTTGGTCCAAAAATTCCATAGGGCTTTCTTTTAGACCTTGTTGGAAGCATATTCTCAATTCCCAATTCATCCAGGTTTTAGTATTTACTTAACCGTTCATAATTTTCAGGACGATTCGGGTCTTAGTGGGGGTCGGTCAGGGGAATGCAATTGTCCACAGTTCCCTGAACGGTCCCATCAGCAATCTGAGCTCGCACATGAACTCAGGTTGTTTTAAGAGTTGACCTCTTTCCTGTTTCTGTGACAACTCTCTCGGACCGATCATGGTCCCTTTGCCCTAAAGGGCTAACACCCATGATTTTAAGATCTCTGCCTCGGGCAGAGGCAGAACTATTAACATTCCTACATCCTCTTTCCCTGCTCATTCAACTTCAAACACCTTTAACACTTTCAACAACCCTTTTAACACTTCCTTTATCTTTCTCCAGCCTGGACTTCTCTAATGCCAACATCAAAGGTTCAGTCAGGGGCCAACTTAATTCCGTACCTTTTCCCACCAAGATGCTGAAACATCAGTATACAACATTTCATCCTGTTCTGCTTCTCAAAAAACAACATTAACTGTAGCAAAATATTAGAGTTTAAAGTTCCATTTAGGGGCCACTTTTCTCCACATTCCAGCTTATAAAGCGGCCACCACTGATTACGATATTTTATCAATGTTTTCCTGTTCACACTTCCACCGGCAGATCCTCCAATATCCTTCCAGTGACTTAAAACACAGCCTAACACACTTTTCTTTAAAATTTCACTGCTTGTTTGCCCCCCCAGTTTCCAGTTTACACTTTCAGAATACACATGTTACTTACAAAAGCGTATCACAAAACGTATCACTCACAAAAATACGGGCACGCAATATCTTTCAGTAGCGATGTCACAAAACTACTATTACCAGCAATATTGCCAAAATCACAGTAACAATAGTCAAATTCCACATGCGATAAGTCAGAAAACCGAACTGTGTAACACCGTAACGATATCTTTCTTATAACAATGCCACGAACCTACTATTACCACCAGGAAAATAGCCAAAATCGCAGTAACAATAACCAGAGTTAAATACCATACTCCATGAGTCAGAAAACCGAAATAGACAACATAATTCCAGATGGACCTTAAAGCGAGCTCCTTCCTTAAGGTCCCCAAACATGTACTTATGGTGCTAACCACAAAGTATATACCAAACACTGCCTCGCAGAAGATCACCTTCTGACTTACAGACAGTTCCAGATGACCGGTCTACCAGAAAACCAAACCAGAATAAAGAATATACTCACTTACAATGATGGGGTCCTTGTCTGCCTCCGCAGTGATCCGGTGAGTCGAGGAGTCCCCCCGGGAAATCCCGGGGGTACCCTAGGGAGTCCTGTTTCCAGCGGGTCCTGCAGTCCGGCAGAGAGGTTGTCCCATCCGGGTCGCCAAATTGATTCAAAGATCGAAGCCGAAATTCCTTTAAGTGGTATACTCTTTATTGCAGCGCTGGATGCACGGGGGATCTCTCCACCTATCGTGCATACCCAAAGCAGAAAGCAGTCTTGAATTTCTACAATCAATCTATCAATATTCTACAAGCACCTATACATATGCATTACCTATCCCCGCCTTCCCTCGCTTCTCATGCTAATTAGCCTTTTGGCACCTTGCGCCTGCGCAGAGCCTTCCAAGAATTGTGGGCAGGGGTCTTTGGGACGTGGGCAGGGGTCTTTGGGAGGAAGACCCCGAGTCTTCCTCACAGTGTACTTTTCACCTTTGGTCAGGAATCTGCTGAATTGGCATGTTTCTTAATTGCAAGAGCTGGTTGTTGCTAATTCTCCCGTTTGTTGTATCTTTATAATGAATTCCAATGTCCAGTTTCGAGATTTATAGTCCTTACATTTGTTTCTCTGTCCACCTGCTGCTTCCTTATCATGAGTTCCAGTGTCTTGTTTCGAGATATACAGTCCTTGTCTGGGGATTGTCCTTGCCTCCCCAATACCTCCTTAATTAGCCTGCACACAATTATCTGAGAATGAAAGCTGCTTTCCAGTAATTCAGAAAGCCATGTTACGTCTCAGCCTTGAGCATCTCGGGCTTTTGGGCCTGTCTGTAACATTTGGCACCAGCACTAATAGTTTTTTTGGCATATGTTTAGCGTTTGGGGCCTGTGTCTGGGATTTGGGCCCTGTCTCGAACCACTGGGGCTTTGTCCTGGGTTTTGGAGCCTGCCTCTAGAGTTCAGGGCCTGTGATTAGGCTTTTGGGGTCTGTGTCTGGGGGCCGGTATCTGGGGGCAAGGGGGGAGCTGCTTGTAGACCCTTGGGGCCAGCATTGAGGGGGTTGGGAGCTGACTCTACGCCTTTGGGGCCTGCTTCTGGGGGCGGGGGGGGGTTGAGACCAGCTTTTGGGGGAAGGGCGGGAGCTCTTTGTATTCCTTTGGAGCCTGTGTCGGGGGGGGGGGGGAAGGGGAGGGTTGGTTGGGAGCTGCTTGTACACTGTTGGAGCCTGGGTTGAGGGAGGAGGTTTGGAGCTGCTTCTACACCTTTGGGCCTGGCATCGGAGGTAGGGGGTTGGGTGCTGGTTGTAGGGGCCTGTGTTTGGGGGGAGGGCTTGGGACCTGCGTCTGGGGGAGGGGTGGGAGCTGCTTGTACACCTTTGGGGCCTGCATCTGTGGGGGGTCAGGGCCTGTGTCTAGTGGGCTGGGAACTGCTTGTACAATGTAGGAATCTGTTTCTGCAGGGTGGCTGGGAGCTGTTTGTACAACTTTGGGGCCAGCATCTGGGGGTGGCTGGGAGCTGCCTGTACACTGTAGGGGCCTGTGTTTGTGGGGGGCTTGGGGGCCTCCCTCGGGGGGGGGGGGGGGGGGGGGAGGATGGGGAGCTGCTTGTATAGGGTAGGGGGCCTGCCTGGCAGGGGTTGGGAGCTGCTTGTAGAATTTGGGTTCCTGTGTCTGGGGGGGCGGTTGGGGCCTGTGTCTCAGGGGTATTGGGAACTGGTTGTACACCTTTGGGTCCTGTCTCTTGGGGGGAAGCTACTTGTACACTTTTGGGGTCTGTATTTGAGGGGGGTTGGGAGCTGCTTGTGCACTTTTGGACCTATGTTTAGGGGGGTTGGGAGCTGCTCATGCATTCTAGGTGCTTCCCTTTTGAGAAGGGTTGGGGCCTGCATCTGTGGGTGGTTGGGAGCTGCTTGTACACTATAGGGGCCATGGTCTTGGAGGGGGGTCTGGGCTGTTTATACACCTTTGTGGCCTGTGCCTGGGGGAGTTGGGAGGTGCTTGTTCACTCTAGGAGCCTCCATTTGGGGGTCTTTGGGGCCTCCCTTTGAGGGGGAGGGAGTTGGGAGTTGGTTGTACACCTCCGCATCCCATGTCTTGGGGGAGGTGGGGGGAGTGGGACCGGTCTCTGAAGGGGCGGGTTGTGAGCTGCTTGTACACCTGTGTCGGGGGGAGGGTAGGGGGGTTGGCGGGGGACGGATCCGGGTCTTGGGCCAGTGTCTGGGTGGAGTCCAGTTCTTGGGAGGGGGTGGTGGGGTAGGAGCTGCTTGTGGGCAGTTGGGGTCTGCATCTGGGTGTGGTTGGTGCCTGCTTCTGTTGGCAGTTTGGGGCCTGCTTGTAGACTTGTGCAGCCTGGGTTTGGGGGCTTTTCTGTAACATTTGGGGTCTGCATTTTTGCTTTGGGATGCATCTTGAGCTTTTGAGGCCCTGCAGTAGCATTTGGGGCCTGCATCTGGGGCTTTTCTGTAGCATTTTGGTTGCGTATTTGTGATTTGGGGCCTGTATCCAGGGTTTTACCTTTTTTGTAGTTTCCATCTTTGTGTGTGTGTGTTTCGTTGTTGGTTGTCTGGGGTTAGGGGCAGTTTGGGGTTTGGATTAAGGTCAGTGTCATTAGCGTTCAGGGGTTGATAATAAGGGTTAGGGTTGTGGTTAGAGTTGTTAGGTTTAAGGGGAATAAGGATTTCAGGGTAAGGGGATCAAGGTTGTGGGAATAAAAATGTTGTTTTTGCGCAGTTACATCCTGTAGAGGGAAGGAAGGTGGTATTGAGATATGCTTGCAGTGATAAGACAGCTTAACAGTGTGAAATGAGTTCATCTGATTCGTGTCAATATGGACCAATGCTAGGGCCGCATGATATGATGAAAAGTCTGAGAAAACCAGAGTGGTTAATATATATAGTTCTTGTATCTTGCAAAGGAATGGTCCAGCAATTCGGGTCAATAGGGGATAAGAGAACAAAGGGGTTTCAGAATAACTGCTAACTATTACAACTGTTGCATGGGACACTATGCAAGTGTCTGCCATCCAGCCAAGATGGACAAAGGAGATGGACAAGAGAAAAGCCTGGGAGGAAGACTACGAGCCTTCAGTACGAGCGGCCCCCAGAGGGACCACCGGAGACTGATAACGCCTGCACCAGTGGGAGGGTTTGGATTCTGGGAACTAATTAGAATAACCCTGCCTTTTGTAGAAGTAGTAATGAATATGTATTAGCCTAGCTGCATAAAAACCAGCCGCCTGATGGAACTTGTGTGTGTCTTGGTGGAGCAGAGACTCCTGGCACACCCAGCACTGCTTGCTTACCTCTATTCATTTAATAAATTGTAAATTTCAATTGCAATCCTATTTGGGACCCAGTCATTTATTACAAGTGGGGGCTCGTCCAGGAGGGCTTTGGTTCCTGATTTCTGGTTTGATCTAGGAGAGGCACCCCCACCATTTGGTGGCTGCTCTTTGAGTCAGGTTGGAACTAATGGTATCTTGAACCTGAATAAAGGTAAACAAAGTTTCTGATTCTTTTTTTCAGCTCCCTCGCCAGCTGCAGCACTATATTTTGCCCGTAATTGTGTGTGTGAAGATCCGAACAAAGATGACGGAGTCGTAAGCATTTAAAGCATATACCGTTCGGTTGGGTGGGGTTCGGTTGCCTGTGTGTGTAAGAGTGTGACTGAGATGGAACTTAGTTCTGAAGCGATTGTGGAGGTCTTCTAACCGCGGTTCCAATCTCCCGCGAGGGACTTGGCTGGTGAAGGACCGAAGCGATTCCTATAGGATTTGTGGGTGTGTGATAGGTCCTCGACCCCCTGCAAGACACTCTTACTAAGGTAACCAAGGGCTGTGGGAATTGCCATAATAAAATTCCTAGATGGGTCAGACAAAATCGAAGACCAGAGACCAGAAGAAAGGGAGCAAATTACCAGTCATACCACCAGAAAGTCCATTAGGAATAACGATTAGAAATTGGAATGATAGGGACCCCAGAAAAGGAAAAAGTAAATTAAAAATGGTCCAGTATTGTGTGACAGAATGGCCAAAGGAGCCTTTAAGACTACATGTCTTTTGGCCTGTTTTTGGATCCTTCGAAGACTGGATTTGCCAGGCCTTAAATATCCATGTTAATTCAAAGGAACCTTTTAGCCAGGAAGAAAGTGATTATGCAGGATTATGGATCAGGAGGACTTCACGTCCTTTTCCAGCCTCAATATTTACACTAAAAGCAGGTAAGAAATTTGAAGAACAAGAAGAACATGAAAAAGAAAAAGAAGATAAACGTGAGCCGTTGGATAAGCTACCACCTCCATATCCTAACAATCCACCCTCGGCAGCTCCCCCTCCGGTGGCTGTGGTATCGCCACCAGTACCACCGTTGCCCCAGCTTCCACCACCAACAGCACCAGAATTAGACCGACCTCCGGCCGCATGCAGGAGAAGTAGGACGGACGTATCTGAGAGGGCTTCTCTATATCCCTTAAGGGAGGTAACTGGTGTATAACTGGTGCGCGTCTTGGTGGAGCAGAGACTCCCGGCGTACCCAGCACTGTTTGCTTACCTCTATTCATTCAGTGAATTGTAAACTTTGATTGTAATCCTATTTGGGACTTTTATTTATTATAACAGACAACCTTGTAAAACGCAGACAACCAGAATCCTTACAGCAATTAGGTGGAAATCACAGCGTAAGAAACATTACCACCTCAAAGAGTAAAAACCTCAAAAGAAATGTGACTTGTAACAGGCCAGCAGCTGTGTATTTTCTGTGAAGCACCAGCTAGATTATGAACCTTGAATAGCACAGTTAAAGGGGAAACAGGGGAGGGTCCCGGTCCTCGGCAGAAAAAAAAAGTGTATAAACTGTGTATGGAATTAGTAGGCACCCTCCTGCTTGTGGGACACCCACCATTGTAATCTCGAATAATAATGCTACTGTACTGAGATCCTCGACTCAGCCTATGCTATTTGCTACAGATTGATTCAGGGTTTTAAGGTTTCAGGGATTGGGCACTAGGGTTGGGTTTCAGGGTAAGGGGTTTCAGGGTTTATGTTTAGGATTTTAAGGTTTTTAGGGTTGGAGTTTTAACGGTTAGGGTTTTAAGGATTTGGGGGTTAGGGTTTTAAGGGTTTCAGGGTTAGCGTGTTAGGGTATTAGAGTTTTTTGGGTTGTAGTGTTGATATGTTTTTTAGGGTTAGAGTCTTAAGGTTTTATTTTTGGTCAGTTATTTACGGTTAGGGTTTTAAGATTTTTTTTTTTTTTTTTTTTTTTTTTTTTCAGGTTAGGTTCTCCAGGGCCAGGGTTTTGAGTATCCTAATTTTGGGGGTTTGGATTTTGAGCATCTTAATTTTGGGGGTTAGGCTTTTGTGTGCCCTAATTTTTTGGGATCGGCTTTCAAGCATCCTAAGTAGTTGGGTTAGGGTTTTGAGCATCTTAATATTTTGGGTCTGGGTAATGAGCATCCTCAGTTTTCAGGATAGGGTTTTGAGCATCTTAATGTTTCCAGGATAGGGTTTGGAGCGTCCTAATGTTTTGGGTTGGGGCTTTGAGCATCCTAATGTTTTTGGGTTAGCGTTTGGAGCGTCCTAAATTTTCAGGATAGGGTTCTGAGCATCTCAGTGTTTCCAGGATAGGGTTTTGAGCGTCCTAAGTTTTTGGGATAGGTCTTTGAGCTTCCTAATGTTTTCCGGATAGGGTTTGGAGCATCTTAATGTTTTGGGTTTGGGTTTTGAGCGTCCGAATGTTTTTGGGTTAGGGCTTGGAGCATCCTAATGTTTTTGGGTTAGGGCTTTGAGCGTCCTGTTTTCGGGATAGGGTTTGGAGCGTCCTAGTGTTTTCGGGATAGGGTTTTGAGTGTCCAAAGTTTTTGGGTTTGGGTTTTGAGCGTCCAAAGTGTTATAAGTTGCCCCCTTAATTAATTTTCAGAGAGCATTGTATTAATCATAGAAAGGAATTTATTGAGTAAGCAAACATCAAGCAAAACAGCACTGGGCAGCCGGGGAGTCTCAGCTCCGCCAACGGCACGCACCTCACCCCTGCCAGGGTCCCTTTTTATACCTTGCTAATTCTGGGTTTACGCAGCACATCCTGGTATATTCTGCGACTGCGCGCACTGTTGCTGTGTTCCCTCAACATAACCCTAAAATTAACTGTAACCATTACCCTAACACTTATCCTTACCTAACCCTAACCCTAACCCTTACTCTAACTTTTAACCCTGACCCGTAACCTTAGACTTCCCCTACCCTTACCCTTACTCTTCCCCTTACCCTAACCCTTACCCTTACACTTATGGTTACCATTAACCTTACCCTTACCCTAACACTTATCCTTAACCTAACCGTTACCCTAAACGTTACACTTACTCTTAACCTTAACCTTACCCTTAACATTCACCTAATACGCATACGTTTTCCTGACTTTAACCCTAAAACTAACCCTAACCATTACCCTAACACTTAACCTTAACCTAACCCTAACCGTAACTCTAACCCTTACCCTGACCCATACCCTTACACTTACCCTAATTCTTACCCATACCATAACCCATACCCTAACACATATTTGTACCCTTAACCTTACCGTTACCCTTAACCTTACCCTTAACATAAACCTTACCCTTGACCTTACCCTTACCATAAGCCATACAACAACACTTACATGTACACTTACGCTTGCACTTACCCTAGCAATTACTCGTACAATTACCCTTAACCTTACTATTAAGCTAACCCTAAACCTTACCCCTATCCTAACACTTACCCTTATCCTAAACCTTACCCTTTCTGCTACACTTACCTTTGCCTAATTCTAAACCTTACCCGAACCCTCACCCTTACCTAAATCTAACTAAAATCTAACCATTACCCTAACCCCTGACCCTTACAATATACATGTTTTTACCCTTTACCTAAACCTTTACCCCAACCCTTACCTTGACCCTTACATTAACCCTAATCCTTACACTAAACCTTACACTTACTCTTAACCTTAACCTTAGCTGTAACCTAATACTTACTCTTACGTTTCCCTCACCCTAACCCTAAAATTAACCCTAACCATTACCCTAACACTTACCTTTACCCTAACCCTTACTCAAACCCTTACAATTACCCGTACTTTTACACATACCCTTACACTTTCCCTTACTCTTAAACTTACACTAACCCTTACCCTTAACTAAATCTAACCCTTACACTAAACATCATCCTTACCCTTACCATTATCCCTTCTCTTACCCTTACCCTAAACATTTCCCAAACCCTTACCCTTACATTAAACCTAACCCTTACCATAACTCTTAACCTTATCCTTAAACTTAACCTAATACTTACCCTTACGTTTCCCTCACCCTAAACCTAAAATTAGCCTAACCATTACCCTAACACTTACCCTTACTCTAACCCTTACCCTGAACTTAAGTGTAAGTGTTAGGATAACGTTAACCTTAAGGGTGACCCTTAAGCTTATCCTTAATGTTTATGGTTAGGTTAAGGGTAATTGTACGAGTAATTACTAGGATAAGTGTAAGCGTAAGTGTACATGTAAGTGTTGATGTATGGCTTATGGTAAGGGTAAGGTAAAGGGTAAGGTTTATGTTAAGGGAAAGCGTAAGAGTAACGGATAGAATAAGGGTAAGTGTAACGGTTAAGTGTTAGGGTAATGGTTAGGGTTAATTTTAGGATTAGGGTGAGAAAAATGTAAGGTTAAGTACTAGCTTAAGGTTAATGGTAAGGTTAAGGTTAAGAGTAAGTGTAAGGTTTAGGTTAAGGGTTAGGGTTAATGTAAGGTTTAGGGAAATTTTTGGGGTAAGGTTTAGGGTTAGGTTCAGCTTAAGGGTAAGGGTTGGGGTAAGGTTAAGGGTATGGATAAGGATAAGTGTAAGGGATAGGGTAAGGGTTAGCGTAAGGGTAAGATTAATGGTAAGGTTTATGTTAAGGGTAAGCGTAAGGGTAACGGATAGAGTAAGGGTAAGGGTAACGGTAAGGTTAAGGGTACAAATATGTGTTAGGGTATGGGTTATGGTATGGGTAAGAGTTAGGGTAATGTAAGGGTAAGGGTGAGTGTAAGGGTACGGGTTAGAGTAAGGGTTAGGGTTAGGGTAAGGGTAAGTGTTAGAATAATGGTTAGGGTTAATTTTAGGGTTAGGGTGAGGGAAACGTAAGGGTAAATATTGGGTTAAGGTAAGGGTAAGTGTAAGGTTTAGATTTAGGCTAATGGTAAATGTAGCAGAAAGGGTAAGGTTTACGATAAGGGTAAGTGTTAGGGTAAGGGTAAGGTTTAGGGTAACATAAAGGGTAAGGATTACGGTAAAGGTAAGGGTACGGGTAGAATTTGTTAGAATATGGCTTATGGTAAGGGTAAGTTTCAGGGTAAGAGTAAGTGTATGTGTAAGGGTACGGGTCATTGTAAGGGTTAGAGTAAGGGTTAGGGTAAGGGTAAGTGTTAGGGTAATGGTTAGGGTTAATTTTAGGTGTAGGGTGACGGATAAGAAAGGGTAAGTAGTAGGTTAAGGTTAAGCGTAAGGTTAACGTTAAGAGTAAGTGTAAGTTTTAGGGTACGGTTTAGGGTTAATGTAAGGGTCAGGGTAAGTGTTTGGGTAAGATTTAGGGTTAGGGTAAGAGTAAGTATATGGGTAATGGTAAGGGTAAGTGTTAGGGTTAGGGTAAGTGTAAGGTTTAGATTTAGGCTAAGGGTAAGTGTAGCAGAAAGGGTAAGGTTTACGGTAAGGGTAAGTGTAAGGATAAGGTTAAGGTTTAGGCTTACGTTAAGGGTAAGGGTAATGCTTTGGTAAGGGTAAGAGTAAGGGTAAAGGTAAGGGTTACGGTAAGGGTACTGGTAGAAGTATGTGTTAGAGTACGGCTTATGGTAAGGGTACAAGTAGCTCCCCCCCCCGGAGACAGGACCCAAAGGTGTACAACCAGTTCCCAACACCCCTGAGACACAGGCCCCAACCTCCCCCCAGACACAGGGACCCAAATTCTACAAGCAGCTCCCAACCCCTGCCAGGCAGGCCCCCTACCCTATACAAGCAGCTCCCAACCCTCCCCGCCCCCCCCCCCCGAGGGAGGCCCCCAAGCCCCCCACAAACACAGGCCCCTACAGTGTACAGGCAGCTCCCAGCCACCCCCAGATGCTGGCCCCAAAGTTGTA
Organism: Netta rufina; assembly: GCF_964035555.1. Classification (NCBI taxonomy): domain Eukaryota; kingdom Metazoa; phylum Chordata; class Aves; order Anseriformes; family Anatidae; genus Netta; species Netta rufina. The sequence goes on from NC_140144.1 coordinate 151,890, forward strand.
CAAACAGCTCCCAGCCACCCTGCAGAAACAGATTCCTACATTGTACAAGCAGTTCCCAGCCCACTAGACACAGGCCCTGACCCCCCACAGATGCAGGCCCCAAAGGTGTACAAGCAGCTCCCACCCCTCCCCCAGACGCAGGTCCCAAGCCCTCCCCCCAAACACAGGCCCCTACAACCAGCACCCAACCCTCTACCCCCGATGCCAGGCCCAAAGGTGTAGAAGCAGCTCCAAACCTCCTCCCTCAACCCAGGCTCCAACAGTGTACAAGCAGCTCCCAACCAACCCTCCCCTTCCCCCCCCCCCGACACAGGCTCCAAAGGAATACAAAGAGCTCCCGCCCCTCCCCCAAAAGCTGGTCTCAACCCCCCCCCGCCCCCAGAAGCAGGCCCCAAAGGCGTAGAGTCAGCTCCCAACCCCCTCAATGCTGGCCCCAAGGGTCTACAAGCAGCTCCCCCCTTGCCCCCAGATACCGGCCCCCAGACACAGACCCCAAAAGCCTAATCACAGGCCCTGAACTCTAGAGGCAGGCTCCAAAACCCAGGACAAAGCCCCAGTGGTTCGAGACAGGGCCCAAATCCCAGACACAGGCCCCAAACGCTAAACATATGCCAAAAAAAGTATTAGTGCTGGTGCCAAATGTTACAGACAGGCCCAAAAGCCCGAGATGCTCGAGGCTGAGACGTAACATGGCTTTCTGAATTACTGGAAAGCAGCTTTCATTCTCAGATAATTGTGTGCAGGCTGATTAAGGAGGTATTATGGAGGCAAGGACAATCCCCAGACAAGGACTGTATATCTCGAAACCAGACACTGGAACTCATGATAAGGAAGCGGCAGGCGGACAGAGAAACAAATGTAAGGACTATAAATCTCGAAACTGGACATTGGAATTCATTATAAAGATACAACAAACGGGAGAATTAGCAACAACCAGCTCTTGCAATTAAGAAACATGCCAATTCAGCAGATTCCTGACCAAAATTGAAAAGTACACTGTGAGGAAGACTCGGGGTCTTCCTCCCAAAGACCCCTGCCCACGTCCCAAAGACCCCTGCCCACAATTCTTGGAAGGCTCTGCGCAGGCGCAAGGTGCCAAAAGGCTAATTAGCATGAGAAGCGAGGGAAGGCGGGGATAGGTAATGCATATGTATAGGTGCTTGTAGAATATTGATAGATTGATTGTAGAAATTCAAGACTGCTTTCTGCTTTGGGTATGCACGATAGGTGGAGAGATCCCCCGTGCATCCAGCGCTGCAATAAAGAATATACCACTTAAAGGAATTTCGGCTTCGACCTTTGAATCAATTTGGCGACCCAGATGGGACAACCTCTCTGCCGGACCGCAGGACCCGCTGGAAACAGGACTCCCTAGGGTACCCCCGGGATTTCCCGGAGGGACTCCTCGACTCACCGGATCACTGCGGAGGCAGACAAGGACCCCATCATTGTAAGTGAGTATATTCTTTATTCTGGTTTGGTTTTCTGGTAGACCGGTCATCTGGAACTGTCTGTAAGTCAGAAGGTGATCTTCTGCGAGGCAGTGTTTGGTATATACTTTGTGGTTAGCACCATAAGTACATGTTTGGGGACCTTAAGGAAGGAGCTCGCTTTAAGGTCCATCTGGAATTGTGTTGTCTATTTCGGTTTTCTGACTCATGGAGTATGGTATTTAACTCTGGTTATTGTTACTGCGATTTTGGCTATTTTCCTGGTGGTAATAGTAGGTTCGTGGCATTGTTCTAAGAAAGATATGGTTACGGTGTTACACAGTTCGGTTTTCTGACTTATCGCATGTGGAATTTGACTCTGACTATTGTTACTGTGATTTTGGCAATATTGCTGGTAATAGTAGTTTTGTGACATCGCTACTGAAAGATATTGCGTGCCCGTATTTTTGTGAGTGATACGTTTTGTGATACGCTTTTGTAAGTAACGTGTATTCTGAAAGTGTAAACTGGAAACTGGGGGGACAAACAAGCAGTGAAATTTTAAAGAAAAGTGTGTTAGGCTGTGTTTTAAGTCACTGGAAGGATATTGGAGGATCTGCCGGTGGAAGTGTGAACAGGAAAACATTGATAAAATATCGTAATCAGTGGTGGCCGCTTTATAAGCTGGAATGTGGAGAAAAGTGGCCCCTAAATGGAACTTTAAACTCTAATATTTTGCTACAGTTAATGTTGTTTTTTGAGAAGCAGAACAGGATGAAATGTTGTATACTGATGTTTCAGCATCTTGGTGGGAAAAGGTACGGAATTAAGTTGGCCCCTGACTGAACCTTTGATGTTGGCATTAGAGAAGTCCAGGCTGGAGAAAGATAAAGGAAGTGTTAAAAGGGTTGTTGAAAGTGTTAAAGGTGTTTGAAGTTGAATGAGCAGGGAAAGAGGATGTAGGAATGTTAATAGTTCTGCCTCTGCCCGAGGCAGAGATCTTAAAATCATGGGTGTTAGCCCTTTAGGGCAAAGGGACCATGATCGGTCCGAGAGAGTTGTCACAGAAACAGGAAAGAGGTCAACTCTTAAAACAACCTGAGTTCATGTGCGAGCTCAGATTGCTGATGGGACCGTTCAGGGAACTGTGGACAATTGCATTCCCCTGACCGACCCCCACTAAGACCCGAATCGTCCTGAAAATTATGAACGGTTAAGTAAATACTAAAACCTGGATGAATTGGGAATTGAGAATATGCTTCCAACAAGGTCTAAAAGAAAGCCCTATGGAATTTTTGGACCAACTCTGAAATGTAATGAAAATAAATAAATAAATAAATAAATAAAACAAAATGGTTTGGACCTGGCTTTGGAGGACAAATTGACTAGCCTTTTCCTAGGGTAATCAACCCCTGATTTCAACAGGAATAACGGGGACCTGGGGAATCTACCCTAGCGGATCCTCCACTGGTTATAATGAAGCTAGGGGAGGAATGGAAGTGAAATTTCTTATTGCTATGGGGCAACGTATTCAGTTCCAAATCAAGCATTAATGCCTTCACAGAATTATTATGTTAGGGTAAAAGGTGTGTCGTGGTTTAACCCGGCCGGCAGCTAAACACCACGCAGCTGTTCGCTCACCCTCCCCCTCCCTCTCTGGGACGGGGGAGAGAAATGGAAAGTGAAGCCCGTGAGTTGAGATAAAGACAGTTTAATAAGATAAAATAATAGTAATAATAATAATAATAGTAATAATAATAATAATAATAATAATAATAATAATAATAATAATAATAATAATAATACAATGATGATAATAGTACCACTACTAATAATGTGTACAAACAAGTGATGCACAATGCAATTGCTCACCACCCGCTGACCGATGCCCAGCCTAACCCCGAGCAGTCCGGCCCCCTCCCCCTGGCTAGCCACCCCTATGTATTGTTTAGCCTGATGTCAGGTGCTATGGAATACCCCTTTGGCTAGTTTGGGTCACCTGTCCTGGGTCTGTCCCCTCCCAGCTCTTACTGCACCCCCAGCCTGCCTGTTGGCAGGACAGAGCAAGAAGCTGAGATGTCCTTGGCTTGGCATAAGCACTGCTCTGCAACAATTAAAACATCGGGGTGTTATCAGCACTCTTCTCATCCTAAGCCAAAACATAGCATTCTACCAGCTACTAGGAAGAAAATTAACTCTGTTCTAACTGAAACCAGGACAAGGTGTAACCGAAAAGGCTTATTTTTGTGAACCTTTGAAGTACAAGTTAGGGAAACAATGGGGCATACACAGATTTTTATCTATGCCTAGCTCCTCGTGGGCACTCTTAGGTAGAGATTTATTAGAGCAAGTAGGAGCAGAAATTGTCTTTGAAAAAGGGAAAATGGAATTAAGAACAGGAGAAGAACAACTAATAAATGTGTTAAACTTGGCACTAATACAAAGTGACCCTAAAAGTGAAATACCTTTAGAGATCACAGATCAAGTATGTCCAGGAGTTTGGGCTACCGAAGTCCCCGGAAGAGCTAAAAATGTGACCTTAATACTTATTAAATTAAAGCCAGGAGAGAAACCCGTTAAGGTTAAGTAATATCCTTTGAGGCTAGAAGATAGGAAAGGAATTAAAGAGATAATTGATAAATTTTTACAGGATGGATTATTGCTTGAATGCGAATCAGAATACAATGCACCCATATTGCCAATTAAAAAGGCAGATGAAAAAGCTATAGGCTAGTTCAGGATTTGAGGGCCATAAATAAAATCACTGAGGATATACATCCAGTAGTGGCAAACCCTTATACTTTGCTGACTAAATTAAAGAATAGTCAAGTCTGGTTTACCGTACTGGATTTAAAAGATGCCTTCTTCTGCCTAGGCTTAGCCACAGAAAGCCAAAACCTATTTGCCTTTGAATGGGAAAATCCCGATTCAGGCAGAAAGACGCAGCTTACGTGGACATTACTACCTCAAGGATTCAAGAATAGCCCCAATATTTTTGGAAACCAATTAGCAAGGGAACTCGAAACATGGATACCTCCGGACACTGAAGGTGCTTTCTTACAGTATGTAGATGATCTCTTAATAGCTACCGAGAGTAAAGGCAGTTGTATTCAATGGACTGTAAGTCGTCTTAATTTTCTGGGTTTAAATGGATCTCAAGTCTCTTGACAGAAAGTCCAGCTGGCTCAACAAAGTGTGACCTATCTGGGATTTGACATTTCGGAAGGACAACGAGAACTAGGAACTGAACATAAGGAAGTCATTTGCCGGACTCCAGATCCTCAAATGGTAAAGGAGCTACAAACCTTTTTAGGAATGACAGGTTGGTGTCGCCTTTGGATTTATAATGATGGACTATTGGTAAAGCCTCTATGTGAATTGATAAAGATTAACCAGTCAAAGTTAGTCTGGACTGGAGAAGCACTAAAAGTCTTTAAACAACTTAAACAAGAATTGATGATTTTGAAATATCAAGCAATATTGGTAGAACAGGACGACGTGGAAATTGTGATAATTAATATTGTGAATCTAGCCTCTTTTCTTAGTGATGCTCCGGCACGACCTGTGATTCACGATTGTTTAGAAACTATAGAGACTGTGTATTCCAGCCGACCAGACCTTAAGGAGGAGCCCATGGAAGATGCGGAAGAAACTTGGTTCACGGATGGGAGCAGTTTTGTTACGCAAAGACAATGTAAAGCTGGATATGCTATAACAACTACTCAGCAGGTAATCGAGTCTAAGCCTTTACCCCCTGGAACATCAGCTCAAAAGGCGGAGATAGTTGCTCTCACGAGAGCATTGGAACTGGCAGCGGGAAAAAGGGTAAATATTTGGACAGATTCTAAATATACATTCGGCGTGGTACATGCTCATGGAGCAATTTGGAAAGACCATGGATTGCTGACCGCTCAGTGAAAACACAAAGTATGCTGAAGAAATTTTAAAATTGTTAGAGGCTGTAAAACAACCAGAAAAGGTAGCTATCATGCATTGTCAGGGACACCAAAAGGGGAACACCGATTTTGAAATTGGAAAATCGATTGGCAGAGGCTAAGCAGGCAGCTGAAATAACTGAGGTGAAGGCATTGTCTTTGATACCAGACGGTAAAATCCAAACTATATCCAAATTATACAAAAGAAGACTTAAAATTAATTGAAGATTTGAAAGGTAAAATGAAACCAGATGGATGAGTATATTTAAAAGATAACCACATAGTAATACTCTCTAGTTTGACATGGCCCATAGTTCTTACAGAACACAATAAAACGCATTGGGGAGCTGGCACACTGCATAAGAGCCTGAGTCAGACATTAGTGGGACGATATGATAAAACAAGTAACTCAACAATGTAGCATTTGCTTACACAATAACCCCAATACCAAGGATAGAATAAAATTTGGAATAATCGGTAAAGGAAATTATTTGGGGCAACAGTGGCAAATTGATTTTTCAGAACTCCCTAGAAAAGGGGGGTATCATTATTTACTGGTTCTGACTGACACGTTTTCAGGAAGGCCTGAAGCCTTTCCCTGTCGAACAAACAAAGCAAGAGAAGTGGTTAAAGTCTTGTTAAATGAAATAATACCATGCTTTGGGATTCTAGTAGCAATGTCTTCTGATAGAGTTTCACATTTTTGTGCACAAGTTGTAGAACAGATAAGTAAGATTCTAAAGATAGATTGGCAACTGCATACTCCTTCTAGACCACAGGCAAGTGGACAGGTAGAAAAAATGAACCATTTAATTAAACAATAAATAGCTAAAATTGGATAAGAAGCTAATTTGTCATGGCCTCAATCCCTCCCTTTAGCATTACTTGGAATTAGAGTTAAACCTAGAATAAAAGGAAATTTGAGTCCCTTCAAAATCTTATATGCAAGGCCATAGCAATTTCTATTGAGTGGAGAGGACCTAACGCAGTTAGGATCAGAATATTTATATGCTTATATAACTGAACTTCAGAAACAATTAAATAAAGTACATACATTTGTTTTAGGGACCAGGGCTAGAGGGTTGGATCAACCAATCCACCCCTTTAAGCTCGGGGATTATATATATATAAAGACTTTTTCAGGACAACCCGTGCAGGAAAAATGGAAGGAAAGTGGATGGGACCATACCAAGTATTACTGACAACACACACCGCCATGAAGATTAAGAAGCAAGCAGCTTGGATCCACAATTCAAGGGTGAAGAAGGCCCTGGCGAGGATATGGACCACCACTCCAATTGGACCAACAAAATTACGGTTTTCCAGATCCTAATGATTGCAGGGGTGCGGTTCTCGGATTTGGGGTGGGCAACTTGGGATGAGAACTTACACCTGACCTTAATACAAACAATTTCTCAAGTAACTCATAAGACGAACTGTTGGGTATGCACCCATCTGCCACAGCATGGGAATAAGGGTGTATCATTAATTGGGATTCCCTTGCCTGCAAACTTATCTTGGACTAATTTGTGGGAAAACACATCTCGGGGTCGAAAATATTAAGCAGTTTTGGAACTAGAAGTGAGTAGCTTCATGCCGTTAGAATCCTATTATGTATGTGTACAAAGGTGTAACCCGCCTAAGGGTATACGGATACTACTTATGTGGGAAATCAGACATCTTGTAATTGAACAATTGATATTAGTACGACTAGCGGCTGGGCAAATTCAACCAGCTGGACGGTTCCAGAAGGAAAAGGGTGGTATTGGCTATGCAGTGATACAGCCCGTAAGGTCTTGCCTGAGAATTGGAAGGGAACTTGCACTCTTGGAGCGGTAGTCCCCAATATGACAGTACATGATGTAGTGCCTCGAGGTTACTTGAGAAATCATATCCAGAGAATCAGATGAAAAATTAACAATCCATTGGTAGAGAGACACACCCCTTTTCATAGTTTTGTGCGATGGTTTATCCCATGGTTAGGAGTGAGTGAATTGGAAAAGGCAATAGTTAATATTTCTGCAATTATAGAGAAGTTAGAAAACAAAATTCTGGATGCTATAAAGGCTCAACAAGAAGAGATATCTAGTTTATCACAGGTAGTATTACAAAATCGGATGGCCCTAGACTTGTTACTGGCCACTCAAGGGGGAGTCTGTACAGTAATAAACACAAGTTGTTGTATGTATGTAGATCAGAGTGGAAGGATCTCTACCGACCTGGAAGAAATATGGAAGCAGACAAGGATCCTACATGAGATCAGTAAAGATGATCTTTCATGGAGTTTTAGTGAACTATGGAATAAGTTAACCTCCTGGTTGCCCAATTTCCAATGGTTGAAACAAGTATTCATTGCTCTAATCGTATTAGTAGTGTTAGGAATATTTGTGTGCATGTTGTTTAGATGCCTGCTTTGTTGTGTTACTGTAAATAATGAAAGTATCTGATGCAAAAGAATTTGCATGGGAAAAGAAAAGGGGGGATTGATTAAGGAGGTATTGGGGAGGCAAGGACAATCCCCAGACAAGGACTGTATATCTCGAAACAAGACACTGGAACTCATGATAAGGAAGTGGCAGGCGGACAGAGAAACGAATATAAGGACTATAAATCTCGAAACTGGACATTGGAATTCATTATAAAGATACAACAAACGGGAGAATTAGCAACAACCAGCTCTTGCAATTAAGAAACATGCCAATTGAGCAGTTTCCTGACCAAAGGTGAAAAGTACACTGTGAGGAAGACTCGGGGTCTTCCTCCCAAAGACCCCTGCCCACGTCCCAAAGACCCCTGCCCACAATTCTTGGAAGGCTCTGCGCAGGCGCAAGGTGCCAAAAGGCTAATTAGCATGAGAAGCGAGGGAAGGCGGGGATAGGTAATGCATATGTATAGGTGCTTGTAGAATATTGGTAGATTGATTGTAGAAATTCAAGACTGCTTTCTGCTTTGGGTATGCACGATAGGTGGAGAGATCCCCCGTGCATCCAGCGCTGCAATAAAGAGTATACCACTTAAAGGAATTTCGGCTTCGATCTTTGAATCAATTTGGCGACCCGGATGGGACAACCTCTCTGCCGGACTGCAGGACCCGCTGGAAACAGGACTCCCTAGGGTACCCCCGGGATTTCCCGGAGGGACTCCTCGACTCACCGGATCACTGCGGAGGCAGACAAGGACCCCATCATTGTAAATGAGTATATTCTTTATTCTGGTTTGGTTTTCTGGTAGACCGGTCATCTGGAACTGTCTGTAAGTCAGAAGGTGATGTTCTGCGAGGCAGTGTTTGGTATATACTTTGTGGTTAGCACCATAAGTACATGTTTGGGGACCTTAAGGAAGGAGCTCGCTTTAAGGTCCATCTGGAATTGTGTTGTCTATTTCGGTTTTCTGACTCATGGAGTATGGTATTTAACTCTGGTTATTGTTACTGCGATTTTGGCTATTTTCCTGGTGGTAATAGTAGGTTCGTGGCATTGTTCTAAGAAAGATATGGTTACGGTGTTACACAGTTCGGTTTTCTGACTTATCGCATGTGGAATTTGACTCTGACTATTGTTACTGTGATTTTGGCAATATTGCTGGTAATAGTAGTTTTGTGACATCGCTACTGAAAGATATTGCGTGCCCGTATTTTTGTGAGTGATACGTTTTGTGATACGCTTTTGTAAGTAACATGTGTATTCTGAAAGTGTAAACTGGAAACTGGGGGGGCAAACAAGCAGTGAAATTTTAAAGAAAAGTGTGTTAGGCTGTGTTTTAAGTCACTGGAAGGATATTGGAGGATCTGCCGGTGGAAGTGTGAACAGGAAAACATTGATAAAATATCGTAATCAGTGGTGGCCGCTTTATAAGCTGGAATGTGGAGAAAAGTGGCCCCTAAATGGAACTTTAAACTCTAATATTTTGCTACAGTTAATGTTGTTTTTTGAGAAGCAGAACAGGATGAAATGTTGTATACTGATGTTTCAGCATCTTGGTGGGAAAAGGTACGGAATTAAGTTGGCCCCTGACTGAACCTTTGATGTTGGCATTAGAGAAGTCCAGGCTGGAGAAAGATAAAGGAAGTGTTAAAAGGGTTGTTGAAAGTGTTAAAGGTGTTTGAAGTTGAATGAGCAGGGAAAGAGGATGTAGGAATGTTAATAGTTCTGCCTCTGCCCGAGGCAGAGATCTTAAAATCATGGGTGTTAGCCCTTTAGGGCAAAGGGACCATGATCGGTCCGAGAGAGTTGTCACAGAAACAGAAAAGACGTCAACTCTTAAAACAACCTGAGTTCATGTGCGAGCTCAGATTGCTGATGGGACCGTTCAGGGAACTGTGGACAATTGCATTCCCCTGACCGACCCCCACTAAGACCCGAATCATCCTGAAAATTATGAACGGTTAAGTAAATACTAAAACCTGGATGAACTGGGAATTGAGAATATGCTTCCAACAAGGTCTAAAAGAAAGCCCTATGGAATTTTTGGACCAACTCTGAAATTTAATGAAAATAAATAAATAAATAAATAAATAAATAAATAAATAAAACAAAACGGTTTGGACCTGGCTTTGGAGGACAAATTGACTAGCCTTTTCCTAGGGTAATCAACCCCTGATTTCAACAGGAATAACGGGGACCTGGGGAATCTACCCTAGCGGATCCTCCACTGGTTATAATGAAGCTAGGGGAGGAATGGAAGTGAAATTTCTTATTGCTATGGGGCAACGTATTCAGTTCTAAATCAAGCATTAATGCCTTCACAGAATTATTATGTTAGGGTAAAAGGTGTGTCGTGGTTTAACCCGGCCGGCAGCTAAACACCATGCAGCTGTTCGCTCCCCCTCCCCCTCCCTCTCTGGGACGGGGGAGAGAAATGGAAAGTGAAGCCCGTGAGTTGAGATAAAGACAGTTTAATAAGATAAAATAATAGTAATAATAATAATAATAATAATAATAATAATAATAATAATAATAATAATAATAATACAATGATGATAATAGTACCACTACTAATAATGTGTACAAACAAGTGATGCACAATGCAATTGCTCACCACCCGCTGACCGATGCCCAGCCTAACCCCGAGCAGTCCGGCCCCCTCCCCCTGGCTAGCCACCCCTATGTATTGTTTAGCCTGATGTCAGGTGCTATGGAATACCCCTTTGGCTAGTTTGGGTCACCTGTCCTGGGTCTGTCCCCTCCCAGCTCTTACTGCACCCCCAGCCTGCCTGTTGGCAGGACAGAGCAAGAAGCTGAGATGTCCTTGGCTTGGTATAAGCACTGCTCTGCAACAATTACAACATCGGGGTGTTATCAGCACTCTTCTCATCCTAAGCCAAAACATAGCATTCTACCAGCTACTAGGAAGAAAATTAACTCTGTTCTAACTGAAACCAGGACAAGGTGTAACCGAAAAGGCTTATTTTTGTGAACCTTTGAAGTACAAGTTAGGGAAACAATGGGGCATACACAGATTTTTATCTATGCCTAGCTCCTCATGGGCACTCTTAGGTAGAGATTTATTAGAGCAAGTAGGAGCAGAAATTGTCTTTGAAAAAGGGAAAATGGAATTAAGAACAGGAGAAGAACAACTAATAAATGTGTTAAGCTTGGCACTACTACAAACTGACCCTAAAAGTGAAATACCTTTAGAGATCACAGATCAAGTATGTCCAGGAGTTTGGGCTACCGAAGTCCCTGGAAGAGCTAAAAATGTGACCTTAATACTTATTAAATTAAAGCCAGGAGAGAAACCCGTTAAGGTTAAGTAATATCCTTTGAGGCTAGAAGATAGGAAAGGAATTAAAGAGATAATTGATAAATTTTTACAGGATGGATTATTGCTTGAATGCGAATCAGAATACAATGCACCCATATTGCCAATTAAAAAGGCAGATGAAAAAGCTATAGGCTAGTTCAGGATTTGAGGGCCATAAATAAAATCACTGAGGATATACATCCAGTAGTGGCAAACCCTTATACTTTGCTGACTAAGTTAAAGAATAGTCAAGTCTGGTTTACCGTACTGGATTTAAAAGATGCCTTCTTCTGCCTAGGCTTAGCCACAGAAAGCCAAAACCTATTCGCCTTTGAATGGGAAAATCCCGATTCAGGCAGAAAGACGCAGCTTACGTGGACATTACTACCTCAAGGATTCAAGAATAGCCCCACTATTTTTGGAAACCAATTAGCAAGGGAACTCGAAACATGGATACCTCCGGACACTGAAGGTGCTTTGTTACAATATGTAGATGATCTCTTAATAGCTACCGAGACTAAAGGGAGTTGTATTCAATGGACTATAAGTCGTCTTAATTTTCTGGGTTTAAATGGATCTCAAGTCTCTTGACAGAAAGTCCAGCTGGCTCAACAAAGTGTGACCTATCTGGGATTTGACATTTCGGAAGGACAACGAGAACTAGGAACTGAACATAAGGAAGTCATTTGCCGGACTCCAGAACCTCAAATGATAAAGGAGCTACAAACCTTTTTAGGAACGACAGGTTGGTGTCGCCTTTGGATTTATAATGATGGACTATTGGTAAAGCCTCTATGTGAATTGATAAAGATTAACCAGTCAAAGTTAGTCTGGACTGGAGAAGCACAAAAAGTCTTTAAACAACTTAAACAAGAACTGATGATTTTGAAATATCAAGCAATATTGGTAGAACAGGACGACGTGGAAATTGTGATAATTAATATTGTGAATCTAGCCTCTTTTCTTAGTGATGCTCCGGCACAACCTGTGATTCACGATTGTTTAGAAACTATAGAGACTGTGTATTCCAGCCGACCAGACCTTAAGGAGGAGCCCATGGAAGATGCGGAAGAAACTTGGTTCACGGATGGGAGCAGTTTTGTTACGCAAAGACAACGTAAAGCTGGATATGCTATAACAACTACTCAGCAGGTAATCGAGTCTAAGCCTTTACCCCCTGGAACATCAGCTCAAAAGGCGGAGATAGTTGCTCTCACGAGAGCATTGGAACTGGCAGCGGGAAAAAGGGTAAATATTTGGACAGATTCTAAATATACATTCGGCGTGGTACATGCTCATGGAGCAATTTGGAAAGAACATGGATTGCTGACCGCTCAGTGAAAACACAAAGTATGCTGAAGAAATTTTAAAATTGTTAGAGGCTGTAAAACAACCAGAAAAGGTAGCTATCATGCATTGTCAGGGACACCAAAAGGGGAACACCGATTTTGAAATTGGAAAATCGATTGGCAGAGGCTAAGCAGGCAGCTGAAATAACTGAGGTGAAGGCATTGTCTTTGATACCAGACGGTAAAATCCAAACTATATCCAAATTATACAAAAGAAGACTTAAAATTAATTGAAGATTTGAAAGGTAAAATGAATCCAGATGGATGAGTATATTTAAAAGATAAGCACATAGTAATACCCTCTAGTTTGACATGGCCCATAGTTCTTACAGAACACAATAAAACGCATTGGGGAGCTGGCACACTGCATAAGAGCCTGAGTCAGACATTAGTGGGACGATATGATAAAACAAGTAACTCAACAATGTAGCATTTGCTTACACAATAACCCCAATACCAAGAATAGAATAAAATTTGGAATAATCGGTAAAGGAAATTATTCGGGGCAACAGTGGCAAATTGATTTTTCAGAACTCCCTAGAAAAGGGGGGTATCATTATTTACTGGTTCTGACTGACACGTTTTCAGGAAGGCCTGAAGCCTTTCCCTGTCGAACAAACAAAGCAAGAGAAGTGGTTAAAGTCTTGTTAAATGAAATAATACCATGCGATGGGATTCTAGTAGCAATGTCTTCTGATAGAGTTTCACATTTTTGTGCACAAGTGGTAGAACAGATAAGTAAGATTCTAAAGATAGATTGGCAACTGCATACTCCTTCTAGACCACAGGCAAGTGGACAGGTAGAAAAAATGAACCATTTAATTAAACAATAAATAGCTAAAATTGGATAAGAAGCTAATTTGTCATGGCCTCAATCCCTCCTTTTAGCATTACTTGGAATTAGAGTTAAACCTAGAATAAAAGGAAATTTGAGTCCCTTCAAAATCTTATATGCAAGGCCATAGCAATTTCTATTGAGTGGAGAGGACCTAACGCAGTTAGGATCAGAATATTTATATGCTTATATAACTGAACTTCAGAAACAATTAAATAAAGTACATACATTTGTTTTAGGGACCAGGGCTAGAGGGTTGGATCAACCAATCCACCCCTTTAAGCTCGGGGATTATATATATATAAAGACTTTTTCAGGACAACCCGTGCAGGAAAAATGGAAGGAAAGTGGATGGGACCATACCAAGTATTACTGACAACACACACCGCCATGAAGATTAAGAAGCAAGCAGCTTGGATCCACAATTCAAGGGTGAAGAAGGCCCTGGCGAGGATATGGACCACCACTCCAATTGGACCAACAAAATTACGGTTTTCCAGATCCTAATGATTGCAGGGGTGCGGTTCTCGGATTTGGGGTGGGCAACTTGGGATCAGAACTTACACCTGACCTTAATACAAACAATTTCTCAAGTAACTCATAAGACGAACTGTTGGGTATGCACCCATCTGCCACAGCATGGGAATAAGGGTGTATCGTTAATTGGGATTCCCTTGCCTGCAAACTTATCTTGGACTAATTTGTGGGAAAACACATCTCGGGGTCGAAAATATTAAGCAGTTTTGGAACTAGAAGTGAGTAGCTTCATGCCGTTAGAATCCTATTATGTATGTGTACAAAGGTGTAACCCGCCTAAGGGTATAGGAAAACAGCATTGTATAAATACGGATACTACTTATGTGGGAAATCAGACATCTTGTAATTGAACAATTGATATTAGTACGACTAGCGGCTGGGCAAATTCAACCAGCTGGATGGTTCCAGAAGGAAAAGGGTGGTATTGGCTATGCAATGATACAGCCCGTAAGGTCTTGCCTGAGAATTGGAAGGGAACTTGCACTCTTGGAGCGGTAGTCCCCAGTATGACAGTACATGATGTAGTGCCTCGAGGTTACTTGAGAAATCATATCCGGAGAATCAGATGAAAAATTAACAATCCATTGGTAGAGAGACACACCCCTTTTCATAGTTTTGTGCGATGGTTTATCCCATGGTTAGGAGTGAGTGAATTGGAAAAGGCAATAGTTAATATTTCTGCAATTATAGAGAAGTTAGAAAACAAAATTCTGGATGCTATAAAGGCTCAACAAGAAGAGATATCTAGTTTATCACAGGTCGTATTACCAAATCGGATGGCCCTAGACTTGTTACTGGCCACTCAAGGGGGAGTCTGTACAGTAATAAACACAAGTTGTTGTATGTATGTAGATCAGAGTGGAAGGATCTCTACCGACCTGGAAGAAATATGGAAGCAGACAAGGATCCTACATGAGATCAGTAAAGATGATCTTTCATGGAGTTTTAGTGAACTATGGAATAAGTTAACCTCCTGGTTGCCCAATTTCCAATGGTTGAAACGAGTATTCATTGCTCTAATCGTATTAGTAGTGTTAGGAATATTTGTGTGCATGTTGTTTAGATGCCTGCTTTGTTGTGTTACTGTAAATAATGAAAGTATCTGATGCAAAAGAATTTGCATGGGAAAAGAAAAGGGGGGATTGATTAAGGAGGTATTGGGGAGGCAAGGACAATCCCCAGACAAGGACTGTATATCTCGAAACAAGACACTGGAACTCATGATAAGGAAGCGGCAGGCGGACAGAGAAACGGATGTAAGGACTATAAATCTTGAAACTGGACATTGGAATTCATTATAAAGATACAACAAACGGGAGAATTAGCAACAACCAGCTCTTACAATTAAGAAACATGCCAATTCAGCAGATTCCTGACCAAAGGTGAAAAGTACACTGTGAGGAAGACTCGGGGTCTTCCTCCCAAAGACCCCTGCCCACGTCCCAAAGACCCCTGCCCACAATTCTTGGAAGGCTCTGCGCAGGCGCAAGGTGCCAAAAGGCTAATTAGCATGAGAAGCGAGGGAAGGCGGGGATAGGTAATGCATATGTATAGGTGCTTGTAGAATATTGATAGATTGATTGTAGAAATTCAAGACTGCTTTCTGCTTTGGGTATGCACGATAGGTGGAGAGATCCCCCGTGCATCCAGCGCTGCAATAAAGAATATACCACTTAAAGGAATTTCGGCTTCGATCTTTGAATCAATTTGGCGACCCGGATGGGACAACCTCTCTGCCGGACCGCAGGACCCGCTGGGAACAGGACTCCCTAGGGTACCCCCAGGATTTCCCGGAGGGACTCCTCGACTCACCGGATCACTGCGGAGGCAGACAAGGACCCCATCATTGTAAGTGAGTATATTCTTTATTCTGGTTTGGTTTTCTGGTAGACCGGTCATCTGGAACTGTCTGTAAGTCAGAAGGTGATCTTCTGCGAGGCAGTGTTTGGTATATACTTTGTGGTTAGCACCATAAGTACATGTTTGGGGACCTTAAGGAAGGAGCTCGCTTTAAGGTCCATCTGGAATTGTGTTGTCTATTTCGGTTTTCTGACTCATGGAGTATGGTATTTAACTCTGGTTATTGTTACTGCGATTTTGGCTATTTTCCTGGTGGTAATAGTAGGTTCGTGGCATTGTTATAAGAAAGATATGGTTACGGTGTTACACAGTTCGGTTTTCTGACTTATCGCATGTGGAATTTGACTCTGACTATTGTTACTGTGATTTTGGCAATATTGCTGGTAATAGTAGTTTTGTGACATCGCTACTGAAAGATATTGCGTGCCCGTATTTTTGTGAGTGATACGTTTTGTGATACGCTTTTGTAAGTAACATGTGTATTCTGAAAGTGTAAACTGGAAACTGGGGGGGCAAACAAGCAGTGAAATTTTAAAGAAAAGTGTGTTAGGCTGTGTTTTAAGTCACTGGAAGGATATTGGAGGATCTGCCGGTGGAAGTGTGAACAGGAAAACATTGATAAAATATCGTAATCAGTGGTGGCCGCTTTATAAGCTGGAATGTGGAGAAAAGTGGCCCCTAAATGGAACTTTAAACTCTAATATTTTGCTACAGTGAATGTTGTTTTTTGAGAAGCAGAACAGGATGAAATGTTGTATACTGATGTTTCAGCATCTTGGTGGGAAAAGGTACGGAATTAAGTTGGCCCCTGACTGAACCTTTGATGTTGGCATTAGAGAAGTCCAGGCTGGAGAAAGATAAAGGAAGTGTTAAAAGGGTTGTTGAAAGTGTTAAAGGTGTTTGAAGTTGAATGAGCAGGGAAAGAGGATGTAGGAATGTTAATAGTTCTGCCTCTGCCCGAGGCAGAGATCTTAAAATCATGGGTGTTAGCCCTTTAGGGCAAAGGGACCATGATCGGTCCGACAGAGTTGTCACAGAAACAGAAAAGCAGTCAACTCTTAAAACAACCTGAGTTCATGTGCGAGCTCAGATTGCTGATGGGACCGTTCAGGGAACTGTGGACAATTGCATTCCCCTGACCGACCCCCACTAAGACCCGAATCGTCCTGAAAATTATGAACGGTTAAGTAAATACTAAAACCTGGATGAATTGGGAATTGAGAATATGCTTCCAACAAGGTCTAAAAGAAAGCCCTATGGAATTTTTGGACCAACTCTGAAATGTAATGAAAATAAATAAATAAATAAATAAATAAATAAAACAAAACGGTTTGGACCTGGCTTTGGAGGACAAATTGACTAGCCTTTTCCTAGGGTAATCAACCCCTGATTTCAACAGGAATAACGGGGACCTGGGGAATCTACCCTAGCGGATCCTCCACTGGTTATAATGAAGCTAGGGGAGGAATGGAAGTGAAATTTCTTATTGCTATGGGGCAACGTATTCAGTTCTAAATCAAGCATGAATGCCTTCACAGAATTATTATGTTAGGGTAAAAGGTGTGTCGTGGTTTAACCCGGCCGGCAGCTAAACACCACGCAGCTGTTCGCTCCCCCTCCCCCTCCCTCTCTGGGACGGGGGAGAGAAATGGAAAGTGAAGCCCGTGAGTTGAGATAAAGACAGTTTAATAAGATAAAATAATAGTAATAGTAATAGTAATAGTAATAGTAATAGTAATAGTAATAGTAATAATAATAATAATAATAATAATAATAAAATGATGATAATAGTACCACTGCTAATAATGTGTACAAACAAGTGATGCACAATGCAATTGCTCACCACCCGCTGACCGATGCCCAGCCTAACCCCGAGCAGTCCGGCCCCCTCCCCCTGGCTAGCCACCCCTATGTATTGTTTAGCCTGACGTCAGATGCTATGGAATACCCCTTTGGCTAGTTTGGGTCACCTGTCCTGGGTCTGTCCCCTCCCAGCTCTTACTGCACCCCCAGCCTGCCTGTTGGCAGGACAGAGCAAGAAGCTGAGATGTCCTTGGCTTGGTATAAGCACTGCTCTGCAACAATTAAAACATCGGGGTGTTATCAGCACTCTTCTCATCCTAAGCCAAAACATAGCATTCTACCAGCTACTAGGAAGAAAATTAACTCTGTTCTAACTGAAACCAGGACAAGGTGTAACCGAAAAGGCTTATTTTTGTGAACCTTTGAAGTACAAGTTAGGGAAACAATGGGGCATACACAGATTTTTATCTATGCCTAGCTCCTCATGGGCACTCTTAGGTAGAGATTTATTAGAGCAAGTAGGAGCAGAAATTGTCTTTGAAAAAGGGAAAATGGAATTAAGAACAGGAGAAGAACAACTAATAAATGTGTTAAGCTTGGCACTAATACAAAGTGACCCTAAAAGTGAAATACCTTTAGAGATCACAGATCAAGTATGTCCAGGAGTTTGGGCTACCGAAGTCCCTGGAAGAGCTAAAAATGTGACCTTAATAATTATTAAATTAAAGCCAGGAGAGAAACCCGTTAAGGTTAAGTAATATCCTTTGAGGCTAGAAGATAGGAAAGGAATTAAAGAGATAATTGATAAATTTTTACAGGATGGATTATTGCTTGAATGCGAATCAGAATACAATGCACCCATATTGCCAATTAAAAAGGCAGATGAAAAAGCTATAGGCTAGTTCAGGATTTGAGGGCCATAAATAAAATCACTGAGGATATACATCCAGTAGTGGCAAACCCTTATACTTTGCTGACTAAATTAAAGAATAGTCAAGTCTGGTTTACCGTACTGGATTTAAAAGATGCCTTCTTCTGCCTAGGCTTAGCCACAGAAAGCCAAAACCTATTCGCCTTTGAATGGGAAAATCCCGATTCAGGCAGAAAGACGCAGCTTACGTGGACATTACTACCTCAAGGATTCAAGAATAGCCCCACTATTTTTGGAAACCAATTAGCAAGGGAACTCGAAACATGGATACCTCCGGACACTGAAGGTGCTTTGTTACAATATGTAGATGATCTCTTAATAGCTACCGAGACTAAAGGCAGTTGTATTCAATGGACTATAAGTCGTCTTAATTTTCTGGGTTTAAATGGATATCAAGTCTCTTGACAGAAAGTCCAGCTGGCTCAACAAAGTGTGACCTATCTGGGATTTGACATTTCGGAAGGACAACGAGGACTAGGAACTGAACATAAGGAAGTCATTTGCCGGACTCCAGAACCTCAAATGGTAAAGGAGCTACAAACCTTTTTAGGAATGACAGGTTGGTGTCGCCTTTGGATTTATAATGATGGACTATTGGTAAAGCCTCTATGTGAATTGATAAAGATTAACCAGTCAAAGTTAGTCTGGACTGGAGAAGCACAAAAAGTCTTTAAACAACTTAAACAAGAATTGATGATTTTGAAATATCAAGCAATATTGGTAGAACAGGACGACGTGGAAATTGTGATAATTAATATTGTGAATCTAGCCTCTTTTCTTAGTGATGCTCCGGCACAACCTGTGATTCACGATTGTTTAGAAACTATAGAGACTGTGTATTCCAGCCGACCAGACCTTAAGGAGGAGCCCATGGAAGATACGGAAGAAACTTGGTTCATGGATGGGAGCAGTTTTGTTACGCAAAGACAACGTAAAGCTGGATATGCTATAACAACTACTCAGCAGGTAATCGAGTCTAAGCCTTTACCCCCTGGAACATCAGCTCAAAAGGCGGAGATAGTTGCTCTCACGAGAGCATTGGAACTGGCAGCGGGAAAAAGGGTAAATATTTGGACGGATTCTAAATATACATTCGGCGTGGTACATGCTCATGGAGCAATTTGGAAAGAACATGGATTGCTGACCGCTCAGTGAAAACACAAAGTATGCTGAAGAAATTTTAAAATTGTTAGAGGCTGTAAAACAACCAGAAAAGGTAGCTATCATGCATTGTCAGGGACACCAAAAGGGGAACACCGATTTTGAAATTGGAAAATCGATTGGCAGAGGCTAAGCAGGCAGCTGAAATAACTGAGGTGAAGGCATTGTCTTTGATACCAGACGGTAAAATCCAAACTATATCCAAATTATACAAAAGAAGACTTAAAATTAATTGAAGATTTGAAAGGTAAAATGAAACCAGATGGATGAGTATATTTAAAAGATAACCACATAGTAATACCCTCTAGTTTGACATGGCCCATAGTTCTTACAGAACACAATAAAACGCATTGGGGAGCTGGCACACTGCATAAGAGCCTGAGTCAGACATTAGTGGGACGATATGATAAAACAAGTAACTCAACAATGTAGCATTTGCTTACACAATAACCCCAATACCAAGGACAGAATAAAATTTGGAATAATCGGTAAAGGAAATTATTCGGGGCAACAGTGGCAAATTGATTTTTCAGAACTCCCTAGGAAAGGGGGGTATCATTATTTACTGGTTCTGACTGACACGTTTTCAGGAAGGCCTGAAGCCTTTCCCTGTCGAACAAACAAAGCAAGAGAAGTGGTTAAAGTCTTGTTAAATGAAATAATACCATGCTTTGGGATTCTAGTAGCAATGTCTTCTGATAGAGTTTCACATTTTTGTGCACAAGTGGTAGAACAGATAAGTAAGATTCTAAAGATAGATTGGCAACCGCATACTCCTTCTAGACCACAGGCAAGTGGACAGGTAGAAAAAATGAACCATTTAATTAAACAATAAATAGCTAAAATTGGATAAGAAGCTAATTTGTCATGGCCTCAATCCCTCCCTTTAGCATTACTTGGAATTAGAGTTAAACCTAGAATAAAAGGAAATTTGAGTCCCTTCAAAATCTTATATGCAAGGCCATAGCAATTTCTATTGAGTGGAGAGGACCTAACGCAGTTAGGATCAGAATATTTATATGCGTATATAACTGAACTTCAGAAACAATTAAATAAAGTACATAAATTTGTTTTAGGGACCAGGGCTAGAGGGTTGGATCAACCAATCCACCCCTTTAAGCTCGGGGAATATATATATATAAAGACTTTTTCAGGACAACCCCTGCAGGAAAAATAGAAGGAAAGTGGATGGGACCATACCAAGTATTACTGACAACACACACCGCCATGAAGATTAAGAAGCAAGCAGCTTGGATCCACAATTCAAGGGTGAAGAAGGCCCCGGCGAGGATATGGACCACCACTCCAATTGGACCAACAAAATTACGGTTTTCCAGATCCTAATGATTGCAGGGGTGCGGTTCTCGGATTTGGGGTGGGCAACTTGGGATGAGAACTTACACCTGACCTTAATACAAACAATTTCTCAAGTAACTCATAAGACGAACTGTTGGGTATGCACCCATCTGCCACAGCATGGGAATAAGGGTGTATCGTTAATTGGGATTCCCTTGCCTGCAAACTTATCTTGGACTAATTTGTGGGAAAACACATCTCGGGGTCGAAAATATTAAGCAGTTTTGGAACTAGAAGTGAGTAGCTTCATGCCGTTAGAATCCTATTATGTATGTGTACAAAGGTGTAACCCGCCTAAGGGTATAGGAAAACAGCATTGTATAAATACGGATACTACTTATGTGGGAAATCAGACATCTTGTAATTGAACAATTGATATTAGTACGACTAGCGGCTGGGCAAATTCAACCAGCTGGATGGTTCCAGAAGGAAAAGGGTGGTATTGGCTATGCAATGATACAGCCCGTAAGGTCTTGCCTGAGAATTGGAAGGGAACTTGCACTCTTGGAGCGGTAGTCCCCAATATGACAGTACATGATGTAGTGCCTCGAGGTTACTTGAGAAATCATATCCGGAGAATCAGATGAAAAATTAACAATCCATTGGTAGAGAGACACACCCCTTTTCATAGTTTTGTGCGATGGTTTATCCCATGGTTAGGAGTGAGTGAATTGGAAAAGGCAATAGTTAATATTTCTGCAATTATAGAGAAGTTAGAAAACAAAATTCTGGATGCTATAAAGGCTCAACAAGAAGAGATATCTAGTTTATCACAGGTCGTATTACCAAATCGGATGGCCCTAGACTTGTTACTGGCCACTCAAGGGGGAGTCTGTACAGTAATAAACACAAGTTGTTGTATGTATGTAGATCAGAGTGGAAGGATCTCTACCGACCTGGAAGAAATATGGAAGCAGACAAGGATCCTACATGAGATCAGTAAAGATGATCTTTCATGGAGTTTTAGTGAACTATGGAATAAGTTAACCTCCTGGTTGCCCAATTTCCAATGGTTGAAACGAGTATTCATTGCTCTAATCGTATTAGTAGTGTTAGGAATATTTGTGTGCATGTTGTTTAGATGCCTGCTTTGTTGTGTTACTGTAAATAATGAAAGTATCTGATGCAAAAGAATTTGCATGGGAAAAGAAAAGGGGGGATTGATTAAGGAGGTATTGGGGAGGCAAGGACAATCCCCAGACAAGGACTGTATATCTCGAAACAAGACACTGGAACTCATGATAAGGAAGCGGCAGGCGGACAGAGAAACGAATGTAAGGACTATAAATCTCGAAACTGGACATTGGAATTCATTATAAAGATACAACAAACGGGAGAATTAGCAACAACCAGCTCTTGCAATTAAGAAACATGCCAATTCAGCAGATTCCTGACCAAAGGTGAAAAGTACACTGTGAGGAAGACTCGGGGTCTTCCTCCCAAAGACCCCTGCCCACGTCCCAAAGACCCCTGCCCACAATTCTTGGAAGGCTCTGCGCAGGCGCAAGGTGCCAAAAGGCTAATTAGCATGAGAAGCGAGGGAAGGCGGGGATAGGTAATGCATATGTATAGGTGCTTGTAGAATATTGATAGATTGATTGTAGAAATTCAAGACTGCTTTCTGCTTTGGGTATGCACGATAGGTGGAGAGATCCCCCGTGCATCCAGCGCTGCAATAAAGAGTATACCACTTAAAGGAATTTCGGCTTCGATCTTTGAATCAATTTGGCGACCCGGATGGGACAACCTCTCTGCCGGACTGCAGGACCCGCTGGAAACAGGACTCCCTAGGGTACCCCCGGGATTTCCCGGAGGGACTCCTCGACTCACCGGATCACTGCGGAGGCAGACAAGGACCCCATCATTGTAAGTGAGTATATTCTTTATTCTGGTTTGGTTTTCTGGTAGACCGGTCATCTGGAACTGTCTGTAAGTCAGAAGGTGATCTTCTGCGAGGCAGTGTTTGGTATATACTTTGTGGTTAGCACCATAAGTACATGTTTGGGGACCTTAAGGAAGGAGCTCGCTTTAAGGTCCATCTGGAATTGTGTTGTCTATTTCGGTTTTCTGACTCATGGAGTATGGTATTTAACTCTGGTTATTGTTACTGCGATTTTGGCTATTTTCCTGGTGGTAATAGTAGGTTCGTGGCATTGTTATAAGAAAGATATCGTTACGGTGTTACACAGTTCGGTTTTCTGACTTATCGCATGTGGAATTTGACTATTGTTACTGTGATTTTGGCAATATTGCTGGTAATAGTAGTTTTGTGACATCGCTACTGAAAGATATTGCGTGCCCGTATTTTTGTGAGTGATACGTTTTGTGATACGCTTTTGTAAGTAACATGTGTATTCTGAAAGTGTAAACTGGAAACTGGGGGGGCAAACAAGCAGTGAAATTTTAAAGAAAAGTGTGTTAGGCTGTGTTTTAAGTCACTGGAAGGATATTGGAGGATCTGCCGGTGGAAGTGTGAACAGGAAAACATTGATAAAATATCGTAATCAGTGGTGGCCGCTTTATAAGCTGGAATGTGGAGAAAAGTGGCCCCTAAATGGAACTTTAAACTCTAATATTTTGCTACAGTTAATGTTGTTTTTTGAGAAGCAGAACAGGATGAAATGTTGTATACTGATGTTTCAGCATCTTGGTGGGAAAAGGTACGGAATTAAGTTGGCCCCTGACTGAACCTTTGATGTTGGCATTAGAGAAGTCCAGGCTGGAGAAAGATAAAGGAAGTGTTAAAAGGGTTGTTGAAAGTGTTAAAGGTGTTTGAAGTTGAATGAGCAGGGAAAGAGGATGTAGGAATGTTAATAGTTCTGCCTCTGCCCGAGGCAGAGATCTTAAAATCATGGGTGTTAGCCCTTTAGGGCAAAGGGACCATGATCGGTCCGAGAGAGTTGTCACAGAAACAGGAAAGAGGTCAACTCTTAAAACAACCTGAGTTCATGTGCGAGCTCAGATTGCTGATGGGACCGTTCAGGGAACTGTGGACAATTGCATTCCCCTGACCGACCCCCACTAAGACCCGAATCGTCCTGAAAATTATGAACGGTTAAGTAAATACTAAAACCTGGATGAATTGGGAATTGAGAATATGCTTCCAACAAGGTCTAAAAGAAAGCCCTATGGAATTTTTGGACCAACTCTGAAATGTAATGAAAATAAATAAATAAATAAATAAATAAATAAAACGGTTTGGACCTGGCTTTGGAGGACAAATTGACTAGCCTTTTCCTAGGGTAATCAACCCCTGATTTCAACAGGAATAACGGGGACCTGGGGAATCTACCCTAGCGGATCCTCCACTGGTTATAATGAAGCTAGGGGAGGAATGGAAGTGAAATTTCTTATTGCTATGGGGCAACGTATTCAGTTCTAAATCAAGCATTAATGCCTTCACAGAATTATTATGTTAGGGTAAAAGGTGTGTCGTGGTTTAACCCGGCCGGCAGCTAAACACCACGCAGCTGTTCGCTCCCCCTCCCCCTCCCTCTCTGGGACGGGGGAGAGAAATGGAAAGTGAAGCCCGTGAGTTGAGATAAAGACAGTTTAATAAGATAAAATAATAGTAATAGTAATAGTAATAGTAATAGTAATAGTAATAGTAATAATAATAATAATAATAATAATAATAAAATGATGATAATAGTACCACTGCTAATAATGTGTACAAACAAGTGATGCACAATGCAATTGCTCACCACCCGCTGACCGATGCCCAGCCTAACCCCGAGCAGTCCGGCCCCCTCCCCCTGGCTAGCCACCCCTATGTATTGTTTAGCCTGACGTCAGATGCTATGGAATACCCCTTTGGCTAGTTTGGGTCACCTGTCCTGGGTCTGTCCCCTCCCAGCTCTTACTGCACCCCCAGCCTGCCTGTTGGCAGGACAGAGCAAGAAGCTGAGATGTCCTTGGCTTGGTATAAGCACTGCTCTGCAACAATTAAAACATCGGGGTGTTATCAGCACTCTTCTCATCCTAAGCCAAAACATAGCATTCTACCAGCTACTAGGAAGAAAATTAACTCTGTTCTAACTGAAACCAGGACAAGGTGTAACCGAAAAGGCTTATTTTTGTGAACCTTTGAAGTACAAGTTAGGGAAACAATGGGGCATACACAGATTTTTATCTATGCCTAGCTCCTCATGGGCACTCTTAGGTAGAGATTTATTAGAGCAAGTAGGAGCAGAAATTGTCTTTGAAAAAGGGAAAATGGAATTAAGAACAGGAGAAGAACAACTAATAAATGTGTTAAGCTTGGCACTAATACAAACTGACCCTAAAAGTGAAATACCTTTAGAGATCACAGATCAAGTATGTCCAGGAGTTTGGGCTACCGAAGTCCCTGGAAGAGCTAAAAATGTGACCTTAATAATTATTAAATTAAAGCCAGGAGAGAAACCCGTTAAGGTTAAGTAATATCCTTTGAGGCTAGAAGATAGGAAAGGAATTAAAGAGATAATTGATAAATTTTTACAGGATGGATTATTGCTTGAATGCGAATCAGAATACAATGCACCCATATTGCCAATTAAAAAGGCAGATGAAAAAGCTATAGGCTAGTTCAGGATTTGAGGGCCATAAATAAAATCACTGAGGATATACATCCAGTAGTGGCAAACCCTTATACTTTGCTGACTAAATTAAAGAATAGTCAAGTCTGGTTTACCGTACTGGATTTAAAAGATGCCTTCTTCTGCCTAGGCTTAGCCACAGAAAGCCAAAACCTATTCGCCTTTGAATGGGAAAATCCCGATTCAGGCAGAAAGACGCAGCTTACGTGGACATTACTACCTCAAGGATTCAAGAATAGCCCCACTATTTTTGGAAACCAATTAGCAAGGGAACTCGAAACATGGATACCTCCGGACACTGAAGGTGCTTTGTTACAATATGTAGATGATCTCTTAATAGCTACCGAGACTAAAGGCAGTTGTATTCAATGGACTATAAGTCGTCTTAATTTTCTGGGTTTAAATGGATATCAAGTCTCTTGACAGAAAGTCCAGCTGGCTCAACAAAGTGTGACCTATCTGGGATTTGACATTTCGGAAGGACAACGAGGACTAGGAACTGAACATAAGGAAGTCATTTGCCGGACTCCAGAACCTCAAATGGTAAAGGAGCTACAAACCTTTTTAGGAATGACAGGTTGGTGTCGCCTTTGGATTTATAATGATGGACTATTGGTAAAGCCTCTATGTGAATTGATAAAGATTAACCAGTCAAAGTTAGTCTGGACTGGAGAAGCACAAAAAGTCTTTAAACAACTTAAACAAGAATTGATGATTTTGAAATATCAAGCAATATTGGTAGAACAGGACGACGTGGAAATTGTGATAATTAATATTGTGAATCTAGCCTCTTTTCTTAGTGATGCTCCGGCACAACCTGTGATTCACGATTGTTTAGAAACTATAGAGACTGTGTATTCCAGCCGACCAGACCTTAAGGAGGAGCCCATGGAAGATACGGAAGAAACTTGGTTCATGGATGGGAGCAGTTTTGTTACGCAAAGACAACGTAAAGCTGGATATGCTATAACAACTACTCAGCAGGTAATCGAGTCTAAGCCTTTACCCCCTGGAACATCAGCTCAAAAGGCGGAGATAGTTGCTCTCACGAGAGCATTGGAACTGGCAGCGGGAAAAAGGGTAAATATTTGGACGGATTCTAAATATACATTCGGCGTGGTACATGCTCATGGAGCAATTTGGAAAGAACATGGATTGCTGACCGCTCAGTGAAAACACAAAGTATGCTGAAGAAATTTTAAAATTGTTAGAGGCTGTAAAACAACCAGAAAAGGTAGCTATCATGCATTGTCAGGGACACCAAAAGGGGAACACCGATTTTGAAATTGGAAAATCGATTGGCAGAGGCTAAGCAGGCAGCTGAAATAACTGAGGTGAAGGCATTGTCTTTGATACCAGACGGTAAAATCCAAACTATATCCAAATTATACAAAAGAAGACTTAAAATTAATTGAAGATTTGAAAGGTAAAATGAAACCAGATGGATGAGTATATTTAAAAGATAACCACATAGTAATACCCTCTAGTTTGACATGGCCCATAGTTCTTACAGAACACAATAAAACGCATTGGGGAGCTGGCACACTGCATAAGAGCCTGAGTCAGACATTAGTGGGACGATATGATAAAACAAGTAACTCAACAATGTAGCATTTGCTTACACAATAACCCCAATACCAAGGACAGAATAAAATTTGGAATAATCGGTAAAGGAAATTATTCGGGGCAACAGTGGCAAATTGATTTTTCAGAACTCCCTAGGAAAGGGGGGTATCATTATTTACTGGTTCTGACTGACACGTTTTCAGGAAGGCCTGAAGCCTTTCCCTGTCGAACAAACAAAGCAAGAGAAGTGGTTAAAGTCTTGTTAAATGAAATAATACCATGCTTTGGGATTCTAGTAGCAATGTCTTCTGATAGAGTTTCACATTTTTGTGCACAAGTGGTAGAACAGATAAGTAAGATTCTAAAGATAGATTGGCAACCGCATACTCCTTCTAGACCACAGGCAAGTGGACAGGTAGAAAAAATGAACCATTTAATTAAACAATAAATAGCTAAAATTGGATAAGAAGCTAATTTGTCATGGCCTCAATCCCTCCCTTTAGCATTACTTGGAATTAGAGTTAAACCTAGAATAAAAGGAAATTTGAGTCCCTTCAAAATCTTATATGCAAGGCCATAGCAATTTCTATTTAGTGGAGAGGACCTAACGCAGTTAGGATCAGAATATTTATATGCGTATATAACTGAACTTCAGAAACAATTAAATAAAGTACATAAATTTGTTTTAGGGACCAGGGCTAGAGGGTTGGATCAACCAATCCACCCCTTTAAGCTCGGGGAATATATATATATAAAGACTTTTTCAGGACAACCCCTGCAGGAAAAATAGAAGGAAAGTGGATGGGACCATACCAAGTATTACTGACAACACACACCGCCATGAAGATTAAGAAGCAAGCAGCTTGGATCCACAATTCAAGGGTGAAGAAGGCCCCGGCGAGGATATGGACCACCACTCCAATTGGACCAACAAAATTACGGTTTTCCAGATCCTAATGATTGCAGGGGTGCGGTTCTCGGATTTGGGGTGGGCAACTTGGGATGAGAACTTACACCTGACCTTAATACAAACAATTTCTCAAGTAACTCATAAGACGAACTGTTGGGTATGCACCCATCTGCCACAGCATGGGAATAAGGGTGTATCGTTAATTGGGATTCCCTTGCCTGCAAACTTATCTTGGACTAATTTGTGGGAAAACACATCTCGGGGTCGAAAATATTAAGCAGTTTTGGAACTAGAAGTGAGTAGCTTCATGCCGTTAGAATCCTATTATGTATGTGTACAAAGGTGTAACCCGCCTAAGGGTATAGGAAAACAGCATTGTATAAATACGGATACTACTTATGTGGGAAATCAGACATCTTGTAATTGAACAATTGATATTAGTACGACTAGCGGCTGGGCAAATTCAACCAGCTGGATGGTTCCAGAAGGAAAAGGGTGGTATTGGCTATGCAATGATACAGCCCGTAAGGTCTTGCCTGAGAATTGGAAGGGAACTTGCACTCTTGGAGCGGTAGTCCCCAATATGACAGTACATGATGTAGTGCCTCGAGGTTACTTGAGAAATCATATCCGGAGAATCAGATGAAAAATTAACAATCCATTGGTAGAGAGACACACCCCTTTTCATAGTTTTGTGCGATGGTTTATCCCATGGTTAGGAGTGAGTGAATTGGAAAAGGCAATAGTTAATATTTCTGCAATTATAGAGAAGTTAGAAAACAAAATTCTGGATGCTATAAAGGCTCAACAAGAAGAGATATCTAGTTTATCACAGGTCGTATTACCAAATCGGATGGCCCTAGACTTGTTACTGGCCACTCAAGGGGGAGTCTGTACAGTAATAAACACAAGTTGTTGTATGTATGTAGATCAGAGTGGAAGGATCTCTACCGACCTGGAAGAAATATGGAAGCAGACAAGGATCCTACATGAGATCAGTAAAGATGATCTTTCATGGAGTTTTAGTGAACTATGGAATAAGTTAACCTCCTGGTTGCCCAATTTCCAATGGTTGAAACGAGTATTCATTGCTCTAATCGTATTAGTAGTGTTAGGAATATTTGTGTGCATGTTGTTTAGATGCCTGCTTTGTTGTGTTACTGTAAATAATGAAAGTATCTGATGCAAAAGAATTTGCATGGGAAAAGAAAAGGGGGGATTGATTAAGGAGGTATTGGGGAGGCAAGGACAATCCCCAGACAAGGACTGTATATCTCGAAACAAGACACTGGAACTCATGATAAGGAAGCGGCAGGCGGACAGAGAAACGAATGTAAGGACTATAAATCTCGAAACTGGACATTGGAATTCATTATAAAGATACAACAAACGGGAGAATTAGCAACAACCAGCTCTTGCAATTAAGAAACATGCCAATTCAGCAGATTCCTGACCAAAGGTGAAAAGTACACTGTGAGGAAGACTCGGGGTCTTCCTCCCAAAGACCCCTGCCCACGTCCCAAAGACCCCTGCCCACAATTCTTGGAAGGCTCTGCGCAGGCGCAAGGTGCCAAAAGGCTAATTAGCATGAGAAGCGAGGGAAGGCGGGGATAGGTAATGCATATGTATAGGTGCTTGTAGAATATTGATAGATTGATTGTAGAAATTCAAGACTGCTTTCTGCTTTGGGTATGCACGATAGGTGGAGAGATCCCCCGTGCATCCAGCGCTGCAATAAAGAGTATACCACTTAAAGGAATTTCGGCTTCGATCTTTGAATCAATTTGGCGACCCGGATGGGACAACCTCTCTGCCGGACTGCAGGACCCGCTGGAAACAGGACTCCCTAGGGTACCCCCGGGATTTCCCGGAGGGACTCCTCGACTCACCGGATCACTGCGGAGGCAGACAAGGACCCCATCATTGTAAGTGAGTATATTCTTTATTCTGGTTTGGTTTTCTGGTAGACCGGTCATCTGGAACTGTCTGTAAGTCAGAAGGTGATCTTCTGCGAGGCAGTGTTTGGTATATACTTTGTGGTTAGCACCATAAGTACATGTTTGGGGACCTTAAGGAAGGAGCTCGCTTTAAGGTCCATCTGGAATTGTGTTGTCTATTTCGGTTTTCTGACTCATGGAGTATGGTATTTAACTCTGGTTATTGTTACTGCGATTTTGGCTATTTTCCTGGTGGTAATAGTAGGTTCGTGGCATTGTTATAAGAAAGATATCGTTACGGTGTTACACAGTTCGGTTTTCTGACTTATCGCATGTGGAATTTGACTATTGTTACTGTGATTTTGGCAATATTGCTGGTAATAGTAGTTTTGTGACATCGCTACTGAAAGATATTGCGTGCCCGTATTTTTGTGAGTGATACGTTTTGTGATACGCTTTTGTAAGTAACATGTGTATTCTGAAAGTGTAAACTGGAAACTGGGGGGGCAAACAAGCAGTGAAATTTTAAAGAAAAGTGTGTTAGGCTGTGTTTTAAGTCACTGGAAGGATATTGGAGGATCTGCCGGTGGAAGTGTGAACAGGAAAACATTGATAAAATATCGTAATCAGTGGTGGCCGCTTTATAAGCTGGAATGTGGAGAAAAGTGGCCCCTAAATGGAACTTTAAACTCTAATATTTTGCTACAGTTAATGTTGTTTTTTGAGAAGCAGAACAGGATGAAATGTTGTATACTGATGTTTCAGCATCTTGGTGGGAAAAGGTACGGAATTAAGTTGGCCCCTGACTGAACCTTTGATGTTGGCATTAGAGAAGTCCAGGCTGGAGAAAGATAAAGGAAGTGTTAAAAGGGTTGTTGAAAGTGTTAAAGGTGTTTGAAGTTGAATGAGCAGGGAAAGAGGATGTAGGAATGTTAATAGTTCTGCCTCTGCCCGAGGCAGAGATCTTAAAATCATGGGTGTTAGCCCTTTAGGGCAAAGGGACCATGATCGGTCCGAGAGAGTTGTCACAGAAACAGGAAAGAGGTCAACTCTTAAAACAACCTGAGTTCATGTGCGAGCTCAGATTGCTGATGGGACCGTTCAGGGAACTGTGGACAATTGCATTCCCCTGACCGACCCCCACTAAGACCCGAATCGTCCTGAAAATTATGAACGGTTAAGTAAATACTAAAACCTGGATGAATTGGGAATTGAGAATATGCTTCCAACAAGGTCTAAAAGAAAGCCCTATGGAATTTTTGGACCAACTCTGAAATGTAATGAAAATAAATAAATAAATAAATAAATAAATAAAACGGTTTGGACCTGGCTTTGGAGGACAAATTGACTAGCCTTTTCCTAGGGTAATCAACCCCTGATTTCAACAGGAATAACGGGGACCTGGGGAATCTACCCTAGCGGATCCTCCACTGGTTATAATGAAGCTAGGGGAGGAATGGAAGTGAAATTTCTTATTGCTATGGGGCAACGTATTCAGTTCTAAATCAAGCATTAATGCCTTCACAGAATTATTATGTTAGGGTAAAAGGTGTGTCGTGGTTTAACCCGGCCGGCAGCTAAACACCACGCAGCTGTTCGCTCCCCCTCCCCCTCCCTCTCTGGGACGGGGGAGAGAAATGGAAAGTGAAGCCCGTGAGTTGAGATAAAGACAGTTTAATAAGATAAAATAATAGTAATAGTAATAGTAATAGTAATAGTAATAGTAATAGTAATAATAATAATAATAATAATAATAATAAAATGATGATAATAGTACCACTGCTAATAATGTGTACAAACAAGTGATGCACAATGCAATTGCTCACCACCCGCTGACCGATGCCCAGCCTAACCCCGAGCAGTCCGGCCCCCTCCCCCTGGCTAGCCACCCCTATGTATTGTTTAGCCTGATGTCAGGTGCTATGGAATACCCCTTTGGCTAGTTTGGGTCACCTGTCCTGGGTCTGTCCCCTCCCAGCTCTTACTGCACCCCCAGCCTGCCTGTTGGCAGGACAGTGCAAGAAGCTGAGATGTCCTTGGCTTGGTATAAGCATTGCTCTGCAACAATTGAAACATCGGGGTGTTATCAGCACTCTTCTCATCCTAAGCCAAAACATAGCATTCTACCAGCTACTAGGAAGAAAATTAACTCTGTTCTAACTGAAACCAGGACAAGGTGTAACCGAAAAGGCTTATTTTTGTGAATCTTTGAAGTACAAGTTAGGGAAACAATGGGGCATACACAGATTTTTATCTATGCCTAGCTCCTCATGGGCACTCTTAGGTAGAGATTTATTAGAGGAAGTAGGAGCAGAAATTGTCTTTGAAAAAGGGAAAATGGAATTAAGAACAGGAGAAGAACAACTAATAAATGTGTTAAGCTTGGCACTAATACAAACTGACCCTAAAAGTGAAATACCTTTAGAGATCACAGATCAAGTATGTCCAGGAGTTTGGGCTACCGAAGTCCCTGGAAGAGCTAAAAATGTGACCTTAATAATTATTAAATTAAAGCCAGGAGAGAAACCCGTTAAGGTTAAGTAATATCCTTTGAGGCTAGAAGATAGGAAAGGAATTAAAGAGATAATTGATAAATTTTTACAGGATGGATTATTGCTTGAATGCGAATCAGAATACAATGCACCCATATTGCCAATTAAAAAGGCAGATGAAAAAGCTATAGGCTAGTTCAGGATTTGAGGGCCATAAATAAAATCACTGAGGATATACATCCAGTAGTGGCAAACCCTTATATTTTGCTGACTAAATTAAAGAATAGTCAAGTCTGGTTTACCGTACTGGATTTAAAAGATGCCTTCTTCTGCCTAGGCTTAGCCACAGAAAGCCAAAACCTATTCGCCTTTGAATGGGAAAATCCCGATTCAGGCAGAAAGACGCAGCTTACATGGACATTACTACCTCAAGGATTCAAGAATAGCCCCACTATTTTTGGAAACCAATTAGCAAGGGAACTCGAAACATGGATACCTCCGGACACTGAAGGTGCTTTGTTACAATATGTAGATGATCTCTTAATAGCTACCGAGAGTAAAGGCAGTTGTATTCAATGGACTATAAGTCGTCTTAATTTTCTGGGTTTAAATGGATCTCAAGTCTCTTGACAGAAAGTCCAGCTGGCTCAACAAAGTGTGACCTATCTGGGATTTGACATTTCGGAAGGACAACGAGGACTAGGAACTGAACATAAGGAAGTCATTTGCCGGAGTCCAGAACCTCAAATGGTAAAGGAGCTACAAACCTTTTTAGGAATGACAGGTTGGTGTCGCCTTTGGATTTGTAATTATGGACTATTGGTAAAGCCTCTATGTAAATTGATAAAGATTAACCAGTCAAAGTTAGTCTGGACTGGAGAAGCACAAAAAGTCTTTAAACAACTTAAACAAGAATTGATGATTTTGAAACATCAAGCAATATTGGTAGAACAGGACGACGTGGAAATTGTGATAATCAATATTGTGAATCTAGCCTCTTTTCTTAGTGATGCTCCGGCACGACCTGTGATTCACGATTGTTTAGAAACTATAGAGACTGTGTATTCCAGCCGACCAGACCTTAAGGAGGAGCCCATGGAAGATGCGGAAGAAACTTGGTTCACGGATGGGAGCAGTTTTGTTACGCAAAGACAACGTAAAGCTGGATATGCTATAACAACTACTCAGCAGGTAATCGAGTCTAAGCCTTTACCCCCTGGAACATCAGCTCAAAAGGCGGAGATAGTTGCTCTCACGAGAGCATTGGAACTGGCAGCGGGAAAAAGGGTAAATATTTGGACGGATTCTAAATATACATTCGGCGTGGTACATGCTCATGGAGCAATTTGGAAAGAACATGGATTGCTGACCGCTCAGTGAAAACACAAAGTATGCTGAAGAAATTTTAAAATTGTTAGAGGCTGTAAAACAACCAGAAAAGGTAGCTATCATGCATTGTCAGGGACACCAAAAGGGGAACACCGATTTTGAAATTGGAAAATCGATTGGCAGAGGCTAAGCAGGCAGCTGAAATAACTGAGGTGAAGGCATTGTCTTTGATACCAGACGGTAAAATCCAAACTATATCCAAATTATACAAAAGAAGACTTAAAATTAATTGAAGATTTGAAAGGTAAAATGAAACCAGATGGATGAGTATATTTAAAAGATAAGCACATAGTAATACCCTCTGGTTTGACATGGCCCATAGTTCTTACAGAACACAATAAAACGCATTGGGGAGCTGGCACACTGCATAAGAGCCTGAGTCAGACATTAGTGGGACGATATGATAAAACAAGTAACTCAACAATGTAGCATTTGCTTACACAATAACCCCAATACCAAGGACAGAATAAAATTTGGAATAATCGGTAAAGGAAATTATTCGGGGCAACAGTGGCAAATTGATTTTTCAGAACTCCCTAGGAAAGGGGGGTATCATTATTTACTGGTTCTGACTGACACGTTTTCAGGAAGGCCTGAAGCCTTTCCCTGTCGAACAAACAAAGCAAGAGAAGTGGTTAAAGTCTTGTTAAATGAAATAATACCATGCTTTGGGATTCTAGTAGCAATGTCTTCTGATAGAGTTTCACATTTTTGTGCACAAGTGGTAGAACAGATAAGTAAGATTCTAAAGATAGATTGGCAACCGCATACTCCTTCTAGACCACAGGCAAGTGGACAGGTAGAAAAAATGAACCATTTAATTAAACAATAAATAGCTAAAATTGGATAAGAAGCTAATTTGTCATGGCCTCAATCCCTCCCTTTAGCATTACTTGGAATTAGAGTTAAACCTAGAATAAAAGGAAATTTGAGTCCCTTCAAAATCTTATATGCAAGGCCATAGCAATTTCTATTTAGTGGAGAGGACCTAACGCAGTTAGGATCAGAATATTTATATGCGTATATAACTGAACTTCAGAAACAATTAAATAAAGTACATAAATTTGTTTTAGGGACCAGGGCTAGAGGGTTGGATCAACCAATCCACCCCTTTAAGCTCGGGGAATATATATATATAAAGACTTTTTCAGGACAACCCCTGCAGGAAAAATAGAAGGAAAGTGGATGGGACCATACCAAGTATTACTGACAACACACACCGCCATGAAGATTAAGAAGCAAGCAGCTTGGATCCACAATTCAAGGGTGAAGAAGGCCCCGGCGAGGATATGGACCACCACTCCAATTGGACCAACAAAATTACGGTTTTCCAGATCCTAATGATTGCAGGGGTGCGGTTCTCGGATTTGGGGTGGGCAACTTGGGATGAGAACTTACACCTGACCTTAATACAAACAATTTCTCAAGTAACTCATAAGACGAACTGTTGGGTATGCACCCATCTGCCACAGCATGGGAATAAGGGTGTATCGTTAATTGGGATTCCCTTGCCTGCAAACTTATCTTGGACTAATTTGTGGGAAAACACATCTCGGGGTCGAAAATATTAAGCAGTTTTGGAACTAGAAGTGAGTAGCTTCATGCCGTTAGAATCCTATTATGTATGTGTACAAAGGTGTAACCCGCCTAAGGGTATAGGAAAACAGCATTGTATAAATACGGATACTACTTATGTGGGAAATCAGACATCTTGTAATTGAACAATTGATATTAGTACGACTAGCGGCTGGGCAAATTCAACCAGCTGGATGGTTCCAGAAGGAAAAGGGTGGTATTGGCTATGCAATGATACAGCCCGTAAGGTCTTGCCTGAGAATTGGAAGGGAACTTGCACTCTTGGAGCGGTAGTCCCCAATATGACAGTACATGATGTAGTGCCTCGAGGTTACTTGAGAAATCATATCCGGAGAATCAGATGAAAAATTAACAATCCATTGGTAGAGAGACACACCCCTTTTCATAGTTTTGTGCGATGGTTTATCCCATGGTTAGGAGTGAGTGAATTGGAAAAGGCAATAGTTAATATTTCTGCAATTATAGAGAAGTTAGAAAACAAAATTCTGGATGCTATAAAGGCTCAACAAGAAGAGATATCTAGTTTATCACAGGTCGTATTACCAAATCGGATGGCCCTAGACTTGTTACTGGCCACTCAAGGGGGAGTCTGTACAGTAATAAACACAAGTTGTTGTATGTATGTAGATCAGAGTGGAAGGATCTCTACCGACCTGGAAGAAATATGGAAGCAGACAAGGATCCTACATGAGATCAGTAAAGATGATCTTTCATGGAGTTTTAGTGAACTATGGAATAAGTTAACCTCCTGGTTGCCCAATTTCCAATGGTTGAAACGAGTATTCATTGCTCTAATCGTATTAGTAGTGTTAGGAATATTTGTGTGCATGTTGTTTAGATGCCTGCTTTGTTGTGTTACTGTAAATAATGAAAGTATCTGATGCAAAAGAATTTGCATGGGAAAAGAAAAGGGGGGATTGATTAAGGAGGTATTGGGGAGGCAAGGACAATCCCCAGACAAGGACTGTATATCTCGAAACAAGACACTGGAACTCATGATAAGGAAGCGGCAGGCGGACAGAGAAACGAATGTAAGGACTATAAATCTCGAAACTGGACATTGGAATTCATTATAAAGATACAACAAACGGGAGAATTAGCAACAACCAGCTCTTGCAATTAAGAAACATGCCAATTCAGCAGATTCCTGACCAAAGGTGAAAAGTACACTGTGAGGAAGACTCGGGGTCTTCCTCCCAAAGACCCCTGCCCACGTCCCAAAGACCCCTGCCCACAATTCTTGGAAGGCTCTGCGCAGGCGCAAGGTGCCAAAAGGCTAATTAGCATGAGAAGCGAGGGAAGGCGGGGATAGGTAATGCATATGTATAGGTGCTTGTAGAATATTGATAGATTGATTGTAGAAATTCAAGACTGCTTTCTGCTTTGGGTATGCACGATAGGTGGAGAGATCCCCCGTGCATCCAGCGCTGCAATAAAGAGTATACCACTTAAAGGAATTTCGGCTTCGATCTTTGAATCAATTTGGCGACCCGGATGGGACAACCTCTCTGCCGGACTGCAGGACCCGCTGGAAACAGGACTCCCTAGGGTACCCCCGGGATTTCCCGGAGGGACTCCTCGACTCACCGGATCACTGCGGAGGCAGACAAGGACCCCATCATTGTAAGTGAGTATATTCTTTATTCTGGTTTGGTTTTCTGGTAGACCGGTCATCTGGAACTGTCTGTAAGTCAGAAGGTGATCTTCTGCGAGGCAGTGTTTGGTATATACTTTGTGGTTAGCACCATAAGTACATGTTTGGGGACCTTAAGGAAGGAGCTCGCTTTAAGGTCCATCTGGAATTGTGTTGTCTATTTCGGTTTTCTGACTCATGGAGTATGGTATTTAACTCTGGTTATTGTTACTGCGATTTTGGCTATTTTCCTGGTGGTAATAGTAGGTTCGTGGCATTGTTATAAGAAAGATATCGTTACGGTGTTACACAGTTCGGTTTTCTGACTTATCGCATGTGGAATTTGACTATTGTTACTGTGATTTTGGCAATATTGCTGGTAATAGTAGTTTTGTGACATCGCTACTGAAAGATATTGCGTGCCCGTATTTTTGTGAGTGATACGTTTTGTGATACGCTTTTGTAAGTAACATGTGTATTCTGAAAGTGTAAACTGGAAACTGGGGGGGCAAACAAGCAGTGAAATTTTAAAGAAAAGTGTGTTAGGCTGTGTTTTAAGTCACTGGAAGGATATTGGAGGATCTGCCGGTGGAAGTGTGAACAGGAAAACATTGATAAAATATCGTAATCAGTGGTGGCCGCTTTATAAGCTGGAATGTGGAGAAAAGTGGCCCCTAAATGGAACTTTAAACTCTAATATTTTGCTACAGTTAATGTTGTTTTTTGAGAAGCAGAACAGGATGAAATGTTGTATACTGATGTTTCAGCATCTTGGTGGGAAAAGGTACGGAATTAAGTTGGCCCCTGACTGAACCTTTGATGTTGGCATTAGAGAAGTCCAGGCTGGAGAAAGATAAAGGAAGTGTTAAAAGGGTTGTTGAAAGTGTTAAAGGTGTTTGAAGTTGAATGAGCAGGGAAAGAGGATGTAGGAATGTTAATAGTTCTGCCTCTGCCCGAGGCAGAGATCTTAAAATCATGGGTGTTAGCCCTTTAGGGCAAAGGGACCATGATCGGTCCGAGAGAGTTGTCACAGAAACAGGAAAGAGGTCAACTCTTAAAACAACCTGAGTTCATGTGCGAGCTCAGATTGCTGATGGGACCGTTCAGGGAACTGTGGACAATTGCATTCCCCTGACCGACCCCCACTAAGACCCGAATCGTCCTGAAAATTATGAACGGTTAAGTAAATACTAAAACCTGGATGAATTGGGAATTGAGAATATGCTTCCAACAAGGTCTAAAAGAAAGCCCTATGGAATTTTTGGACCAACTCTGAAATGTAATGAAAATAAATAAATAAATAAATAAATAAATAAAACGGTTTGGACCTGGCTTTGGAGGACAAATTGACTAGCCTTTTCCTAGGGTAATCAACCCCTGATTTCAACAGGAATAACGGGGACCTGGGGAATCTACCCTAGCGGATCCTCCACTGGTTATAATGAAGCTAGGGGAGGAATGGAAGTGAAATTTCTTATTGCTATGGGGCAACGTATTCAGTTCTAAATCAAGCATTAATGCCTTCACAGAATTATTATGTTAGGGTAAAAGGTGTGTCGTGGTTTAACCCGGCCGGCAGCTAAACACCACGCAGCTGTTCGCTCCCCCTCCCCCTCCCTCTCTGGGACGGGGGAGAGAAATGGAAAGTGAAGCCCGTGAGTTGAGATAAAGACAGTTTAATAAGATAAAATAATAGTAATAGTAATAGTAATAGTAATAGTAATAGTAATAGTAATAATAATAATAATAATAATAATAATAAAATGATGATAATAGTACCACTGCTAATAATGTGTACAAACAAGTGATGCACAATGCAATTGCTCACCACCCGCTGACCGATGCCCAGCCTAACCCCGAGCAGTCCGGCCCCCTCCCCCTGGCTAGCCACCCCTATGTATTGTTTAGCCTGATGTCAGGTGCTATGGAATACCCCTTTGGCTAGTTTGGGTCACCTGTCCTGGGTCTGTCCCCTCCCAGCTCTTACTGCACCCCCAGCCTGCCTGTTGGCAGGACAGAGCAAGAAGCTGAGATGTCCTTGGCTTGGTATAAGCACTGCTCTGCAACAATTAAAACATCAGGGTGTTATCAGCACTCTTCTCATCCTAAGCCAAAACATAGCATTCTACCAGCTACTAGGAAGAAAATTAACTCTGTTCTAACTGAAACCAGGACAAGGTGTAACCGAAAAGGCTTATTTTTGTGAACCTTTGAAGTACAAGTTAGGGAAACAATGGGGCATACACAGATTTTTATCTATGCCTAGCTCCTCATGGGCACTCTTAGGTAGAGATTTATTAGAGCAAGTAGGAGCAGAAATTGTCTTTGAAAAAGGGAAAATGGAATTAAGAACAGGAGAAGAACAACTAATAAATGTGTTAAGCTTGGCACTAATACAAACTGACCCTAAAAGTGAAATACCTTTAGAGACCACAGATCAAGTATGTCCAGGAGTTTGGGCTACCGAAGTCCCTGGAAGAGCTAAAAATGTGACCTTAATAATTATTACATTAAAGCCAGGAGAGAAACCCGTTAAGGTTAAGTAATATCCTTTGAGGCTAGAAGATAGGAAAGGAATTAAAGAGATAATTGATAAATTTTTACAGGATGGATTATTGCTTGAATGCGAATCAGAATACAATGCACCCATATTGCCAATTAAAAAGGCAGATGAAAAAGCTATAGGCTAGTTCAGGATTTGAGGGCCATAAATAAAATCACTGAGGATATACATCCAGTAGTGGCAAACCCTTATACTTTGCTGACTAAATTAAAGAACAGTCAAGTCTGGTTTACCGTACTGGATTTAAAAGATGCCTTCTTCTGCCTAGGCTTAGCCACAGAAAGCCAAAACCTATTTGCCTTTGAATGGGAAAATCCCGATTCAGGCAGAAAGACGCAGCTTACGTGGACATTACTACCTCAAGGATTCAAGAATAGCCCCACTATTTTTGGAAACCAATTAGCAAGGGAACTCGAAACATGGATACCTCCGGACACTGAAGGTGCTTTGTTACAATATGTAGATGATCTCTTAATAGCTACCGAGAGTAAAGGCAGTTGTATTCAATGGACTATAAGTCGTCTTAATTTTCTGGGTTTAAATGGATATCAAGTCTCTTGACAGAAAGTCCAGCTGGCTCAACAAAGTGTGACCTATCTGGGATTTGACATTTCGGAAGGACAACGAGGACTAGGAACTGAACATAAGGAAGTCATTTGCCGGACTCCAGAACCTCAAATGGTAAAGGAGCTACAAACCTTTTTAGGAATGACAGGTTGGTGTCGCCTTTGGATTTATAATGATGGACTATTGGTAAAGCCTCTATGTGAATTGATAAAGATTAACCAGTCAAAGTTAGTCTGGACTGGAGAAGCACAAAAAGTCTTTAAACAACTTAAACAAGAATTGATGATTTTGAAATATCAAGCAATATTGGTAGAACAGGACGACGTGGAAATTGTGATAATTAATATTGTGAATCTAGCCTCTTTTCTTAGTGATGCTCCGGCACAACCTGTGATTCACGATTGTTTAGAAACTATAGAGACTGTGTATTCCAGCCGACCAGACCTTAAGGAGGAGCCCATGGAAGATGCGGAAGAAACTTGGTTCACGGATGGGAGCAGTTTTGTTACGCAAAGACAACGTAAAGCTGGATATGCTATAACAACTACTCAGCAGGTAATCGAGTCTAAGCCTTTACCCCCTGGAACATCAGCTCAAAAGGCGGAGATAGTTGCTCTCACGAGAGCATTGGAACTGGCAGCGGGAAAAAGGGTAAATATTTGGACAGATTCTAAATATACATTCGGCGTGGTACATGCTCATGGAGCAATTTGGAAAGACCATGGATTGCTGACCGCTCAGTGAAAACACAAAGTATGCTGAAGAAATTTTAAAATTGTTAGAGGCTGTAAAACAACCAGAAAAGGTAGCTATCATGCATTGTCAGGGACACCAAAAGGGGAACACCGATTTTGAAATCGGAAAATCGATTGGCAGAGGCTAAGCAGGCAGCTGAAATAACTGAGGTGAAGGCATTGTCTTTGATACCAGACGGTAAAATCCAAACTATATCCAAATTATACAAAAGAAGACTTAAAATTAATTGAAGATTTGAAAGGTAAAATGAAACCAGATGGATGAGTATATTTAAAAGATAAGCACATAGTAATACCCTCTGGTTTGACATGGCCCATAGTTCTTACAGAATACAATAAAACGCATTGGGGAGCTGGCACACTGCATAGGAGCCTGAGTCAGACATTAGTGGGACGATATGATAAAACAAGTAACTCAACAATGTAGCATTTGCTTACACAATAACCCCAATACCAAGAATAGAATAAAATTTGGAATAATCGGTAAAGGAAATTATTCGGGGCAACAGTGGCAAATTGATTTTTCAGAACTCCCTAGAAAAGGGGGGTATCATTATTTACTGGTTCTGACTGACACGTTTTCAGGAAGGCCTGAAGCCTTTCCCTGTCGAACAAACAAAGCAAGAGAAGTGGTTAAAGTCTTGTTAAATGAAATAATACCATGCTTTGGGATTCTAGTAGCAATGTCTTCTGATAGAGTTTCACATTTTTGTGCACAAGTGGTAGAACAGATAAGTAAGATTCTAAAGATAGATTGGCAACTGCATACTCCTTCTAGACCACAGGCAAGTGGACAGGTAGAAAAAATGAACCATTTAATTAAACAATAAATAGCTAAAATTGGATAAGAAGCTAATTTGTCATGGCCTCAATCCCTCCCTTTAGCATTACTTGGAATTAGAGTTAAACCTAGAATAAAAGGAAATTTGAGTCCCTTCAAAATCTTATATGCAAGGCCATAGCAATTTCTATTGAGTGGAGAGGACCTAACGCAGTTAGGATCAGAATATTTATATGCTTATATAACTGAACTTCAGAAACAATTAAATAAAGTACATAAATTTGTTTTAGGGACCAGGGCTAGAGGGTTGGATCAACCAATCCACCCCTTTAAGCTCGGGGATTATATATATATAAAGACTTTTTCAGGACAACCCCTGCAGGAAAAATGGAAGGAAAGTGGATGGGACCATACCAAGTATTACTGACAACACACACCGCCATGAAGATTAAGAAGCAAGCAGCTTGGATCCACAATTCAAGGGTGAAGAAGGCCCCGGCGAGGATATGGACCACCACTCCAATTGGACCAACAAAATTACGGTTTTCCAGATCCTAATGATTGCAGGGGTGCGGTTCTCGGATTTGGGGTGGGCAACTTGGGATGAGAACTTACACCTGACCTTAATACAAACAATTTCTCAAGTAACTCATAAGACGAACTGTTGGGTATGCACCCATCTGCCACAGCATGGGAATAAGGGTGTATCGTTAATTGGGATTCCCTTGCCTGCAAACTTATCTTGGACTAATTTGTGGGAAAACACATCTCGGGGTCGAAAATATTAAGCAGTTTTGGAACTAGAAGTGAGTAGCTTCATGCCGTTAGAATCCTATTATGTATGTGTACAAAGGTGTAACCCGCCTAAGGGTATAGGAAAACAGCATTGTATAAATACGGATACTACTTATGTGGGAAATCAGACATCTTGTAATTGAACAATTGATATTAGTACGACTAGCGGCTGGGCAAATTCAACCAGCTGGACGGTTCCAGAAGGTAAAGGGTGGTATTGGCTATGCAATGATACAGCCCGTAAGGTCTTGCCTGAGAATTGGGAGGGAACTTGCACTCTTGGAGCGGTAGTCAAGGGTGGTATTGGCTATGCAATGATACAGCCCGTAAGGTCTTGCCTGAGAATTGGAAGGGAACTTGCACTCTTGGAGCGGTAGTCCCCA
The DNA here is from genome assembly GCF_964035555.1 of Netta rufina. Lineage (NCBI taxonomy): Eukaryota > Metazoa > Chordata > Aves > Anseriformes > Anatidae > Netta > Netta rufina. The sequence goes on from NC_140144.1 coordinate 194,773, forward strand.
ATATGACAGTACATGATGTAGTGCCTCGAGGTTACTTGAGAAATCATATCCGGAGAATCAGATGAAAAATTAACAATCCATTGGTAGAGAGACACACCCCTTTTCATAGTTTTGTGCGATGGTTTATCCCATGGTTAGGAGTGAGTGAATTGGAAAAGGCAATAGTTAATATTTCTGCAATTATAGAGAAGTTAGAAAACAAAATTCTGGATGCTATAAAGGCTCAACAAGAAGAGATATCTAGTTTATCACAGGTCGTATTACCAAATCAGATGGCCCTAGACTTGTTACTGGCCACTCAAGGGGGAGTCTGTACAGTAATAAACACAAGTTGTTGTATGTATGTAGATCAGAGTGGAAGGATCTCTACCGACCTGGAAGAAATATGGAAGCAGACAAGGATCCTACATGAGATCAGTAAAGATGATCTTTCATGGAGTTTTAGTGAACTATGGAATAAGTGAACCTCCTGGTTGCCCAATTTCCAATGGTTGAAACAAGTATTCATTGCTCTAATCGTATTAGTAGTGTTAGGAATATTTGTGTGCATGTTGTTTAGATGCCTGCTTTGTTGTGTTACTGTAAATAATGAAAGTATCTGATGCAAAAGAATTTGCATGGGAAAAGAAAAGGGGGGATTGATTAAGGAGGTATTGGGGAGGCAAGGACAATCCCCAGACAAGGACTGTATATCTCGAAACAAGACACTGGAACTCATGATAAGGAAGCGGCAGGCGGACAGAGAAACGAATGTAAGGACTATAAATCTCGAAACTGGACATTGGAATTCATTATAAAGATACAACAAACGGGAGAATTAGCAACAACCAGCTCTTGCAATTAAGAAACATGCCAATTCAGCAGATTCCTGACCAAAGGTGAAAAGTACACTGTGAGGAAGACTCGGGGTCTTCCTCCCAAAGACCCCTGCCCACGTCCCAAAGACCCCTGCCCACAATTCTTGGAAGGCTCTGCGCAGGCGCAAGGTGCCAAAAGGCTAATTAGCATGAGAAGCGAGGGAAGGCGGGGATAGGTAATGCATATGTATAGGTGCTTGTAGAATATTGATAGATTGATTGTAGAAATTCAAGACTGCTTTCTGCTTTGGGTATGCACGATAGGTGGAGAGATCCCCCGTGCATCCAGCGCTGCAATAAAGAATATACCACTTAAAGGAATTTCGGCTTCGATCTTTGAATCAATTTGGCGACCCGGATGGGACAACCTCTCTGCCGGACTGAAGGACCCGCTGGGAACAGGACTCCCTAGGGTACTCCCGGGATTTCCCGGAGGGACTCCTCGACTCACCGGATCACTGCGGAGGCAGACAAGGACCCCATCATTGTAAGTGAGTATATTCTTTATTCTGGTTTGGTTTTCTGGTAGACCGGTCATCTGGAACTGTCTGTAAGTCAGAAGGTGATCTTCGGCGAGGCAGTGTTTGGTATATACTTTGTGGTTAGCACCATAAGTACATGTTTGGGGACCTTAAGGAAGGAGCTCGCTTTAAGGTCCATCTGGAATTGTGTTGTCTATTTCGGTTTTCTGACTCATGGAGTATGGTATTTAACTCTGGTTATTGTTACTGCGATTTTGGCTATTTTCCTGGTGGTAATAGTAGGTTCGTGGCATTGTTCTAAGAAAGATATGGTTACGGTGTTACACAGTTCAGTTTTCTGACTTATCGCATGTGGAATTTGACTATTGTTACTGTGATTTTGGCAATATTGCTGGTAATAGTAGTTTTGTGACATCGCTACTGAAAGATATCGCGTGCCCGTATTTTTGTGAGTGATACGTTTTGTGATACGCTTTTGTAAGTAACATGTGTATTCTGAAAGTGTAAACTGGAAACTGGGGGGGCAAACAAGCAGTGAAATTTTAAAGAAAAGTGTGTTAGGCTGTGTTTTAAGTCACTGGAAGGATATTGGAGGATCTGCCGGTGGAAGTGTGAACAGGAAAACATTGATAAAATATCGTAATCAGTGGTGGCCGCTTTATAAGCTGGAATGTGGAGAAAAGTGGCCCCTAAATGGAACTTTAAACTCTAATATTTTGCTACAGTTAATGTTGTTTTTTGAGAAGCAGAACAGGATGAAATGTTGTATACTGATGTTTCAGCATCTTGGTGGGAAAAGGTACGGAATTAAGTTGGCCCCTGACTGAACCTTTGATGTTGGCATTAGAGAAGTCCAGGCTGGAGAAAGATAAAGGAAGTGTTAAAAGGGTTGTTGAAAGTGTTAAAGGTGTTTGAAGTTGAATGAGCAGGGAAAGAGGATGTAGGAATGTTAATAGTTCTGCCTCTGCCCGAGGCAGAGATCTTAAAATCATGGGTGTTAGCCCTTTAGGGCAAAGGGACCATGATCGGTCCGACAGAGTTGTCACAGAAACAGAAAAGCAGTCAACTCTTAAAACAACCTGAGTTCATGTGCGAGCTCAGATTGCTGATGGGACCGTTCAGGGAACTGTGGACAATTGCATTCCCCTGACCGACCCCCACTAAGACCCGAATCGTCCTGAAAATTATGAACGGTTAAGTAAATACTAAAACCTGGATGAATTGGGAATTGAGAATATGCTTCCAACAAGGTCTAAAAGAAAGCCCTATGGAATTTTTGGACCAACTCTGAAATGTAATGAAAATAAATAAATAAATAAATAAATAAAACAAAACAGTTTGGACCTGGCTTTGGAGGACAAATTGACTAGCCTTTTCCTAGGGTAATCAACCCCTGATTTCAACAGGAATAATGGGGACCTGGGGAATCTACCCTAGCGGATCCTCCACTGGTTATAATGAAGCTAGGGGAGGAATGGAAGTGAAATTTCTTATTGCTATGGGGCAACGTATTCATTTCTAAATCAAGCATTAATGCCTTCACAGAATTATTATGTTAGGGTAAAAGGTGTGTCGTGGTTTAACCCGGCCGGCAGCTAAACACCACGCAGCTGTTCGCTCACCCTCCCCCTCCCTCTCTGGGACGGGGGAGAGAAATGGAAAGTGAAGCCTGTGAGTTGAGATAAAAACAGTTTAATAAGACAGTATAATAAAAATAATAAAAATAATAAAAATAATAATAATAATAAATATAATAATAATAATAATAATAATAATAATAATAATAATAATAATAATACAATGATGATAATAGTACCACTACTAATAATGTGTACAAACAAGTGATGCACAATGCAATTGCTCACCACCCGCTGACCGATGCCCAGCCTAACCCCGAGCAGTCCGGCCCCCTCCCCCTGGCTAGCCACCCCTATGTATTGTTTAGCCTGATGTCAGGTGCTATGGAATACCCCTTTGGCTAGTTTGGGTCACCTGTCCTGGGTCTGTCCCCTCCCAGCTCTTACTGCACCCCCAGCCTGCCTGTTGGCAGGACAGAGCAAGAAGCTGAGATGTCCTTGGCTTGGTATAAGCATTGCTCTGCAACAATTGAAACATCGGGGTGTTATCAGCACTCTTCTCATCCTAAGCCAAAACATAGCATTCTACCAGCTACTAGGAAGAAAATTAACTCTGTTCTAACTGAAACCAGGACAAGGTGTAACCGAAAAGGCTTATTTTTGTGAATCTTTGAAGTACAAGTTAGGGAAACAATGGGGCATACACAGATTTTTATCTATGCCTAGCTCCTCGTGGGCACTCTTAGGTAGAGATTTATTAGAGCAAGTAGGAGCAGAAATTGTCTTTGAAAAAGGGAAAATGGAATTAAGAACAGGAGAAGAACAACTAATAAATGTGTTAAGCTTGGCACTAATACAAAGTGACCCTAAAAGTGAAATACCTTTAGAGATCACAGATCAAGTATGTCCAGGAGTTTGGGCTACCGAAGTCCCTGGAAGAGCTAAAAATGTGACCTTAATACTTATTAAATTAAAGCCAGGAGAGAAACCCGTTAAGGTTAAGTAATATCCTTTGAGGCTAGAAGATAGGAAAGGAATTAAAGAGATAATTGATAAATTTTTACAGGATGGATTATTGCTTGAATGCGAATCAGAATACAATGCACCCATATTGCCAATTAAAAAGGCAGATGAAAAAGCTATAGGCTAGTTCAGGATTTGAGGGCCATAAATAAAATCACTGAGGATATACATCCAGTAGTGGCAAACCCTTATACTTTGCTGACTAAATTAAAGAATAGTCAAGTCTGGTTTACCGTACTGGATTTAAAAGATGCCTTCTTCTGCCTAGGCTTAGCCACAGAAAGCCAAAACCTATTCGCCTTTGAACGGGAAAATCCCGATTCAGGCAGAAAGACGCAGCTTACGTGGACATTACTACCTCAAGGATTCAAGAATAGCCCCACTATTTTTGGAAACCAATTAGCAAGGGAACTCGAAACATGGATACCTCCGGACACTGAAGGTGCTTTGTTACAATATGTAGATGATCTCTTAATAGCTACCGAGACTAAAGGCAGTTGTATTCAATGGACTATAAGTCGTCTTAATTTTCTGGGTTTAAATGGATATCAAGTCTCTTGACAGAAAGTCCAGCTGGCTCAACAAAGTGTGACCTATCTGGGATTTGACATTTCGGAAGGACAACGAGGACTAGGAACTGAACATAAGGAAGTCATTTGCCGGACTTCAGAACCTCAAATGGTAAAGGAGCTACAAACCTTTTTAGGAATGACAGGTTGGTGTCGCCTTTGGATTTATAATGATGGACTATTGGTAAAGCCTCTATGTGAATTGATAAAGATTAACCAGTCAAAGTTAGTCTGGACTGGAGAAGCACAAAAAGTCTTTAAACAACTTAAACAAGAATTGATGATTTTGAAATATCAAGCAATATTGGTAGAACAGGACGACGTGGAAATTGTGATAATTAATATTGTGAATCTAGCCTCTTTTCTTAGTGATGCTCCGGCACAACCTGTGATTCACGATTGTTTAGAAACTATAGAGACTGTGTATTCCAGCCGACCAGACCTTAAGGAGGAGCCCATGGAAGATGCGGAAGAAACTTGGTTCACGGATGGGAGCAGTTTTGTTACGCAAAGACAACGTAAAGCTGGATATGCTATAACAACTACTCAGCAGGTAATCGAGTCTAAGCCTTTACCCCCTGGAACATCAGCTCAAAAGGCGGAGATAGTTGCTCTCACGAGAGCATTGGAACTGGCAGCGGGAAAAAGGGTAAATATTTGGACAGATTCTAAATATACATTCGGCGTGGTACATGCTCATGGAGCAATTTGGAAAGAACATGGATTGCTGACCGCTCAGTGAAAACACAAAGTATGCTGAAGAAATTTTAAAATTGTTAGAGGCTGTAAAACAACCAGAAAAGGTAGCTATCATGCATTGTCAGGGACACCAAAAGGGGAACACCGATTTTGAAATTGGAAAATCGATTGGCAGAGGCTAAGCAGGCAGCTGAAATAACTGAGGTGAAGGCATTGTCTTTGATACCAGACGGTAAAATCCAAACTATATCCAAATTATACAAAAGAAGACTTAAAATTAATTGAAGATTTGAAAGGTAAAATGAAACCAGATGGATGAGTATATTTAAAAGAGAAGCACATAGTAATACCCTCTGGTTTGACATGGCCCATAGTTCTTACAGAACACAATAAAACGCATTGGGGAGCTGGCACACTGCATAGGAGCCTGAGTCAGACATTAGTGGGACGATATGATAAAACAAGTAACTCAACAATGTAGCATTTGCTTACACAATAACCCCAATACCAAGGATAGAATAAAATTTGGAATAATCGGTAAAGGAAATTATTCGGGGCAACAGTGGCAAATTGATTTTTCAGAACTCCCTAGAAAAGGGGGGTATCATTATTTACTGGTTCTGACTGACACGTTTTCAGGAAGGCCTGAAGCCTTTCCCTGTCGAACAAACAAAGCAAGAGAAGTGGTTAAAGTCTTGTTAAATGAAATAATACCATGCTTTGGGATTCTAGTAGCAATGTCTTCTGATAGAGTTTCACATTTTTGTGCACAAGTGGTAGAACAGATAAGTAAGATTCTAAAGATAGATTGGCAACTGCATACTCCTTCTAGACCACAGGCAAGTGGACAGGTAGAAAAAATGAACCATTTAATTAAACAATAAATAGCTAAAATTGGATAAGAAGCTAATTTGTCATGGCCTCAATCCCTCCCTTTAGCATTACTTGGAATTAGAGTTAAACCTAGAATAAAAGGAAATTTGAGTCCCTTCAAAATCTTATATGCAAGGCCATAGCAATTTCTATTGAGTGGAGAGGACCTAACGCAGTTAGGATCAGAATATTTATATGCTTATATAACTGAACTTCAGAAACAATTAAATAAAGTACATAAATTTGTTTTAGGGACCAGGGCTAGAGGGTTGGATCAACCAATCCACCCCTTTAAGCTCGGGGATTATATATATATAAAGACTTTTTCAGGACAACCCCTGCAGGAAAAATGGAAGGAAAGTGGATGGGACCATACCAAGTATTACTGACAACACACACCGCCATGAAGATTAAGAAGCAAGCAGCTTGGATCCACAATTCAAGGGTGAAGAAGGCCCCGGCGAGGATATGGACCACCACTCCAATTGGACCAACAAAATTACGGTTTTCCAGATCCTAATGATTGCAGGGGTGCGGTTCTCGGATTTGGGGTGGGCAACTTGGGATGAGAACTTACACCTGACCTTAATACAAACAATTTCTCAAGTAACTCATAAGACGAACTGTTGGGTATGCACCCATCTGCCACAGCATGGGAATAAGGGTGTATCGTTAATTGGGATTCCCTTGCCTGCAAACTTATCTTGGACTAATTTGTGGGAAAACACATCTCGGGGTCGAAAATATTAAGCAGTTTTGGAACTAGAAGTGAGTAGCTTCATGCCGTTAGAATCCTATTATGTATGTGTACAAAGGTGTAACCCGCCTAAGGGTATAGGAAAACAGCATTGTATAAATACGGATACTACTTATGTGGGAAATCAGACATCTTGTAATTGAACAATTGATATTAGTACGACTAGCGGCTGGGCAAATTCAACCAGCTGGACGGTTCCAGAAGGTAAAGGGTGGTATTGGCTATGCAATGATACAGCCCGTAAGGTCTTGCCTGAGAATTGGGAGGGAACTTGCACTCTTGGAGCGGTAGTCAAGGGTGGTATTGGCTATGCAATGATACAGCCCGTAAGGTCTTGCCTGAGAATTGGAAGGGAACTTGCACTCTTGGAGCGGTAGTCCCCAATATGACAGTACATGATGTAGTGCCTCGAGGTTACTTGAGAAATCATATCCGGAGAATCAGATGAAAAATTAACAATCCATTGGTAGAGAGACACACCCCTTTTCATAGTTTTGTGCGATGGTTTATCCCATGGTTAGGAGTGAGTGAATTGGAAAAGGCAATAGTTAATATTTCTGCAATTATAGAGAAGTTAGAAAACAAAATTCTGGATGCTATAAAGGCTCAACAAGAAGAGATATCTAGTTTATCACAGGTCGTATTACCAAATCGGATGGCCCTAGACTTGTTACTGGCCACTCAAGGGGGAGTCTGTACAGTAATAAACACAAGTTGTTGTATGTATGTAGATCAGAGTGGAAGGATCTCTACCGACCTGGAAGAAATATGGAAGCAGACAAGGATCCTACATGAGATCAGTAAAGATGATCTTTCATGGAGTTTTAGTGAACTATGGAATAAGTGAACCTCCTGGTTGCCCAATTTCCAATGGTTGAAACAAGTATTCATTGCTCTAATCGTATTAGTAGTGTTAGGAATATTTGTGTGCATGTTGTTTAGATGCCTGCTTTGTTGTGTTACTGTAAATAATGAAAGTATCTGATGCAAAAGAATTTGCATGGGAAAAGAAAAGGGGGGATTGATTAAGGAGGTTTTGGGGAGGCAAGGACAATCCCCAGACAAGGACTGTATATCTCGAAACAAGACACTGGAACTCATGATAAGGAAGCGGCAGGCGGACAGAGAAACGAATGTAAGGACTATAAATCTCGAAACTGGACATTGGAATTCATTATAAAGATACAACAAACGGGAGAATTAGCAACAACCAGCTCTTGCAATTAAGAAACATGCCAATTCAGCAGATTCCTGACCAAAGGTGAAAAGTACACTGTGAGGAAGACTCGGGGTCTTCCTCCCAAAGACCCCTGCCCACGTCCCAAAGACCCCTGCCCACAATTCTTGGAAGGCTCTGCGCAGGCGCAAGGTGCCAAAAGGCTAATTAGCATGAGAAGCGAGGGAAGGCGGGGATAGGTAATGCATATGTAGAGGTGCTTGTAGAATATTGATAGATTGATTGTATAAATTCAAGACTGCTTTCTGCTTTGGGTATGCACGATAGGTGGAGAGATCCCCCGTGCATCCAGCGCTGCAATAAAGAATATACCACTTAAAGGAATTTCGGCTTCCATCTTTGAATCAAGGCTAGATAGGATGGGGCTTCAGGCACCTCTTCACCTGAGGAAACACACTGCCATCAGGCACCGCTGTGCCAGACAAGCTTGTTCTGCTAGAACACCCTACTCAGATGCACTGTGGCATTCAAGTGAACTGCTTTCATGCAAATATAACGACTGATGTGACAACCCACCTTGCCTGTGGCACCTGATGAACAGAAGAGTAAGCCACCGCAGCGCTTCAAAACCATCCCTGCACGTGCCGCTCCTTGTCGCTCTCTGGCCTTATCTCATATCCTTACCCACTTCTGTGGAGAGCCTGCCACGGCACCTGCAAAGCAAGACGGACACCTTTCATAGTCACCTTGTGCTACTTGGTCGCTCTGCTCCAACCCAGCTCATGACCAGCCCCTCTTCTTACACAGCTCTTCAGAGTGCAGTTTGCTCCTTTGAGCCTGTGCGAGACACCTGGGAAAGAAAAAGAAATGCATAGGCCGATGCAGCATCCAAAGACACAGCACAACTAGGTAAGTTACTCTCATCTGGTCCCTTACCTCTGCCGCTTACCAGCCCCCGAGGCAGATGCTTCAATCTACCCTCTTCAAACAGCTACAACACCTCTAAAAGACAAAGAGGGGATGCTTAGAGGAACAGTGAGACCTACAACACAACAACTGCTACATCTGTTCCTCACTCACCTTGCCAGAGGCAGCTCTGCGTGTGACGTCCCAGGTTGTACACTGCGTTACCTAACCCTTACCGTAACCCTTACCCTAACCCTTCTCACCCTTACCATTACCCAAATCCTTACCTTTACTTTTTCCTTACCCTTACTCTTTCCTTTAACCATAACCTTACCCTTACCCTATACCTTACCCCAACCCTTCCCCTTACCTTCCCCTTCCCCTTACACTTAACCTAACCCTTACCCTTCTGCTTCCCCTAAAACATATCCTAACACTTTCCCTTACCCTTACACTTACCCTAACCCTTTCTATTACCCTTACACTTACTCTTGCCCTAATCCTTGCTTGCACCCTTACACTTATCCTAACCCTTACCCTTACTCAAACCCTTACTCTAACCCTTACCCTGACCCGTACCCTTACCCTTACCCTTATTCATACCATTACCCTTACCCTTAACCTTACCCTTATCCTAACACTACCCTAACCCTTACGCTTTCTGCTACACTTACCCGTAGCCTAAATCTAAACCTTACACTTACCCTTAGCCTAACCCTCACCCTTACCATTACCCATACCCTTATTCTTACCCTTACCCTAACCCTTACCTTTACACTTACGGTTACCATTAACCTTACCCTTACCCTAACACTTATCCTGAACCTAACCCTTACCCTAAACCTTACCCCAACCCTTACCCTGACCCTTACATTAACCCTAACCCTTACCCTAAACCTTACACATACTCTTAACATTAACCTTACCCTTAACCTTTAGCTAATACTTAACCTTACGTTTTTCTCACCCTAACCCTATAATTAACCATAACCATTACCCTAACACTTAACCTTACCCTTACCATAAGCCATACAACAACACTTAAATGTACACTTACGCTTACAGTTACCCTAGGAATTACTCTTTCAATTACTCCTACCCTTACCCTTACACTTACCCTTACCCTTACCCTTCTCCATACCATTACCCTTACCCTAAACCTTACACTTACCCTTATCCTTACCCTAACCCTAACCCTCACCCTTACCATTAACCATACCCTTACTCTTCTCCTTACCCTAAACCTTACCCCAACCCTTACCCTAACCCTTACATTAACCCTAACCCTTAACCTAAACCTTACACTTACTCTTAACCTTAACCTTACCCTTAACCTTAACCTAATCCTTACCCTTACGTTTCCCTCACCATAAGCCTAAAATTTACCCTAACCATTACCCTAACACCCTTACCCTAACCCTTACTCTAACCCTTACAATGACCCGTACCCTTACACATACACTTACACTTACTCTTACCCTAAACCTTACCCTTACCCTAACACTTACCCTTATCGTAAACCTTACCCTTTCTGCTACACTTACCATTAGCCTAAATCTAAATCTTACACTTACCCTTACCTGAACCGAATACTTACCCTTACGTTTCCCTCACCCTAACCCTAAAATTAACCCTAACCATTATTCTAACCCTTACCCTCACCCATACCCTTACACTCACCCTTACCCTTACATTACCCTAACTCTTACCCATACCATAACCCATACCCTAACACATATTTGTACCCTTAACCTTACCGTTACCCTTACCCTTACACTATCCGTTACCCTTACGCTTACCCTTAACATAAACATTACCATTAATCTTACACTTACGCTAACCCTTATCCTTACCCTATCCCTTACACTTTTCCTTATCCATACACTTAACCTTACCCCAACCCTTACCCTTAAGCTGAACCTAACCCTAAACCTTACCCCAAACCTTTCCCTGAACCTTACATTAACACTAACCCTTAACCTAAACCTTACACTTACTCTTAACCTTAACCTTACCCTTAACCTTAAGCTAGTACTTAACCTTACATTTTTCTCACCCTAATCCTAAAATTAACCCTAACCATTACCCTAACACTTAACCGTTACACTTACCCTTATTCTATCCGTTACCCTTACGCTTTCTTTTAACATAAACCTTACCCTTGACCTTACACTTACCATAAGCCATACAACAACACTTACATGTACACTTACGCTTACACTTACCCTAGCAATTACTCGTACAATTACCCTTACCCTTACCCTTAACCTAAGCCGAAACCTTAAACCTTACAGTAAACCTTACCCTTTCTGCTACACTTACCCTTAGCCTAAATCTAAACCTTACACTTACCCTTACTCTAACCCTTACCCTGAACTGTACCCTTACACTTCCACTTACCCACTTAAGTGTAAGAGTTAGGATAACGTTAACCTTAAGGGTGACCCTTTAGCTTATCCTTAATGTTTATGGTTAGGTTAAGGGTAAGGGTAAGGGTAATTGTACGAGTAATTGCTAGGGTAAGTGTAAGTGTACATGTAAGTGTTGTTGTATGGCTTATGGTAAGGGTAAGGTCAAGGGTAAGGTTTATGTTAAGGGTAAGCATAAGGGTAATGGATAGAGTAAAAGTAAGGGTAAGGTTAAGGGTAACGATAAGATTAAGGGTACAAATATGTGTTAGGGTATGGGTTATGGTATGGGTAAGAATTAGGGTAAGTGTAAGAAAAAGGGTCAGGGTAAGGGTAAGAGTAAGGGTTAGGGTTAGGGTAAGGTTAAGTGTTAGGGTAATGGTTAGGGTTAGTTTTAGGGTTAAATTCAGGAAAACGTATGCGTAAATACTAGGTGAATGTTAAGGGTAAGGTTAAGGTTAAGAGTAAGTGTAAGGTTTAGGGTAAGGGTTAGGGTTAATGTAAGGGTCAGGGTAAGGGTTGGGGTAAGGATTAGGGTAAGGGTTAGGTTAAGGATAAGTGTTAGGGTAAGGGTAAGGTTAATGGTAACCATAAGTGTAAAGGTAAGGGTTACGGTAAGGGTAAGAATAAGGGTATGGGTAATGGTTAGGGTGAGGGTTAGGCTAAGGGTAAGTGTAAGGTTTAGATTTAGGCTAAGTGTAGCAGAAAGGGTAAGGTTTAAGGTAAGGTTAAGTGTTAGGATAAGGGTAAGGTTTAGGGTTAGGTTAAGGGTAAGTTGTAGGGTAAGGTTAAGGGTAAGGGTAAGGGTAAGGGCAACTGTAACGGTAACGGTAAGGGTTACGGTAAGGGTAAGGGTTACGGTAAGGATAAGGGTACGGGTAGAAGTATGTGTTAGAGTATGGGTTATGGTAAGGGTAAGGGTTAGGGTAAGGGTAAGTGTTGGGGTAATGGTTAGGGTTAATTTTAGGGTTAGGGTGAGGGAAAAGTAAGGGTAAGTATTAGGTTAAGGTTAAGGGTAAGGTTAAGGTAAAGTGTAAGTTTTGGGGTAAGGGTTAATGTAAGGGTCAGGGTAAGGGTTCAGGTAAGGTTTAGGGTTAGGGTTAGGTTAAGGTTAAGTGTTAGGGTAAGCATAAGTTGTATGGATAAGGGTAAGTGTAAGGGATAGGGTAATGGTAAGTGTTCAGGTAAGGGTAAGGTTAATGGTAACCGTAAGTGTAAGGGTAAAGGTTAGGGGAAGGGGAAGGGGAAGGGGAAGGGGAAGGGGAAGGGGAAGGGGAAGGGGAAGGGGAAGGGGAAGTCTAAGGGTCCGGGTCAGGGTAAAAGTTAGAGTAAGGGTTAGGGTTAGGGTTCGGTAAGGATAAGTGTTAGGGTAATGGTTCCGGTTAATTTTAGGGTTATGGTGAGGGAAACGTAAGGGTATGTATTAGTTTAAGGGCAAGGTTAAAGTTAAGATTAAGTGTAAGGTTTAGGTTAAGGGTTAGGGTTAGAGTAAGGGTTAGGGTTAGGGTTAGGGTTAGGGTAAGGGTTAGGGATAATGTAAGGGTCAGGGTAAGGGTTGGGGTAAGGTTTAGGTTAAGGGTAAAAGTAAGTATAATGGTAAGGGTAAGAGTGAAGGTTAGGGTAATGGTTAGATTTAGGTAAAGGGTGAGGGTTAGGGTAAGGTTTAGAATTAGGCAAAGGGTAAGTGTAGCAGAAAGGGTAAGGTTTAGGATAAGGGTAAGTGTTAGGATAAGGGTAAGGTTTAGGGTTAGCTTAATAGTAAGGTTAAGGGTAATTGTACGAGTAATTGCTAGGGTAAGTGCAAGCGTAAGTGTACATTTAAGAGTTGTTGTATGGCTTATGATAAGGGTTAGGTTAAGGTTAATGTTAAGTGTAAGTGTAAGGGTAACAGAGACAGTAAAGGTAAGGGTAAGGGGAACGGTAAGGTTAAGGCTACAAGTACGTGTTAGGGTATGGGTTATGGTAAGGGTAAGGGTAAGGGTAAGTGTAAGGGTACGGGTCAGGGTAAGGGTTAGAGTAAGGGTTAGAGTTACGGTTAGGGTTAGGGTTAGTTTTAGGGTTAAAGTCAGGAAAACGTAAGGGTAAGTATTAGGTTAATGTTAAGGGTAAGGTTAAGGTTAAGAGTAAGTGTAAGTTTTAGGGTAAGGGTTAGGGTTAATGTAAGGGTCAGGGCAAGGGCTGGGGTAAGGTTTAGGGTTAGGGTTAGGTTAAGGGTAAGGATTAGGGTAAGGGTATGGATAAGGATAAGTGTAAGTGTTAGGGTAAGGGTAATGTTAAAGGTAACAGTAAGTGTAAGGAGAAGGGTTAGGGTAAGGGTAAGAGTAAGGGTATTGGCAATGATAAGGGTGAGGGTTACAGTAAGGGTAAGAGTAAGGTTTAGATTTAGGCTAAGGGGAAGTGTAGCAGAAAGGATAAGGTTTACTGTAAGGTTTAAGGTTTCGGCTTAGGTTAAGGGTAAGGGTAAGGGTAATTGTACGAGTAATTGCTAGGGTAAGTGTAAGCGTAAGTGTACATGTAAGTGTTGTTGTATGGCTTATGGTAAGGGTAAGGTCAAGGGTAAGGTTTATGTTAAGGGTAAGCGTAAGGGTAACGGATAGAGTAAGGGTAAGGGTAAGGTTAAGGGTAACGGTAAGGTTAAGGGTGCAAATATGTGTTAGGGTATGGGTTATGGTATGGGTAAGAATTAGGGTAAGTATAAGGGTAAGGGTAAGTGTAAGGGTACAGGTCAGGGTAAGGGTTAGAGTAAGGGTTAGGGTTAGGGTTAGGGTAAGGTTAAGTGTTAGGGTAATGGTTAGGGTTAGTTTTAGGGTTAAAGTCAGGAAAACATAGTTTCATAAACATTAGTTTCAGGGTTAAATTCAGGAAAACGTATGCGTAAGTATTAGGTTAATGTTAAGGGTAAGGTTAAGGTTAAGAGTAAGTGTAAGTTTTAGGGTAAGGGTTAGGGTTAATGTAAGGGTCAGGGTAAGGGCTGGGGTAAGGTTTAGGGTTAGGGTTAGGTTAAGGGTAAGGATTAGGGTAAGGGTAAGGGTATGGATAAGGATAAGTGTAAGTGTTAGGGTAAGGGTAATGTTAAAGGTAACAGTAAGTGTAAGGAGAAGGGTTAGGGTAAGGGTAAGAGTAAGAGTATTGGTAATGATAAGGGTGAGGGTTACAGTAAGGGTAAGAGTAAGGTTTAGATTTAGGCTAAGGGGAAGTGTAGCAGAAAGGGTAAGCTTTACAGTAAGGTTTAAGGTTTAGGGTTAGGTTAAGGGTAAGGGTAAGGGTAAGGGTACGGGTCAGGGTAAGGGTTAGAGTAAGGGTTTGAGTAAGGGTAAGGGTAAGGGTTAGGATAAGTGTAAGGGTGCAAGCAAGGATTAGGGCAAGAGTAAGTGTAAGGGTAATAGAAAGGGTTAGGGTAAGTGTAAGGGTAAGGGAAAGTGTTAGGATATGTTTTAGGGGAAGCAGAAGGGTAAGGGTTAGGTTAAGTGTAAGGGGAAGGGGAAGGTAAGGGGAAGGGTTGGAGTAAGGTATAGGGTAAGGGTAAGGTTATGGTTAAAGGAAAGAGTAAGGGTAAGGAAAAAGTAAAGGTAAGGATTTGGGTAATGGTAAGGGTGAGAAGGGTTAGGGTAAGGGTTACGGTAAGGGTTAGGTAACGCAGTGTACAACCTGGGACGTCACACGCAGAGCTGCCTCTGGCAAGGTGAGTGAGGAGCAGATGTAGCAGTTGTTGTGTTGTAGGTCTCACTGTTCCTCTAAGCATCCCCTCTTTGTCTTTTAGAGGTGTTGTAGCTGTTTGAAGAGGGTAGATTGAAGCATCTGCCTCGGGGGCTGGTAAGCGGCAGAGGTAAGGGAGCAGATGAGAGTAACTTACCTAGTTGTGCTGTGTCTTTGGATGCTGCATCGGCCTATGCGTTTCTTTTTCTTTCACAGGTGTCTCGCACAGGCTCAAAGGAGCAAACTGCACTCTGAAGAGCTGTGTAAGAAGAGGGGCTGGTCATGAGCTGGGTTGGAGCAGAACGACCAAGTAGCACAAGGTGACTATGAAAGGTGTCCGTCTTGCTTTGCAGGTGCCATGGCAGGCTCTCCACAGAAGTGGGTAAGGATATGAGATAAGGCCAGAGAGCGACAAGGAGCGGCACGTGCAGGGATGGTTTTGAAGCGCTGCGGTGGCTTACTCTTCTGTTCATCAGGTGCCACAGGCAAGGTGGGTTGTAACATCAGTCGTTATATTTGCATGAAAGCAGTTCACTTGAATGCCACAGTGCATCTGAGTAGGGTGTTCTAGCAGAACAAGCTTGTCTGACACAGCGGTGCCTGATGGCAGTGTGTTTCCTCAGGTGAAGAGGTGCCTGAAGCCCCATCCTATCTAGCCTGCACACAATTATCTGAGAATGAAAGCTGCTTTCCAGTAATTCAGAAAGCCAAGTTACGTCTCAGCCTTGAGCATCTCGGGCTTTTGGGCCTGTCTGTAACATTTGGCACCAGCACTAATACTTTTTTTGGCATATGTTTAGCGTTTGGGGCCTGTGTCTGGGATTTGGGCCCTGTCTCGAACCACTGGGGCTTTGTCCTGGGTTTTGTAGCCTGCCTCTAGAGTTCAGGGCCTGTGATTAGGCTTTTGGGGTCTGTGTCTGGGGGCCGGTATCTGGGGGCAAGGGGGGAGCTGCTTGTAGACCCTTGGGGCCAGCATTGAGGGGGTTGGGAGCTGACTCTACACCTTTGGGGCCTGCTTCTGGGGGTGGGGGGGGGTTGAGACCAGCATCTGGGGGAGGGGTTGGAGCTGCTTGTACACCTTTGGGGCCTGCATCTGTGGGGGGTCAGGGCCTGTGTCTAGCGGGCTGGGAACTGCTTGTACAATGTAGGAATCTGTTTCTGCAGGGTGGCTGGGAGCTGTTTGTACAACTTTGGGGCCAGCATCTGGGGGTGGCTGGGAGCTGCCTGTACACTGTAGGGGCCTGTGTTTGTGGGGGGCTTGGGGGCCTCCCTCGGGGGGGGGGGGGGGGGGGGAGGGTTGGGAGCTGCTTGTATAGGGTAGGGGGCCTGCCTGGCAGGGGTTGGGAGCTGCTTGTAGAATTTGGGTCGCTGTGTCTGGGGGAGCAGTTGGGGCCTGTGTCTCAGGGGTGTTGGGAACTGGTTGTACACCTTTGGGTCCTGTCTCTGGGGGGGAGCTACTTGTACACTTTTGGGGTCTGTATTTGAGGGGGGTTGGGAGCTGCTTGTGCACTTTTGGACCTATGTTTAGGGGGGTTGGGAGTTGCTCATGCATTCTAGGTGCCTCCCTTTTGAGAAGGGTTGGGGCCTGCATCTGTGGGTGGTTGGGAGCTGCTTGTACACTATAGGGGCCATGGTCTTGGAGGGGGGTCTGGGCTGTTTATACACCTTTGTGGCCTGTGTTTGGGGGGGGGGGGGGGGGGGGCATGTGCCTGGGGAAGTTGGGAGCTGTTTGTTCACTCTAGGAGCCTCCATTTGGGGGTATTTGGGGCCTCCCTTTGAGGGGGAGGGAGTTGGGAGTTGGTTGTACACCTCCGCATCCCATGTCTTGGGGGGGGGTGGGGGGAGTGTGACCGGTCTCTGAAGGGGCGGGTTGTGAGCTGCTTGTACACCTGTGTCGGGGGAAGGGTAGGGAGGTTGGCGGGGGTCGGATCCGGGTCTTGGGCCAGTGTCTGGGTGGAGTCCAGTTCTTGGGAGGGGGTGGTGGGGTAGGAGCTGCTTGTTGGCAGTTGGGGTCTGCATCTGGGTGTGGCTGGTGCCTGCTTCTGTTGGCAGTTTGGGGCCTGCTTGTAGACTTGTGCAGCCTGGGTTTGGGGGCTTTTCTGTAACGTTTGGGGCCTGCATTTTTGCTTTGGGATGCATCTTGAGCTTTTGAGGCCTAGCAGTAGCATTTGGGGCCTGCATCTGGGGCTTTTCTGTTGCATTTTGGTTGCGTATTTGTGATTTGGGGCCTGTATCCAGGGTTTTGCCTTTTTTGTAGTTTCCATCTTTGTGTGTTTCGTTGTTGGTTGTCTGGGGTTAGGGGCAGTTTGGGGTTTGGATTAAGGTCAGTGTCATTAGCGTTAGGGGGTTGATAATAAGGGTTAGGGTTGTGGTTAGAGTTGTTAGGTTTAAGGGGAATAAGGATTTCAGGGTAAGGGGATCAAGGTTGTGGGAATAAAAATGTTGTTTTTGCGCAGTTACATCCTGTAGAGGGAAGGAAGGTGGTATTGAGATATGCTTGCAGTGATAAGACAGCTTAACAGTGTGAAATGAGTTCATCTGATTCGTGTCAATATGGACCAATGCTAGGGCCGCATGATATGATGAAAAGTCTGAGAAAACCAGAGTGGTTAATATATATAGTTCTTGTATCTTGCAAAGGAATGGTCCAGCAATTCGGGTCAATAGGGGATAAGAGAACAAAGGGGTTTCAGAATAACTGCTAACTATTACAACTGTTGCATGGGACACTATGCAAGTGTCTGCCATCCAGCCAAGATGGACAAAGGAGAAGGACAAGAGAAAAGCCTGGGAGGAAGACTGCGAGCCTTCAGTACGAGCGGCCCCCAG
Organism: Netta rufina; assembly: GCF_964035555.1. Taxonomy (NCBI): domain Eukaryota; kingdom Metazoa; phylum Chordata; class Aves; order Anseriformes; family Anatidae; genus Netta; species Netta rufina. Next base: position 212,626 of record NC_140144.1, read on the forward strand.
AGGGACCACCGGAGACTGATAACGCCTGCACCACTGGGAGGGTTTGGATTCTGGGAACTAATTAGAATAACCCTGCCTTTTGTAGAAGTAGTAATGAAGATGTATTAGCCTAGCAGCATAAAAGCCAGCCGCCTGATGTAACTTGTGTGCGTCTTGGTGGAGCAGAGACTCCTGGCGCACCCAGCGCTGCTTGCTTACCTCTATTCCTTTAATAAATCATAAACATTAATTGTAAGCCTATTTGGGACCCGGTCATTTATTACAAGTGGGCGCTCGTCCGGGAGGGCTTTGGTTCCTGATTTCTGGTTTGATCTAGGAGAGGCACCCCCACCATTTGGTGGCTGCTGTTTGAGTCAGGTCGGAACTAATGGCATCTTGAACCTGAATAAAGGTAAGCAAAGTTTCTGATTCTTTTTTTCAGCTCCCTTGCCAGCTGCAGCACTATATTTTGCCCGTAATTGTGTGTGTGAAGATCCGAACGAAGATGACGGAGTCGTAAGCATTTAAAGCGTATACCGGTCGGTTGGGTGGGGTTCGGTTGCCTGTGTGTGTAAGAGTGTGACTGAGATGGAACTTAGTTCTGAAGCGATTGTGAAGGTCTTCTAACCGCGTTTTCAATCTCCCGCGAGGGACGTGGCCGGTGAAGGACCGAAGGGATTCCTATAGGATTTGTGGGTGTGTGATAGGTCCTCGACCCCCTGCAAGACACTCTTACTAAGGTAACCAAGGGCTGTGGGAATTGCCATAGTAAAATTTCTAGATGGGTCAGACAAAATCGAAGACCAGAGACCAGAAGAAAGGGAGCAAATTACCAGTCATACCACCAGAAAGTCCATTAGGAATAACGATTAGAAATTGGAATGATAGGGACCCCAGAAAAGGAAAAAGTAAATTAAAAATGGTCCAGTATTGTGTGACAGAATGGCCAAAGGAGCCTTTAAGACTACATGTCTTTTGGCCTGTTTTTGGATCCTTCGAAGACTGGATTTGCCAGGCCTTAAATATCCATGTTAATTCAAAGGAACCTTTTAGCCAGGAAGAAAGTGATTATGCAGAATTATGGATCAGGAGGACTTCACGTCCTTTTCCAGCCTCAATATTTACACTAAAAGCAGGTAAGAAATTTGAAGAACAAGAAGAACATGAAAAAGAAAAAGAAGATAAACGTGAGCCGTTGGATAAGCTACCACCTCCATATCCTAACAATCCACTCCCGGCGGCTCCCCCTCCGGTGGCTGTGGTATCGCCACCAGTACCACCGTTGCCCCAGCTTCCACCACCAACAGCACCAGAATTAGACCGACCTCCGGCCGCATGCAGGAGAAGTAGGACGGACGTATCTGAGAGGGCTTCTCTATATCCCTTAAGGGAGGTAACTGGTGTATAACTGGTGCGCGTCTTGGTGGAGCAGAGACTCCCGGCGTACCCAGCACTGTTTGCTTACCTCTATTCATTCAGTGAATTGTAAACTTTGATTGTAATCCTATTTGGGACTTTTATTTATTATAACAGACAACCTTGTAAAACGCAGACAACCAGAATCCTTACAGCAATTAGGTGGAAATCACGGCGTAAGAAACATTACCACCTCAAAGAGTAAAAACCTCAAAAGAAATGTGACTTGTAACAGGCCAGCAGCTGTGTATTTTCTGTGAAGCACCAGCTAGATTATGAACCTTGAATAGCACAGTTAAAGGGGAAACAGGGGAGGGTCCCGGTCCTCGGCAGAAAAAAAAAGTGTGTAAACCGTGTATGGAATTAGTAGGCACCCTCCTGCTTGTGAGACACCCGCCATTGTAATCTCGAATAATAATGCTACTGTACTGAGATCCTCGACTCAGCCTATGCTATTTGCTACAGATTGATTCAGGGTTTTAAGGTTTCAGGGATTGGGCAGTAGGGTTGGGTTTCAGGGTAAAGGGTTTCAGGGTTTATGTTTAGGATTTTAAGGTTTTTAGGGTTGGAGTTTTAACGGTTAGGGTTTTAAGGATTTGGGGGTTAGGGTTTTAAGGGTTTCAGGGTTAGCGTGTTAGGGTATTAGAGTTTTTTGGGTTGTAGTGTTGATATGTCTTTTAGGGTTAGAGTCTTAAGGTTTTATTTTTGGTCAGTTATTTACGGTTAGGGTTTTAAGATCTTTTTTTTGTTTTTTTGTTTTTGTTTTTTTTTTTTCAGGTTAGGTTCTCCAGGTCCAGGGTTTTGAGTATCCTAATTTTGGGGGTTTGGATTTTGAGCATCTTAATTTTGGGGGTTAGGCTTTTGTGTGCCCTAATTTTTTGGGATCGGCTTTCAAGCATCCTAAGTAGTTGGGTTAGGGTTTTGAGCATCTTAATATTTTGGGTCTGGGTAATGAGCATCCTCAGTTTTCAGGATAGGGTTCTGAGCATCTCAGTGTTTCCAGGATAGGGTTTGGAGCGTCCTAATGTTTTTTGGGTTAGGGTTTGGAGCGTCCTAAATTTTCAGGATAGGGTTCTGAGCATCTCAGTGTTTCCAGGATAGGGTTTTGAGCATCCTAAGTTTTTGGGATAGGTCTTTGAGCTTCCTAATGTTTTCCGGATAGGGTTTGGAGCATCTTAATGTTTTGGGTTTGGGTTTTGAGCGTCCGAATGTTTTTGGGTTAGAGCTTGGAGCATCCTAATGTTTTTGGGTAAGGGCTTTGAGCGTCCTGTTTTCGGGATAGGGTTTTGAGCGTCCAAAGTTTTTGGGTTTGGGTTTTGAGCATCCAAAGTTTTATAAGTTGCCCCCTTAATTAATTTTCAGAGAGCATTGTATTAATCATAGAAAGGAATTTATTGAGTAAGCAAACATCAAGCAAAACAGCACTGGGCAGCCGAGGAGTCTCAGCTCCGCCAACGGCACGCACCTCACCCCTGCCAGGGTCCCTTTTTATACCTTGCTAATTCCGGGATTACGCAGCACATCCTGGTATATTCTGTGACTGTGCGCACTCTTGCGCGCAAAAGAATTTTTAAGAATTTAAATCTCTTTAAAAAGAAAATTAAGCAAAAGAATTTTCATAGTGTGTAGGCAAGCATTATGCAGCTCCTTACTTCAGTAGGGAGCTTTCACAACTCCCGCTCCTCAAACAGAACTCCTTGTTTTTATAATACAAAAGACAGTGAACAAACATTTATGGTGTATTACCCTAAGTTTTTGGGTTAGGGCTTTTTGAGTCTTAATGTTTTGGGGTTAGGGTTTGGAGCACCCCAAGTTTTTGGGCTAGGGCTTTGAGCATTCCTAACGTTTTGGGTTGGGTTTGGGTTTTGAGCATCCCAAGATTTTGGGTTAGGGGTTTTAGGCATAGGTCTTCAGGGGTTTAGTGTGGTAAATAGTTTGGGTTAGGTCTGTAGGGGTTCCGAGGTTTTTTGGATGTTAGGGCTTGAGGCTTTTTTTGTAAGGGCGGTGAGGGTTCCAGTGAGTGCTGGTAAATGCAGTTCTCGAGCACTCGGCCTGTGATTGGCCATGCTGGCTGTGCGGGGAATGCTGGTAGGTGTAGTTTTCCGGCAGTGGGAGGCCATGTTGTGTGCCCAGAGCATGCCGGGAGATGTAGTTCTTGGGACTCCGGACTTCCGGGAGGCCATGTTGCGTACCCAGAGTATGCCGGGAAATGTAGTTGTCGGATTCGGGACTTCCGGGAGGCCATGTTGAATGCCCAGAGCATACCGGGAGATGTAGTTCTCGAGAACTAGGGTTGGGGTTAGGGGCTAGGGCTGGGGCTAGAGTTAGGGTTTCGGGTGAGGGTTGGGGTTGGGGGTTATTGTTAGGGTTAGTGGTTTAGGGTTAGGCTTAGAGGGTTATGGTTAGGGATAGGTTAGGGGTAGGTTTAGAGGGTTAGGGTAAGGGTTAGGGGTTGGGACTGTGGTTAGGCTTAGGGTAAGGGTTAGGGTGAGAGTATTAGGGTTAGGGTTCGGGTTCAGATTAGGGTAAGGGTAAGGGTTAGGGCAAAGGTAAGTGTTAGGGTAAGGCTAAGGGTAAGGCTTAGGGTGAGAATAAGGTTTAGGGAAAGGGTTAGGTTTAGGGTAAGAATAAGGGTAAGCTAATGGTTAGGATAAGGGTAAGGGTTAGGGTAAAGGTTTTCATTTGTTAAAGCTGAAACGCAGTATGCAATCTGGGACGTCACAGCCAGAGCTGCCTATGGCAAGGTGAGAGAGGAAAAGATGGAGCAGATGTTCTACTCCTATTTTTTTCTTTATACGTAAATAAAAGTTTGAGCTAATTCCAGTTGGAAGAGTTCCAATTACTTGCTTGGTCATAATGTCTTTTAATATTGAAAGCTGCAGCAAAAGCATGGGGATTTTTGCTTCTAGAAACACCCTAGTTCTCTTATCTGCACTATGCATGCTTTTGAGCTAAAACTGATTAAAAAATAAAAAGAAAAATCACACACACACAAAAAAAAAAAAAATCACACCACAGCTGCTGCTGCTCTCTTCCTACTTCCTTGTGCTTTGCCCCTACCCTTCCCAGGTGATTGGGTTTGGGTGCTAGACGGGGCCAAATGGTATATGAGTCCCAGACATCCCCTCAGAGAGCTCATTCTGCTTGGGCTTCTCTTTGGGGTGTTTGTTTTTCCTTCGGTCAGTTGCAGGCTTCTTCAGGTGGATGAGAGTTTATGGACTGATGCGTTTCCAAGTAGCGAGGGGTACGCACATCTTATTGAGGTAACAGCTAGTAGGATCTGTTAGAATAAACTGATGTAGTACTTGGTGCCTTTATTGCATGCAGTTCTTTATCAGGTGAGTAACTGAAGTCAATGTTACTTGGTGTGTTTGCTATGCAGTGCCTGTGCGGACTATTGCACGAGACACAGCTTTCTGACATCTGTCCCAGCAACTACTAAATAAGGGGAGGGGAGAAGCTGAAGAACGACCAAAGGACAAAGCCTGGGAGGAAGACTACGAGCCTTCAGTACGAGCAGCCCCCAGAGGGACCACGGGAGACTGATAACGCCTGCACCACTGGGAGGGTTTGGATTCTGGGAACTAATTAGAATAACCCTGCCTTTTGTAGAAGTAGTAATGAAGATGTATTAGCCTAGCAGCATAAAAGCCAGCCGCCTGATGTAACTTGTGCGCGTCTTGGTGGAGCAGAGACTCCTGGCGCACCCAGCGCTGCTTGCTTACCTCTATTCCTTTAATAAATTGTAAATTTCAATTGCAATCCTATTTGGGACTCGGTCATTTATTACAAGTGGGACCTCCCGATGGGTGGAAGCTGTCGGGATAGCTCGGGATGCTGAGGCGTGGTGCTGCAAGGAGGTTGGTGGTCGGTGGCGCCCTGGGGCAGGCCGAATTGGGAGGGGGCGAGGCGGCGGGTGGTCGGTGGCTTCTGTGGAAAAGGCGCTTGTATGGGGGGCTGCGCATTCAGAGGAACCTTGACAGGCTGCAGATAGGGGCAGGCAGGAACCTTTTGAAGTTCAGGAGAGGGAAATGCCAAGCCCTACCCCTAGGGAGAAACACCTCTGTTTACCAGCACTGGCTAGCTCGATACTGAATAAGCATTTCTTCATGGAAGGAGTGCTTTGATATTAGAACAGGCTGCCCGGGGAAGTGGTAAGAGACCCGATCCTTAAAAGTATTGAAGAGACGTTCACATAGCCCGGGAGTCCGGCCTCCGGCAGGGCGGGAGCTGGCTCTTCCGAGCCCCTGTGCTCCGGTCTTGTGCGACGCGTTTGCAAGCAGCACCGGGTGCCGGGTCCGACATCGGCCGGTTCGGGGACGGCGATTCCGGGGCCGTCGGCTAGCGGGGGCCGGCTATCTCGTGTCCCGGGGATCCGAATTCAGGGGGCGTGGGGGCCGGCCGTGCAGTGAAGCGGGGGGCTGGCGTCCGCCGGCTTCCCAGAGAGCGGGCTTTCGGTGCCGTGCGGTTCGGTGGCCGGCCGTCCCGAAACCCTGGGCACCGGTCTTGTGCTAGACTCAGCGGGGTCCGGGGCCGAACTCGGCTTCTCGGGACCGGCGGTCCCGCTGTCCAGGTGTCCCGCCTCGGGCGGCGCGGGGCCGGCTGTCCCTAGCAGCTGGGCTCCCAAGAGCTTCTGGGCTCCCAAGCGTCGCCCAAGACCGGATCCCAGAGAATCGGGACGGCCGGCCACACCGCTGCGACTAGCACAAGCGTCTCCCGACAACGGAGCCCAGGGGCTTGCGAGGGTCAGATTCCGCGCCCCGGGATAGAGAAACGGGGAGCGCGGGTCGGCCGGCCGCAGCTTCGCACGGGACCGAACCCCCTGTCTCCGAGACGGCCAGACCCCGAGCCGGCAGACAGCAGCCTCCCACTTCACGGCACAGTCGGCCCCCAACCCGCCCGAGTTCTGATCGCCGGGACACGGGACAGCCGGCCGCGCCGCCCGAGGCCGGACACCTGGAGCCCGGGACCACCGTCCCTGACAAAGCCAAAGTCGGACCCGGACCCCGGTGCGGCTAGCACACGCGTCGCCCAGGACCGCAGCCTAGGACCTCGGGACGGTCGCATCCCGCGCCTCCGGCAGGAGCTACCCGGGAGGGCAGGACGGCCTGCCGCAGCTCCGCAAGAGACCGAACCTGCTGGATTCCGGGACGGCCAGAGCCCGAGCCGGTGGGCAGCAGCCTCCCGCTTCACGGCTCGGCAGTGAAGCTCACGGTTCATCGCTCGGCTCACGGTTCGTCGCCCGACTTCGGACCCACGGGACAGCCGGCACCCGCGCCGCCGGAGGCCGGACACACGGGCCTCGGGACCACCGTCCCCGAGCCTCCCGAGGTCGGACCCGGACCCCGTGTGTTGGTGCAGCAGTGCCAGACATGATATAACTCCAGTACGAACTAGAGTCAAAGGCAGCCAAGTGGAATGGTATTATCGATACTGCTAGTGCATTTTTCTCTATCCGTCTAGCAGCAGCATGCAGGCCACAATTTGCTTTCACTTGGAGGGGCATTCAGTATACTTGGAATCGACTGCCCCAGGGGTGGAAACACAGCCCTGCCATCTGCCATGGACTGATCCAGACGACACTGGAACAGGGGAACGCTCCTGAACACCTGCAGTATATCGATGATATCATCGTATGGGTTAACACAGCAGAAGAAGTTTTTGTGTCAGCTTGGCACATTCCTCTATATTGAGTGACTCGAAAGAGGAACTGACCATTGAGGCCATCACACAGGTTACCCATCAGTGTGAGAGCTGTGCTGCAATCAAACGAGCCATGAGGGTAAAGTCTCCCTGGAATAGGGGGAGATGGCTTGGATTTCGATATGGTGAGGTCTGGCAGATTGGCTACATCGGACCACTTCCACAAACCCACCAAGGCAAACGGTACATACTCACCATGGAAGAAGCAACTACTGGGTGGCTGGAAACATACCCTGTAAACCATGCCACGGCCCGAAACACTATCTTGGGCCTGGAAAGACAAGTGCTGTGGCGACATGGTCCACCAGAAAGAATTGAGTCCGACAATGGGAGTCACTTCCGAAACAATTTGGTCACTTTCTGGGCCAAGAGATGGGTGTATCTGGGCCATTGAATGGGTGTATCACATCCCTTATCTCCCACAAGCCTCTGGGAAGGTTGAGATGTACAATGGACTGTTAAAAACTATGCTGCGAGCATTGGGTGCTGCGACATGGAAACATTGGGATATAAATCTACCAGAGGCCACTTGGCTAGTTAACAACAGGGGGTCTGAAAGCTGTGCTGGTCCTGCTGAAACAAAACCCCTACACACTGTGGGAGAAGGTAAAGTCCCTGTAGTGCATGTGGGGAAGTGGATGGGGAAGGCGGTGTGGGTTGCCTCTGCCATGGGAAAAGGCAAACCCATTCGTGGGATTGTCTTTGCCCAAGGTCCAGGGTATACCTGGTGGGTGATGCAGAAAGATGGGGATATCAAGTGTGTGTCTCAAGGAGATTTAACACTGGGAGAAAATTAATCTGTCATCCAAGTTATGTGTTGTAGGAGGACACTGCAGAACCAATGAAAGGTCAACTTTGCAAGGAACCAGGCAAGTGCAACAGTGATGTGAGCTAAGCTGGTGCTGGTGTCAAGAAAACCAACTTCGCCTGCCCTGAGTGACCACTTTGACAGATGATGGTGAAACAATCAACAGTTTTTATGAGCATTTTGGGTAAAGACCTATAAAATAAAGAGAAGTACAGACATGAAAATGCTTCAATGGACAGAAAACTATGGTGATGAGACCATCTATATACTAAACTGTACCTGATTGTGACACAAATGTTATGAAATAAGGGGTGGAAGTTGTGTTGGGTCTGTCTGAGCGGGAGTCACCTTTTCCCTGCAGCAGCCCGCACAGTGCTGTACTCTGCACTCGTAGCTGGAACAACACTGAAATCACTCCAGTGTTGTGTCTATTGCTGCATAGTGCTGGCACAGCATCAGGACTCCTTCCAAGTCCCCAAGAGCCAGGCACGGGTGCTGGCTGTCCCGTGTCCCGTGGGTCCGAACTCGGGCTGGGCTGCGTGAGGCACGACCATCACGCTTCCCAGGGCTCCGGTCTTTGGCGACGCATGTGCCAAGGGCACCGGGTTCCCGGTCCGACCTCGGGCGGCGCGGGGCTGGCTGATCCTATAATCTAGGCTCCGGTCTTTGCGGTGCGTGTGCTGGACGCACCGGAGACCGTGTGTGACTTCGTGCGCTTCGGGGACGGCGATCCCGAGGCCCGTGTGTCCGGCCTCGGGCGGCGCGGGTGCCGGCTGTCCCGTGGGTCCGAAGTCGGGCGACGAACCGTGAGCCGAGCGATGAACCGTGAGCTTCACTGCCGAGCCGTGAAGCGGGAGGCTGCTGCCCACCGGCTCGGGCTCTGGCCGTCCCGGAATCCAGCAGGTTCGGTCTCTTGCGGAGCTGCGGCAGGCCGTCCTGCCCTCCCGGGTAGCTCCTGCCGGAGGCGCGGGATGCGACCGTCCCGAGGTCCTAGGCTGCGGTCCTGGGCGACGCGTGTGCTAGCCGCACCGGGGTCCGGGTCCGACTTTGGCTTTGTCAGGGACGGTGGTCCCGGGCTCCAGGTGTCCGGCCTCGGGCGGCGCGGCCGGCTGTCCCGTGTCCCGGCGATCAGAACTCGGGCGGGTTGGGGGCCGACTGTGCCGTGAAGCGGGAGGCTGCTGTCTGCCGGCTCGGGGTCTGGCCGTCTCGGAGACAGGGGGTTCGGTCCCGTGCGAAGCTGCGGCCGGCCGACCCGCGCTCCCCGTTTCTCTATCCCGGGGCGCGGAATCTGACCCTCGCAAGCCCCTGGGCTCCGTTGTCGGGAGACGCTTGTGCTAGTCGCAGCGGTGTGGCCGGCCGTCCCGATTCTCTGGGATCCGGTCTTGGGCGACGCTTGGGAGCCCAGAAGCTCTTGGGAGCCCAGCTGCTAGGGACAGCCGGCCCCGCGCCGCCCGAGGCGGGACACCTGGACAGCGGGACCGCCGGTCCCGAGAAGCCGAGTTCGGCCCCGGACCCCGCTGAGTCTAGCACAAGACCGGTGCCCAGGGTTTCGGGACGGCCGGCCACCGAACCGCACGGCACCGAAAGCCCGCTCTCTGGGAAGCCGGCGGACGCCAGCCCCCCGCTTCACTGCACGGCCGGCCCCCACGCCCCCTGAATTCGGATCCCCGGGACACGAGATAGCCGGCCCCCGCTAGCCGACGGCCCCGGAATCGCCGTCCCCGAACCGGCCGATGTCGGACCCGGCACCCGGTGCTGCTTGCAAACGCGTCGCACAAGACCGGAGCACAGGGGCTCGGAAGAGCCAGCTCCCGCCCTGCCGGAGGCCGGACTCCCGGGCTATGTGAACGTCTCTTTGTCGTGGTTCCGCTCGAGTGGGCAGCCGAGCTCCACCACAGCCGCTCTCTCACTCCCCCTCCTCAAAGAGGAATGGGGAGAAAATATGTGAAAAGGGCTCAAGGATTGAGATAAGGACGAGAAAATCACGCAATAATTATTGTAACGGGCAAAACAGACTCGGCATAAGGAGATAGTAAGATTTATTGCCTACAACTAACAAGCAAGAGAAGTGAGAAAACAAAGGAAAAAAAACAAAAGCACCTTCCCCCCCATCTACCCTCTTCCACCTCCTCCCCCCGAGCGGCGCAGGGGAACGGGGAATGGGGGTTATGGTCAGTCTACAGCACTTCTTCTCTGCCGCTCCTTCTCGGTCACTCTCGTCCCCTGTGCTGTGGGGTCCCACCCACGGGATGCAGTCCTTGATGAACTGATCCGGCGTGGGCTTCCCACAGGCAGCAGCTCTTCCAGAACTGCTCCAGATATGGGTCCGTACCACGGGGTCCATCCCTCAGGAGAAAACTGCTCCAACCTGGCTCCCCTACGGGCAGCAGCTCCTGCCAGATCACCTGCTCCTGCGTGGGCTCCTCTCCACGGGCTACAGGTCCGGCCCAGAATCTGCTCCGGCAGGGGTCTTCCACAGGCGGCAGCCTCCATCGGTGCAGGGCCACCTGCTCCACCGTGGTCTCCTCCACGGGCTGCAGCGTGGAACCCTGCTCCACCGTGGTACTCCATGGGCTGCAGGGGGACATCCTGCTTCACCATGGTCCTCACCACAGGCCGCAGGGGACTTCTGCTCCGGCGCCTGGAGCACCTCTCCCCCTCCTTCTACACTGACCTTGGCGCAAGGCTGTTCCTCGCTCCTCTCACTCTCCCGGCTGCTGTGTGGCGCAGCGTTTTTTCCCTGTCTTAAATATGCTCTCACAGAGGCGAAAAACAACATCGCTTATTGGCTCGGATCTGGAAAACAATGGGGCCCTTCCCAAACATGGGGCAGCTTCTAGATCTTTCTCACAGAAACCACCCCTATGGCTCCCTGCTACCAAAACCTTGCCACGTAAACCCACTACATTCCACCCCTCGCCTCTGTTAAAAGCATATTTAAGACTACTCACAACATACTCTTACTTTACAATTATCACAACAACCTTCACAAACTTCACTTACATCAAAAAGAAAAAGAATTCACCACACCAAAGTAAACATAACATCATCACAGCACCGACAAGGTGGACATTTTACACACACACCACCCCTCGTCCCTTCACCACACTAACATCTCACAGTTACTGCTTTCTTAATTCTTCACAACTTGTACATTCCTAACAATCATCCTGCACATATTTTTGCCCGTTACTTCTACTAACTATCATCCTTATCTCAAATTCCTTGAGCCCCACGTTGGGCGCCAAAAAAGACTGTCGTGGTTCCGCTCGAGTGGGCAGCCGAGCTCCACCACAGCCGCTCTCTCACTCCCCCTCCTCAAAGAGGAATGGGGAGAAAATATGTGAAAAGGGCTCAAGGATTGAGATAAGGACGAGAAAATCACGCAATAATTATTGTAACGGGCAAAACAGACTCGGCATAAGGAGATAGTAAGATTTATTGCCTACAACTAACAAGCAAGAGAAGTGAGAAAACAAAGGAAAAAAAACAAAAGCACCTTCCCCCCCATCTACCCTCTTCCACCTCCTCCCCCCGAGCGGCGCAGGGGAACGGGGAATGGGGGTTATGGTCAGTCTACAGCACTTCTTCTCTGCCGCTCCTTCTCGGTCACTCTCGTCCCCTGTGCTGTGGGGTCCCACCCACGGGATGCAGTCCTTGATGAACTGATCCGGCGTGGGCTTCCCACAGGCAGCAGCTCTTCCAGAACTGCTCCAGATATGGGTCCGTACCACGGGGTCCATCCCTCAGGAGAAAACTGCTCCAACCTGGCTCCCCTACGGGCAGCAGCTCCTGCCAGATCACCTGCTCCTGCGTGGGCTCCTCTCCACGGGCTACAGGTCCGGCCCAGAATCTGCTCCGGCAGGGGTCTTCCACAGGCGGCAGCCTCCATCGGTGCAGGGCCACCTGCTCCACCGTGGTCTCCTCCACGGGCTGCAGCGTGGAACCCTGCTCCACCGTGGTACTCCATGGGCTGCAGGGGGACATCCTGCTTCACCATGGTCCTCACCACAGGCCGCAGGGGACTTCTGCTCCGGCGCCTGGAGCACCTCTCCCCCTCCTTCTACACTGACCTTGGCGCAAGGCTGTTCCTCGCTCCTCTCACTCTCCCGGCTGCTGTGTGGCGCAGCGTTTTTTCCCTGTCTTAAATATGCTCTCACAGAGGCGAAAAACAACATCGCTTATTGGCTCGGATCTGGAAAACAATGGGGCCCTTCCCAAACATGGGGCAGCTTCTAGATCTTTCTCACAGAAACCACCCCTATGGCTCCCTGCTACCAAAACCTTGCCACGTAAACCCACTACACTCTTCAATACTTTTAAGGATCGGGTCTCTTACCACTTCCCCGGGCAGCCTGTTCTAATATCAAAGCACTCCTTCCATGAAGAAATGCTTATTCAGTATCGAGCTAGCCAGTGCTGGTAAACAGAGGTGTTTCTCCCTAGGGGTAGGGCTTGGCATTTCCCTCTCCTGAACTTCAAAAGGTTCCTGCCTGCCCCTATCTGCAGCCTGTCAAGGTTCCTCTGAATGCGCAGCCCCCCATACAAGCGCCTTTTCCACAGAAGCCACCGACCACCCGCCGCCTCGCCCCCTCCCAATTCGGCCTGCCCCAGGGCGCCACCGACCACCAACCTCCTTGCAGCACCACGCCTCAGCATCCCGAGCTATCCCGACAGCTTCCACCCATCGGGAGGTCCCACTTGTAATAAATGACCGAGTCCCAAATAGGATTGCAATTGAAATTTACAATTTATTAAATGAATAGAGGTAAGCAAGCAGCGCTGGGTGCGCCAGGAGTCTCTGCTCCACCAAGACGCACACAAGTTACATCAGGCGGCTGGCTTTTATGCTGCTAGGCTAATACATATTCATTACTACTTCTACAAAAGGCAGGGTTATTCTAATTAGTTCCCAGAATCCAAACCCTCCCAGTGGTGCAGGCGTTATCAGTCTCCGGTGGTCCCTCTGGGGGCTGCTCGTACTGAAGGCTCGTAGTCTTCCTCCCAGGCTTTGTCCTTTGGTCGTTCTTCAGCTTCTCCCCTCCCCTTATTTAGTAGTTGCTGGGACAGATGTCAGAAAGCTGTGTCTCGTGCAATAGTCCGCACAGGCACTGCATAGCAAACACACCAAGTAACATTGACTTCAGTTACTCACCTGATAAAGAACTGCATGCAATAAAGGCACCAAGTACTACATCAGTTTATTCTAACAGATCCTACTAGCTGTTACCTCAAAAAGATGTGCGTACCCCTCGCTACTTGGAAACGCATCAGTCCATAAACTCTCATCCACCTGAAGAAGCCTGCAACTGACCGAAGGAAAAACAAACACCCCAAAGAGAAGCCCAAGCAGAATGAGCTCTCTGAGGGGATGTCTGGGACTCATATACCATTTGGCCCCGTCTAGCACCCAAACCCAATCACCTGGGAAGGGTAGGGGCAAAGCACAAGGAAGTAGGAAGAGAGCAGCAGCAGCTGTGGTGTGATTTTTTTTTTTTTTGTGTGTGTGTGATTTTTCTTTTTATTTTTTAATCAGTTTTAGCTCAAAAGCATGCATAGTGCAGATAAGAGAACTAGGGTGTTTCTAGAAGCAAAAATCCCCATGCTTTTGCTGCAGCTTTCAATATTAAAAGACATTATGACCAAGCAAGTAATTGGAACTCTTCCAACTGGAATTAGCTCAAACTTTTATTTACGTATAAAGAAAAAAATAGGAGTAGAACATCTGCTCCATCTTTTCCTCTCTCACCTTGCCATAGGCAGCTCTGGCTGTGACGTCCCAGATTGCATACTGCGTTTCAGCTTTAACAAATGAAAACCTTTACCCTAACCCTTACCCTTATCCTAACCATTAGCTTACCCTTATTCTTACCCTAAACCTAACCCTTTCCCTAAACCTTATTCTCACCCTAAGCCTTACCCTTAGCCTTACCCTAACACTTACCTTTGCCCTAACCCTTACCCTTACCCTAATCTGAACCCGAACCCTAACCCTAATACTCTCACCCTAACCCTTACCCTAAGCCTAACCACAGTCCCAACCCCTAACCCTTACCCTAACCCTCTAAACCTACCCCTAACCTATCCCTAACCATAACCCTCTAAGCCTAACCCTAAACCACTAACCCTAACAATAACCCCCAACCCCAACCCTCACCCGAAACCCTAACTCTAGCCCCAGCCCTAGCCCCTAACCCTAACCCTAGTTCCCGAGAACTACATCTCCCGGTATGCTCTGGGCATTCAACATGGCCTCCCGGAAGTCCCGAATCCGACAACTACATTTCCCGGCATACTCTGGGTACGCAACATGGCCTCCCGGAAGTCCGGAGTCCCAAGAACTACATCTCCCGGCATGCTCTGGGCACAAAACATGGCCTCCCAGTGCCGGAAAACTACACCTACCAGCATACCCCGCACAGCCAGCATGGCCAATCACAGGCCGAGTGCTCGAGAACTGCATTTACCAGCACTCACTGGAACCCTCACTGCCCTTACAAAAAAAGCCTCAAGCCCTAACATCCAAAAAAACTCAAAACCCCTACAGACCTAACCCAAACTATTTACCACACTAAACCCCTGAAGACCTATGCCTAAAACCCCTAACCCAAAATCTTGGGATGCTCAAAACCCAAACCCAACCCAAAACGTTAGGAATGCTCAAAGCCCTAGCCCAAAAACTTGGGGCGCTCCAAACCCTAACCCCAAAACATTAAGACGCAAAAAGCCCTAACCCAAAAACTTAGGGTAATACACCATAAATGTTTGTTCATTGTCTTTTGTATTATAAAAACAAGGAGTTCTGTTTGAGGAGCGGGAGTTGTGAAAGCTCCCTACTGAAGTAAGGAGCTGCATAATGCTTGCCTACACACTATGAAAATTCTTTTGCTTAATTTTCTTTTTAAAGAGATTTAAATTCTTAAAAATTCTTTTGCGCGCAACAGTGTGCGCAGTCGCCGAATATACCAGGATGTGCTGCGTAATCCCGGAATTAGCAAGGTATAAAAAGGGACCCTGGCAGGGGTGAGGTGCGTGCCGTTGGCGGAGCTGAGACTCCCCGGCTGCCCAGTGCTGTTTTGCTTGATGTTTGCTTACTCAATAAATTCCTTTCTATGATTAATACAATGCTCTCTGAAAATTAATTAAGGGGGCAACTTATAACACTTTGGACGCTCAAAACCCAAACCCCAAAACTTTGGACGCTCAAAACCCTATCCCGAAAACACTAGGACGCTCCAAACCCTATCCCGAAAACAGGACGCTCAAAGCCCTAACCCAAAAACATTAGGATGCTCCAAGCCCTAACCCAAAAACATTCGGACGCTCAAAACCCAAACCCAGAACATTAAGATGCTCCAAACCCTATCCGGAAAACATTAGGAAGCTCAAAGACCTATCCCAAAAACTTAGGATGCTCAAAACCCTATCCTGGAAACACTGAGATGCTCAGAACCCTATCCTGAAAATGTAGGACGCTCCAAACCCTAAACCAAAAACATTAGGACGCTCCAAACCCTATCCTGGAAACACTAAGATGCTCAAAACCCTATCCTGAAAACTGAGGATGCTCATTACCCAGACCCAAAATATTAAGATGCTCAAAACCCTAACCCAACTACTTAGGATGCTTGAAAGCCGATCCCAAAAAATTAGGGCACACAAAAGCCTAACCCCCAAAATTAAGATGCTCAAAATCCAAACTCCCAAAGTTAGGATACTCAAAACCCTGGCCCTGGAGAACCTAACCTGAAAAAAAAAAAAAAAAAAAAGTCTTAAAACCCTAACCGTAAATAACTGACCAAAAATAAAATCTTAAGACTCTAACCCTAAAAAACATATCAACACTACAACCCAAAAAACTCTAATACCCTAACACGCTAACCCTGAAACCCTTAAAACCCTAACCCCCAAATCCTTAAAACCCTAACCGTTAAAACTCCAACCCTAAAAACCTTAAAATCCTAAACATAAACCCTGAAACCCCTTACCCTGAAACCCAACCCTAGTGCCCAATCCCTGAAACCTTAAAACCCTGAATCAATCTGTAGCAAATAGCATAGGCTGAGTCGAGGATCTCAGTACAGTAGCATTATTATTCGAGATTACAATGGCGGGTGTCCCACAAGCAGGAGGGTGCCTACTAATTCCATACACAGTTTATACACTTTTTTTTTTCTGCCGAGGACCGGGACCCTCCCCTGTTTCCCCTTTAACTGTGCTATTCAAGGTTCATAATCTAGCTGGTGCTTCACAGAAAATACACAGCTGCTGGCCTGTTACAAGTCACATTTCTTTTGAGGTTTTTACTCTTTGAGGTGGTAATGTTTCTTACGCAGTGATTTCCACCTAATTGCTGTAAGGATTCTGGTTGTCTGCGTTTTACAAGGTTGTCTGTTATAATAAATAAAAGTCCCAAATAGGATTACAATCAAAGTTTACAATTCACTGAATGAATAGAAGTAAGCAAACAGTGCTGGGTACGCCGGGAGTCTCTGCTCCACCAAGACGCGCACCAGTTATACACCAGTTACCTCCCTTAAGGGATATAGAGAAGCCCTCTCAGATACGTCCGTCCTACTTCTCCTGCATGCGGCCGGAGGTCGGTCTAATTCTGGTGCTGTTGGTGGTGGAAGCTGGGGCAACGGTGGTACTGGTGGCGATACCACAGCCACCGGAGGGGGAGCCGCCGGGGGTGGATTGTTAGGATATGGAGGTGGTAGCTTATCCAACGGCTCACGTTTATCTTCTTTTTCTTTTTCATGTTCTTCTTGTTCTTCAAATTTCTTACCTGCTTTTAGTGTAAATATTGAGGCTGGAAAAGGACGTGAAGTCCTCCTGATCCATAATCCTGCATAATCACTTTCTTCCTGGCTAAAAGGTTCCTTTGAATTAACATGGATATTTAAGGCCTGGCAAATCCAGTCTTCGAAGGATCCAAAAACAGGCCAAAAGACACGTAGTCTTAAAGGCTCCTTTGGCCATTCTGTCACACAATACTGGACCATTTTTAATTTACTTTTTCCTTTTCTGGGGTCCCTATCATTCCAATTTCTAATCGTTATTCCTAATGGACTTTCTGGTGGTATGACTGGTAATTTGCTCCCTTTCTTCTGGTCTCTGGTCTTCGATTTTGTCTGACCCATCTAGGAATTTTACTATGGCAATTCCCACAGCCCTTGGTTACCTTAGTAAGAGTGTCTTGCAGGGGGTCGAGGACCTATCACACACCCACAAATCCTATAGGAATCCCTTCGGTCCTTCACCGGCCACGTCCCTTGTGGGAGATTGAAAACGCGGTTAGAAGACCTTCACAATCGCTTCGGAACTAAGTTCCATCTCAGTCACACTCTTACACACACAGGCAACCGAACCCCACCCAACCGAACGGTATACGCTTTAAATGCTTACGACTCCGTCATCTTCGTTCGGATCTTCACACACACAATTACGGGCAAAATATAGTGCTGCAGCTGGCGAGGGAGCTGAAAAAAAGAATCAGAAACTTTGCTTACCTTTATTCAGGTTCAAGATGCCATTAGTTCCGACCTGACTCAAACAGCAGCCACCAAATGGTGGGGGTGCCTCTCCTAGATCAAACCAGAAATCAGGAACCAAAGCCCTCCCGGACGAGCGCCCACTTGTAATAAATGACCGGGTCCCAAATAGGCTTACAATTAATGTTTATGATTTATTAAAGGAATAGAGGTAAGCAAGCAGCGCTGGGTGCGCCAGGAGTCTCTGCTCCACCAAGACGCACACAAGTTACATCAGGCGGCTGGCTTTTATGCTGCTAGGCTAATACATATTCATTACTACTTCTACAAAAGGCAGGGTTATTCTAATTAGTTCCCAGAATCCAAACCCTCCCAGTGGTGCAGGCGTTATCAGTCTCCGGTGGTCCCTCTGGGGGCCGCTCGTACTGAAGGCTCGTAGTCTTCCTCCCAGGCTTTTCTCTTGTCCTTCTCCTTTGTCCATCTTGGCTGGATGGCAGACACTTGCATAGTGTCCCATGCAACAGTTGTAATAGTTAGCAGTTATTCTGAAACCCCTTTGTTCTCTTATCCCCTATTGACCCGAATTGCTGGACCATTCCTTTGCAAGATACAAGAACTATATACATTAACCACTCTGGTTTTCTCAGACTTTTCATCATATCATGCGGCCCTAGCATTGGTCCATATTGACACGAATCAGATGAACTCATTTCACACTGTTAAGCTGTCTTATCACTGCAAGCATATCTCAATACCACCTTCCTTCCCTCTACAGGATGTAACTGCGCAAAAACAACATTTTTATTTCCACAACCTTGATCCCCTTACCCTGAAGTCCTTATTCCCCTTAAACCTAACAACTCTAACCACAACCCTAACCCTTATTATCAACCCCCTAACGCTAATGACACTGACCTTAATCCAAACCCCAAACTGCCCCTAACCCCAGACAACCAACAACGAAACACACACACACAAAGATGGAAACTACAAAAAAGGCAAAACCCTGGATACAGGCCCCAAATCACAAATACGCAACCAAAATGCTACAGAAAAGCCCCAGATGCAGGCCCCAAATGCTACTGCTAGGCCTCAAAAGCTCAAGATGCATCCCAAAGCAAAAATGCAGACCCCAAACGTTACAGAAAAGCCCCCAAACCCAGGCTGCACAAGTCTACAAGCAGGCCCCAAACTGCCAACAGAAGCAGGCACCAACCACACCCAGATGCAGACCCCAACTGCCCACAAGCAGCTCCTACCCCACCACCCCCTCCCAAGAACTGGACTCCACCCAGACACTGGCCCAAGACCCGGACCCGCCCCCCGCCAACCCCCCTACCCTCCCCCCGACACAGGTGTACAAGCAGCTCACAACCCGCCCCTTCAGAGACCGGTCCCACTCCCCCCACCCCCCCCGAAGACATGGGATGCGGAGGTGTACAACCAACTCCCAACTCCCTCCCCCTCAAAGGGAGGCCCCAAAGACCCCCAAATGGAGGCTCCTAGAGTGAACAAACACCTCCCAACTTCCCCAGGCACAGGCCCACCCCCCCCCCCCCCCCCCCCAAACACAGGCCACAAAGGTGTATAAACAGCCCAGACCCCCCTCCAAGACCATGGCCCCTATAGTGTACAAGCAGCTCCCAACCACCCACAGATGCAGGCCCCAACCCTTCTCAAAAGGGAGGCACCTAGAATGCATGAGCAACTCCCAACCCCCCTAAACATAGGTCCAAAAGTGCACAAGCAGCTCCCAACCCTCCTCAAATACAGACCCCAAAAGTGTACAAGTAGCTCCCCCCCAGAGACAGGACCCAAAGGTGTACAACCAGTTCCCAACACCCCTGAGACACAGGCCCCAACCGCCCCCCCAGACACAGCGACCCAAATTCTACAAGCAGCTCCCAACCCCTGCCAGGCAGGCCCCCTACCCTATACAAGCAGCTCCCAACCCTCCCCCCACCCCCCGAGGGAGGCCCCCAAGCCCCCCACAAACACAGGCCCCTACAGTGTACAGGCAGCTCCCAGCCACCCCCAGATGCTGGCCCCAAAGTTGTACAAACAGCTCCCAGCCACCCTGCAGAAACAGATTCCTACATTGTACAAGCAGTTCCCAGCCCGCTAGACACAGGCCCTGACCCCCCACAGATGCAGGCCCCAAAGGTGTACAAGCAGCTCCCACCCCTCCCCCAGATGCTGGTCTCAACCCCCCCCCCCGCCCCCAGAAGCAGGCCCCAAAGGTGTAGAGTCAGCTCCCAACCCCCTCAATGCTGGCCCCAAGGGTCTACAAGCAGCTCCCCCCTTGCCCCCAGATACCGGCCCCCAGACACAGACCCCAAAAGCCTAATCACAGGCCCTGAACTCTAGAGGCAGACTCCAAAACCCCAAACAAAGCCCCAGTGGTTCGAGACAGGGCCCAAATCCCAGACACAGGCCCCAAACGCTAAACATATGCCAAAAAAAGTATTAGTGCTGGTGCCAAATGTTACAGACAGGCCCAAAAGCCCGAAATGCTCAAGGCTGAGACGTAACTTGGCTTTCTGAATTACTGGAAAGCAGCTTTCATTCTCAGATAATTGTGTGCAGGCTAGATAGGATGGGGCTTCAGGCACCTCTTCACCTGAGGAAACACACTGCCATCAGGCACCGCTGTGCCAGACAAGCTTGTTCTGCTAGAACACCCTACTCAGATGCACTGTGGCATTCAAGTGAACTGCTTTCATGCAAATATAATGACTGATGTTACAACCCACCTTGCCTGTGGCACCTGATGAACAGAAGAGTAAGCCACCGCAGCGCTTCAAAACCATCCCTGCACGTGCCGCTCCTTGTCGCTCTCTGGCCTTATCTCATATCCTTACCCACTTCTGTGGAGAGCCTGCCACGGCACCTGCAAAGCAAGACGGACACCTTTCATAGTCACCTTGTGCTACTTGGTCGTTCTGCTCCAACCCAGCTCATGACCAGCCCCTCTTCTTACACAGCTCTTCAGAGTGCAGTTTGCTCCTTTGAGCCTGTGCGAGACACCTGTGAAAGAAAAAGAAACGCATAGGCCGATGCAGCATCCAAAGACACAGCACAACTAGGTAAGTTACTCTCATCTGCTCCCTTACCTCTGCCGCTTACCAGCCCCCGAGGCAGATGCTTCAATCTACCCTCTTCAAACAGCTACAACACCTCTAAAAGACAAAGAGGGGATGCTTAGAGGAACAGTGAGACCTACAACACAACAACTGCTACATCTGTTCCTCACTCACCTTGCCAGAGGCAGCTCTGCGTGTGACGTCCCAGGTTGTACACTGCGTTACCTAACCCTTACCATAACCCTTACCCTAACCCTTCTCACCCTTACCATTACCCAAATCCTTACCTTTACTTTTTCCTTACCCTTACTCTTTCCTTTAACCATAACCTTACCCTTACCCTATACCTTACTCCAACCCTTCCCCTTACCTTCCCCTTACACTTAACCTAACCCTTACCCTTCTGCTTCCCCTAAAACATATCCTAACACTTTCCCTTACCCTTATACTTACCCTAACCCTTTCTATTACCCTTACACTTACTCTTGCCCTAATCCTTGCTTGCACCCTTACACTTATCCTAACCCTTACCTTACCCTTACTCAAACCCTTACTCTAACCCTTACCCTTAACCTAACCCTAAACCTTAAACCTTACTGTAAAGCTTACCCTTTCTGCTACACTTACCCTTAGCCTAAATCTAAACCTTACACTTACCCTTAGCCTAACCCTCATCCTTACCATTACCCATACCCTTATTCTTACCATTACCGTAACCCTTACCTTTACACTTACGGTTACCATTAACCTTACCCTTACCCTAACACTTATCCTTAACCTAACCCTTACCCTAAACCTTACCCCAACCCTTACCCTGACCCTTACATTAACCCTAACCCTTACCCTAAACCTTACACTTACTCTTAACATTAACCTTACCCTTAACCTTTAGCTAATACTTAATCTTACGTTTTTCTCACCCTAACCCTATAATTAACCATAACCATTACCCTAACACTTAACCTTACCCTTAAAATAAGCCATACAACAACACTTAAATGTACACTTACGCTTAAACTTACCCTAGCAATTACTCGTACAATTAAAATATTAATTAATTAAATTAAAAAAATTTAACTGAAAATTAATTGAATTAAAAAATTAAAATACCCTTATCCTTATACCTTATCCTTAACCCTCACCCTTATCATTACCAATACCCTTACTCTTACACTTATACATACAACTTACCCTTTTCCTAACACTTAACCCTAAACTAACACTAACCCTAAACCTTACCTGAACCCTTTCCAGGACCCTTACATTAACCCTTACCCTTAATCTAAACCTTACACTTGCTCTTAACCTTAACCTAATACTTACCCTTACGTTTTCCTGACTTTAACCCTAAAACTAACCCTAACCATTACCCTAACACTTACCCTTAACCTAACCCTAACCGTAACTCTAACCCTTACTCTAAGCCTTACCCTGACCCGTACCCTTACACTTACCCTAACCCTTACCCTTACCATAACCCATACCCTAACACGTACTTGTAGCCTTAACCTTACCGTTCCCCTTACCCTTACCTTTACTGTCTCTGTTACCCTTACACTTACACTTAACATTAACCTTAACCTTAACCTAACCCTTATCATAAGCCATACAACAACACTTACATGTACACTTACGCTTGCACTTACCCTAGCAATTACTCGTACAATTACCCTTAACCTTACTATTAAGCTAACCCTAAACCTTACCCTTATCCTAACACTTACCATTATCCTAAACCTTACCCTTTCTGCTACACTTACCCTTTGCCTAATTCTAAACCTTACCCTAACCCTCACCCTTACCTAAATCTAACCATTACCCTAATTTTCACTCTTACCCTTACACTTACTATTACCCTTAACCTAAACCTTACCCCAACCCTTACCCTGACCCTTACATTAACCCTAACCCTTACCCTTACCCTAACCCTAACCCTAACCCTAACCCTAACCCTAACCCTAACCCTAACCCTAACCCTAACCCTAACCCTAACCCTTACTCTAACCCTAACCCTTAACCTAAACCTTACACTTAATCTTAACTTTAACCTTACCCTTAAACTAATACATACCCTTACGTTTCCCTCACCATAACCCTAAAATTAACCGTAACCATTACCCTAACACTTATCCTTACCGAACCCTAACCCTAACCCTTACTCTAACTTTTACCCTGACCCGGACCCTTAGACTTCCCCTTCCCCTTCCCCTTACTCTTCCCCTTACCCTAACCCTTACCCTTACACTTACGGTTACCATTAACCTTACCCTAACACTTATCCTTACCCTATCCCTTACTCTTATCCTTATCCATACAACTTACGCTTACCCTAACACTTAACCTAACCCTAACCCTAAACCTTACCTGAACCCTTACCCTGACCCTTACATTAACCCTTACCCTAAACCTTACACTTACCCTTAACCTTACCCTTAACCTTAACCTAATACTTACCCTTACTTTTCCCTCACCCTAACCCTAAAATTAACCCTAACCATTACCCCAACACTTACCCTTACCCTAACCCTTACCCTTACCATAACCCATACTCTAACACATACTTCTACCCGTACCCGTACCCTTACCATAACTCTTACCCTTACCGTAACCCTTACCCTTACCCTTACCCTTACCCGATCCCATACCCTTAACCTAACCCTAAACCTTACCCTTATCCTAACACTTACCCTTACCGTAAACCTTACCCTTTCTGCTACACTTAGCCTAAATCTAAACCTTACACTTACCCTTAGCCTAACCCTCACCCTTACCATTACCCATACCCTTATTCTTACCCTTACCATAACCCTTACCTTTACACTTATGGTTACCATTAACCTTACCCTTACCTTAACACTTATCCTTAACCTAACCCTTACCCTAAACCTTACCCCAACCCTTACCCTGACCCTTACATTAACCCTAACCCTTACCCTAAACCTTACACTTACTCTTAACCTTGACCTTACCCTTAACATTCACCTAATACTTACACATACGTTTTCCTGAATTTAACCCTAAAACTAACCCTAACCATTACTCTAACAGTTAACCTTACCCTAACCCTATCCCTAACCCTTACTCTAACCCTTACCCTGACCTGTACCCTTACAATTACCCTTACCCTTATACTTACCCTAATTCTTACCCATACCATAACCCATACCCTAACACATATTTGTACCCTTAACCTTACCTTTACCCTTAACCTTACCCTTACTTTTACTCTATCCATTACCCTTATGCTTACCCTTAACATAAACCTTACCCTTGACCTTACCCTTACCATAAGCCCTACAACAACACTTACATGTACACTTACACTTACACTTACCCTAGCAATTACTCGTACAATTACCCTTACCCTTACCCTTAACCTAACCATAAACATTAAGGATAAGCTAAAGGGTCACCCTTAAGGTTAACGTTATTGTAACACTTACACGTAAGTGGGTAAGTGGAAGTGTAAGGGTACAGTTCAGGGCAAGGGTTAGAGTAAGGGTAAGTGTTAGGGTAATGGTTAGGCTAATTTTAGGTTTAGGGTGAGGGAAACGTAAGGGTAAGTATTAGGTTAAGTTTAAGGATAAGGTTAAGAGTTATGGTAAGGGTTCGGTTTAATGTAAGGGTAAGGGTTTGGGAAACGTTTAGGATAAGTGTAAGAGAAGGGATAATGGTAAGGGTAAGGATGATGTTTAGTGTAAGGGTTAGATTTAGTTAAGGGTAAGGGTTAGTGTAAGTTTAAGAGTAAGGGTAAGTGTAAGGGTATGTGTAAAAGTACGGGTAATTGTAAGGGTTAGAGTAAGGGTTAGGGTAAGGTTAAGAGTAAGGGTATTGGTAATGATAAGGGTGAGGGTTATAGTAAGGATAAGTGTAAGGTTTAGATTTAGGCTAAGGGTAAGTGTAGCAGAAAGGGTAAGGTTTACTGTAAGGTTTAAGGTTTCGGCTTAGGTTAAGGGTAAGGGTAATTGTACGAGTAATTGCTAGGGTAAGTGTAAAAGTGTACATGTAAGTGTTGTTGTAGGGCTTATGGTAAGGGTAAGGTCAAGGGTAAGGTTTATGTTAAAAGAAAGCGTAAGGGTAACGGATAGAATAAGGGTAAGTGTAACGGTTAAGTGTTAGGGTAATGGTTAGGGTTAATTTTAGGATTAGGGTGAGAAAAATGTAAGGTTAAGTACTAGCTTAAGGTTAAGGGTAAGGTTAAGGTTAAGAGTAAGTGTAAGGTTTAGGTTAAGGGTTAGTGTTAATGTAAGGTTCAGGGAAAGGTTTGGGGTAAGGTTTAGGGTTAGGTTCAGCTTAAGGGTAAGGGTTGGGGTAAGGTTAAGGGTATGGATAAGGAAAAGTGTAAGGGATAGGGTAAGGGTAAGGGTTAGCGTAAGGGTAAGATTAATGGTAATGTTTATGTTAAGGATAAGCGTAAGGGTAACGGATAGAGTAAG
Organism: Netta rufina; assembly: GCF_964035555.1. Classification (NCBI taxonomy): domain Eukaryota; kingdom Metazoa; phylum Chordata; class Aves; order Anseriformes; family Anatidae; genus Netta; species Netta rufina. Next base: position 237,545 of record NC_140144.1, read on the forward strand.
GGTAAGGGTAAGGGTAACGGTAAGGTTAAGGGTACAAATATGTGTTAGGGTATGGGTTATGGTATGGGTAAGAATTATGGTAATGTAAGGGTAAGGGTGAGTGTAAGGGTATGGGTCAGGGTAAGGTTTAGAATAATGGTTAGGGTTAATTTTAGGGTTAGGGTGAGGGAAACGTAAGGGTAAGTATTCGGTTCAGGTAAGGGTAAGTGTAAGATTTAGATTTAGGCTAATGGTAAGTGTAGCAGAAAGGGTAAGGTTTACGATAAGGGTAAGTGTTATGGTAAGGGTAAGGTTTAGGGTAAGAGTAAGTGTAAGTGTATGTGTAAGGGTACGGGTCATTGTAAGGGTTAGAGTAAGGGTTAGGGTAAGGGTGTTAGGGTAATGGTTAGGGTAAAGTTTAGGCTTATGGTGAGGGAAACGTAAGGGTAAGGATTAGGTTAAGGTTAAGGGTAAGGTTAAGGTTAAGAGTAAGTGTAAGGTTTAGGATAAGGGTTAGGGTTAATGTAAGGGTCAGGGTAAGGTTTCAGGTAAGGTTTAGGTTTAGAGTTAGGTTAAGGGTAAGTGTTAGGGTAAGGGTAAGTTGTATGGACAAGGATAATTGTAAGGGATAGGGTAAGGTTAAGGTTAATGATAACGGTAAAAGGAAGGGTAAGGTTTAGGGTAAGGGTAAGAGTAAGGATAGGGGTAATGGTAAGGGTGAGGGTAAGGGTAAGTGTAAGGTTTAGATTTAGGCTAAGGGTAAGTGTAGCAGAAAGGTGTAGGATTAGGGTAAGGGTGTTAGGATAAGGTTTAGGTTAAGGGTAAGGGTAATGGTAAGGATAAGGGTAAGGGTAAGGGTATCGGTAATGGTAAGGGAAAGGGTTAGGGTAAGTGTAAGGGTACAGGTCAGGGTAAGGGTTAGAGTAAGGGTTAGGGTTAGGTAAAGATAAGTGTTAGGGTAATGGGTACTGTTAAAATTAGGGTTATGGTGAGGGAAATGTACGGGTATGTATTAGTTTAAGGGTAAGGTTAAGGTTAAGAGTAAGTGTAAGGTTTAGGTTAAGGGTTAGGGTTAATGTAAGGGTTAGGGTAAGGGTTGGGGTAAGGTTTAGGGTAAGGAGAAGAGTAAGGGTATGGTTAATGGTAAGGGTGAGGGTTAGGGTTAGGGTAAGGATAAGGGTAAGTGTAAGGGTAAGGGTAGGAGTAATTGAAAGAGTAATTCCTAGGGTAACTGTAAGCGTAAGTGTACATTTAAGTGTTGTTGTATGGCTTATTGTAAGGGTAAGGTTAAGTGTTAGGGTAATGGTTATGGTTAATTATAGGGTTAGGGTGAGAAAAACGTAAGGTTAAGTATTAGCTAAAGGTTAAGGGTAAGGTTAATGTTAAGAGTAAGTGTAAGGTTTAGGGTAAGGGTTAGGGTTAATGTAAGGGTCAGGGTAAGGGTTAGGGTAAGGGTTAGGTTCAGGATAAGTGTTAGGGTAAGTGTAAGGTTAATGGTAACCGTAAGTGTAAAGATAAGGGTTAGGGTAAGAATAAGGGTATGGGTAATGGTAAGGGTGAGGGTTAGGCTAAGGGTAAGTGTAAGGTTTAGATTTAGGCTAAGGGTAAGTGTAGCAGAAAGGGTAAGCTTTACGGTAAGGTTTGAGGTTTAGGGTTAGGTTAAGGGTAAGGGTAAGGGTAAGGTTTAGATTTAGGAAAAGGGTAAGTGTAGCAGAAAGGTTAAGGGTTAGGGTAAGTGTTAGGATAAGGGTAAGGTTAAGGGTAAGGGTAATGGTATGAATAAGGGTAAGGGTAAGGGTAAGGGTACGGGTCAGGGTAAGGGTTAGAATAAGGGTTTGAGCATGGGTAAGGGTTAGGATAAGTGTAAGGTTGCAAGCAAGGATTAGGGCAAGAGTAAGTGTACGGGTAATAGTAAGGGTTAGGGTAAGTTTAAGGGTAAGGGAAAGTGTTAGGATATGTTTTAGGGGAAGCAGAAGGGTAAGGGTTAGGTTAAGTGTAAGGGGAAGGGGAAGGTAAGGGGAAGGGTTGGAGTAAGGTATAGGGTAAGGGTAAGGTTATGGTTAAAGGAAAGAGTAAGGGTAAGGAAAAAGTAAAGGTAAGGATTTGGGTAATGGTAAGGGTGAGAAGGGTTAGGGTAAGGGTTACGGTAAGGGTTAGGTAACGCAGTGTACAACCTGGGACGTCACACGCAGAGCTGCCTCTGGCAAGGTGAGTGAGGAACAGATGTAGCAGTTGTTGTGTTGTAGGTCTCACTGTTCCTCTAAGCATCCCCTCTTTGTCTTTTAGAGGTGTTGTAGCTGTTTGAAGAGGGTAGATTGAAGCATCTGCCTCGGGGGCTGGTAAGCGGCAGAGGTAAGGGAGCAGATGGGAGTAACTTACCTAGTTGTGCTGTGTCTTTGGATGCTGCATCGGCCTATGCGTTTCTTTTTCTTTCACAGGTGTCTCGCACAGGCTCAAAGGAGCAAACTGCACTCTGAAGAGCTGTGTAAGAAGAGGGGCTGGTCATGAGCTGGGTTGGAGCAGAACGACCAAGTAGCACAAGGTGACTATGAAAGGTGTCCGTCTTGCTTTGCAGGTGCCGTGGCAGGCTCTCCACAGAAGTGGGTAAGGATATGAGATAAGGCCAGAGAGCGACAAGGAGCGGCACGTGCAGGGATGGTTTTGAAGCGCTGCGGTGGATTACTCTTCTGTTCATCAGGTGCCACAGGCAAGGTGGGTTGTAACATCAGTCGTTATATTTGCATGAAAGCAGTTCACTTGAATGCCACAGTGCATCTGAGTAGGGTGTTCTAGCAGAACAAGCTTGTCTGGCACAGCGGTGCCTGATGGCAGTGTGTTTCCTCAGGTGAAGAGGTGCCTGAAGCCCCATCCTATCTAGCCTTGATTCAAAGATGGAAGCCGAAATTCCTTTAAGTGGTATATTCTTTATTGTAGCGCTGGATGCACGGGGGATCTCTCCACCTATCGTGCATACCCAAAGCAGAAAGCAGTCTTGAATTTATACAATCAATCTATCAATATTCTACAAGCACCTATACATATGCATTACCTATCCCCGCCTTCCCTCGCTTCTCATGCTAATTAGCCTTTTGGCACCTTGCGCCTGCACAGAGCCTTCCAAGAATTGTGGGCAGGGGTCTTTGGGACGTGGGCAGGGGTCTTTGGGAGGCAGACCCCGAGTCTTCCTCACAGTGTACTTTTCACCTTTGGTCAGGAATCTGCTGAATTGGCATGTTTCTTAATTGCAAGAGCTGGTTGTTGCTAATTCTCCCGTTTGTTGTATCTTTATAATGAATTCCAATGTCCAGTTTCGAGATTTATAGTCCTTACATTCGTTTCTCTGTCCGCCTGCCGCTTCCTTATCATGAGTTCCAGTGTCTTGTTTCGAGATATACAGTCCTTGTCTGGGGATTGTCCTTGCCTCCCCAATACCTCCTTAATCAATCCCCCCTTTTCTTTTCCCATGCAAATTCTTTTGCATCAGATAATTTCATTATTTACAGTAACACAACAAAGCAGGCATCTAAACAACATGCACACAAATATTCCTAACACTACTAATACGATTAGAGCAATGAATACTCGTTTCAACCATTGGAAATTGGGCAACCAGGAGGTTAACTTATTCCATAGTTCACTAAAACTCCATGAAAGATCATCTTTACTGATCTCATGGAGGATCCTTGTCTGCTTCCATATTTCTTCCAGGTCGGTAGAGATCCTTCCACTCTGATCTACATACATACAACAACTTGTGTTTATTACTGTACAGACTCCCCCTTGAGTGGCCAGTAACAAGTCTAGGGCCATCCGATTTTGTAATACGACCTGTGATAAACTAGATATCTCTTGTTGAGCCTTTATAGCATCCAGAATTTTGTTTTCTAACTTCTCTATAATTGCAGAAATATTATTGCCTTTTCCAATTCACTCACTCCTAACCATGGGATAAACCATCGCACAAAACTATGAAAAGGGGTGTGTCTCTCTACCAATGGATTGTTAATTTTTCATCTGATTCTCCGCATATGATTTCTCAAGTAACCTCGAGGCACTACATCATGTACTGTCATATTGGGGACTACCGCTCCAAGAGTGCAAGTTCCCTTCCAATTCTCAGGCAAGACCTTACGGGCTGTATCATTGCATAGCCAATACCACCCTTTTCCTTCTGGAACCGTCCAGCTGGTTGAATTTGCCCAGCCGCTAGTCGTACTAATATCAATTGTTCAATTACAAGATGTCTGATTTCCCACAGAAGTAGTATCCGTATTTATACAATGCTGTTTTCCTATACCCTTAGGCGGGTTACACCTTTGTACACATACATAATAGGATTCTAACGGCATGAAGCTACTCACTTCTAGTTCCAAAACTGCTTAATATTTTCGACCCCAAGACGTGTTTTCCCACAAATTAGTCCAAGATAAGTTTGCAGGCAAGGGAATCCCAATTAACGATACACCCTTATTCCCATGCTGTGGCAGATGGGTGCATACCCAACAGTTCGTCTTCTGAGTTACTTGAGAAATTGTTTGTATTAAGGTCAGGTGTAAGTTCTCATCCCAAGTTGCCCACCCCAAATCCGAGAACCGCACCCCTGCAATCATTAGGATCTGGAAAACCGTAATTTTGTTGGTTCAATTGGAGTGGTGGTCCATATCCTCGCCGGGGCCTTCTTCACCCTTGAATTGTGGATCCAAGCTGCTTGCTTCTTAATCTTCATGGCGGTGTGTGTTGTCAGTAATACTTGGTATGGTCCCATCCACTTTCCTTCCATTTTTCCTGCACGGGTTGTCCTGAAAAAGTCTTTATATATATATAATCCCCGAGCTTAAAGGGGTGGATTGGTTGATCCAACCCTCTAGCCCTGGTCCCTAAAACAAATTTATGTACTTTATTTAATTGTTTCCGAAGTTCAGTTATATAAGCATATAAATATTCTGATCCTAACTGCGTTAGGTCCTCTCCACTAAATAGAAATTGCTATGGCCTTGCATATAAGATTTTGAAGGGACTCAAATTTCCTTTTATTCTAGGTTTAACTCTAATTCCAAGTAATGCTAAAGGGAGGGATTGAGGCCATGACAAATTAGCTTCTTATCCAATTTTAGCTATTTATTGTTTAATTAAATGGTTCATTTTTTCTACCTGTCCACTTGCCTGTGGTCTAGAAGGAGTATGCAGTTGCCAATCTATCTTTAGAATCTTACTTATCTGTTCTACCACTTGTGCACAAAAATGTGAAACTCTATCAGAAGACATTGCTACTAGAATCCCAAAGCATGGTAGTATTTCATTTAACAAGACTTTAACCACTTCTCTTGCTTTGTTTGTTCGACAGGGAAAGGCTTCAGGCCTTCCTGAAAACGTGTCAGTCAGAACCAGTAAATAATGATACCCCCCTTTTCTAGGGAGTTCTGAAAAATCAATTTGCCACTGTTGCCCCGAATAATTTCCTTTACCGATTATTCCAAATTTTATTCTATTCTTGGTATTGGGGTTATTGTGTAAGCAAATGCTACATTGTTGAGTTACTTGTTTTATCATATCGTCCCACTAATGTCTGACTCAGGCTCTTATGCAGTGTGCCAGCTCCCCAGTGCGTTTTATTGTGTTCTGTAAGAACTATGGGCCATGTCAAACTAGAGGGTATTACTATGTGCTTCTCTTTTAAATATACTCATCCATCTGGTTTCATTTTACCTTTCAAATCTTCAATTAATTTTAAGTCTTCTTTTGTATAATTTGGATATAGTTTGGATTTTACCGTCTGGTATCAAAGACAATGCCTTCACCTCAGTTATTTCAGCTGCCTGCTTAGCCTCTGCCAATCGATTTTCCAATTTCAAAATCGGTGTTCCCCTTTTGGTGTCCCTGACAATGCATGATAGCTACCTTTTCTGGTTGTTTTACAGCCTCTAACAATTTTAAAATTTCTTCAGCATACTTTGTGTTTTCACTGAGCGGTCAGCAATCCATGGTCTTTCCAAATTGCTCCATGAGCATGTACCACGCCGAATGTATATTTAGAATCTGTCCAAATATTTACCCTTTTTCCCACTGCCAGTTCCAATGCTCTCGTGAGAGCAACTATCTCCGCCTTTTGAGCTGATGTTCCAGGGGGTAAAGGCTTAGACTCGATTACCTGCTGAGTAGTTGTTATAGCATATCCAGCTTTACGTTGTCTTTGCGTAACAAAACTGCTCCCATCCGTGAACCAAGTTTCTTCCGCATCTTCCATGGGCTCCTCCTTAAGGTCTGGTCGGCTGGAATACACAGTCTCTATAGTTTCTAAACAATCGTGAATCACAGGTTGTGCCGGAGCATCACTAAGAAAAGAGGCTAGATTCACAATATTAATGATCACAATTTCCACGTCGTCCTGTTCTACCAATATTGCTTGATATTTCAAAATCATCAATTCTTGTTTAAGTTGTTTAAAGACTTTTTGTGCTTCTCCAGTCCAGACTAACTTTGACTGGTTAATCTTTATCAATTCACATAGAGGCTTTACCAATAGTCCATCATTATAAATCCAAAGGCGACACCAACCTGTCATTCCTAAAAAGGTTTGTAGCTCCTTTACCATTTGAGGTTCTGGAGTCCGGCAAATGACTTCCTTATGTTCAGTTCCTAGTTCTCGTTGTCCTTCCGAAATGTCAAATCCCAGATAGGTCACACTTTGTTGAGCCAGCTGGACTTTCTGTCAAGAGACTTGATATCCATTTAAACCCAGAAAATTAAGACGACTTATAGTCCATTGAATACAACTGCCTTTAGTCTCGGTAGCTATTAAGAGATCATCTACATATTGTAACAAAGCACCTTCAGTGTCCGGAGGTATCCATGTTTCGAGTTCCCTTGCTAATTGGTTTCCAAAAATAGTGGGGCTATTCTTGAATCCTTGAGGTAGTAATGTCCACGTAAGCTGCGTCTTTCTGCCTGAATCGGGATTTTCCCATTCAAAGGCGAATAGGTTTTGGCTTTCTGTGGCTAAGCCTAGGCAGAAGAAGGCATCTTTTAAAGCCAGTACGGTAAACCAGACTTGACTATTCTTTAATTTAGTCAGCAAAGTATAAGGGTTTGCCACTACTGGATGTATATCCTCAGTGATTTTATTTATGGCCCTCAAATCCTGAACTAGCCTATAGCTTTTTCATCTGCCTTTTTAATTGGCAATATGGGTGCATTGTATTCTGATTCGCATTCAAGCAATAATCCATCCTGTAAAAAATTATCAATTATCTCTTTAATTCCTTTCCTATCTTCTATCCTCAAAGGATATTACTTAACCTTAACGGGTTTCTCTCCTGGCTTTAATTTAATAAGTATTAAGGTCACAGTTTTAGCTCTTCCAGGGACTTCGGTAGCCCAAACTCCTGGACATACTTGATCTGTGATCTCTAAAGGTATTTCACTTTTAGGGTCACTTTGTATTAGTGCCAAGCTTAACACATTTATTAGTTGTTCTTCTCCTGTTCTTAATTCCATTTTCCCTTTTTCAAAGACAATTTCTGCTCCTACTTGCTCTAATAAATCTCTACCTAAGAGTGCCCACGAGGAGCTAGGCATAGATAAAAATCTGTGTATGCCCCATTGTTTCCCTAACTTGTACTTCAAAGGTTCACAAAAATAAGCCTTTTCGGTTACACCTTGTCCTGGTTTCAGTTAGAACAGAGTTAATTTTCTTCCTAGTAGCTGGTAGAATGCTATGTTTTGGCTTAGGATGAGAAGAGTGCTGATAACACCCCGATGTTTTAATTGTTGCAGAGCAATGCTTATACCAAGCCAAGGACATCTCAGCTTCTTGCTCTGTCCTGCCAACAGGCAGGCTGGGGGTGCAGTAAGAGCTGGGAGGGGACACACCCAGGACAGGTGACCCAAACTAGCCAAAGGGGTATTCCATAGCACCTGACGTCAGGCTAAACAATACATAGGGGTGGCTAGCTAGGGGGAGGGGTCCGGACTGCTCGGGGTTAGGCTGGGCATTGGTCAGCGGGTGGTGAGCAATTGCATTGTGCATCACTTGTTTGTACACATTATTAGTAGTGGTACTATTATCATCATTGTATTATTATTATTATTATTATTATTATTATTATTATTTTGTCTTATTAAACTGTCTTTATCTCAACTCACAGGCTTCACTTTCCATTTCTCTCCCCCGTCCCAGAGAGGGAGGGGGAGGGTGAGCGAACAGCTGCGTGGTGTTTAGCTGCCGGCCGGGTTAAACCACGACACACCTTTTACCCTAACATAATAATTCTGTGAAGGCATTAATGCTTGATTTAGAACTGAATACGTTGCCCCATAGCAATAAGAAATTTCACTTCCATTCCTCCCCTAGCTTCATTATAACCAGTGGAGGATCCGCTAGGGTAGATTCCCCAGGTCCCCGTTATTCCTGTTGAAATCAGGGGTTGATTACCCTAGGAAAAGGCTAGTCAATTTGTCCTCCAAAGCCAGGTCCAAACCGTTTTGTTTTATTTATGTATTTATTTATTTATTTTCATTACATTTCAGAGTTGGTCCAAAAATTCCATAGGGCTTTCTTTTAGACCTTGTTGGAAGCATATTCTCAATTCCCAATTCATCCAGGTTTTAGTATTTACTTAACCGTTCATAATTTTCAGGATGATTCGGGTCTTAGTGGGGGTCGGTCAGGGGAATGCAATTGTCCACAGTTCCCTGAACGGTCCCATCAGCAATCCGAGCTCGCACATGAACTCAGGTTGTTTTAAGAGTTGACTGCTTTTCTGTTTCTGTGACAACTCTCTCGGACCGGACCGATCATGGTCCCTTTGCCCTAAAGGGCTAACACCCATGATTTTAAGATCTCTGCCTCGGGCAGAGGCACAACTATTAACATTCCTACATCCTCTTTCCCTGCTCATTCAACTTCAAACACCTTTAACACTTTCAACAACCCTTTTAACACTTCCTTTATCTTTCTCCAGCCTGGACTTCTCTAATGCCAACATCAAAGGTTCAGTCAGGGGCCAACTTAATTCCGTACCTTTTCCCACCAAGATGCTGAAAAATCAGTATACAACATTTCATCCTGTTCTGCTTCTCAAAAAACAACATTAACTGTAGCAAAATATTAGAGTTTAAAGTTCCATTTAGGGGCCACTTTTCTCCACATTCCAGCTTATAAAGCGGCCACCACTGATTACGATATTTTATCAATGTTTTCCTGTTCACACTTCCACCGGCAGATCCTCCAATATCCTTCCAGTGACTTAAAACACAGCCTAACACACTTTTCTTTAAAATTTCACTGCTTGTTTGCCCCCCCAGTTTCCAGTTTACACTTTCAGAATACACATGTTACTTACAAAAGCGTATCACAAAACGTATCACTCACAAAAATACGGGCACGCAATATCTTTCAGTAGCGATGCCACAAAACTACTATTACCAGCAATATTGCCAAAAGCACAGTAACAATAGTCAGAGTCAAATTCCACATGCGATAAGTCAGAAAACCGAACTGTGTAACACCGTAACGATATCTTTCTTATAACAATACCACGAACCTACTATTACCACCAGGAAAATAGCCAAAATCGCAGTAACAATAACCAGAGTTAAATACCATACTCCATGAGTCAGAAAACCGAAATAGACAACACAATTCCAGATGGACCTTAAAGCGAGCTCCTTCCTTAAGGTCCCCAAACATGTACTTACGGTGCTAACCACAAAGTATATACCAAACACTGCCTCGCAGAAGATCACCTTCTGACTTACAGACAGTTCCAGATGACCGGTCTACCAGAAAACCAAACCAGAATAAAGAATATACTCACTTACAATGATGGGGTCCTTGTCTGCCTCCGCAGTGATCCGGTGAGTCGAAGAGTCCCTCCGGGAAATCCCCGGGGTACCCTAGGGAGTCCTGTTCCCAGCGGGTCCTGCGGTCCGGCAGAGAGGTTGTCCCATCTGGGTCGCCAAATTGATTCAAAGATCGAAGCCGAAATTCCTTTAAGTGGTATATTCTTTATTGCAGCGCTGGATGCACGGGGGATCTCTCCACCTATCGTGCATACCCAAAGCAGAAAGCAGTCTTGAATTTATACAATCAATCTATCAATATTCTACAAGCACCTATACATATGCATTACCTATCCCCGCCTTCCCTCGCTTCTCATGCTAATTAGCCTTTTGGCACCTTGCGCCTGCGCAGAGCCTTCCAAGAATTGTGGGCAGGGGTCTTTGGGACGTGGGCAGGGGTCTTTGGGAGGAAGACCCCGAGTCTTCCTCACAGTGTACTTTTCACCTTTGGTCAGGAATCTGCTGAATTGGCATGTTTCTTAATTGCAAGAGCTGGTTGTTGCTAATTCTCCCGTTTGTTGTATCTTTATCATGAATTCCAATGTCCAGTTTCGAGATTTATAGTCCTTATATTCGTTTCTCTGTCCGCCTGCCGCTTCCTTATCATGAGTTCCAGTGTCTTGTTTCGAGATATACAGTCCTTGCCTGGGGATTGTCCTTGCCTCCCCAATACCTCCTTAATCAATCCCCCCTTTTCTTTTCCCATGCAAATTCTTTTGCATCAGATACTTTCATTATTTACAGTAACACAACAAAGCAGGCATCTAAACAACATGCACACAAATATTCCTAACACTACTAATACGATTAGAGCAATGAATACTTGTTTCAACCATTGGAAATTGGGCAACCAGGAGGTTCACTTATTCCATAGTTCACTAAAACTCCAGGAAAGATCATCTTTACTGATCTCATGGAGGATCCTTGTCTGCTTCCATATTTCTTCCAGGTCGGTAGAGATCCTTCCACTCTGATCTACATACATACAACAACTTGTGTTTATTACTGTACAGACTCCCCCTTGAGTGGCCAGTAACAAGTCTAGGGCCATCCGATTTTGTAACACGACCTGTGATAAACTAGATATCTCTTCTTGTTGAGCCTTTATAGCATCCAGAATTTTGTTTTCTAACTTCTCTATAATTGCAGAAATATTAACTATTGCCTTTTCCAATTCACTCACTCCTAAGCATGGGATAAACCATCGCACAAAACTATGAAAAGGGGTGTGTCTCTCTACCAATGGATTGTTAATTTTTCATCTGATTCTCCGCATATGATTTCTCAAGTAACCTCGAGGCACTACATCATGTACTGTCATATTGGGGACTACCGCTCCAAGAGTGCAAGTTCCCTTCCAATTCTCAGGCAAGACCTTACGGGCTGTATCATTGCATAGCCAATACCACCCTTTTCCTTCTGGAACCGTCCAGCTGGTTGAATTTGCCCAGCCGCTAGTCGTACTAATATCAATTGTTCAATTACAAGATGTCTGATTTCCCACAGAAGTAGTATCCGTATTTATACAATGCTGTTTTCCTATACCCTTAGGCGGGTTACACCTTTGTACACATACATAATAGGATTCTAACGGCACGAAGCTACTCACTTCTAGTTCCAAAACTGCTTAATATTTTCGACCCCAAGACGTGTTTTCCCACAAATTAGTCCAAGATAAGTTTGCAGGCAAGGGAATCCCAATTAACGATACACCCTTATTCCCATGCTGTGGCACATGGGTGCATACCCAACAGTTCGTCTTCTGAGTTACTTGAGAAATTGTTTGTATTAAGGTCAGGTGTAAGTTCTCATCCCAAGTTGCCCACCCCAAATCCGAGAACCGCACCCCTGCAATCATTAGGATCTGGAAAACCGTAATTTTGTTGGTCCAATTGGAGTGGTGGTCCATATCCTCGCCGGGGCCTTCTTCACCCTTGAATTGTGGATCCAAGCTGCTTGCTTCTTAATCTTCATGGCGGTGTGTGTTGTCAGTAATACTTGGTATGGTCCCATCCACTTTCCTTCCATTTTTCCTGCACGGGTTGTCCTGAAAAAGTCTTTATATATATATAATCCCCGAGCTTAAAGGGGTGGATTGGTTGATCCAGCGCTCTAGCCCTGGTCCCTAAAACAAATTTATGTACTTTATTTAATTGTTTCTGAAGTTCAGTTATATAAGCATATAAATATTCTGATCCTAACTGCGTTAGGTCCTCTCCACTAAATAGAAATTGCTATGGCCTTGCATATAAGATTTTGAAGGGACTCAAATTTCCTTTTATTCTAGGTTTAACTCTAATTCCAAGTAATGCTAAAGGGAGGGATTGAGGCCATGACAAATTAGCTTCTTATCCAATTTTAGCTATTTATTGTTTAATTAAATGGTTCATTTTTTCTACCTGTCCACTTGCCTGTGGTCTATAAGGAGTATGCAGTTGCCAATCTATCTTTAGAATCTTACTTATCTGTTCTACCACTTGTGCACAAAAATGTGAAACTCTATCAGAAGACATTGCTACTAGAATCCCAAAGCATGGTAGTATTTCATTTAACAAGACTTTAACCACTTCTCTTGCTTTGTTTGTTCGACAGGGAAAGGCTTCAGGCCTTCCTGAAAATGTGTCAGTCAGAACCAGTAAATAATGATACCCCCCTTTTCTAGGGAGTTCTGAAAAATCAATTTGCCACTGTTGCCCCGAATAATTTCCTTTACCGATTATTCCAAATTTTATTCTGTCCTTGGTATTGGGGTTATTGTGTAAGCAAATGCTACATTGTTGAGTTACTTGTTTTATCATATCGTCCCACTAATGTCTGACTCAGGCTCTTATGCAGTGTGCCAGCTCCCCAGTGCGTTTTATTGTGTTCTGTAAGAACTATGGGCCATGTCAAACTAGAGGGTATTACTATGTGCTTCTCTTTTAAATATACTCATCCATCTGGTTTCATTTTACCTTTCAAATCTTCAATTAATTTTAAGTCTTCTTTTGTATAATTTGGATATAGTTTGGATTTTACCGTCTGGTATCAAAGACAATGCCTTCACCTCAGTTATTTCAGCTGCCTGCTTAGCCTCTGCCAATCGATTTTCCAATTTCAAAATCGGTGTTCCCCTTTTGGTGTCCCTGACAATGCCTGATAGCTACCTTTTCTGGTTGTTTTACAGCCTCTAACAATTTTAAAATTTCTTCAGCATACTTTGTGTTTTCACTGAGCGGTCAGCAATCCATGGTCTTTCCAAATTGCTCCATGAGCATGTACCACGCCGAATGTATATTTAGAATCTGTCCAAATATTTACCCTTTTTCCCGCTGCCAGTTCCAATGCTCTCGTGAGAGCAACTATCTCCGCCTTTTGAGCTGATGTTCCAGGGGGTAAAGGCTTAGACTCGATTACCTGCTGAGTAGTTGTTATAGCATATCCAGCTTTACGTTGTCTTTGCGTAACAAAACTGCTCCCATCCGTGAACCAAGTTTCTTCCGCATCTTCCATGGGCTCCTCCTTAAGGTCTGGTCGGCTGGAATACACAGTCTCTATAGTTTCTAAACAATCGTGAATCACAGGTTGTGCCGGAGCATCACTAAGAAAAGAGGCTAGATTCACAATATTAATGATCACAATTTCCACGTCGTCCTGTTCTACCAATATTGCTTGATATTTCAAAATCATCAATTCTTGTTTAAGTTGTTTAAAGACTTTTTGTGCTTCTCCAGTCCAGACTAACTTTGACTGGTTAATCTTTATCAATTCACATAGAGGCTTTACCAATAGTCCATCATTATAAATCCAAAGGCGACACCAACCTGTCATTCCTAAAAAGGTTTGTAGCTCCTTTACCATTTGAGGTTCTGGAGTCCGGCAAATGACTTCCTTATGTTCAGTTCCTAGTTCTCGTTGTCCTTCCGAAATGTCAAATCCCAGATAGGTCACACTTTGTTGAGCCAGCTGGACTTTCTGTCAAGAGACTTGATATCCATTTAAACCCAGAAAATTAAGACGACTTATAGTCCATTGAATACAACTGCCTTTAGTCTCGGTAGCTATTAAGAGATCATCTACATATTGTAACAAAGCACCTTCAGTGTCCGGAGGTATCCATGTTTCGAGTTCCCTTGCTAATTGGTTTCCAAAAATAGTGGGGCTATTCTTGAATCCTTGAGGTAGTAATGTCCACGTAAGCTGCGTCTTTCTGCCTGAATCGGGATTTTCCCATTCAAAGGCGAATAGGTTTTGGCTTTCTGTGGCTAAGCCTAGGCAGAAGAAGGCATCTTTTAAAGCCAGTACGGTAAACCAGACTTGACTATTCTTTAATTTAGTCAGCAAAGTATAAGGGTTTGCCACTACTGGATGTATATCCTCAGTGATTTTATTTATGGCCCTCAAATCCTGAACTAGCCTATAGCTTTTTCATCTGCCTTTTTAATTGGCAATATGGGTGCATTGTATTCTGATTCGCATTCAAGCAATAATCCATCCTGTAAAAAATTATCAATTATCTCTTTAATTCCTTTCCTATCTTCTATCCTCAAAGGATATTACTTAACCTTAACGGGTTTCTCTCCTGGCTTTAATTTAATAAGTATTAAGGTCACAGTTTTAGCTCTTCCAGGGACTTCGGTAGCCCAAACTCCTGGACATACTTGATCTGTGATCTCTAAAGGTATTTCACTTTTAGGGTCACTTTGTATTAGTGCCAAGCTTAACACATTTATTAGTTGTTCTTCTCCTGTTCTTAATTCCATTTTCCCTTTTTCAAAGACAATTTCTGCTCCTACTTGCTCTAATAAATCTCTACCTAAGAGTGCCCACGAGGAGCTAGGCATAGATAAAAATCTGTGTATGCCCCATTGTTTCCCTAACTTGTACTTCAAAGGTTCACAAAAATAAGCCTTTTCGGTTACACCTTGTCCTGGTTTCAGTTAGAACAGAGTTAATTTTCTTCCTAGTAGCTGGTAGAATGCTATGTTTTGGCTTAGGATGAGAAGAGTGCTGATAACACCCCGATGTTTTAATTGTTGCAGAGCAATGCTTATACCAAGCCAAGGACATCTCAGCTTCTTGCTCTGTCCTGCCAACAGGCAGGCTGGGGGTGCAGTAAGAGCTGGGAGGGGACACACCCAGGACAGGTGACCCAAACTAGCCAAAGGGGTATTCCATAGCACCTGACGTCAGGCTAAACAATACATAGGGGTGGCTAGCTAGGGGGAGGGGTCCGGACTGCTCGGGGTTAGGCTGGGCATTGGTCAGCGGGTGGTGAGCAATTGCATTGTGCATCACTTGTTTGTACACATTATTAGTAGTGGTACTATTATCATCATTGTATTATTATTGTTATTGTTATTGATATTGTTATTGTTATTGTTATTGTTATTGTTATTGTTATTATTGTTATTATTTTGTCTTATTAAACTGTCTTTATCTCAACTCACAGGCTTCACTTTCCATTTCTATCCCCCGTCCCAGAGAGGGAGGGGGAGGGTGAGCGAACAGCTGCGTGGTGTTTAGCTGCCGGCCGGGTTAAACCACGACACACCTTTTACCCTAACATAATAATTCTGTGAAGGCATTAATGCTTGATTTAGAACTGAATACGTTGCCCCATAGCAATAAGAAATTTCACTTCCATTCCTCCCCTAGCTTCATTATAACCAGTGGAGGATCCGCTAGGGTAGATTCCCCAGGTCCCCATTATTCCTGTTGAAATCAGGGGTTGATTACCCTAGGAAAAGGCTAGTCAATTTGTCCTCCAAAGCCAGGTCCAAACCGTTTTGTTTTATTTATGTATTTATTTATTTATTTATTTTCATTACATTTCAGAGTTGGTCCAAAAATTCCATAGGGCTTTCTTTTAGACCTTGTTGGAAGCATATTCTCAATTCCCAATTCATCCAGGTTTTAGTATTTACTTAACCGTTCATAATTTTCAGGATGATTCGGGTCTTAGTGGGGGTCGGTCAGGGGAATGCAATTGTCCACAGTTCCCTGAACGGTCCCATCAGCAATCCGAGCTCGCACATGAACTCAGGTTGTTTTAAGAGTTGACTGCTTTTCTGTTTCTGTGACAACTCTCTCGGACCGGACCGATCATGGTCCCTTTGCCCTAAAGGGCTAACACCCATGATTTTAAGATCTCTGCCTCGGGCAGAGGCACAACTATTAACATTCCTACATCCTCTTTCCCTGCTCATTCAACTTCAAACACCTTTAACACTTTCAACAACCCTTTTAACACTTCCTTTATCTTTCTCCAGCCTGGACTTCTCTAATGCCAACATCAAAGGTTCAGTCAGGGGCCAACTTAATTCCGTACCTTTTCCCACCAAGATGCTGAAACATCAGTATACAACATTTCATCCTGTTCTGCTTCTCAAAAAACAACATTAACTGTAGCAAAATATTAGAGTTTAAAGTTCCATTTAGGGGCCACTTTTCTCCACATTCCAGCTTATAAAGCGGCCACCACTGATTACGATATTTTATCAATGTTTTCCTGTTCACACTTCCACCGGCAGATCCTCCAATATCCTTCCAGTGACTTAAAACACATCCTAACACACTTTTCTTTAAAATTTCACTGCTTGTTTGCCCCCCCAGTTTCCAGTTTACACTTTCAGAATACACATGTTACTTACAAAAGCGTATCACAAAACGTATCACTCACAAAAATACGGGCACGCAATATCTTTCAGTAGCGATGTCACAAAACTACTATTACCAGCAATATTGCCAAAATCACAGTAACAATAGTCAGAGTCAAATTCCACATGCGATAAGTCAGAAAACCGAACTGTGTAACACCGTAACAATACCTTTCTTATAACAATGCCACGAACCTACTATTACCACCAGGAAAATAGCCAAAATCGCAGTAACAATAACCAGAGTTAAATACCATACTCCATGAGTCAGAAAACCGAAATAGACAACACAATTCCAGATGGACCTTAAAGCGAGCTCCTTCCTTAAGGTCCCCAAACATGTACTTATGGTGCTAACCACAAAGTATATACCAAACACTGCCTCGCAGAAGATCACCTTCTGACTTACAGACAGTTCCAGATGACCGGTCTACCAGAAAACCAAACCAGAATAAAGAATATACTCACTTACAATGATGGGGTCCTTGTCTGCCTCCGCAGTGATCCGGTGAGTCGAAGAGTCCCTCCGGGAAATCCCGGGGGTACCCTAGGGAGTCCTGTTCCCAGTGGGTCCTGCGGTCCGGCAGAGAGGTTGTCCCATCTGGGTCGCCAAATTGATTCAAAGATCGAAGCCGAAATTCCTTTAAGTGGTATATTCTTTATTGCAGCGCTGGATGCAAGGGGGATCTCTCCACCTATCGTGCATACCCAAAGCAGAAAGCAGTCTTGAATTTATACAATCAATCTATCAATATTCTACAAGCACCTATACATATGCATTACCTATCCCCGCCTTCCCTCGCTTCTCATGCTAATTAGCCTTTTGGCACCTTGCGCCTGCGCAGAGCCTTCCAAGAATTGTGGGCAGGGGTCTTTGGGACGTGGGCAGGGGTCTTTGGGAGGAAGACCCCGAGTCTTCCTCACAGTGTACTTTTCACCTTTGGTCAGGAATCTGCTGAATTGGCATGTTTCTTAATTGCAAGAGCTGGTTGTTGCTAATTCTCCCGTTTGTTGTATCTTTATAATGAATTCCAATGTCCAGTTTCGAGAGTTATAGTCCTTACATTCGTTTCTCTGTCTGCCTGCCGCTTCCTTATCATGAGTTTCAGTGTCTTGTTTCGAGATATACAGTCCTTGTCTGGGGATTGTCCTTGCCTCCCCAATACCTCCTTAATCAATCCCCCCTTTTCTTTTCCCATGCAAATTCTTTTGCATCAGATACTTTCATTATTTACAGTAACACAACAAAGCAGGCATCTAAACAACATGCACACAAATATTCCTAACACTACTAATACGATTAGAGCAATGAATACTCGTTTCAACCATTGGAAATTGGGCAACCAGGAGGTTCACTTATTCCATAGTTCACTAAAACTCCATGAAAGATCATCTTTACTGATCTCATGGAGGATCCTTGTCTGCTTCCATATTTCTTCCAGGTCGGTAGAGATCCTTCCACTCTGATCTACATACATACAACAACTTGTGTTTATTACTGTACAGACTCCCCCTTGAGTGGCCAGTAACAAGTCTAGGGCCATCCGATTTTGTAACACGACCTGTGATAAACTAGATATCTCTTCTTGTTGAGCCTTTATAGCATCCAGAATTTTGTTTTCTAACTTCTCTATAATTGCAGAAATATTAACTATTGCCTTTTCCAATTCACTCACTCCTAACCATGGGATAAACCATCGCACAAAACTATGAAAAGGGGTGTGTCTCTCTACCAATGGATTGTTAATTTTTCATCTGATTCTCCGGATATGATTTCTCAAGTAACCTCGAGGCACTACATCATGTACTGTCATATTGGGGACTACCGCTCCAAGAGTGCAAGTTCCCTTCCAATTCTCAGGCAAGACCTTACGGGCTGTATCATTGCATAGCCAATACCACCCTTTTCCTTCTGGAACCGTCCAGCTGGTTGAATTTGCCCAGCCGCTAGTCGTACTAATATCAATTGTTCAATTACAAGATGTCTGATTTCCCACAGAAGTAGTATCCGTATTTATACAATGCTGTTTTCCTATACCCTTAGGCGGGTTACACCTTTGTACACATACATAATAGGATTCTAACGGCACGAAGCTACTCACTTCTAGTTCCAAAACTGCTTAATATTTTCGACCCCAAGACGTGTTTTCCCACAAATTAGTCCAAGATAAGTTTGCAGGCAAGGGAATCCCAATTAACGATACACCCTTATTCCCATGCTGTGGCAGATGGGTGCATACCCAACAGTTCGTCTTCTGAGTTACTTGAGAAATTGTTTGTATTAAGGTCAGGTGTAAGTTCTCATCCCAAGTTGCCCACCCCAAATCCGAGAACCGCACCCCTGCAATCATTAGGATCTGGAAAACCGTAATTTTGTTGGTCCAATTGGAGTGGTGGTCCATATCCTCGCCGGGGCCTTCTTCACCCTTGAATTGTGGATCCAAGCTGCTTGCTTCTTAATCTTCATGGCGGTGTGTGTTGTCAGTAATACTTGGTATGGTCCCATCCACTTTCCTTCCATTTTTCCTGCACGGGTTGTCCTGAAAAAGTCTTTATATATATATAATCCCCGAGCTTAAAGGGGTGGATTGGTTGATCCAACCCTCTAGCCCTGGTCCCTAAAACAAATTTATGTACTTTATTTAATTGTTTCTGAAGTTCAGTTATATAAGCATATAAATATTCTGATCCTAACTGCGTTAGGTCCTCTCCACTAAATAGAAATTGCTATGGCCTTGCATATAAGATTTTGAAGGGACTCAAATTTCCTTTTATTCTAGGTTTAACTCTAATTCCAAGTAATGCTAAAGGGAGGGATTGAGGCCATGACAAATTAGCTTCTTATCCAATTTTAGCTATTTATTGTTTAATTAAATGGTTCATTTTTTCTACCTGTCCACTTGCCTGTGGTCTAGAAGGAGTATGCAGGTGCCAATCTATCTTTAGAATCTTACTTATCTGTTCTACCACTTGTGCACAAAAATGTGAAACTCTATCAGAAGACATTGCTACTAGAATCCCAAAGCATGGTAGTATTTCATTTAACAAGACTTTAACCACTTCTCTTGCTTTGTTTGTTCGACAGGGAAAGGCTTCAGGCCTTCCTGAAAACGTGTCAGTCAGAACCAGTAAATAATGATACCCCCCTTTTCTAGGGAGTTCTGAAAAATCAATTTGCCACTGTTGCCCCGAATAATTTCCTTTACCGATTATTCCAAATTTTATTCTGTCCTTGGTATTGGGGTTATTGTGTAAGCAAATGCTACATTGTTGAGTTACTTGTTTTATCATATCGTCCCACTAATGTCTGACTCAGGCTCCTATGCAGTGTGCCAGCTCCCCAGTGCGTTTTATTGTGTTCTGTAAGAACTATGGGCCATGTCAAACTAGAGGGTATTACTATGTGCTTCTCTTTTAAATATACTCATCCATCTGGTTTCATTTTACCTTTCAAATCTTCAATTAATTTTAAGTCTTCTTTTGTATAATTTGGATATAGTTTGGATTTTACCATCTGGTATCAAAGACAATGCCTTCACCTCAGTTATTTCAGCTGCCTGCTTAGCCTCTGCCAATCGATTTTCCAATTTCAAAATCGGTGTTCCCCTTTTGGTGTCCCTGACAATGCCTGATAGCTACCTTTTCTGGTTGTTTTACAGCCTCTAACAATTTTAAAATTTCTTCAGCATACTTTGTGTTTTCACTGAGCGGTCAGCAATCCATGGTCTTTCCAAATTGCTCCATGAGCATGTACCACGCCGAATGTATATTTAGAATCTGTCCAAATATTTACCCTTTTTCCCGCTGCCAGTTCCAATGCTCTCGTGAGAGCAACTATCTCCGCCTTTTGAGCTGATGTTCCAGGGGGTAAAGGCTTAGACTCGATTACCTGCTGAGTAGTTGTTATAGCATATCCAGCTTTACGTTGTCTTTGCGTAACAAAACTGCTCCCATCCGTGAACCAAGTTTCTTCCGCATCTTCCATGGGCTCCTCCTTAAGGTCTGGTCGGCTGGAATACACAGTCTCTATAGTTTCTAAACAATCGTGAATCACAGGTTGTGCCGGAGCATCACTAAGAAAAGAGGCTAGATTCACAATATTAATGATCACAATTTCCACGTCGTCCTGTTCTACCAATATTGCTTGATATTTCAAAATCATCAATTCTTGTTTAAGTTGTTTAAAGACTTTTTGTGCTTCTCCAGTCCAGACTAACTTTGACTGGTTAATCTTTATCAATTCACATAAAGGCTTTACCAATAGTCCATCATTATAAATCCAAAGGCGACACCAACCTGTCATTCCTAAAAAGGTTTGTAGCTCCTTTACCGTTTGAGGTTCTGGAGTCCGGCAAATGACTTCCTTATGTTCAGTTCCTAGTTCTCGTTGTCCTTCCGAAATGTCAAATCCCAGATAGGTCACACTTTGTTGAGCCAGCTGGACTTTCTGTCAAGAGACTTGATATCCATTTAAACCCAGAAAATTAAGACGACTTATAGTCCATTGAATACAACTGCCTTTAGTCTCGGTAGCTATTAAGAGATCATCTACGTATTGTAACAAAGCACCTTCAGTGTCCGGAGGTATCCATGTTTCGAGTTCCCTTGCTAATTGGTTTCCAAAAATAGTGGGGCTATTCTTGAATCCTTGAGGTAGTAATGTCCACGTAAGCTGCGTCTTTCTGCCTGAATCGGGATTTTCCCATTCAAAGGCGAATAGGTTTTGGCTTTCTGTGGCTAAGCCTAGGCAGAAGAAGGCATCTTTTAAATCCAGTACGGTAAACCAGACTTGACTATTCTTTAATTTAGTCAGCAAAGTATAAGGGTTTGCCACTACTGGATGTATATCCTCAGTGATTTTATTTATGGCCCTCAAATCCTGAACTAGCCTATAGCTTTTTCATCTGCCTTTTTAATTGGCAATATGGGTGCATTGTATTCTGATTCGCATTCAAGCAATAATCCATCCTGTAAAAAATTATCAATTATCTCTTTAATTCCTTTCCTATCTTCTATCCTCAAAGGATATTACTTAACCTTAACGGGTTTCTCTCCTGGCTTTAATTTAATAAGTATTAAGGTCACATTTTTAGCTCTTCCAGGGACTTCGGTAGCCCAAACTCCTGGACATACTTGATCTGTGATCTCTAAAGGTATTTCACTTTTAGGGTCACTTTGTATTAGTGCCAAGCTTAACACATTTATTAGTTGTTCTTCTCCTGTTCTTAATTCCATTTTCCCTTTTTCAAAGACAATTTCTGCTCCTACTTGCTCTAATAAATCTCTACCTAAGAGTGCCCACGAGGAGCTAGGCATAGATAAAAATCTGTGTATGCCCCATTGTTTCCCTAACTTGTACTTCAAAGGTTCACAAAAATAAGCCTTTTCGGTTACACCTTGTCCTGGTTTCAGTTAGAACAGAGTTAATTTTCTTCCTAGTAGCTGGTAGAATGCTATGTTTTGGCTTAGGATGAGAAGAGTGCTGATAACACCCCGATGTTTTAATTGTTGCAGAGCAATGCTTATACCAAGCCAAGGACATCTCAGCTTCTTGCTCTGTCCTGCCAACAGGCAGGCTGGGGGTGCAGTAAGAGCTGGGAGGGGACACACCCAGGACAGGTGACCCAAACTAGCCAAAGGGGTATTCCATAGCACCTGACGTCAGGCTAAACAATACATAGGGGTGGCTAGCTAGGGGGAGGGGGCCGGACTGCTCGGGGTTAGGCTGGGCATTGGTCAGCGGGTGGTGAGCAATTGCATTGTGCATCACTTGTTTGTACACATTATTAGTAGTGGTACTATTATCATCATTGTATTATTATTATTATTATTATTATTATTATTATTATTATTATTATTATTTTGTCTTATTAAACTGTCTTTATCTCAACTCACAGGCTTCACTTTCCATTTCTCTCCCCCGTCCCAGAGAGGGAGGGGGAGGGTGAGCGAACAGCTGCGTGGTGTTTAGCTGCCGGCCGGGTTAAACCACGACACACCTTTTACCCTAACATAATAATTCTGTGAAGGCATTAATGCTTGATTTAGAACTGAATACGTTGCCCCATAGCAATAAGAAATTTCACTTCCATTCCTCCCCTAGCTTCATTATAACCAGTGGAGGATCCGCTAGGGTAGATTCCCCAGGTCCCCATTATTCCTGTTGAAATCAGGGGTTGATTACCCTAGGAAAAGGCTAGTCAATTTGTCCTCCAAAGCCAGGTCCAAACCGTTTTGTTTTATTTATGTATTTATTTATTTATTTTCATTACATTTCAGAGTTGGTCCAAAAATTCCATAGGGCTTTCTTTTAGACCTTGTTGGAAGCATATTCTCAATTCCCAATTCATCCAGGTTTTAGTATTTACTTAACCGTTCATAATTTTCAGGATGATTCGGGTCTTAGTGGGGGTCGGTCAGGGGAATGCAATTGTCCACAGTTCCCTGAACGGTCCCATCAGCAATCCGAGCTCGCACATGAACTCAGGTTGTTTTAAGAGTTGACTGCTTTTCTGTTTCTGTGACAACTCTCTCGGACCGGACCGATCATGGTCCCTTTGCCCTAAAGGGCTAACACCCATGATTTTAAGATCTCTGCCTCGGGCAGAGGCACAACTATTAACATTCCTACATCCTCTTTCCCTGCTCATTCAACTTCAAACACCTTTAACACTTTCAACAACCCTTTTAACACTTCCTTTATCTTTCTCCAGCCTGGACTTCTCTAATGCCAACATCAAAGGTTCAGTCAGGGGCCAACTTAATTCCGTACCTTTTCCCACCAAGATGCTGAAACATCAGTATACAACATTTCATCCTGTTCTGCTTCTCAAAAAACAACATTAACTGTAGCAAAATATTAGAGTTTAAAGTTCCATTTAGGGGCCACTTTTCTCCACATTCCAGCTTATAAAGCGGCCACCACTGATTACGATATTTTATCAATGTTTTCCTGTTCACACTTCCACCGGCAGATCCTCCAATATCCTTCCAGTGACTTAAAACACAGCCTAACACACTTTTCTTTATAATTTCACTGCTTGTTTGCCCCCCCCAGTTTCCAGTTTACACTTTCAGAATACACATGTTACTTACAAAAGCGTATCACAAAACGTATCACTCACAAAAATACGGGCACGCAATATCTTTCAGTAGCGATGCCACAAAACTACTATTACCAGCAATATTGCCAAAATCACAGTAACAATAGTCAGAGTCAAATTCCACATGCGATAAGTCAGAAAACCGAACTGTGTAACACCGTAACGATATCTTTCTTATAACAATGCCACGAACCTACTATTACCACCAGGAAAATAGCCAAAATCGCAGTAACAATAACCAGAGTTAAATACCATACTCCATGAGTCAGAAAACCGAAATAGACAACACAATTCCAGATGGACCTTAAAGCGAGCTCCTTCCTTAAGGTCCCCAAACATGTACTTATGGTGCTAACCACAAAGTATATACCAAACACTGCCTCGCAGAAGATCACCTTCTGACTTACAGACAGTTCCAGATGACCGGTCTACCAGAAAACCAAACCAGAATAAAGAATATACTCACTTACAATGATGGGGTCCTTGTCTGCCTCCGCAGTGATCCGGTGAGTCGAAGAGTCCCTCCGGGAAATCCCGGGGGTACCCTAGGGAGTCCTGTTCCCAGCGGGTCCTGCGGTCTGGCAGAGAGGTTGTCCCATCTGGGTCGCCAAATTGATTCAAAGATCGAAGCCGAAATTCCTTTAAGTGGTATATTCTTTATTGCAGCGCTGGATGCAAGGGGGATCTCTCCACCTATCGTGCATACCCAAAGCAGAAAGCAGTCTTGAATTTATACAATCGATCTATCAATATTCTACAAGCACCTATACATATGCATTACCTATCCCCGCCTTCCCTCGCTTCTCATGCTAATTAGCCTTTTGGCACCTTGCACCTGCGCAGAGCCTTCCAAGAATTGTGGGCAGGGGTCTTTGGGACGTGGGCAGGGGTCTTTGGGAGGAAGACCCCGAGTCTTCCTCACAGTGTACTTTTCACCTTTGGTCAGGAATCTGCTGAATTGGCATGTTTCTTAATTGCAAGAGCTGGTTGTTGCTAATTCTCCCGTTTGTTGTATCTTTATAATGAATTCCAATGTCCAGTTTCGAGATTTATAGTCCTTATATTCGTTTCTCTGTCCGCCTGCCGCTTCCTTATCATGAGTTCCAGTGTCTTGTTTCGAGATATACAGTCCTTGTCTGGGGATTGTCCTTGCCTCCCCAATACCTCCTTAATCAATCCCCCCTTTTCTTTTCCCATGTAATTCTTTTGCATCAGATACTTTCATTATTTACAGTAACACAACAAAGCAGGCATCTAAACAACATGCACACAAATATTCCTAACACTACTAATACGATTAGAGCAATGAATACTCGTTTCAACCATTGGAAATTGGGCAACCAGGAGGTTCACTTATTCCATAGTTCACTAAAACTCCAGGAAAGATCATCTTTACTGATCTCATGTAGGATCCTTGTCTGCTTCCATATTTCTTCCAGGTCGGTAGAGATCCTTCCACTCTGATCTACATACATACAACAACTTGTGTTTATTACTGTACAGACTCCCCCTTGAGTGGCCAGTAACAAGTCTAGGGCCATCCGATTTTGTAACACGACCTGTGATAAACTAGATATCTCTTCTTGTTGAGCCTTTATAGCATCCAGAATTTTGTTTTCTAACTTCTCTATAATTGCAGAAATATTAACTATTGCCTTTTCCAATTCACTCACTCCTAAGCATGGGATAAACCATCGCACAAAACTATGAAAAGGGGTGTGTCTCTCTACCAATGGATTGTTAATTTTTCATCTGATTCTCCGGATATGATTTCTCAAGTAACCTCGAGGCACTACATCATGTACTGTCATATTGGGGACTACCGCTCCAAGAGTGCAAGTTCCCTTCCAATTCTCAGGCAAGACCTTACGGGCTGTATCATTGCATAGCCAATACCACCCTTTTCCTTCTGGAACCGTCCAGCTGGTTGAATTTGCCCAGCCGCTAGTCGTACTAATATCAATTGTTCAATTACAAGATGTCTGATTTCCCACAGAAGTAGTATCCGTATTTATACAATGCTGTTTTCCTATACCCTTAGGCGGGTTACACCTTTGTACACATACATAATAGGATTCTAACGGCACGAAGCTACTCACTTCTAGTTCCAAAACTGCTTAATATTTTCGACCCCAAGACGTGTTTTCCCACAAATTAGTCCAAGATAAGTTTGCAGGCAAGGGAATCCCAATTAACGATACACCCTTATTCCCATGCTGTGGCAGATGGGTGCATACCCAACAGTTCGTCTTCTGAGTTACTTGAGAAATTGTTTGTATTAAGGTCAGGTGTAAGTTCTCATCCCAAGTTGCCCACCCCAAATCCGAGAACCGCACCCCTGCAATCATTAGGATCTGGAAAACCGTAATTTTGTTGGTCCAATTGGAGTGGTGGTCCATATCCTCGCCGGGGCCTTCTTCACCCTTGAATTGTGGATCCAAGCTGCTTGCTTCTTAATCTTCATGGCGGTGTGTGTTGTCAGTAATACTTGGTATGGTCCCATCCACTTTCCTTCCATTTTTCCTGCACGGGTTGTCCTGAAAAAGTCTTTATATATATATAATCCCCGAGCTTAAAGGGGTGGATTGGTTGATCCAACCCTCTAGCCCTGGTCCCTAAAACAAATTTATGTACTTTATTTAATTGTTTCTGAAGTTCAGTTATATAAGCATATAAATATTCTGATCCTAACTGCGTTAGGTCCTCTCCACTAAATAGAAATTGCTATGGCCTTGCATATAAGATTTTGAAGGGACTCAAATTTCCTTTTATTCTAGGTTTAACTCTAATTCCAAGTAATGCTAAAGGGAGGGATTGAGGCCATGACAAATTAGCTTCTTATCCAATTTTAGCTATTTATTGTTTAATTAAATGGTTCATTTTTTCTACCTGTCCACTTGCCTGTGGTCTAGAAGGAGTATGCAGGTGCCAATCTATCTTTAGAATCTTACTTATCTGTTCTACCACTTGTGCACAAAAATGTGAAACTCTATCAGAAGACATTGCTACTAGAATCCCAAAGCATGGTAGTATTTCATTTAACAAGACTTTAACCACTTCTCTTGCTTTGTTTGTTCGACAGGGAAAGGCTTCAGGCCTTCCTGAAAACGTGTCAGTCAGAACCAGTAAATAATGATACCCCCCTTTTCTAGGGAGTTCTGAAAAATCAATTTGCCACTGTTGCCCCGAATAATTTCCTTTACCGATTATTCCAAATTTTATTCTGTCCTTGGTATTGGGGTTATTGTGTAAGCAAATGCTACATTGTTGAGTTACTTGTTTTATCATATCGTCCCACTAATGTCTGACTCAGGCTCCTATGCAGTGTGCCAGCTCCCCAGTGCGTTTTATTGTGTTCTGTAAGAACTATGGGCCATGTCAAACTAGAGGGTATTACTATGTGCTTCTCTTTTAAATATACTCATCCATCTGGTTTCATTTTACCTTTCAAATCTTCAATTAATTTTAAGTCTTCTTTTGTATAATTTGGATATAGTTTGGATTTTACCATCTGGTATCAAAGACAATGCCTTCACCTCAGTTATTTCAGCTGCCTGCTTAGCCTCTGCCAATCGATTTTCCAATTTCAAAATCGGTGTTCCCCTTTTGGTGTCCCTGACAATGCCTGATAGCTACCTTTTCTGGTTGTTTTACAGCCTCTAACAATTTTAAAATTTCTTCAGCATACTTTGTGTTTTCACTGAGCGGTCAGCAATCCATGGTCTTTCCAAATTGCTCCATGAGCATGTACCACGCCGAATGTATATTTAGAATCTGTCCAAATATTTACCCTTTTTCCCGCTGCCAGTTCCAATGCTCTCGTGAGAGCAACTATCTCCGCCTTTTGAGCTGATGTTCCAGGGGGTAAAGGCTTAGACTCGATTACCTGCTGAGTAGTTGTTATAGCATATCCAGCTTTACGTTGTCTTTGCGTAACAAAACTGCTCCCATCCGTGAACCAAGTTTCTTCCGCATCTTCCATGGGCTCCTCCTTAAGGTCTGGTCGGCTGGAATACACAGTCTCTATAGTTTCTAAACAATCGTGAATCACAGGTTGTGCCGGAGCATCACTAAGAAAAGAGGCTAGATTCACAATATTAATGATCACAATTTCCACGTCGTCCTGTTCTACCAATATTGCTTGATATTTCAAAATCATCAATTCTTGTTTAAGTTGTTTAAAGACTTTTTGTGCTTCTCCAGTCCAGACTAACTTTGACTGGTTAATCTTTATCAATTCACATAAAGGCTTTACCAATAGTCCATCATTATAAATCCAAAGGCGACACCAACCTGTCATTCCTAAAAAGGTTTGTAGCTCCTTTACCGTTTGAGGTTCTGGAGTCCGGCAAATGACTTCCTTATGTTCAGTTCCTAGTTCTCGTTGTCCTTCCGAAATGTCAAATCCCAGATAGGTCACACTTTGTTGAGCCAGCTGGACTTTCTGTCAAGAGACTTGATATCCATTTAAACCCAGAAAATTAAGACGACTTATAGTCCATTGAATACAACTGCCTTTAGTCTCGGTAGCTATTAAGAGATCATCTACATATTGTAACAAAGCACCTTCAGTGTCCGGAGGTATCCATGTTTCGAGTTCCCTTGCTAATTGGTTTCCAAAAATAGTGGGGCTATTCTTGAATCCTTGAGGTAGTAATGTCCACGTAAGCTGCGTCTTTCTGCCTGAATCGGGATTTTCCCATTCAAAGGCGAATAGGTTTTGGCTTTCTGTGGCTAAGCCTAGGCAGAAGAAGGCATCTTTTAAATCCAGTACGGTAAACCAGACTTGACTATTCTTTAATTTAGTCAGCAAAGTATAAGGGTTTGCCACTACTGGATGTATATCCTCAGTGATTTTATTTATGGCCCTCAAATCCTGAACTAGCCTATAGCTTTTTCATCTGCCTTTTTAATTGGCAATATGGGTGCATTGTATTCTGATTCGCATTCAAGCAATAATCCATCCTGTAAAAAATTATCAATTATCTCTTTAATTCCTTTCCTATCTTCTATCCTCAAAGGATATTACTTAACCTTAACGGGTTTCTCTCCTGGCTTTAATTTAATAAGTATTAAGGTCACATTTTTAGCTCTTCCAGGGACTTCGGTAGCCCAAACTCCTGGACATACTTGATCTGTGATCTCTAAAGGTATTTCACTTTTAGGGTCACTTTGTATTAGTGCCAAGCTTAACACATTTATTAGTTGTTCTTCTCCTGTTCTTAATTCCATTTTCCCTTTTTCAAAGACAATTTCTGCTCCTACTTGCTCTAATAAATCTCTACCTAAGAGTGCCCACGAGGAGCTAGGCATAGATAAAAATCTGTGTATGCCCCATTGTTTCCCTAACTTGTACTTCAAAGGTTCACAAAAATAAGCCTTTTCGGTTACACCTTGTCCTGGTTTCAGTTAGAACAGAGTTAATTTTCTTCCTAGTAGCTGGTAGAATGCTATGTTTTGGCTTAGGATGAGAAGAGTGCTGATAACACCCCGATGTTTTAATTGTTGCAGAGCAATGCTTATACCAAGCCAAGGACATCTCAGCTTCTTGCTCTGTCCTGCCAACAGGCAGGCTGGGGGTGCAGTAAGAGCTGGGAGGGGACACACCCAGGACAGGTGACCCAAACTAGCCAAAGGGGTATTCCATAGCACCTGACGTCAGGCTAAACAATACATAGGGGTGGCTAGCTAGGGGGAGGGGGCCGGACTGCTCGGGGTTAGGCTGGGCATTGGTCAGCGGGTGGTGAGCAATTGCATTGTGCATCACTTGTTTGTACACATTATTAGTAGTGGTACTATTATCATCATTGTATTATTATTATTATTATTATTATTATTATTATTATTATTATTATTATTATTATTTTGTCTTATTAAACTGTCTTTATCTCAACTCACAGGCTTCACTTTCCATTTCTCTCCCCCGTCCCAGAGAGGGAGGGGGAGGGTGAGCGAACAGCTGCGTGGTGTTTAGCTGCCGGCCGGGTTAAACCACGACACACCTTTTACCCTAACATAATAATTCTGTGAAGGCATTAATGCTTGATTTAGAACTGAATACGTTGCCCCATAGCAATAAGAAATTTCACTTCCATTCCTCCCCTAGCTTCATTATAACCAGTGGAGGATCCGCTAGGGTAGATTCCCCAGGTCCCCATTATTCCTGTTGAAATCAGGGGTTGATTACCCTAGGAAAAGGCTAGTCAATTTGTCCTCCAAAGCCAGGTCCAAACCGTTTTGTTTTATTTATGTATTTATTTATTTATTTTCATTACATTTCAGAGTTGGTCCAAAAATTCCATAGGGCTTTCTTTTAGACCTTGTTGGAAGCATATTCTCAATTCCCAATTCATCCAGGTTTTAGTATTTACTTAACCGTTCATAATTTTCAGGATGATTCGGGTCTTAGTGGGGGTCGGTCAGGGGAATGCAATTGTCCACAGTTCCCTGAACGGTCCCATCAGCAATCCGAGCTCGCACATGAACTCAGGTTGTTTTAAGAGTTGACTGCTTTTCTGTTTCTGTGACAACTCTCTCGGACCGGACCGATCATGGTCCCTTTGCCCTAAAGGGCTAACACCCATGATTTTAAGATCTCTGCCTCGGGCAGAGGCACAACTATTAACATTCCTACATCCTCTTTCCCTGCTCATTCAACTTCAAACACCTTTAACACTTTCAACAACCCTTTTAACACTTCCTTTATCTTTCTCCAGCCTGGACTTCTCTAATGCCAACATCAAAGGTTCAGTCAGGGGCCAACTTAATTCCGTACCTTTTCCCACCAAGATGCTGAAACATCAGTATACAACATTTCATCCTGTTCTGCTTCTCAAAAAACAACATTAACTGTAGCAAAATATTAGAGTTTAAAGTTCCATTTAGGGGCCACTTTTCTCCACATTCCAGCTTATAAAGCGGCCACCACTGATTACGATATTTTATCAATGTTTTCCTGTTCACACTTCCACCGGCAGATCCTCCAATATCCTTCCAGTGACTTAAAACACAGCCTAACACACTTTTCTTTATAATTTCACTGCTTGTTTGCCCCCCCCAGTTTCCAGTTTACACTTTCAGAATACACATGTTACTTACAAAAGCGTATCACAAAACGTATCACTCACAAAAATACGGGCACGCAATATCTTTCAGTAGCGATGCCACAAAACTACTATTACCAGCAATATTGCCAAAATCACAGTAACAATAGTCAGAGTCAAATTCCACATGCGATAAGTCAGAAAACCGAACTGTGTAACACCGTAACGATATCTTTCTTATAACAATGCCACGAACCTACTATTACCACCAGGAAAATAGCCAAAATCGCAGTAACAATAACCAGAGTTAAATACCATACTCCATGAGTCAGAAAACCGAAATAGACAACACAATTCCAGATGGACCTTAAAGCGAGCTCCTTCCTTAAGGTCCCCAAACATGTACTTATGGTGCTAACCACAAAGTATATACCAAACACTGCCTCGCAGAAGATCACCTTCTGACTTACAGACAGTTCCAGATGACCGGTCTACCAGAAAACCAAACCAGAATAAAGAATATACTCACTTACAATGATGGGGTCCTTGTCTGCCTCCGCAGTGATCCGGTGAGTCGAAGAGTCCCTCCGGGAAATCCCGGGGGTACCCTAGGGAGTCCTGTTCCCAGCGGGTCCTGCGGTCTGGCAGAGAGGTTGTCCCATCTGGGTCGCCAAATTGATTCAAAGATCGAAGCCGAAATTCCTTTAAGTGGTATATTCTTTATTGCAGCGCTGGATGCAAGGGGGATCTCTCCACCTATCGTGCATACCCAAAGCAGAAAGCAGTCTTGAATTTATACAATCGATCTATCAATATTCTACAAGCACCTATACATATGCATTACCTATCCCCGCCTTCCCTCGCTTCTCATGCTAATTAGCCTTTTGGCACCTTGCACCTGCGCAGAGCCTTCCAAGAATTGTGGGCAGGGGTCTTTGGGACGTGGGCAGGGGTCTTTGGGAGGAAGACCCCGAGTCTTCCTCACAGTGTACTTTTCACCTTTGGTCAGGAATCTGCTGAATTGGCATGTTTCTTAATTGCAAGAGCTGGTTGTTGCTAATTCTCCCGTTTGTTGTATCTTTATAATGAATTCCAATGTCCAGTTTCGAGATTTATAGTCCTTATATTCGTTTCTCTGTCCGCCTGCCGCTTCCTTATCATGAGTTCCAGTGTCTTGTTTCGAGATATACAGTCCTTGTCTGGGGATTGTCCTTGCCTCCCCAATACCTCCTTAATCAATCCCCCCTTTTCTTTTCCCATGTAATTCTTTTGCATCAGATACTTTCATTATTTACAGTAACACAACAAAGCAGGCATCTAAACAACATGCACACAAATATTCCTAACACTACTAATACGATTAGAGCAATGAATACTCGTTTCAACCATTGGAAATTGGGCAACCAGGAGGTTCACTTATTCCATAGTTCACTAAAACTCCAGGAAAGATCATCTTTACTGATCTCATGTAGGATCCTTGTCTGCTTCCATATTTCTTCCAGGTCGGTAGAGATCCTTCCACTCTGATCTACATACATACAACAACTTGTGTTTATTACTGTACAGACTCCCCCTTGAGTGGCCAGTAACAAGTCTAGGGCCATCCGATTTTGTAATACTACCTGTTATAAACTAGGTATCTCTTCTTGTTGAGCCTTTATAGCATCCAGAATTTTGTTTTCTAACTTCTCTATAATTGCAGAAATATTAACTATTGCCTTTTCCAATTCACTCACTCCTAAGCATGGGATAAACCATCGCACAAAACTATGAAAAGGGGTGTGTCTCTCTACCAATGGATTGTTAATTTTTCATCTGATTCTCCGGATATGATTTCTCAAGTAACCTCGAGGCACTACATCATGTACTGTCATATTGGGGACTACCGCTCCAAGAGTGCAAGTTCCCTTCCAATTCTCAGGCAAGACCTTACGGGCTGTATCATTGCATAGCCAATACCACCCTTTTCCTTCTGGAACCGTCCAGCTGGTTGAATTTGCCCAGCCGCTAGTCGTACTAATATCAATTGTTCAATTACAAGATGTCTGATTTCCCACAGAAGTAGTATCCGTATTTATACAATGCTGTTTTCCTATACCCTTAGGCGGGTTACACCTTTGTACACATACATAATAGGATTCTAACGGCACGAAGCTACTCACTTCTAGTTCCAAAACTGCTTAATATTTTCGACCCCAAGACGTGTTTTCCCACAAATTAGTCCAAGATAAGTTTGCAGGCAAGGGAATCCCAATTAACGATACACCCTTATTCCCATGCTGTGGCAGATGGGTGCATACCCAACAGTTCGTCTTCTGAGTTACTTGAGAAATTGTTTGTATTAAGGTCAGGTGTAAGTTCTCATCCCAAGTTGCCCACCCCAAATCCGAGAACCGCACCCCTGCAATCATTAGGATCTGGAAAACCGTAATTTTGTTGGTCCAATTGGAGTGGTGGTCCATATCCTCGCCGGGGCCTTCTTCACCCTTGAATTGTGGATCCAAGCTGCTTGCTTCTTAATCTTCATGGCGGTGTGTGTTGTCAGTAATACTTGGTATGGTCCCATCCACTTTCCTTCCATTTTTCCTGCACGGGTTGTCCTGAAAAAGTCTTTATATATATATAATCCCCGAGCTTAAAGGGGTGGATTGGTTGATCCAACCCTCTAGCCCTGGTCCCTAAAACAAATTTATGTACTTTATTTAATTGTTTCTGAAGTTCAGTTATA
Organism: Netta rufina; assembly: GCF_964035555.1. Classification (NCBI taxonomy): domain Eukaryota; kingdom Metazoa; phylum Chordata; class Aves; order Anseriformes; family Anatidae; genus Netta; species Netta rufina. The sequence goes on from NC_140144.1 coordinate 270,876, forward strand.
TAAGCATATAAATATTCTGATCCTAACTGCGTTAGGTCCTCTCCACTAAATAGAAATTGCTATGGCCTTGCATATAAGATTTTGAAGGGACTCAAATTTCCTTTTATTCTAGGTTTAACTCTAATTCCAAGTAATGCTAAAGGGAGGGATTGAGGCCATGACAAATTAGCTTCTTATCCAATTTTAGCTATTTATTGTTTAATTAAATGGTTCATTTTTTCTACCTGTCCACTTGCCTGTGGTCTATAAGGAGTATGCAGTTGCCAATCTATCTTTAGAATCTTACTTATCTGTTCTACCACTTGTGCACAAAAATGTGAAACTCTACCAGAAGACATTGCTACTAGAATCCCAAAGCATGGTATTATTTCATTTAACAAGACTTTAACCGCTTCTCTTGCTTTGTTTGTTCGACAGGGAAAGGCTTCAGGCCTTCCTGAAAACGTGTCAGTCAGAACCAGTAAATAATGATACCCCCCTTTTCTAGGGAGTTCTGAAAAATCAATTTGCCACTGTTGCCCCGAATAATTCCCTTTACCGATTATTCCAAATTTTATTCTATCCTTGGTATTGGGGTTATTGTGTAAGCAAATGCTACATTGTTGAGTTACTTGTTTTATCATATCGTCCCACTAATGTCTGACTCAGGCTCTTATGCAGTGTGCCAGCTCCCCAGTGCGTTTTATTGTGTTCTGTAAGAACTATGGGCCATGTCAAACTAGAGGGTATTACTATGTGGTTATCGTTTAAATATACTCATCCATCTGGTTTCATTTTACCTTTCAAATCTTCAATTAATTTTAAGTCTTCTTTTGTATAATTTGGATATAGTTTGGATTTTACCGTCTGGTATCAAAGACAATGCCTTCACCTCAGTTATTTCAGCTGCCTGCTTAGCCTCTGCCAATCGATTTTCCAATTTCAAAATCGGTGTTCCCCTTTTGGTGTCCCTGACAATGCATGATAGCTACCTTTTCTGGTTGTTTTACAGCCTCTAACAATTTTAAAATTTCTTCAGCATACTTTGTGTTTTCACTGAGCGGTCAGCAATCCATGGTCTTTCCAAATTGCTCCATGAGCATGTACCACGCCGAATGTATATTTAGAATCTGTCCAAATATTTACCCTTTTTCCCGCTGCCAGTTCCAATGCTCTCGTGAGAGCAACTATCTCCGCCTTTTGAGCTGATGTTCCAGGGGGTAAAGGCTTAGACTCGATTACCTGCTGAGTAGTTGTTATAGCATATCCAGCTTTACGTTGTCTTTGCGTAACAAAACTGCTCCCATCTGTGAACCAAGTTTCTTCCGCATCTTCCATGGGCTCCTCCTTAAGGTCTGGTCGGCTGGAATACACAGTCTCTATAGTTTCCAAACAATCGTGAATCACAGGTTGTGCCGGAGCATCACTAAGAAAAGAGGCTAGATTCACAATATTAATGATCACAATTTCCACGTCGTCCTGTTCTACCAATATTGCTTGATATTTCAAAATCATCAATTCTTGTTTAAGTTGTTTAAAGACTTTTTGTGCTTCTCCAGTCCAGACTAACTTTGACTGGTTAATCTTTATCAATTCACATAGAGGCTTTACCAATAGTCCATCATTATAAATCCAAAGGCGACACCAACCTGTCGTTCCTAAAAAGGTTTGTAGCTCCTTTACCATTTGAGGTTCTGGAGTCCGGCAAATGACTTCCTTATGTTCAGTTCCTAGTTCTTGTTGTCCTTCCGAAATGTCAAATCCCAGATAGGTCACACTTTGTTGAGCCAGCTGGACTTTCTGTCAAGAGACTTGATATCCATTTAAACCCAGAAAATTAAGACGACTTGTAGTCCATTGAATACAACTGCCTTTAGTCTCGGTAGCTATTAAGAGATCATCTACATATTGTAACAAAGCACCTTCAGTGTCCGGAGGTATCCATGTTTCGAGTTCCCTTGCTAATTGGTTTCCAAAAATAGTGGGGCTATTCTTGAATCCTTGAGGTAGTAATGTCCACGTAAGCTGCGTCTGTCTGCCTGAATCGGGATTTTCCCATTCAAAGGCGAATAGGTTTTGGCTTTCTGTGGCTAAGCCTAGGCAGAAGAAGGCATCTTTTAAATCCAGTACGGTAAACCAGACTTGACTATTCTTTAATTTAGTCAGCAAAGTATAAGGGTTTGCCACTACTGGATGTATATCCTCAGTGATTTTATTTATGGCCCTCAAATCCTGAACTAGCCTATAGCTTTTTCATCTGCCTTTTTAATTGGCAATATGGGTGCATTGTATTCTGATTCGCATTCAAGCAATAATCCATACTGTAAAAATTTATCAATTATCTCTTTAATTCCTTTCCTATCTTCTATCCTCAAAGGATATTACTTAACCTTAACGGGTTTCTCTCCTGGCTTTAATTTAATAAGTATTAAGGTCACATTTTTAGCTCTTCCAGGGACTTCGGTAGCCCAAACTCCTGGACATACTTGATCTGTGATCTCTAAAGCTATTTCACTTTTAGGGTCACTTTGTATTAGTGCCAAGCTTAACACATTTATTAGTTGTTCTTCTCCTGTTCTTAATTGCATTTTCCCTTTTTCAAAGACAATTTCTGCTCCTACTTGCTCTAATAAATCTCTACCTAAGAGTGCCCATGAGGAGCTAGGCATAGATAAAAATCTGTGTAAGCCCCATTGTTTCCCTAACTTGTACTTCAAAGGTTCACAAAAATAAGCCTTTTCGGTTACACCTTGTCCTGGTTTCAGTTAGAACAGAGTTAATTTTCTTCCTAGTAGCTGGTAGAATGCTATGTTTTGGCTTAGGATGAGAAGAGTGCTGATAACACCCCGATGTTTTAATTGTTGCAGAGCAATGCTTATACCAAGCCAAGGACATCTCAGCTTCTTGCTCTGTCCTGCCAACAGGCAGGCTGGGGGTGCAGTAAGAGCTGGGAGGGGACAGACCCAGGACAGGTGACCCAAACTAGCCAAAGGGGTATTCCATAGCATCTGACGTCAGGCTAAACAATACATAGGGGTGGCTAGCCAGGGGGAGGGGGCCGGACTGCTCGGGGTTAGGCTGGGCATCGGTCAGCGGGTGGTGAGCAATTGCATTGTGCATCACTTGTTTGTACACATTATTAGTAGTGGTACTATTATCATCATTGTATTATTATTATTATTATTATTATTATTATTATTATTATTATTATTATTATTATTATTATTATTATTTTGTCTTATTAAACTGTCTTTATCTCAACTCACGGGCTTCACTTTCCATTTCTCTCCCCTGTCCCAGAGAGGGAGGGGGAGGGGGAGCGAACAGCTGCGTGGTGTTTAGCTGCCGGCAGGGTTAAACCACGACACACCTTTTACCCTAACATAATAATTCTGTGAAGGCATTAATGCTTGATTTAGAACTGAATACGTTGCCCCATAGCAATAAGAAATTTCACTTCCATTCCTCCCCTAGCTTCATTATAACCAGTGGAGGATCCGCTAGGGTAGATTCCCCAGGTCCCCGTTATTCCTGTTGAAATCAGGGGTTGATTACCCTAGGAAAAGGCTAGTCAATTTGTCCTCCAAAGCCAGGTCCAAACCGTTTTGTTTTATTTATTTATTTATTTATTTATTTTCATTACATCTCAGAGTTGGTCCAAAAATTCCATAGGGCTTTCTTTTAGACCTTGTTGGAAGCATATTCTCAATTCCCAATTCATCCAGGTTTTAGTATTTACTTAACCGTTCATAATTTTCAGGATGATTCGGGTCTTAGTGGGGGTCGGTCAGGGGAATGCAATTGTCGACAGTTCCCTGAACAGTCCCATCAGCAATCTGAGCTCGCAAATGAACTCAGGGTGTTTTAAGAGTTGACTGCTTTTCTGTTTCTGTGACAACTCTCTCGGACCGGACCGATCATGGTCCCTTTGCCCTAAAGGGCTAACACCCATGATTTTAAGATCTCTGCCTCGGGCAGAGGCACAACTATTAACATTCCTACATCCTCTTTCCCTGCTCATTCAACTTCAAACACCTTTAACACTTTCAACAACCCTTTTAACACTTCCTTTATCTTTCTCCAGCCTGGACTTCTCTAATGCCAACATCAAAGGTTCAGTCAGGGGCCAACTTAATTCCGTACCTTTTCCCACCAAGATGCTGAAACATCAGTATACAACATTTCATCCTGTTCTGCTTCTCAAAAAACAACATTAACTGTAGCAAAATATTAGAGTTTAAAGTTCCATTTAGGGGCCACTTTTCTCCACATTCCAGCTTATAAAGCGGCCACCACTGATTACGATATTTTATCAATGTTTTCCTGTTCACACTTCCACCGGCAGATCCTCCAATATCCTTCCAGTGACTTAAAACACAGCCTAACACACTTTTCTTTAAAATTTCACTGCTTGTTTGCCCCCCCAGTTTCCAGTTTACACTTTCAGAATACACATGTTACTTACAAAAGCGTATCACAAAACGTATCACTCACAAAAATACGGGCACGCAATATCTTTCAGTAGCGATGTCACAAAACTACTATTACCAGCAATATTGCCAAAATCACAGTAACAATAGTCAGAGTCAAATTCCACATGCGATAAGTCAGAAAACCGAACTGTGTAACACCGTAACGATATCTTTCTTATAACAATGCCACGAACCTACTATTACCACCAGGAAAATAGCCAAAATCGCAGTAACAATAACCAGAGTTAAATACCATACTCCATGAGTCAGAAAACCGAAATAGACAACACAATTCCAGATGGACCTTAAAGCGAGCTCCTTCCTTAAGGTCCCCAAACATGTACTTATGGTGCTAACCACAAAGTATATACCAAACACTGCCTCGCAGAAGATCACCTTCTGACTTACAGACAGTTCCAGATGACCGGTCTACCAGAAAACCAAACCAGAATAAAGAATATACTCACTTACAATGATGGGGTCCTTGTCTGCCTCCGCAGTGATCCAGTGAGTCGAGGAGTCCCTCCGGGAAATCCCGGGGGTACCCTAGGGAGTCCTGTTCCCAGTGGGTCCTGCGGTCTGGCAGAGAGGTTGTCCCATCTGGGTCGCCAAATTGATTCAAAGATCGAAGCCGAAATTCCTTTAAGTGGTATATTCTTTATTGCAGCGCTGGATGCACGGGGGATCTCTCCACCTATCGTGCATACCCAAAGCAGAAAGCAGTCTTGAATTTATACAATCAATCTATCAATATTCTACAAGCACCTATACATATGCATTACCTATCCCCGCCTTCCCTCGCTTCTCATGCTAATTAGCCTTTTGGCACCTTGCGCCTGCGCAGAGCCTTCCAAGAATTGTGGGCAGGGGTCTTTGGGACGTGGGCACGGGTCTTTGGGAGGAAGACCCCGAGTCTTCCTCACAGTGTACTTTTCACCTTTGGTCAGGAATCTGCTGAATTGGCATGTTTCTTAATTGCAAGAGCTGGTTGTTGCTAATTCTCCCGTTTGTTGTATCTTTATAATGAATTCCAATGTCCAGTTTCGAGAGTTATAGTCCTTACATTCGTTTCTCTGTCCTCCTGCCGCTTCCTTATCATGAGTTCCAGTGTCTTGTTTCGAGATATACAGTCCTTGTCTGGGGATTGTCCTTGCCTCCTCAATACCTCCTTAATCAGCCTGCATACAATTACCTGAGAATGAAAGCTGCTTTCCAGTAATTCAGAAAGCCAAGTTACGTCTCAGCCTTGAGCATCTTGGGCTTTTGGGCCTGTCTGTAACATTTGGCACCAGCACTAACACTTTTTTTTGGATATGTTTAGCGTTTGGGGCCTGTGTCTGGGATTTGGGCCCTGTCTCGAACCACTGGGGCTTTGTCCTGGGTTTTGGAGCCTGCCTCTAGAGTTCAGGGCCTGTGATTAGGCTTTTGGGGTCTGTGTCTGGGGGCCGGTATCTGGGGGCAAGGGGGGAGCTGCTTGTAGACCCTTGGGGCCAGCATTGAGGGGGTTGGGAGCTGACTCTACACCTTTGGGGCCTGCTTCTTGGGAGGGGTGGGGTTGAGACCAGCATCTGGGGGAGGGGTGGGAGCTCTTTGTATTCCTTTGGAGCCTGTGTCGGGGGGCGGGGGGGAAGGGGAGGGTTGTTTGGGAGCTGCTTGTACACTGTTGGAGCCTGGGTTGAGGGAGGAGGTTTGGAGCTGCTTCTACACCTTTGGGCCAGGCATCGGGGGTAGGGGGTTGGGTGCTGGTTGTAGGGGCCTGTGTTTGGGGGGGCGGCTTGGGACCTGCGTCTGGGGGAGGGGTGGGAGCTGCTTGTACACCTTTGGGGCCTGCATCTGTGGGGGGTCAGGGCCTGTGTCTAGCGGGCTGGGAACTGCTTGTACAATGTAGGAATCTGTTTCTGCAGGGTGGCTGGGAGCTGTTTGTACAACTTTGGGGCCAGCATCTGGGGGTGGCTGGGAGCTGCCTGTACACTGTAGGAGCCTGTGTTTGTGGGGGGGCTTGGGGGCCTCCCTCGGGGGGGGGGGGGGGGGGAGGGTTGGGAGCTGCTTGTATAGGGTAGGGGGCCTGCCTGGCAGGGGTTGGGAGCTGCTTGTAGAATTTGGGGCCCTGTGTCTGGGGGGGGGGTTGGGGCCTGTGTCTCAGGGGTGTTGGGAACTGGTTGTACACCTTTGGGTCCTGTCTCTTGGGGGGGAGCTACTTGTACCCTTACCATAAGCCGTACTCTAACACATACTTCTACCAGTACCCTTACCCTTACCGTTACCCTTACCCTTACCCTTACCCTTACCCTTACCCTTAACCTAACCCTAAGCCTTACCCTTATCCTAACACTTACCCTTACCGTAAACCTTACCCTTTCTGCTACACTTACCCTTAGCCTAAATCTAAACCTTACACTTACCGTTAGCCTAACCCTCGCCCTTACCATTACCCATAGCCTTATTCTTACCCTTACCGTAACCCTTACCTTTACACTTACGGTTACCATTAACCTTACCATTACCCTAACACATCCTTAACCTAACCCTTACCCTAAACCTTACACTTACTCTTAACCTTAACCTTGCCCTTAACATTCACCTAATACTTACGCATACGTTTTCCTGATTTTAACCCTAAAACTAACCCTAACCATTACCCTAACACTTAACCTTACCCTAACCCTAACCCTTACTCTAACCCTCACCCTGACCTGTACCCTTACACTTACCCTTACCCTTATACTTACCCTAATTCTTACCCATACCATAACCCATACCCTAACACATATTTGTTCCCTTTACCTTACCGTTACCCTTAACCTTACCCTTACCCTTACTCTATCCGTTACCCTTACGCTTACCCTTAACATAAACCTTACCCTTGACCTTACCCTTACCATAAGCCATACAACAACACTTACATGTACACTTATGCTTACACTTACCCTAGCAATTACTCGTACAATTACCCTTACCCTTACCCTTACCCTTAACCTAAGCCGAAACCTTAAACCTTACAGTAAACCTTACCCTTTCTGCTACACTTACCCTTAGCCTAAATCTAAACCTTACACTTACCCTTACTGTAACCCTCACTCTTACCGTTGCCAATACCCTTACTCTTACCCTTACCCTAACACTTCTCCTTACACTTACTGTTACCTTTAACATTACCCTAACCCTAACACTTACACTTATCCTTATCCATACCCTTACCCTTACCCTAATCCTTACCCTTAACCTAACCCTAACCCTAAACCTTACCCCAGCCCTTACCCTGACCCTTACATTAACCCTAACCCTTACCCTAAAACTTACACTTACTCTTAACCTTAACCTTACCCTTAACCATTACCCTAACACTTACCCTTACCCTAACCCTTATCCTTACCATAACCCATACCCTAACACGTACTTGTAGACTTAACCGTACGATTCCCCTTACCCTTACCTTTACTGTCTCCGTTACCCTTACACTTACACTTAACATAAACCTTAAAGTTAACCTAACCCTTATTATAAATGGCTCAGGATTCAAATTAGGATTAAATAAAAAAATAGGATTTATTGAAAGAATATAAAGGAATAGAGGTAAGCAAACAGCGCTGGGTGCACCGGGAGTCTCCGCTCCACCAGGACGCACACCAGTTACATCAAGCAGCTGATTTTTATGCTCCTAGACTAATACATATTCATTACTACTTCTAAAAAAAATAGATTATTAAAATTAGCTTCCGGGGTGCAGTCTGTCCTACTGGAGCATGCGCAGTCTCCTCTGGGGTCTCTTCTGGGGGTCTCTAGGGGTCTTTCATGCTGAAGGCTCGTAGTCTTCCTCTCCCCCTTTGTACTTACTTGGCACCATACCAAGTTTATAGAACATTCTCAACATCAAGTTTATAGAACATTCTCTTCAAGTCTTGTCTCCCAGCCGTCCTTCAGCTTCTTTTTCCTTCCTCTTAATCCCTCGGCCCCCCTAACCAGATACCAAAGATCCGCATAGTATCCCATAACAGTCACTAGTTGTTATCAGTTGTTCTGAAACTCCCAGACATCAAACACAAACAGCTTCACGAGTAATTAAAACATTCTTCCCCAGCCATTCACAGACACATCTATAGCAGTGTTAGAAATAGAAGTCTGGAATAACAAAAGCAAACAGGTTCATAAATTTAAGGAGTGATAAATTGACTAGAATGAGGGGGAGACTGGGACACACTGCAGCTGTGGTTCAAGAATTAAATTGCCAGTGCAGGGCCCAGAGGCAGACAGGATTCAAACAGAATTGTTCTTTATGGACACGAATTGTTAAAACATTCCTCACAATCCCTTATCTTCTTTTTAACATCCCCAATTCGTGTCTCTTCTGTTATTAATAATTGGATTTCATCAGTTTGTTCTTGGAGGGTCCAATTCTTAAGCATCATAATTGACATATTCCCTTCTTTTTTTAATGAAGTTATTACAAATGTACTATTTATCACCCGGTGTATTAATAATGTAAGACAAGGTATCATACAAGGTACAAATAATAACGTAATTACACCACATAACAATAAAAATAACACTCTTTTGACCCATGGTCCACCAGGCAGCCATGAAAATAAATCCCATTCCTTATCCTTCCAGGTTTGTGTTTGCTCGCTCACCTCCCCCCTCCTTCTCTGGGATGGGAGAGAGAAATGGGAAAGTGAAGCCTGTGAGTTGAGATAAAAACAAGAAGATAATCATTATTGTTAAATAATGATGATAATAGTACTACTAGTAATAATGTGTACGAAACAAGTGATGCACAATGCAATTGCTCACCACCTGTTGTCCGATGCCCAACCTAACCCCGAGCAGTCCGGCCCTCCTCCCAGCCTGCCTGCTGGCAGGACAGTGAGAAGCTGAATTTGGCTTGGTCCTTGGCTTGGTGTAAGCACTGCTCTGTAACAATTAAAAACAATTAAAACATCAGCATATTATTAACATTCTTCTCATCCTAAACCAGAACATAACATTCTATCAGTTACTAGGAAGAAACACCTTTTCATCAATCTTTAAACAGTAATTACTAAAGTTAAATTTTCCACAGACTTCTCCTTCTTGTGCTAGCAAACAATCCAAAGCTAGGCAATTTTGATACAAAGCAGTTCTCATCTTTATAACTCATTTAGATCAGTTCTCATCATTTATAACTATTTCTATTACAGCTAATAACCTAATTATTCTATTAAGTATATATACTGAGGTCCTATAGCCCCAGGATCTGTCTTCTGCCCATGTAGCTGGATCATAATAGGCAAATGCCTTCAGGGTCGATTCAGGCTTGTGTTACCGTTCGGCCTGTCAGGGTGATCCAGCTCCTGTAAAACGAATCACAATTTTATATAGGTTTAAAAAAGAGGTTTTTTATGTTATTTTCTTGGGACAACCTGATCTTAGTGTGGGAGAAGTCCGGTCGAGGCCCTCTCATTCGGCAGTCAATACCGATAGGGGTTGCCTCCCTCGGTAGACCATACACACCGCAGTGGAGGGTCCTGCCCCGGTCTTGCCTTCTCCCTTTTCTCCCTTTAGGCTTGTCCCCTTTATTTGGCATCCTTAATTCATGCAGAGCCTCGTTGCCAGAATATTAGTTCTCCCTTAGCTTGAGTTTCAGTTTCCCAGGAGCGGACTCAACCCTCCAAGTTTCAGTAGTTACTGGTCCTTTTATTCTGGATGCGTGGGTCCCTTTCTGCAGTTCTCACAGCTGTTTCAGTAGTCAGTAAAACAAGGTACAGTCCCTCACATCGAGGGTTCAGTGATTCTTCCCTCCCGTGGCTGCTTGTTGAAACACTTTATTTTTTATCTTCTGACAAGTTAAATAACAGTTATTTAATTTGCTTTGCCGTATGGCCCTTTCCAGGTTCCTGTAGCAGGATTCATCTGATAGCCTTTCAGGTTGATACAGATTTGACTACAGGGTTTTGGCATTCATCACTATCTCCACAGTTTCACAGCTGGACAGTCACATTCATTTATGTTGCATTCCTTCAGGGGCTCATCACCCCAGTCCTTGCAGTCTCTCTGCTGGTTACACACTTTATTGATATCTATGCATTCTCCACTTCTGCACTTGAATTTGCCAGGTCCAGAGCACTGAATAACATTGTTACAGTTTGCTTCATCAGTGCCATCCAGACAGTCTCTCACACCACTGCACTGCCTACTCCCATGGACACAGTTCACATCTGAACTGGTCTGGCCTACAGGTCCAGGAAGGGCAGTTAATTTCATCACTTCCATCCTTACAATAAGGATCTCTATCACATCGCCACAATTCTCTTCATTTTCTCCACTGTCACAGTCTTTTTCACCATCACATTTCCATGACACTGTTCTCATATGACACAGCTCAGCACTTTCGTCAGACCCATCTTCACAATCCAGATCCCCATCACACTGCCATCTGTTTGGCACACACTGACCACTGTTGCACACAAAGTCAGATTCAGCACACATCTTCTTCACACATCTTCTTCACACAAGCACTCTCATCACTGCCATCTGAGCAGTCTTCACATTTTACTCTAGCACCGTCAGCAGCAGTGCACAGTCAGGCGAAGGCGAGCAGCAGGCAGAGCGCCTCGCCTCGCACCGTCACCTGTGTCACTTATACTACTCCTATTACCCATGCTGTTAGTGTCAGTGGCATCCTCCTTTTCTTTTTGCCACTGACCCACTGACCATTCACCACAAATGGATGAGACACATGATTACTAGTTAGGAAAGAGAGTGTAACGTCTGCTATACGGCTGCAGGCAGTGCCAGCTGCAACCTTAGGTTTGTGAAAGAGCCTGCTGGTGGTCATTTGGCAGTGTAATCTGCGTCTCTGCACTCCTGCCCTGCAATAGAGCTAAGTCGTCATTAGTAACAGTTATAACACCGATCTGGGGACTAATAGTCTTTTTTGCATTGCAAGATAAACCTTTTATAAAAAGAATGCTAGAGTGAAGCAGCACAGCCACTGCTGCCGCTGCCTCCATGGTTACGTCAGACAGGCTGCAGGGTCCTGATGTCCGCCCCTCTGCTCTGTGCCGACTGGCCACACGGTGAGGGTCGGCTACCGGTGTCCACTGACGCCTCTGGTCTCCCGTAGCAACTCGATCTCGGATGTCCCGCAATTACTTCAATTCCCCGCGTTTTCCGGCTTCTGTCCGGTCTATTCTGTGTCTCTCAGAGCCGTCCGTGGCTCTGCAGCGTCTCTCAGAGCTCTCTCCGTCCAGCGGTAGTCCCTCCGTAGTGTCTCGGGTCTCCCAGCGCCACTCCAGTCTCTCGGCGCCGCTCCAGTCTCTCGGCCTGTTCAGGTCTCAGCGAGTCCAGGTCTCGGCCTGTGCAGGCCTCATATGTTGCAGAAAGCATGTCATATCATGCTCCTGCCTTTTTCTTGTCACAGTCAAAACATTTAGGAGCAAAAATAGGATACACAAGATACACAAGATACACCGGGCACCACCACTCAAAACTTGGATAAAACAGCACTTCTTTTCAGTCTGTCAAGCACTTCGTTCGTCTCTGCCCACTCCCCTTGTGGAGAGTACGGAACAACAGATCGGAACTCTGCACTCGCTTTGCAGCAACGCTGCGTCTCACTCACACAGCACAATCGCACACGGAGGCCTCCAGCACATCTCATTCATACCACAGGAATATAATTTAGAATGATAACCAACCAAACAAGTATTGTCTCTGACTGTGTTCTTCGTGAAGTGACTTGTAACACTTTGTTTCAAACCCTTACATTTACACAAATACTTTCAACACAAAATACATACAATATGCAAATATTACAATATACAAAATGTCAACACAAAATACATACATAAAAACACATACAATTATTAACACTCCAGTTAGTATCCCTCCAGCAGCTGAAAACATACCGTTTGTCTGCAGTTTCAGGAGATCTTTGCTCCTGCGGTGAGCAGCTGAGAGTGGAGTCCCCTCCGAGCAAAAACGCTCAGGGTGCACCTAGGGGCGTCCGCGCTGCAGCCGATCCCGCAGCCGAGCAGAGTGTCTCCTGCCTGGCTCACCAAAATGACTCACAGAAAGCTGACTCCACAATCAGTAAGATTGTAAAGTAGGTATGTTTACTCAGTTCCATGCAGCACGGGGCGGGTAGTCCCACCAAAGTCGTGCACGCCTAACGTGGCAAATTGCTCTAGTAAAGAGTTACATATACATGAACATTCCTATACATATACATATTCCTAACCTGTCCCTTTGTGAGCAGTCCTCCTTATCTCAGACCCCTTGATTAAAGTCCGAACCATGAGGTTGTTTTTGATCTGGTTCTCGGGGTCCGAGAGGCTCCTGTTATCTGGTGGTATAAGTGCAGCACAGGCACAAATGTAGCACATATTCATTCTTAATCAATTGCTCTCTAATTTCTAATTCCAATGTTTCAGCTTGCTCTTTTCTGGATCCATGGGTATTCTACTATTAATGTTCAAAGCCTGACAGACCCCGTCCTCCGTGGATCAAAATACATGGGGTCTTAAGAGTTCTTTTGGTCATTCTATCATATAATACAGGATCATTTTTAATTTACTCTTTAATTTTCTGGGGCCCCTATTGTTCCAATTTCTAATCATTATTCGTAATGGACTTTTTGGTCATATATCTGGTAATTTGCTCCCTTTCTGGTCCTTGGTCTTCGATTTTATCTGACCCATCCGGGAATTTTACTAGTGGCAAATCCCACAGCCCTTGGTTGCCCCTAGTGAGAGTGTCTTGCAGGGGGTTTAGGACCTATCACCCACCCATGTATCCCTCTCTTCACCAGCCCAGCGCCCCCGACAGGAGATTAGAACTGGTGAGAAAACAAAAAGACCTCCACGCGGACTTTAGAAGTCTCAGTTACACTCTCACACACAAACACTAGCAACCGCACCTTTACCCAACCGGACGGTATCTTACGAATCAGTCATCTTCATCCAGAATCCAACTGGACGGTATCCACAAGCATCTCTGCTGTCTTCGTCTGGGATCGAACCAGACGGTATCCACAAACGACTGTCGTCTTCATCTGGTTCGATTCTGGACACTGGAATCCAACCGAACGGTATCCAAACGACCCTGTCGTCTTCGTCCGGATCTTCGTGCGCAGAATTACAGGCAAAAAACAGCCAGCAAGGGAGCTCAAAAAAAAACCAACAAAACAAATTCTTTGCTTACCTTTATTCAGGTTCAGGATGGCATTAGTCCCGATCTGACTCAAACAGGAGCCACCAAATGGTGGGGCGGCTCTCCTAGATTAAATCAGAATTCAGGAACTATAGCCATCCCGGACAAGCCCCCAAATTGTTATAAATGGCTCAGGATTCAAATTAGGATTAAATAAAAAAATAGGATTTATTGAAAGAATATAAAGGAATAGAGGTAAGCAAACAGCGCTGGGTGCACCGGGAGTCTCCGCTCCACCAGGACGCACACCAGTTACATCAAGCAGCTGATTTTTATGCTCCTAGACTAATACATATTCATTACTACTTCTAAAAAAAATAGATTATTAAAATTAGCTTCCGGGGTGCAGTCTGTCCTACTGGAGCATGCGCAGTCTCCTCTGGGGTCTCTTCTGGGGGTCTCTAGGGGTCTTTCATGCTGAAGGCTCGTAGTCTTCCTCTCCCCCTTTGTACTTACTTGGCACCATACCAAGTTTATAGAACATTCTCTTCAAGTCTTGTCTCCCAGCCGTCCTTCAGCTTCTTTTTCCTTCCTCTTAATCCCTCGGCCCCCCTAACCAGATACCAAAGATCCGCATAGTATCCCATAACAGTCACTAGTTGTTATCAGTTGTTCTGAAACTCCCAGACATCAAACACAAACAGCTTCACGAGTAATTAAAACATTCTTCCCCAGCCATTCACAGACACATCTATAGCAGTGTTAGAAATAGAAGTCTGGAATAACAAAAGCAAACAGGTTCATAAATTTAAGGAGTGATAAATTGACTAGAATGAGGGGGAGACTGGGACACACTGCAGCTGTGGTTCAAGAATTAAATTGCCAGTGCAGGGCCCAGAGGCAGACAGGATTCAAACAGAATTGTTCTTTATGGACACGAATTGTTAAAACATTCCTCACACCCTTATCATAAGCCATACAACAACACTTACATGTACACTTACGCTTGCACTTACCCTAGCAATTACTCGTACAATTACCCTTAACCTTACTATTAAGCTAACCCTAAACCTTACCCTTATCCTAACACTTACCCTTATCCTAAACCTTACCCTTTCTGCTACACTTACCCTTTGCCTAATTCTAAACCTTACCCTAACCCTCACCCTTACCTAAATCTAACCATTACCCTAACCCTCACCCTTACCCTTACCATTATACTTACTTTTACCCTTAACCTAAACCTTACCCCAACCCTTACCCTGACCCTTACATTAACCCTAACCCTTACCCTAACTCTAATCCTAACCCTTAACCTAAACCTTACACTTAATCTTAACTTTGACCTTACCCTTAAACTAATACATACCCTTACGTTTCCCTCACCATAACCCTAAAATTAACCGTAACCATTACCCTAACACTTATCCTTACCTAACCCTAACCCTTACTCTAACTTTTACCCTGACCCGAACCCTTAGACTTCCCCTTACCCTTACGCTTACTCTTCCCCTTACCCTAACCCTTACCCTTACACTTACGGTTACCATTAACCTTACCCTTACCCTAACACTTACCCTTACCCTATCCCTTACACTTATCCTTATCCATACAACTTACGCTTACCCTAACACTTAACCTTAACCTAACGTTAACCCTAAACCTTACCTGAACCCTTACCCTGACCCTTACATTAACCCTTACCCTAAAACTTACACTTAACCTTAACCTTACTCTTAACCTTAACCTAATACTTACCCTTAATTTTCCCTCACCCTAACCCTAAAATTAACCCTAACCATTACCCTTACCCTAACCCTTACTCTAACCCTTACCCTTACCATAACCCATACTCTAACACATACTTCTACCCATACCCGTACCCTTACCGTAACCCTTACCCTTACCGTTACCGTTACCCTTACCCTTACCGTTACCGTTACCCTTACCGTTACCTTTACCCTTACCCTATCCCTTACCCTTAACCTAACCCTAAACCTTACCCTTATCCTAACACTTACCCTTACCGTAAACCTTACCCTTTCTGCTACACTTACCCTTAGCCTAAATCTAAACCTTACACTTACCCTTAGCCTAACCCTCACCCTTACCATTACCCATACCCTTATTCTTACCCTTACCATAACCCTTACCTTTACACTTACGGTTACCATTAACCTTACCCTTACCCTAACACTTATCCTTAACCTAACCCTTACCCTAAACCTTACCCCAACCCTTACCCTGACCCTTACATTAACCCTAACCCTTACCCTAAAACTTACACTTACTCTTAACCTTAACCTTACCCTTAACATTAACCTAATACTCACGCATACGTTTTCCTGACTTTAACCCTAAAACTAACCCTAACCATTACCCTAACACTTAACCTTACCCTAACCCTAACCCTAACCCTTACTCTAACCCTTACCTTGACCCTTACCCTTATACTCACCCTAATTCTTACCCATACCATAACCCATACCCTAACACATATTTGTACCCTTAACCTTACTGTTACCCTTAACCTTACCCTTACCCTTACTCTATCCGTTACCCTTACGCTTACCCTTAACATAAACCTTACCCTTGACCTTACCCTTACCATAAGCCATACAACAACACTTACATGTACACTTACGCTTACACTAACCCTAGCAATTACTCGTACAATTTCCCTTACCCTTACCCTTAACCTAAGCCGAAACCTTAAACCTTACAGTAAACCTTACCCTTTCTGCTACACTTACCCTTAGCCTAAATCTAAACCTTACACTTACCCTTACTGTAACCCTCACCCTTATCATTACCAATACCCTTACTCTTACCCTTACCCTAACCCTTCTCCTTACACTTACTGTTACCTTTAACATTACCCTTACCCTAACACTTATCCTTATCCATACCCTTACCCTTACCCTAATCCTTACCCTTAACCTAACCCTAACCCTAAACCTTACCCCAGCCCTTACCCTGACCCTTACATTAACCCTAACCCTTACCCTAAAACTTACACTTACTCTTAACCTTAACCTTACCCTTAACATTAACCTAATACTTACGCATACGTTTTCCTGACTTTAACCCTAAAACTAACCCTAACCGTAACCCTTACCCTTACCCTAACCCTTACTCTAACCCTTACTCTAACCCTTACCCTGACCCGTACCCTTACACTTACCCTTACCCTAACCCTTACCCTTACCATAACCCATACCCTAACACGTACTTGTAGCCTTAACCTTACCGTTCCCCTTACCCTTACTGTCTCTGTTAGCCTTACACTTACACTTAACATAAACCTTAACCTTAACCTAACCCTTATCATAAGCCATACAACAACACTTACATGTACACTTACGCTTGCACTTACCCTAGCAATTACTCGTACAATTACCCTTAACCTTACTATTAAGCTAACCCTAAACCTTACCCTTATCCTAACACTTACCCTTATCCTAAACCTTACCCTTTCTGCTACACTTACCCTTTGCCTAATTCTAAACCTTACCCGAACCCTCACCCTTACCTAAATCTAACTAAAATCTAACCATTACCCTTACCCCTCACCCTTATAATATACATATTTTTCCCTTTACCTAAACCTTACCCCAACCCTTACCTTGACCCTTACATTAACCCTAATCCTTACACTAAACCTTACACTTACTCTTAACCTTAACCTTAGCTGTAACCTAATACTTACTCTTACGTTTCCCTCACCATAACCCTAAAATTAACCCTAACCATTACCCTAACACTTACCCTTACCCTAACCCTTACTCAAACCCTTACAATTACCCGTACTTTTACACATACCCTTACACTTACCCTTACTCTTAAACTTACACTAACCCTTACCCTTAACTAAATCTAACCCTTACACTAAACATCATCCTTACCCTTACCATTATCCCTTCTCTTACCCTTATCCTAAACATTTCCCAAACCCTTACCCTTACATTAAACCTAACCCTTACCATAACTCTTAACCTTATCCTTAAACTTAACCTAATACTTACCCTTCCGTTTCCCTCACCCTAAACCTAAAATTAGCCTAACCATTACCCTAACACTTACCCTTACTCTAACCCTTACCCTGAACTTAAGTGTAAGTGTTAGGATAACGTTAACCTTAAGGGTGACCCTTAAGCTTATCCTTAATGATTATAGTTAGGTTAAGGGTAATTGTACGAGTAATTACTAGGATAAGTGTAAGTGTAAGTGTACATGTAAGTGTTGATGTATGGCTTATGGTAAGGGTAAGGTAAAAGGTAAGGTTTATGTTAAGGGAAAGCGTAAGAGTAACGGATACAATAAGGGTAAGTGTAACGGTTAAGTGTTAGGGTAATGGTTAGGGTTAATTTTAGGATTAGGATGAGAAAAATGTAAGGTTAAGTACTAGCTTAAGGTTAAGGGTAAGGTTAAGGTTAAGAGTAAGTGTAAGGTTTAGGTTAAGGGTTAGTGTTAATGTAAGGTTCAGGGAAAGGTTTGGGGTAAGGTTTAGGGTTAGGTTCAGCTTAAGGGTAAGGGTTGGGGTAAGGTTAAGGGTATGGATAAGGATAAGTGTAAGGGATAGGGTAAGGGTAAGGGTTAGCGTAAGGGTAAGATTAATGGTAATGTTTATGTTAAGGATAAGCGTAAGGGTAACGGATAGTGTAAGGGTAAGGGTAAGGGTAACGGTAAGGTTAAGGGTACAAATATGTGTTAGGGTATGGGTTATGGTATGGGTAAGAGTTATGGTAATGTAAGGGTAAGGGTGAGTGTAAGGGTATGGGTCAGGGTAAGGGTTAGAGTAAGGGTTAGGGTTAGGGTAAGGGTAAGTGTTAGAATAATGGTTAGGGTTAATTTTAGGGTTAGGGTGAGGGAAACGTAAGGGTAAGTATTGGGTTAAGGTAAGGGTAAGTGTAAGGTTTAGATTTAGGCTAATGGTAAATGTAGCACAAAGGGTAAGGTTTACGATAAGGGTAAGTGTTAGGGTAAGGGTAAGGTTTAGGGTAAAATAAAGGGTAAGGATTACGGTAAGGGTAAGGGTACGGGTAGAATTTGTTAGAATATGGCTTATGGTAAGGGTAAGGTGTAGGGTAAGAGTAAGGGTAAGTGTATGTGTAAGGGTACGGGTCATTGTAAGGGTTAGAGTAAGGGTTAGGTTAAGGGTAGGTGTTAGGGTAATGGTTAGGGTAAATTTTAGGGTTAGGGTGAGGGAAACGGAAGGGTAAGTATTAGGTTAAGGATAAGGGTAAGGTTAAGGTTAAGAGTAAGTTTTAGGGTAAGGGTAAGGGTTAATGTAAGGGTCAGAGTAAGGGTTAAGGTAAGGTTTAGGGTTAGAGTTAGGTTAAGGTTAAGTTTTAGGGTAAGGGTAAGCTATATGTATAAGGATAAGTGTAAGGGTAAGTGTTAGGGTAATGGTTAGGGTTAATTTTAGGTGTAGGGTGACGGATAAGAAAGGGTAAGTAGTAGGTTAAGGTTAAGCGTAAGGTTAAGGTTAAGAGTAAGTGTAAGTTTTAGGGTACGGTTTAGGGTTAATGTAAGGGTCAGGGTAAGTGTTTGGGTAAGATTTAGGGTTAGGGTAAGAGTAAGTATATGGGTAATGGTAAGGGTAAGTGTTAGGGTTAGGGTAAGTGTAAGGTTTAGATTTAGGCTAAGGGTAAGTGTAGCAGAAAGGGTAAGGGTTACGGTAAGGGTAAGTGTTAGGATAAGGTTAAGGTTTAGGCTTACGTTAAGGGTAAGGGTAATGCTTTCGTAAGGGTAAGAGTAAGGGTAAAGGTAAGGGTTACGGTAAGGGTAAGGGTACTGGTAGAAGTATGTGTTAGAGTACGGCTTATGGTAAGGGTACAAGTAGCTCCCCCCCAAGAGACAGGACCCAAAGGTGTACAACCAGTTCCCAACACCCCTGAGACACAGGCCCCAACCCCCCCCCAGACACAGGGCCCCAAATTCTACAAGCAGCTCCCAACCCCTGCCAGGCAGGCCCCCTACCCTATACAAGCAGCTCCCAACCCTTCCCCCCCGCCCCGAGGGAGGCCCCCAAGCCCCCCACAAACACAGGCCCCTACAGTGTACAGGCAGCTCCCAGCCACCCCCAGATGCTGGCCCCAAAGTTGTACAAACAGCTCCCAGCCACCCTGCAGAAACAGATTCCTACATTGTACAAGCAGTTCCCAGCCCGCTAGACACAGGCCCTGACCCCCCACAGATGCAGGCCCCAAAGGTGTACAAGCAGCTCCCACCCCTCCCCCAGACGCAGGTCCCAAGCCCCCCCCCCAAACACAGGCCCCTACAACCAGCACCCAACCCCCTACCCCCGATGCCAGGCCCAAAGGTGTAGAAGCAGCTCCAAACCTCCTCCCTCAACCCAGGCTCCAACAGTGTACAAGCAGCTCCCAACCAACCCTCCCCTTCCGCCCCCCCCCCCCCGACACAGGCTCCAAAGGAATACAAAGAGCTCCCACCCCTCCCCCAGATGCTGGTCTCAACCCCCCCCCGCCCCCAGAAGCAGGCCCCAAAGGTGTAGAGTCAGCTCCCAACCCCCTCAATGCTGGCCCCAAGGGTCTACAAGCAGCTCCCCCCTTGCCCCCAGATACCGGCCCCCAGACACAGACCCCAAAAGCCTAATCACAGGCCCTGAATTCTAGAGGCAGGCTCCAAAACCCAGGACAAAGCCCCAGTGGTTTGAGACAGGGCCCAAATCCCAGACACAGGCCCCAAACGCTAAACATATGCCAAAAAAAGTATTAGTGCTGGTGCCAAATGTTACAGTGTCTGTAAAAAAAAAAAGCCCAAAAGCCCGAGATGCTCAAGGCTGAGACGTAACTTGGCTTTCTGAAATACTGGAAAGCAGCTTTCATTCTCAGATAATTGTGTGCAGGCTAGATAGGATGGGGCTTCAGGCACCTCTTCACCTGAGGAAACACACTGCCATGAGGCACCGCTGTGCCAGACAAGCTTGTTCTGCTAGAACACCCTACTCAGATGCACTGTGGCATTCAAGTGAACTGCTTTCATGCAAATATAACGACTGATGTGACAACCCACCTTGCCTGTGGCACCTGATGAACAGAAGAGTAAGCCACCGCAGCGCTTCAAAACCATCCCTGCACGTGCCGCTCCTTGTCGCTCTCTGGCCTTATCTCATATCCTTATCCACTTCTGTGGAGAGCCTGCCACGGCACCTGCAAAGCAAGACGGACACCTTTCATAGTCACCTTGTGCTACTTGGTCGTTCTGCTCCAACCCAGCTCATGACCAGCCCCTCTTCTTACACAGCTCTTCAGAGTGCAGTTTGCTCCTTTGAGCCTGTGCGAGACACCTGTGAAAGAAAAAGAAACGCATAGGCCGATGCAGCATCCAAAGACACAGCACAACTAGGTAAGTTACTCTCATCTGCTCCCTTACCTCTGCTGCTTACCAGCCCCCGAGGCAAAGACCCCTGCCCACGTCCCAAAGACCCCTGCCCACAATTCTTGGAAGGCTCTGCGCAGGCGCAAGGTGCCAAAAGGCTAATTAGCATGAGAAGCGAGGGAAGGCGGGGATAGGTAATGCGTATGTATAGGTGCTTGTAGAATATTGATAGATTGATTGTATAAATTCAAGACTGCCTTGCAGTCTTAGCACCCTAAAAGTGAAATACCTTTAGAGATCACAGATCAAGTATGTCCAGGAGTTTGGGCTACCGAAGTCCCTGGAAGAGCTAAAAATGTGACCTTAATACTTATTAAATTAAAGCCAGGAGAGAAACCCGTTAAGGTTAAGTAATATCCTTTGAGGATAGAAGATAGGAAAGGAATTAAAGAGATAATTGATAAATTTTTACAGGATGGATTATTGCTTGAATGCGAATCAGAATACAATGCACCCATATTGCCAATTAAAAAGGCAGCTGAAAAAGCTATAGGCTAGTTCAGGATTTGAGGGCCATAAATAAAATCACTGAGGATATACATCCAGTAGTGGCAAACCCTTATACTTTGCTGACTAAATTAAAGAATAGTCAAGTCTGGTTTACCGTACGGGATTTAAAAGATGCCTTCTTCTGCCTAGGCTTAGCCACAGAAAGCCAAAACCTATTCGCCTTTGAATGGGAAAATCCCGATTCAGGCAGAAAGACGCAGCTTACGTGGACATTACTACCTCAAGGGTTCAAGAATAGCCCCACTATTTTTGGAAACCAATTAGCAAGGGAACTCGAAACATGGATACCTCCGGACACTGAAGGTGCTTTGTTACAATATGTAGATGATCTCTTAATAGCTACCAAGACTAAAGGGAGTTGTATTCAATGGACTATAAGTCGTCTTAATTTTCTGGGTTTAAATGGATATCAAGTCTCTTGACAGAAAGTCCAGCTGGCTCAACAAAGTGTGACCTATCTGGGATTTGACATTTCGGAAGGACAACGAGAACTAGGAACTGAACATAAGGAAGTCATTTGCCGGACTCCAGAACCTCAAATGGTAAAGGAGCTACAAACCTTTTTAGGAATGACAGGTTGGTGTCGCCTTTGGATTTATAATTATGGGCTATTGGTAAAGCCTCTATGTGAATTGATAAAGATTAACCAATCAAAGTTAGTCTGGACTGGAGAAGCACAAAAAGTCTTTAAACAACTTAAACAAGAATTGATGATTTTGAAATATCAAGCAATATTGGTAGAACAGGACGACGTGGAAATTGTGGTAATTAATATTGTGAATCTAGCCTCTTTTCTTAGTGATGCTCCGGCACAACCTGTGATTCACGATTGTTTAGAAACTATAGAGACTGTGTATTCCAGCCGACCAGACCTTAAGGAGGAGCCCATGGAAGATGCGGAAGAAACTTGGTTCACGGATGGGAGCAGTTTTGTTACGCAAAGACAACGTAAAGCTGGATATGCTATAACAACTACTCAGCAGGTAATCGAGTCTAAGCCTTTACCCCCTGGAACATCAGCTCAAAAGGCGGAGATAGTTGCTCTCACGAGAGCATTGGAACTGGCAGCGGGAAAAAGGGTAAATATTTGGACAGATTCTAAATATACATTCGGCGTGGTACATGCTCATGGAGCAATTTGGAAAGACCATGGATTGCTGACCGCTCAGTGAAAACACAAAGTATGCTGAAGAAATTTTAAAATTGTTAGAGGCTGTAAAACAACCAGAAAAGGTAGCTATCAGGCATTGTCAGGGACACCAAAAGGGGAACACCGATTTTGAAATTGGAAAATCGATTGGCAGAGGCTAAGCAGGCAGCTGAAATAACTGAGGTGAAGGCATTGTCTTTGATACCAGACGGTAAAATCCAAACTATATCCAAATTATACAAAAGAAGACTTAAAATTAATTGAAGATTTGAAAGGTAAAATGAAACCAGATGGATGAGTATATTTAAAAGAGAAGCACATAGTAATACCCTCTAGTTTGACATGGCCCATAGTTCTTACAGAACACAATAAAACGCATTGGGGAGCTGGCACACTGCATAAGAGCCTGAGTCAGACATTAGTGGGACGATATGATAAAACAAGTAACTCAACAATGTAGCATTTGCTTACACAATAACCCCAATACCAAGGATAGAATAAAATTTGGAATAATCGGTAAAGGGAATTATTCGGGGCAACAGTGGCAAATTGATTTTTCAGAACTCCCTAGAAAAGGGGGGTATCATTATTTACTGGTTCTGACTGACACGTTTTCAGGAAGGCCTGAAGCCTTTCCCTGTCGAACAAACAAAGCAAGAGAAGCGGTTAAAGTCTTGTTCAATGAAATAATACCATGCTTTGGGATTCTAGTAGCAATGTCTTCTGATAGAGTTTCACATTTTTGTGCACAAGTGGTAGAACAGATAAGTAAGATTCTAAAGATAGATTGGCAACTGCATACTCCTTATAGACCACAGGCAAGTGGACAGGTAGAAAAAATGAACCATTTAATTAAACAATAAATAGCTAAAATTGGATAAGAAGCTAATTTGTCATGGCCTCAATCCCTCCCTTTAGCATTACTTGGAATTAGAGTTAAACCTAGAATAAAAGGAAATTTGAGTCCCTTCAAAATCTTATATGCAAGGCCATAGCAATTTCTATTGAGTGGAGAGGACCTAACGCAGTTAGGATCAGAATATTTATATGCTTATATAACTGAACTTCAGAAACAATTAAATAAAGTACATAAATTTGTTTTAGGGACCAGGGCTAGAGGGTTGGATCAACCAATCCACCCCTTTAAGCTCGGGGATTATATATATATAAAGACTTTTTCAGGACAACCCGTGCAGGAAAAATGGAAGGAAAGTGGATGGGACCATACCAAGTATTACTGACAACACACACCGCCATGAAGATTAAGAAGCAAGCAGCTTGGATCCACAATTCAAGGGTGAAGAAGGCCCCGGCAAGGATATGGACCACCACTCCAATTGGACCAACAAAATTACGGTTTTCCAGATCCTAATGATTGCAGGGGTGCGGTTCTCGGATTTGGGGTGGGCAACTTGGGATGAGAACTTACACCTGACCTTAATACAAACAATTTCTCAAGTAACTCAGAAGACGAACTGTTGGGTATGCACCCATCTGCCACAGCATGGGAATAAGGGTGTATCGTTAATTGGGATTCCCTTGCCTGCAAACTTATCTTGGACTAATTTGTGGGAAAACACATCTTGGGGTCGAAAATATTAAGCAGTTTTGGAACTAGAAGTGAGTAGCTTCGTGCCGTTAGAATCCTATTATGTATGTGTACAAAGGTGTAACCCGCCTAAGGGTATAGGAAAACAGCATTGTATAAATACGGATACTACTTCTGTGGGAAATCAGACATCTTGTAATTGAACAATTGATATTAGTACGACTAGCGGCTGGGCAAATTCAACCAGCTGGACGGTTCCAGAAGGAAAAGGGTGCTATTGGCTATGCAATGATACAGCCCGTAAGGTCTTGCCTGAGAATTGGAAGGGAACTTGCACTCTTGGAGCGGTAGTCCCCAATATGACAGTACATGATGTAGTGCCTCGAGGTTACTTGAGAAATCATATCCGGAGAATCAGATGAAAAATTAACAATCCATTGGTAGAGAGACACACCCCTTTTCATAGTTTTGTGCGATGGTTTATCCCATGCTTAGGAGTGAGTGAATTGGAAAAGGCAATAGTTAATATTTCTGCAATTATAGAGAAGTTAGAAAACAAAATTCTGGATGCTATAAAGGCTCAACAAGAAGAGATATCTAGTTTATCACAGGTAGTATTACAAAATCAGATGGCCCTAGACTTGTTACTGGCCACTCAAGGGGGAGTCTGTACAGTAATAAACACAAGTTGTTGTATGTATGTAGATCAGAGTGGAAGGATCTCTACCGACCTGGAAGAAATATGGAAGCAGACAAGGATCCTCCATGAGATCAGTAAAGATGATCTTTCATGGAGTTTTAGTGAACTATGGAATAAGTGAACCTCCTGGTTGCCCAATTTCCAATGGTTGAAACAAGTATTCATTGCTCTAATCGTATTAGTAGTGTTAGGAATATTTGTGTGCATGTTGTTTAGATGCCTGCTTTGTTGTGTTACTGTAAATAATGAAAGTATCTGATGCAAAAGAATTTGCATGGGAAAAGAAAAGGGGGGATTGATTAAGGAGGTATTGGGGAGGCAAGGACAATCCCCAGACAAGGACTGTATATCTCGAAACAAGACACTGGAACTCATGATAAGGAAGCGGCAGGCGGACAGAGAAACAAATGTAAGGACTATAACTCTCAAAACTGGACATTGGAATTCATTATAAAGATACAACAAACGGGAGAATTAGCAACAACCAGCTCTTGCAATTAAGAAACATGCCAATTCAGCAGATTCCTGACCAAAGGTGAAAAGTACACTGTGAGGAAGACTCGGGGTCTTCCTCCCAAAGACCCCTGCCCACGTCCCAAAGACCCCTGCCCACAATTCTTGGAAGGCTCTGCGCAGGCGCAAGGTGCCAAAAGGCTAATTAGCATGAGAAGCGAGGGAAGGCGGGGATAGGTAATGCATATGTATAGGTGCTTGTAGAATATTGATAGATTGATTGTATAAATTCAAGACTGCTTTCTGCTTTGGGTATGCACGATAGGTGGAGAGATCCCCCGTGCATCCAGCGCTGCAATAAAGAATATACCACTTAAAGGAATTTCGGCTTCGATCTTTGAATCAATTTGGCGACCCGGATGGGACAACCTCTCTGCCGGACTGCAGGACCCGCTGGGAACAGGACTCCCTAGGGTACCCCCGGGATTTCCCGGAGGGACTCCTCGACTCACCGGATCACTGCGGAGGCAGACAAGGACCCCATCATTGTAAGTGAGTATATTCTTTATTCTGGTTTGGTTTTCTGGTAGACCGGTCATCTGGAACTGTCTGTAAGTCAGAAGGTGATCTTCTGCGAGGCAGTGTTTGGTATATACTTTGTGGTTAGCACCATAAGTACATGTTTGGGGACCTTAAGGAAGGAGCTCGCTTTAAGGTCCATCTGGAATTGTGTTGTCTATTTCGGTTTTCTGACTCATGGAGTATGGTATTTAACTCTGGTTATTGTTACTGCGATTTTGGCTATTTTCCTGGTGGTAATAGTAGGTTCGTGGCATTGTTATAAGAAAGATATCGTTACGGTGTTACACAGTTCGGTTTTCTGACTTATCGCATGTGGAATTTGACTCTGACTATTGTTACTGTGATTTTGGCAATATTGCTGGTAATAGTAGTTTTGTGGCATCGCTACTGAAAGATATTGCGTGCCCGTATTTTTGTGAGTGATACGTTTTGTGATACGCTTTTGTAAGTAACATGTGTATTCTGAAAGTGTAAACTGGAAACTGGGGGGGGCAAACAAGCAGTGAAATTTTAAAGAAAAGTGTGTTAGGCTGTGTTTTAAGTCACTGGAAGGATATTGGAGGATCTGCCGGTGGAAGTGTGAACAGGAAAACATTGATAAAATATCGTAATCAGTGGTGGCCGCTTTATAAGCTGGAATGTGGAGAAAAGTGGCCCCTAAATGGAACTTTAAACTCTAATATTTTGCTACAGTTAATGTTGTTTTTTGAGAAGCAGAACAGGATGAAATGTTGTATACTGATGTTTCAGCATCTTGGTGGGAAAAGGTACGGAATTAAGTTGGCCCCTGACTGAACCTTTGATGTTGGCATTAGAGAAGTCCAGGCTGGAGAAAGATAAAGGAAGTGTTAAAAGGGTTGTTGAAAGTGTTAAAGGTGTTTGAAGTTGAATGAGCAGGGAAAGAGGATGTAGGAATGTTAATAGTTCTGCCTCTGCCCGAGGCAGAGATCTTAAAATCATGGGTGTTAGCCCTTTAGGGCAAAGGGACCATGATCGGTCCGGTCCGAGAGAGTTGTCACAGAAACAGAAAAGCAGTCAACTCTTAAAACACCCTGAGTTCATGTGCGAGCTCGGATTGCTGATGGGACCGTTCAGGGAACTGTGGACAATTGCATTCCCCTGACCGACCCCCACTAAGACCCGAATCATCCTGAAAATTATGAACGGTTAAGTAAATACTAAAACCTGGATGAATTGGGAATTGAGAATATGCTTCCAACAAGGTCTAAAAGAAAGCCCTATGGAATTTTTGGACCAACTCTGAGATGTAATGAAAATAAATAAATAAATAAATAAATAAAACAAAACGGTTTGGACCTGGCTTTGGAGGACAAATTGACTAGCCTTTTCCTAGGGTAATCAACCCCTGATTTCAACAGGAATAACGGGGACCTGGGGAATCTACCCTAGCGGATCCTCCACTGGTTATAATGAAGCTAGGGGAGGAATGGAAGTGAAATTTCTTATTGCTATGGGGCAACGTATTCAGTTCTAAATCAAGCATTAATGCCTTCACAGAATTATTATGTTAGGGTAAAAGGTGTGTCGCGGTTTAACCCGGCCGGCAGCTAAACACCACGCAGCTGTTCGCTCCCCCTCCCCCTCCCTCTCTGGGACAGGGGAGAGAAATGGAAAGTGAAGCCCGTGAGTTGAGATAAAGACAGTTTAATAAGACAAAAGAATAATAATAATAATAATAATAATAATAATAATAATAATAATAATAATACAATGATGATAATAGTACCACTACTAATAATGTGTACAAACAAGTGATGCACAATGCAATTGCTCACCACCCGCTGACCGATGCCCAGCCTAACCCCGAGCAGTCCGGCCCCCTCCCCCTGGCTAGCCACCCCTATGTATTGTTTAGCCTGACGTCAGGTGCTATGGAATACCCCTTTGGCTAGTTTGGGTCACCTGTCCTGGGTGTGTCCCCTCCCAGCTCTTACTGCACCCCCAGCCTGCCTGTTGGCAGGACAGAGCAAGAAGCTGAGACGTCCTTGGCTTGGTATAAGCATTGCTCTGCAACAATTAAAACACCGGGGTGTTACCAGCACTCTTCTCATCCTAAGCCAAAACATAGCATTCTACCAGCTACTAGGAAGAAAATTAACTCTGTTCTAACTGAAACCAGGACAAGGTGTAACCGAAAAGGCTTATTTTTGTGAACCTTTGAAGTACAAGTTAGGGAAACAATGGGGCATACACAGGTTTTTATCTATGCCTAGCTCCTCATGGGCACTCTTAGGTAGAGATTTATTAGAGCAAGTAGGAGCAGAAATTGTCTTTGAAAAAGGGAAAATGGAATTAAGAACAGGAGAAGAACAACTAATAAATGTGTTAAGCTTGGCACTAATACAAACTGACCCTAAAAGTGAAATAGCTTTAGAGATCACAGATCAAGTATGTCCAGGAGTTTGGGCTACCGAAGTCCCTGGAAGAGCTAAAAATGTGACCTTAATACTTATTAAATTAAAGCCAGGAGAGAAACCCGTTAAGGTTAAGTAATATCCTTTGAGGATAGAAGATAGGAAAGGAATTAAAGAGATAATTGATAAATTTTTACAGGATGGATTATTGCTTGAATGCGAATCAGAATACAGTGCACCCATATTGCCAATTAAAAAGGCAGCTGAAAAAGCTATAGGCTAGTTCAGGATTTGAGGGCCATAAATAAAATCACTGAGGATATACATCCAGTAGTGGCAAACCCTTATACTTTGCTGACTAAATTAAAGCATAGTCAAGTCTGGTTTACCGTACTGGATTTAAAAGATGCCTTCTTCTGCCTAGGCTTAGCCACAGAAAGCCAAAACCTATTCGCCTTTGAATGGGAAAATCCCGATTCAGGCAGAAAGACGCAGCTTACGTGGACATTACTACCTCAAGGATTCAAGAATAGCCCCACTATTTTTGGAAACCAATTAGCAAGGGAACTCGAAACATGGATACCTCCGGACACTGAAGGTGCTTTGTTACAATATGTAGTATGTAGATGATCTCTTAATAGCTACCGAGACTAAAGGCAGTTGTATTCAATGGACTATAAGTCGTCTTAATTTTCTGGGTTTAAATGGATATCAAGTCTCTTGACAGAAAGTCCAGCTGGCTCAACAAAGTGTGACCTATCTGGGATTTGACATTTCGGAAGGACAACGAGAACTAGGAACTGAACATAAGGAAGTCATTTGCCGGACTCCAGAACCTCAAATGGTAAAGGAGCTACAAACCTTTTTAGGAATGACAGGTTGGTGTCGCCTTTGGATTTATAATGATGGACTATTGGTAAAGCCTCTATGTGAATTGATAAAGATTAACCAGTCAAAGTTAGTCTGGACTGGAGAAGCACAAAAAGTCTTTAAACAACTTAAACAAGAATTGATGATTTTGAAATATCAAGCAATATTGGTAGAACAGGACGACGTGGAAATTGTGATCATTAATATTGTGAATCTAGCCTCTTTTCTTAGTGGTGCTCCGGCACAACCTGTGATTCACGATTGTTTAGAAACTATAGAGACTGTGTATTCCAGCCGACCAGACCTTAAGGAGGAGCCCATGGAAGATGCGGAAGAAACTTGGTTCACGGATGGGAGCAGTTTTGTTACGCAAAGACAACGTAAAGCTGGATATGCTATAACAACTACTCAGCAGGTAATCGAGTCTAAGCCTTTACCCCCTGGAACATCAGCTCAAAAGGCGGAGATAGTTGCTCTCACGAGAGCATTGGAACTGGCAGCGGGAAAAAGGGTAAATATTTGGACAGATTCTAAATATACATTCGGCGTGGTACATGCTCATGGAGCAATTTGGAAAGACCCTGGATTGCTGACCGCTCAGTGAAAACACAAAGTATGCTGAAGAAATTTTAGAATTGTTAGAGGCTGTAAAACAACCAGAAAAGGTAGCTATCATGCATTATCAGGGACACCAAAAGGGGAACGCCGATTTTGAAATTGGAAAATCGATTGGCAGAGGCTAAGCAGGCAGCTGAAATAACTGAGGTGAAGGCATTGTCTTTGATACCAGACGGTAAAATCCAAACTATATCCAAATTATACAAAAGAAGACTTAAAATTAATTGAAGATTTGAAAGGTAAAATGAAACCAGATGGATGAGTATATTTAAAAGATAAGCACATAGTAATACCCTCTAGTTTGACATGGCCCATAGTTCTTACAGAACACAATAAAACGCATTGGGGAGCTGGCACACTGCATAAGAGCCTGAGTCAGACATTAGTGGGACGATATGATAAAACAAGTAACTCAACAATGTATCATTTGCTTACACAATAACCCCAATACCAAGGATAGAATAAAATTTGGAATAATCGGTAAAGGGAATTATTCGGGGCAACAGTGGCAAATTGATTTTTCAGAACTCCCTAGAAAAGGGGGGTATCATTATTTACTGGTTCTGACTGAGACGTTTTCAGGAAGGCCTGAAGCCTTTCCCTGTCGAACAAACAAAGCAAGAGAAGTGGTTAAAGTCTTGTTCAATGAAATAATACCATGCTTTGGGATTCTAGTAGCAATGTCTTCTGATAGAGTTTCACATTTTTGTGCACAAGTGGTAGAACAGATAAGTAAGATTCTAAAGATAGATTGGCAACTGCATACTCCTTATAGACCACAGGCAAGTGGACAGGTAGAAAAAATGAACCATTTAATTAAACAATAAATAGCTAAAATTGGATAAGAAGCTAACTTGTCATGGCCTCAATCCCTCCCTTTAGCATTACTTGGAATTAGAGTTAAACCTAGAATAAAAGGAAATTTGAGTCCCTTCAAAATCTTATATGCAAGGCCATAGCAATTTCTATTTAGTGGAGAGGACCTAACGCAGTTAGGATCAGAATATTTATATGCTTATATAACTGAACTTCAGAAACAATTAAATAAAGTACATAAATTTGTTTTAGGGACCAGGGCTAGAGGGTTGGATCAACCAATCCACCCCTTTAAGCTCGGGGATTATATATATATAAAGACTTTTTCAGGACAACCCGTGCAGGAAAAATGGAAGGAAAGTGGATGGGACCATACCAAGTATTACTGACAACACACACCGCCATGAAGATTAAGAAGCAAGCAGCTTGGATCCACAATTCAAGGGTGAAGAAGGCCCCGGCGAGGATATGGACCACCACTCCAATTGGACCAACAAAATTACGGTTTTCCAGATCCTAATGATTGCAGGGGTGCGGTTCTCGGATTTGGGGTGGGCAACTTGGGATGAGAACTTACACCTGACCTTAATACAAACAATTTCTCAAGTAACTCAGAAGACGAACTGTTGGGTATGCACCCATCTGCCACAGCATGGGAATAAGGGTGTATCGTTAATTGGGATTCCCTTGCCTGCAAACTTATCTTGGACTAATTTGTGGGAAAACACATCTTGGGGTCGAAAATATTAAGCAGTTTTGGAACTAGAAGTGAGTAGCTTCGTGCCGTTAGAATCCTATTATGTATGTGTACAAAGGTGTAACCCGCCTAAGGGTATAGGAAAACAGCATTGTATAAATACGGATACTACTTCTGTGGGAAATCAGACATCTTGTAATTGAACAATTGATATTAGTACGACTAGCGGCTGGGCAAATTCAACCAGCTGGACGGTTCCAGAAGGAAAGGGGTGCTATTGGCTATGCAATGATACAGCCCGTAAGGTCTTGCCTGAGAATTGGAAGGGAACTTGCACTCTTGGAGCGGTAGTCCCCAATATGACAGTACATGATGTAGTGCCTCGAGGTTACTTGAGAAATCATATCCGGAGAATCAGATGAAAAATTAACAATCCATTGGTAGAGAGACACACCCCTTTTCATAGTTTTGTGCGATGGTTTATCCCATGCTTAGGAGTGAGTGAATTGGAAAAGGCAATAGTTAATATTTCTGCAATTATAGAGAAGTTAGAAAACAAAATTCTGGATGCTATAAAGGCTCAACAAGAAGAGATATCTAGTTTATCACAGGTAGTATTACCAAATCGGATGGCCCTAGACTTGTTACTGGCCACTCAAGGGGGAGTCTGTACAGTAATGAACACAAGTTGTTGTATGTATGTAGATCAGAGTGGAAGGATCTCTACCGACCTGGAAGAAATATGGAAGCAGACAAGGATCCTACATGAGATCAGTAAAGATGATCTTTCCTGGAGTTTTAGTGAACTATGGAATAAGTGAACCTCCTGGTTGCCCAATTTCCAATGGTTGAAACAAGTATTCATTGCTCTAATCGTATTAGTAGTGTTAGGAATATTTGTGTGCATGTTGTTTAGATGCCTGCTTTGTTGTGTTACTGTAAATAATGAAAGTATCTGATGCAAAAGAATTTGCATGGGAAAAGAAAAGGGGGGATTGATTAAGGAGGTATTGGGGAGGCAAGGACAATCCCCAGACAAGGACTGTATATCTCGAAACAAGACACTGGAACTCATGATAAGGAAGCGGCAGGCGGACAGAGAAACAAATGTAAGGACTATAACTCTCAAAACTGGACATTGGAATTCATTATAAAGATACAACAAACGGGAGAATTAGCAACAACCAGCTCTTGCAATTAAGAAACATGCCAATTCAGCAGATTCCTGACCAAAGGTGAAAAGTACACTGTGAGGAAGACTCGGGGTCTTCCTCCCAAAGACCCCTGCCCACGTCCCAAAGACCCCTGCCCACAATTCTTGGAAGGCTCTGCGCAGGCGCAAGGTGCCAAAAGGCTAATTAGCATGAGAAGCGAGGGAAGGCGGGGATAGGTAATGCATATGTCTAGGTGCTTGTAGAATATTGATAGATTGATTGTATAAATTCAAGACTGCTTTCTGCTTTGGGTATGCACGATAGGTGGAGAGATCCCCCGTGCATCCAGCGCTGCAATAAAGAATATACCACTTAAAGGAATTTCGGCTTCGATCTTTGAATCAATTTGGCGACCCGGATGGGACAACCTCTCTGCCGGACTGCAGGACCCGCTGGGAACAGGACTCCCTAGGGTACCCCCGGGATTTCCCGGAGGGACTCCTCGACTCACCGGATCACTGCGGAGGCAGACAAGGACCCCATCATTGTAAGTGAGTATATTCTTTATTCTGGTTTGGTTTTCTGGTAGACCGGTCATCTGGAACTGTCTGTAAGTCAGAAGGTGATCTTCTGCGAGGCAGTGTTTGGTATATACTTTGTGGTTAGCACCATAAGTACATGTTTGGGGACCTTAAGGAAGGAGCTCGCTTTAAGGTCCATCTGGAATTGTGTTGTCTATTTCGGTTTTCTGACTCATGGAGTATGGTATTTAACTCTGGTTATTGTTACTGCGATTTTGGCTATTTTCCTGGTGGTAATAGTAGGTTCGTGGCATTGTTATAAGAAAGATATCGTTACGGTGTTACACAGTTCGGTTTTCTGACTTATCGCATGTGGAATTTGACTCTGACTATTGTTACTGTGATTTTGGCAATATTGCTGGTAATAGTAGTTTTGTGACATCGCAACTGAAAGATATTGCGTGCCCGTATTTTTGTGAGTGATACGTTTTGTGATACGCTTTTGTAAGTAACATGTGTATTCTGAAAGTGTAAACTGGAAACTGGGGGGGCAAACAGGCAGTGAAATTTTAAAGAAAAGTGTGTTAGGCTGTGTTTTAAGTCACTGGAAGGATATTGGAGGATCTGCCGGTGGAAGTGTGAACAGGAAAACATTGATAAAATATCGTAATCAGTGGTGGCCGCTTTATAAGCTGGAATGTGGAGAAAAGTGGCCCCTAAATGGAACTTTAAACTCTAATATTTTGCTACAGTTAATGTTGTTTTTTGAGAAGCAGAACAGGATGAAATGTTGTATACTGATGTTTCAGCATCTTGGTGGGAAAAGGTACGGAATTAAGTTGGCCCCTGACTGAACCTTTGATGTTGGCATTAGAGAAGTCCAGGCTGGAGAAAGATAAAGGAAGTGTTAAAAGGGTTGTTGAAAGTGTTAAAGGTGTTTGAAGTTGAATGAGCAGGGAAAGAGGATGTAGGAATGTTAACAGTTGTGCCTCTGCCCGAGGCAGAGATCTTAAAATCATGGGTGTTAGCCCTTTAGGGCAAAGGGACCATGATCGGTCCGGTCCGAGAGAGTTGTCACAGAAACAGAAAAGCAGTCAACTCTTAAAACACCCTGAGTTCATGTGCGAGCTCGGATTGCTGATGGGACCGTTCAGGGAACTGTGGACAATTGCATTCCCCTGACCGACCCCCACTAAGACCCGAATCATCCTGAAAATTATGAACGGTTAAGTAAATACTAAAACCTGGATGAATTGGGAATTGAGAATATGCTTCCAACAAGGTCTAAAAGAAAGCCCTATGGAATTTTTGGACCAACTCTGAGATGTAATGAAAATAAATAAATAAATAAATAAATAAATAAATAAATAAAACAAAACGGTTTGGACCTGGCTTTGGAGGACAAATTGACTAGCCTTTTCCTAGGGTAATCAACCCCTGATTTCAACAGGAATAACGGGGACCTGGGGAATCTACCCTAGCGGATCCTCCACTGGTTATAATGAAGCTAGGGGAGGAATGGAAGTGAAATTTCTTATTGCTATGGGGCAACGTATTCAGTTCTAAATCAAGCATTAATGCCTTCACAGAATTATTATGTTAGGGTAAATGGTGTGTCGTGGTTTAACCCGGCCGGCAGCTAAACACCACGCAGCTGTTCGCTCCCCCTCCCCCTCCCTCTCTGGGACAGGGGAGAGAAATGGAAAGTGAAGCCCGTGAGTTGAGATAAAGACAGTTTAATAAGACAAAATAATAATAATAATAATAATAATAATAATAATAATAATAATAATAATAATACAATGATGATAATAGTACCACTACTAATAATGTGTACAAACAAGTGATGCACAATGCAATTGCTCACCACCCGCTGACCGATGCCCAGCCTAACCCCGAGCAGTCCGGCCCCCTCCCCCTGGCTAGCCACCCCTATGTATTGTTTAGCCTGACGTCAGATGCTATGGAATACCCCTTTGGCTAGTTTGGGTCACCTGTCCTGGGTGTGTCCCCTCCCAGCTCTTACTGCACCCCCAGCCTGCCTGTTGGCAGGACAGAGCAAGAAGCTGAGACGTCCTTGGCTTGGTATAAGCATTGCTCTGCAACAATTAAAACATCGGGGTGTTATCAGCACTCTTCTCATCCTAAGCCAAAACATAGCATTCTACCAGCTACTAGGAAGAAAATTAACTCAGTTCTAACTGAAACCAGGACAAGGTGTAACCGAAAAGGCTTATTTTTGTGAACCTTTGAAGTACAAGTTAGGGAAACAATGGGGCATACACAGGTTTTTATCTATGCCTAGCTCCTCATGGGCACTCTTAGGTAGAGATTTATTAGAGCAAGTAGGAGCAGAAATTGTCTTTGAAAAAGGGAAAATGGAATTAAGAACAGGAGAAGAACAACTAATAAATGTGTTAAGCTTGGCACTAATACAAAGTGACCCTAAAAGTGAAATAGCTTTAGAGATCACAGATCAAGTATGTCCAGGAGTTTGGGCTACCGAAGTCCCTGGAAGAGCTAAAAATGTGACCTTAATACTTATTAAATTAAAGCCAGGAGAGAAACCCGTTAAGGTTAAGTAATATCCTTTGAGGATAGAAGATAGGAAAGGAATTAAAGAGATAATTGATAAATTTTTACAGTATGGATTATTGCTTGAATGCGAATCAGAATACAGTGCACCCATATTGCCAATTAAAAAGGCAGCTGAAAAAGCTATAGGCTAGTTCAGGATTTGAGGGCCATAAATAAAATCACTGAGGATATACATCCAGTAGTGGCAAACCCTTATACTTTGCTGACTAAATTAAAGCATAGTCAAGTCTGGTTTACCGTACTGGATTTAAAAGATGCCTTCTTCTGCCTAGGCTTAGCCACAGAAAGCCAAAACCTATTCGCCTTTGAATGGGAAAATCCCGATTCAGGCAGAAAGACGCAGCTTACGTGGACATTACTACCTCAAGGATTCAAGAATAGCCCCACTATTTTTGGAAACCAATTAGCAAGGGAACTCGAAACATGGATACCTCCGGACACTGAAGGTGCTTTGTTACAATATGTAGATGATCTCTTAATAGCTACCGAGACTAAAGGCAGTTGTATTCAATGGACTATAAGTCGTCTTAATTTTCTGGGTTTAAATGGATATCAAGTCTCTTGACAGAAAGTCCAGCTGGCTCAACAAAGTGTGACCTATCTGGGATTTGACATTTCGGAAGGACAACGAGAACTAGGAACTGAACATAAGGAAGTCATTTGCCGGACTCCAGAACCTCAAATGGTAAAGGAGCTACAAACCTTTTTAGGAATGACAGGTTGGTGTCGCCTTTGGATTTATAATGATGGACTATTGGTAAAGCCTCTATGTGAATTGATAAAGATTAACCAGTCAAAGTTAGTCTGGACTGGAGAAGCACAAAAAGTCTTTAAACAACTTAAACAAGAACTGATGATTTTGAAATATCAAGCAATATTGGTAGAACAGGACGACGTGGAAATTGTGATCATTAATATTGTGAATCTAGCCTCTTTTCTTAGTGGTGCTCCGGCACAACCTGTGATTCACGATTGTTTAGAAACTATAGAGCCTGTGTATTCCAGCCGACCAGACCTTAAGGAGGAGCCCGTGGAAGATGCGGAAGAAACTTGGTTCACGGATGGGAGCAGTTTTGTTACGCAAAGACAACGTAAAGCTGGATATGCTATAACAACTACTCAGCAGGTAATCGAGTCTAAGCCTTTACCCCCTGGAACATCAGCTCAAAAGGCGGAGATAGTTGCTCTCACGAGAGCATTGGAACTGGCAGCGGGAAAAAGGGTAAATATTTGGACAGATTCTAAATATACATTCGGCGTGGTACATGCTCATGGAGCAATTTGGAAAGACCATGGATTGCTGACCGCTCAGTGAAAACACAAAGTATGCTGAAGAAATTTTAGAATTGTTAGAGGCTGTAAAACAACCAGAAAAGGTAGCTATCATGCATTGTCAGGGACACCAAAAGGGGAACACCGATTTTGAAATTGGAAAATCGATTGGCAGAGGCTAAGCAGGCAGCTGAAATAACTGAGGTGAAGGCATTGTCTTTGATACCAGACGGTAAAATCCAAACTATATCCAAATTATACAAAAGAAGACTTAAAATTAATTGAAGATTTGAAAGGTAAAATGAAACCAGATGGATGAGTATATTTAAAAGATAAGCACATAGTAATACCCTCTAGTTTGACATGGCCCATAGTTCTTACAGAACACAATAAAACGCATTGGGGAGCTGGCACACTGCATAAGAGCCTGAGTCAGACATTAGTGGGACGATATGATAAAACAAGTAACTCAACAATGTAGCATTTGCTTACACAATAACCCCAATACCAAGGATAGAATAAAATTTGGAATAATCGGTAAAGGGAATTATTCGGGGCAACAGTGGCAAATTGATTTTTCAGAACTCCCTAGAAAAGGGGGGTATCATTATTTACTGGTTCTGACTGAGACGTTTTCAGGAAGGCCTGAAGCCTTTCCCTGTCGAACAAACAAAGCAAGAGAAGTGGTTAAAGTCTTGTTCAATGAAATAATACCATGCTTTGGGATTCTAGTAGCAATGTCTTCTGATAGAGTTTCACATTTTTGTGCACAAGTGGTAGAACAGATAAGTAAGATTCTAAAGATAGATTGGCAACTGCATACTCCTTATAGACCACAGGCAAGTGGACAGGTAGAAAAAATGAACCATTTAATTAAACAATAAATAGCTAAAATTGGATAAGAAGCTAATTTGTCATGGCCTCAATCCCTCCCTTTAGCATTACTTGGAATTAGAGTTAAACCTAGAATAAAAGGAAATTTGAGTCCCTTCAAAATCTTATATGCAAGGCCATAGCAATTTCTATTTAGTGGAGAGGACCTAACGCAGTTAGGATCAGAATATTTATATGCTTATATAACTGAACTTCAGAAACAATTAAATAAAGTACATAAATTTGTTTTAGGGACCAGGGCTAGAGGGTTGGATCAACCAATCCACCCCTTTAAGCTCGGGGATTATATATATATAAAGACTTTTTCAGGACAACCCGTGCAGGAAAAATGGAAGGAAAGTGGATGGGACCATACCAAGTATTACTGACAACACACACCGCCATGAAGATTAAGAAGCAAGCAGCTTGGATCCACAATTCAAGGGTGAAGAAGGCCCCGGCGAGGATATGGACCACCACTCCAATTGGACCAACAAAATTACGGTTTTCCAGATCCTAATGATTGCAGGGGTGCGGTTCTCGGATTTGGGGTGGGCAACTTGGGATGAGAACTTACACCTGACCTTAATACAAACAATTTCTCAAGTAACTCAGAAGACGAACTGTTGGGTATGCACCCATGTGCCACAGCATGGGAATAAGGGTGTATCGTTAATTGGGATTCCCTTGCCTGCAAACTTATCTTGGACTAATTTGTGGGAAAACACATCTTGGGGTCGAAAATATTAAGCAGTTTTGGAACTAGAAGTGAGTAGCTTCGTGCCGTTAGAATCCTATTATGTATGTGTACAAAGGTGTAACCCGCCTAAGGGTATAGGAAAACAGCATTGTATAAATACGGATACTACTTCTGTGGGAAATCAGACATCTTGTAATTGAACAATTGATATTAGTACGACTAGCGGCTGGGCAAATTCAACCAGCTGGACGGTTCCAGAAGGAAAAGGGTGCTATTGGCTATGCAATGATACAGCCCGTAAGGTCTTGCCTGAGAATTGGAAGGGAACTTGCACTCTTGGAGCGGTAGTCCCCAATATGACAGTACATGATGTAGTGCCTCGAGGTTACTTGAGAAATCATATCCGGAGAATCAGATGAAAAATTAACAATCCATTGGTAGAGAGACACACCCCTTTTCATAGTTTTGTGCGATGGTTTATCCCATGCTTAGGAGTGAGTGAATTGGAAAAGGCAATAGTTAATATTTCTGCAATTATAGAGAAGTTAGAAAACAAAATTCTGGATGCTATAAAGGCTCAACAAGAAGAGATATCTAGTTTATCACAGGTAGTATTACCAAATCGGATGGCCCTAGACTTGTTACTGGCCACTCAAGGGGGAGTCTGTACAGTAATGAACACAAGTTGTTGTATGTATGTAGATCAGAGTGGAAGGATCTCTACCGACCTGGAAGAAATATGGAAGCAGACAAGGATCCTACATGAGATCAGTAAAGATGATCTTTCCTGGAGTTTTAGTGAACCATGGAATAAGTGAACCTCCTGGTTGCCCAATTTCCAATGGTTGAAACAAGTATTCATTGCTCTAATCGTATTAGTAGTGTTAGGAATATTTGTGTGCATGTTGTTTAGATGCCTGCTTTGTTGTGTTACTGTAAATAATGAAAGTATCTGATGCAAAAGAATTTGCATGGGAAAAGAAAAGGGGGGATTGATTAAGGAGGTATTGGGGAGGCAAGGACAATCCCCAGACAAGGACTGTATATCTCGAAACAAGACACTGGAACTCATGATAAGGAAGCGGCAGGAGGACAGAGAAACGAATGTAAGGACTATAACTCTCAAAACTGGACATTGGAATTCATTATAAAGATACAACAAACGGGAGAATTAGCAACAACCAGCTCTTGCAATTAAGAAACATGCCAATTCAGCAGATTCCTGACCAAAGGTGAAAAGTACACTGTGAGGAAGACTCGGGGTCTTCCTCCCAAAGACCCCTGCCCACAATTCTTGGAAGGCTCTGCGCAGGCGCAAGGTGCCAAAAGGCTAATTAGCATGAGAAGCGAGGGAAGGCGGGGATAGGTAATGCATATGTATAGGTGCTTGTAGAATATTGATAGATTGATTGTATAAATTCAAGACTGCTTTCTGCTTTGGGTGTGCACGATAGGTGGAGAGATCCCCCGTGCATCCAGCGCTGCAATAAAGAATATACCACTTAAAGGAATTTCGGCTTCGATCTTTGAATCAATTTGGCGACCCAGATGGGACAACCTCTCTGCCGGACCGCAGGACCCGCTGGGAACAGGACTCCCTAGGGTACCCCCGGGATTTCCCGGAGGGACTCTTCGACTCACCGGATCACTGCGGAGGCAGACAAGGACCCCATCATTGTAAGTGAGTATATTCTTTATTCTGGTTTGGTTTTCTGGTAGACCGGTCATCTGGAACTGTCTGTGAGTCAGAAGGTGATCTTCTGCGAGGCAGTGTTTGGTATATACTTTGTGGTTAGCACCATAAGTACATGTTTGGGGACCTTAAGGAAGGAGCTCGCTTTAAGGTCCATCTGGAATTGTGTTGTCTATTTCGGTTTTCTGACTCATGGAGTATGGTATTTAACTCTGGTTATTGTTACTGCGATTTTGGCTATTTTCCTGGTGGTAATAGTAGGTTCGTGGCATTGTTATAAGAAAGGTATCGTTACGGTGTTACACAGTTCGGTTTTCTGACTTATCGCATGTGGAATTTGACTCTGACTATTGTTACTGTGATTTTGGCAATACTGCTGGTAATAGTAGTTTTGTGGCATCGCTACTGAAAGATATTGCGTGCCCGTATTTTTGTGAGTGATACGTTTTGTGATACGCTTTTGTAAGTAACATGTGTATTCTGAAAGTGTAAACTGGAAACTGGGGGGGCAAACAAGCAGTGAAATTTTAAAGAAAAGTGTGTCAGGCTGTGTTTTAAGTCACTGGAAGGATATTGGAGGATCTGCCGGTGGAAGTGTGAACAGGAAAACATTGATAAAATATCGTAATCAGTGGTGGCCGCTTTATAAGCTGGAATGTGGAGAAAAGTGGCCCCTAAATGGAACTTTAAACTCTAATATTTTGCTACAGTTAATGTTGTTTTTTGAGAAGCAGAACAGGATGAAATGTTGTATACTGATGTTTCAGCATCTTGGTGGGAAAAGGTACGGAATTAAGTTGGCCCCTGACTGAACCTTTGATGTTGGCATTAGAGAAGTCCAGGCTGGAGAAAGATAAAGGAAGTGTTAAAAGGGTTGTTGAAAGTGTTAAAGGTGTTTGAAGTTGAATGAGCAGGGAAAGAGGATGTAGGAATGTTAATAGTTCTGCCTCTGCCCGAGGCAGAGATCTTAAAATCAGGGGTGTTAGCCCTTTAGGGCAAAGGGACCATGATCGGTCCGGTCCGAGAGAGTTATCACAGAAACAGAAAAGCAGTCAACTCTTAAAACAACCTGAGTTCATGTGCGAGCTCGGATTGCTGATGGAACCGTTCAGGGAACTGTGGACAATTGCATTCCCCTGACCGACCCCCACTAAGACCCGAATCATCCTGAAAATTATGAACGGTTAAGTAAATACTAAAACCTGGATGAATTGGGAATTGAGAACATGCTTCCAACAAGGTCTAAAAGAAAGCCCTATGGAATTTTTGGACTAACTCTGAGATGTAATGAAAATAAATAAATAAATAAATAAATAAATAAATAAAACAAAACGGTTTGGACCTGGCTTTGGAGGACAAATTGACTAGCCTTTTCCTAGGGTAATCAACCCCTGATTTCAACAGGAATAACGGGGACCTGGGGAATCTACCCTAGCGGATCCTCCACTGGTTATAATGAAGCTAGGGGAGGAATGGAAGTGAAATTTCTTATTGCTATGGGGCAACGTATTCAGTTCTAAATCAAGCATTAATGCCTTCACAGAATTATTATGTTAGGGTAAAAGGTGTGTCGTGGTTTAACCCGGCCGGCAGCTAAACACCATGCAGCTGTTCGCTCACCCTCCCCCTCCCTCTCTGGGACGGGGGAGAGAAATGGAAAGTGAAGCCCGTGAGTTGAGATAAAGACAGTTTAATAAGACAAAAGAATAATAAAAATAAAAATAAAAATAAAAATAATAATAATAATAATAATAATAATAATAATAATAATAATAATACAATGATGATAATAGTACCACTACTAATAATGTGTACAAACAAGTGATGCACAATGCAATTGCTCACCACCCGCTGACCGATGCCCAGCCTAACCCCGAGCAGTCCGGCCCCCTCCCCCTGGCTAGCCACCCCTATGTATTGTTTAGCCTGACGTCAGATGCTATGGAATACCCCTTTGGCTAGTTTGGGTCACCTGTCCTGGGTGTGTCCCCTCCCAGCTCTTACTGCACCCCCAGCCTGCCTGTTGGCAGGACAGAGCAAGAAGCTGAGACGTCCTTGGCTTGGTATAAGCATTGCTCTGCAACAATTAAAACATCGGGGTGTTATCAGCACTCTTCTCATCCT
Organism: Netta rufina; assembly: GCF_964035555.1. NCBI lineage: Eukaryota > Metazoa > Chordata > Aves > Anseriformes > Anatidae > Netta > Netta rufina. The sequence continues at coordinate 313,112 of NC_140144.1, forward strand.
AAGCCAAAACATAGCATTCTACCAGCTACTAGGAAGAAAATTAACTCTGTTCTAACTGAAACCAGGACAAGGTGTAACCGAAAAGGCTTATTTTTGTGAACCTTTGAAGTACAAGTTAGGGAAACAATGGGGCATACACAGGTTTTTATCTATGCCTAGCTCCTCATGGGCACTCTTAGGTAGAGATTTATTAGAGCAAGTAGGAGCAGAAATTGTCTTTGAAAAAGGGAAAATGGAATTAAGAACAGGAGAAGATCAACTAATAAATGTGTTAAGCTTGGCACTAATACAAAGTGACCCTAAAAGTGAAATAGCTTTAGAGATCACAGATCAAGTATGTCCAGGAGTTTGGGCTACCGAAGTCCCTGGAAGAGCTAAAAATGTGACCTTAATACTTATTAAATTAAAGCCAGGAGAGAAACCCGTTAAGGTTAAGTAATATCCTTTGAGGATAGAAGATAGGAAAGGAATTAAAGAGATAATTGATAAATTTTTACAGTATGGATTATTGCTTGAATGCGAATCAGAATACAATGCACCCATATTGCCAATTAAAAAGGCAGCTGAAAAAGCTATAGGCTAGTTCAGGATTTGAGGGCCATAAATAAAATCACTGAGGATATACATCCAGTAGTGGCAAACCCTTATACTTTGCTGACTAAATTAAAGAATAGTCAAGTCTGGTTTACCGTACTGGATTTAAAAGATGCCTTCTTCTGCCTAGGCTTAGCCACAGAAAGCCAAAACCTATTCGCCTTTGAATGGGAAAATCCCGATTCAGGCAGAAAGATGCAGCTTACGTGGACATTACTACCTCAAGGATTCAAGAATAGCCCCACTATTTTTGGAAACCAATTAGCAAGGGAACTCGAAACATGGATACCTCCGGACACTGAAGGTGCTTTGTTACAATATGTAGATGATCTCTTAATAGCTACCGAGACTAAAGGGAGTTGTATTCAATGGACTATAAGTCGTCTTAATTTTCTGGGTTTAAATGGATATCAAGTCTCTTGACAGAAAGTCCAGCTGGCTCAACAAATAGGTAATGCATATGTATAGGTGCTTGTAGAATATTGATAGATTGATTGTATAAATTCAAGACTGCTTTCTGCTTTGGGTATGCACGATAGGTGGAGAGATCCCCCGTGCATCCAGCACTGCAATAAAGAATATACCACTTAAAGGAATTTCGGCTTCGATCTTTGAATCAATTTGGCGACCCAGACGGGACAACCTCTCTGCCAGACTGCAGGACCTGCTGGGAACAGGACTCCCTAGGGTACCCCCGGGATTTCCCGGAGGGACTCCTCGACTCACCGGATCACTGTGGAGGCAGGCAAGGACCCCATCATTGTAAGTGAGTATATTCTTTATTCTGGTTTGGTTTTCTGGTAGACCGGTCATCTGGAACTGTCTGTGAGTCAGAAGGTGATCTTCTGCGAGGCAGTGTTTGGTATATACTTTGTGGTTAGCACCATAAGTACATGTTTGGGGACCTTAAGGAAGGAGCTCGCTTTAAGGTCCATCTGGAATTGTGTTGTCTATTTCGGTTTTCTGACTCATGGAGTATGGTATTTAACTCTGGTTATTGTTACTGCGATTTTGGCTATTTTCCTGGTGGTAATAGTAGGTTCGTGGCATTGTTATAAGAAAGATATCGTTACGGTGTTACACAGTTCGGTTTTCTGACTTATCGCATGTGGAATTTGACTCTGACTATTGTTACTGTGATTTTGGCAATATTGCTGGTAATAGTAGTTTTGTGACATCGCAACTGAAAGATATTGCGTGCCCGTATTTTTGTGAGTGATACGTTTTGTGATACGCTTTTGTAAGTAACATGTGTATTCTGAAAGTGTAAACTGGAAACTGGGGGGCAAACAAGCAGTGAAATTTTAAAGAAAAGTGTGTCAGGCTGTGTTTTAAGTCACTGGAAGGATATTGGAGGATCTGCCGGTGGAAGTGTGAACAGGAAAACATTGATAAAATATCGTAATCAGTGGTGGCCGCTTTATAAGCTGGAATGTGGAGAAAAGTGGCCCCTAAATGGAACTTTAAACTCTAATATTTTGCTACAGTTAATGTTGTTTTTTGAGAAGCAGAACAGGATGAAATGTTGTATACTGATGTTTCAGCATCTTGGTGGGAAAAGGTACGGAATTAAGTTGGCCCCTGACTGAACCTTTGATGTTGGCATTAGAGAAGTCCAGGCTGGAGAAAGATAAAGGAAGTGTTAAAAGGGTTGTTGAAAGTGTTAAAGGTGTTTGAAGTTGAATGAGCAGGGAAAGAGGATGTAGGAATGTTAATAGTTCTGCCTCTGCCCGAGGCAGAGATCTTAAAATCATGGGTGTTAGCCCTTTAGGGCAAAGGGACCATGATCGGTCCGGTCCGAGAGAGTTATCACAGAAACAGAAAAGCAGTCAACTCTTAAAACAACCTGAGTTCATGTGCGAGCTCGGATTGCTGATGGAACCGTTCAGGGAACTGTGGACAATTGCATTCCCCTGACCGACCCCCACTAAGACCCGAATCATCCTGAAAATTATGAACGGTTAAGTAAATACTAAAACCTGGATGAATTGGGAATTGAGAACATGCTTCCAACAAGGTCTAAAAGAAAGCCCTACGGAATTTTTGGACCAACTCTGAGATGTAATGAAAATAAATAAATAAATAAATAAATAAATAAATAAAACAAAACGGTTTGGACCTGGCTTTGGAGGACAAATTGACTAGCCTTTTCCTAGGGTAATCAACCCCTGATTTCAACAGGAATAACGGGGACCTGGGGAATCTACCCTAGCGGATCCTCCACTGGTTATAATGAAGCTAGGGGAGGAATGGAAGTGAAATTTCTTATTGCTATGGGGCAACGTATTCAGTTCTAAATCAAGCATTAATGCCTTCACAGAATTATTATGTTAGGGTAAAAGGTGTGTCGTGGTTTAACCCGGCCGGCAGCTAAACACCATGCAGCTGTTCGCTCACCCTCCCCCTCCCTCTCTGGGACGGGGGAGAGAAATGGAAAGTGAAGCCCGTGAGTTGAGATAAAGACAGTTTAATAAGACAAAAGAATAATAATAATAATAATAATAATAATAATAATAATAATAATAATAATAATAATAATACAATGATGATAATAGTACCACTACTAATAATGTGTACAAACAAGTGATGCACAATGCAATTGCTCACCACCCGCTGACCGATGCCCAGCCTAACCCCGAGCAGTCCGGCCCCCTCCCCCTGGCTAGCCACCCCTATGTATTGTTTAGCCTGACGTCAGGTGCTATGGAATACCCCTTTGGCTAGTTTGGGTCACCTGTCCTGGGTGTGTCCCCTCCCAGCTCTTACTGCACCCCCAGCCTGCCTGTTGGCAGGACAGAGCAAGAAGCTGAGACGTCCTTGGCTTGGTATAAGCATTGCTCTGCAACAATTAAAACATTGGGGTGTTACCAGCACTCTTCTCATCCTAAGCCAAACCATAGCATTCTACCAGCTACTAGGAAGAAAATTAACTCTGTTCTAACTGAAACCAGGACAAGGTGTAACCAAAAAGGCTTATTTTTGTGAACCTTTGAAGTACAAGTTAGGGAAACAATGGGGCATACACAGGTTTTTATCTATGCCTAGCTCCTCATGGGCACTCTTAGGTAGAGATTTATTAGAGCAAGTAGGAGCAGAAATTGTCTTTGAAAAAGGGAAAATGGAATTAAGAACAGGAGAAGATCAACTAATAAATGTGTTAAGCTTGGCACTAATACAAACTGACCCTAAAAGTGAAATAGCTTTAGAGATCACAGATCAAGTATGTCCAGGAGTTTGGGCTACCGAAGTCCCTGGAAGAGCTAAAAATGTGACCTTAATACTTATTAAATTAAAGCCAGGAGAGAAACCCGTTAAGGTTAAGTAATATCCTTTGAGGATAGAAGATAGGAAAGGAATTAAAGAGATAATTGATAAATTTTTACAGTATGGATTATTGCTTGAATGCGAATCAGAATACAATGCACCCATATTGCCAATTAAAAAGGCAGCTGAAAAAGCTATAGGCTAGTTCAGGATTTGAGGGCCATAAATAAAATCACTGAGGATATACATCCAGTAGTGGCAAACCCTTATACTTTGCTGACTAAATTAAAGAATAGTCAAGTCTGGTTTACCGTACTGGATTTAAAAGATGCCTTCTTCTGCCTAGGCTTAGCCACAGAAAGCCAAAACCTATTCGCCTTTGAATGGGAAAATCCCGATTCAGGCAGAAAGACGCAGCTTACGTGGACATTACTACCTCAAGGATTCAAGAATAGCCCCACTATTTTTGGAAACCAATTAGCAAGGGAACTCGAAACATGGATACCTCCGGACACTGAAGGTGCTTTGTTACAATATGTAGATGATCTCTTAATAGCTACCGAGACTAAAGGGAGTTGTATTCAATGGACTATAAGTCGTCTTAATTTTCTGGGTTTAAATGGATATCAAGTCTCTTGACAGAAAGTCCAGCTGGCTCAACAAATAGGTAATGCATATGTATAGGTGCTTGTAGAATATTGATAGATTGATTGTATAAATTCAAGACTGCTTTCTGCTTTGGGTATGCACGATAGGTGGAGAGATCCCCCGTGCATCCAGCGCTGCAATAAAGAATATACCACTTAAAGGAATTTCGGCTTCGATCTTTGAATCAATTTGGCGACCCAGACGGGACAACCTCTCTGCCAGACTGCAGGACCTGCTGGGAACAGGACTCCCTAGGGTACCCCCGGGATTTCCCGGAGGGACTCCTCGACTCACCGGATCACTGTGGAGGCAGGCAAGGACCCCATCATTGTAAGTGAGTATATTCTTTATTCTGGTTTGGTTTTCTGGTAGACCGGTCATCTGGAACTGTCTGTGAGTCAGAAGGTGATCTTCTGCGAGGCAGTGTTTGGTATATACTTTGTGGTTAGCACCATAAGTACATGTTTGGGGACCTTAAGGAAGGAGCTCGCTTTAAGGTCCATCTGGAATTGTGTTGTCTATTTCGGTTTTCTGACTCATGGAGTATGGTATTTAACTCTGGTTATTGTTACTGCGATTTTGGCTATTTTCCTGGTGGTAATAGTAGGTTCGTGGCATTGTTATAAGAAAGATATCGTTACGGTGTTACACAGTTCGGTTTTCTGACTTATCGCATGTGGAATTTGACTCTGACTATTGTTACTGTGATTTTGGCAATATTGCTGGTAATAGTAGTTTTGTGACATCGCAACTGAAAGATATTGCGTGCCCGTATTTTTGTGAGTGATACGTTTTGTGATACGCTTTTGTAAGTAACATGTGTATTCTGAAAGTGTAAACTGGAAACTGGGGGGCAAACAAGCAGTGAAATTTTAAAGAAAAGTGTGTCAGGCTGTGTTTTAAGTCACTGGAAGGATATTGGAGGATCTGCCGGTGGAAGTGTGAACAGGAAAACATTGATAAAATATCGTAATCAGTGGTGGCCGCTTTATAAGCTGGAATGTGGAGAAAAGTGGCCCCTAAATGGAACTTTAAACTCTAATATTTTGCTACAGTTAATGTTGTTTTTTGAGAAGCAGAACAGGATGAAATGTTGTATACTGATGTTTCAGCATCTTGGTGGGAAAAGGTACGGAATTAAGTTGGCCCCTGACTGAACCTTTGATGTTGGCATTAGAGAAGTCCAGGCTGGAGAAAGATAAAGGAAGTGTTAAAAGGGTTGTTGAAAGTGTTAAAGGTGTTTGAAGTTGAATGAGCAGGGAAAGAGGATGTAGGAATGTTAATAGTTCTGCCTCTGCCCGAGGCAGAGATCTTAAAATCAGGGGTGTTAGCCCTTTAGGGCAAAGGGACCATGATCGGTCCGGTCCGAGAGAGTTATCACAGAAACAGAAAAGCAGTCAACTCTTAAAACAACCTGAGTTCATGTGCGAGCTCGGATTGCTGATGGGACCGTTCAGGGAACTGTGGACAATTGCATTCCCCTGACCGACCCCCACTAAGACCCGAATCATCCTGAAAATTATGAACGGTTAAGTAAATACTAAAACCTGGATGAATTGGGAATTGAGAATATGCTTCCAACAAGGTCTAAAAGAAAGCCCTATGGAATTTTTGGACCAACTCTGAGATGTAATGAAAATAAATAAATAAATAAATAAATAAATAAATAAATAAATAAAACAAAACGGTTTGGACCTGGCTTTGGAGGACAAATTGACTAGCCTTTTCCTAGGGTAATCAACCCCTGATTTCAACAGGAATAACGGGGACCTGGGGAATCTACCCTAGCGGATCCTCCACTGGTTATAATGAAGCTAGGGGAGGAATGGAAGTGAAATTTCTTATTGCTATGGGGCAACGTATTCAGTTCTAAATCAAGCATTAATGCCTTCACAGAATTATTATGTTAGGGTAAAAGGTGTGTCGTGGTTTAACCCTGCCGGCAGCTAAACACCATGCAGCTGTTCGCTCACCCTCCCCCTCCCTCTCTGGGACGGGGGAGAGAAATGGAAAGTGAAGCCCGTGAGTTGAGATAAAGACAGTTTAATAAGACAAAAGAATAATAATAATAATAATAATAATAATAATAATAATAATAATAATAATAATAATAATAATAATACAATGATGATAATAGTACCACTACTAATAATGTGTACAAACAAGTGATGCACAATGCAATTGCTCACCACCCGCTGACCGATGCCCAGCCTAACCCCGAGCAGTCCGGCCCCCTCCCCCTGGCTAGCCACCCCTATGTATTGTTTAGCCTGACGTCAGGTGCTATGGAATACCCCTTTGGCTAGTTTGGGTCACCTGTCCTGGGTGTGTCCCCTCCCAGCTCTTACTGCACCCCCAGCCTGCCTGTTGGCAGGACAGAGCAAGAAGCTGAGACGTCCTTGGCTTGGTATAAGCATTGCTCTGCAACAATTAAAACACCGGGGTGTTACCAGCACTCTTCTCATCCTAAGCCAAAACATAGCATTCTACCAGCTACTAGGAAGAAAATTAACTCTGTTCTAACTGAAACCAGGACAAGGTGTAACCAAAAAGGCTTATTTTTGTGAACCTTTGAAGTACAAGTTAGGGAAACAATGGGGCATACACAGGTTTTTATCTATGCCTAGCTCCTCATGGGCACTCTTAGGTAGAGATTTATTAGAGCAAGTAGGAGCAGAAATTGTCTTTGAAAAAGGGAAAATGGAATTAAGAACAGGAGAAGATCAACTAATAAATGTGTTAAGCTTGGCACTAATACAAACTGACCCTAAAAGTGAAATAGCTTTAGAGATCACAGATCAAGTATGTCCAGGAGTTTGGGCTACCGAAGTCCCTGGAAGAGCTAAAAATGTGACCTTAATACTTATTAAATTAAAGCCAGGAGAGAAACCCGTTAAGGTTAAGTAATATCCTTTGAGGATAGAAGATAGGAAAGGAATTAAAGAGATAATTGATAAATTTTTACAGTATGGATTATTGCTTGAATGCGAATCAGAATACAATGCACCCATATTGCCAATTAAAAAGGCAGCTGAAAAAGCTATAGGCTAGTTCAGGATTTGAGGGCCATAAATAAAATCACTGAGGATATACATCCAGTAGTGGCAAACCCTTATACTTTGCTGACTAAATTAAAGAATAGTCAAGTCTGGTTTACCGTACTGGATTTAAAAGATGCCTTCTTCTGCCTAGGCTTAGCCACAGAAAGCCAAAACCTATTCGCCTTTGAATGGGAAAATCCCGATTCAGGCAGAAAGACGCAGCTTACGTGGACATTACTACCTCAAGGATTCAAGAATAGCCCCACTATTTTTGGAAACCAATTAGCAAGGGAACTCGAAACATGGATACCTCCGGACACTGAAGGTGCTTTGTTACAATATGTAGATGATCTCTTAATAGCTACCGAGACTAAAGGCAGTTGTATTCAATGGACTATAAGTCGTCTTAATTTTCTGGGTTTAAATGGATATCAAGTCTCTTGACAGAAAGTCCAGCTGGCTCAACAAATAGGTAATGCATATGTATAGGTGCTTGTAGAATATTGATAGATTGATTGTATAAATTCAAGACTGCTTTCTGCTTTGGGTATGCACGATAGGTGGAGAGATCCCCCGTGCATCCAGCGCTGCAATAAAGAATATACCACTTAAAGGAATTTCGGCTTCGATCTTTGAATCAATTTGGCGACCCAGACGGGACAACCTCTCTGCCAGACTGCAGGACCTGCTGGGAACAGGACTCCCTAGGGTACCCCCGGGATTTCCCGGAGGGACTCCTCGACTCACCGGATCACTGTGGAGGCAGGCAAGGACCCCATCATTGTAAGTGAGTATATTCTTTATTCTGGTTTGGTTTTCTGGTAGACCGGTCATCTGGAACTGTCTGTGAGTCAGAAGGTGATCTTCTGCGAGGCAGTGTTTGGTATATACTTTGTGGTTAGCACCATAAGTACATGTTTGGGGACCTTAAGGAAGGAGCTCGCTTTAAGGTCCATCTGGAATTGTGTTGTCTATTTCGGTTTTCTGACTCATGGAGTATGGTATTTAACTCTGGTTATTGTTACTGCGATTTTGGCTATTTTCCTGGTGGTAATAGTAGGTTCGTGGCATTGTTATAAGAAAGATATCGTTACGGTGTTACACAGTTCGGTTTTCTGACTTATCGCATGTGGAATTTGACTCTGACTATTGTTACTGTGATTTTGGCAATATTGCTGGTAATAGTAGTTTTGTGACATCGCAACTGAAAGATATTGCGTGCCCGTATTTTTGTGAGTGATACGTTTTGTGATACGCTTTTGTAAGTAACATGTGTATTCTGAAAGTGTAAACTGGAAACTGGGGGGGCAAACAAGCAGTGAAATTTTAAAGAAAAGTGTGTCAGGCTGTGTTTTAAGTCACTGGAAGGATATTGGAGGATCTGCCGGTGGAAGTGTGAACAGGAAAACATTGATAAAATATCGTAATCAGTGGTGGCCGCTTTATAAGCTGGAATGTGGAGAAAAGTGGCCCCTAAATGGAACTTTAAACTCTAATATTTTGCTACAGTTAATGTTGTTTTTTGAGAAGCAGAACAGGATGAAATGTTGTATACTGATGTTTCAGCATCTTGGTGGGAAAAGGTACGGAATTAAGTTGGCCCCTGACTGAACCTTTGATGTTGGCATTAGAGAAGTCCAGGCTGGAGAAAGATAAAGGAAGTGTTAAAAGGGTTGTTGAAAGTGTTAAAGGTGTTTGAAGTTGAATGAGCAGGGAAAGAGGATGTAGGAATGTTAATAGTTCTGCCTCTGCCCGAGGCAGAGATCTTAAAATCAGGGGTGTTAGCCCTTTAGGGCAAAGGGACCATGATCGGTCCGGTCCGAGAGAGTTATCACAGAAACAGAAAAGCAGTCAACTCTTAAAACAACCTGAGTTCATGTGCGAGCTCGGATTGCTGATGGGACCGTTCAGGGAACTGTGGACAATTGCATTCCCCTGACCGACCCCCACTAAGACCCGAATCATCCTGAAAATTATGAACGGTTAAGTAAATACTAAAACCTGGATGAATTGGGAATTGAGAATATGCTTCCAACAAGGTCTAAAAGAAAGCCCTATGGAATTTTTGGACCAACTCTGAGATGTAATGAAAATAAATAAATAAATAAATAAATAAATAAATAAAACAAAACGGTTTGGACCTGGCTTTGGAGGACAAATTGACTAGCCTTTTCCTAGGGTAATCAACCCCTGATTTCAACAGGAATAACGGGGACCTGGGGAATCTACCCTAGCGGATCCTCCACTGGTTATAATGAAGCTAGGGGAGGAATGGAAGTGAAATTTCTTATTGCTATGGGGCAACGTATTCAGTTCTAAATCAAGCATTAATGCCTTCACAGAATTATTATGTTAGGGTAAAAGGTGTGTCGTGGTTTAACCCTGCCGGCAGCTAAACACCATGCAGCTGTTCGCTCACCCTCCCCCTCCCTCTCTGGGACGGGGGAGAGAAATGGAAAGTGAAGCCCGTGAGTTGAGATAAAGACAGTTTAATAAGACAAAATAATAATAATAATAATAATAATAATAATAATAATAATAATAATAATAATAATAATAATAATAATAATAATACAATGATGATAATAGTACCACTACTAATAATGTGTACAAACAAGTGATGCACAATGCAATTGCTCACCACCCGCTGACCGATGCCCAGCCTAACCCCGAGCAGTCCGGCCCCCTCCCCCTGGCTAGCCACCCCTATGTATTGTTTAGCCTGACGTCAGATGCTATGGAATACCCCTTTGGCTAGTTTGGGTCACCTGTCCTGGGTGTGTCCCCTCCCAGCTCTTACTGCACCCCCAGCCTGCCTGTTGGCAGGACAGAGCAAGAAGCTGAGATGTCCTTGGCTTGGTATAAGCATTGCTCTGCAACAATTAAAACATCGGGGTGTTATCAGCACTCTTCTCATCCTAAGCCAAAACATAGCATTCTACCAGCTACTAGGAAGAAAATTAACTCTGTTCTAACTGAAACCAGGACAAGGGTTAACCGAAAAGGCTTATTTTTGTGAATCTTTGAAGTACAAGTTAGGGAAACAATGGGGCTTACAAAGATTTTTATCTATGCCTAGCTCCTCATGGGCACTCTTAGGTAGAGATTTATTAGAGCAAGTAGGAGCAGAAATTGTCTTTGAAAAAGGGAAAATGGAATTAAGAACAGGAGAAGAACAACTAATAAATGTGTTAAGCTTGGCACTAATACAAAGTGACCCTAAAAGTGAAATAGCTTTAGAGATCACAGATCAAGTATGTCCAGGAGTTTGGGCTACCGAAGTCCCTGGAAGAGCTAAAAATGTGACCTTAATACTTATTAAATTAAAGCCAGGAGAGAAACCCGTTAAGGTTAAGTAATATCCTTTGAGGCTAGAAGATAGGAAAGGAATTAAAGAGATAATTGATAAATTTTTACAGTATGGATTATTGCTTGAATGCGAATCAGAATACAGTGCACCCATATTGCCAATTAAAAAGGCAGATGAAAAAGCTATAGGCTAGTTCAGGATTTGAGGGCCATAAATAAAATCACTGAGGATATACATCCAGTAGTGGCAAACCCTTATACTTTGCTGACTAAATTAAAGCATAGTCAAGTCTGGTTTACCGTACTGGATTTAAAAGATGCCTTCTTCTGCCTAGGCTTAGCCACAGAAAGCCAAAACCTATTTGCCTTTGAATGGGAAAATCCCGATTCAGGCAGAAAGACGCAGCTTACGTGGACATTACTACCTCAAGGATTCAAGAATAGCCCCACTATTTTTGGAAACCAATTAGCAAGGGAACTCGAAACATGAATACCTCCGGACACTGAAGGTGCTTTGTTACAATATGTAGATGATCTCTTAATAGCTACCGAGACTAAAGGGAGTTGTATTCAATGGACTATAAGTCGTCTTAATTTTCTGGGTTTAAATGGATATCAAGTCTCTTGACAGAAAGTCCAGCTGGCTCAACAAATAAGTAATGCATATGTATAGGTGCTTGTAGAATATTGATAGATTGATTGTATAAATTCAAGACTGCTTTCTGCTTTGGGTATGCACGATAGGTGGAGAGATCCCCCGTGCATCCAGCGCTGCAATAAAGAATATACCACTTAAAGGAATTTCGGCTTCGATCTTTGAATCAATTTGGCGACCCAGACGGGACAACCTCTCTGCCAGACTGCAGGACCTGCTGGGAACAGGACTCCCTAGGGTACCCCCGGGATTTCCCGGAGGGACTCCTCGACTCACCGGATCACTGTGGAGGCAGGCAAGGACCCCATCATTGTAAGTGAGTATATTCTTTATTCTGGTTTGGTTTTCTGGTAGACCGGTCATCTGGAACTGTCTGTAAGTCAGAAGGTGATCTTCTGCGAGGCAGTGTTTGGTATATACTTTGTGGTTAGCACCATAAGTACATGTTTGGGGACCTTAAGGAAGGAGCTCGCTTTAAGGTCCATCTGGAATTGTGTTGTCTATTTCGGTTTTCTGACTCATGGAGTATGGTATTTAACTCTGGTTATTGTTACTGCGATTTTGGCTATTTTCCTGGTGGTAATAGTAGGTTCATGGCATTGTTATAAGAAAGATATCGTTACGGTGTTACACAGTTCGGTTTTCTGACTTATCGCATGTGGAATTTGACTCTGACTATTGTTACTGTGATTTTGGCAATATTGCTGGTAATAGTAGTTTTGTGACATCGCAACTGAAAGATATTGCGTGCCCGTATTTTTGTGAGTGATACGTTTTGTGATACGCTTTTGTAAGTAACATGTGTATTCTGAAAGTGTAAACTGGAAACTGGGGGGGCAAACAAGCAGTGAAATTTTAAAGAAAAGTGTGTTAGGCTGTGTTTTAAGTCACTGGAAGGATATTGGAGGATCTGCCGGTGGAAGTGTGAACAGGAAAACATTGATAAAATATCGTAATCAGTGGTGGCCGCTTTATAAGCTGGAATGTGGAGAAAAGTGGCCCCTAAATGGAACTTTAAACTCTAATATTTTGCTACAGTTAATGTTGTTTTTTGAGAAGCAGAACAGGATGAAATGTTGTATACTGATGTTTCAGCATCTTGGTGGGAAAAGGTACGGAATTAAGTTGGCCCCTGACTGAACCTTTGATGTTGGCATTAGAGAAGTCCAGGCTGGAGAAAGATAAAGGAAGTGTTAAAAGGGTTGTTGAAAGTGTTAAAGGTGTTTGAAGTTGAATGAGCAGGGAAAGAGGATGTAGGAATGTTAATAGTTCTGCCTCTGCCCGAGGCAGAGATCTTAAAATCAGGGGTGTTAGCCCTTTAGGGCAAAGGGACCATGATCGGTCCGGTCCGAGAGAGTTGTCACAGAAACAGAAAAGCAGTCAACTCTTAAAACAACCTGAGTTCATGTGCGAGCTCGGATTGCTGATGGGACCGTTCAGGGAACTGTGGACAATTGCATTCCCCTGACCGACCCCCACTAAGACCCGAATCATCCTGAAAATTATGAACGGTTAAGTAAATACTAAAACCTGGATGAATTGGGAATTGAGAATATGCTTCCAACAAGGTCTAAAAGAAAGCCCTATGGAATTTTTGGACCAACTCTGAGATGTAATGAAAATAAATAAATAAATAAATAAATAAATAAAACAAAACGGTTTGGACCTGGCTTTGGAGGACAAATTGACTAGCCTTTTCCTAGGGTAATCAACCCCTGATTTCAACAGGAATAACGGGGACCTGGGGAATCTACCCTAGCGGATCCTCCACTGGTTATAATGAAGCTAGGGGAGGAATGGAAGTGAAATTTCTTATTGCTATGGGGCAACGTATTCAGTTCTAAATCAAGCATTAATGCCTTCACAGAATTATTATGTTAGGGTAAAAGGTGTGTCGTGGTTTAACCTGGCCGGCAGCTAAACACCACGCAGCTGTTCGCTCACCCTCCCCCTCCCTCTCTGGGACGGGGGAGAGAAATGGAAAGTGAAGCCCGTGAGTTGAGATAAAGACAGTTTAATAAGACAAAAGAATAATAATAATAATAATAATAATAATAATAATCACAGAATCACAGAATTTTCTAGGTTGGAAGAGACCTCAAGGTCATCGAGTCCAACATCCAACCTAATGCTAACAGCCCTCCACTAAACCATATCCCTAAGCTCTACATCTAAACGTCTTTTGAAGACTTCCAGGGATGGTGACTCCACCACTTCCCTGGGCAGCCTGTTCCAGTGCCTCACAACCCTTTCAGTGAAGAAGTTCTTCCTAACATCTAACCTAAAACTCCCCTGGCTCAACTTAAGCCCATTCCCCCTCGTCCTGTCACCAGGCACGTGGGAGAACAGGCCAACCCCCACCTCGCTACAGCCTCCCTTGAGGTACCTAAAAAGAGCGATAAGGTCACCCCTGAGCCTCCTCTTCTCCAGGCTGAACAAGCCCAGCTCCCTCAGCCGCTCCTCGTAGGACTTGTTCTCCAGGCCCCTCACCAGCTTCGTCGCCCTTCTCTGCACCCGCTCAAGCACCTCGATGTCCTTCTTGTAGCGAGGGGCCCAAAACTGAACACAGTACTCGAGGTGCGGCCTCACCACAGCTGAGTACAGGGGGACAATCACCTCCCTAGCCCTGCTGGTCACACCGTTCCTGATACAAGCCAGGATGCCGTTGGCCTTCTTGGCCACCTGAGCACACTGCTGGCTCATATTCAGCCGACTATCCACCATCACTCCCAGGTTCTTCTCTGCCTGGCAGCTCTCCAACCATTCCTCTCCCAGCCTGTAGCTCTGCTTGGGGTTATTGCGCCCCAGGTGCAGGACCCGGCACTTGGCCTTGTTGAACTTCATGCAGTTGACCTCAGCCCATCGGTGCAGCCTATCCAGATCCTCCTGCAGAGCCTTCCTACCCTCGAGCAGATCGACACATGCACCTAACTTGGTGTCATCTGCGAACTTACTGAGGGTGCACTCAATGCCCTCGTCCAGATCATCGATGAAGATATTAAAGAGGACCGGCCCCAGCACCGAGCCCTGGGGGACGCCACTAGTGACTGGCCTCCAACTGGACTTGGCTCCATTCACCACGACTCTTTGGGCCCGGCTATCCAGCCAGTTTCTAACCCAACAAAGCGTGCGCCAGTCCAAGCCGAGAGCAGCCAGTTTCTTGAGGAGAATGCTGTGAGAGACGGTGTCAAAAGCCTTGCTGAAGTCAATGTAGACCACATCCACAGCCTTTCCCTCATCCACCCAGCGCGTCACTCTGTCATAGAAGGAGATCAGGTTCGTCAGGCATGACCTGCCTTTCATAAAGCCATGCTGACTGGGCCTGATCGCCTGCTTCCCCTGCAAGTGCTGCATGATGACTCTCAGGAGGATCTGCTCCATGAGCTTTCCTGGCACTGAGGTCAAACTGACAGGCCTGTAGTTTCCCGGGTCTGCCCTCCGGCCCTTCTTGTAGATGGGCGTCACGTTTCCTAGCCGCCAGTCGATTGGAACCTCCCCTGATAGCCAGGACTGTTGATAAATGATGGACAGTGGCTTGGCCAGCTCCTCTGCCAGTTCCCTCAGTACCCTTGGGTGGATCCCATCCGGCCCCATCGACTTGTGCACATCTAAGTGCAGTAGCAGGTCACCAACCAGTTCTTCATGGATAATGAGGGATAATTATAATAATAATTTGGATAATTATAATGGATAATTATAATAATTATCTGGATAATTATAATAATGGATAATTATAATAATGGAAAATAATAATAATAATAATAATAATAATAATAATAATAATAATAATAATAATAATAATAATAATAATAATAATAATACAATGATGATAATAGTACCACTACTAATAATGTGTACAAACAAGTGATGCACAATGCAATTGCTCACCACCCGCTGACCGATGCCCAGCCTAACCCCGAGCAGTCCGGCCCCCTCCCCCTGGCTAGCCATCCCTATGTATTGTTTAGCCTGACGTCAGGTGCTATGGAATACCCCTTTGGCTAGTTTGGGTCACCTGTCCTGGGTGTGTCCCCTCCCAGCTCTTACTGCACCCCCAGCCTGCCTGTTGGCAGGACAGAGCAAGAAGCTGAGACGTCCTTGGCTTGGTATAAGCATTGCTCTGCAACAATTAAAACATCGGGGTGTTATCAGCACTCTTCTCATCCTAAGCCAAAACATAGCATTCTACCAGCTACTAGGAAGAAAATTAACTCAGTTCTAACTGAAACCAGGACAAGGTGTAACCGAAAAGGCTTATTTTTGTGAACCTTTGAAGTACAAGTTAGGGAAACAATGGGGCATACACAGGTTTTTATCTATGCCTAGCTCCTCATGGGCACTCTTAGGTAGAGATTTATTAGAGCAAGTAGGAGCAGAAATTGTCTTTGAAAAAGGGAAAATGGAATTAAGAACAGGAGAAGATCAACTAATAAATGTGTTAAGCTTGGCACTAATACAAAGTGACCCTAAAAGTGAAATAGCTTTAGAGATCACAGATCAAGTATGTCCAGGAGTTTGGGCTACCGAAGTCCCTGGAAGAGCTAAAAATGTGACCTTAATACTTATTAAATTAAAGCCAGGAGAGAAACCCGTTAAGGTTAAGTAATATCCTTTGAGGATAGAAGATAGGAAAGGAATTAAAGAGATAATTGATAAATTTTTACAGTATGGATTATTGCTTGAATGCGAATCAGAATACAGTGCACCCATATTGCCAATTAAAAAGGCAGATGAAAAAGCTATAGGCTAGTTCAGGATTTGAGGGCCATAAATAAAATCACTGAGGATATACATCCAGTAGTGGCAAACCCTTATACTTTGCTGACTAAATTAAAGAATAGTCAAGTCTGGTTTACCGTACTGGATTTAAAAGATGCCTTCTTCTGTCTAGGCTTAGCCACAGAAAGCCAAAACCTATTCGCCTTTGAATGGGAAAATCCCGATTCAGGCAGACAGACGCAGCTTACGTGGACATTACTACCTCAAGGATTCAAGAACAGCCCCACTATTTTTGGAAACCAATTAGCAAGGGAACTCGAAACATGGATACCTCCGGACACTGAAGGTGCTTTGTTACAATATGTAGGTGATCTCTTAATAGCTACCGAGACTAAAGGGAGTTGTATTCAATGGACTATAAGTCATCTTAATTTTCTGGGTTTAAATGGATATCAAGTCTCTTGACAGAAAGTCCAGCTGGCTCAACAAAGTGTGACCTATCTGGGATTTGACATTTCGGAAGGACAACGAGAACTAGGAACTGAACATAAGGAAGTCATTTGCCGGACTCCAGAACCTCAAATGGTAAAGGAGCTACAAACCTTTTTAGGAATGACAGGTTGGTGTCGCCTTTGGATTTATAATGATGGACTATTGGTAAAGCCTTTATGTGAATTGATAAAGATTAACCAGTCAAAGTTAGTCTGGACTGGAGAAGCACAAAAAGTCTTTAAACAACTTAAACAAGAATTGATGATTTTGAAATATCAAGCAATATTGGTAGAACAGGACGACGTGGAAATTGTGATCATTAAGATTGTGAATCTAGCCTCTTTTCTTAGTGATGCTCCGGCACAACCTGTGATTCACGATTGTTTAGAAACTATAGAGACTGTGTATTCCAGCCGACCAGACCTTAAGGAGGAGCCCATGGAAGATGCGGAAGAAACTTGGTTCACGGATGGGAGCAGTTTTGTTACGCAAAGACAACGTAAAGCTGGATATGCTATAACAACTACTCAGCAGGTAATCGAGTCTAAGCCTTTACCCCCTGGAACATCAGCTCAAAAGGCGGAGATAGTTGCTCTCACGAGAGCATTGGAACTGGCAGCGGGAAAAAGGGTAAATATTTGGACAGATTCTAAATATACATTCGGCGTGGTACATGCTCATGGAGCAATTTGGAAAGACCCTGGATTGCTGACCGCTCAGTGAAAACACAAAGTATGCTGAAGAAATTTTAAAATTGTTAGAGGCTGTAAAACAACCAGAAAAGGTAGCTATCATGCATTGTCAGGGACACCAAAAGGGGAACACCGATTTTGAAACTGGAAAATCGATTGGCAGAGGCTAAGCAGGCAGCTGAAATAACTGAGGTGAAGGCATTGTCTTTGATACCAGACGGTAAAATCCAAACTATATCCAAATTATACAAAAGAAGACTTAAAATTAATTGAAGATTTGAAAGGTAAAATGAAACCAGATGGATGAGTATATTTAAAAGATAATCACATATTAATACTCTCTAGTTTGACATGGCCCATAGTTCTTACAGAACACAATAAAACGCATTGGGGAGCTGGCACACTGCATAAGAGCCTGAGTCAGACATTAGTGGGACGATATGATAAAACAAGTAACTCAACAATGTAGCATTTGCTTACACAATAACCCCAATACCAAGGATAGAATAAAATTTGGAATAATCGGTAAAGGGAATTATTCGGGGCAACAGTGGCAAATTGATTTTTCAGAACTCCCTAGAAAAGGGGGGTATCATTATTTACTGGTTCTGACTGACACATTTTCAGGAAGGCCTGAAGCCTTTCCCTGTCGAACAAACAAAGCAAGAGAAGTGGTTAAAGTCTTGTTCAATGAAATAATACCATGCTTTGGGATTCTAGTAGCAATGTCTTCTGATAGAGTTTCACATTTTTGTGCACAAGTGGTAGAACAGATAAGTAAGATTCTAAAGATAGATTGGCAACTGCATACTCCTTATAGACCACAGGCAAGTGGACAGGTAGAAAAAATGAACCATTTAATTAAACAATAAATAGCTAAAATTGGATAAGAAGCTAATTTGTCATGGCCTCAATCCCTCCCTTTAGCATTACTTGGAATTAGAGTTAAACCTAGAATAAAAGGAAATTTGAGTCCCTTCAAAATCTTATATGCAAGGCCATAGCAATTTCTATTTAGTGGAGAGGACCTAACGCAGTTAGGATCAGAATATTTATATGCTTATATAACTGAACTTCAGAAACAATTAAATAAAGTACATAAATTTGTTTTAGGGACCAGGGCTAGAGGGTTGGATCAACCAATCCACCCCTTTAAGCTCGGGGATTATATATATATAAAGACTTTTTCAGGACAACCCGTGCAGGAAAAATGGAAGGAAAGTGGATGGGACCATACCAAGTATTACTGACAACACACACCGCCATGAAGATCAAGCAAGCAGCTTGGATCCACAATTCAAGGGTGAAGAAGGCCCCGGCGAGGATATGGACCACCACTCCAATTGGACCAACAAAATTACGGTTTTCCAGATCCTAATGATTGCAGGGGTGCGGTTCTCGGATTTGGGGTGGGCAACTTGGGATGAGAACTTACACCTGACCTTAATACAAACAATTTCTCAAGTAACTCAGAAGACGAACTGTTGGGTATGCACCCATCTGCCACAGCATGGGAATAAGGGTGTATCGTTAATTGGGATTCCCTTGCCTGCAAACTTATCTTGGACTAATTTGTGGGAAAACACATCTTGGGGTCGAAAATATTAAGCAGTTTTGGAACTAGAAGTGAGTAGCTTCGTGCCGTTAGAATCCTATTATGTATGTGTACAAAGGTGTAACCTGCCTAAGGGTATAGGAAAACAGCATTGTATAAATACGGATACTACTTCTGTGGGAAATCAGACATCTTGTAATTGAACAATTGATATTAGTACGACTAGCGGCTGGGCAAATTCAACCAGCTGGACGGTTCCAGAAGGAAAAGGGTGCTATTGGCTATGCAATGATACAGCCCGTAAGGTCTTGCCTGAGAATTGGAAGGGAACTTGCACTCTTGGAGCGGTAGTCCCCAATATGACAGTACATGATGTAGTGCCTCGAGGTTACTTGAGAAATCATATCCGGAGAATCAGATGAAAAATTAACAATCCATTGGTAGAGAGACACACCCCTTTTCATAGTTTTGTGCGATGGTTTATCCCATGGTTAGGAGTGAGTGAATTGGAAAAGGCAATAGTTAATATTTCTGCAATTATAGAGAAGTTAGAAAACAAAATTCTGGATGCTATAAAGGCTCAACAAGAAGAGATATCTAGTTTATCACAGGTCGTATTACAAAATCGGATGGCCCTAGACTTGTTACTGGCCACTCAAGGGGGAGTCTGTACAGTAATAAACACAAGTTGTTGTATGTATGTAGATCAGAGTGGAAGGATCTCTACCGACCTGGAAGAAATATGGAAGCAGACAAGGATCCTACATGAGATCAGTAAAGATGATCTTTCATGGAGTTTTAGTGAACTATGGAATAAGTGAACCTCCTGGTTGCCCAATTTCCAATGGTTGAAACAAGTATTCATTGCTCTAATCGTATTAGTAGTGTTAGGAATATTTGTGTGCATGTTGTTTAGATGCCTGCTTTGTTGTGTTACTGTAAATAATGAAAGTATCTGATGAAAAAGAATTTGCATGGGAAAAGAAAAGGGGGGATTGATTAAGGAGGTATTGGGGAGGCAAGGACAATCCCCAGACAAGGACTGTATATCTCGAAACAAGACACTGGAACTCATGATAAGGAAGCGGCAGGAGGACAGAGAAACGAATGTAAGGACTATAAATCTCGAAACTGGACATTGGAATTCATTATAAAGATACAACAAACGGGAGAATTAGCAACAACCAGCTCTTGCAATTAAGAAACATGCCAATTCAGCAGATTCCTGACCAAAGGTGAAAAGTACACTGTGAGGAAGACTTGGGGTCTTCCTCCCAAAGACCCCTGCCCATGTCCCAAAGACCCCTGCCCACAATTCTTGGAAGGTTCTGCGCAGGCGCAAGGTGCCAAAAGGCTAATTAGCATGAGAAGCGAGGGAAGGCAGGGACAGGTAATGCATATATATAGGTGCTTGTAGAATATTGATAGATTGATTGTATAAATTCAAGACTGCTTTCTGCTTTGGGTATGCACGATAGGTGGAGAGATCCCCCGTGCATCCAGCGCTGCAATAAAGAATATACCACTTAAAGGAATTTCGGCTTCCATCTTTGAATCAAGGCTAGATAGGATGGGGCTTCAGGCACCTCTTCACCTGAGGAAACACACTGCTATCAGGCACCGCTGTGCCAGACAAGCTTGTTCTGCTAGAACACCCTACTCAGATGCACTGTGGCATTCAAGTGAACTGCTTTCATGCAAATATAACGACTGATGTGACAACCCACCTTGCCTGTGGCACCTGATGAACAGAAGAGTAAGCCACCGCAGCGCTTCAAAACCATCCCTGCACGTGCCGCTCCTTGTCGCTCTCTGGCCTTATCTCATATCCTTATCCACTTCTGTGGAGAGCCTGCCACGGCACCTGCAAAGCAAGACGGACACCTTTCATAGTCACCTTGTGCTACTTGGTCGTTCTGCTCCAACCCAGCTCATGACCAGCCCCTCTTCTTACACAGCTCTTCAGAGTGCAGTTTGCTCCTTTGAGCCTGTGCGAGACACCTGTGAAAGAAAAAGAAACGCATAGGCCGATGCAGCATCCAAAGACACAGCACAACTAGGTAAGTTACTCTCATCTGCTCCCTTACCTCTGCCGCTTACCAGCCCCCGAGGCAGATGCTTCAATCTACCCTCTTCAAACAGCTACAACACCTCTAAAAGACAAAGAGGGGATGCTTAGAGGAACAGTGAGACCTACAACACAACAACTGCTACATCTGTTCCTCACTCACCTGCCAGAGGCAGCTCTGCGTGTGACGTCCCAGGTTGTACACTGCGTTACCTAACCCTTACCGTAACCCTTACCCTAACCCTTCTCACCCTTACCATTACCCAAATCCTTACCTTTACTTTTTCCTTACCCTTACTCTTTCCTTTAACCATAACCTTACCCTTACCCTATACCTTACTCCAACCCTTCCCCTTACCTTCCCCTTCCCCTTACACTTAACCTAACCCTTACCCTTCTGCTTCCCCTAAAACATATCCTAACACTTTCCCTTACCCTTACACTTACCCTAACCCTTACTATTACCCGTACACTTACTCTTGCCCTAATCCTTGCTTGCACCCTTACACTTATCCTAACCCTTACCCTTACCCATGCTCAAACCCTTACTCTAACCCTTACCCTGACCCGTACCCTTACCCTTACCCTTAACCTAACCCTAAACCTTAAACCTACACTTACCCTTAGCCTAAATCTAAACCTTACACTTACCCTTAGCCTAACCCTCACCCTTACCATTACCCATACCCTTATTCTTACCCTTACCCTAACCCTTACCCTTCCTTTTACCGTTATCATTAACCTTAACCTTACCCTATCCCTTACAATTATCCTTGTCCATACAACTTACCCTTACCCTAACACTTACACTTAACCTAACTCTAAACCTAAACCTTACCCTGACCCTTACATTAACCCTAACCCTTATCCTAAACCTTACACTTACTCTTAACCTAAACCTTACCCTTAACCTTAACCTAATCCTTACCCTTACGTTTCCCTCACCATAAGCCTAAAATTTACCCTAACCATTACCCTAACACCCTTACCCTAACCCTTACTCTAAACCTTACAATGACCCGTAGCCTTACACATACACTTACACTTACTCTTACCCTAAACACTTACCCTTATCATAAACCTTACCCTTTGTGCTACATTTACCATTAGCCTAAATCTAAATCTTACACTTACCCTTACCTGAACCGAATACTTACCCTTACGTTTCCCTCACCCTAACCCTAAAATTAACCCTAAACATTATTCTAACCCTTACCCTGACCCATACCCTTACACTCACCCTTACCCTTACATTACCATAACTCTTACCCATACCATAACCCATACCCTAACACATATTTGTACCCTTAACCTTACCGTTACCCTTACCCTTACCCTATCCGTTACCCCCTAAGGGTTACGGTAAGGATAAGAATAAGGGTATGGGTAATGGTAAGGGTGAGGGTTAGGCTAAGGGTAAGTGTAAGGTATAGATTTAGGCTAAGGGTAAGTGTAGCAGAAAGGGTAAGGTTTACGGTAAGGGTAAGTGTTAGGATAAGGGTAAGGTTTAGGGTTAGGTTAAGGGTATGGGATCGGGTAAGGGTAAGGGTAAGGGATAGGGATAGGGTAAGGTAAGGGTAAGGGTAAGAGTTATGGTAAGGGTACGGGTACGGGTAGAAGTATGTGTTAGAGTATGGGTTATGGTAAGGGTAAGGGTTAGGGTAAGGGTAAGTGTTGGGGTAATGGTTAGGGTTAATTTTAGGGTTAGGGTGAGGGAAAAGTAAGGGTAAGTATTAGGTTAAGGTTAAGGGTAAGGTTAAGGTTAAGTGTAAGTTTTAGGGTAAGGGTTAATGTAAGGGTCAGGGTAAGGGTTCAGGTAAGGTTTAGGGTTAGGGTTAGGTTAAGGTTAAGTGTTAGGGTAGGCGTAAGTTGTATGGATAAGGATAAGTGTAAGGGATAGGGTAAGGGTAAGTGTTAGGGTAAGGGTAAGGTTAATGGTAACCGTAAGTGTAAGGGTAAGGGTTAGGGTAAGGGGAAGAGTAAGGGGAAGGGGAAGGGGAAGTCTAAGGGTCCGGGTCAGGGTAAAAGTTAGAGTAAGGGTTAGGGTTAGGGTTCGGTAAGGATAAGTGTTAGGGTAATGGTTACAGTTAATTTTAGGGTTATGGTGAGGGAAACGTAAGGGTATGTATTAGTTTAAGGGTAAGGTTAAAGTTAAGATTAAGTGTAAGGTTTAGGTTAAGGGTTAGGGTTAGAGTAAGGGTTAGGGTTAGGGTTAGGGTAAGGGTTAGGGTTAATGTAAGGGTCAGGGTAAGGGTTGGGGTTAGGTTTAGGTTAAGGGTAAAAGTAAGTATAATGGTAAGGGTAAGAGTGAAGGTTAGGGTAATGGTTAGATTTAGGTAAGGGTGAGGGTTAGGGTAAGGTTTAGAATTAGGCAAAGGGTAAGTGTAGCAGAAAGGGTAAGGTTTAGGATAAGGGTAAGTGTTAGGATAAGGGTAAGGTTTAGGGTTAGCTTAATAGTAAGGTTAAGGGTAATTGTACGAGTAATTGCTAGGGTAAGTGCAAGCGTAAGTGTACATGTAAGTGTTGTTGTATGGCTTATGATAAGGTTTAGGTTAAGGTTAAGGTTTATGTTAAGTGTAAGTGTAAGGGTAACGGAGACAGTAAAGGTAAGGGTAAGGGGAACGGTAAGGTTAAGGCTACAAGTACGTGTTAGGGTATGGGTTATGGTAAGGGTAAGGGTAAGGGTTAGGGTAAGGGTAAGTGTAAGGGTACGGGTCAGGGTAAGGGTTAGAGTAAGGGTTAGAGTTACGGTTAGGGTTAGGGTAAGGGTAAGGGTTACGGTTAGGGTTAGGGTTAGTTTTAGGGTTAAAGTCAGGAAAACGTATGCGTAAGTATTAGGTTAATGTTAAGGGCAAGGTTAAGGTTAAGAGTAAGTGTAAGTTTTAGGGTAAGGTTTAAGGTTAATGTAAGGGTCATGGTAAAGATTGGGGTAAAGTTTAGGGTTAGGGTTAGGTTAAGGGTAAAGATTAGGGCAAGGGTAAGGGCATGGATAAGGATAAGTGTAAGTGTTAGGGTAAGGGTAATGTTAAAGGTAACAGTAAGTGTAAGGAGAAGGCTTAGGGTAAGGGTAAGAGTAAGGGTATTGGTAATGATAAGGGTGAGGGTTACAGTAGGGGTAAGTGTAAGGTTTAGATTTAGGCTAAGGGGAAGTGTAGCAGAAAGGGTAAGGTTTACTGTAAGGTTTCGGCTTAGGTTAAGGGTAAGGGTAAGGGTAATTGTACGAATCATTTTAGGGTTAGGGTAAGGTTAAGTGTTAGGGTAATGGTTAGGGTTAATTTTAGGGTTAGGGTGAGGGAAACGTAAGGGTAAGTATTAGGTTACAGCTAAGGTTAAGGTTAAGAGTAAGTGTAAGGTTTAGGGTAAGGGTTAGGGTTAATTTAAGGGTCAGGGTAAGGGTTGGGGTAAGGTTTAGGGTAAGGGTTAGGTTAAGGGTAAGTGTTAGGGTAAGGGTAAGGTTAATGGTAACCGTAAGTGTAAAGGTAAGGGTTAGGGTAAGGGTAAGAATAAGGGTATGGTTAAGGGTAAGGGTGAGGGTTAGGCTAAGGGTAAGTGTAAGGTTTAGATTTAGGCTAAGGGTAAGTGTAGCAGAAAGGGTAAGGTTTACGGTAAGGGTAAGTGTTAGGATAAGGGTAAGGTTTAGGGTTAGGTTAAGGGTAAGGGATAGGGTAAGGGATAGGGTAAGGGATAGGGTAAGGGATAGGGATAGGGTAAGGTAAGGGTAAGGGTTAGGGTAACGGTAAGGGTAAGGGTACGGGTAGAAGTATGTGTTAGAGTATGGGTTATGGTAAGGGTAAGGGTTAGGGTAAGAGTAAGTGTAAGGGTATGTGTAAGTGTACGGGTCACTGTAAGTGTTAGAGTAAGGGTTACGTTAGGGGTAACTGTTAGGGTAATGGTTAGGGTTAATTTTAGGGTTAGTGTGAGGAAAACGTAAAGGTAAGTAAGGTTAAGGTTAAGAGCAAGTGTAAGGTTTAGGTTAAGGGTAAGGGTTAATGTAAGGGTCCTGGAAAGGGTTCAGGTAAGGTTTAGGGTTAGAGTTAGGTAGGGTTAAGTGTTAGGAAAAGGGTAAGTTGTATGTATAAGAATAAGTGTAAGAGTAAGGGTATTGGTAATGATAAGGGTGAGGGTTAAGGATAAGGTATAAGGATAAGGGTATTTTAATTTTTTAATTCAATTAATTTTAAATTAAAATTTTTTAATTTAATTAATTAATATTTTAATTGTACGAGTAATTGCTAGGGTAAGTTTAAGCTTAAGTGTACATTTAAGTGTTGTTGTATGGCTTATTTTAAGGGTAAGGTTAAGTGTTAGCGTAATGGTTATGGTTAATTATAGGGTTAGGGTGAGAAAAAACGTAAGATTTAGTATTAGCTAAAGGTTAAGGGTAAGGTTAAGGTTAAGAGTAAGTGTAAAGTTTAGGGTAAGGGTTAGGGTTAATGTAAGGGTCAGGGGTAAGGGTTGGGGTAAGGTTTAGGGTAAGGGTTAGGTTAAGGATAAGTGTTAGGGTAAGGGTAAGGTTAATGGTAACTGTAAGTGTAAAGGTAAGGGTTACGGTAAGGGTAAGAATAAGGGTATGGGTAATGGTAAAGGTTAAGGGTTAGGCTAAGGGTAAGTGTAAGGTTTAGATTTAGGCTAAGGGTAAGTGTAGCAGAAAGGGTAAGGTTTACGGTAAGGTTTAAGGTTTAGGGTTAGGTTAAGGGTAAGGGTAAGGGTAAGGGTACGGGTCAGGGTAAGGGTTAGAGTAAGGGTTTGAGCATGGGTAAGGGTTAGGATAAGTGTAAGGGTGCAAGCAAGGATTAGGGCAAGAGTAAGTGTAAGGGTAATAGAAAGGGTTAGGGTAAGTGTAAGGGTAAGGGAAAGTGTTAGGATATGTTTTAGGGGAAGCAGAAGGGTAAGGGTTAGGTTAAGTGTAAGGGGAAGGGGAAGGTAAGGGGAAGGGTTGGAGTAAGGTATAGGGTAAGGGTAAGGTTATGGTTAAAGGAAAGAGTAAGGGTAAGGAAAAAGTAAAGGTAAGGATTTGGGTAATGGTAAGGGTGAGAAGGGTTAGGGTAAGGGTTACGGTAAGGGTTAGGTAACGCAGTGTACAACCTGGGACGTCACACGCAGAGCTGCCTCTGGCAAGGTGAGTGAGGAACAGATGTAGCAGTTGTTGTGTTGTAGGTCTCACTGTTCCTCTAAGCATCCCCTCTTTGTCTTTTAGAGGTGTTGTAGCTGTTTGAAGAGGGTAGATTGAAGCATCTGCCTCGGGGGCTGGTAAGCGGCAGAGGTAAGGGAGCAGATGGGAGTAACTTACCTAGTTGTGCTGTGTCTTTGGATGCTGCATCGGCCTATGCGTTTCTTTTTCTTTCACAGTTGTCGCGCACAGGCTCAAAGGAGCAAACTGCACTCCGAAGAGCTGTGTAAGAAGAGGGGCTGGTCATGAGCTGGGTTGGAGCAGAACGACCAAGTAGCACAAGGTGACTATGAAAGGTGTCCGTCTTGCTTTGCAGGTGCCGTGGCAGGCTCTCCACAGAAGTGGGTAAGGATATGAGATAAGGCCAGAGAGCGACAAGGAGCGGCACGTGCAGGGATGGTTTTGAAGCGCTGCGGTGGCTTACTCTTCTGTTCATCAGGTGCCACAGGCAAGGTGGGTTGTCACATCAGTCGTTATATTTGCATGAAAGCAGTTCACTTGAATGCCACAGTGCATCTGAGTAGGGTGTTCTAGCAGAACAAGCTTGTCTGGCACAGCGGTGCCTGATGGCAGTGTGTTTCCTCAGGTGAAGAGGTGCCTGAAGCCCCATCCTATCTAGCCTGCACACAATTATCTGAGAATGAAAGCTGCTTTCCAGTAATTCAGAAAGCCAAGTTACGTCTCAGCCTTGAGCATCTCGGGCTTTTGGGCCTGTCTGTAACATTTGGCACCAGCACTAATACTTTTTTTGGCATATGTTTAGCGTTTGGGGCCTGTGTCTGGGATTTGGGCCCTGTCTCAAACCACTGGGGCTTTGTCCTGGGTTTTGGAGCCTGCCTCTAGAATTCAGGGCCTGTGATTAGGCTTTTGGGGTCTGTGTCTGGGGGCCGGTATCTGGGGGCAAGGGGGGAGCTGCTTGTAGACCCTTGGGGCCAGCATTGAGGGGGTTGGGAGCTGACTCTACACCTTTGGGGCCTGCTTCTGGGGGCGGGGGGGGGGTTGAGACCAGCATCTGGGGGAGGGGTGGGAGCTCTTTGTATTCCTTTGGAGCCTGTGTCGGGGGGGGGGGCAAGGGGAGGGTTGGTTGGGAGCTGCTTGTACACTGTTGGAGCCTGGGTTGAGGGAGGAGGTTTGGAGCTGCTTCTACACCTTTGGGCCTGGCATCGGGGGTAGGGGTTGGGTGCTGGTTGTAGGGGCCTGTGTTTTGTGGGGGGGCTTGGGACCTGCGTCTGGGGGAGGGGTGGGAGCTGCTTGTACACCTTTGGGGCCTGCATCTGTGGGGGGTCAGGGCCTGTGTCTAGCGGGCTGAGAACTGCTTGTACAATGTAGGAATCTGTTTCTGCAGGGTGGCTGGGAGCTGTTTGTACAACTTTGGGGCCAGCATCTGGGGGTGGCTGGGAGCTGCCTGTACACTGTAGGGGCCTGTGTTTGTGGGGGGCTTGGGGGCCTCCCTCGGGGGGTGGGGGGAGGGTTGGGAGCTGCTTGTATAGGGTAGGGGGCCTGCCTGGCAGGGGTTGGGAGCTGCTTGTAGAATTTGGGTCGCTGTGTCTGGGGGGGTGGTTGGGGCCTGTGTCTCAGGGGTGTTGGGAACTGGTTGTACACCTTTGGGTCCTGTCTCTGGTGGGGAGCTACTTGTACACTTTTGGGGTCTGTATTTGAGGGGGGTTGGGAGCTGCTTGTGCACTTTTGGACCTAGGTTTAGGGGGGTTGGGAGTTGCTCATGCATTCTAGGTGCCTCCCTTTTGAGAAGGGTTGGGGCCTGCATCTGTGGGTGGTTGGGAGCTGCTTGTACACTATAGGGGCCATGGTCTTGGAGGGGGGTCTGGGCTGTTTATACACCTTTGTGGCCTGTGTTTGGGGGGGGGGGGTGGGCCTGTGCCTGGGGAAGTTGGGAGGTGTTTGTTCACTCTAGGAGCCTCCATTTGGGGGTCTTTGGGGCCTCCCTTTGAGGGGGAGGGAGTTGGGAGTTGGTTGTACACCTCCGCATCCCATGTCTTGGGGGGGGGTGGGGGGAGTGGGACCGGTCTCTGAAGGGGCGGGTTGTGAGCTGCTTGTACACCTGTGTCGGGGGAAGGGTAGGGAGGTTGGCGGGGGTCGGATCCGGGTCTTGGGCCAGTGTCTGGGTGGAGTCCAGTTCTTGGGAGGGGTTGGTGGGGTAGGAGCTGCTTGTTGGCAGTTGGGGTCTGCATCTGGGTGTGGTTGGTGCCTGCTTCTGTTGGCAGTTTGGGGCCTGCTTGTAGACTTGTGCAGCCTGGGTTTGGGGGCTTTTCTGTAACGTTTGGGGCCTGCATTTTTGCTTTGGGATGCATCTTGAGCTTTTGAGCCCTAGCAGTAGCATTTGGGGCCTGCATCTGGGGCTTTTCTGTTGCATTTTGGTTGCGTATTTGTGATTTGGGGCCTGTATCCAGGGTTTTGCCTTTTTTGTAGTTTCCATCTTTGTGTGTGTGTGTTTCGTTGTTGGTTGTCTGGGGTTAGGGGCAGTTTGGGGTTTGGATTAAGGTCAGTGTCATTAGCGTTAGGGGGTTGATAATAAGGGTTAGGGTTGTGGTTAGAGTTGTTAGGTTTAAGGGGAATAAGGATTTCAGGGTAAGGGGATCAAGGTTGTGGGAATAAAAATGTTGTTTTTGCGCAGTTACATCCTGTAGAGGGAAGGAAGGTGGTATTGAGATATGCTTGCAGTGATAAGACAGCTTAACAGTGTGAAATGAGTTCATCTGATTCGTGTCAATATGGACCAATGCTAGGGCCGCATGATATGATGAAAAGTCTGAGAAAACCAGAGTGGTTAATATATATAGTTCTTGTATCTTGCAAAGGAATGGTCCAGCAATTCGGGTCAATAGGGGATAAGAGAACAAAGGGGTTTCAGAATAACTGCTAACTATTACAACTGTTGCATGGGACACTATGCAAGTGTCTGCCATCCAGCCAAGATGGACAAAGGAGATGGACAAGAGAAAAGCCTGGGAGGAAGACTACGAGCCTTCAGTACGAGCGGCCCCCAGAGGGACCACCGGAGACTGATAACGCCCGCACCAGTGGGAGGGTTTGGATTCTGGGAACTAATTAGAATAACCCTGCCTTTTGTAGAAGTAGTAATGAATATGTATTAGCCTAGCAGCATAAAAGCCAGCCGCCTGATGTAACTTGTGTGCGTCTTGGTGGAGCAGAGACTCCTGGCGCACCCAGCGCTGCTTGCTTACCTCTATTCCTTTAATAAATCATAAACATTAATTGTAAGCCTATTTGGGACCCGGTCATTTATTACAAGTGGGCGCTCGTCCGGGAGGGCTTTGGTTCCTGATTTCTGGTTTGATCTAGGAGAGGCACCCCCACCATTTGGTGGCTGCTGTTTGAGTCAGGTCGGAACTAATGGCATCTTGAACCTGAATAAAGGTAAGCAAAGTTTCTGATTCTTTTTTTCAGCTCCCTCGCCAGCTGCAGCACTATATTTTGCCCGTAATTGTGTGTGTGAAGATCCGAACGAAGATGACGGAGTCGTAAGCATTTAAAGCGTATACCGGTCGGTTGGGTGGGGTTCGGTTGCCTGTGTGTGTAAGAGTGTGACTGAGATGGAACTTAGTTCCGAAGCGATTGTGAAGGTCTTCTAACCGCGTTTTCAATCTCCCACGAGGGACGTGGCCGGTGAAGGACCGAAGGGATTCCTATAGGATTTGTGGGTGTGTGATAGGTCCTCGACCCCCTGCAAGACACTCTTACTAAGGTAACCAAGGGCTGTGGGAATTGCCATAGTAAAATTTCTAGATGGGTCAGACAAAATCGAAGACCAGAGACCAGAAGAAAGGGAGCAAATTACCAGTCATACCACCAGAAAGTCCATTAGGAATAACGATTAGAAATTGGAATGATAGGGACCCCAGAAAAGGAAAAAGTAAATTAAAAATGGTCCAGTATTGTGTGACAGAATGGCCAAAGGAGCCTTTAAGACTACATGTCTTTTGGCCTGTTTTTGGATCCTTCGAAGACTGGATTTGCCAGGCCTTAAATATCCATGTTAATTCAAAGGAACCTTTTAGCCAGGAAGAAAGTGATTATGCAGAATTATGGATCAGGAGGACTTCACGTCCTTTTCCAGCCTCAATATTTACACTAAAAGCAGGTAAGAAATTTGAAGAACAAGAAGAACATGAAAAAGAAAAAGAAGATAAACGTGAGCCGTTGGATAAGCTACCACCTCCATATCCTAACAATCCACTCCCGGCGGCTCCCCCTCCGGTGGCTGTGGTATCGCCACCAGTACCACCGTTGCCCCAGCTTCCACCACCAACAGCACCAGAATTAGACCGACCTCCGGCAGCATGCAGGAGAAGTAGGACGGACGTATCTGAGAGGGCTTCTCTATATCCCTTAAGGGAGGTAACTGGTGTATAACTGGTGCGCGTCTTGGTGGAGCAGAGACTCCCGGCATACCCAGCACTGTTTGCTTACCTCTATTCATTCAGTGAATTGTAAACTTTGATTGTAATCCTATTTGGGACTTTTATTTATTATAACAGACAACCTTGTAAAACGCAGACAACCAGAATCCTTACAGCAATTAGGTGGAAATCACGGCGTAAGAAACATTACCACCTCAAAGAGTAAAAACCTCAAAAGAAATGTGACTTGTAACAGGCCAGCAGCTGTGTATTTTCTGTGAAGCACCAGCTAGATTATGAACCTTGAATAGCACAGTTAAAGGGGAAACGGGAGGGTCCCGGTCCTCGGCAGAAAAAAAAAGTGTATAAACTGTGTATGGAATTAGTAGGCACCCTCCTGCTTGTGGGACACCCGCCATTGTAATCTCGAATAATAATGCTACTGTACTGAGATCCTCGACTCAGCCTATGCTATTTGCTACAGATTGATTCAGGGTTTTAAGGTTTCAGGGATTGGGCAGTAGGGTTGGGTTTCAGGGTAAGGGGTTTCAGGGTTTATGTTTAGGATTTTAAGGTTTTTAGGGTTGGAGTTTTAACGGTTAGGGTTTTAAGGATTTGGGGGTTAGGGTTTTAAGGGTTTCAGGGTTAGTGTGTTAGGGTATTAGAGTTTTTGGGGTTGTAGTGTTGATATGTTTTTTAGGGTTAGAGTCTTAAGGTTTTATTTTTGGTCAGTTATTTACGGTTAGGGTTTTAAGATCTTTTTTTTGTTTTTTTTTTTGTTTTTTTTTTTTCAGGTTAGGTTCTCCAGGGCCAGGGTTTTGAGTATCCTAATTTTGGGGGTTTGGATTTCGAGCATCTTAATTTTGGGGGTTAGGCTTTTGTGTGCCCTAATTTTTTGGGATCGGCTTTCAAGCATCCTAAGTAGTTGGGTTAGGGTTTTGAGCATCTTAATATTTTGGGTCTGGGTAATGAGCATCCTCAGTTTTCAGGATAGGGTTCTGAGCATCTCAGTGTTTCCAGGATAGGGTTTGGAGCGTCCTAATGTTTTTGGGTTAGGGTTTGGAGCGTCCTAAATTTTCAGGATAGGGTTCTGAGCATCTCAGTGTTTCCAGGATAGGGTTTTGAGCGTCCTAAGTTTTTGGGATAGGTCTTTGAGCTTCCTAATGTTTTCCGGATAGGGTTTGGAGCATCTTAATGTTTTGGGTTTGGGTTTTGAGCGTCCGAATGTTTTTGGGTTAGGGCTTGGAGCATCCTAATGTTTTTGGGTAAGGGCTTTGAGCGTCGTGTTTTCGGGATAGGGTTTGGAGCGTCCTAGTGTTTTCGGGATAGGGTTTTGAGCGTCCAAAGTTTTTGGGTTTGGGTTTTGAGCATCCAAAGTTTTATAAGTTGCCCCCTTAATTAATTTTCAGAGAGCATTGTATTAATCATAGAAAGGAATTTATTGAGTAAGCAAACATCAAGCAAAACAGCACTGGGCAGCCGGGGAGTCTCAGCTCCGCCAACGGCACGCACCTCACCCCTGCCAGGGTCCCTTTTTATACCTTGCTAATTCCGGGATTACGCAGCACATCCTGGTATATTGTGTGACTGCGCGCACTCTTGCGCGCAAAAGAATTTTTAAGAATTTAAATCTCTTTAAAAAGAAAATTAAGCAAAAGAATTTTCATAGTGTGTAGGCAAGCATTATGCAGCTCCTTACTTCAGTAGGGAGCTTTCACAACTCCCGCTCCTCAAACAGAACTCCTTGTTTTTATAATACAAAAGACAATGAACAAACATTTATGGTGTATTACCCTAAGTTTTTGGGTTAGGGCTTTTTGCGTCTTAATGTTTTGGGGTTAGGGTTTGGAGCGCCCCAAGTTTTTGGGCTAGGGCTTTGAGCATTCCTAACGTTTTGGGTTGGGTTTGGGTTTTGAGCATCCCAAGATTTTGGGTTAGGGGTTTTAGGCATAGGTCTTCAGGGGTTTAGTGTGGTAAATAGTTTGGGTTAGGTCTGTAGGGGTTTCGAGGTTTTTTTGGATGTTAGGGCTTGAGGCTTTTTTTGTAAGGGCGGTGAGGGTTCCAGTGAGTGCTGGTAAATGCAGTTCTCGAGCACTCGGCCTGTGATTGGCCATGCTGGCTGTGCGGGGAATGCTGGTAGGTGTAGTTTTCCGGCACTGGGAGGCCATGTTGTGTGCCCAGAGCATGCCGGGAGATGTAGTTCTCGGGACTCCGGACTTCCGGGAGGCCATGTTGCGTACCCAGAGCATGCCGGGAAATGTAGTTGTCGGATTCGGGACTTCCGGGAGGCCATGTTGAATGCCCAGAGCATACCGGGAGATGTAGTTCTCGGGAACTAGGGTTAGGGTTAGGGGCTAGGGCTGGGGCTAGAGTTAGGGTTTCGGGTGAGGGTTGGGGTTGGGGGTTATTGTTAGGGTTAGTGGTTTAGGGTTAGGCTTAGAGGGTTATGGTTAGGGATAGGTTAGGGGTAGGTTTAGAGGGTTAGGGTAAGGGTTAGGGGTTGGGACTGTGGTTAGGCTTAGGGTAAGGGTTAGGGTGAGAGTATTAGGGTTAGGGTTCGGGTTCAGATTAGGGTAAGGGTAAGGGTTAGGGCAAAGGTAAGTGTTAGGGTAAGGCTAAGGGTAAGGCTTAGGGTGAGGCTAAGGCTTAGGGAAAGGGTTAGGTTTAGGGTAAGAATAAGGGTAAGCTAATGGTTAGGATAAGGGTAAGGGTTAGGGTAAAGGTTTTCATTTGTTAAAGCTGAAACGCAGTATGCAATCTGGGACGTCACAGCCAGAGCTGCCTATGGCAAGGTGAGAGAGGAAAAGATGGAGCAGATGTTCTACTCCTAGTTTTTTCTTTATACGTAAATAAAAGTTTGAGCTAATTCCGGTTGGAAGAGTTCCAATTACTTGCTTGGTCATAATGTCTTTTAATATTGAAAGCTGCAGCAAAAGCATGGGGATTTTTGCTTCTAGAAACACCCTAGTTCTCTTGTCTGCACTATGCATGCTTTTGAGCTAAAACTGATTAAAAAATAAAAAGAAAAATCACACACACACAAAAAAAAAAAAAAAAACACACACCACAGCTGCTGCTGCTCTCTTCCTACTTCCTTGTGCTTTGCCCCTACCCTTCCCAGGTGATTGGGTTTGGGTGCTAGGCAAGGCCAAATGGTATATGAGTCCCAGGCATCCCCTCAGAGAGCTCATTCTGCTTGGGCTGCTCTTTGGGGTGTTTGTTTTTCCTTCGGTCAGTTGCAGGCTTCTTCAGGTGGATGAGAGTTTATGGACTGATGCGTTTCCAAGTAGCGAGGGGTACGCACATCTTTTTGAGGTAACAGCTAGTAGGATCTGTTAGAATAAACTGATGTAGTACTTGGTGCCTTTATTGCATGCAGTTCTTTATCAGGTGAGTAACTGTTGCGAGTAACTGAAGTCAATGTTACTTGGTGTGTTTGCTATGCAGTGCCTGTGTGGACTATTGCACGAGACACAGCTTTCTGACATCTGTCCCAGCAACTACTAAATAAGGGGAGGGGAGAAGCTGAAGAACGACCAAAGGACAAAGCCTGGGAGGAAGACTACGAGCCTTCAGTACGAGCGGCCCCCAGAGGGACCACCGGAGACTGATAACGCCTGCACCAGTGGGAGGGTTCGGATTCTGGGAACTAATTAGAATAACCCTGCCTTTTGTAGAAGTAGTAATGAATATGTATTAGCCTAGCAGCATAAAAGCCAGCCGCCTGATGTAACTTGTGTGCGTCTTGGTGGAGCAGAGACTCCTGGCGCACCCAGCGCTGCTTGCTTACCTCTATTCATTTAATAAATTGTAAATTTCAATTGCAATCCTATTTGGGACTCGGTCATTTATTACAAGTGGGACCTCCCGATGGGTGGAAGCTGTCGGGATAGCTCGGGATGCTGAGGCGTGGTGCTGCAAGGAGGTTGGTGGTCGGTGGCGCCCTGGGGCAGGCCGAATTGGGAGGGGGCGAGGCGGCGGGTGGTCGGTGGCTTCTGTGGAAAAGGCGCTTGTATGGGGGGCTGCGCATTCAGAGGAACCTTGACAGGCTGCAGATAGGGGCAGGCAGGAACCTTTTGAAGTTCAGGAGAGGGAAATGCCAAGCCCTACCCCTAGGGAGAAACACCTCTGTTTACCAGCACTGGCTAGCTCGATACTGAATAAGCATTTCTTCATGGAAGGAGTGCTTTGATATTAGAACAGGCTGCCCGGGGAAGTGGTAAGAGACCCGATCCTTAAAAGTATTGAAGAGACGTTCACATAGCCCGGGAGTCCGGCCTCCGGCAGGGCGGGAGCTGGCTCTTCCGAGCCCCTGTGCTCCGGTCTTGTGCGACGCGTTTGCAAGCAGCACCGGGTGCCGGGTCCGACATCGGCCGGTTCGGGGACGGCGATTCCGGGGCCGTCGGCTAGCGGGGGCCGGCTATCTCGTGTCCCGGGGATCCGAATTCAGGGGGCGTGGGGGCCGGCCGTGCAGTGAAGCGGGGGGCTGGCGTCCGCCGGCTTCCCAGAGAGCGGGCTTTCGGTGCCGTGCGGTTCGGTGGCCGGCCGTCCCGAAACCCTGGGCACCGGTCTTGTGCTAGATTCAGCGGGGTCCGGGGCCGATCTCGGCTTCTCGGGGCCGGCGGTCCCGGTGTCCAGGTGTACCGCCTCGGGCGGCGCGGGGCCGGCTGTCCCTAGCAGCTGGGCTCCCAAGAGCTGCTGGGCTCCCAAGCGTCGCCCAAGACCGGATCCCAGAGAATCGGGACGGCCGGCCACACCGCTGCGACTAGCACAAGCGTCTCCCGACAACGGAGCCCAGGGGCTTGCGAGGGTCAGATTCCGCGCCCCGGGATAGAGAAACGGGGAGCGCGGGTCGGCCGGCCACAGCTTCGCACGGGACCGAACCCCTGTCTCCGAGACGGCCAGACCCCGAGCCGGCAGACAGCAGCCTCCCGCTTCACGGCACAGTCGGCCCCCAACCCGCCCGAGTTCTGATCGCCGGGACACGGGACAGCCGGCCGCGCCGCCCGAGGCCGGACACCTGGAGCCCGGGACCACCGTCCCTGACAAAGCCAAAGTCGGACCCGGACCCCGGTGCGGCTAGCACACGGGTCGCCCAGGACCGCAGCCTAGGACCTCGGGACGGTCGCATCCCGCGCCTCCGGCAGGAGCTACCCGGGAGGGCAGGACGGCCTGCCGCAGCTCCGCAAGAGACCGAACCTGCTGGATTCCGGGACGGCCAGAGCCCGAGCCGGTGGGCAGCAGCCTCCCGCTTCACGGCTCGGCAGTGAAGCTCACGGTTCATCGCTCGGCTCACGGTTCGTCGCCCGACTTCGGACCCACGGGACAGCCGGCACCCGCGCCGCCCGAGGCCGGACACACGGGCCTCGGGATCGCCGTCCCCGAAGCGCACGAAGTCACACACGGTCTCCGGTGCGTCCAGCACACGCATCGCAAAGACCGGAGCCTAGATTATAGGATCAGCCAGCCCCGCGCCGCCCGAGGTCGGACCGGGAACCCGGTGCCCTTGGCACATGCGTCGCCAAAGACCGGAGCCCTGGGAAGCGTGATGGTCGTGCCTCACGCAGCCCAGCCCGAGTTCGGACCCACGGGACACGGGACAGCCAGCACCCGTGCCTGGCTCTTGGGGACTTGGAAGGAGTCCTGATGCTGTGCCAGCACTATGCAGCAATAGACACAACACTGGAGTGATTTCAGTGTTGTTCCAGCTACGAGTGCAGAGTACAGCACTGTGCGGGCTGCTGCAGGGAAAAGGTGACTCCCGCTCAGACAGACCCAACACAACTTCCACCCCTTATTTCATAACATTTGTGTCACAATCAGGTACAGTTTAGTATATAGATGGTCTCATCACCATAGTTTTCTGTCCATTGAAGCATTTTCATGTCTGTACTTCTCTTTATTTTATAGGTCTTTACCCAAAATGCTCATAAAAACTGTTGATTGTTTCACCATCATCTGTCAAAGTGGTCACTCAGGGCAGGCGAAGTTGGTTTTCTTGACACCAGCACCAGCTTAGCTCACATCACTGTTGCACTTGCCTGGTTCCTTGCAAAGTTGACCTTTCATTGGTTCTGCAGTGTCCTCCTACAACACATAACTTGGATGACAGATTAATTTTCTCCCAGTGTTAAATCTCCTTGAGACACACACTTGATATCCCCATCTTTCTGCATCACCCACCAGGTATACCCTGGACCTTGGGCAAAGACAATCCCACGAATGGGTTTGCCTTTTCCCATGGCAGGGGCAACCCACACCGCCTTCCCCATCCACTTCTCCACATGCACTACAGGGACTTTACCTTCTCCCACAGTGTGTAGGGGTTTTGTTTCAGCAGGACCAGCACAGCTTTCAGACCCCGTGTTGTTAACCAGCCAAGTGGCCTCTGGTAGATTTATATCCCAATGTTTCCATGTCGCAGCACCCAATGCTCGCAGCATAGTTTTTAACAGTCCATTGTACCTCTCAACCTTCCCAGAGGCTTGTGGGTGATAAGGGATGTGATACACCCATTCAATGGCCCAGATACACCCATCTCTTGGCCCAGAAAGTGACCAAATTGTTTCGGAAGTGACTCCCATTGTCGGACTCAATTCTTTCTGGTGGACCATGTCGCCACAGCACTTGTCTTTCCAGGCCCAAGATAGTGTTTCGGGCCGTGGCATGGTTTACAGGGTATGTTTCCAGCCACCCAGTAGTTGCTTCTTCCATGGTGAGTATGTACCGTTTGCCTTGGTGGGTTTGTGGTAGTGGTCCGATGTAGTCAATCTGCCAGACCTCACCATATCGAAATCCAAGCCATCTCCCCCTATTCCAGGGAGACTTTACCCTCATGGCTCGTTTGATTGCAGCACAGCTCTCACACTGATGGGTAACCTGTGTGATGGCCTCAATGGTCAGTTCCTCTTTCGAGTCACTCAATATAGAGGAATGTGCCAAGCTGACACAAAAACTTCTTCTGCTGTGTTAACCCATACGATGATATCATCGATATACTGCAGGTGTTCAGGAGCGTTCCCCTGTTCCAGTGTCGTCTGGATCAGTCCATGGCAGATGGCAGGGCTGTGTTTCCACCCCTGGGGCAGTCGATTCCAAGTATACTGAATGCCCCTCCAAGTGAAAGCAAATTGTGGCCTGCATGCTGCTGCTAGACGGATAGAGAAAAATGCATTAGCAGTATCGATAATAGCATTCCACTTGGCTGCCTTTGACTCTAGTTCGTACTGGAGATCTATCATGTCTGGCACTGCTGCACCAACACACGGGGTCCGGGTCCGACCTCGGGATGCTCGGGGACGGTGGTCCCGAGGCCCGTGTGTCCGGCCTCCGGCGGCGCGGGTGCCGGCTGTCCCGTGGGTCCGAAGTCGGGCGACGTGGGTGCCTGCCGAGCCGTGAAGCGGGAGGCTGCTGCCCACCGGCTCGGGCTCTGGCCGTCCCGGAATCCAGCAGGTTCGGTCTCTTGCGGAGCTGCGGCAGGCCGTCCTGCCCTCCCGGGTAGCTCCTGCCGGAGGCGCGGGATGCGACCGTCCCGAGGTCCTAGGCTGCGGTCCTGGGCGACGCGTGTGCTAGCCGCACCGGGGTCCGGGTCCGACTTTGGCTTTGTCAGGGACGGTGGTCCCGGGCTCCAGGTGTCCGGCCTCGGGCGGCGCGGCCGGCTGTCCCGTGTCCCGGCGATCAGAACTCGGGCGGGTTGGGGGCCGACTGTGCCGTGAAGCGGGAGGCTGCTGTCTGCCGGCTCGGGGTCTGGCCGTCTCGGAGACAGGGGGTTCGGTCCCGTGCGAAGCTGTGGCCGGCCGACCCGCGCTCCCCGTTTCTCTATCCCGGGGCGCGGAACCTGACCCTCGCAAGCCCCTGGGCTCCGTTGTCGGGAGACGCTTGTGCTAGTCGCAGCGGTGTGGCCGGCCGTCCCGATTCTCTGGGATCCGGTCTTGGGCGACGCTTGGGAGCCCAGAAGCTCTTGGGAGCCCAGCTGCTAGGGACAGCCGGCCCCGCGCCGCCCGAGGCGGGACACCTGGACAGCGGGACCGCCGGTCCCGAGAAGCCGAGTTCGGCCCCGGACCCCGCTGAGTCTAGCACAAGACCGGTGCCCAGGGTTTCGGGACGGCCGGCCACCGAACCGCACGGCACCGAAAGCCCGCTCTCTGGGAAGCCGGCGGACGCCAGCCCCCCGCTTCACTGCACGGCCGGCCCCCACGCCCCCTGAATTCGGATCCCCGGGACACGAGATAGCCGGCCCCCGCTAGCCGACGGCCCCGGAATC
Organism: Netta rufina; assembly: GCF_964035555.1. Lineage (NCBI taxonomy): Eukaryota > Metazoa > Chordata > Aves > Anseriformes > Anatidae > Netta > Netta rufina. The sequence continues at coordinate 351,961 of NC_140144.1, forward strand.
GCCGTCCCCGAACCGGCCGATGTCGGACCCGGCACCCGGTGCTGCTTGCAAACGCGTCGCACAAGACCGGAGCACAGGGGCTCGGAAGAGCCAGCTCCCGCCCTGCCGGAGGCCGGACTCCCGGGCTATGTGAACGTCTCTTCAATACTTTTAAGGATCGGGTCTCTTACCACTTCCCCGGGCAGCCTGTTCTAATATCAAAGCACTCCTTCCATGAAGAAATGCTTATTCAGTATCGAGCTAGCCAGTGCTGGTAAACAGAGGTGTTTCTCCCTAGGGGTAGGGCTTGGCATTTCCCTCTCCTGAACTTCAAAAGGTTCCTGCCTGCCCCTATCTGCAGCCTGTCAAGGTTCCTCTGAATGCGCAGCCCCCCATACAAGCGCCTTTTCCACAGAAGCCACCGACCACCCGCCGCCTCGCCCCCTCCCAATTCGGCCTGCCCCAGGGCGCCACCGACCACCAACCTCCTTGCAGCACCACGCCTCAGCATCCCGAGCTATCCCGACAGCTTCCACCCATCGGGAGGTCCCACTTGTAATAAATGACCGAGTCCCAAATAGGATTGCAATTGAAATTTACAATTTATTAAATGAATAGAGGTAAGCAAGCAGCGCTGGGTGCGCCAGGAGTCTCTGCTCCACCAAGACGCACACAAGTTACATCAGGCGGCTGGCTTTTATGCTGCTAGGCTAATACATCTTCATTACTACTTCTACAAAAGGCAGGGTTATTCTAATTAGTTCCCAGAATCCAAACCCTCCCACTGGTGCAGGCGTTATCAGTCTCCGGTGGTCCCTCTGGGGGCCGCTCGCACTGAAGGCTCGTAGTCTTCCTCCCAGGCTTTGTCCTTTGGTCGTTCTTCAGCTTCTCCCCTCCCCTTATTTAGTAGTTGCTGGGACAGATGTCAGAAAGCTGTGTCTCGTGCAATAGTCCGCACAGGCACTGCATAGCAAACACACCAAGTAACATTGACTTCAGTTACTCGCAACAGTTACTCACCTGATAACGAACTGCATGCAATAAAGGCACCAAGTACTACATCAGTTTATTCTAACACATCCTACTAGCTGTTACCTCAATAAGATGTGCGTACCCCTCGCTACTTGGAAACGCATCAGTCCATAAACTCTCATCCACCTGAAGAAGCCTGCAACTGACCGAAGGAAAAACAAACACCCCAAAGCAGAATGAGCTCTCTGAGGGGATGCCTGGGACTCATATACCATTTGGCCCCTTCTAGCACCCAAACCCAATCACCTGGGAAGGGTAGGGGCAAAGCACAAGGAAGTAGGAAGAGAGCAGCAGCAGCTGTGGTGTTTTGTTTTGTTTTGTTTTGTGCGTGTGTGATTTTTCTTTTTATTTTTTAATCAGTTTTAGCTCAAAAGCATGCATAGTGCAGACAAGAGAACTAGGGTGTTTCTAGAAGCAAAAATCCCCATGCTTTTGCTGCAGCTTTCAATATTAAAAGACATTATGACCAAGCAAGTAATTGGAACTCTTCCAACCGGAATTAGCTCAAACTTTTATTTACGTATAAAGAAAAAACTAGGAGTAGAACATCTGCTCCATCTTTTCCTCTCTCACCTTGCCATAGGCAGCTCTGGCTGTGACGTCCCAGATTGCATACTGCGTTTCAGCTTTAACAAATGAAAACCTTTACCCTAACCCTTACCCTTATCCTAACCATTAGCTTACCCTTATTCTTACCCTAAACCTAACCCTTTCCCTAAGCCTTAGCCTCACCCTAAGCCTTACCCTTAGCCTTACCCTAACACTTACCTTTGCCCTAACCCTTACCCTTACCCTAATCTGAACCCGAACCCTAACCCTAATACTCTCACCCTAACCCTTACCCTAAGCCTAACCACAGTCCCAACCCCTAACCCTTACCCTAACCCTCTAAACCTACCCCTAACCTATCCCTAACCATAACCCTCTAAGCCTAACCCTAAACCACTAACCCTAACAATAACCCCCAACCCCAACCCTCACCCGAAACCCTAACTCTAGCCCCAGCCCTAGCCCCTAACCCTAACCCTAGTTCCCGAGAACTACATCTCCCGGTATGCTCTGGGCATTCAACATGGCCTCCCGGAAGTCCCGAATCCGACAACTACATTTCCCGGCATGCTCTGGGTACGCAACATGGCCTCCCGGAAGTCCGGAGTCCCGAGAACTACATCTCCCGGCATGCTCTGGGCACACAACATGGCCTCCCAGTGCCGGAAAACTACACCTACCAGCATTCCCCGCACAGCCAGCATGGCCAATCACAGGCCGAGTGCTCGAGAACTGCATTTACCAGCACTCACTGGAACCCTCACCGCCCTTACAAAAAAAGCCTCAAGCCCTAACATCCAAAAAAACCTCGAAACCCCTACAGACCTAACCCAAACTATTTACCACACTAAACCCCTGAAGACCTATGCCTAAAACCCCTAACCCAAAATCTTGGGATGCTCAAAACCCAAACCCAACCCAAAACGTTAGGAATGCTCAAAGCCCTAGCCCAAAAACTTGGGGCGCTCCAAACCCTAACCCCAAAACATTAAGACGCAAAAAGCCCTAACCCAAAAACTTAGGGTAATACACCATAAATGTTTGTTCATTGTCTTTTGTATTATAAAAACAAGGAGTTCTGTTTGAGGAGCGGGAGTTGTGAAAGCTCCCTACTGAAGTAAGGAGCTGCATAATGCTTGCCTACACACTATGAAAATTCTTTTGCTTAATTTTCTTTTTAAAGAGACTTAAATTCTTAAAATTTTTTTGCGCGCAAGAGTGCGCGCAGTCACACAATATACCAGGATGTGCTGCGTAATCCCGGAATTAGCAAGGTATAAAAAGGGACCCTGGCAGGCGTGAGGTGCGTGCCGTTGGCGGAGCTGAGACTCCCCGGCTGCCCAGTGCTGTTTTGCTTGATGTTTGCTTACTCAATAAATTCCTTTTTATGATTAATACAATGCTTTCTGAAAATTAATTAAGGGGGAAACTTATAACACTTTGGATGCTCAAAACCCAAACCCAAAAACTTTGGACGCTCAAAACCCTATCCCGAAAACACTAGGACGCTCCAAACCCTATCCCGAAAACAGGGCGCTCAAAGCCCTAACCCAAAACATTAAGATGCTCCAAACCCTATCCGGAAAACATTAGGAAGCTCAAAGACCTATCCCAAAAACTTAGGACGCTCAAAACCCTATCCTGGAAACACTGAGATGCTCAGAACCCTATCCTGAAAACTGAGGACGCTCATTACCCAGACCCAAAATATTAAGATGCTCAAAACCCTAACCCAACTACTTAGGATGCTTGAAAGCCGATCCCAAAAAATTAGGGCACACAAAAGCCTAACCCCCAAAATTAAGATGCTCAAAATCCAAACCCCCAAAATTAGGATACTCAAAACCCTGGCCCTGGAGAACCTAACCTGAAAAAAAAAAAAAAAAAAAAAAAAAAAAGATCTTAAAACCCTAACCGTAAATAACTGACCAAAAATAAAACCTTAAGACTCTAACCCTAAAAAACATATCAACACTACAACCCAAAAAACTCTAATACCCTAACACGCTAACCCTGAAACCCTTAAAACCCTAACCCCCAAATCCTTAAAACCCTAACCATTGTTAAAACTCCAACCCTAAAAACCTTAAAATCCTAAACATAAACCCTGAAACCCCTTACCCTGAAACCCAACCCTAGTGCCCAATCCCTGAAACCTTAAAACCCTGAATCAATCTGTAGCAAATAGCATAGGCTGAGTCGAGGATCTCAGTACAGTAGCATTATTATTCGAGATTACAATGGCGGGTGTCCCACAAGCAGGAGGGTGCATACTAATTCCATACACGGTTTACACACTTTTTTTTTCTGCCGAGGACCGGGACCCTCCCCTGTTTCCCCTTTAACTGTGCTATTCAAGGTTCATAATCTAGCTGGTGCTTCACAGAAAATACACAGCTGCTGGCCTGTTACAAGTCACATTTCTTTTGAGGTTTTTACTCTTTGAGGTGGTAATGTTTCTTACGCCGTGATTTCCACCTAATTGCTGTAAGGATTCTGGTTGTCTGCGTTTTACAAGGTTGTCTGTTATAATAAATAAAAGTCCCAAATAGGATTACAATCAAAGTTTACAATTCACTGAATGAATAGAGGTAAGCAAACAGTGCTGGGTATGCCGGGAGTCTCTGCTCCACCAAGACGCGCACCAGTTATACACCAGTTACCTCCCTTAAGGGATATAGAGAAGCCCTCTCAGATACGTCCGTCCTACTTCTCCTGCATGCGGCCGGAGGTCGGTCTAATTCTGGTGCTGTTGGTGGTGGAAGCTGGGGCAACGGTGGTACTGGTGGCGATACCACAGCCACCGGAGGGGGAGCCGCCGGGAGTGGATTGTTAGGATATGGAGGTGGTAGCTTATCCAACGGCTCATGTTTATCTTCTTTTTCTTTTTCATGTTCTTCTTGTTCTTCAAATTTCTTACCTGCTTTTAGTGTAAATATTGAGGCTGGAAAAGGACGTGAAGTCCTCCTGATCCATAATTCTGCATAATCACTTTCTTCCTGGCTAAAAGGTTCCTTTGAATTAACATGGATATTTAAGGCCTGGCAAATCCAGTCTTCGAAGGATCCAAAAACAGGCCAAAAGACATGTAGTCTTAAAGGCTCCTTTGGCCATTCTGTCACACAATACTGGACCATTTTTAATTTACTTTTTCCTTTTCTGGGGTCCCTATCATTCCAATTTCTAATCGTTATTCCTAATGGACTTTCTGGTGGTATGACTGGTAATTTGCTCCCTTTCTTCTGGTCTCTGGTCTTCGATTTTGTCTGACCCATCTAGAAATTTTACTATGGCAATTCCCACAGCCCTTGGTTACCTTAGTAAGAGTGTCTTGCAGGGGGTCGAGGACCTATCACACACCCACAAATCCTATAGGAATCCCTTCGGTCCTTCACCGGCCACGTCCCTCGTGGGAGATTGAAAACGCGGTTAGAAGACCTTCACAATTGCTTCGGAACTAAGTTCCATCTCAGTCACACTCTTACACACACAGGCAACCGAACCCCACCCAACCGACCGGTATACGCTTTAAATGCTTACGACTCCGTCATCTTCGTTCGGATCTTCACACACACAATTACGGGCAAAATATAGTGCTGCAGCTGGCAAGGGAGCTGAAAAAAAGAATCAGAAACTTTGCTTACCTTTATTCAGGTTCAAGATGCCATTAGTTCCGACCTGACTCAAACAGCAGCCACCAAATGGTGGGGGTGCCTCTCCTAGATCAAACCAGAAATCAGGAACCAAAGCCCTCCCGGACGAGCGCCCACTTGTAATAAATGACCGGGTCCCAAATAGGCTTACAATTAATGTTTATGATTTATTAAAGGAATAGAGGTAAGCAAGCAGCGCTGGGTGCGCCAGGAGTCTCTGCTCCACCAAGACGCACACAAGTTACATCAGGCGGCTGGCTTTTATGCTGCTAGGCTAATACATATTCATTACTACTTCTACAAAAGGCAGGGTTATTCTAATTAGTTCCCAGAATCCAAACCCTCCCACTGGTGCAGGCGTTATCAGTCTCCGGTGGTCCCTCTGGGGGCCGCTCGTACTGAAGGCTCGTAGTCTTCCTCCCAGGCTTTTCTCTTGTCCTTCTCCTTTGTCCATCTTGGCTGGATGGCAGACACTTGCATAGTGTCCCATGCAACAGTTGTAATAGTTAGCAGTTATTCTGAAACCCCTTTGTTCTCTTATCCCCTATTGACCCGAATTGCTGGACCATTCCTTTGCAAGATACAAGAACTATATACATTAACCACTCTGGTTTTCTCAGACTTTTCATCATATCATGCGGCCCTAGCATTGGTCCATATTGACACGAATCAGATGAACTCATTTCACACTGTTAAGCTGTCTTATCACTGCAAGCATATCTCAATACCACCTTCCTTCCCTCTACAGGATGTAACTGCGCAAAAACAACATTTTTATTGCCACAACCTTGATCCCCTTACCCTGAAGTCCTTATTCCCCTTAAACCTAACAACTCTAACCACAACCCTAACCCTTATTATCAACCCCCTAACGCTAATGACACTGACCTTAATCCAAACCCCAAACTGCCCCTAACCCCAGACAACCAACAACGAAACACACACACAAAAAGATGGAAACTACAAAAAAGGCAAAACCCTGGATACAGGCCCCAAATCACAAATACGCAACCAAAATGCAACAGAAAAGCCCCAGATGCAGGCCCCAAATGCTACTGCTAGGCCTCAAAAGCTCAAGATGCATCCCAAAGCAAAAATGCAGGCCCCAAACGTTACAGAAAAGCCCCCAAACCCAGGCTGCACAAGTCTACAAGCAGGCCCCAAACTGCCAACAGAAGCAGGCACCAACCACACCCAGATGCAGACCCCAACTGCCAACAAGCAGCTCCTACCCCACCACCCCCTCCCAAGAACTGGACTCCACCCAGACACTGGCCCAAGACCCGGACCCGACCCCCGCCAACCCCCCTACCCTCCCCCTGACACAGGTGTACAAGCAGCTCACAACCCGCCCCTTCAGAGACCGGTCCCACTCCCCCCACCCCCCCCAAGACATGGGATGCGGAGGTGTACAACCAACTCCCAACTCCCTCCCCCTCAAAGGGAGGCCCCAAAGACCCCCAAATGGAGGCTCCTAGAGTGAACAAACACCTCCCAACTTCCCCAGGCACAGGCCCCCCCCCCCCCCCCCCCCCCCCAAACACAGGCCACAAAGGTGTATAAACAGCCCAGACCCCCCTCCAAGACCATGGCCCCTATAGTGTACAAGCAGCTCCCAACCACCCACAGATGCAGGCCCCAGCCCTTCTCAAAAGGGAGGCACCTAGAATGCATGAGCAACTCCCAACCAGCCTAAACATAGGTCCAAAAGTGCACAAGCAGCTCCCAACCCCCCTCAAATACAGACCCCAAAAGTGTACAAGTAGCTCCCCCCCAGAGACAGGACCCAAAGGTTCCCAACACCCCTGAGACACAGGCCCCAACCGCCCCCCCAGACACAGCGACCCAAATTCTACAAGCAGCTCCCAACCCCTGCCAGGCAGGCCCCCTACCCTATACAAGCAGCTCCCAACCCTCCCCCCACCCCCCGAGGGAGGCCCCCAAGCCCCCCACAAACACAGGCCCCTACAGTGTACAGGCAGCTCCCAGCCACCCCCAGATGCTGGCCCCAAAGTTGTACAAACAGCTCCCAGCCACCCTGCAGAAACAGATTCCTACATTGTACAAGCAGTTCCCAGCCCGCTAGACACAGGCCCTGACCCCCCACAGATGCAGGCCCCAAAGGTGTACAAACAGCTCCCACCCCTCCCCCAGATGCTGGTCTCAACCCCCCCCCCGCCCCCAGAAGCAGGCCCCAAAGGTGTAGAGTCACCTCCCAACCCCCTCAATGCTGGCCCCAAGGGTCTACAAGCAGCTCCCCCCTTGCCCCCAGATACCGGCCCCCAGACACAGACCCAAAAGCTAATCACAGGCCCTGAACTCTAGAGGCAGGCTCCAAAACCCAGGACAAAGCCCCAGTGGTTCGAGACAGGGCCCAAATCCCAGACACAGGCCCCAAACGCTAAACATATGCCAAAAAAAGTATTAGTGCTGGTGCCAAATGTTACAGACAGGCCCAAAAGCCCGAGATGCTCAAGGCTGAGACGTAACTTGGCTTTCTGAAATACTGGAAAGCAGCTTTCATTCTCAGATAATTGTGTGCAGGCTAGATAGGATGGGCTTCAGGCACCTCTTCACCTGAGGAAACACACTGCCATCAGGCACCGCTGTGCCAGACAAGCTTGTTCTGCTAGAACACCCTACTCAGATGCACTGTGGCATTCAAGTGAACTGCTTTCATGCAAATATAACGACTGATGTTACAACCCACCTTGCCTGTGGCACCTGATGAACAGAAGAGTAAGCCACCGCAGCGCTTCAAAACCATCCCTGCACGTGCCGCTCCTTGTCGCTCTCTGGCCTTATCTCATATCCTTACCCACTTCTGTGGAGAGCCTGCCACGGCACCTGCAAAGCAAGACGGACACCTTTCATAGTCACCTTGTGCTACTTGGTCGTTCTGCTCCAACCCAGCTCATGACCAGCCCCTCTTCTTACACAGCTCTTCAGAGTGCAGTTTGCTCCTTTGAGCCTGTGCGAGACACCTGTGAAAGAAAAAGAAACGCATAGGCCTATGCAGCATCCAAAGACACAGCACAACTAGGTAAGTTACTCCCATCTGCTCCCTTACCTCTGCCGCTTACCAGCCCCCGAGGCAGATGCTTCAATCTACCCTCTTCAAACAGCTACAACACCTCTAAAAGACAAAGAGGGGATGCTTAGAGGAACAGTGAGACCTACAACACAACAACTGCTACATCTGTTCCTCACTCACCTTGCCAGAGGCAGCTCTGCGTGTGACGTCCCAGGTTGTACACTGCGTTACCTAACCCTTACCGTAACCCTTACCCTAACCCTTCTCACCCTTACCATTACCCAAATCCTTACCTTTACTTTTTCCTTACCCTTACTCTTTCCTTTAACCATAACCTTACCCTTACCCTAATCCTTACTCCAACCCTTCCCCTTACGTTCCCCTTCCCCTTACACTTAACCTAACCCTTACCCTTCTGCTTCCCCTAAAACATATCCTAACACTTTCCCTTACCCTTATACTTACCCTAACCCTTTCTATTACCCTTACACTTACTCTTGCCCTAATCCTTGCTTGCACCCTTACACTTATCCTAACCCTTACCCTTACCCTTACTCAAACCCTTACTCTAACCCTTACCCTGACCCGTACCCTTACCCTTACCCTTAACCTAACCCTAAACCTTAAACCTTACCGTAAACCTTACCCTTTCTGCTACACTTACACTTAGCCTAAATCTAAACCTTACACTTGCCCTTAGCCTAACCCTCACCCTTACCATTACCCATACCCTTATTCTTACCCTTACCGTAACCCTTACCTTTACACTTACGGTTACCATTAACCTTACCCTTACCCTAACACTTATCCTTAACCTAACCCTTACCCTAAACCTTACCCCAACCCTTACCCTGACCCTTACATTAACCCTAACCCTTACCCTAAACCTTACACTTACTCTTAACCTTAACCTTACCCTTAACATTCACCTAATACTTACGCATACGTTTTCCTGACTTTAACCCTAAAACTAACCCTAACCATTACCCTAACACTTAACCTTACCCTAACCCTAACCCTTACTCTAACCCTTACCCTGACCTGTACCCTTACACTTACCCTTACCCTTATACTTACCCTAATTCTTACCCATACCATAACCCATACCCTAACACATATTTGTACCCTTAACCTTACCGTTACCCTTAACCTTACCCTTACCCTTACTCTATCCGTTACCCTTACGCTTACCCTTAACATAAACCTTAACCTTGACCTTACCCTTACCATAAGCCATACAACAACACTTACATGTACACTTACGCTTACACTTACCCTAGCAATTCCTCGTACAATTACCCTTACCCTTACCCTTAACCTAAGCCGAAACCTTAAACCTTACCCTTTCTGCTACACTTACCCTTAGCCTAAATCTATACCTTACACTTACCCTTACTGTAACCCTCACCCTTATCATTACCAATACTCTTACTCTTACCCTTACCCTAACCCTTCTCCTTACACTTACTGTTACCTTTAACATTACCCTTACCCTAACACTTACACTTATCCTTATCCATACCCTTACCCTTACCCTAATCCTTACCCTTAACCTAACCCTAACCCTAAACCTTACCCCAACCCTTAACCTGACTCTTACAATAACCCTAACCCTTACCCTAAAACTTACACTTACTCTTAACCTTAACCTTACCCTTAACATTAACCTAATACTTACGCATACGTTTTCCTGACTTTAACCCTAAAACTAACCCTAACCTTTACTCTAACAGTTAACCTTACCCTAACCCTAACCCTAACCCTTACTCTAACCCTTACCCTGACCTGTACCCTTACCCTTATACTTACCCTAATTCTTACCCATACCATAACCCATACCCTAACACATATTTGTACCCTTTACCTTACCGTTACCCTTAACCTTACCCTTACTTTTACTCTATCCATTACCCTTACGCTTACCCTTAACATGAACCTTACCCTTGACCTTATCCTTACCATAAGCCCTACAACAACACTTACATGTACACTTCCGCTTACACTTACCCTAGCAATTACTCGTACAATTATCCTTAACCTTACCCTTACCAAACCATTACCCTTACCCTTAACCTAACCATAAACATTAAGGATAAGCTAAAGGGTCACCCTTAAGGTTAATGTTATCCTAACTCTTACACTTAAGTGGGTAAGTGGAAGTGTAAGGGTACAGTTCAGGGTAAGGGTTAGAGTAAGGGTAAGTGTTAGGGTAATGGTTAGGCTAATTTTAGGTTTAGGGTGAGGGAAACGTAAGGGTAAGTATTAGGTTAAGTTTAAGGATAAGGTTAAGAGTTATGGTAAGGGTTCGGTTTAATGTAAGGGTAAGGGTTTGGGAAACGTTTAGGATAAGGGTAAGAGAAGGGATAATGGTAAGGGTAAGGATGATGTTTAGTGTAAGGGTTAGATTTAGTTAAGGGTAAGGGTTAGTGTAAGTTTAAGAGTAAGGGTAAGTGTAAGGGTATTTGTAAAAGTACTTGTAATTGTAAGGGTTAGAGTAAGGGTTAGGGTAAGGGTAAGAGTAAGGGTATTGGTAATGATAAGGGTGAGGGTTACAGTAAGGGTAAGTGTAAGGTTTAGATTTAGGCTAAGGGTAAGTGTAGCAGAAAGGGTAAGGTTTACTGTAAGGTTTAAGGTTTCGGCTTAGGTTAAGGGTAAGGGTAATTGTACGAGTAATTGCTAGGGTAAGTGTAAGCGTAAGTGTACATTTAAGTGTTGTTGTATGGCTTATGGTAAGGGTAAGGTCAAGGGTAAGGTTTATGTTAAAAGAAAGCGTAAGGGTAACGGATAGAATAAGGGTAAGTGTAACGGTTAAGTGTTATGGTAATGGTTAGGGTTAATTTTAGGATTAGGGTGAGAAAAATGTAAGGTTAAGTACTAGCTTAAGGTTAAGGGTAAGGTTAAGGTTAAGAGTAAGTGTAAGGTTTAGGTTAAGGGTTAGTGTTAATGTAAGGGTCAGGGTAAGGTTTCAGGTAAGGTTTAGGTTTAGAGTTAGGTTAAGGGTAAGTGTTAGGATAAGGGTAAGTTGTATGGACAAGGATAATTGTAAGGGATAGGGTAAGGTTAAGGTTAATGATAACGGTAAAAGGAAGGGTAAGGTTTAGGGTAAGGGTAAGAGTAAGGATATGGGTAATATCCTTAATATCCTCCTGAGAGTCATCATGCAGCACTTGCAGGGGAAGCAAGCGATCAGGCCCAGTCAGCATGGCTTTATGAAAGGCAGGTCATGCCTGACGAACCTGATCTCCTTCTATGACAGAGTGACGCGTTGGGTGGATGAGGGAAAGGCTGTGGATGTGGTCTACCTTGACTTCAGCAAGGCTTTTGACACCGTCTCCCACAGCATTCTCCTCAAGAAACTGGCTGCTCTTGGCTTGGACTGGCGCACGCTTCGTTGGGTTAGAAACTGGCTGGATAGCAGGGCCCAAAGAGTCGTGGTGAATGGAGCCAAGTCCAGTTGGAGGCCAGTCACTAGTGGCGTCCCCCAGGGCTCGGTGCTGGGGCCGGTCCTCTTTAATATCTTCATCGATGATCTGGATGAGGGCATCGAGTGCACCCTCAGTAAGTTCGCAGATGACACCAAGTTAGGTGCGTGTGTCGATCTGCTTGAGGGTAGGAAGGCTCTGCAGGAGGATCTGGATAGGCTGCACCAATGGGCTGAGGTCAACTGCATGAAGTTTAACAAGGCCAAGTGCCGGGTCCTGCACCTGGGGCGCAATAACCCCAAGCAGAGCTACAGGCTGGGAGAGGAATGGTTGGAAAGCTGCCAGGCAGAGAAGGACCTGGGAGTGATGGTGGATAGTCAGCTGAATATGAGCCAGCAGTGTGCTCAGGTGGCCAAGAAGGCCAACGGCATCCTGGCTTGTATCAGAAACAGCGTGACCAGCAGGGCTAGGGAGGTGATCGTCCCCCTGTACTCAGCTCTGGTGAGGCCGCACCTCGAGTACTGTGTTCAGTTTTGGGCCCCTCGCTACAAGAAGGACATCGAGGTGCTTGAGCGGGTGCAGAGAAGGGCGACGAAGCTGGTGAGGGGCCTGGAGAACAAGTCCTACGAGGAGCGGCTGAGGGAGCTGGGCTTGTTCAGCCTGGAGAAGAGGAGGCTCAGGGGTGACCTTATCGCTCTTTTTAGGTACCTCAAAGGAGGCTGTAGCGAGGTGGGGGTTGGCCTGTTCTCCCACGTGCCTGGTGACAGGACGAGGGGGAATGGGCTTAAGTTGAGCCAGGGGAGTTTTAGGTTAGATGTTAGGAAGAACTTCTTCACTGAAAGGGTTGTGAGGCACTGGAACAGGCTGCCCAGGGAAGTGGTGGAGTCACCATCCCTGGAAGTCTTCAAAAGACGTTTAGATGTAGAGCTTAGGGATATGGTTTAGTGGGGACTGTTAGCGTTAGGTTGGAGGTTGGACTCGATGACCTTGAGGTCTCTTCCAACCTAGAAAATTCTGTGATTCTGTGATTCTGTGATTCTGTAATGGTAAGGGTGAGGGTAAGGGTAAGTGTAAGGTTTAGATTTAGGCTAAGGGTAAGTGTAGCAGAAAGGTGTAGGATTAGGGTAAGGGTGTTAGGATAAGGGTTAGGTTAAGGGTAAGGGTAATGGTAAGGATAAGGGTAAGGGTAAGGGTAAGGGTATCGGTAATGGTAAGGGAAAGGGTTAGGGTAAGTGTAAGGGTAAGGGTAAGTGTAAGGGTACAGGTCAGGGTAAGGGTTAGAGTAAGGGTTAGGGTTAGGTAAGGATAAGTGTTAGGGTAATGGGTACTGTTAAAATTAGGGTTATGGTGAGGGAAATGTACGGGTATGTATTAGTTTAAGGGTAAGGTTAAGGTTAAGAGTAAGTGTAAGGTTTAGGTTAAGGGTTAGGGTTAATGTAAGGGTCAGGGTAAGGGTTAGGGTAAGGGTTAGGTTCAGGATAAGTGTTAGGGTAAGTGTAAGGTTAATGGTAACCGTAAGTGTAAAGATAAGGGTTAGGGTAAGAATAAGGGTATGGGTAATGGTAAGGATGAGGGTTAGGCTAAGGGTAAGTGTAAGGTTTAGATTTAGGCTAAGGGTAAGTGTAGCAGAAAGGGTAAGCTTTACGGTAAGGTTTGAGGTTTAGGCTTAGGTTAAGGGTAAGGGTAAGGTTTAGATTTAGGAAAAGGGTAAGTGTAGCAGAAAGGTTAAGGGTTAGGGTAAGTGTTAGGATAAGGGTAAGGTTAAGGGTAAGTGTAATGGTATGAATAAGGGTAAGGGTCAGGGTAAGGGTTAGAGTAAGGGTTTGAGTAAGGGTAAGGGTAAGGGTTAGGATAAGTGTAAGGGTGCAAGCAAGGATTAGGGCAAGAGTAAGTGTAAGGGTAATAGAAAGGGTTAGGGTAAGTTTAAGGGTAAGGGAAAGTGTTAGGATATGTTTTAGGGGAAGCAGAAGGGTAAGGGTAAGGTTAAGTGTAAGGGGAAGGGGAAGGTAAGGGGAAGGGTTGGAGTAAGGTATAGGGTAAGGGTAAGGTTATGGTTAAAGGAAAGAGTAAGGGTAAGGAAAAAGTAAAGGTAAGGATTTGGGTAATGGTAAGGGTGAGAAGGGTTAGGGTAAGGGTTACGGTAAGGGTTAGGTAACGCAGTGTACAACCTGGGACGTCACACGCAGAGCTGCCTCTGGCAAGGTGAGTGAGGAACAGATGTAGCAGTTGTTGTGTTGTAGGTCTCACTGTTCCTCTAAGCATCCCCTCTTTGTCTTTTAGAGGTGTTGTAGCTGTTTGAAGAGGGTAGATTGAAGCATCCGCCTCGGGGGCTGGTAAGCGGCAGAGGTAAGGGAGCAGATGAGAGTAACTTACCTAGTTGTGCTGTGTCTTTGGATGCTGCCTCGGCCTATGCGTTTCTTTTTCTTTCACAGGTGTCTCGCACAGGCTCAAAGGAGCAAACTGCACTCCGAAGAGCTGTGTAAGAAGAGGGGCTGGTCATGAGCTGGGTTGGAGCAGAACGACCAAGTAGCACAAGGTGACTATGAAAGGTGTCCGTCTTGCTTTGCAGGTGCCGTGGCAGGCTCTCCACAGAAGTGGATAAGGATATGAGATAAGGCCAGAGAGCGACAAGGAGCGGCACGTGCAGGGATGGTTTTGAAGCGCTGCGGTGGCTTACTCTTCTGTTCATCAGGTGCCACAGGCAAGGTGGGTTGTCACATCAGTCGTTATATTTGCATGAAAGCAGTTCACTTGAATGCCACAGTGCATCTGAGTAGGGTGTTCTAGCAGAACAAGCTTGTCTGGCACAGCGGTGCCTGATGGCAGTGTGTTTCCTCAGGTGAAGAGGTGCCTGAAGCCCCATCCTATCTACCCTTGATTCAAAGATGGAAGCCGAAATTCCTTTAAGTGGTATATTCTTTATTGCAGCGCTGGATGCACGGGGGATCTCTCCACCTATCGTGCATACCCAAAGCAGAAAGCAGTCTTGAATTTATACAGTCAATCTATCAATATTCTACAAGCACCTATACATATGCATTACCTCTCCCCGCCTTCCCTCGCTTCTCATGCTAATTAGCCTTTTGGCACCTTGCGCCTGCGCAGAGCCTTCCAAGAATTGTGGGCAGGGGTCTTTGGGACGTGGGCAGGGGTCTTTGGGAGGAAGACCCCGAGTCTTCCTCACAGTGTACTTTTCACCTTTGGTCAGGAATCTGCTGAATTGGCATGTTTCTTAATTGCAAGAGCTGGTTGTTGCTAATTCTCCCGTTTGTTGTATCTTTATAATGAATTCCAATGTCCAGTTTCGAGATTTATAGTCCTTACATTCGTTTCTCTGTCCGCCTGCCGCTTCCTTATCATGAGTTCCAGTGTCTTGTTTCGAGATATACAGTCCTTGTCTGGGGATTGTCCTTGCCTCCCCAATACCTCCTTAATCAATCCCCCCTTTTCTTTTCCCTTGCAAATTCTTTTGCATCAGATACTTTCATTATTTACAGTAACACAACAAAGCAGGCATCTAAACAACATGCACACAAATATTCCTAACACTACTAATACGATTAGAGCAATGAATACTTGTTTCAACCACTGGAAATTGGGCAACCAGGAGGTTCACTTATTCCATAGTTCACTAAAACTCCATGAAAGATCATCTTTACTGATCTCATGGAGGATCCTTGTCTGCTTCCATATTTCTTCCAGGTCGGTAGAGATCCTTCCACTCTGATCTACATACATACAACAACTTGTGTTTATTACTGTACAGACTCCCCCTTGAGTGGCCAGTAACAAGTCTAGGGCCATCCGATTTTGTAATACGACCTGTGATAAACTAGATATCTCTTCTTGTTGAGCCTTTATAGCATCCAGAATTTTGTTTTCTAACTTCTCTATAATTGCAGAAATATTAACTATTGCCTTTTCCAATTCACTCACTCCTAACCACGGGATAAACCACCGCACAAAACTATGAAAAGGGGTGTGTCTCTCTACCAATGGATTGTTAATTTTTCATCTGATTCTCCGGATATGATTTCTCAAGTAACCTCGAGGCACTACATCATGTACTGTCATATTGGGGACTACCGCTCCAAGAGTGCAAGTTCCCTTCCAATTCTCAGGCAAGACCTTACGGGCTGTATCATTGCATAGCCAATAGCACCCTTTTCCTTCTGGAACCGTCCAGCTGGTTGAATTTGCCCAGCCGCTAGTCGTACTAATATCAATTGTTCAATTACAAGATGTCTGATTTCCCACAGAAGTAGTATCCGTATTTATACAATGCTCTTTTCCTATACCCTTAGGCGGGTTACACCTTTGTACACATACATAATAGGATTCTAACGGCACGAAGCTACTCACTTCTAGTTCCAAAACTGCTTAATATTTTCGACCCCAAGACGTGTTTTCCCACAAATTAGTCCAAGATAAGTTTGCAGGCAAGGGAATCCCAATTAACGATACACCCTTATTCCCATGCTGTGGCAGATGGGTGCATACCCAACAGTTCGTCTTCTGAGTTACTTGAGAAATTGTTTGTATTAAGGTCAGGTGTAAGTTCTCATCCCAAGTTGCCCACCCCAAATCCGAGAACCGCACCCCTGCAATCATTAGGATCTGGAAAACCGTAATTTTGTTGGTCCAATTGGAGTGGTGGTCCATATCCTCGCCGGGGCCTTCTTCACCCTTGAATTGTGGATCCAAGCTGCTTGCTTCTTAATCTTCATGGCGGTGTGTGTTGTCAGTAATACTTGGTATGGTCCCATCCACTTTCCTTCCATTTTTCCTGCACGGGTTGTCCTGAAAAAGTCTTTATATATATATAATCCCCGAGCTTAAAGGGGTGGATTGGTTGATCCAACCCTCTAGCCCTGGTCCCTAAAACAAATGTATGTACTTTATTTAATTGTTTCTGAAGTTCAGTTATATAAGCATATAAATATTCTGATCCTAACTGCGTTAGGTCCTCTCCACTAAATAGAAATTGCTATGGCCTTGCATATAAGATTTTGAAGGGACTCAAATTTCCTTTTATTCTAGGTTTAACTCTAATTCCAAGTAATGCTAAATTAGCTTCTTATCCAATTTTAGCTATTTATTGTTTAATTAAATGGTTCATTTTTTCTACCTGTCCACTTGCCTGTGGTCTATAAGGAGTATGCAGTTGCCAATCTATCTTTAGAATCTTACTTATCTGTTCTACCACTTGTGCACAAAAATGTGAAACTCTACCAGAAGACATTGCTACTAGAATCCCAAAGCATGGTATTATTTCATTTAACAAGACTTTAACCACTTCTCTTGCTTTGTTTGTTCGACAGGGAAAGGCTTCAGGCCTTCCTGAAAACGTGTCAGTCAGAACCAGTAAATAATGATACCCCCCTTTTCTAGGGAGTTCTGAAAAATCAATTTGCCACTGTTGCCCCGAATAATTTCCTTTACCGCTTATTCCAAATTTTATTCTATCCTTGGTATTGGGGTTATTGTGTAAGCAAATGCTACATTGTTGAGTTACTTGTTTTATCATATCGTCCCACTAATGTCTGACTCAGGCTCTTATGCAGTGTGCCAGCTCCCCAATGCGTTTTATTGTGTTCTGTAAGAACTATGGGCCATGTCAAACTAGAGGGTATTACTATGTGCTTATCTTTTAAATATACTCATCCATCTGGTTTCATTTTACCTTTCAAATCTTCAATTAATTTTAAGTCTTCTTTTGTATAATTTGGATATAGTTTGGATTTTACCGTCTGGTATCAAAGACAATGCCTTCACCTCAGTTATTTCAGCTGCCTGCTTAGCCTCTGCCAATCGATTTTCCAATTTCAAAATCGGTGTTCCCCTTTTGGTGTCCCTGACAATGCATGATAGCTACCTTTTCTGGTTGTTTTACAGCCTCTAACAATTCTAAAATTTCTTCAGCATACTTTGTGTTTTCACTGAGCGGTCAGCAATCCATGGTCTTTCCAAATTGCTCCATGAGCATGTACCACGCCGAATGTATATTTAGAATCTGTCCAAATATTTACCCTTTTTCCCGCTGCCAGTTCCAATGCTCTCGTGAGAGCAACTATCTCCGCCTTTTGAGCTGATGTTCCAGGGGGTAAAGGCTTAGACTCGATTACCTGCTGAGTAGTTGTTATAGCATATCCAGCTTTACGTTGTCTTTGCGTAACAAAACTGCTCCCATCCGTGAACCAAGTTTCTTCCGCATCTTCCATGGGCTCCTCCTTAAGGTCTGGTCGGCTGGAATACACAGTCTCTATAGTTTCTAAACAATCGTGAATCACAGGTTGTGCCGGAGCACCACTAAGAAAAGAGGCTAGATTCACAATCTTAATGATCACAATTTCCACGTCGTCCTGTTCTACCAATATTGCTTGATATTTCAAAATCATCAATTCTTGTTTAAGTTGTTTAAAGACTTTTTGTGCTTCTCCAGTCCAGACTAACTTTGACTGGTTAATCTTTATCAATTCACATAGAGGCTTTACCAATAGTCCATCATTATAAATCCAAAGGCGACACCAACCTGTCATTCCTAAAAAGGTTTGTAGCTCCTTTACCATTTGAGGTTCTGGAGTCCGGCAAATGACTTCCTTATGTTCAGTTCCTAGTTCTCGTTGTCCTTCTGAAATGTCAAATCCCAGATAGGTCACACTTTGTTGAGCCAGCTGGACTTTCTGTCAAGAGACTTGAGATCCATTTAAACCCAGAAAATTAAGACGACTTATAGTCCATTGAATACAACTGCCTTTAGTCTCGGTAGCTATTAAGAGATCATCTACATACTACATATTGTAACAAAGCACCTTCAGTGTCCGGAGGTATCCATGTTTCGAGTTCCCTTGCTAATTGGTTTCCAAAAATAGTGGGGCTATTCTTGAATCCTTGAGGTAGTAATGTCCACGTAAGCTGCGTCTTTCTGCCTGAATCGGGATTTTCCCATTCAAAGGCGAATAGGTTTTGGCTTTCTGTGGCTAAGCCTAGGCAGAAGAAGGCATCTTTTAAATCCAGTACGGTAAAGCAGACTTGACTATTCTTTAATTTAGTCAGCAAAGTATAAGGGTTTGCCACTACTGGATGTATATCCTCAGTGATTTTATTTATGGCCCTCAAATCCTGAACTAGCCTATAGCTTTTTCATCTGCCTTTTTAATTGGCAATATGGGTGCATTGTATTCTGATTCGCATTCAAGCAATAATCCATACTGTAAAAATTTATCAATTATCTCTTTAATTCCTTTCCTATCTTCTATCCTCAAAGGATATTACTTAACCTTAACGGGTGTCTCTCCTGGCTTTAATTTAATAATTATTAAGGTCACAGTTTTAGCTCTTCCAGGGACTTCGCTAGCCCAAACTCCTGGACATACTTGATCTGTGATCTCTAAAGGTATTTCACTTTTAGGGTCAGTTTGTATTAGTGCCAAGCTTAACACATTTATTAGTTGTTCTTCTCCTCTTCTTAATTCCATTTTCCCTTTTTCAAAGACAATTTCTGCTCCTACTTGCTCTAATAAATCTCTACCTAAGAGTGCCCATGAGGAGCTAGGCATAGATAAAAATCTGTGTATGCCCCATTGTTTCCCTAACTTGTACTTCAAAGGTTCACAAAAATAAGCCTTTTCGGTTACACCTTGTCCTGGTTTCAGTTAGAACAGAGTTAATTTTCTTCCTAGTAGCTGGTAGAATGCTATGTTTTGGCTTAGGATGAGAAGAGTGCTGATAACACCCCGATGTTTTAATTGTTGCAGAGCAATGCTTATACCAAGCCAAGGACATCTCAGCTTCTTGCTCTGTCCTGCCAACAGGCAGGCTGGCGGTGCAGTAAGAGCTGGGAGGGGACACACCCAGGACAGGTGACCCAAACTAGCCAAAGGGGTATTCCATAGCACCTGACGTCAGGCTAAACAATACATAGGGGTGGCTAGCCAGGGGGAGGGGGCCGGACTGCTCGGGGTTAGGCTGGGCATCGGTCAGCGGGTGGTGAGCAATTGCATTGTGCATCACTTGTTTGTACACATTATTAGTAGTGGTACAATTATCATCATTGTATTATTATTATTATTATTATTATTATTATTATTATTATTATTATTATTATTATTATTATTTTGTCTTATTAAACTGTCTTTATCTCAACTCACGGGCTTCACTTTCCATTTCTCTCCCCCGTCCCAGAGAGGGAGGGGGAGGGGGAGCGAACAGCTGCGTGGTGTTTAGCTGCCGGCCATCTGGGTCGCCAAATTGATTCAAAGATCGAAGCCGAAATTCCTTTAAGTGGTATATTCTTTATTGCAGCGCTGGATGCACGGGGGATCTCTCCACCTATCGTGCACACCCAAAGCAGAAAGCAGTCTTCAATTTATACAATCAATCTATCAATATTCTACAAGCACCTATACATATGCATTACCTGTCCCTGCCTTCCCTCGCTTCTCATGCTAATTAGCCTTTTGGCACCTTGCGCCTGCGCAGAGCCTTCCAAGAATTGTGGGCAGGGGTCTTTGGGACGTGGGCAGGGGTCTTTGGGAGGAAGACCCCGAGTCTTCCTCACAGTGTACTTTTCACCTTTGGTCAGGAATCTGCTGAATTGGCATGTTTCTTAATTGCAAGAGCTGGTTGTTGCTAATTCTCCCGTTTGTTGTATCTTTATAATGAATTCCAATGTCCAGTTTCGAGAGTTATAGTCCTTACATTCGTTTCTCTGTCCGCCTGCCGCTTCCTTATCATGAGTTCCAGTGTCTTGTTTCGAGATATACAGTCCTTGTCTGGGGATTGTCCTTGCCTCCCCAATACCTCCTTAATCAATCCCCCCTTTTCTTTTCCCATGCAAATTCTTTTGCATCAGATACTTTCATTATTTACAGTAACACAACAAAGCAGGCATCTAAACAACATGCACACAAATATTCCTAACACTACTAATACGATTAGAGCAATGAATACTTGTTTCAACCACTGGAAATTGGGCAACCAGGAGGTTCACTTGTTCCATAGTTCACTAAAACTCCATGAAAGATCATCTTTACTGATCTCATGGAGGATCCTTGTCTGCTTCCATATTTCTTCCAGGTCGGTAGAGATCCTTCCACTCTGATCTACATACATACAACAACTTGTGTTTATTACTGTACAGACTCCCCCTTGAGTGGCCAGTAACAAGTCTAGGGCCATCCGATTTTGTAATACTACCTGTGATAAACTAGATATCTCTTCTTGTTGAGCCTTTATAGCATCCAGAATTTTGTTTTCTAACTTCTCTATAATTGCAGAAATATTAACTATTGCCTTTTCCAATTCACTCACTCCTAACCATGGGATAAACCATCACACAAAACTATGAAAACTATGAAA
Source organism: Netta rufina (assembly GCF_964035555.1). Taxonomy (NCBI): domain Eukaryota; kingdom Metazoa; phylum Chordata; class Aves; order Anseriformes; family Anatidae; genus Netta; species Netta rufina. Next base: position 372,990 of record NC_140144.1, read on the forward strand.
ATTAACAATGGATTGTTAATTTTTCATCTGATTCTCCGGATATGATTTCTCAAGTAACCTCGAGGCACTACATCATGTACTGTCATATTGGGGACTACCGCTCCAAGAGTGCAAGTTCCCTTCCAATTCTCAGGCAAGACCTTACGGGCTGTATCATTGCATAGCCAATAGCACCCTTTTCCTTCTGGAACCGTCCAGCTGGTTGAATTTGCCCAGCCGCTAGTCGTACTAATATCAATTGTTCAATTACAAGATGTCTGATTTCCCACAGAAGTAGTATCCGTATTTATACAATGCTCTTTTCCTATACCCTTAGGCGGGTTACACCTTTGTACACATACATAATAGGATTCTAACGGCACGAAGCTACTCACTTCTAGTTCCAAAACTGCTTAATATTTTCGACCCCAAGACGTGTTTTCCCACAAATTAGTCCAAGATAAGTTTGCAGGCAAGGGAATCCCAATTAACGATACACCCTTATTCCCATGCTGTGGCAGATGGGTGCATACCCAACAGTTCGTCTTCTGAGTTACTTGAGAAATTGTTTGTATTAAGGTCAGGTGTAACTTCTCATCCCAAGTTGCCCACCCCAAATCCGAGAACCGCACCCCTGCAATCATTAGGATCTGGAAAACCGTAATTTTGTTGGTCCAATTGGAGTGGTGGTCCATATCCTCGCCGGGGCCTTCTTCACCCTTGAATTGTGGATCCAAGCTGCTTGCTTCTTAATCTTCATGGCGGTGTGTGTTGTCAGTAATACTTGGTATGGTCCCATCCACTTTCCTTCCATTTTTCCTGCACGGGTTGTCCTGAAAAAGTCTTTATATATATATAATCCCCGAGCTTAAAGGGGTGGATTGGTTGATCCAACCCTCTAGCCCTGGTCCCTAAAACAAATGTATGTACTTTATTTAATTGTTTCTGAAGTTCAGTTATATAAGCATATAAATATTCTGATCCTAACTGCGTTAGGTCCTCTCCACTAAATAGAAATTGCTATGGCCTTGCATATAAGATTTTGAAGGGACTCAAATTTCCTTTTATTCTAGGTTTAACTCTAATTCCAAGTAATGCTAAATTAGCTTCTTATCCAATTTTAGCTATTTATTGTTTAATTAAATGGTTCATTTTTTCTACCTGTCCACTTGCCTGTGGTCTATAAGGAGTATGCAGTTGCCAAGCTATCTTTAGAATCTTACTTATCTGTTCTACCACTTGTGCACAAAAATGTGAAACTCTACCAGAAGACATTGCTACTAGAATCCCAAAGCATGGTATTATTTCATTTAACAAGACTTTAACCACTTCTCTTGCTTTGTTTGTTCGACAGGGAAAGGCTTCAGGCCTTCCTGAAAACGTGTCAGTCAGAACCAGTAAATAATGATACCCCCCTTTTCTAGGGAGTTCTGAAAAATCAATTTGCCACTGTTGCCCCGAATAATTTCCTTTAACGCTTATTCCAAATTTTATTCTATTCTTGGTATTGGGGTTATTGTGTAAGCAAATGCTACATTGTTGAGTTACTTGTTTTATCATATCGTCCCACTAATGTCTGACTCAGGCTCTTATGCAGTGTGCCAGCTCCCCAATGCGTTTTATTGTGTTCTGTAAGAACTATGGGCCATGTCAAACTAGAGGGTATTACTATGTGCTTATCTTTTAAATATACTCATCCATCTGGTTTCATTTTACCTTTCAAATCTTCAATTAATTTTAAGTCTTCTTTTGTATAATTTGGATATAGTTTGGATTTTACCGTCTGGTATCAAAGACAATGCCTTCACCTCAGTTATTTCAGCTGCCTGCTTAGCCTCTGCCAATCGATTTTCCAATTTCAAAATCGGTGTTCCCCTTTTGGTGTCCCTGACAATGCATGATAGCTACCTTTTCTGGTTGTTTTACAGCCTCTAACAATTCTAAAATTTCTTCAGCATACTTTGTGTTTTCACTGAGCGGTCAGCAATCCATGGTCTTTCCAAATTGCTCCATGAGCATGTACCACGCCGAATGTATATTTAGAATCTGTCCAAATATTTACCCTTTTTCCCGCTGCCAGTTCCAATGCTCTCGTGAGAGCAACTATCTCCGCCTTTTGAGCTGATGTTCCAGGGGGTAAAGGCTTAGACTCGATTACCTGCTGAGTAGTTGTTATAGCATATCCAGCTTTACGTTGTCTTTGCGTAACAAAACTGCTCCCATCCGTGAACCAAGTTTCTTCCGCATCTTCCATGGGCTCCTCCTTAAGGTCTGGTCGGCTGGAATACACAGTCTCTATAGTTTCTAAACAATCGTGAATCACAGGTTGTGCCGGAGCACCACTAAGAAAAGAGGCTAGATTCACAATCTTAATGATCACAATTTCCACGTCGTCCTGTTCTACCAATATTGCTTGATATTTCAAAATCATCAATTCTTGTTTAAGTTGTTTAAAGACTTTTTGTGCTTCTCCAGTCCAGACTAACTTTGACTGGTTAATCTTTATCAATTCACATAGAGGCTTTACCAATAGTCCATCATTATAAATCCAAAGGCGACACCAACCTGTCATTCCTAAAAAGGTTTGTAGCTCCTTTACCATTTGAGGTTCTGGAGTCCGGCAAATGACTTCCTTATGTTCAGTTCCTAGTTCTCGTTGTCCTTCCGAAATGTCAAATCCCAGATAGGTCACACTTTGTTGAGCCAGCTGGACTTTCTGTCAAGAGACTTGAGATCCATTTAAACCCAGAAAATTAAGACGACTTATAGTCCATTGAATACAACTGCCTTTAGTCTCGGTAGCTATTAAGAGATCATCTACATATTGTAACAAAGCACCTTCAGTGTCCGGAGGTATCCATGTTTCGAGTTCCCTTGCTAATTGGTTTCCAAAAATAGTGGGGCTATTCTTGAATCCTTGAGGTAGTAATGTCCACGTAAGCTGCGTCTTTCTGCCTGAATCGGGATTTTCCCATTCAAAGGCAAATAGGTTTTGGCTTTCTGTGGCTAAGCCTAGGCAGAAGAAGGCATCTTTTAAATCCAGTACGGTAAAGCAGACTTGACTATTCTTTAATTTAGTCAGCAAAGTATAAGGGTTTGCCACTACTGGATGTATATCCTCAGTGATTTTATTTATGGCCCTCAAATCCTGAACTAGCCTATAGCTTTTTCATCTGCCTTTTTATTTGGCAATATGGGTGCACTGTATTCTGATTCGCATTCAAGCAATAATCCATACTGTAAAAATTTATCAATTATCTCTTTAATTCCTTTCCTATCTTCTATCCTCAAAGGATATTACTTAACCTTAACGGGTGTCTCTCCTGGCTTTAATTTAATAATTATTAAGGTCACAGTTTTAGCTCTTCCAGGGACTTCGGTAGCCCAAACTCCTGGACATACTTGATCTGTGATCTCTAAAGGTATTTCACTTTTAGGGTCAGTTTGTATTAGTGCCAAGCTTAACACATTTATTAGTTGTTCTTCTCCTCTTCTTAATTCCATTTTCCCTTTTTCAAAGACAATTTCTGCTCCTACTTGCTCTAATAAATCTCTACCTAAGAGTGCCCATGAGGAGCTAGGCATAGATAAAAATCTGTGTATGCCCCATTGTTTCCCTAACTTGTACTTCAAAGGTTCACAAAAATAAGCCTTTTCGGTTACACCTTGTCCTGGTTTCAGTTAGAACAGAGTTAATTTTCTTCCTAGTAGCTGGTAGAATGCTATGTTTTGGCTTAGGATGAGAAGAGTGCTGATAACACCCCGATGTTTTAATTGTTGCAGAGCAGTGCTTATACCAAGCCAAGGACATCTCAGCTTCTTGCTCTGTCCTGCCAACAGGCAGGCTGGCGGTGCAGTAAGAGCTGGGAGGGGACACACCCAGGACAGGTGACCCAAACTAGCCAAAGGGGTATTCCATAGCATCTGACGTCAGGCTAAACAATACATAGGGGTGGCTAGCCAGGGGGAGGGGGCCGGACTGCTCGGGGTTAGGCTGGGCATCGGTCAGCGGGTGGTGAGCAATTGCATTGTGCATCACTTGTTTGTACACATTATTAGTAGTGGTACTATTATCATCATTGTATTACTATTATTATTATTATTATTATTATTATTATTATTATTATTATTATTATTATTTTGTCTTATTGAACTGTCTTTATCTCAACTCATGGGCTTCACTTTCCATTTCTCTCCCCCGCCCCAGAGAGGGAGGGGAAGGGCGAGCGAACAGCTGCGTGGTGTTTAGCTGCCGGCCGGGTTAAACCACGACACACCTTTTACCCTAACATAATAATTCTGTGAAGGCATTAATGCTTGATTTAGAACTGAATACGTTGCCCCATAGCAATAAGAAATTTCACTTCCATTCCTCCCCTAGCTTCATTATAACCAGTGGAGGATCCGCTAGGGTAGATTCCCCAGGTCCCCGTTATTCCTGTTGAAATCAGGGGTTGATTACCCTAGGAAAAGGCTAGTCAATTTGTCCTCCAAAGCCAGGTCCAAACCGTTTTGTTTTATTTATTTATTTATTTTCATTACATTTCAGAGTTGGTCCAAAAATTCCGTAGGGCTTTCTTTTAGACCTTGTTGGAAGCATATTCTCAATTCCCAATTCATCCAGGTTTTAGTATTTACTTAACCGTTCATAATTTTCAGGATGATTCGGGTCTTAGTGGGGGTCGGTCAGGGGAATGCAATTGTCCACAGTTCCCTGAACGGTCCCATCAGCAATCTGAGCTCGCACATGAACTCAGGTTGTTTTAAGAGTTGACCTCTTTTCTGTTTCTGTGACAACTCTCTCAGACCGGACCGATCATGGTCCCTTTGCCCTAAAGGGCTAACACCCATGATTTTAAGATCTCTGCCTCGGGCAGAGGCAGAACTATTAACATTCCTACATCCTCTTTCCCTGCTCATTCAACTTCAAACACCTTTAACACTTTCAACAACCCTTTTAACACTTCCTTTATCTTTCTCCAGCCTGTACTTCTCTAATGCCAACATCAAAGGTTCAATCAGGGGCCAACTTAATTCCGTACCTTCTCCCACCAAGATGCTGAAACATCAGTATACAACATTTCATCCTGTTCTGCTTCTCAAAAAACAACATTAACTGTAGCAAAATATTAGAGTTTAAAGTTCCATTTAGGGGCCACTTTTCTCCACATTCCAGCTTATAAAGCGGCCACCACTGATTACGATATTTTATCAATGTTTTCCTGTTCACACTTCCACCGGCAGATCCTCCAATATCCTTCCAGTGACTTAAAACACAGCCTAACACACTTTTCTTTAAAATTTCACTGCTTGTTTGCCCCCCCCATTTTCCAGTTTACACTTTCAGAATACACGTTACTTACAAAAGCGTATCACAAAACGTATCACTCACAAAAATAAGGGCACGCAATATCTTTCAGTAGCGATGTCACAAAACTACTATTACCAGCAATATTGCCAAAATCACAGTAACAATAGTCAGAGTCAAATTCCACATGCGATAAGTCAGAAAACCGAACTGTGTAACACCGTAACGATATCTTTCTTATAACAATGCCACGAACCTACTATTACCACCAGGAAAATAGCCAAAATCGCAGTAACAATAACCAGAGTTAAATACCATACTCCATGAGTCAGAAAACCGAAATAGACAACACAATTCCAGATGGACCTTAAAGCGAGCTCCTTCCTTAAGGTCCCCAAACATGTACTTATGGTGCTAACCACAAAGTATATACCAAACACTGCCTCGCAGAACATCACCTTCTGACTTACAGACAGTTCCAGATGACCGGTCTACCAGAAAACCAAACCAGAATAAAGAATATACTCACTTACAATGATGGGGTCCTTGTCTGCCTCCGCAGTGATCCGGTGAGTCGAGGAGTCCCTCCGGGAAATCCCGGGGGTACCCTAGGGAGTCCTGTTCCCTGCGGGTCCTGCGGTCCGGCAGAGAGGTTGTCCCATCTGGGTCACCAAATTGATTCAAAGATCGAAGCCGAAATTCCTTTCAGTGGTATATTCTTTATTGCAGCGCTGGATGCACGGGGGATCTCTCCACCTATCGTGCATACCCAAAGCAGAAAGCAGTCTTGAATTTATACAATCAATCTATCAATATTCTACAAGCACCTATACATATGCATTACCTATCCCCGCCTTCCCTCGCTTCTCATGCTAATTAGCCTTTTGGCACCTTGCGCCTGCGTAGAGCCTTCCAAGAATTGTGGGCAGGGGTCTTTGGGACGTGGGCAGGGGTCTCTGGGAGGAAGACCCCGAGTCTTCCTCACAGTGTACTTTTCACCTTTGGTCAGGAATCTGCTGAATTGGCATGTTTCTTAATTGCAAGAGCTGGTTGTTGCTAATTCTCCCGTTTGTTGTATCTTTATAATGAATTCCAATGTCCAGTTTCGAGATTTATAGTCCTTACATTCGTTTCTGTCTGCCTGCCGCTTCCTTATCATGAGTTCCAGTGTCTTGTTTCGAGATATACAGTCCTTGTCTGGGGATTGTCCTTGCCTCCCCAATACCTCCTTAATCAGCCTGCACACAATTATCTGAGAATGAAAGCTGCTTTCCAGTAATTCAGAAAGCCAAGTTACGTCTCAGCCTTGAGCATCTCGGGCTTTTGGGCCTGTCTGTAACATTTGGCACCAGCACTAATACTTTTTTTGGCATATGTTTAGCGTTTGGGGCCTGTGTCTGGGATTTGGGCCCTGTCTCGAGCCACTGGGGCTTTGTCCTGGGTTTTGGAGCCTGCCTCTAGAGTTCAGGGCCTGTGATTAGGCTTTTGGGGTCTGTGTCTGGGGGCCGGTATCTGGGGGCAAGGGGGGAGCTGCTTGTAGACCCTTGGGGCCAGCATTGAGGGGGTTGGGAGCTGACTCTACACCTTTGGGGCCTGCTTCTGGGGGCGGGGGGGGGTTGAGACCAGCATCTGGGGGAGGGGTGGGAGCTCTTTGTATTCCTTTGGAGCCTGTGTCGGGGGCGGGGGGGGGGGGGGGGGGGGGGAAGGGGAGGGTTGGTTGGGAGCTGCTTGTACACTGTTGGAGCCTGGGTTGAGGGAGGAGGTTTGGAGCTGCTTCTACACCTTTGGGCCTGGCATCGGGGGTAGGGGGTTGGGTGCTGGTTGTAGGGGCCTGTGTTTGGGGGGGGGGCTTGGGACCTGCGTCTGGGGGAGGGGTGGGAGCTGCTTGTACACCTTTGGGGCCTGCATCTGTGGGGGGTCAGGGCCTGTGTCTAGCGGGCTGGGAACTGCTTGTACAATGTAGGAATCTGTTTCTGCAGGGTGGCTGGGAGCTGTTTGTACAACTTTGGGGCCAGCATCTAGGGGTGGCTGGGAGCTGCCTGTACACTGTAGGGGCCTTTGTTTGTGGGGGGGCTTGGGGGCCTCCCTCGGGGGGGGGGGGGGGGGGAGGGTTGGGAGCTGCTTGTATAGGGTAGGGGGCCTGCCTGGCAGGGGTTGGGAGCTGCTTGTAGAATTTGGGGCCCTGTGTCTGGGGGGGGGTTGGGGCCTGTGTCTCAGGGGTGTTGGGAACTGGTTGTACACCTTTGGGTCCTGTCTCTGGGGGGGGAGCTACTTGTACCCTTACCATAAGCCGTACTCTAACACATACTTCTACCAGTACCCTTACCGTAACCCTTACCTTTACCCTTACTCTTACCCTTACCAAAGCATTACCCTTACCCTTAACGTAAGCCTAAACCTTAACCTTATCCTTACACTTACACTTACCGTAACCCTTACCCTTTCTGCTACACTTACCCTTAGCCTAAATCTAAACCTTACACTTACCCTAACCCTAACACTTACCCTTACCATTACCCATATACTTACTCTTACCCTAACCCTAAATCTTACCCAAACACTTACCCTGACCCTTACATTAACCCTAAACCGTACCCTAAAACTTACACTTACTCTTAACCTTAACCTTACGCTTAACCTTAACCTACTACTTACCCTTTCTTATCCATCACCCTACACCTAAAATTAACCCTAACCATTACCCTAACACTTACCCTTACCCTAACCCAAACCCTAATCCTAACTCTAAACTTTACGCTGACTTGTACACTTATCCTTATCCTTACACTTACCCTAACACTTACCCTTACACTTATCCTTATACATATAACTTACCCTTACCCTAAAAATTAACCTTAACCTAACTCTAACCCTAAACCTTACCTTAACCCTTACCCTGACCCTTACATTAACCCTTACCCTTACCCTAAAACTTACACTCTTAACCTTAACCTTACCCTTAACCTTAACCTAAACCTAATACTTACCCTTCCGTTTCCCTCACCCTAACCCTAAAATTAACCCTAACCATTACCCTAACACCTACCCTTACCCTAACCCTTACTCTAACCCTTACAATGACCCGTACCCTTACACATACACTTACCCTTACTCTTACCCTAAACCTTACCCTTACCATAAGCCATATTCTAACAAATTCTACCCGTACCCTTACCCTTACCGTAATCCTTACCCTTTATGTTACCCTAAACATTACCCTTACCCTAACACTTACCCTTATCGTAAACCTTACCCTTTCTGCTACATTTACCATTAGCCTAAATCTAAACCTTACACTTACCCTTACCTTAACCCAATACTTACCCTTACGTTTCCCTCACCCTAACCCTAAAATTAACCCTAACCATTATTCTAACACTTACCCTTACCCTAACCCTAACCCTTACTCTAACCCTTACCCTGACCCATACCCTTACACTCACCCTTACCCTTACATTACCCTAACTCTTACCCATACCATAACCCATACCTTAACACATATTTGTACCCTTAACCTTACCGTTACCCTTACCCTTACTCTATCCATTACCCTTACGCTTACCCTTAACATAAACCTTACCATTAATCTTACCCTTACGCTAACCCTTACCCTTACCCTATCCCTTACACTTATCCTTATCCATACCCTTAACCTTACCCCAACCCTTACCCTTAAGCTGAACCTAACCCTAAACCTTACCCCAAACCTTTCCCTGAACCTTACATTAACCCTAACCCTTAACCTAAACCTTACACTTACTCTTAACCTTAACTTTACCCTTAACCTTAAGCTAGTACTTAACCTTACATTTTTCTCATCCTAATCCTAATATTAACCCTAACCATTACCCTAACACTTAACCGTTACACTTACCCTTATTCTATCCGTTACCCTTACGCTTACCCTTAACATAAACCTTACCCTTGACCTTACCCTTACCATAAGCCATACATCAACACTTACATGTACACTTACGCTTACACTTATCCTAGTAATTACTCGTACAATTACCCTTAACCTAACCATAAACATTAAGGATAAGCTTAAGGGTCACCCTTAAGGTTAACGTTATCCTAACACTTACACTTAAGTTCAGGGTAAGGGTTAGAGTAAGGGTAAGTGTTAGGGTAATGGTTAGGCTAATTTTAGGTTTAGGGTGAGGGAAACGGAAGGGTAAGTATTAGGTTAAGTTTAAGGATAAGGTTAAGAGTTATGGTAAGGGTTAGGTTTAATGTAAGGGTAAGGGTTTGGGAAATGTTTAGGATAAGGGTAAGAGAAGGGATAATGGTAAGGGTAAGGATGATGTTTAGTGTAAGGGTTAGATTTAGTTAAGGGTAAGGGTTAGTGTAAGTTTAAGAGTAAGGGTAAGTGTAAGGGTATGTGTAAAAGTACGGATAATTGTAAGGGTTTGAGTAAGGGTTAGGGTCAGGGTTAGTGTTAGGGTAATGGTTACGGTTAATTTTAGGGTTAGGGTGAGGGAAACGTAAGAGTAAGTATTAGGTTACAGCTAAGGTTAAGGTTAAGAGTAAGTGTAAGGTTTAGTGTAAGGGTTAGGGTTAATGTAAGGGTCAGGGTAAGGGTTGGGGTAAGGTTTAGGGTAAGGGTTAGGTTAAGGATAAGTGTTAGGGTAAGGGTAAGGTTAATGGTAACCGTAAGTGTAAAGGTAAGGGTTAGGGTAAGGGTAAGAATAAGGGTATGGGTAATGGTAAGGGCGAGGGTTAGGCTAAGGGTAAGTGTAAGGTTTAGATTTAGGTGAAGGGTAAGTGTAGCAGAAAGGGTAAGGTTTACGGTAAGGGTAAGTGTTAGGATAAGGGTAAGGTTTAGGGTTAGGTTAAGGGTAAGGGATAGGTTAAGGGTAAGGGTAACGGTAAGGGTAACGGTAACGGTAAGGGTAAGGGTAATGGTAAGGGTAAGGGTAACGGTAACGGTAAGGGTAAGGGTTACGGTAAGGGTAAGGGTTACGGTAAGGCTACGGGTACGGGTAGAAGTATGTGTTAGAGTATGGGTTATGGTAAGGGTAAGGGTTAGGGTAAGGGTAAGTGTTGGGGTAATGGTTAGGGTTAATTTTAGGGTTAGGGTGAGGGAAAAGTAAGGGTAAGTATTAGGTTAAGGTTAAGGGTAAGGTTAATGTTAAGTTTTAGGGTTAGGGTTAATGTAAGGGTCAGGGTAAGGGTTCAGGTAAGGTTTAGGGTTAGGGTTAGGTTAAGGTTAAGTGTTAGGGTAAGGGTAAGGTTAATGGTAACCGTAAGTGTAAGGGTAAGGGTTAGGGTAAGGGTATGAGTAAGGGTAAGGGTAAGGGGAAGTCTAAGGGTCCGGGTCAGGGTAAAAGTTAGAGTAAGGGTTAGGTAAGGATAAGTGTTCGGGTAATGGTTACGGTTAATTTTAGGGTTATGGTGAGGGAAACGTAAGGGTATGTATTAGTTTAAGGGTAAGGTTAAAGTTAAGATTAAGTGTAAGGTTTAGGTTAAGGGTTAGGATTAGAGTTCGGGTTAGGGTAAGGGTTAGGGTTAATGTAAGGGTCAGGGTAAGGGTTGGGGTAAGGTTTAGGTTAAGGGTAAAAGTAAGTATAATGGTAAGGGTAAGGATGAGGGTTAGGGTAATGGTTAGATTCAGGTAAGGGTGAGGGTTAGGGTAAGGTTTAGAATTAGGCAAAGGGTAAGTGTAGCAGAAAGGGTAAGGTTTAGGATAAGGGTAAGTGTTAGGATAAGGGTAAGGTTTAGGGTTAGCTTAATAGTAAGGTTAAGGGTAATTGTACGAGTAATTGCTAGGGTAAGTGCAAGCGTAAGTGTACATGTAAGAGTTGTTGTATGGCTTATGATAAGGGTGTGAGGAATGTTTTAACAATTCGTGTCCATAAAGAACAATTCTGTTTGAATCCTTTCTGCCTCTGGGCCCTGCACTGGCAATTTAATTCTTGAACCTCAGCTGCAGTGTGTCCCAGTCTCCCCCTCATTCTAGTCAATTTATCACTCCTTAAATTTATGAACCTGTTTGCTTTTGTTATTCCGGACTTCTATTTCTAACACTGCTATAGATGTGTCTGTGAATGGCTGGGGAAGAATGTTTTAATTACTCGTGAAGCTGTTTGTGTTTGATGTCTGGGAGTTTCAGAACAACTGATAACAACTAGTGACTGTTACGGGATACTATGCGGATCTTTGGTACCTGGTTAGGGGGGCCGAGAGATTAAGAGGAAGGAAAAAGAAGCTGAAGGACGGCTGGGAGACAAGTCTTGAAGAGAATGTTCTATAAACTTGGTATGGTGCCAAGTAAGTACAAAGGGGGAGAGGAAGACTACGAGCCTTCAGCATGAAAGACCCCTAGAGACCCCCAGAAGAGACCCCAGAGGAGACTGCGCATGCTCCAGTAGGAGAGACTGCACCCCGGAAGCTAATTTTAATAATCTATTTTTTTTAGAAGTAGTAATGAATATGTATTAGTCTAGGAGCATAAAAATCAGCTGCTTGATGTAACCGGTGTGCGTCCTGGTGGAGCGGAGACTCCCGGTGCACCCAGCGCTGTTTGCTTACCTCTATTCCTTTATATTCTTTCAATAAATCCTATTTTTTTATTTAATCCTAATTTAAATCCTGAGCCATTTATAACAAGGGTTAGGTTAACTTTAAGGTTTATGTTAAGTGTAAGTGTAAGGGTAACGGAGACAGTAAAGGTAAGGGTAAGGGGAATGGTAAGGTTAAGGCTACAAGTACGTGTTAGGGTATGGGTTATGGTAAGGGTAAGGGTTAGGGTAATGGTTAGGGTTAATTTTAGGGTTAGGGTGAGGGAAACATAAGGGTAAGTGTTAGGGTAATAGTTAAGGGTAAGGTTAAGGTTAAGAGTAAGTGTAAGTTTTAGGGTAAGGGTTAGGGTTAATGTAAGGGTCAGGGTAAGGGCTGGGGTAAAGTTTAGGGTTAGGGTTAGGTTAAGGGTAAGGATTAGGGTAAGGGTAAGGGTATGGATAAGGATAAGTGTAAGTGTTAGGGTAAGGGTAATGTTAAAGGTAACAGTAAGTGTAAGGAGAAGTGTTAGGGTAAGGGTAAGAGTAAGGGTATTGGAAACGGTAAGGGTGAGGGTTACAGTAAGGGTAAGTGTAAGGTTTAGATTTAGGCTAAGGGTAAGTGTAGCAGAAAGGGTAAGGTTTACTGTAAGGTTTAAGGTTTCAGCTTAGGTTAAGGGTAAGGGTAAGGGTAATTGTACGAGTAATTGCTAGGGTAAGTGTAAGCGTAAGTGTACATATAAGTGTTGATGTATGGCTTATGGTAAGGGTAAGGTCAAGGGTAAGGTTTATGTTAAGGGTAAGCGTAAGGGTAACGGATAGAATAAGGGTAAGTGTAACGGTTAAGTGTTAGGGTAATGGTTAGGGTTAATATTAGGATTAGGATGAGAAAAATGTAAGGTTAAGTACTAGCTTAAGGTTAAGGGTAAGGTTAAGGTTAAGAGTAAGTGTAAGGTTTAGGTTAAGGGTTAGGGTTAATGTAAGGTTCAGGGAAAGGTTTGGGGTAAGGTTTAGGGTTAGGTTCAGCTTAAGGGTAAGGGTTACGGTAAGTGTAAGTGTAAGGATAAGGTTAAGGTTTAGGCTTACGTTAAGGGTAAGGGTAATGCTTTGGTAAGGGTAAGAGTAAGGGTAAAGGTAAGGGTTACGGTAAGGGTACTGGTAGAAGTATGTGTTAGAGTACGGCTTATGGTAAGGGTACAAGTAGCTCCCCCCCCAGAGACAGGACCCAAAGGTGTACAACCAGTTCCCAACACCCCTGAGACACAGGCCCCAACCCCCCCCCAGACACAGGGCCCCAAATTCTACAAGCAGCTCCCAACCCCTGCCAGGCAGGCCCCCTACCCTATACAAGCAGCTCCCAACCCTCCCCCCACCCCCCGAGGGAGGCCCCCAAGCCCCCCACAAACACAGGCCCCTACAGTGTACAGGCAGCTCCCAGCCACCCCCAGATGCTGGCCCCAAAGTTGTACAAACAGCTCCCAGCCACCCTGCAGAAACAGATTCCTACATTGTACAAGCAGTTCCCAGCCCGCTAGACACAGGCCCTGACCCCCCACAGATGCAGGCCCCAAAGGTGTACAAGCAGCTCCCACCCCTCCCCCAGATGCTGGTCTCAACCCCACCCCCCCCCAAGAAGCAGGCCCCAAAGGTGTAGAGTCAGCTCCCAACCCCCTCAATGCTGGCCCCAAGGGTCTACAAGCAGCTCCCCCCTTGCCCCCAGATACCGGCCCCCAGACACAGACCCCAAAAGCCTAATCACAGGCCCTGAACTCTAGAGGCAGGCTCCAAAACCCAGGACAAAGCCCCAGTGGTTCGAGACAGGGCCCAAATCCCAGACACAGGCCCCAAACGCTAAACATATGCCAAAAAAAGTATTAGTGCTGGTGCCAAATGTTACAGACAGGCCCAAAAGCCCGAGATGCTCAAGGCTGAGACGTAACTTGGCTTTCTGAATTACTGGAAAGCAGCTTTCATTCTCAGATAATTGTGTGCAGGCTGATTAAGGAGGTATTGGGGAGGCAAGGACAATCCCCAGACAAGGACTGTATATCTCGAAACAAGACACTGGAACTCATGATAAGGAAGCGGCAGGCAGACAGAGAAACGAATGTAAGGACTATAAATCTCGAAACTGGACATTGGAATTCATTATAAAGATACAACAAACGGGAGAATTAGCAACAACCAGCTCTTGCAATTAAGAAACATGCCAATTCAGCAGATTCCTGACCAAAGGTGAAAAGTACACTGTGAGGAAGACTCGGGGTCTTCCTCCCAAAGACCCCTGCCCACGTCCCAAAGACCCCTGCCCACAATTCTTGGAAGGCTCTGCGCAGGCGCAAGGTGCCAAAAGGCTAATTAGCATGAGAAGCGAGGGAAGGCGGGGATAGGTAATGCATATGTCTAGGTGCTTGTAGAATATTGATAGATTGATTGTATAAATTCAAGACTGCTTTCTGCTTTGGGTATGCACGATAGGTGGAGAGATCCCCCGTGCATCCAGCGCTGCAATAAAGAATATACCACTGAAAGGAATTTCGGCTTCGATCTTTGAATCAATTTGGTGACCCAGACGGGACAACCTCTCTGCCGGACCGCAGGACCCGCAGGGAACAGGACTCCCTAGGGTACCCCCGGGATTTCCCGGAGGGACTCCTCGACTCACCGGATCACTGCGGAGGCAGACAAGGACCCCATCATTGTAAGTGAGTATATTCTTTATTCTGGTTTGGTTTTCTGGTAGACCGGTCATCTGGAACTGTCTGTAAGTCAGAAGGTGATGTTCTGCGAGGCAGTGTTTGGTATATACTTCGTGGTTAGCACCATAAGTACATGTTTGGGGACCTTAAGGAAGGAGCTCGCTTTAAGGTCCATCTGGAATTGTGTTGTCTATTTCGGTTTTCTGACTCATGGAGTATGGTATTTAACTCTGGTTATTGTTACTGCGATTTTGGCTATTTTCCTGGTGGTAATAGTAGGTTCGTGGCATTGTTATAAGAAAGATATCGTTACGGTGTTACACAGTTCGGTTTTCTGACTTATCGCATGTGGAATTTGACTCTGACTATTGTTACTGTGATTTTGGCAATATTGCTGGTAATAGTAGTTTTGTGACATCGCTACTGAAAGATATTGCGTGCCCTTATTTTTGTGAGTGATACGTTTTGTGATACGCTTTTGTAAGTAACGTGTATTCTGAAAGTGTAAACTGGAAAATGGGGGGGGCAAACAAGCAGTGAAATTTTAAAGAAAAGTGTGTTAGGCTGTGTTTTAAGTCACTGGAAGGATATTGGAGGATCTGCCGGTGGAAGTGTGAACAGGAAAACATTGATAAAATATCGTAATCAGTGGTGGCCGCTTTATAAGCTGGAATGTGGAGAAAAGTGGCCCCTAAATGGAACTTTAAACTCTAATATTTTGCTACAGTTAATGTTGTTTTTTGAGAAGCAGAACAGGATGAAATGTTGTATACTGATGTTTCAGCATCTTGGTGGGAGAAGGTACGGAATTAAGTTGGCCCCTGATTGAACCTTTGATGTTGGCATTAGAGAAGTCCAGGCTGGAGAAAGATAAAGGAAGTGTTAAAAGGGTTGTTGAAAGTGTTAAAGGTGTTTGAAGTTGAATGAGCAGGGAAAGAGGATGTAGGAATGTTAATAGTTGTGCCTCTGCCCGAGGCAGAGATCTTAAAATCATGGGTGTTAGCCCTTTAGGGCAAAGGGACCATGATCGGTCCGAGAGAGTTGTCACAGAAACAGAAAAGAGGTCAACTCTTAAAACAACCTGAGTTCATGTGCGAGCTCAGATTGCTGATGGGACCGTTCAGGGAACTGTGGACAATTGCATTCCCCTGACCGACCCCCACTAAGACCCGAATCGTCCTGAAAATTATGAACGGTTAAGTAAATACTAAAACCTGGATGAATTGGGAATTGAGAATATGCTTCCAACAAGGTCTAAAAGAAAGCCCTACGGAATTTTTGGACCAACTCTGAAATGTAATGAAAATAAATAAATAAATAAAACAAAACGGTTTGGACCTGGCTTTGGAGGACAAATTGACTAGCCTTTTCCTAGGGTAATCAACCCCTGATTTCAACAGGAATAACGGGGACCTGGGGAATCTACCCTAGCGGATCCTCCACTGGTTATAATGAAGCTAGGGGAGGAATGGAAGTGAAATTTCTTATTGCTATGGGGCAACGTATTCATTTCTAAATCAAGCATTAATGCCTTCACAGAATTATTATGTTAGGGTAAAAGGTGTGTCGTGGTTTAACCCGGCCGGCAGCTAAACACCACGCAGCTGTTCGCTCCCCCTCCCCCTCCCTCTCTGGGACAGGGGAGAGAAATGGAAAGTGAAGCCCGTGAGTTGAGATAAAGACAGTTTAATAAGACAAAATAATAATAATAATAATAATAATAATAATAATAATAATAATAATAATAATAATAATAATAATAATACAATGATGATAATAGTACCACTACTAATAATGTGTACAAACAAGTGATGCACAATGCAATTGCTCACCACCCGCTGACCGATGCCCAGCCTAACCCCGAGCAGTCCGGCCCCCTCCCCCTGGCTAGCCACCCCTATGTATTGTTTAGCCTGACGTAAGATGCTATGGAATACCCCTTTGGCTAGTTTGGGTCACCTGTCCTGGGTCTGTCCCCTCCCAGCTCTTACTGCACCCCCAGCCTGCCTGTTGGCAGGACAGAGCAAGAAGCTGAGATGTCCTTGGCTTGGTATAAGCACTGCTCTGCAACAATTAAAACATCGGGGTGTTATCAGCACTCTTCTCATCCTAAGCCAAAACATAGCATTCTACCAGCTACTAGGAAGAAAATTAACTCTGTTCTAACTGAAACCAGGACAAGGTGTAACCAAAAAGGCTTATTTTTGTGAACCTTTGAAGTACAAGTTAGGGAAACAATGGGGCATACACAGATTTTTATCTATGCCTAGCTCCTCATGGGCACTCTTAGGTAGAGATTTATTAGAGCAAGTAGGAGCAGAAATTGTCTTTGAAAAAGGGAAAATGGAATTAAGAAGAGGAGAAGAACAACTAATAAATGTGTTAAGCTTGGCACTAATACAAACTGACCCTAAAAGTGAAATACCTTTAGAGATCACAGATCAAGTATGTCCAGGAGTTTGGGCTACCGAAGTCCCTGGAAGAGCTAAAAATGTGACCTTAATAATTATTAAATTAAAGCCAGGAGAGACACCCGTTAAGGTTAAGTAATATCCTTTGAGGACAGAAGATAGGAAAGGAATTAAAGAGATAATTGATAAATTTTTACAGTATGGATTATTGCTTGAATGCGAATCAGAATACAATGCACCCATATTGCCAATTAAAAAGGCAGATGAAAAAGCTATAGGCTAGTTCAGGATTTGAGGGCCATAAATAAAATCACTGAGGATATACATCCAGTAGTGGCAAACCCTTATACTTTGCTGACTAAATTAAAGAATAGTCAAGTCTGGTTTACCGTACTGGATTTAAAAGATGCCTTCTTCTGCCTAGGCTTAGCCACAGAAAGCCAAAACCTATTCGCCTTTGAATGGGAAAATCCCGATTCAGGCAGAAAGACGCAGCTTACGTGGACATTACTACCTCAAGGATTCAAGAATAGCCCCACTATTTTTGGAAACCAATTAGCAAGGGAACTCGAAACATGGATACCTCCGGACACTGAAGGTGCTTTGTTACAATATGTAGATGATCTCTTAATAGCTACCGAGACTAAAGGCAGTTGTATTCAATGGACTATAAGTCGTCTTAATTTTCTGGGTTTAAATGGATCTCAAGTCTCTTGACAGAAAGTCCAGCTGGCTCAACAAAGTGTGACCTATCTGGGATTTGACATTTCGGAAGGACAACGAGAACTAGGAACTGAACATAAGGAAGTCATTTGCCGGACTCCAGAACCTCAAATGGTAAAGGAGCTACAAACCTTTTTAGGAATGACAGGTTGGTGTCGCCTTTGGATTTATAATGATGGACTATTGGTAAAGCCTCTATGTGAATTGATAAAGATTAACCAGTCAAAGTTAGTCTGGACTGAAGAAGCACAAAAAGTCTTTAAACAACTTAAACAAGAATTGATGATTTTGAAATATCAAGCAATATTGGTAGAACAGGACGACGTGGAAATTGTGATCATTAAGATTGTGAATCTAGCCTCTTTTCTTAGTGGTGCTCCGGCACAACCT
This sequence comes from Netta rufina, assembly GCF_964035555.1. NCBI lineage: Eukaryota > Metazoa > Chordata > Aves > Anseriformes > Anatidae > Netta > Netta rufina. The sequence continues at coordinate 390,997 of NC_140144.1, forward strand.
GTGATTCACGATTGTTTAGAAACTATAGAGACTGTGTATTCCAGCCGACCAGACCTTAAGGAGGAGCCCATGGAAGATGCGGAAGAAACTTGGTTCACGGATGGGAGCAGTTTTGTTACGCAAAGACAACGTAAAGCTGGATATGCTATAACAACTACTCAGCAGGTAATCGAGTCTAAGCCTTTACCCCCTGGAACATCAGCTCAAAAGGCAGAGATAGTTGCTCTCACGAGAGCATTGGAACTGGCAGCGGGAAAAAGGGTAAATATTTGGACAGATTCTAAATATACATTCGGCGTGGTACATGCTCATGGAGCAATTTGGAAAGACCATGGATTGCTGACCGCTCAGTGAAAACACAAAGTATGCTGAAGAAATTTTAAAATTGTTAGAGGCTGTAAAACAACCAGAAAAGGTAGCTATCATGCATTGTCAGGGACACCAAAAGGGGAACACCGATTTTGAAATTGGAAAATCGATTGGCAGAGGCTAAGCAGGCAGCTGAAATAACTGAGGTGAAGGCATTGTCTTTGATACCAGACGGTAAAATCCAAACTATATCCAAATTATACAAAAGAAGACTTAAAATTAATTGAAGATTTGAAAGGTAAAATGAAACCAGATGGATGAGTATATTTAAAAGAGAAGCACATAGTAATACCCTCTAGTTTGACATGGCCCATAGTTCTTACAGAACACAATGAAACGCATTGGGGAGCTGGCACACTGCATAAGAGCCTGAGTCAGACATTAGTGGGACGATATGATAAAACAAGTAACTCAACAATGTAGCATTTGCTTACACAATAACCCCAATACCAAGGATAGAATAAAATTTGGAATAATCGGTAAAGGAAATTATTCGGGGCAACAGTGGCAAATTGATTTTTCAGAACTCCCTAGAAAAGGGGGGTATCATTATTTACTGGTTCTGACTGACACGTTTTCAGGAAGGCCTGAAGCCTTTCCCTGTCGAACAAACAAAGCAAGAGAAGCGGTTAAAGTCTTGTTAAATGAAATAATACCATGCTTTGGGATTCTAGTAGCAATGTCTTCTGGTAGAGTTTCACATTTTTGTGCACAAGTGGTAGAACAGATAAGTAAGATTCTAAAGATAGCTTGGCAACTGCATACTCCTTATAGACCACAGGCAAGTGGACAGGTAGAAAAAATGAACCATTTAATTAAACAATAAATAGCTAAAATTGGATAAGAAGCTAATTTGTCATGGCCTCAATCCCTCCCTTTAGCATTACTTGGAATTAGAGTTAAACCTAGAATAAAAGGAAATTTGAGTCCCTTCAAAATCTTATATGCAAGGCCATAGCAATTTCTATTTAGTGGAGAGGACCTAACGCAGTTAGGATCAGAATATTTATATGCTCATATAACTGAACTTCAGAAACAATTAAATAAAGTACATAAATTTGTTTTAGGGACCAGGGCTAGAGGGTTGGATCAACCAATCCACCCCTTTAGGCTCGGGGATTATATATCCTGGTTACAGGCTCTTCAGGAGGGACAGGCAGGGTAGGCGAGGTGGTGGGGTGGCGATGTATGTGAAGCAGGGGCTGGACTGTGTGGAACTTCAGGTCGGCGGTGGCAAAGTTGAGAGCCTCTGGGTAAGGATGAAGGGACGAACAAATAAAGGGGATGTCGTTGTGGGAGTCTATTACAGACCGCCTGGCCAGGACGATAGCGCCGATAAATTATTCTTTACAGAACTAAGAGAGGCCTCGAGATTAACTCCCCTTGTCCTTATGGGGGACTTCAACTTGCCGGACGTTAACTGGGAGTGCCACACGGCTGACACGAGCAAGTCCAGGAGGTTCATGAAGCACCTAGATGATAACTTCTTGGTGCAGGTGCTAACGGAGCCAGCTAGGAAAGGTGCCCTCGTAGACCTGTTGCTAGAAAACAGAGAGGGTCTGGTGGGAGATGTGGTGATTGGTGGCCGCCTCGGTCATAGCGACCATGAAGTGGTTGAGTTCAAAATTTATGGTGACAGAAGGAAAAGTGCCACCAAAACCTCATCCCTAGATATGGGGAAAGCGGACTTCAGGCTGCTCAGGGAACTAGTCAGCAAGGTCCCCTGGGAAACTGCTCTTGAAGGCCTCGATGTCCACCAGTGCTGGTCACTCTTTAAGCGATGCCTCCTAGAAGCACAAGATAAGGCAATTCCAAAATATCGCAAGTCAGGCAGGCGGGGAAGGAGGCCGGCGTGGCTGACCAGGAATGTTCTAATGGAGATTAGGCGGAAACAGAGAGTGTTTCGCTACTGGAAGGAGGGCCAGGCGTCATGGAAAGAATACAGGGATGCTGTTCGTGTTTGTAGGGAGAAAGTTCGAGTGGCCAAAGCACAGCTAGAGTTGAAGCTGGCTGTGTCTGTGACAGAAAATAAAAAGGTTTTTTTTTTAGATATGTAAATGGAAAAAGGAGAACTAAAGAATACATAGGGCCGCTCCTTGATAGGGAAGGTCTCCTCACAGACGATGACGTAGGCAAAGCAGAGACGCTTAACGCCTTCTTTGCCTCTGTCTTCAATGCCGATGATGGGCTTCGGGACCCAGGGTGTCCTGAGCTGGAGGGCCGGGACGGTGGGGATGACAAACTCCCAACTGACCCTGAACGTGTGCGGGATTTGCTACTCCACCTGGATCCCTACAAGTCCATGGGTCCGGATGGGATTCATCGCCGGGTGCTGAAAGAGCTGGCGGATGTCATCGCGGAACCTCTTTCAATTATTTTTCAACGATCCTGGGAATTTGGAGAGGTCCCGGTAGACTGGAAGCTGGCAAATGTTGTGCCAATTTTCAAGAAGGGTCAGAAAGAAGACCCTAGCAATTACAGGCCTGTCAGTCTCACGTCAGTGCCTGGTAAAGTCATGGAGAAGTTGGTTCTCGGTCTTATTGAAGCGCACCTGGGGGACAAAGCAGTCATTGGTCCCAGCTAGCATGGGTTTGTGAAGGGTAGGTCCTGCCTAACTAACCTGATTTCCTTTTATGATAAGATCACCCGTATGGTGGACCAAGGGAAACCAGCTGATGTGATTTTTTTGGATTTCAGCAAGGCTTTTGACACGGTTTCCCATAGGATCCTACTGGACAAAATGTCCACCATACAGCTAAATAAAAACATCATACGATGGGTGAGCAATTGGCTAACGGGCAGGGCCCAAAGGGTTATGGTAAATGGGGCTGCGTCAGGCTGGCGGGCGGTCACCAGTGGGGTCCCTCAAGGCTCCATTTTAGGGCCGATACTTTTCAATATTTTTGTAAACGATCTGGATGTAGGAATAGAGGGTATTTTGAGTAAGTTTGCTGATGACACCAAACTTGGAGGAGTTGTGGACTCAAATGAGGGCGTAAAGGCCTTATAGAGGGATCTGGACAGGTTGGAGAGCTGGGCGATCACCAACCGCATGAAGTTCAATAAGAGCAAGTGCTGGGTCCTGCACCTGGGACGGGGAAACCCTGGCTGCATGTACAGACTGGGCGATGAGACGCTGGAGAGCAGCCCCACAGAGAGGGATCTGGGGGTTGTGGTTGACAGCAAGTTGAATATGAGCCAGCAGTGTGCCCTGGCAGCCAGGAGGGCCAACCGTGTCCTGGGGTGCATCAAGCACGGCATCGCTAGTAGGTCAAGGGAGGTGATTGTCCCGCTCTACTCTGCGCTGGTGCGGCCTCACCTCGAGTACTGTGTGCAGTTCTGGGCACCACAGTATAAAAAGGACATGAAACTGTTGGAAAGTGTCCAGAGGAGGGCTACGAAGATGGTGAAAGGCCTGGAGGGGAAGACGTACGAGGAACGGCTGAGGTCACTGGGCCTGTTCAGCCTGGAGAAGAGGAGGCTGAGGGGAGACCTCATCACAGTCTACAACTTCCTCGTAAGGGGGTGTCGAGAGGCAGGAGACCTTTTCTCCATTAACACTAGTGACAGGACCTGCGGGAACGGGGTTAAGCTGAGGCAGGGGAAATTTAGGCTGGACGTCAGGAGGGGGTTCTTCACAGAGAGGGTGGTTGCACACTGGAACAGGCTCCCCAGGGAAGTGGTCACTGCACCGAGCCTGTCTGAATTTAAGAAGAGATTGGACTGTGAACTTAGGCACATGGTCTGAACTTCTGGGTTGACCTGTGCGGTGTCAAGAGTTGGACTTGATGATCCTTAAGGGTCCCTTCCAACTCAGGATATTCTATGATTCTATGATTCTATATATATAAAGACTTTTTCAGGACAACCCGTACAGGAAAAATGGAAGGAAAGTGGATGGGACCATACCAAGTATTACTGACAACACACACCACCATTAAGATTAAGAAGCAAGCAGCTTGGATCCACAATTCAAGGGTGAAGAAGGCCCCGGCGAGGATATGGACCGCCACTCCAATTGGACCAACAAAATTACTGTTTTCCAGATCCTAATGATTGCAGGGGTGCGGTTCTCGGATTTGGGGTGGGCAACTTGGGATGAGAACTTACACCTGACCTTAATACAAACAATTTCTCAAGTAACTCATAAGACGAACTGTTGGATATGCACCCATGTGCCACAGCATGGGAATAAGGGTGTATCGTTAATTGGGATTCCCTTGCCTGCAAACTTATCTTGGACTAATTTGTGGGAAAACACATCTTGGGGTCGAAAATATTAAGCAGTTTTGGAACTAGAAGTGAGTAGCTTCGTGCCGTTAGAATCCTATTATGTATGTGTACAAAGGTGTAACCCGCCTAAGGGTATAGGAAAAGAGCATTGTATAAATACGGATACTACTTCTGTGGGAAATCAGACATCTTGTAATTGAACAATTGATATTAGTACGACTAGCGGCTGGGCAAATTCAACCAGCTGGACGGTTCCAGAAGGAAAAGGGTGCTATTGGCTATGCAATGATACAGCCCGTAAGGTCTTGCCTGAGAATTGGAAGGGAACTTGCACTCTTGGAGCGGTAGTCCCCAATATGACAGTACATGATGTAGTGCCTCGAGGTTACTTGAGAAATCATATCCGGAGAATCAGATGAAAAATTAACAATCCATTGGTAGAGAGACACACCCCTTTTCATAGTTTTGTGCGATGGTTTATCCCATGCTTAGGAGTGAGTGAATTGGAAAAGGCAATAGTTAATATTTCTGCAATTATAGAGAAGTTAGAAAACAAAATTCTGGATGCTATAAAGGCTCAACAAGAAGAGATATCTAGTTTATCACAGGTCGTATTACCAAATCGGATGGCCCTAGACTTGTTACTGGCCACTCAAGGGGGAGTCTGTACAGTAATAAACACAAGTTGTTGTATGTATGTAGATCAGAGTGGAAGGATCTCTACCGACCTGGAAGAAATATGGAAGCAGACAAGGATCCTCCATGAGATCAGTAAAGATGATCTTTCATGGAGTTTTAGTGAACTATGGAATAAGTGAACCTCCTGGTTGCCCAATTTCCAATGGTTGAAACAAGTATTCATTGCTCTAATCGTATTAGTAGTGTTAGGAATATTTGTGTGCATGTTGTTTAGATGCCTGCTTTGTTGTGTTACTGTAAATAATGAAAGTATCGGATGCAAAAGAATTTGCATGGGAAAAGAAAAGGGGGGATTGATTAAGGAGGTATTGGGGAGGCAAGGACAATCCCCAGACAAGGACTGTATATCTCGAAACAAGACACTGGAACTCATGATAAGGAAGCGGCAGGCGGACAGAGAAACGAATGTAAGGACTATAACTCTCGAAACTGGACATTGGAATTCATTATAAAGATACAACAAACGGGAGAATTAGCAACAACCAGCTCTTGCAATTAAGAAACATGCCAATTCAGCAGATTCCTGACCAAAGGTGAAAAGTACACTGTGAGGAAGACTCGGGGTCTTCCTCCCAAAGACCCCTGCCCACGTCCCAAAGACCCCTGCCCACAATTCTTGGAAGGCTCTGCGCAGGCGCAAGGTGCCAAAAGGCTAATTAGCATGAGAAGCGAGGGAAGGCGGGGATAGGTAATGCATATGTCTAGGTGCTTGTAGAATATTGATAGATTGATTGTATAAATTCAAGACTGCTTTCTGCTTTGGGTATGCACGATAGGTGGAGAGATCCCCCGTGCATCCAGCGCTGCAATAAAGAATATACCACTTAAAGGAATTTCGGCTTCGATCTTTGAATCAATTTGGCGACCCAGATGGGACAACCTCTCTGCCGGACCGCAGGACCCGCTGGGAACAGGACTCCCTAGGGTACCCCCGGGATTTCCCGGAGGGACTCCTCGACTCACCGGATCACTGCGGAGGCAGACAAGGACCCCATCATTGTAAGTGAGTATATTCTTTATTCTGGTTTGGTTTTCTGGTAGACCGGTCATCTGGAACTGTCTGTAAGTCAGAAGGTGATGTTCTGCGAGGCAGTGTTTGGTATATACTTTGTGGTTAGCACCATAAGTACATGTTTGGGGACCTTAAGGAAGGAGCTCGCTTTAAGGTCCATCTGGAATTGTGTTGTCTATTTCGGTTTTCTGACTCATGGAGTATGGTATTTAACTCTGGTTATTGTTACTGCGATTTTGGCTATTTTCCTGGTGGTAATAGTAGGTTCGTGGCATTGTTATAAGAAAGATATCGTTACGGTGTTACACAGTTCGGTTTTCTGACTTATCGCATGTGGAATTTGACTCTGACTATTGTTACTGTGATTTTGGCAATATTGCTGGTAATAGTAGTTTTGTGACATCGCTACTGAAAGATATTGCGTGCCCTTATTTTTGTGAGTGATACGTTTTGTGATACGCTTTTGTAAGTAACGTGTATTCTGAAAGTGTAAACTGGAAAATGGGGGGGGGCAAACAAGCAGTGAAATTTTAAAGAAAAGTGTGTTAGGCTGTGTTTTAAGTCACTGGAAGGATATTGGAGGATCTGCCGGTGGAAGTGTGAACAGGAAAACATTGATAAAATATCGTAATCAGTGGTGGCCGCTTTATAAGCTGGAATGTGGAGAAAAGTGGCCCCTAAATGGAACTTTAAACTCTAATATTTTGCTACAGTTAATGTTGTTTTTTGAGAAGCAGAACAGGATGAAATGTTGTATACTGATGTTTCAGCATCTTGGTGGGAAAAGGTACGGAATTAAGTTGGCCCCTGACTGAACCTTTGATGTTGGCATTAGAGAAGTCCAGGCTGGAGAAAGATAAAGGAAGTGTTAAAAGGGTTGTTGAAAGTGTTAAAGGTGTTTGAAGTTGAATGAGCAGGGAAAGAGGATGTAGGAATGTTAATAGTTCTGCCTCTGCCCGAGGCAGAGATCTTAAAATCATGGGTGTTAGCCCTTTAGGGCAAAGGGACCATGATCGGTCCGGTCCGAGAGAGTTATCACAGAAACAGAAAAGCAGTCAACTCTTAAAACAACCTGAGTTCATGTGCGAGCTCGGATTGCTGATGGAACCGTTCAGGGAACTGTGGACAATTGCATTCCCCTGACCGACCCCCACTAAGACCCGAATCATCCTGAAAATTATGAACGGTTAAGTAAATACTAAAACCTGGATGAATTGGGAATTGAGAATATGCTTCCAACAAGGTCTAAAAGAAAGCCCTACGGAATTTTTGGACCAACTCCGAAATGTAATGAAAATTAATAAATAAATAAATACATAAATAAATAAAACAAAACGGTTTGGACCTGGCTTTGGAGGACAAATTGACTAGCCTTTTCCTAGGGTAATCGACCCCTGATTTCAACAGGAATAACGGAGACCTGGGGAATCTACCCTAGCGGATCCCCCACTGGCTATAATGAAGCTAGGGGAGGAATGGAAGTGAAATTTCTTATTGCTATGGGGCAACGTATTCAGTTCTAAATCAAGCATTAATGCCTTCACAGAATTATTATGTTAGGGTAAAAGGTGTGTCGTGGTTTAACCTGGCCGGCAGCTAAACACCACGCAGCTGTTCGCTCCCCCTCCCCCTCCCTCTCTGGGACGGGGGAGAGAAATGGAAAGTGAAGCCCGTGAGTTGAGATAAAGACAGTTTAATAAGACAAAATAATAATAATAATAATAATAATAATAATAATAATAATAATAATAATAATAATAATAATAATAATACAATGATGATAATAGTACCACTACTAATAATGTGTACAAACAAGTGATGCACAATGCAATTGCTCACCACCCGCTGACCGATGCCCAGCCTAACCCCGAGCAGTCTGGCCCCCTCCCCCTGGCTAGCCACCCCTATGTATTGTTTAGCCTGACGTCAGATGCTATGGAATACCCCTTTGGCTAGTTTGGGTCACCTATCCTGGGTGTGTCCCCTCCCAGCTCTTACTGCACCGCCAGCCTGCCTGTTGGCAGGACAGAGCAAGAAGCTGAGATGTCCTTGGCTTGGTATAAGCACTGCTCTGCAACAATTAAAACATCGGGGTGTTATCAGCACTCTTCTCATCCTAAGCCAAAACATAGCATTCTACCAGCTACTAGGAAGAAAATTAACTCTGTTCTAACTGAAACCAGGACAAGGTGTAACCGAAAAGGCTTATTTTTGTGAACCTTTGAAGTACAAGTTAGGGAAACAATGGGGCATACACAGATTTTTATCTATGCCTAGCTCCTCATGGGCACTCTTAGGTAGAGATTTATTAGAGCAAGTAGGAGCAGAAATTGTCTTTGAAAAAGGGAAAATGGAATTAAGAAGAGGAGAAGAACAACTAATAAATGTGTTAAGCTTGGCACTAATACAAACTGACCCTAAAAGTGAAATACCTTTAGAGATCACAGATCAAGTATGTCCAGGAGTTTGGGCTACCGAAGTCCCTGGAAGAGCTAAAACTGTGACCTTAATAATTATTAAATTAAAGCCAGGAGAGACACCCGTTAAGGTTAAGTAATATCCTTTGAGGATAGAAGATAGGAAAGGAATTAAAGAGATAATTGATAAATTTTTACAGTATGGATTATTGCTTGAATGCGAATCAGAATACAATGCACCCATATTGCCAATTAAAAAGGCAGATGAAAAAGCTATAGGCTAGTTCAGGATTTGAGGGCCATAAATAAAATCACTGAGGATATACATCCAGTAGTGGCAAACCCTTATACTTTGCTGACTAAATTAAAGAATAGTCAAGTCTGGTTTACCGTACTGGATTTAAAAGATGCCTTCTTCTGCCTAGGCTTAGCCACGGAAAGCCAAAACCTATTCGCCTTTGAATGGGAAAATCCCGATTCAGGCAGAAAGACGCAGCTTACGTGGACATTACTACCTCAAGGATTCAAGAATAGCCCCACTATTTTTGGAAACCAATTAGCAAGGGAACTCGAAACATGGATACCTCCGGACACTGAAGGTGCTTTGTTACAATATGTAGATGATCTCTTAATAGCTACCGAGACTAAAGGCAGTTGTATTCAATGGACTATAAGTCGTCTTAATTTTCTGGGTTTAAATGGATCTCAAGTCTCTTGACAGAAAGTCCAGCTGGCTCAACAAAGTGTGACCTATCTGGGATTTGACATTTCGGAAGGACAACGAGAACTAGGAACTGAACATAAGGAAGTCATTTGCCGGACTCCAGAACCTCAAATGGTAAAGGAGCTACAAACCTTTTTAGGAATGACAGGTTGGTGTCGCCTTTGGATTTATAATGATGGACTATTGGTAAAGCCTCTATGTGAATTGATAAAGATTAACCAGTCAAAGTCAGTCTGGACTGGAGAAGCACAAAAAGTCTTTAAACAACTTAAACAAGAATTGATGATTTTGAAACATCAAGCAATATTGGTAGAACAGGACGACGTGGAAATTGTGATCATTAAGATTGTGAATCTAGCCTCTTTTCTTAGTGGTGCTCCGGCACAACCTGTGATTCACGATTGTTTAGAAACTATAGAGACTGTGTATCCCAGCCGACCAGACCTTAAGGAGGAGCCCATGGAAGATGCGGAAGAAACTTGGTTCACGGATGGGAGCAGTTTTGTTACACAAAGACAACGTAAAGCTGGATATGCTATAACAACTACTCAGCAGGTAATCGAGTCTAAGCCTTTACCCCCTGGAACATCAGCTCAAAAGGCGGAGATAGTTGCTCTCACGAGAGCATTGGAACTGGCAGCGGGAAAAAAGGGTAAATATTTGGACAGATTCTAAATATACATTCGGCGTGGTACATGCTCATGGAGCAATTTGGAAAGACCATGGATTGCTGACCGCTCAGTGAAAACACAAAGTATGCTGAAGAAATTTTAAAATTGTTAGAGGCTGTAAAACAACCAGAAAAGGTAGCTATCATGCATTGTCAAGGGACACCAAAAGGGGAACACCGATTTTGAAATTGGAAAATCGATTGGCAGAGGCTAAGCAGGCAGCTGAAATAACTGAGGTGAAGGCATTGTCTTTGCTACCAGACGGTAAAATCCAAACTATATCCAAATTATACAAAAGAAGACTTAAAATTAATTGAAGATTTGAAAGGTAAAATGAAACCAGATGGATGAGTATATTTAAAAGAGAAGCACATAGTAATACCCTCTAGTTTGACATGGCCCATAGTTCTTACAGAACACAATAAAACGCACTGGGGAGCTGGCACACTGCATAAGAGCCTGAGTCAGACATTAGGGGGACGATATGATAAAACAAGTAACTCAACAATGTAGCATTTGCTTACACAATAACCCCAATACCAAGGATAGAATAAAATTTGGAATAATCGGTAAAGGAAATTATTCGGGGCAACAGTGGCAAATTGATTTTTCAGAACTCCCTAGGAAAGGGGGGTATCATTATTTACTGGTTCTGACTGACACGTTTTCAGGAAGGCCTGAAGCCTTTCCCTGTCGAACAAACAAAGCAAGAGAAGCGGTTAAAGTCTTGTTAAATGAAATAATACCATGCTTTGGGATTCTAGTAGCAATGTCTTCTGATAGAGTTTCACATTTTTGTGCACAAGTGGTAGAACAGATAAGTAAGATTCTAAAGATAGCTTGGCAACTGCATACTCCTTATAGACCACAGGCAAGTGGACAGGTAGAAAAAATGAACCATTTAATTAAACAATAAATAGCTAAAATTGGATAAGAAGCTAATTTGTCATGGCCTCAATCCCTCCCTTTAGCATTACTTGGAATTAGAGTTAAACCTAGAATAAAAGGAAATTTGAGTCCCTTCAAAATCTTATATGCAAGGCCATAGCAATTTCTATTTAGTGGAGAGGACCTAACGCAGTTAGGATCAGAATATTTATATGCTTATATAACTGAACTTCAGAAACAATTAAATAAAGTACATACATTTGTTTTAGGGACCAGGGCTAGAGGGTTGGATCAACCAATCCACCCCTTTAAGCTCGGGGATTATATATATATAAAGACTTTTTCAGGACAACCCGTGCAGGAAAAATGGAAGGAAAGTGGATGGGACCATACCAAGTATTACTGACAACACACACCGCCATGAAGATTAAGAAGCAAGCAGCTTGGATCCACAATTCAAGGGTGAAGAAGGCCCCGGCGAGGATATGGACCACCACTCCAATTGGACCAACAAAATTACGGTTTTCCAGATCCTAATGATTGCAGGGGTGCGGTTCTCGGATTTGGGGTGGGCAACTTGGGATGAGAACTTACACCTGACCTTAATACAAACAATTTCTCAAGTAACTCAGAAGACGAACTGTTGGGTATGCACCCATGTGCCACAGCATGGGAATAAGGGTGTATCGTTAATTGGGATTCCCTTGCCTGCAAACTTATCTTGGACTAATTTGTGGGAAAACACATCTTGGGGTCGAAAATATTAAGCAGTTTTGGAACTAGAAGTGAGTAGCTTCGTGCCGTTAGAATCCTATTATGTATGTGTACAAAGGTGTAACCCGCCTAAGGGTATAGGAAAAGAGCATTGTATAAATACGGATACTACTTCTGTGGGAAATCAGACATCTTGTAATTGAACAATTGATATTAGTACGACTAGTGGCTGGGCAAATTCAACCAGCTGGACGGTTCCAGAAGGAAAAGGGTGCTATTGGCTATGCAATGATACAGCCCGTAAGGTCTTGCCTGAGAATTGGAAGGGAACTTGCACTCTTGGAGCGGTAGTCCCCAATATGACAGTACATGATGTAGTGCCTCGAGGTTACTTGAGAAATCATATCCGGAGAATCAGATGAAAAATTAACAATCCATTGGTAGAGAGACACACCGCTTTTCATAGTTTTGTGCGATGGTTTATCCCATGCTTAGGAGTGAGTGAATTGGAAAAGGCAATAGTTAATATTTCTGCAATTATAGAGAAGTTAGAAAACAAAATTCTGGATGCTATAAAGGCTCAACAAGAAGAGATATCTAGTTTATCACAGGTAGTATTACAAAATCGGATGGCCCTAGACTTGTTACTGGCCACTCAAGGGGGAGTCTGTACAGTAATAAACACAAGTTGTTGTATGTATGTAGATCAGAGTGGAAGGATCTCTACCGACCTGGAAGAAATATGGAAGCAGACAAGGATCCTCCATGAGATCAGTAAAGATGATCTTTCATGGAGTTTTAGTGAACTATGGAATAAGTGAACCTCCTGGTTGCCCAATTTCCAATGGTTGAAACAAGTATTCATTGCTCTAATCGTATTAGTAGTGTTAGGAATATTTGTGTGCATGTTGTTTAGATGCCTGCTTTGTTGTGTTACTGTAAATAATGAAAGTATCGGATGCAAAAGAATTTGCATGGGAAAAGAAAAGGGGGGATTGATTAAGGAGGTATTGGGGAGGCAAGGACAATCCCCAGACAAGGACTGTATATCTCGAAACAAGACACTGGAACTCATGATAAGGAAGCGGCAGGCGGACAGAGAAACGAATGTAAGGACTATAACTCTCGAAACTGGACATTGGAATTCATTATAAAGATACAACAAACGGGAGAATTAGCAACAACCAGCTCTTGCAATTAAGAAACATGCCAATTCAGCAGATTCCTGACCAAAGGTGAAAAGTACACTGTGAGGAAGACTCGGGGTCTTCCTCCCAAAGACCCCTGCCCACGTCCCAAAGACCCCTGCCCACAATTCTTGGAAGGCTCTGCGCAGGCGCAAGGTGCCAAAAGGCTAATTAGCATGAGAAGCGAGGGAAGGCGGGGATAGGTAATGCATATGTCTAGGTGCTTGTAGAATATTGATAGATTGATTGTATAAATTCAAGACTGCTTTCTGCTTTGGGTATGCACGATAGGTGGAGAGATCCCCCGTGCATCCAGCGCTGCAATAAAGAATATACCACTGAAAGGAATTTCGGCTTCGATCTTTGAATCAATTTGGCGACCCAGATGGGACAACCTCTCTGCCGGACCGCAGGACCCGCTGGGAACAGGACTCCCTAGGGTACCCCCGGGATTTCCCGGAGGGACTCCTCGACTCACCGGATCACTGCGGAGGCAGACAAGGACCCCATCATTGTAAGTGAGTATATTCTTTATTGTGGTTTGGTTTTCTGGTAGACCGGTCATCTGGAACTGTCTGTAAGTCAGAAGGTGATCTTCTGCGAGGCAGTGTTTGGTATATACTTTGTGGTTAGCACCATAAGTACATGTTTGGGGACCTTAAGGAAGGAGCTCGCTTTAAGGTCCATCTGGAATTGTGTTGTCTATTTCGGTTTTCTGACTCATGGAGTATGGTATTTAACTCGGGTTATTGTTACTGCAATTTTGGCTATTTTCCTGGTGGTAATAGTAGGTTCGTGGCATTGTTATAAGAAAGATATCGTTACGGTGTTACACAGTTCGGTTTTCTGACTTATCGCATGTGGAATTTGACTCTGACTATTGTTACTGTGATTTTGGCAATATTGCTGGTAATAGTAGTTTTGTGACATCGCTACTGAAAGATATTGCGTGCCCGTATTTTTGTGAGTGATACGGTTTGTGATACGCTTTTGTAAGTAACGTGTATTCTGAAAGTGTAAACTGGAAAATGGGGGGGGCAAACAAGCAGTGAAATTTTAAAGAAAAGTGTGTTAGGCTGTGTTTTAAGTCACTGGAAGGATATTGGAGGGTCTGCCGGTGGAAGTTTGAACAGGAAAACATTGATAAAATATCGTAATCAGTGGTGGCCGCTTTATAAGCTGGAATGTGGAGAAAAGTGGCCCCTAAATGGAACTTTAAACTCTAATATTTTGCTACAGTTAATGTTGTTTTTTGAGAAGCAGAACAGGATGAAATGTTGTATACTGATGTTTCAGCATCTTGGTGGGAAAAGGTACGGAATTAAGTTGGCCCCTGACTGAACCTTTGATGTTGGCATTAGAGAAGTCCAGGCTGGAGAAAGATAAAGGAAGTGTTAAAAGGGTTGTTGAAAGTGTTAAAGGTGTTTGAAGTTGAATGAGCAGGGAAAGAGGATGTAGGAATGTTAATAGTTCTGCCTCTGCCCGAGGCAGAGATCTTAAAATCATGGGTGTTAGCCCTTTAGGGCAAAGGGACCATGATTGGTCCGGTCCGAGAGAGTTGTCACAGAAACAGAAAAGCAGTCAACTCTTAAAACAACCTGAGTTCATGTGCGAGCTCAGATTGCTGATGGGACCGTTCAGGGAACTGTGGACAATTGCATTCCCCTGACCGACCCCCACTAAGACCCGAATCATCCTGAAAATTATGAACGGTTAAGTAAATACTAAAACCTGGATGAATTGGGAATTGAGAATATGCTTCCAACAAGGTCTAAAAGAAAGCCCTACGGAATTTTTGGACCAACTCTGAAATGTAATGAAAATAAATAAATAAATAAATAAATAAAACAAAACGGTTTGGACCTGGCTTTGGAGGACAAATTGACTAGCCTTTTCCTAGGGTAATCAACCCCTGATTTCAACAGGAATAACGGGGACCTGGGGAATCTACCCTAGCGGATCCTCCACTGGTTATAATGAAGCTAGGGGAGGAATGGAAGTGAAATTTCTTATTGCTATGGGGCAACGTATTCAGTTCTAAATCAAGCATTAATGCCTTCACAGAATTATTATGTTAGGGTAAAAGGTGTGTCGTGGTTTAACCCGGCCGGCAGCTAAACACCACGCAGCTGTTTGCTCCCCCTCCCCCTCCCTCTCTGGGACGGGGGAGAGAAATGGAAAGTGAAGCCTGTAAGTTAAAAACAGTTTAATAAGACAAAATAATAATAATAATAATAATAATAATAATAATAATAATAATAATAATAATAATAATAATAATAATACAATGATGATAATAGTACCACTATTAATAATGTGTACAAACAAGTGATGCACAATGCAATTGCTCACCACCCGCTGACCGATGCCCAGCCTAACCCCGAGCAGTCCGGCCCCCTCCCCCTGGCTAGCCACCCCTATGTATTGTTTAGCCTGACGTCAGATGCTATGGAATACCCCTTTGGCTAGTTTGGGTCACCTGTCCTGGGTGTGTCCCCTCCCAGCTCTTACTGCACCCCCAGCCTGCCTGTTGGCAGGACAGAGCAAGAAGCTGAGATGTCCTTGGCTTGGTATAAGCATTGCTCTGCAACAATTAAAACATCGGGGTGTTATCAGCACTCTTCTCATCCTAAGCCAAAACATAGCATTCTACCAGCTACTAGGAAGAAAATTAACTCTGTTCTAACTGAAACCAGGACAAGGTGTAACCGAAAAGGCTTATTTTTGTGAACCTTTGAAGTACAAGTTAGGGAAACAATGGGGCATACACAGATTTTTATCTATGCCTAGCTCCTCATGGGCACTCTTAGGTAGAGATTTATTAGAGCAAGTAGGAGCAGAAATTGTCTTTGAAAAAGGGAAAATGGAATTAAGAAGAGGAGAAGAACAACTAATAAATGTGTTAAGCTTGGCACTAATACAAACTGACCCTAAAAGTGAAATACCTTTAGAGATCACAGATCAAGTATGTCCAGGAGTTTGGGCTACCGAAGTCCCTGGAAGAGCTAAAAATGTGACCTTAATAATTATTAAATTAAAGCCAGGAGAGACACCCGTTAAGGTTAAGTAATATCCTTTGAGGATAGAAGATAGGAAAGGAATTAAAGAGATAATTGATAAATTTTTACAGTATGGATTATTGCTTGAATGCGAATCAGAATACAATGCACCCATATTGCCAATTAAAAAGGCAGATGAAAAAGCTATAGGCTAGTTCAGGATTTAAGGGCCATAAATAAAATCACTGAGGATATACATCCAGTAGTGGCAAACCCTTATACTTTGCTGACTAAATTAAAGAATAGTCAAGTCTGGTTTACCGTACTGGATTTAAAAGATGCCTTCTTCTGCCTAGGCTTAACCACAGAAAGCCAAAACCTATTTGCCTTTGAATGGGAAAATCCCGATTCAGGCAGAAAGACGCAGCTTACGTGGACATTACTACCTCAAGGATTCAAGAATAGCCCCACTATTTTTGGAAACCAATTAGCAAGGGAACTCGAAACATGGATACCTCCGGACACTGAAGGTGCTTTGTTACAATATGTAGATGATCTCTTAATAGCTACCGAGACTAAAGGCAGTTGTATTCAATGGACTATAAGTCGTCTTAATTTTCTGGGTTTAAATGGATATCAAGTCTCTTGACAGAAAGTCCAGCTGGCTCAACAAAGTGTGACCTATCTGGGATTTGAAATTTCGGAAGGACAGCGAGAACTAGGAACTGAACATAAGGAAGTCATTTGCCGGACTCCAGAACCTCAAATGGTAAAGGAGCTACAAACCTTTTTAGGAATGACAGGTTGGTGTCGCCTTTGGATTTATAATGATGGACTATTGGTAAAGCCTCTATGTGAATTGATAAAGATTAACCAGTCAAAGTTAGTCTGGACTGAAGAAGCACAAAAAGTCTTTAAACAACTTAAACAAGAATTGATGATTTTGAAATATCAAGCAATATTGGTAGAACAGGACGACGTGGAAATTGTGATCATTAAGATTGTGAATCTAGCCTCTTTTCTTAGTGGTGCTCCGGCACAACCTGTGATTCACGATTGTTTAGAAACTATAGAGACTGTGTATTCCAGCCGACCAGACCTTAAGGAGGAGCCCATGGAAGATGCGGAAGAAACTTGGTTCACGGATGGGAGCAGTTTTGTTACGCAAAGACAACGTAAAGCTGGATATGCTATAACAACTACTCAGCAGGTAATCGAGTCTAAGCCTTTACCCCCTGGAACATCAGCTCAAAAGGCGGAGATAGTTGCTCTCACGAGAGCATTGGAACTGGCAGCGGGAAAAAGGGTAAATATTTGGACAGATTCTAAATATACATTCGGCGTGGTACATGCTCATGGAGCAATTTGGAAAGACCATGGATTGCTGACCGCTCAGTGAAAACACAAAGTATGCTGAAGAAATTTTAAAATTGTTAGAGGCTGTAAAACAACCAGAAAAGGTAGCTATCATGCATTGTCAGGGACACCAAAAGGGGAACGCCGATTTTGAAATTGGAAAATCGATTGGCAGAGGCTAAGCAGGCAGCTGAAATAACTGAGGTGAAGGCATTGTCTTTGATACCAGACGGTAAAATCCAAACTATATCCAAATTATACAAAAGAAGACTTAAAATTAATTGAAGATTTGAAAGGTAAAATGAAACCAGATGGATGAGTATATTTAAAAGAGAAGCACATAGTAATACCCTCTAGTTTGACATGGCCCATAGTTCTTACAGAACACAATAAAACGCATTGGGGAGCTGGCACACTGCATAAGAGCCTGAGTCAGACATTAGTGGGACGATATGATAAAACAAGTAACTCAACAATGTAGCATTTGCTTACACAATAACCCCAATACCAAGGATAGAATAAAATTTGGAATAATCGGTAAAGGAAATTATTCGGGGCAACAGTGGCAAATTGATTTTTCAGAACTCCCTAGAAAAGGGGGGTATCATTATTTACTGGTTCTGACTGACACGTTTTCAGGAAGGCCTGAAGCCTTTCCCTGTCGAACAAACAAAGCAAGAGAAGTGGTTAAAGTCTTGTTAAATGAAATAATACCATGCTTTGGGATTCTAGTAGCAATGTCTTCTGATAGAGTTTCACATTTTTGTGCACAAGTGGTAGAACAGATAAGTAAGATTCTAAAGATAGATTGGCAACTGCATACTCCTTATAGACCACAGGCAAGCGGACAGGTAGAAAAAATGAACCATTTAATTAAACAATAAATAGCTAAAATTGGATAAGAAGCTAATTTGTCATGGCCTCAATCCCTCCCTTTAGCATTACTTGGAATTAGAGTTAAACCTAGAATAAAAGGAAATTTGAGCCCCTTCAAAATCTTATATGCAAGGCCATAGCAATTTCTATTTAGTGGAGAGGACCTAACGCAGTTAGGATCAGAATATTTATATGCTCATATAACTGAACTTCAGAAACAATTAAATAAAGTACATACATTTGTTTTAGGGACCAGGGCTAGAGGGTTGGATCAACCAATCCACCCCTTTAAGCTCGGGGATTATATATATATAAAGACTTTTTCAGGACAACCCGTGCAGGAAAAATGGAAGGAAAGTGGATGGGACCATACCAAGTATTACTGACAACACACACCGCCATGAAGATTAAGAAGCAAGCAGCTTGGATCCACAATTCAAGGGTGAAGAAGGCCCCGGCGAGGATATGGACCACCACTCCAATTGGACCAACAAAATTACGGTTTTCCAGATCCTAATGATTGCAGGGGTGCGGTTCTCGGATTTGGGGTGGGCAACTTGGGATGAGAACTTACACCTGACCTTAATACAAACAATTTCTCAAGTAACTCAGAAGACGAACTGTTGGGTATGCACCCATGTGCCACAGCATGGGAATAAGGGTGTATCGTTAATTGGGATTCCCTTGCCTGCAAACTTATCTTGGACTAATTTGTGGGAAAACACGTCTTGGGGTCGAAAATATTAAGCAGTTTTGGAACTAGAAGTGAGTAGCTTCGTGCCGTTAGAATCCTATTATGTATGTGTACAAAGGTGTAACCCGCCTAAGGGTATAGGAAAAGAGCATTGTATAAATACGGATACTACTTATGTGGGAAATCAGACATCTTGTAATTGAACAATTGATATTAGTACGACTAGCGGCTGGGCAAATTCAACCAGCTGGACGGTTCCAGAAGGAAAAGGGTGCTATTGGCTATGCAATGATACAGCCCGTAAGGTCTTGCCTGAGAATTGGAAGGGAACTTGCACTCTTGGAGCGGTAGTCCCCAATATGACAGTACATGATGTAGTGCCTCGAGGTTACTTGAGAAATCATATCCGGAGAATCAGATGAAAAATTAACAATCCATTGGTAGAGAGACACACCCCTTTTCATAGTTTTGTGCGATGGTTTATCCCATGCTTAGGAGTGAGTGAATTGGAAAAGGCAATAGTTAATATTTCTGCAATTATAGAGAAGTTAGAAAACAAAATTCTGGATGCTATAAAGGCTCAACAAGAAGAGATATCTAGTTTATCACAGGTAGTATTACAAAATTACGCAGAAATCTTGAGTTTTTTGATCTTGGGGCACTTTACTCAGCACCTGGCCTGATGGCCACAGACGGGTCCCTATCTTTTAGGGGAAAAAGGATCCTGGGCCAGGAACTGGCAGGGCTCATTGAGAGGGCTTTAAACTAGGTAGGAAGGGGGATGGGGCTGAGGCTAGGATTGTTGGGGCTGTGCCAGGGGGAACAATGGTAAGGCCGGAGGATAAGGCAATGGCCCAGCTGAAGTGCATCTACACCAATGCACGCAGCATGGGTAACAAACAGGAGGAGCTGGAAGCCATCGTGTGGCAGGCAGGCTGCGACTTGGTTGCCATCACGGAGACGTGGTGGGACCAGTCTCATGACTGGAGTGCTGCAATGCCTGGCTATAAGCTCTATAGAAGGGACAGGCAGCATAGAAGGGGTGGTGGTGTGGCTCTCTATATTAGAGAGTCTTTCGAGGTTGTAGAACTCGAGGTTGGGAATGACAAGGTCGAGTCCCTTTGGGTTAGGATCGGCAGGGACAACAAGGCTAGTGTCCTGGTCGGGGTCTGCTATAGACCGCAGAACCAGGATGAGGAGACGGATGAGGAATTCTACAGGCAGCTGACAGAGGTTGCAAAATCATCAGCTCTTGTACTCGTGGGGGACTTCAACTTCCCTGACATATCCTGGAAGCACAACACAGCCCTGAGAAAGCAGTCTAGGAGGTTTCTGGAGAGCGTGGAACATAGCTTCCTGACGCAGCTGGTTAGTGAACCTACCAGGGGTGGCGCCCCGCTAGACCTTCTCTTCACAAACAGAGAAGGACTGGTGGAGGACGTGATCGTCGGGAGCTGTCTTGGGCAGAGTGACCACGCAATGGTGGAGTTCACTATTCTTGGCAAGGCCAGGAAGGGGACCAGTAAAACCGCTGTATTGGACTTTCGGAAGGCTGACTTTGAGCTGCTCAGGACACTAGTTGGTGGAGTCCCTTGGGAGGTGGTTCTGAAGGGCAGAGGGGTCCAGGAAGGCTGGGCGCTCTTCAAGAGGGAAGTCTTAATGGCGCAGGAACGGTCTGTCCCCACGTGCCCAAAGACGAGCTGGCGGGGAAGAAGACCGGCCTGGCTCAACAGAGAATTGTGGCTTGATCTTAGGAGGAAAAAGAGGGTTTATAAGCTTTGGAAAAGTGGGCAGGCCACTAAGGAGGACTTTAAAGAAGTAGCGAGGCTGTGCAGGGACAAAATTAGGAAGGCCAAAGCTCATCTGGAGCTCAATCTGGCTACTGCCGTTAAAGATAACAAAAAACGTTTCTATAAATACATCAACACAAAAAGGAGGACTAAGGAGAATCTCCATCCTTTACTGGATGCGGGGGGAAACTTAGTTACAAGAGATGAGGAAAAGGCGGAGGTGCTCAATGCCTTCTTTGCCTCAGTCTTTAGCGGCAATACCGGTTGTTCTCTGGATACTCAGTACCCTGAGCTGGTGGAAGGGGATGGGGAGCAGGATGCGGCCCTCATTATCCATGAAGAACTGGTTGGTGACCTGCTACGGCACTTAGATGTGCACAAGTCGATGGGGCCGGATGGGATCCACCCAAGGGTACTGAGGGAACTGGCAGAGGAGCTGGCCAAGCCACTATCCATCATTTCTCAACAGTCCTGGTTATTGGGGGAGGTCCCAATCGACTGGCGGCTAGCAAACGTGACGCCCATCTACAAGAAGGGCCGGAGGGCAGACCCGGGAAACTACAGGCCTGTCAGTTTGACCTCAGTGCCAGGAAAGCTCATGGAGCAGATCCTCCTGAGAGTCATCATGCAGCACTTGCAGGGGAAGCAGGCGATCAGGCCCAGTCAGCATGGCTTTATGAAAGGCAGGTCATGCCTGACGAACCTGATCTCCTTCTATGACAGAGTGACGCGCTGGGTGGATGAGGGAAAGGCTGTGGATGTGGTCTACCTTGACTTCAGCAAGGCTTTTGACACCGTCTCCCACAGCATTCTCCTCAAGAAACTGGCTGCTCTTGGCTTGGACTGGCGCACGCTTCGTTGGGTTAGAAACTGGCTGGATAGCTGGGCCCAAAGAGTCGTGGTAAATGGAGCCAAGTCCAGTTGGAGGCCAGTCACTAGTGGCGTCCCCCAGGGCTCAGTGCTGGGGCCGGTCCTCTTTAATATCTTCATCGATGATCTGGACGAGGGCATCGAGTGCACCCTCAGTAAGTTCGCAGATGACACCAAGTTAGGTGCGTGTGTCGATCTGCTTGAGGGTAGGAAAGCTCTGCAGGAGGATCTGGATAGGCTGCACCGATGGGCTGAGGTCAACTGCATGAAGTTTAACAAGGCCAAGTGCCGGGTCCTGCACCTGGGGCGCAATAACCCCAAGCAGAGCTACAGGCTGGGAGAGGAATGGTTGGAAAGCTGCCAGGCAGAGAAGGACCTGGGAGTGATGGTGGATAGTCGGCTGAATATGAGCCAGCAGTGTGCTCAGGTGGCCAAGAAGGCCAACGGCATCCTGGCTTGTATCAGGAACAGCGTGACCAGCAGGGCTAGGGAGGTGATCGTCCCCCTGTACTCAGCTCTGGTGAGGCCGCACCTCGAGTACTGTGTTCAGTTTTGGGCCCCTCGCTACAAGAAGGACATCGAGGTGCTTGAGCGGGTGCAGAGAAGGGTGACGAAGCTGGTGAGGGGCCTGGAGAACAAGTCCTACGAGGAGCGGCTGAGGGAGCTGGGCTTGTTCAGCCTGGAGAAGAGGAGGCTCAGGGGTGACCTTATCGCTCTTTTTAGGTACCTCAAGGGAGGCTGTAGCGAGGTGGGGGTTGGCCTGTTCTCACACGTGCCTGGTGACAGGATGAGGGGGAATGGGGTAAGTTGAGCCAGGGGAGTTTTAGGTTAGATGTTAGGAAGAACTTCTTCACTGAAAGGG
Source organism: Netta rufina (assembly GCF_964035555.1). Lineage (NCBI taxonomy): Eukaryota > Metazoa > Chordata > Aves > Anseriformes > Anatidae > Netta > Netta rufina. The sequence goes on from NC_140144.1 coordinate 413,358, forward strand.
TTGTGAGACACTGGAACAGGCTGCCCAGGGAAGTGGTGGAGTCGCCATCCCTGGAAGTCTTCAAGAGACGTTTAGATGTGGAGCTTAGGGACATGGTTTAGTGGGGACTGTTAGCGTTGGGTTGGAGGTTGGACTCGATGACCTTGAGGTCTCTTCCAACCTAGAAAATTCTCTGATTCTGTGATTCTGTGAAAATCGGATGGCCCTAGACTTGTTACTGGCCACTCAAGGGGGAGTCTGTACAGTAATAAACACAAGTTGTTGTATGTATGTAGATCAGAGTGGAAGGATCTCTACCGACCTGGAAGAAATATGGAAGCAGACAAGGATCCTCCATGAGATCAGTAAAGATGATCTTTCATGGAGTTTTAGTGAACTATGGAATAAGTGAACTTCCTGGTTGCCCAATTTCCAATGGTTGAAACAAGTATTCATTGCTCTAATCGTATTAGTAGTGTTAGGAATATTTGTGTGCATGTTGTTTAGATGCCTGCTTTGTTGTGTTACTGTAAATAATGAAAGTATCTGATGCAAAAGAATTGCATGGGAAAAGAAAAGGGGGGATTGATTAAGGAGGTATTGGGGAGGCAAGGACAATCCCCAGACAAGGACTGTATATCTCGAAACAAGACACTGGAACTCATGATAAGGAAGCGGCAGACGGACAGAGAAACGAATGTAAGGACTATAACTCTCGAAACTGGACATTGGAATTCATTATAAAGATACAACAAACGGGAGAATTAGCAACAACCAGCTCTTGCAATTAAGAAACATGCCAATTCAGCAGATTCCTGACCAAAGGTGAAAAGTACACTGTGAGGAAGACTCGGGGTCTTCCTCCCAAAGACCCCTGCCCACGTCCCAAAGACCCCTGCCCACAATTCTTGGAAGGCTCTGCGCAGGCGCAAGGTGCCAAAAGGCTAATTAGCATGAGAAGCGAGGGAAGGCGGGGATAGGTAATGCATATGTCTAGGTGCTTGTAGAATATTGATAGATTGATTGTATAAATTCAAGACTGCTTTCTGCTTTGGGTATGCACGATAGGTGGAGAGATCCCCCGTGCATCCAGCGCTGCAATAAAGAATATACCACTTAAAGGAATTTCGGCTTCGATCTTTGAATCAATTTGGCGACCCAGATGGGACAACCTCTCTGCCGGACCGCAGGACCCGCTGGGAACAGGACTCCCTAGGGTACCCCCGGGATTTCCCGGAGGGACTCCTCGACTCGCCGGATCACTGCGGAGGCAGACATGGACCCCATCATTGTAAGTGAGTATATTCTTTATTCTGGTTTGGTTTTCTGGTAGACCGGTCATCTGGAACTGTCTGTAAGTCAGAAGGTGATGTTCTGCGAGGCAGTGTTTGGTATATACTTTGTGGTTAGCACCATAAGTACATGTTTGGGGACCTTAAGGAAGGAGCTCGCTTTAAGGTCCATCTGGAATTGTGTTGTCTATTTCGGTTTTCTGACTCATGGAGTATGGTATTTAACTCTGGTTATTGTTACTGCGATTTTGGCTATTTTCCTGGTGGTAATAGTAGGTTCGTGGCATTGTTCTAAGAAAGATATCGTTACGGTGTTACACAGTTCGGTTTTCTGACTTATCGCATGTGGAATTTGACTCTGACTATTGTTACTGTGATTTTGGCAATATTGCTGGTAATAGTAGTTTTGTGGCATCGCTACTGAAAGATATTGCGTGCCCGTATTTTTGTGAGTGATACGTTTTGTGATACGCTTTTGTAAGTAACGTGTATTCTGAAAGTGTAAACTGGAAAATGAAGGGGGGCAAACAAGCAGTGAAATTTTAAAGAAAAGTGTGTTAGGCTGTGTTTTAAGTCACTGGAAGGATATTGGAGGATCTGCCGGTGGAAGTGTGAACAGGAAAACATTGATAAAATATCGTAATCAGTGGTGGCCGCTTTATAAGCTGGAATGTGGAGAAAAGTGGCCCCTAAATGGAACTTTAAACTCTAATATTTTGCTACAGTTAATGTTGTTTTTTGAGAAGCAGAACAGGATGAAATGTTGTATACTGATGTTTCAGCATCTTGGTGGGAAAAGGTACGGAATTAAGTTGGCCCCTGACTGAACCTTTGATGTTGGCATTAGAGAAGTCCAGGCTGGAGAAAGATAAAGGAAGTGTTAAAAGGGTTGTTGAAAGTGTTAAAGGTGTTTGAAGTTGAATGAGCAGGGAAAGAGGATGTAGGAATGTTAATAGTTCTGCCTCTGCCCGAGGCAGAGATCTTAAAATCATGGGTGTTAGCCCTTTAGGGCAAAGGGACCATGATTGGTCCGGTCCGAGAGAGTTGTCACAGAAACAGAAAAGCAGTCAACTCTTAAAACACCCTGAGTTCATGTGCGAGCTCAGATTGCTGATGGGACCGTTCAGGGAACTGTGGACAATTGCATTCCCCTGACCGACCCCCACTAAGACCCGAATCATCCTGAAAATTATGAACGGTTAAGTAAATACTAAAACCTGGATGAATTGGGAATTGAGAATATGCTTCCAACAAGGTCTAAAAGAAAGCCCTATGGAATTTTTGGACCAACTCCGAAATGTAATGAAAATAGATAAATAAATAAATAAATAAATAAATAAAACAAAACGGTTTGGACCTGGCTTTGGAGGACAAATTGACTAGCCTTTTCCTAGGGTAATCAACCCCTGATTTCAACAGGAATAACGGGGACCTGGGGAATCTACCCTAGCGGATCCTCCACTGGTTATAATGAAGCTAGGGGAGGAATGGAAGTGAAATTTCTTATTGCTATGGGGCAACGCATTCAGTTCTAAATCAAGCATTAATGCCTTCACAGAATTATTATGTTAGGGTAAAAGGTGTGTCGTGGTTTAACCCGGCCGGCAGCTAAACACCACGCAGCTGTTCGCTCCCCCTCCCCCTCCCTCTCTGGGACGGGGGAGAGAAATGGAAAGTGAAGCCCGTGAGTTGAGATAAAGACAGTTTAATAAGACAAAATAATAATAATAATAATAATAATAATAATAATAATAATAATAATAATAATAATACAATGATGATAATAGTACCACTACTAATAATGTGTACAAACAAGTGATGCACAATGCAATTGCTCACCACCCGCTGACCGATGCCCAGCCTAACCCCGAGCAGTCCGGCCCCCTCCCCCTGGCTAGCCACCTCTATGTATTGTTTAGCCTGACGTCAGATGCTATGGAATACCCCTTTGGCTAGTTTGGGTCACCTGTCCTGGGTCTGTCCCCTCCCAGCTCTTACTGCACCGCCAGCCTGCCTGTTGGCAGGACAGAGCAAGAAGCTGAGATGTCCTTGGCTTGGTATAAGCACTGCTCTGCAACAATTGAAACATCGGGGTGTTATCAGCACTCTTTTCATCCTAAGCCAAAACATAGCATTCTACCAGCTACTAGGAAGAAAATTAACTCTGTTCTAACTGAAACCAGGACAAGGTGTAACCGAAAAGGCTTATTTCTGTGAACCTTTGAAGTACAAGTTAGGGAAACAATGGGGCATACACAGATTTTTATCTATGCCTAGCTCCTCATGGGCACTCTTAGGTAGAGATTTATTAGAGCAAGTAGGAGCAGAAATTGTCTTTGAAAAAGGGAAAATGGAATTAAGAAGAGGAGAAGAACAACTAATAAATGTGTTAAGCTTGGCACTAATACAAACTGACCCTAAAAGTGAAATACCTTTAGAGATCACAGATCAAGTATGTCCAGGAGTTTGGGCTACCGAAGTCCCTGGAAGAGCTAAAAATGTGACCTTAATAATTATTAAATTAAAGCCAGGAGAGACACCCGTTAAGGTTAAGTAATATCCTTTGAGGATAGAAGATAGGAAAGGAATTAAAGAGATAATTGATAATTTTTTACAGTATGGATTATTGATTGAATGCGAATCAGAATACAATGCACCCATATTGCCAATTAAAAAGGCAGATGAAAAAGCTATAGGCTAGTTCAGGATTTGAGGGCCATAAATAAAATCACTGAGGATATACATCCAGTAGTGGCAAACCCTTATACTTTGCTGACTAAATTAAAGAATAGTCAAGTCTGGTTTACCGTACTGGATTTAAAAGATGCCTTCTTCTGCCTAGGCTTAGCCACAGAAAGCCAAAACCTATTTGCCTTTGAATGGGAAAATCCCGATTCAGGCAGAAAGACGCAGCTTACGTGGACATTACTACCTCAAGGATTCAAGAATAGCCCCACTATTTTTGGAAACCAATTAGCAAGGGAACTCGAAACATGGATACCTCCGGACACTGAAGGTGCTTTGTTACAATATGTAGATGATCTCTTAATAGCTACCGAGACTAAAGGCAGTTGTATTCGATGGACTATAAGTCGTCTTAATTTTCTGGGTTTAAATGGATATCAAGTCTCTTGACAGAAAGTCCAGCTGGCTCAACAAAGTGTGACCTATCTGGGATTTGAAATTTCGGAAGGACAGCGAGAACTAGGAACTGAACATAAGGAAGTCATTTGCCGGACTCCAGAACCTCAAATGGTAAAGGAGCTACAAACCTTTTTAGGAATGACAGGTTGGTGTCGCCTTTGGATTTATAATGATGGACTATTGGTAAAGCCTCTATGTGAATTGATAAAGATTAACCAGTCAAAGTCAGTCTGGACTGGAGAAGCACAAAAAGTCTTTAAACAACTTAAACAAGAATTGATGATTTTGAAATATCAAGCAGTATTGGTAGAACAGGACGACGTGGAAATTGTGATCATTAATATTATGAATCTAGCCTCTTTGTATGCACGATAGGCGGAGAGATCCCCCGTGCATCCAGCGCTGCAATAAAGAATATACCACTTAAAGGAATTTCGGCTTTGATCTTTGAATCAAGGCTAGATAGGATGGGGCTTCAGGCACCTCTTCACCTGAGGAAACACACTGCCATCAGGCACCGCTGTGCCAGACAAGCTTGTTCTGCTAGAACACCCTACTCAGATGCACTGTGGCATTCAAGTGAACTGCTTTCATGCAAATATAACAACTGATGTGACAACCCACCTTGCCTGTGGCACCTGATGAACAGAAGAGTAAGCCACCGCAGCGCTTCAAAACCATCCCTGCACGTGCCGCTCCTTGTCGCTCTCTGGCCTTATCTCATATCCTTATCCACTTCTGTGGAGAGCCTGCCACGGCACCTGCAAAGCAAGACGGACACCTTTCATAGTCACCTTGTGCTACTTGGTCGTTCTGCTCCAACCCAGCTCATGACCAGCCCCTCTTCTTACACAGCTCTTCAGAGTGCAGTTTGCTCCTTTGAGCCTGTGCGAGACACCTGGGAAAGAAAAAGAAACGCATAGGCCGAGGCAGCATCCAAAGACAGAGCACAACTAGGTAAGTTACTCTCATCTGCTCCCTTACCTCTGCCGCTTACCAGCCCCCGAGGCAGATGCTTCAATCTACCCTCTTCAAACAGCTACAACACCTCTAAAAGACAAAGAGGGGATGCTTAGAGGAACAGTGAGACCTACAACACAACAACTGCTACATCTGTTCCTCATCTGTACCCTTGCCAGAGGCAGCTCTGCGTGTGACGTCCCAGGTTGTACACTGCGTTACCTAACCCTTACCGTAACCCTTACCCTAACCCTTCTCACCCTTACCATTACCCAAATCCTTACCTTTACTTTTTCCTTACCCTTACTCTTTCCTTTAACCATAACCTTACCCTTACCCTATACCTTACTCCAACCCTTCCCCTTACCTTCCCCTTCCCCTTACACTTAACCTAACCCTTACCCTTCTGCTTCCCCTAAAACATATCCTAACATTTTCCCTTACCCTTATACTTACCCTAACCCTTTCTATTACCCTAACACTTACTCTTGCCCTAATCCTTGCTTGCACCCTTACACTTATCCTAACCCTTACCCTTACCCTTACTCAAACCCTTACTCTAACCCTTACCCTGACCCGTACCCTTACCCTTATCCTTACCCTTAACCTAACCCTAAACCTTAAACCTTACCGTAAACCTTACCCTTTCTGCTACACTTACCCTTAGCCTAAATCTAAACCTTACACTTACCCTTAGCCTAACCCTCACCCTTACCATTACCCATACCCTTATTCTTACCCTTACCGTAACCCTTACCTTTACACTTACGGTTACCATTAACCTTACCCTTACCCTAACACTTATCCTTAACCTAACCCTTACCCTAAACCTTACCCCAACCCTTACCCTGACCCTTACATTAACCCTAACCCTTACCCTAAACCTTACACTTACTCTTAACATTAACCTTACCCTTAACCTTTAGCTAATACTTAATCTTACGTTTTTCTCACCCTAACCCTATAATTAACCATAACCGTTACGCTAACACTTAACCTTATCCTTAAAATAAGCCATACAACAACACTTAAATGTACACTTAAGCTTAAACTTACCCTAGCAATTACTCGTACAATTAAAATATTCATTAATTAAATTAAAAAAAATTAATTTAAAATTAATTGAATTAAAAAATTAAAATACCCTTATCCTTATACCTTATCCTTAACCCTCACCCTTATCATTACCAATACCCTTACTCTTACACTTATTCTTATACATACAACTTACCCTTTTCCTAAAACTTAACCCTAACCTAACTCTAACCCTAAACCTTACCTGAACCCTTTCCAGGACCCTTACATTAACCCTTACCCTTAACCTAAACCTTACACTTGCTCTTAACCTTAACCTAATACTTACCTTTACGTTTTCCTCACACTAACCCTAAAATTAACCCTAACCATTACCCTAACAGTTACCCCTAACATAACCCTTACTCCAACACTTACAGTGACCCGTACACTTACACATACCCTTACACTTACTCTTACCCTAACCCTTACCCTTACCATAACCCATACTCTAACACATACTTCTACCCGTACCCTTACCCTTACCGTTACCCTAACCCTTACCCTTACCCTTAAATTAACCCTAACCCTTACCCTAAACCTTACACTTACTCTTAACCTTAACCTTAGCTGTAACCTAATACTTACCCTTACGATTCCCTCACCCTAACCCTAAAATTAACCCTAACCATTACCCTAACACTTAACCTTACCCTAACCCTAAAATTACTCGTACAATTACCCTTACCCTTACCCTTAACCTAAGCCGAAACCTTACAGTAAACCTTACCCTTTCTGCTACACTTACCCTTAGCCTAAATCTAAACCTTACACTTACCCCTACTGTAACCCTCACCCTTATCATTACCAATACCCTTACACTTACCCTTACCCTAACCCTTCTCCTTACACTTACTGTTACCTTTAACATTACCCTTACCCTAACACTTACACTTATCCTTATCCGTGCCCTTACCCTTGCCCTAATCTTTACCCTTACCCTAACCCTAACCCTAAACCTTACCCCAACCCTTACCATGACCCTTACATTAACCCTAACTCTTACCCTAAAACTTACACTTACTCTTAACCTTAACCATACCCTTAACCTTAACCTAATACTTACCCTTAGGTTTCCCTCACCCTAACCCTAAAATTAACCCTAACCATTACCCCAACACTTACCCTTGCCCTAACCCTTACCCTTACCATAACCCATACCCTAACACGTACTTGTAGCCTTAACCTTACCGTTCCCCTTACCCTTACGTTTACTGTCTCCGTTACCCTTACACTTACACTTAACATAAACCTTAACCTTAACCTAAACCTTATCATAAGCCATACAACAACACTTACATGTACACTTACACTTGCACTTACCCTAGCAATTACTCATACAATTACTCTTAACCTTACTATTAAGCTAACCCTAAACCTTACCCTTATCCTAACACTTACCCTTATCCTAAACCTTACCCTTTCTGCTACACTTACCCTTTGCCTAATTCTAAACCTTACCCTAACCCTCACCCTTACCTAAATCTAACCATTACCCTAACCTTCACTCTTACCTTTACCATTATACTAACTTTTACCCTTAACCTAAACCTTACCCCAACCCTTACCCTGACCCTTACATTAACCCTAACCCTTACCCTAACCCTAACCCTAACCCTAACCGTAACCCTTACTCTAACCCTAACCCTTAACCTAAACCTTACACTTAATCTTAACTTTAACCTTACCCTTAAACTAATACATACCCTTACGTTTCCCTCACCATAACCCTAAAATTAACCGTAACCTTTATCCTAACACTTATCCTTACCTAACCCGATCCCTTACTCTAACTTTTACCCTGACCCGGACCCTTAGACTTCCCCTTCCCCTTCCCCTTACTCTTACCCTTATCCTAACCCTTACTCTTACACTAACGGTTACCATTAACCTTACCCTTACCCTAACACCCTTACCCTATCCCTTACACTTATCCTTATCCATACAACTTACGCTTACCCTAACACTTAACCTTAACCTAACCCGAAGCCTAAACCTTACCTGAACCCTTACCCTGACCCTTACGTTAACCCTTACCCTAAAACTTACACTTAACCTTAACCTTACCCTTAACCTTAACCTAATACTTACCCTTACTTTTCCCTCACCCTAACCCTAAAATTAACCCTAACCATTACCACAACACTTACCCTTACCCTAACCCTTACTCTAACCCTTACCCTTACCATAACCCATACTCTAACACATACTTCTACCCGTACCCTTACCCTTACCGTAACCCTTACCCTTACTGTTACTGTTACCCTTACTGTTACCGTTACCCTTACCCTTACCCTTTCCCTATCCCTATCACTTACCCTTAACCTAACCCTAAACCTTACCCTTATCCTAACACTTACCATTACCGTAAACCCTGACCTTTCGGCTACACTTACCCTTAGCCTAAATCTAAACCTTACACTTACCCTTAGCCTAACCCTCACCCTTATCATTACCCATACCCTTACTCTTACCCTTACCCTAACCCTTCTCCTTACACTTACTGTTACCTTTAACATTACCCTTACCCTAACACTTACACTTATCCTTATCCATACCCTTACCCTTACCCTAATCCTTACCCTTAACCTAACCCTAACCCTAAACCTTACCCCAGCCCTTACCTTGACCCTTACATTAACCCTAACCCTTACCTTAAAACTTACACTTACTCTTAACCTTAACCTTACCCTTAACCATTACCCTAACACTTACCCTTACCTTACCCTCACCCTAACCCTAAAATTAACCCTAACCATTACCCTAACACTTACCCTTACCCTAACCCTTACCCTTACCATAACCCATACCCTAACACGTATTTGTAGCCTTAACCTTACCGTTCCCCTTACCCTTACGTTTACTGTCTCCGTTACCCTTACACTTACACTTAACATAAACCTTAACCTTAACCTTACCCTTATCATAAGCTATACAACAACACTTACATGTACACTTACACTTGCACTTACCCTTGCAAATGCTCGTACAATTACCCTTAACCTTACTATTAAGCTAACCCTAAACCTTACCCTTATCCTAACACTTACCCTTATCCTAAACCTTACCCTTTCTGCTACACTTACCCTTTGCCTAATTCTAAACCTTACCTTAACCCTCACCCTTACCTAAACCTAACCATTACCCTCACCCTCACCCTTACCATTATACTTACTTTTACCCTTAACCTAAACCTTACCCCAACCCTTACCCTGACCCTTACATTAACCCTAACCCTTACCCTAAACCTTACACTTACTCTTAACGTTAACCTTAGCTGTAACCTAATACTTACCCTTATGTTTCCCTCACCCTAACCCTAAAATTAACCCTAACCATTACCCTAACACTTACCCTTACCCGAACCCTTACTCTAACCCTTACAATGACCCATACACTTACACATACCCTTACCCTTACTCTTACCCTTACTCTACCCCTTACCATAGCTCATACCCTAACACATAGTTCTACTTTTAACCTTACTGTTAGCCTTACCCTTCCTCTAACTGTTACTCTTACACTTATCCTTAACATAAAACTTACTCTTAACCTTACCCTTACCGTAAGCCATAGAACAACACTTACATGTTCACTTATGTTTCCACTTACCCTAGCAACTACTCGTACAATTAACCTTACCCTTACCCTTACCAAACCATTACCCTTACCCTTAACCTAACCCTCAACCGTACCCTTATCCTAACACTTACCCTTACCTAATCCTTACCCTTTCTGCTACACTTACGCTTTGCCTAATTCTAAACCTTACCCTAAACCTCACCCTTACCCTTATCATTATGCTTACTTTAACCCTTACCCTAAAACTTACCCAACCCTTACCCTGACCCTTACATTAACCCTAAACCTTACCCTAAACCTTACACTTACTCTTAACCTTAACCTTACCCTTAACATTAACCTAGTACTTATGCATACGTTTTCCTGACTTTAACCCTAAAACTAACCCTAACCATTACCCTAACACTTAACCTTACCCTAACCCTAACCCTTACTCTAACCCTTACCCTGACCTGTACCCTTACACTTACCCTTACCCTTATACTTACCCTAATTCTTACCCATACCCTAACACATATTTGTACCCTTAACCATACCGTTACAATTAACCTTACCCTTACCCTTACCCTTACTCTATCCGTTAACCTTACGCTTACCCTTAACATAAACCTTACCCTTGACCTTACCATAAGCCATACAACAACACTTACATGTACACTTACACTTACACTTACCCTAGCAATTACTCGTACAATTACCCTTACCCTTACCCTTAACCTTAACCTAAGCCGAAACTTTAAACCTTACAGTAAACCTTACCCTTTCTGCTACACTTACCCTTAGCCTAAATCTAAACCTTACACTTACCCTTACTGTAACCCTCACCCTTACCATTTTCAATACCCATACTCTTACCCTTTCCCTAACCCTTCTCCTTACACTTACTGTTACCTTTAACATTACCCTTACCCTAACACTTACACTTATCCTTATCCATACCCTTACCCTTAACCTAATCCTTACCCTTAACCTAACCCTAACCCTAAACCTTACCCCAGCCCTTACCTTGACCCTTACATTAACCCTAACCCTTACCTTAAAACTTACACTTACTCTTAACCTTAACCTTACCCTTAATCATTACCCTAACACTTACCCTTATATATCCCTCACCCTGAACATAAAACTAACCCTAACCATTACCCTAACACTTACCCTTACCCTAACCCTAACCCTTACTCTAACCCTTACCCTGACCTGTACCCTTACACTTACCCTTACCCTTATACTTACCCTAATTCTTACCCATACCCTAACACATATTTGTACCCTTAACCTTACCCTTACAATTAACCTTACCCTTACCCTTACCCTTACCCTTACTCTATCCGTTAACCTTACGCTTACCCTTAACATAAACCTTACCCTTGACCTTACCATAAGCCATACAACAACACTTACATGTACACTTACACTTACACTTACCCTAGCAATTACTCGTACAATTACCCTTACCCTTACCCTTACCCTTAACCTAAGCCGAAACCTTAAACCTTACAGTAAACCTTACCCTTTCTGCTACACTTACCCTTAGCCTAAATCTAAACCTTACACTTACCCTTACTGTAACCCTCACCCTTATCATTAACAATACCCTTACTCTTACCCTTACCCTAACCCTTCTCCTTACACTTACTGTTACCTTTAACATTACCCTTACCCTAACACTTACACTTATCCTTATCCATACCCTTACCCTTAACCTAATCCTTACCCTTAACCTAACCCTAACCCTAAACCTTACCCCAACCCTTACCCTGACCCTTACATTAACCCTAACCCTTACCCTAAAACTTACACTTACTCTTAACCTTAACCTTACCCTTAACATTAACCTAATACTTACACATGCGTTTTCCTGACTTTAACCCTAAAACTAACCCTAACCATTACCCTAACACTTACCCTTACCCTAACCCTAACCCTTACTCTAACCCTTACCCTGACCTGTACCCTTACACTTACCCTTACCCTTATACTTACCCTAATTCTTACCCATACCATAACCCATACCCTAACACATATTTGTACCCTTAACCTTACCGTTACTCTTAACCTTACCCTTACTTTTACTCTATCCATTACCCTTACGCTTACCCTTAACATAAACCTTACCCTTGACCTTACCCTTACCATAAGCCATACAACAACACTTACATGTACACTTACGCTTGCACTTATCCTAGCAATTACTCGTACAATTACCCTTAACCTTACCCTTACCAAACCATTACCCTTACCCTTAACCTAACCATAAACATTAAAGATAAGCTAAAGGGTCACCCTTAAGGTTAAAGTTATCCTAACTCTTACACTTAAGTGGGTTATTGGAAGTGTAAGGGTACAGTTCAGGGTAAGGGTTAGAGTAAGGGTAAATGTTAGGGTAATGGTTAGGCTAATTTTAGGTTTAGGGTGAGGGAAACATAAGGATAAGTATTAGGTTAAGTTTCAGGATAAGGTTAAGAGTTATGGTAAGGGTTAGGTTTAATGTAAGGGTAAGGGTTTGGGAAACGTTTAGGATAAGGGTAAGAGAAGGGATAATAGTAAGGATAAGGATGATGTTTAGTGTAAGGGTTAGATTTAATTAAGGGTAAGGGTTAGTGTAAGTTTAAGAGTAAGGGTAAGTGTAAGGGTATTTGTAAAAGTACGGCTAATTGTAAGGGTTAGAGTAAGGGTTAGGGTAAGGGGAAGAGTAAGGGTATTGGTAATGGTAAGGGTGAGGGTTACAGTAAGGTTAAGTGTAAGGTTTAGATTTAGGCTAAGGGTAAGTTTAGCAGAAAGGGTAAGGTTTACTATAAGGTTTAAGGTTTCGGCTTAGGTTAAGGGTAAGGGTAAGGGTAAGGGTAATTGTACGAGTAATTGCTAGGGTAAGTGTAAGCGTAAGTGTACATGTAAGTGTTGTTGTATGGCTTATGGTAAGGGTAAGGTCAAGGGTAAGGTTTATGTTAAGGGTAAGCGTAAGGGTAACGGATAGAGTAAAAGTAAGGGTAAGGTTAAGAGTAACGGTAAGGTTAAGGGTACAAATATGTGTTAGGGTATGGGTTATGGTATGGGTAAGAATTAGGGTAAGTATAAGGGTAAGGGTAAGTGTAAGGGTACAGGTCAGGGTAAGGGTTAGAGTAAGGGTTAGGGTTAGGGTTAGGGTAAGGGTAAGTGTTAGGGTAATGGTTAGGGTTAGTTTTAGGGTTAAAGTCAGGAAAACGCATGTGTAAGTATTAGGTTAATGTTAAGGGTAAGGTTAAGGTTAAGAGTAAGTGTAAGTTTTAGGGTAAGGGTTAGGGTTAATGTAAGGGTCAGGGTAAGGGTTGGGGTAAGGTTTAGGGTTAGGGTTAGGTTAAGGATAAGTGTTAGGGTAAGGGTAAGGTTAATGGTAACCGTAAGTGTAAAGGTAAGGGTTACGGTATGGGTAATGGTAAGGGTGAGGGTTAGGCTAAGGGTAAGTGTAAGGTTTAGATTTAGGCTAAGGGTAAGTGTAGCAGAAAGGGTAAGGTTTACGGTAAGGTTTAAGGTTTAGGGTTAGGTTAAGGGTAAGGGTAAGGGTAAGGGTACGGGGTCAGGGTAAGGGTTAGAGTAAGGGTTTGAGTAAGGGTAAGGGTAAGGGTTAGGATAAGTGTAAGGGTGCAAGCAAGGATTAGGGCAAGAGTAAGTGTTAGGGTAATAGAAAGGGTTAGGGTAAGTATAAGGGTAAGGGAAAATGTTAGGATATGTTTTAGGGGAAGCAGAAGGGTAAGGGTTAGGTTAAGTGTAAGGGGAAGGGGAAGGTAAGGGGAAGGGTTGGAGTAAGGTATAGGGTAAGGGTAAGGTTATGGTTAAAGGAAAGAGTAAGGGTAAGGAAAAAGTAAAGGTAAGGATTTGGGTAATGGTAAGGGTGAGAAGGGTTAGGGTAAGGGTTACGGTAAGGGTTAGGTAACGCAGTGTACAACCTGGGACGTCACACGCAGAGCTGCCTCTGGCAAGGGTACAGATGAGGAACAGATGTAGCAGTTGTTGTGTTGTAGGTCTCACTGTTCCTCTAAGCATCCCCTCTTTGTCTTTTAGAGGTGTTGTAGCTGTTTGAAGAGGGTAGATTGAAGCATCTGCCTCGGGGGCTGGTAAGCGGCAGAGGTAAGGGAGCAGATGAGAGTAACTTACCTAGTTGTGCTCTGTCTTTGGATGCTGCCTCGGCCTATGCGTTTCTTTTTCTTTCCCAGGTGTCTCGCACAGGCTCAAAGGAGCAAACTGCACTCTGAAGAGCTGTGTAAGAAGAGGGGCTGGTCATGAGCTGGGTTGGAGCAGAACGACCAAGTAGCACAAGGTGACTATGAAAGGTGTCCGTCTTGCTTTGCAGGTGCCGTGGCAGGCTCTCCACAGAAGTGGATAAGGATATGAGATAAGGCCAGAGAGCGACAAGGAGCGGCACGTGCAGGGATGGTTTTGAAGCGCTGCGGTGGCTTACTCTTCTGTTCATCAGGTGCCACAGGCAAGGTGGGTTGTAACATTTGCAAGTCGTTATATTTGCATGAAAGCAGTTCACTTGAATGCCACAGTGCATCTGAGTAGGGTGTTCTAGCAGAACAAGCTTGTCTGGCACAGCGGTGCCTGATGGCAGTGTGTTTCCTCAGGTGAAGAGGTGCCTGAAGCCCCATCCTATCTACCCTTGATTCAAAGATCGAAGCCGAAATTCCTTTAAGTGGTATATTCTTTATTGCAGCGCTGGATGCACGGGGGATCTCTCCACCTATCATGCATACCCAAAGCAGAAAGCAGTCTTGAATTTATACAATCAATCTATCAATATTCTACAAGCACCTATACATATGCATTACCTCTCCCCGCCTTCCCTCGCTTCTCATGCTAATTAGCCTTTTGGCACCTTGTGCCTGCGCAGAGCCTTCCAAGAATTGTGGGCAGGGTCTTTGGGACGTGGGCAGGGGTCTTTGGGAGGAAGACCCCGAGTCTTCCTCACAGTGTACTTTTCACCTTTGGTCAGGAATCTGCTGAATCGGCATGTTTCTTAATTGCAAGAGCTGGTTTTTGCTAATTCTCCCGTTTGTTGTATCTTTATAATGAATTCCAATGTCCAGTTTTGAGATTTATAGTCCTTACATTCGTTTCTCTGTCCGCCTGCCGCTTCCTTTTCATGAGTTCCAGTGTCTTGTTTCGAGATATACAGTCCTTGTCTGGGGATTGTCCTTGCCTCCCCAATACCTCCTTAATCAATCCCCCCTTTTCTTTTCCCATGCAAATTCTTTTGCATCAGATACTTTCATTATTTACAGTAACACAACAAAGCAGGCATCTAAACAACATGCACACAAATATTCCTAACACTACTAATATGATTAGAGCAATGAATACTTGTTTCAACCACAATCCCCCCTTTTCTTTTCCCATGCAAATTCTTTTGCATCAGATACTTTCATTATTTACAGTAACACAACAAAGCAGGCATCTAAACAACATGCACACAAATATTCCTAACACTACTAATACGATTAGAGCAATGAATACTTGTTTCAACCATTGGAAATTGGGCAACCAAGAGGTTAACTCATTCCATAGTTCACTAAAACTCCATGAAACATCATCTTTACTGATCTCATGTAGGATCCTTGTCTGCTTCCATATTTCTTCCAGGTCGGTAGAGATCCTTCCACTCTGATCTACATACATACAACAACTTGTGTTTATTACTGTACAGACTCCCCCTTGAGTGGCCAGTAACAAGTCTAGGGCCATCCGATTTTGTAATACTACCTGTGATAAACTAGATATCTCTTCTTGTTGAGCCTTTATAGCATCCAGAATTTTGTTTTCTAACTTCTCTATAATTGCAGAAATATTAACTATTGCCTTTTCCAATTCACTCACTCCTAACCATGGGATAAACCATCGCACAAAACTATGAAAAGGGGTGTGTCTCTCTACCAATGGATTGTTAATTTTTCATCTGATTCTCCGGATATGATTTCTCAAGTAACCTCGAGGCACTACATCATGTACTGTCATATTGGGGACTACCGCTCCAAGAGTGCAAGTTCCCTTCCAATTCTCAGGCAAGACCTTACGGGCTGTATCATTGCATAGCCAATAGCACCCTTTTCCTTCTGGAACCGTCCAGCTGGTTGAATTTGCCCAGCCGCTAGTCATACTAATATCAATTGTTCAATTACAAGATGTCTGATTTCCCACAGAAGTAGTATCCGTATTTATACAATGCTGTTTTCCTATACCCTTCGGCGGGTTACACCTTTGTACACATACATAATAGGATTCTAACGGCATGAAGCTACTCACTTCTAGTTCCAAAACTGCTTAATATTTTCGACCCCAAGCCGTGTTTTCCCACAAATTAGTCCAAGATAAGTTTGCAGGCAAGGGAATCCCAATTAACGATACACCCTTATTCCCATGCCGTGGCAGATGGGTGCATACCCAACAGTTCGTCTTATTAGTTACTTGAGAAATTGTTTGTATTAAGGTCAGGTGTAAGTTCTCATCCCAAGTTGCCCACCCCAAATCCGAGAACCGCACCCCTGCAATCATTAGGATCTGGAAAACCGTAATTTTGTTGGTCCAATTGGAGTGGTGGTCCATATCCTCGCCGG
This sequence comes from Netta rufina, assembly GCF_964035555.1. NCBI lineage: Eukaryota > Metazoa > Chordata > Aves > Anseriformes > Anatidae > Netta > Netta rufina. The sequence goes on from NC_140144.1 coordinate 429,976, forward strand.
GGCCTTCTTCACCCTTGAATTGTGGATCCAAGCTGCTTGCTCCTTAGTTTTAATGGTGGTATGTGTTGTGAGTAATACTTGGTATGGTTCTGTCCACTTTCCTTCCATTTTTCCTGTAGGGGTTGTCCTGAAAAAGTCTTTATATATATATAATCCCCGAGCTTAAAGGGGTGGATTGGTTGATCCAACCCTCTAGCCCTGGTCCCTAAAACAAATGTATGTACTTTATTTAATTGTTTCTGAAGTTCCGTTATATGAGCATATAAATATTCTGATCCTAACTGCGTTAGGTCCTCTCCACTAAATAGAAATTGCTATGGCCTTGCATATAAGATTTTGAAGGGACTCAAATTTCCTTTTATTCTAGGTTTAACTCTAATTCCAAGTAATGCTAAAGGGAGGGATTGAGGCCATGACAAATTAGCTTCTTATCCAATTTTAGCTATTTATTGTTTAATTAAATGGTTCATTTTTTCTACCTGTCCACTTGCCTGTGGTCTATAAGGAGTATGCAGTTGCCAATCTAGCTTTAGAATCTTACTTATCTGTTCTACCACTTGTGCACAAAAATGTGAAACTCTATCAGAAGACATTGCTACTAGAATCCCAAAGCATGCTATTATTTCATTTAACAAGACTTTAACCACTTCTCTTGCTTTGTTTGTTCGACAGGGAAAGGCTTCAGGCCTTCCTGAAAACGTGTCAGTCAGAACCAGTAAATAATGATACCCCCCTTTTCTAGGGAGTTCTGAAAAATCAATTTGCCACTGTTGCCCCGAATAATTTCCTTTACCGATTATTCCAAATTTTATTCTATCCTTGGTATTGGGGTTATTGTGTAAGCAAATGCTACATTGTTGAGTTACTTGTTTTATCATATCGTCCCACTAATGTCTGACTCAGGCTCTTATGCAGTGTGCCAGCTCCCCAATGCGTTTTATTGTGTTCTGTAAGAACTATGGGCCATGTCAAACTAGAGGGTATTACTATGTGCTTCTCTTTTAAATATACTCATCCATCTGGTTTCATTTTACCTTTCAAATCTTCAATTAATTTTAAGTCTTCTTTTGTATAATTTGGATATAGTTTGGATTTTACCGTCTGGTATCAAAGACAATGCCTTCACCTCAGTTATTTCAGCTGCCTGCTTAGCCTCTGCCAATCGATTTTCCAATTTCAAAATCGGTGTTCCCCTTTTGGTGTCCCTGACAATGCATGATAGCTACCTTTTCTGGTTGTTTTACAGCCTCTAACAATTTTAAAATTTCTTCAGCATACTTTGTGTTTTCACTGAGCGGTCAGCAATCCATGGTCTTTCCAAATTGCTCCATGAGCATGTACCACGCCGAATGTATATTTAGAATCTGTCCAAATATTTACCCTTTTTCCCGCTGCCAGTTCCAATGCTCTCGTGAGAGCAACTATCTCCGCCTTTTGAGCTGATGTTCCAGGGGGTAAAGGCTTAGACTCGATTACCTGCTGAGTAGTTGTTATAGCATATCCAGCTTTACGTTGTCTTTGCGTAACAAAACTGCTCCCATCCGTGAACCAAGTTTCTTCCGCATCTTCCATGGGCTCCTCCTTAAGGTCTGGTCGGCTGGAATACACAGTCTCTATAGTTTCTAAACAATCGTGAATCACAGGTTGTGCCGGAGCATCACTAAGAAAAGAGGCTAGATTCACAATCTTAATGATCACAATTTCCACGTCGTCCTGTTCTACCAATATTGCTTGATATTTCAAAATCATCAATTCTTGTTTAAGTTGTTTAAAGACTTTTTGTGCTTCTCCAGTCCAGACTGACTTTGACTGGTTAATCTTTATCAATTCACATAGAGGCTTTACCAATAGTCCATCATTATAAATCCAAAGGCGACACCAACCTGTCATTCCTAAAAAGGTTTGTAGCTCCTTTACCATTTGAGGTTCTGGAGTCCGGCAAATGACTTCCTTATGTTCAGTTCCTAGTTCTCGTTGTCCTTCCGAAATGTCAAATCCCAGATAGGTCACACTTTGTTGAGCCAGCTGGACTTTCTGTCAAGAGACTTGAGATCCATTTAAACCCAGAAAATTAAGACGACTTATAGTCCATTGAATACAACTCCCTTTAGTCTCGGTAGCTATTAAGAGATCATCTACATATTGTAAGAAAGCACCTTCAGTGTCCGGAGGTATCCATGTTTCGAGTTCCCTTGCTAATTGGTTTCCAAAAATAGTGGGGCTATTCTTGAATCCTTGAGGTAGTAATGTCCACGTAAGCTGCGTCTTTCTGCCTGAATCGGGATTTTCCCATTCAAAGGCGAATAGGTTTTGGCTTTCTGTGGCTAAGCCTAGGCAGAAGAAGGCATCTTTAAATCCAGTACGGTAAACCAGACTTGACTATTCTTTAATTTAGTCAGCAAAGTATAAGGGTTTGCCACTACTGGATGTATATCCTCAGTGATTTTATTTATGGCCCTCAAATCCTGAACTAGCCTATAGCTTTTTCATCTGCCTTTTTAATTGGCAATATGGGTGCATTGTATTCTGATTCGCATTCAAGCAATAATCCATACTGTAAAAAATTATCAATTATCTCTTTAATTCCTTTCCTATCTTCTATCCTCAAAGGATATTACTTAACCTTAACGGGTTTCTCTCCTGGCTTTAATTTAATAATTATTAAGGTCACATTTTTAGCTCTTTCAGGGGTTTCAGTAGCCTAAACTCCTGGAAATACTTGATCTGTGATCTCTAAAGGTATTTCACTTTTAGGGTCAGTTTGTATTAGTGCCAAGCTTAACACATTTGTTAGTTGTTCTTCTCCTATTCTTAATTCCATTTCCCTTTTTCAAAGACAATTTCTGCTCCTACTTGCTCTAATAAATCTCTACCTAAGAGTGCCCATGAGGAGTTAGGCATATATAAAAATCTGTGTATGCCCCATTGTTTCCCTAACTTGTACTTCAAAGGTTCACAAAAATAAGCCTTTTCAGTTACACCTTGTCCTGGTTTCAGTTAGAACAGAGTTAATTTTCTTCCTAGTAGCTGGTAGAATGCTATGTTTTGGCTTAGGATGAGAAGAGTGCTGATAACACCCTGATGTTTTAATAGTTGCAGAGCAGTGCTTATACCAAGCCAAGGACATCTCAGCTTCTTGCTCTGTCCTGCCAACAGGCATGCTGGGGGTGCAGTAAGAGCTGGCAAGGGACAGACCCAGGACAGGTGACCCAAACTAGCCAAAGGGGTATTCCATACCATCTGACGTCATGCTAAACAATATATAGGGGTGGCTAGCCGGGGGAGGGGGCCGGACTGCTCGGGGTTAGGCTGGGCATCGGTCAGCGGGTGGTGAGCAATTGCATTGTGCATCACTTGTTTGTACATATTATTAGTAGTAGTACTATTATCATCATTGTATTATTATTATTATTATTATTATTTTGTCTTATTAAACTGTCTTTATCTCAGCTCACGGGCTTCACTTTCCATTTCTCTCCCCCGTCCCAGAGAGGGAGGGGGAGGGGGAGCGAACAGCTGCGTGGTGTTTAGCTGCCGGCCAGGTTAAACCACGACACACCTTTTACCCTAACATAATAATTCTGTGAAGGCATTAATGCTTGATTTAGAACTGAATACGTTGCCCCATAGCAATAAGAAATTTCACTTCCATTCCTCCCCTAGCTTCATTATAACCAGTGGAGGATCCGCTAGGGTAGATTCCCCAGGTCCCCGTTATTCCTGTTGAAATCAGGGGTCGATTACCCTAGCAAAAGGCTAGTCAATTTGTCCTCCGAAGCCAGGTCCAAACCGTTTTGTTTTATTTATTTATTTATTTATTTATTTTCATTACATTTCAGAGTTGGTCCAAAAATTCCATAGGGGTTTCTTTTAGACCTTGTTGGAAGCATATTCTCAATTCCCAATTCATCCAGGTTTTAGTATTTACTTAACCGTTCATAATTTTCAGGATGATTCGGGTCTTAGTGGGGGTCGGTCAGGGGAATGCAATTGTCCACAGTTCCCTGAGCGGTCCCATCGGCAATCTGAGCTCGCACATGAACTCAGGTTGTTTTAAGAGTTAACTGCTTTTCTGTTTCTGTGACAACTCTCTCGGACCCATCGTGGTCCCTTTGCCCTAAAGGGCTAACACCCATGATTTTAAGATCTCTGCCTCGGGCAGAGGCACAACTATTAACATTCCTACATCCTCTTTCCCTGCTCATTCAACTTCAAACACCTTTAACACTTTCAACAACCCTTTTAACACTTCCTTTATCTTTCTCCAGCCTGGACTTCTCTAATGCCATCATCAAAGGCTCAGTCAGGGGCCAACTTAATTCCGTACCTTTTCCCACCAAGATGCTGAAACATCAGTATACAACATTTCATCCTGTTCTGCTTCTCCAAAAACAACATTAACTGTAGCAAAATATTAGAGTTTAAAGTTCCATTTAGGGGCCACTTTTCTCCACATTCCAGCTTATAAAGCAGCCACCACTGATTACGATATTTTATCAATGTTTTCCTGTTCACACTTCCACCGGCAGATCCTCCAATATCCTTCCAGTGACTTAAAACACATCCTAACACACTTTTCTTTAAAATTTCACTGCTTGTTTGCCCCCCCAGTTTCCAGTTTACACTTTCAGAATACACGTTACTTACAAAAGCGTATCACAAAACGTATCACTCACAAAAATACGGGCACGCAATATCTTTCAGTAGCGATGTCACAAAACTACTATTACCAGCAATATTGCCAAAATCACAGTAACAATAGTCAGAGTCAAATTCCACATGCGATAAGTCAGAAAACCGAACTGTGTAACACCGTAACGATATCTTTCTTAGAACAATGCCACGAACCTACTATTACCACCAGGAAAATAGCCAAAATCGCAGTAACAATAACCAGAGTTAAATACCATACTCCATGAGTCAGAAAACCGAAATAGACAACACAATTCCAGATGGACCTTAAAGCGAGCTCTTTCCTTAAGGTCCCCAAATATACTTATGGTGCTTACCACAAAGTATATACCAAACACTGCCTCGCAGAAGATCACCTTCTGACTTACAGACAGTTCCAGATACAGATGGACCCCAAGGTCCCCAGATATACTTGTGGTACTAACCACAAAGTATATACCAAATACTGTCCTGCAGAAGTCACCTTCCGACTTACTGGACAGTCCCAGATGACCGGTCTACCAGAAAACCAAACCAGAATAAAGAATATACTCACTTACAATGATGGGGTCCTTGTCTGCCTCCGCAGTGATCCAGTGAGTCGAGGAGTCCCTCCGGGAAATTCAGGGGGTACCCTAGGGAGTCCTGTTCCCAGCGGGTCCTGCTGTCCGGCAGAGAGGTTGTCCCATCTGGGGTGCCAGATTGATTCAAAGTTCGAAGCCGAAATTCCTTTAAGTGGTATATTCTTTATTGCAGCGCTGGATGCACGGGGGATCTCTCCACCTATCGTGCATACCTAAAGCGGAAAGCAGTCTTGAATTTATACAATCAATCTATCAATATTCTACAAGCACCTATACATATGTATTACCTATCCCCACCTTCCCTCGCTTCTCATGCTAATTAGCCTTTTGGCACCTTGCGCCTGCGTAGAGCCTTCCAAGAATTGTGGGCAGGGGTCTTTGGGACGTGGGCAGGGGTCTTTGGGAGGAAGACCCCGAGTCTTCCTCACAGTGTACTTTTCACCTTTGGTCAGGAATCTGCTGAATTGGCAGGTTTCTTAATTGCAAGAGCTGGTTGTTGCTAATTCTTCCATTTGTTGTATCTTTATAATGAATTCCAATGTCCAGTTTTGAGATTTATAGTCCTTACGTTTGTTTCTCTGTCCGTCTGCCGCTTCCTTATCATGAGTTCCAGTGTCTTGTTTCGAGATATACAGTCCATGTCTGGGGATTGTCCTTGCCTCCCCAATGCCTCCCCAATACCTCCTTAATCAATCCCCCCTTTTCTTTTCCCATGCAAATTCTTTTGCATCCGATACTTTCATTATTTACAGTAACACAACAAAGCAGGCATCTAAACAACATGCACACAAATATTCCTAATACTACTGATGCGATTAGAGCAATGAACACTTGTTTCAACCATTGAAAATTGGGCAACCAGGAGGTTAACTTATTCCATATTTCACTAAAACTCCACGAAAGATCATCTTTACTGATATCATGTAGGACCCTTGTCTGCTTCCATATTTCTTCCAGGTCGGTAGAGATCCTTCCACTCTGATCTACATACACACAACAACTTGTGTTTATTACTGTACAGACTCCCCTTGAGTGGCCAGTAACAAATCTAGGGCCATCCGATTTTGTAATACTACCTGTGATAAACTAGATATCTCTTCTTGTTGAGCCTTTATAGCATCCAGAGTTTTGTTTTCTAACTTCTCTATAATTGCAGAAATATTAACTATTGCCTTTTCCAATTCACTCACTCCTAACCATGGGATAAACCATCAAACAAAACTATGAAAAGCGGTGTGTCTCTCTATCAATGGATTGTTAATTTTTCGTCTGATTCTCCGCATATGATTTCTCAAGTAACCTCGAGGCACTACATCATGTACTGTCATATTGGGGACTACCGCTCCAAGAGTGCAAGTTCCCTTCCAATTCTCAGGCAAGACCTTACAGGCTGTATCATTGCATAGCCAATACCACCCTTTTCCTTCTGGTACTGGCCAGCTGGTTGAATTTGCCCAACTGCTAGTTGTACTAATATCAATTGTTCGATTACAAGATGTCTGATTCCCCACATAAGTAGTACCTGTATTTATACAATGCTCTTTTCCTATACCCTTAGGCGGGTTACACCTTTGTACACATACATAGTAAGATTCCAATGGCACGAAGCTACTCACTTCTAGTTCCAAAACTGCTTAATATTTTCGACCCCAAGATGTGTTTTCCCACAAATTAGTCCAAGATAAGTTTGCAGGCAAGGGAATCCCGATTAACGATACACCCTTATTCCCATGCTGTGGCAGATGGGTGCATACCCAACAGTTCGTCTTATTAGTTACTTGAGAAATTGTTTGTATTAAGGTCAGGTGTAAGTTCTCATCCCAAGTTGTACACCCCGAATCCGAGAACCGCACCCCTGCAATCATTAGGATCTGGAAAACCGTAATTTTGTTGGTCCAATTGGAGTGGTGGTCCATATCCTCGCCGGGGCCTTCTTCACCCTTGAATTGTGGATCCAAGCTGCTTGCTCCTTAGTTTTAATGGTGGTATGTGTTGTGAGTAATACTTGGTATGGTTCTGTCCACTTTCCTTCCATTTTTCCTGTAGGGGTTGTCCTGAAAAAGTCTTTATATATATATAATCCCCGAGCTTAAAGGGGTGGATTGGTTGATCCAACCCTCTAGCCCTGGTCCCTAAAACAAATGTATGTACTTTATTTAATTGTTTCTGAAGTTCCGTTATATGAGCATATAAATATTCTGATCCTAACTGCGTTAGGTCCTCTCCACTAAATAGAAATTGCTATGGCCTTGCATATAAGATTTTGAAGGGACTCAAATTTCCTTTTATTCTAGGTTTAACTCTAATTCCAAGTAATGCTAAAGGGAGGGATTGAGGCCATGACAAATTAGCTTCTTATCCAATTTTAGCTATTTATTGTTTAATTAAATGGTTCATTTTTTCTACCTGTCCACTTGCCTGTGGTCTATAAGGAGTATGCAGTTGCCAAGCTATCTTTAGAATCTTACTTATCTGTTCTACCACTTGTGCACAAAAATGTGAAACCCTATCAGAAGACATTGCTACTAGAATCCCAAAGCATGGTATTATTTCATTTAACAAGACTTTAACCACTTCTCTTGCTTTGTTTGTTCGACAGGGAAAGGCTTCAGGCCTTCCTGAAAACGTGTCAGTCAGAACCAGTAAATAATGATACCCCCCTTTTCTAGGGAGTTCTGAAAAATCAATTTGCCACTGTTGCCCCGAATAATTTCCTTTACCGATTATTCCAAATTTTATTCTATCCTTGGTATTGGGGTTATTGTGTAAGCAAATGCTACATTGTTGAGTTACTTGTTTTATCATATCGTCCCACTAATGTCTGACTCAGGCTCTTATGCAGTGTGCCAGCTCCCCAATGCGTTTTATTGTGTTCTGTAAGAACTATGGGCCATGTCAAACTAGAGGGTATTACTATGTGCTTCTCTTTTAAATATACTCATCCATCTGGTTTCATTTTACCTTTCAAATCTTCAATTAATTTTAAGTCTTCTTTTGTATAATTTGGATATAGTTTGGATTTTACCGTCTGGTATCAAAGACAATGCCTTCACCTCAGTTATTTCAGCTGCCTGCTTAGCCTCTGCCAATCGATTTCCAATTTCAAAATCGGTGTTCCCCTTTTGGTGTCCCTGACAATGCATGATAGCTACCTTTTCTGGTTGTTTTACAGCCTCTAACAATTTTAAAATTTCTTCAGCATACTTTGTGTTTTCACTGAGCGGTCAGCAATTCATGTTCTTTCCAAATTGCTCCATGAGCATGTACCACGCCGAATGTATATTTAGAATCTGTCCAAATATTTACCCTTTTTCCCGCTGCCAGTTCCAATGCTCTCGTGAGAGCAACTATCTCCGCCTTTTGAGCTGATGTTCCAGGGGGTAAAGGCTTAGACTCGATTACCTGCTGAGTAGTTGTTATAGCATATCCAGCTTTACGTTGTCTTTGCGTAACAAAACTGCTCCCATCCGTGAACCAAGTTTCTTCCGCATCTTCCATGGGCTCCTCCTTAAGGTCTGGTCGGCTGGAATACACAGTCTCTATAGTTTCTAAACAATCGTGAATCACAGGTTGTGCCGGAGCATCACTAAGAAAAGAGGCTAGATTCACAATCTTAATGATCACAATTTCCACGTCGTCCTGTTCTACCAATATTGCTTGATATTTCAAAATCATCAATTCTTGTTTAAGTTGTTTAAAGACTTTTTGTGCTTCTCCAGTCCAGACTGACTTTGACTGGTTAATCTTTATCAATTCACATAGAGGCTTTACCAATAGTCCATCATTATAAATCCAAAGGCGACACCAACCTGTCATTCCTAAAAAGGTTTGTAGCTCCTTTACCATTTGAGGTTCTGGAGTCCGGCAAATGACTTCCTTATGTTCAGTTCCTAGTTCTCGTTGTCCTTCCGAAATGTCAAATCCCAGATAGGTCACACTTTGTTGAGCCAGCTGGACTTTCTGTCAAGAGACTTGAGATCCATTTAAACCCAGAAAATTAAGACGACTTATAGTCCATTGAATACAACTCCCTTTAGTCTCGGTAGCTATTAAGAGATCATCTACATATTGTAAGAAAGCACCTTCAGTGTCCGGAGGTATCCATGTTTCGAGTTCCCTTGCTAATTGGTTTCCAAAAATAGTGGGGCTATTCTTGAATCCTTGAGGTAGTAATGTCCACGTAAGCTGCGTCTTTCTGCCTGAATCGGGATTTTCCCATTCAAAGGCGAATAGGTTTTGGCTTTCTGTGGCTAAGCCTAGGCAGAAGAAGGCATCTTTAAATCCAGTACGGTAAACCAGACTTGACTATTCTTTAATTTAGTCAGCAAAGTATAAGGGTTTGCCACTACTGGATGTATATCCTCAGTGATTTTATTTATGGCCCTCAAATCCTGAACTAGCCTATAGCTTTCTCATCTGCCTTTTTAATTGGCAATATGGGTGCATTGTATTCTGATTCGCATTCAAGCAATAATCCATACTGTAAAAAATTATCAATTATCTCTTTAATTCCTTTCCTATCTTCTATCCTCAAAGGATATTACTTAACCTTAACGGGTTTCTCTCCTGGCTTTAATTTAATAATTATTAAGGTCACATTTTTAGCTCTTTCAGGGGTTTCAGTAGCCTAAACTCCTGGAAATACTTGATCTGTGATCTCTAAAGGTATTTCACTTTTAGGGTCAGTTTGTATTAGTGCCAAGCTTAACACATTTGTTAGTTGTTCTTCTCCTATTCTTAATTCCATTTCCCTTTTTCAAAGACAATTTCTGCTCCTACTTGCTCTAATAAATCTCTACCTAAGAGTGCCCATGAGGAGTTAGGCATATATAAAAATCTGTGTATGCCCCATTGTTTCCCTAACTTGTACTTCAAAGGTTCACAAAAATAAGCCTTTTCAGTTACACCTTGTCCTGGTTTCAGTTAGAACAGAGTTAATTTTCTTCCTAGTAGCTGGTAGAATGCTGTGTTTTGGCTTAGGATGAGAAGAGTGTTGATAACACCCTGATGTTTTAATAGTTGCAGAGCAGTGCTTATACCAAGCCAAGGACATCTCAGCTTCTTGCTCTGTCCTGCCAACAGGCATGCTGGGGGTGCAGTAAGAGCTGGGAGGGGACAGACCCAGGACAGGTGACCCAAACTAGCCAAAGGGGTATTCCATACCATCTGACGTCATGCTAAACAATACATAGGGGTGGCTAGCCGGGGGAGGGGGCCGGACTGCTCGGGGTTAGGCTGGGCATCGGTCAGCGGGTGGTGAGCAATTGCATTGTGCATCACTTGTTTGTACATATTATTAGTAGTAGTACTATTATCATCATTGTATTATTATTATTATTATTATTATTTTGTCTTATTAAACTGTCTTTATCTCAACTCACGGGCTTCACTTTCCATTTCTCTCCCCCGTCCCAGAGAGGGAGGGGGAGGGGGAGCGAACAGCTGCGTGGTGTTTAGCTGCCGGCCAGGTTAAACCACGACACACCTTTTACCCTAACATAATAATTCTGTGAAGGCATTAATGCTTGATTTAGAACTGAATACGTTGCCCCATAGCAATAAGAAATTTCACTTCCATTCCTCCCCTAGCTTCATTATAACCAGTGGAGGATCCGCTAGGGTAGATTCCCCAGGTCCCCGTTATTCCTGTTGAAATCAGGGGTCGATTACCCTAGGAAAAGGCTAGTCAATTTGTCCTCCGAAGCCAGGTCCAAACCGTTTTGTTTTATTTATTTATTTATTTATTTATTTATTTATTTTCATTACATTTCGGAGTTGGTCCAAAAATTCCATAGGGCTTTCTTTTAGACCTTGTTGGAAGCATATTCTCAATTCCCAATTCATCCAGGTTTTAGTATTTACTTAACCGTTCATAATTTTCAGGATGATTCGGGTCTTAGTGGGGGTCGGTCAGGGGAATGCAATTGTCCACAGTTCCCTGAGCGGTCCCATCGGCAATCTGAGCTCGCACATGAACTCAGGTTGTTTTAAGAGTTAACTGCTTTTCTGTTTCTGTGACAACTCTCTCGGACCCATCGTGGTCCCTTTGCCCTAAAGGGCTAACACCCATGATTTTAAGATCTCTGCCTCGGGCAGAGGCAGAACTATTAACATTCCTACATCCTCTTTCCCTGCTCATTCAACTTCAAACACCTTTAACACTTTCAACAACCCTTTTAACACTTCCTTTATCTTTCTCCAGCCTGGACTTCTCTAATGCCATCATCAAAGGCTCAGTCAGGGGCCAACTTAATTCCGTACCTTTTCCCACCAAGATGCTGAAACATCAGTATACAACATTTCATCCTGTTCTGCTTCTCCAAAAACAACATTAACTGTAGCAAAATATTAGAGTTTAAAGTTCCATTTAGGGGCCACTTTTCTCCACATTCCAGCTTATAAAGCGGCCACCACTGATTACGATATTTTATCAATGTTTTCCTGTTCACACTTCCACCGGCAGATCCTCCAATATCCTTCCAGTGACTTAAAACACATCCTAACACACTTTTCTTTAAAATTTCACTGCTTGTTTGCCCCCCCAGTTTCCAGTTTACACTTTCAGAATACACATGTTACTTACAAAAGCGTATCACAAAACGTATCACTCACAAAAATACGGGCACGCAATATCTTTCAGTAGCGATGTCACAAAACTACTATTACCAGCAATATTGCCAAAATCACAATAACAATAGTCAGAGTCAAATTCCACGTGCGATAAGTCAGAAAACCGAACTGTGTAACACTGTAATGATATCTTTCTTATAACAATGCCACGAACCTACTATTACCACCAGGAAAATAGCCAAAATCGCAGTAACAATAACCAGAGTTAAATACCATACTCCATGAGTCAGAAAACCGAAATAGACAACACAATTCCAGATGGACCTTAAAGCGAGCTCTTTCCTTAAGGTCCCCAAATATACTTATGGTGCTTACCACAAAGTATATACCAAACACTGCCTCGCAGAAGATCACCTTCTGACTTACAGACAGTTCCAGATACAGATGGACCCCAAGGTCCCCAGATATACTTGTGGTACTAACCACAAAGTATATACCAAATACTGTCCTGCAGAAGTCACCTTCCGACTTACTGGACAGTCCCAGATGACCGGTCTACCAGAAAACCAAACCAGAATAAAGAATATACTCACTTACAATGATGGGGTCCTTGTCTGCCTCCGCAGTGATCCAGTGAGTCGAGGAGTCCCTCCGGGAAATTCAGGGGGTACCCTAGGGAGTCCTGTTCCCAGCGGGTCCTGCGGTCTGGCAGAGAGGTTGTCCCATCTGGGGTGCCAGATTGATTCAAAGTTCGAAGCCGAAATTCCTTTAAGTGGTATATTCTTTATTGCAGCGCTGGATGCACGGGGGATCTCTCCACTTATCGTGCATACCTAAAGCGGAAAGCAGTCTTGAATTTATACAATCAATCTATCAATATTCTACAAGCACCTATACATATGCATTACCTATCCCCACCTTCCCTCGCTTCTCATGCTAATTAGCCTTTTGGCACCTTGCGCCTGCGTAGAGCCTTCCAAGAATTGTGGGCAGGGGTCTTTGGGACGTGGGCAGGGGTCTTTGGGAGGAAGACCCCGAGTCTTCCTCACAGTGTACTTTTCACCTTTGGTCAGGAATCTGCTGAATTGTCAGGTTTCTTAATTGCAAGAGCTGGTTGTTGCTAATTCTTCCATTTGTTGTATCTTTATAATGAATTCCAATGTCCAGTTTTGAGATTTATAGTCCTTACGTTTGTTTCTCTGTCCGTCTGCCGCTTCCTTATCATGAGTTCCAGTGTCTTGTTTCGAGATATACAGTCCATGTCTGGGGATTGTCCTTGCCTCCCCAATGCCTCCCCAATACCTCCTTAATCAATCCCCCCTTTTCTTTTCCCATGCAAATTCTTTTGCATCCGATACTTTCATTATTTACAGTAACACAACAAAGCAGGCATCTAAACAACATGCACACAAATATTCCTAATACTACTAATGCGATTAGAGCAATGAACACTTGTTTCAACCATTGAAAATTGGGCAACCAGGAGGTTAACTTATTCCATATTTCACTAAAACTCCACGAAAGATCATCTTTACTGATATCATGTAGGACCCTTGTCTGCTTCCATATTTCTTCCAGGTCGGTAGAGATCCTTCCACTCTGATCTACATACACACAACAACTTGTGTCTATTACTGTACAGACTCCCCTTGAGTGGCCAGTAACAAATCTAGGGCCATCCGATTTTGTAATACTACCTGTGATAAACTAGATATCTCTTCTTGTTGAGCCTTTATAGCATCCAGAGTTTTGTTTTCTAACTTCTCTATAATTGCAGAAATATTAACTATTGCCTTTTCCAATTCACTCACTCCTAACCATGGGATAAACCATCAAACAAAACTATGAAAAGCGGTGTGTCTCTCTATCAATGGATTGTTAATTTTTCGTCTGATTCTCCGCATATGATTTCTCAAGTAGGCTCGAGGCACTACATCATGTACTGTCATATTGGGGACTACCGCTCCAAGAGTGCAAGTTCCCTTCCAATTCTCAGGCAAGACCTTACAGGCTGTATCATTGCATAGCCAATACCACCCTTTTCCTTCTGGTACTGGCCAGCTGGTTGAATTTGCCCAACTGCTAGTTGTACTAATATCAATTGTTCGATTACAAGATGTCTGATTCCCCACATAAGTAGTACCTGTATTTATACAATGCTCTTTTCCTATACCCTTAGGCGGGTTACACCTTTGTACACATACATAGTAAGATTCCAATGGCACGAAGCTACTCACTTCTAGTTCCAAAACTGCTTAATATTTTCGACCCCAAGATGTGTTTTCCCACAAATTAGTCCAAGATAAGTTTGCAGGCAAGGGAATCCCGATTAACGATACACCCTTATTCCCATGCTGTGGCAGATGGGTGCATACCCAACAGTTCGTCTTATTAGTTACTTGAGAAATTGTTTGTATTAAGGTCAGGTGTAAGTTCTCATCCCAAGTTGTACACCCCGAATCCGAGAACCGCACCCCTGCAATCATTAGGATCTGGAAAACCGTAATTTTGTTGGTCCAATTGGAGTGGTGGTCCATATCCTCGCCGGGGCCTTCTTCACCCTTGAATTGTGGATCCAAGCTGCTTGCTCCTTAGTTTTAATGGTGGTATGTGTTGTGAGTAATACTTGGTATGGTTCTGTCCACTTTCCTTCCATTTTTCCTGTAGGGGTTGTCCTGAAAAAGTCTTTATATATATATAATCCCCGAGCTTAAAGGGGTGGATTGGTTGATCCAACCCTCTAGCCCTGGTCCCTAAAACAAATGTATGTACTTTATTTAATTGTTTCTGAAGTTCCGTTATATGAGCATATAAATATTCTGATCCTAACTGCGTTAGGTCCTCTCCACTAAATAGAAATTGCTATGGCCTTGCATATAAGATTTTGAAGGGACTCAAATTTCCTTTTATTCTAGGTTTAACTCTAATTCCAAGTAATGCTAAAGGGAGGGATTGAGGCCATGACAAATTAGCTTCTTATCCAATTTTAGCTATTTATTGTTTAATTAAATGGTTCATTTTTTCTACCTGTCCACTTGCCTGTGGTCTATAAGGAGTATGCAGTTGCCAAGCTATCTTTAGAATCTTACTTATCTGTTCTACCACTTGTGCACAAAAATGTGAAACCCTATCAGAAGACATTGCTACTAGAATCCCAAAGCATGGTATTATTTCATTTAACAAGACTTTAACCACTTCTCTTGCTTTGTTTGTTCGACAGGGAAAGGCTTCAGGCCTTCCTGAAAACGTGTCAGTCAGAACCAGTAAATAATGATACCCCCCTTTTCTAGGGAGTTCTGAAAAATCAATTTGCCACTGTTGCCCCGAATAATTTCCTTTACCGATTATTCCAAATTTTATTCTATCCTTGGTATTGGGGTTATTGTGTAAGCAAATGCTACATTGTTGAGTTACTTGTTTTATCATATCGTCCCACTAATGTCTGACTCAGGCTCTTATGCAGTGTGCCAGCTCCCCAGTGCGTTTTATTGTGTTCTGTAAGAACTATGGGCCATGTCAAACTAGAGGGTATTACTATGTGCTTCTCTTTTAAATATACTCATCCATCTGGTTTCATTTTACCTTTCAAATCTTCAATTAATTTTAAGTCTTCTTTTGTATAATTTGGATATAGTTTGGATTTTACCGTCTGGTATCAAAGACAATGCCTTCACCTCAGTTATTTCAGCTGCCTGCTTAGCCTCTGCCAATCGATTTTCCAATTTCAAAATCGGTGTTCCCCTTTTGGTGTCCCTGACAATGCATGATAGCTACCTTTTCTGGTTGTTTTACAGCCTCTAACAATTTTAAAATTTCTTCAGCATACTTTGTGTTTTCACTGAGCGGTCAGCAATCCATGGTCTTTCCAAATTGCTCCATGAGCATGTACCACGCCGAATGTATATTTAGAATCTGTCCAAATATTTACCCTTTTTCCCGCTGCCAGTTCCAATGCTCTCGTGAGAGCAACTATCTCCGCCTTTTGAGCTGATGTTCCAGGGGGTAAAGGCTTAGACTCGATTACCTGCTGAGTAGTTGTTATAGCATATCCAGCTTTACGTTGTCTTTGCGTAACAAAACTGCTCCCATCCGTGAACCAAGTTTCTTCCGCATCTTCCATGGGCTCCTCCTTAAGGTCTGGTCGGCTGGAATACACAGTCTCTATAGTTTCTAAACAATCGTGAATCACAGGTTGTGCCGGAGCATCACTAAGAAAAGAGGCTAGATTCACAATCTTAATGATCACAATTTCCACGTCGTCCTGTTCTACCAATATTGCTTGATATTTCAAAATCATCAATTCTTGTTTAAGTTGTTTAAAGACTTTTTGTGCTTCTCCAGTCCAGACTGACTTTGACTGGTTAATCTTTATCAATTCACATAGAGGCTTTACCAATAGTCCATCATTATAAATCCAAAGGCGACACCAACCTGTCATTCCTAAAAAGGTTTGTAGCTCCTTTACCATTTGAGGTTCTGGAGTCCGGCAAATGACTTCCTTATGTTCAGTTCCTAGTTCTCGTTGTCCTTCCGAAATGTCAAATCCCAGATAGGTCACACTTTGTTGAGCCAGCTGGACTTTCTGTCAAGAGACTTGAGATCCATTTAAACCCAGAAAATTAAGACGACTTATAGTCCATTGAATACAACTCCCTTTAGTCTCGGTAGCTATTAAGAGATCATCTACATATTGTAAGAAAGCACCTTCAGTGTCCGGAGGTATCCATGTTTCGAGTTCCCTTGCTAATTGGTTTCCAAAAATAGTGGGGCTATTCTTGAATCCTTGAGGTAGTAATGTCCACGTAAGCTGCGTCTTTCTGCCTGAATCGGGATTTTCCCATTCAAAGGCGAATAGGTTTTGGCTTTCTGTGGCTAAGCCTAGGCAGAAGAAGGCATCTTTAAATCCAGTACGGTAAACCAGACTTGACTATTCTTTAATTTAGTCAGCAAAGTATAAGGGTTTGCCACTACTGGATGTATATCCTCAGTGATTTTATTTATGGCCCTCAAATCCTGAACTAGCCTATAGCTTTTTCATCTGCCTTTTTAATTGGCAATATGGGTGTATTTTATTCTGATTCGCATTCAAGCAATAATCCATACTGTAAAAAATTATTAATTATCTCTTTAATTCCTTTCCTATCTTCTATCCTCAAAGGATATTACTTAACCTTAACGGGTTTCTCTCCTGGCTTTAATTTAATAATTATTAAGGTCACATTTTTAGCTCTTTCAGGGGTTTCAGTAGCCTAAACTCCTGGACATACTTGATCTGTGATCTCTAAAGGTATTTCACTTTTAGGGTCAGTTTGTATTAGTGCCAAGCTTAACACATTTGTTAGTTGTTCTTCTCCTATTCTTAATTCCATTTCCCTTTTTCAAAGACAATTTCTGCTCCTACTTGCTCTAATAAATCTCTACCTAAGAGTGCCCATGAGGAGTTAGGCATATATAAAAATCTGTGTATGCCCCATTGTTTCCCTAACTTGTACTTCAAAGGTTCACAAAAATAAGCCTTTTCAGTTACACCTTGTCCTGGTTTCAGTTAGAACAGAGTTAATTTTCTTCCTAGTAGCTGGTAGAATGCTATGTTTTGGCTTAGGATGAGAAGAGTGCTGATAACACCCTGATGTTTTAATAGTTGCAGAGCAGTGCTTATACCAAGCCAAGGACATCTCAGCTTCTTGCTCTGTCCTGCCAACAGGCATGCTGGGGGTGCAGTAAGAGCTGGCAAGGGACAGACCCAGGACAGGTGACCCAAACTAGCCAAAGGGGTATTCCATACCATCTGACGTCATGCTAAACAATATATAGGGGTGGCTAGCCGGGGGAGGGGGCCGGACTGCTCGGGGTTAGGCTGGGCATCGGTCAGCGGGTGGTGAGCAATTGCATTGTGCATCACTTGTTTGTACATATTATTAGTAGTAGTACTATTATCATCATTGTATTATTATTATTATTATTATTATTTTGTCTTATTAAACTGTCTTTATCTCAACTCACGGGCTTCACTTTCCATTTCTCTCCCCCGTCCCAGAGAGGGAGGGGGAGGGGGAGCGAACAGCTGCATGGTGTTTAGCTGCCGGCCAGGTTAAACCACGACACACCTTTTACCCTAACATAATAATTCTGTGAAGGCATTAATGCTTGATTTAGAACTGAATACGTTGCCCCATAGCAATAAGAAATTTCACTTCCATTCCTCCCCTAGCTTCATTATAACCAGTGGAGGATCCGCTAGGGTAGATTCCCCAGGTCCCCGTTATTCCTGTTGAAATCAGGGGTTGATTACCCTAGGAAAAGGCTAGTCAATTTGTCCTCCAAAGCCAGGTCCAAACCGTTTTGTTTTATTTATTTATTTATTTATTTATTTTCATTACATTTCAGAGTTGGTCCAAAAATTCCATAGGGCTTTCTTTTAGACCTTGTTGGAAGCATATTCTCAATTCCCAATTCATCCAGGTTTTAGTATTTACTTAACCGTTCATAATTTTCAGGATGATTCGGGTCTTAGTGGGGGTCGGTCAGGGGAATGCAATTGTCCACAGTTCCCTGAGCGGTCCCATCGGCAATCTGAGCTCGCACATGAACTCAGGTTGTTTTAAGAGTTAACTGCTTTTCTGTTTCTGTGACAACTCTCTCGGACCCATCGTGGTCCCTTTGCCCTAAAGGGCTAACACCCATGATTTTAAGATCTCTGCCTCGGGCAGAGGCAGAACTATTAACATTCCTACATCCTCTTTCCCTGCTCATTCAACTTCAAACACCTTTAACACTTTCAACAACCCTTTTAACACTTCCTTTATCTTTCTCCAGCCTGGACTTCTCTAATGCCATCATCAAAGGCTCAGTCAGGGGCCAACTTAATTCCGTACCTTTTCCCACCAAGATGCTGAAACATCAGTATACAACATTTCATCCTGTTCTGCTTCTCCAAAAACAACATTAACTGTAGCAAAATATTAGAGTTTAAAGTTCCATTTAGGGGCCACTTTTCTCCACATTCCAGCTTATAAAGCGGCCACCACTGATTACGATATTTTATCAATGTTTTCCTGTTCACACTTCCACCGGCAGATCCTCCAATATCCTTCCAGTGACTTAAAACACATCCTAACACACTTTTCTTTAAAATTTCACTGCTTGTTTGCCCCCCCAGTTTCCAGTTTACACTTTCAGAATACACATGTTACTTACAAAAGCGTATCACAAAACGTATCACTCACAAAAATACGGGCACGCAATATCTTTCAGTAGCGATGTCACAAAACTACTATTACCAGCAATATTGCCAAAATCACAATAACAATAGTCAGAGTCAAATTCCACGTGCGATAAGTCAGAAAACCGAACTGTGTAACACTGTAATGATATCTTTCTTATAACAATGCCACGAACCTACTATTACCACCAGGAAAATAGCCAAAATCGCAGTAACAATAACCAGAGTTAAATACCATACTCCATGAGTCAGAAAACCGAAATAGACAACACAATTCCAGATGGACCTTAAAGCGAGCTCTTTCCTTAAGGTCCCCAAATATACTTATGGTGCTTACCACAAAGTATATACCAAACACTGCCTCGCAGAAGATCACCTTCTGACTTACAGACAGTTCCAGATACAGATGGACCCCAAGGTCCCCAGATATACTTGTGGTACTAACCACAAAGTATATACCAAATACTGTCCTGCAGAAGTCACCTTCCGACTTACTGGACAGTCCCAGATGACCGGTCTACCAGAAAACCAAACCAGAATAAAGAATATACTCACTTACAATGATGGGGTCCTTGTCTGCCTCCGCAGTGATCCAGTGAGTCGAGGAGTCCCTCCGGGAAATTCAGGGGGTACCCTAGGGAGTCCTGTTCCCAGCGGGTCCTGCGGTCTGGCAGAGAGGTTGTCCCATCTGGGGTGCCAGATTGATTCAAAGTTCGAAGCCGAAATTCCTTTAAGTGGTATATTCTTTATTGCAGCGCTGGATGCACGGGGGATCTCTCCACTTATCGTGCATACCTAAAGCGGAAAGCAGTCTTGAATTTATACAATCAATCTATCAATATTCTACAAGCACCTATACATATGCATTACCTATCCCCACCTTCCCTCGCTTCTCATGCTAATTAGCCTTTTGGCACCTTGCGCCTGCGTAGAGCCTTCCAAGAATTGTGGGCAGGGGTCTTTGGGACGTGGGCAGGGGTCTTTGGGAGGAAGACCCCGAGTCTTCCTCACAGTGTACTTTTCACCTTTGGTCAGGAATCTGCTGAATTGTCAGGTTTCTTAATTGCAAGAGCTGGTTGTTGCTAATGCTTCCATTTGTTGTATCTTTATAATGAATTCCAATGTCCAGTTTTGAGATTTATAGTCCTTACGTTTGTTTCTCTGTCCGTCTGCCGCTTCCTTATCATGAGTTCCAGTGTCTTGTTTCGAGATATACAGTCCATGTCTGGGGATTGTCCTTGCCTCCCCAATGCCTCCCCAATACCTCCTTAATCAATCCCCCCTTTTCTTTTCCCATGCAAATTCTTTTGCATCCGATACTTTCATTATTTACAGTAACACAACAAAGCAGGCATCTAAACAACATGCACACAAATATTCCTAATACTACTAATGCGATTAGAGCAATGAACACTTGTTTCAACCATTGAAAATTGGGCAACCAGGAGGTTAACTTATTCCATATTTCACTAAAACTCCACGAAAGATCATCTTTACTGATATCATGTAGGACCCTTGTCTGCTTCCATATTTCTTCCAGGTCGGTAGAGATCCTTCCACTCTGATCTACATACACACAACAACTTGTGTCTATTACTGTACAGACTCCCCTTGAGTGGCCAGTAACAAATCTAGGGCCATCCGATTTTGTAATACTACCTGTGATAAACTAGATATCTCTTCTTGTTGAGCCTTTATAGCATCCAGAGTTTTGTTTTCTAACTTCTCTATAATTGCAGAAATATTAACTATTGCCTTTTCCAATTCACTCACTCCTAACCATGGGATAAACCATCAAACAAAACTATGAAAAGCGGTGTGTCTCTCTATCAATGGATTGTTAATTTTTCGTCTGATTCTCCGCATATGATTTCTCAAGTAGGCTCGAGGCACTACATCATGTACTGTCATATTGGGGACTACCGCTCCAAGAGTGCAAGTTCCCTTCCAATTCTCAGGCAAGACCTTACAGGCTGTATCATTGCATAGCCAATACCACCCTTTTCCTTCTGGTACTGGCCAGCTGGTTGAATTTGCCCAACTGCTAGTTGTACTAATATCAATTGTTCGATTACAAGATGTCTGATTCCCCACATAAGTAGTACCTGTATTTATACAATGCTCTTTTCCTATACCCTTAGGCGGGTTACACCTTTGTACACATACATAGTAAGATTCCAATGGCACGAAGCTACTCACTTCTAGTTCCAAAACTGCTTAATATTTTCGACCCCAAGATGTGTTTTCCCACAAATTAGTCCAAGATAAGTTTGCAGGCAAGGGAATCCCGATTAACGATACACCCTTATTCCCATGCTGTGGCAGATGGGTGCATACCCAACAGTTCGTCTTATTAGTTACTTGAGAAATTGTTTGTATTAAGGTCAGGTGTAAGTTCTCATCCCAAGTTGTACACCCCGAATCCGAGAACCGCACCCCTGCAATCATTAGGATCTGGAAAACCGTAATTTTGTTGGTCCAATTGGAGTGGTGGTCCATATCCTCGCCGGGGCCTTCTTCACCCTTGAATTGTGGATCCAAGCTGCTTGCTCCTTAGTTTTAATGGTGGTATGTGTTGTGAGTAATACTTGGTATGGTTCTGTCCACTTTCCTTCCATTTTTCCTGTAGGGGTTGTCCTGAAAAAGTCTTTATATATATATAATCCCCGAGCTTAAAGGGGTGGATTGGTTGATCCAACCCTCTAGCCCTGGTCCCTAAAACAAATGTATGTACTTTATTTAATTGTTTCTGAAGTTCCGTTATATGAGCATATAAATATTCTGATCCTAACTGCGTTAGGTCCTCTCCACTAAATAGAAATTGCTATGGCCTTGCATATAAGATTTTGAAGGGACTCAAATTTCCTTTTATTCTAGGTTTAACTCTAATTCCAAGTAATGCTAAAGGGAGGGATTGAGGCCATGACAAATTAGCTTCTTATCCAATTTTAGCTATTTATTGTTTAATTAAATGGTTCATTTTTTCTACCTGTCCACTTGCCTGTGGTCTATAAGGAGTATGCAGTTGCCAAGCTATCTTTAGAATCTTACTTATCTGTTCTACCACTTGTGCACAAAAATGTGAAACCCTATCAGAAGACATTGCTACTAGAATCCCAAAGCATGGTATTATTTCATTTAACAAGACTTTAACCACTTCTCTTGCTTTGTTTGTTCGACAGGGAAAGGCTTCAGGCCTTCCTGAAAACGTGTCAGTCAGAACCAGTAAATAATGATACCCCCCTTTTCTAGGGAGTTCTGAAAAATCAATTTGCCACTGTTGCCCCGAATAATTTCCTTTACCGATTATTCCAAATTTTATTCTATCCTTGGTATTGGGGTTATTGTGTAAGCAAATGCTACATTGTTGAGTTACTTGTTTTATCATATCGTCCCACTAATGTCTGACTCAGGCTCTTATGCAGTGTGCCAGCTCCCCAGTGCGTTTTATTGTGTTCTGTAAGAACTATGGGCCATGTCAAACTAGAGGGTATTACTATGTGCTTCTCTTTTAAATATACTCATCCATCTGGTTTCATTTTACCTTTCAAATCTTCAATTAATTTTAAGTCTTCTTTTGTATAATTTGGATATAGTTTGGATTTTACCGTCTGGTATCAAAGACAATGCCTTCACCTCAGTTATTTCAGCTGCCTGCTTAGCCTCTGCCAATCGATTTTCCAATTTCAAAATCGGTGTTCCCCTTTTGGTGTCCCTGACAATGCATGATAGCTACCTTTTCTGGTTGTTTTACAGCCTCTAACAATTCTAAAATTTCTTCAGCATACTTTGTGTTTTCACTGAGCGGTCAGCAATCCATGGTCTTTCCAAATTGCTCCATGAGCATGTACCACGCCGAATGTATATTTAGAATCTGTCCAAATATTTACCCTTTTTCCCGCTGCCAGTTCCAATGCTCTCGTGAGAGCAACTATCTCCGCCTTTTGAGCTGATGTTCCAGGGGGTAAAGGCTTAGACTCGATTACCTGCTGAGTAGTTGTTATAGCATATCCAGCTTTACGTTGTCTTTGCGTAACAAAACTGCTCCCATCCGTGAACCAAGTTTCTTCCGCATCTTCCATGGGCTCCTCCTTAAGGTCTGGTCGGCTGGAATACACAGTCTCTATAGTTTCTAAACAATCGTGAATCACAGGTTGTGCCGGAGCATCACTAAGAAAAGAGGCTAGATTCACAATCTTAATGATCACAATTTCCACGTCGTCCTGTTCTACCAATATTGCTTGATATTTCAAAATCATCAATTCTTGTTTAAGTTGTTTAAAGACTTTTTGTGCTTCTCCAGTCCAGACTGACTTTGACTGGTTAATCTTTATCAATTCACATAGAGGCTTTACCAATAGTCCATCATTATAAATCCAAAGGCGACACCAACCTGTCATTCCTAAAAAGGTTTGTAGCTCCTTTACCATTTGAGGTTCTGGAGTCCGGTAAATGACTTCCTTATGTTCAGTTCCTAGTTCTCGTTGTCCTTCCGAAATGTCAAATCCCAGATAGGTCACACTTTGTTGAGCCAGCTGGACTTTCTGTCAAGAGACTTGAGATCCATTTAAACCCAGAAAATTAAGACGACTTATAGTCCATTGAATACAACTGCCTTTAGTCTCGGTAGCTATTAAGAGATCATCTACATATTGTAACAAAGCACCTTCAGTGTCCGGAGGTATCCATGTTTCGAGTTCCCTTGCTAATTGGTTTCCAAAAATAGTAGGGCTATTCTTGAATCCTTGAGGTAGTAATGTCCACGTAAGCTGCGTCTTTCTGCCTGAATCGGGATTTTCCCATTCAAAGGCGAATAGGTTTTGGCTTTCTGTGGCTAAGCCTAGGCAGAAGAAGGCATCTTTAAATCCAGTACGGTAAACCAGACTTGACTATTCTTTAATTTAGTCAGCAAAGTATAAGGGTTTGCCACTACTGGATGTATATCCTCAGTGATTTTATTTATGGCCCTCAAATCCTGAACTAGCCTATAGCTTTTTCATCTGCCTTTTTAATTGGCAATATGGGTGTATTTTATTCTGATTCGCATTCAAGCAATAATCCATACTGTAAAAAATTATTAATTATCTCTTTAATTCCTTTCCTATCTTCTATCCTCAAAGGATATTACTTAACCTTAACGGGTTTCTCTCCTGGCTTTAATTTAATAATTATTAAGGTCACATTTTTAGCTCTTTCAGGGGTTTCAGTAGCCTAAACTCCTGGACATACTTGATCTGTGATCTCTAAAGGTATTTCACTTTTAGGGTCAGTTTGTATTAGTGCCAAGCTTAACACATTTGTTAGTTGTTCTTCTCCTATTCTTAATTCCATTTCCCTTTTTCAAAGACAATTTCTGCTCCTACTTGCTCTAATAAATCTCTACCTAAGAGTGCCCATGAGGAGTTAGGCATATATAAAAATCTGTGTATGCCCCATTGTTTCCCTAACTTGTACTTCAAAGGTTCACAAAAATAAGCCTTTTCAGTTACACCTTGTCCTGGTTTCAGTTAGAACAGAGTTAATTTTCTTCCTAGTAGCTGGTAGAATGCTATGTTTTGGCTTAGGATGAGAAGAGTGCTGATAACACCCTGATGTTTTAATAGTTGCAGAGCAGTGCTTATACCAAGCCAAGGACATCTCAGCTTCTTGCTCTGTCCTGCCAACAGGCATGCTGGGGGTGCAGTAAGAGCTGGCAAGGGACAGACCCAGGACAGGTGACCCAAACTAGCCAAAGGGGTATTCCATACCATCTGACGTCATGCTAAACAATATATAGGGGTGGCTAGCCGGGGGAGGGGGCCGGACTGCTCGGGGTTAGGCTGGGCATCGGTCAGCGGGTGGTGAGCAATTGCATTGTGCATCACTTGTTTGTACATATTATTAGTAGTAGTACTATTATCATCATTGTATTATTATTATTATTATTATTATTTTGTCTTATTAAACTGTCTTTATCTCAACTCACGGGCTTCACTTTCCATTTCTCTCCCCCGTCCCAGAGAGGGAGGGGGAGGGGGAGCGAACAGCTGCATGGTGTTTAGCTGCCGGCCAGGTTAAACCACGACACACCTTTTACCCTAACATAATAATTCTGTGAAGGCATTAATGCTTGATTTAGAACTGAATACGTTGCCCCATAGCAATAAGAAATTTCACTTCCATTCCTCCCCTAGCTTCATTATAACCAGTGGAGGATCCGCTAGGGTAGATTCCCCAGGTCCCCGTTATTCCTGTTGAAATCAGGGGTTGATTACCCTAGGAAAAGGCTAGTCAATTTGTCCTCCAAAGCCAGGTCCAAACCGTTTTGTTTTATTTATTTATTTATTTATTTATTTTCATTACATTTCAGAGTTGGTCCAAAAATTCCATAGGGGTTTCTTTTAGACCTTGTTGGAAGCATATTCTCAATTCCCAATTCATCCAGGTTTTAGTATTTACTTAACCGTTCATAATTTTCAGGATGATTCGGGTCTTAGTGGGGGTCGGTCAGGGGAATGCAATTGTCCACAGTTCCCTGAGCGGTCCCATCGGCAATCTGAGCTCGCACATGAACTCAGGTTGTTTTAAGAGTTAACTGCTTTTCTGTTTCTGTGACAACTCTCTCGGACCCATCGTGGTCCCTTTGCCCTAAAGGGCTAACACCCATGATTTTAAGATCTCTGCCTCGGGCAGAGGCACAACTATTAACATTCCTACATCCTCTTTCCCTGCTCATTCAACTTCAAACACCTTTAACACTTTCAACAACCCTTTTAACACTTCCTTTATCTTTCTCCAGCCTGGACTTCTCTAATGCCATCATCAAAGGCTCAGTCAGGGGCCAACTTAATTCCGTACCTTTTCCCACCAAGATGCTGAAACATCAGTATACAACATTTCATCCTGTTCTGCTTCTCCAAAAACAACATTAACTGTAGCAAAATATTAGAGTTTAAAGTTCCATTTAGGGGCCACTTTTCTCCACATTCCAGCTTATAAAGCGGCCACCACTGATTACGATATTTTATCAATGTTTTCCTGTTCACACTTCCACCGGCAGATCCTCCAATATCCTTCCAGTGACTTAAAACACATCCTAACACACTTTTCTTTAAAATTTCACTGCTTGTTTGCCCCCCCAGTTTCCAGTTTACACTTTCAGAATACACATGTTACTTACAAAAGCGTATCACAAAACGTATCACTCACAAAAATACGGGCACGCAATATCTTTCAGTAGCGATGTCACAAAACTACTATTACCAGCAATATTGCCAAAATCACAATAACAATAGTCAGAGTCAAATTCCACGTGCGATAAGTCAGAAAACCGAACTGTGTAACACTGTAAAGATATCTTTCTTATAACAATGCCACGAACCTACTATTACCACCAGGAAAATAGCCAAAATCGCAGTAACAATAACCAGAGTTAAATACCATACTCCATGAGTCAGAAAACCGAAATAGACAACACAATTCCAGATGGACCTTAAAGCGAGCTCTTTCCTTAAGGTCCCCAAATATACTTATGGTGCTTACCACAAAGTATATACCAAACACTGCCTCGCAGAAGATCACCTTCTGACTTACAGACAGTTCCAGATACAGATGGACCCCAAGGTCCCCAGATATACTTGTGGTACTAACCACAAAGTATATACCAAATACTGTCCTGCAGAAGTCACCTTCCGACTTACTGGACAGTCCCAGATGACCGGTCTACCAGAAAACCAAACCAGAATAAAGAATATACTCACTTACAATGATGGGGTCCTTGTCTGCCTCCGCAGTGATCCAGTGAGTCGAGGAGTCCCTCCGGGAAATTCAGGGGGTACCCTAGGGAGTCCTGTTCCCAGCGGGTCCTGCGGTCCGGCAGAGAGGTTGTCCCATCTGGGGTGCCAGATTGATTCAAAGTTCGAAGCCGAAATTCCTTTAAGTGGTATATTCTTTATTGCAGCGCTGGATGCACGGGGGATCTCTCCACCTATCGTGCATACCCAAAGCAGAAAGCAGTCTTGAATTTATACAATCAATCTATCAATATTCTACAAGCACCTATACATATGCATTACCTATCCCCACCTTCCCTCGCTTCTCATGCTAATTAGCCTTTTGGCACCTTGCGCCTGCGTAGAGCCTTCCAAGAATTGTGGGCAGGGGTCTTTGGGACGTGGGCAGGGGTCTTTGGGAGGAAGACCCCGAGTCTTCCTCACAGTGTACTTTTCACCTTTGGTCAGGAATCTGCTGAATTGGCATGTTTCTTAATTGCAAGAGCTGGTTGTTGCTAAATCTCCCGTTTGTTGTATCTTTATAATGAATTCCAATGTCCAGTTTTGAGATTTATAGTCCTTACGTTTGTTTCTCTGTCCGTCTGCCGCTTCCTTATCATGAGTTCCAGTGTCTTGTTTCGAGATATACAGTCCATGTCTGGGGATTGTCCTTGCCTCCCCAATGCCTCCCCAATACCTCCTTAATCAGTAGCCTGCCTCTAGAGTTCAGGGCCTGTGATTAGGCTTTTGGGGTCTGTGTCTGGGGGCCGGTATCTGGGGGCAAGGGGGGAGCTGCTTGTATACCCTTGGGGCCAGCATTGAGGGGGTTGGGAGCTGACTCTACACCTTTGGGGCCTGCTTCTGGGGGTGGGGGGGGGTTGAGACCAGCATCTGGGGGAGGGGTGGGAGCTCTTTGTATTCCTTTGGAGCCTGTGTCGGGGGGGGGGGGGGGGGGGGGGGGGGGGGGGGCGGAAGGGGAGGGTTGGTTGGGAGCTGCTTGTACACTGTTGGAGCCTGGGTTGAGGGAGGAGGTTTGGAGCTGCTTCTACACCTTTGGGCCTGGCATCGGGGGTAGGGGGTTGGGTGCTGGTTGTAGGGGCCTGTGTTTGGGGGGGGGGGCTTGGGACCTGCGTCTGGGGGAGGGGTGGGAGCTGCTTGTACACCTTTGGGGCCTGCATCTGTGGGGGGTCAGGGCCTGTGTCTAGCGGGCTGGGAACTGCTTGTACAATGTAGGAATCTGTTTCTGCAGGGTGGCTGGGAGCTGTTTGTACAACTTTGGGGCCAGCATCTGGGGGTGGCTGGGAGCTGCCTGTACACTGTAGGGGCCTGTGTTTGTGGGGGGCTTGGGGGCCTCACTCGGGGGGGGCGGGGGAGGAGGGTTGGGAGCTGCTTGTATAGGGTAGGGGGCCTGCCTGGCAGGGGTTGGGAGCTGCTTGTAGAATTTGGGGCCCTGTGTCTGGGGGGGGGTTGGGGCCTGTGTCTCAGGGGTGTTGGGAACTGGTTGTACACCTTTGGGTCCTGTCTCTGGGGGGGGGAGCTACTTGTACACTTTTGGGGTCTGTATTTGAGGGGGGTTGGGAGCTGCTTGTGCACTTTTGGACCTATGTTTAGGGGGGTTGGGAGCTGCTCATGCATTCTAGGTTCCTCCCTTTTGAGAAGGGTTGGGGCCTGCATCTGTGGGTGGTTGGGAGCTGCTTGTACACTATAGGGGCCATGGTCTTGGAGGGGGGTCTGGGCTGTTTATACACCTTTGTGGCCTGTGTTTGGGGGGGCGATGGGTGGGCCTGTGCCTGGGGGAGTTGGGAGGTGCTTGTTCACTCTAGGAGCCTCCATTTGGGGGTCTTTGGGGCCTCCCTTTGAGGGGGAGGGAGTTGGGAGTTGGTTGTACACCTCCGCATCCCATGTCTTGGGGGAGGTGGGGGGAGTGGGACCGGTCTCTGAAGGGGCGGGTTGTGAGCTGCTTGTACACCTGTGTCGGGGGGAGGGTAGGGGGGTTGGCGGGGGACGGGCCTGGGTCTTGGGCCAGTGTCTGGGTGGAGTCCAGTTCTTGGGAGGGGGTGGTAGGGTAGGAGCTGCTTGTGGGCAGTTGGGATCTGCATCTGGGTGTGGTTGGTGCCTGCTTCTGTTGGCAGTTTGGGGCCTGCTTGTAGACTTGTGCAGCCTGGGTTTGGGGGCTTTTCTGTAACGTTTGGGGCCTGCATTTTTGCTTTGGGATGCATCTTGAGCTTTTGAGGCCTAGCAGTAGCATTTGGGGCCTTCATCTGGGGCTTTTCTGTAGCATTTTGGTTGCGTATTTGTGATTTGGGGCCTGTATCCAGGGTTTTGCCTTTTTTGTAGTTTCCATCTTTGTGTGTGTGTGTTTCGTTGTTGGTTGTCTGGGGTTAGGGGCAGTTTGGGGTTTGGATTAAGGTCAGTGTCATTAGCGTTAGGGGGTTGATAATAAGGGTTAGGGTTGTGGTTAGAGTTGTTAGGTTTAAGGGGAATAAGGATTTCAGGGTAAGGGGATCAAGGTTGTGGGAATAAAAATGTTGTTTTTGCGCAGCTACATCCTGTAGAGGGAAGGAAGGTGGTATAGAGATATGCTTGCAATGATAAGACAGCTTAACAGTGTGAAATGAGTTTATCTGATTCGTGTCAATATGGACCAATGCTAGGGCCGCATGATATGATGAAAAGTCTGAGAAAACCAGAGTGGTTAATGTATATAGTTCTTGTATCTTGCAAAGGAATGGTCCAGCAATTCGGGTCAATAGGGGATAAGAGAACAAAGGGGTTTCAGAATAACTGCTAACTATTACAACTGTTGCATGGGACACTATGCAAGTGTCTGCCATCCAGCCAAGATGGACAAAGGAGAAGGACAAGAGAAAAGCCTGGGAGGAAGACTACGAGCCTTCAGTACAAGCGGCCCCCAGAGGGACCACCGGAGACTGATAACGCCTGCACCAGTGGGAGGGTTTGTATTCTGGGAACTAATTAGAATAACCCTGCCTTTTGTAGAAGTAGTAATGAATATGTATTAGCCTAGCAGCATAAAAACCAGCCGCCTGATGTAACTTGTGTGCGTCTTGGTGGAGCAGAGACTCCTGGCGCACCCAGCGCTGCTTGCTTACCTCTATTCATTTAATAAATTGTAAATTTCAATTGCAATCCTATTTGGGACCCAGTCATTTATTACAAGTGGGGGCTTGTCCGGGAGGGCTTTGGTTCCTGATTTCTGGTTTGATCTAGGAGAGGCACCCCCACCATTTGGTGGCTGCTCTTTGATTCAGGTCAGAACTAATGGCATCTTGAACCTGAATAAAGGTAAGCAAAGTTTCTGATTCTTTTTTTCAGCTCCCTTGCCAGCTGCAGCACTGTATTTTGCCCGTAATTGTGTGTGTGAAGATCCGAACAAAGATGACGGAGTCGTAAGCATTTAAAGCGTATACCGTTCGGTTGGGTGGGGTTTGGTTGCCTGTGTGTGTAAGAGTGTGACTGAGATGGAACTTAGTTCCGAAGCGATTGTGGAGGTCTTCTAACCGCGGTTCCAGTCTCCCGCGAGGGACTTGGCCGGTGAAGGACCGAAGGGATTCCTATAGGATTTGTGGGTGTGTGATAGGTCCTCGACCCCCTGCAAGACACTCTTACTAAGGTAACCAAGGGCTGTGGGAATTGCCATAGTAAACTTCCTAGATGGGTCAGACAAAATCGAAGACCAGAGACCAGAAGAAAGGGAGCAAATTACCAGTCATACCACCAGAAAGTCCATTAGGAATAACGATTAGAAATTGGAATGATAGGGACCCCAGAAAAGGAAAAAGTAAATTAAAAATGGTCCAGTATTGTGTGACAGAATGGCCAAAGGAGCCTTTAAGACTACATGTCTTTTGGCCTGTTTTTGGATCCTTCGAAGACTGGATTTGCCAGGCCTTAAATATCCATGTTAATTCAAAGGAACCTTTTAGCCAGGAAGAAAGTGATTATGCAGGATTGTGGATCAGGAGGACTTCACGTCCTTTTCCAGCCTCAATATTTACACTAAAAGCAGGTAAGAAATTTGAAGAACAAGAAGAACATGAAAAAGAAAAAGAAGATAAACGTGAGCCGTTGGATAAGCTACCACCTCCATATCCTAACAATCCACCCCCGGCGGCTCCCCCTCCGGTGGCTGTGGTATCGCCACCAGTACCACCGTTGCCCCAGCTTCCACCACCAACAGCACCAGAATTAGACCGACCTCCGGCCGCATGCAGGAGAAGTAGGACAGACGTATCTGAGAGGGCTTCTCTATATCCCTTAAGGGAGGTAACTGGTGTATAACTGGTGCGCGTCTTGGTGGAGCAGAGACTCCCGGCGTACCCAGCACTGTTTGCTTACCTCTATTCATTCAGTGAATTGTAAACTTTGATTGTAATCCTATTTGGGACTTTTATTTATTATAACAGACAACCTTGTAAAACGCAGACAACCAGAATCCTTACAGCAATTAGGTGGAAATCACGGCGTAAGAAACATTACCACCTCAAAGAGTAAAAACCTCAAAAGAAATGTGACTTGTAACAGGCCAGCAGCTGTGTATTTTCTGTGAAGCACCAGCTAGATTATGAACCTTGAATAGCACAGTTAAAGGGGAAACAGGGGAGGGTCCCGGTCCTCGGCAGAAAAAAAAAGTGTATAAACTGTGTATGGAATTAGTAGGCACCCTCCTGCTTGTGGGACACCCGCCATTGTAATCTCGAATAATAATGCTACTGTACTGAGATCCTCGACTCAGCCTATGCTATTTGCTACAGATTGATTCAGGGTTTTAAGGTTTCAGGGATTGGGCACTAGGGTTGGGTTTCAGGGTAAGGGGTTTCAGGGTTTATGTTTAGGATTTTAAGGTTTTTAGGGTTGGAGTTTTAATGGTTAGGGTCTTAAGGTTTTGGGGGTTAGGGTTTTAAGGGTTTCAGGGTTAGCGTGTTAGGGTATTAGAGTTTTTTGGGTTGTAGTGTTGATATGTTTTTTAGGGTTAGAGTCTTAAGGTTTTATTTTTGGTCAGTTATTTACGGTTAGGGTTTTAAGATCTTTTTTTTTTTTTTTTTTTTTTTTTTTCAGGTTAGGTTCTCCAGGGCCAGGGTTTTGAGTATCCTAATTTTGGGGGTTTGGATTTTGAGCATCTTAATTTTGGGGGTTAGGCTTTTGTGTGCCCTAATTTTTTGGGATCGGCTTTCAAGCATCCTAAGTAGTTGGGTTAGGGTTTTGAGCATCTTAATATTTTGGGTCTGGGTAATGAGCATCCTCAGTTTTCAGGATAGGGTTTTGAGCATCTTAATGTTTCCAGGATAGGGTTTGGAGCGTCCTAAGTTTTTGGGATAGGTCTTTGAGCGTCCTAATGTTTTTGGGTTAGGGTTTGGAGCGTCCTAATGTTTTGGGTCGGGGCTTTGAGCGTCCTAATGTTTTTGGGTTAGGGTTTGGAGCGTCCTAATGTTTTGGGTTGGGGCTTTGAGCGTCCTAATGTTTTTGGGTTAGGGTTTGGAGCGTCCTAAATTTTCAGGATAGGGTTCTGAGCATCTCAGTGTTTCCAGGATAGGGTTTTGAGCGTCCTAAGTTTTTGGGATAGGTCTTTGAGCTTCCTAATGTTTTCCGGATAGGGTTTGGAGCATCTTAATGTTTTGGGTTTGGGTTTTGAGCGTCCGAATGTTTTTGGGTTAGGGCTTGGAGCATCCTAATGTTTTTGGGCTAGGGCTTTGAGCGTCCTGTTTTCCGGATAGGGTTTGGAGCGTCCTAGTGTTTTCGGGATAGGGTTTTGAGCGTCCAAAGTTTTTGGGTTTGGGTTTTGAGCGTCCAAAGTGTTATAAGTTGCCCCCTTAATTAATTTTCAGAGAGCATTGTATTAATCATAGAAAGGAATTTATTGAGTAAGCAAACATCAAGCAAAACAGCACTGGGCAGCCGGGGAGTCTCAGCTCCGCCAACGGCACGCACCTCACCCCTGCCAGGGTCCCTTTTTATACCTTGCTAATTCTGGGATTACGCAGCACATCCTGGTATATTCTGCGACTGCGCGCACTGTTGCTATGTTCCCTTAACATAACCCTAAAATTAACCGTAACCATTACCCTAACACTTATCCTTACCTAACCCTAACCCTAACCCTTACTCTAACTTTTAACCCTGACCCATAACCTTAGACTTCCCCTTACCCTTACCCTTACTCTTCCCCTTACCCTAACCCTTACCCTTACACTTACGGTTAACATTAACCTTACCCTTACCCGAACACTTACCCTTACCCTATCCCTTACACTTATCCTAATCCATACAACTTCCGCTTACCCTAACACTTATCCTTACCTAACCCTAACCCTAACCCTTACTCTAACTTTTAACCCTGACCCATAACCTTAGACTTCCCCTTACCCTTACCCTTACTCTTCCCCTTACCCTAACCCTTACCCTTACACTTACGGTTAACATTAACCTTACCCTTACCCGAACACTTACCCTTACCCTATCCCTTACCCTTAACCTAACCCTAAACCTTACCCTTATCCTAACACTTACCCTTACCGTAAACCTTACCCTTTCTGCTACACTTACCCTTAGCCTAAATCTAAACCTTACACTTACCCTTAGCCTAACCCTCGCCCTTACCATTACCCATACCCTTATTCTTACCCTTACCCTAACCCTTACCTTTACACTTACGGTTACCATTAACCTTACCCTTACCCTAACACTTATCCTTAACCTAACCCTTACCCTAAACCTTACCCCAACCCTTACCCTGACCCTTACATTAACCCTAACCCTTACCCTAAACCTTACACTTACTCTTAACCTTAACCTTACCCTTAACATTCACCTAATACTCACGCATACGTTTTCCTGACTTTAACCCTAAAACTAACCCTTACCCTAACCCTTACCCTTACCCTAACCCTAACCCTAACCCTTACTCTAACCCTTACCCTGACCTGTATCCTTACACTTACCCTTACCCTTATACTTACCCTAATTCTTACCCATACCATAACCCATACCCTAATACATATTTGTACCCTTAACCTTACCCTTACCCTTACTCTATCCGTTACCCTTACGCTTACCCGTATCATAAACCTTACCCTTGACCTTACCCTTACCATAAGCCATACAACAACACTTATATGTACACTTACGCTTACACTTACCCTAGCAATTACTCGTACAATTACCCTTACCCTTACCTGTAACCTAAGCCGAAACCTTAAACCTTACAGTAAACCTTACCCTTTCTGCTACACTTCCCCTTAGCCTAAATCTAAACCTTACACTTACCCTTGCTGTAACCCTCACCCTTACCGTTGCCAATACCCTTACTCTTACCCTAACCCTTCTCCTTACACTTACTGTTACCTTTAACATTACCCTTACCCTAACACTTACACTTATCCTTATCCATACCCTTACCCTAATCCTTACCCTTAACCTAACCCTAACCCTAAACCTTACCCCAGCCCTTACCCTGACCCTTACATTAACCCTAACCCTTACCCTAAAACTTACACTTACTCTTAACCTTAACCTTACCCTTAACTATTACCCTAACAATTACCCTTATGTTTCCCTCACTCTAACCCTAAAATTAACCCTAACCATTACCCTAACCCTTACCCTTACCCTAACCCTTACCCTTACCATAACCCATACCCTAACACGTACTTGTAGCCTTAACCTTACCATTCCCCTTACCCTTACCTTTACTGTCTCCGTTACCCTTACACTTACACTTAACATAAACCTTAAAGTTAACCTAACCCTTGTTATAAATGGCTCAGGATTCAAATTAGGATTAAATAAAAAAATAGGATTTATTGAAAGAATATAAAGGAATAGAGGTAAGCAAACAGCGCTGGGTGCACCGGGAGTCTCCGCTCCACCAGGACGCACACCGGTTACATCAAGCAGCTGATTTTTATGCTCCTAGACTAATACATATTCATTACTACTTCTAAAAAAAATAGATTATTAAAATTAGCTTCCGGGGTGCAGTCTCTCCTACTGGAGCATGCGCAGTCTCCTCTGGGGTCTCTTCTGGGGGTCTCTAGGGGTCTTTCATGCTGAAGGCTCGTAGTCTTCCTCTCCCCCTTTGTACTTACTTGGCACCATACCAAGTTTATAGAACATTCTCTTCAAGACTTGTCTCCCAGCCGTCCTTCAGCTTCTTTTTCCTTCCTCTTAATCTCTCGGCCCCCCTAACCAGGTACCAAAGATCCGCATAGTATCCCGTAACAGTCACTAGTTGTTATCAGTTGTTCTGAAACTCCCAGACATCAAACACAAACAGCTTCACGAGTAATTAAAACGTTCTTCCCCAGCCATTCACAAACACATCTATAGCAGTGTTAGAAATAGAAGTCCGGAATAACAAAAGCAAACAGGTTCATAAATTTAAGGAGTGATAAATTGACTAGAATGAGGGGGAGACTGGGACACACTGCAGCTGAGGTTCAAGAATTAAATTGCCAGTGCAGGGCCCAGAGGCAGAAAGGATTCAAACAGAATTGTTCTTTATGGACACGAATTGTTAAAACATTCCTCACAATCCCTTATCTTCTTTTTAACATCCCCAATTCGTGTCTCTTCTGTTATTAATAATTGGATTTCATCAGTTTGTTCTTGGAGGGTCCAACTCTTAAGCATCATAATTGACATATTCCCTTCTTTTTTTAATGAAGTTATTACAAATGTACTATTTATCACCCGGTGTATTAATAATGTAAGACAAGGTATCATACAAGGTACAAATAATAACGTAATTACACCACATAACAATAAAAATAACACTCTTTTGACCCATGGTCCACCAGGCAGCCATGAAAATAAATCCCATTCCATATCCTTCCAGGTTTGTGTTTGCTCGCTCACCTCCCCCCTCCTTCTCTGGGATGGGAGAGAGAAATGGGAAAGTGAAGCCTGTGAGTTGAGTTAAAAACAAGAAGATAATAACAATAATGATGATAATAGTACTACTAGTAATAATGTGTACGAAACAAGTGATGCACAATGCAATTGCTCACCACCTGCTGTCCGATGCCCAACCTAACCCCGAGCAGTCCGGCCCTCCTCCCAGCCTGCCTGCTGGCAGGACAGTGAGAAGCTGAATTTGGCTTGGTCCTTGGCTTGGTGTAAGCACTGCTCTGTAACAATTAAAAACAATTAAAACATCAGCATATTATTAACATTCTTCTCATCCTAAACCAGAACATAACATTCTATCAGTTACTAGGAAGAAACACCTTTTCATCAATCTTTAAACAGTAATTACTAAAGTTAAATTTTCCACAGACTTCTCCTTCTTGTGCTAGCAAACAATCCAAAGCTAGGCAATTTTGATACAAAGCAGTTCTCATCTTTATAACTCATTTAGATCAGTTCTCATCATTTATAACTATTTCTATTACAGCTAATAACCTAATTATTCTATTAAGTATATATACTGAGGTCCTATAGCCCCAGGATCTGTCTTCTGCCCATGTAGCTGGATCATAATAGGCAAATGCCTTCAGGGTCGATTCAGGCTTGTGTTACCGTTCGGCCTGTCAGGGTGATCCAGCTCCTGTAAAACGAATCACAATTTTATATAGGTTTAAAAAAGAGGTTTTTTATGTTATTTTCTTGGGACAACCTGATCTTAGTGTGGGAGAAGTCCGGTCGAGGCCCTCTCATTCGGCAGTCAATACCGATAGGGGTTGCCTCCCTCGGTAGACCATACACACCGCAGTGGAGGGTCCTGCCCCGGTCTTGCCTTCTCCCTTTTCTCCCTTTAGGCTTGTCCCCTTTATTTGGCATCCTTAATTCATGCAGAGCCTCGTTGCCAGAATATTAGTTCTCCCTTAGCTTGAGTTTCAGTTTCCCAGGAGCGGACTCAACCCTCCAAGTTTCAGTAGTTACTGGTCCTTTTATTCTGGATGCGTGGGTCCCTTTCTGCAGTTCTCACAGCTGTTTCAGTAGTCAGTAAAACAAGGTACAGTCCCTCACATCGAGGGTTCAGTGATTCTTCCCTCCCGTGGCTGCTTGTTGAAACACTTTATTTTTTATCTTCTGACAAGTTAAATAACAGTTATTTAATTTGCTTTGCCGTATGGCCCTTTCCAGGTTCCTGTAGCAGGATTCATCTGATAGCCTTTCAGGTTGATACAGATTTGACTACAGGGTTTTGGCATTCATCACTATCTCCACAGTTTCACAGCTGGACAGTCACATTCATTTATGTTGCATTCCTTCAGGGGCTCATCACCCCAGTCCTTGCAGTCTCTCTGCTGGTTACACACTTTATTGATATCTATGCATTCTCCACTTCTGCACTTGAATTTGCCAGGTCCAGAGCACTGAATAACATTGTTACAGTTTGCTTCATCAGTGCCATCCAGACAGTCTCTCACACCACTGCACTGCCTACTCCCATGGACACAGTTCACATCTGAACTGGTCTGGCCTACAGGTCCAGGAAGGGCAGTTAATTTCATCACTTCCATCCTTACAATAAGGATCTCTATCACATCGCCACAATTCTCTTCATTTTCTCCACTGTCACAGTCTTTTTCACCATCACATTTCCATGACACTGTTCTCATATGACACAGCTCAGCACTTTCGTCAGACCCATCTTCACAATCCAGATCCCCATCACACTGCCATCTGTTTGGCACACACTGACCACTGTTGCACACAAAGTCAGATTCAGCACACATCTTCTTCACACATCTTCTTCACACAAGCACTCTCATCACTGCCATCTGAGCAGTCTTCACATTTTACTCTAGCACCGTCGGCAGCAGTGCACAGTCAGGCGAAGGCGAGCAGCAGGCAGAGCGCCTCGCCTCGCACCGTCACCTGTGTCACTTATACTACTCCTATTACCCATGCTGTTAGTGTCAGTGGCATCCTCCTTTTCTTTTTGCCACTGACCCACTGACCATTCACCACAAATGGATGAGACACATGATTACTAGTTAGGAAAGAGAGTGTAACGTCTGCTATACGGCTGCAGGCAGTGCCAGCTGCAACCTTAGGTTTGTGAAAGAGCCTGCTGGTGGTCATTTGGCAGTGTAATCTGCGTCTCTGCACTCCTGCCCTGCAATAGAGCTAAGTCGTCATTAGTAACAGTTATAACACCGATCTGGGGACTAATAGTCTTTTTTGCATTGCAAGATAAACCTTTTATAAAAAGAATGCTAGAGTGAAGCAGCACAGCCGCTGCTGCCGCTGCCTCCATGGTTACGTCAGACAGGCTGCAGGGTCCTGATGTCCGCCCCTCTGCTCTGTGCCGACTGGCCACACGGTGAGGGTCGGCTACCGGTGTCCACTGACGCCTCTGGTCTCCCGTAGCAACTCGATCTCGGATGTCCCGCAATTACTTCAATTCCCCGCGTTTTCCGGCTTCTGTCCGGTCTATTCTGTGTCTCTCAGAGCCGTCCGTGGCTCTGCAGCGTCTCTCAGAGCTCTCTCCGTCCAGCGGTAGTCCCTCCGTAGTGTCTCGGGTCTCCCAGCGCCACTCCAGTCTCTCGGCGCCGCTCCAGTCTCTCGGCCTGTTCAGGTCTCAGCGAGTCCAGGTCTCGGCCTGTGCAGGCCTCATATGTTGCAGAAAGCATGTCATATCATGCTCCTGCCTTTTTCTTGTCACAGTCAAAACATTTAGGAGCAAAAATAGGATACACAAGATACACAAGATACACCGGGCACCACCACTCAAAACTTGGATAAAACAGCACTTCTTTTCAGTCTGTCAAGCACTTCGTTCGTCTCTGCCCACTCCCCTTGTGGAGAGTACGGAACAACAGATCGGAACTCTGCACTCGCTTTGCAGCAACGCTGCGTCTCACTCACACAGCACAATCGCACACGGAGGCCTCCAGCACATCTCATTCATACCACAGGAATATAATTTAGAATGATAACCAACCAAACAAGTATTGTCTCTGACTGTGTTCTTCGTGAAGTGACTTGTAACACTTTGTTTCAAACCCTTACATTTACACAAATACTTTCAACACAAAATACATACAATATGCAAATATTACAATATACAAAATGTCAACACAAAATACATACATAAAAACACATACAATTATTAACACTCCAGTTAGTATCCCTCCAGCAGCTGAAAACATACCGTTTGTCTGCAGTTTCAGGAGATCTTTGCTCCTGCGGTGAGCAGCTGAGAGTGGAGTCCCCTCCGAGCAAAAACGCTCAGGGTGCACCTAGGGGCGTCCGCGCTGCAGCCGATCCCGCAGCCGAGCAGAGTGTCTCCTGCCTGGCTCACCAAAATGACTCACAGAAAGCTGACTCCACAATCAGTAAGATTGTAAAGTAGGTATGTTTACTCAGTTCCATGCAGCACGGGGCGGGTAGTCCCACCAAAGTCGTGCACGCCTAACGTGGCAAATTGCTCTAGTAAAGAGTTACATATACATGAACATTCCTATACATATACATATTCCTAACCTGTCCCTTTGTGAGCAGTCCTCCTTATCTCAGACCCCTTGATTAAAGTCCGAACCATGAGGTTGTTTTTGATCTGGTTCTCGGGGTCCGAGAGGCTCCTGTTATCTGGTGGTATAAGTGCAGCACAGGCACAAATGTAGCACATATTCATTCTTAATCAATTGCTCTCTAATTTCTAATTCCAATGTTTCAGCTTGCTCTTTTCTGGATCCATGGGTATTCTACTATTAATGTTCAAAGCCTGACAGACCCCGTCCTCCGTGGATCAAAATACATGGGGTCTTAAGAGTTCTTTTGGTCATTCTATCATATAATACAGGATCATTTTTAATTTACTCTTTAATTTTCTGGGGCCCCTATTGTTCCAATTTCTAATCATTATTCGTAATGGACTTTTTGGTCATATATCTGGTAATTTGCTCCCTTTCTGGTCCTTGGTCTTCGATTTTATCTGACCCATCCGGGAATTTTACTAGTGGCAAATCCCACAGCCCTTGGTTGCCCCTAGTGAGAGTGTCTTGCAGGGGGTTTAGGACCTATCACCCACCCATGTATCCCTCTCTTCACCAGCCCAGCGCCCCCGACAGGAGATTAGAACTGGTGAGAAAACAAAAAGACCTCCACGCGGACTTTAGAAGTCTCAGTTACACTCTCACACACAAACACTAGCAACCGCACCTTTACCCAACCGGACGGTATCTTACGAATCAGTCATCTTCATCCAGAATCCAACTGGACGGTATCCACAAGCATCTCTGCTGTCTTCGTCTGGGATCGAACCAGACGGTATCCACAAACGACTGTCGTCTTCATCTGGTTCGATTCTGGACACTGGAATCCAACCGAACGGTATCCAAACGACCCTGTCGTCTTCGTCCGGATCTTCGTGCGCAGAATTACAGGCAAAAAACAGCCAGCAAGGGAGCTCAAAAAAAAACCAACAAAACAAATTCTTTGCTTACCTTTATTCAGGTTCAGGATGGCATTAGTCCCGATCTGACTCAAACAGGAGCCACCAAATGGTGGGGCGGCTCTCCTAGATTAAATCAGAATTCAGGAACTATAGCCATCCCGGACAAGCCCCCAAATTGTTATAAATGGCTCAGGATTCAAATTAGGATTAAATAAAAAAATAGGATTTATTGAAAGAATATAAAGGAATAGAGGTAAGCAAACAGCGCTGGGTGCACCGGGAGTCTCCGCTCCACCAGGACGCACACCAGTTACATCAAGCAGCTGATTTTTATGCTCCTAGACTAATACATATTCATTACTACTTCTAAAAAAAATAGATTATTAAAATTAGCTTCCGGGGTGCAGTCTGTCCTACTGGAGCATGCGCAGTCTCCTCTGGGGTCTCTTCTGGGGGTCTCTAGGGGTCTTTCATGCTGAAGGCTCGTAGTCTTCCTCTCCCCCTTTGTACTTACTTGGCACCATACCAAGTTTATAGAACATTCTCTTCAAGTCTTGTCTCCCAGCCGTCCTTCAGCTTCTTTTTCCTTCCTCTTAATCCCTCGGCCCCCCTAACCAGATACCAAAGATCCGCATAGTATCCCATAACAGTCACTAGTTGTTATCAGTTGTTCTGAAACTCCCAGACATCAAACACAAACAGCTTCACGAGTAATTAAAACATTCTTCCCCAGCCATTCACAGACACATCTATAGCAGTGTTAGAAATAGAAGTCTGGAATAACAAAAGCAAACAGGTTCATAAATTTAAGGAGTGATAAATTGACTAGAATGAGGGGGAGACTGGGACACACTGCAGCTGTGGTTCAAGAATTAAATTGCCAGTGCAGGGCCCAGAGGCAGACAGGATTCAAACAGAATTGTTCTTTATGGACACGAATTGTTAAAACATTCCTCACACCCTTATCATAAGCCATACAACAACACTTACATGTACACTTACGCTTGCACTTACCCTAGCAATTACTCGTACAATTACCCTTAACCTTACTATTAAGCTAACCCTAAACCTTACCCTTATCCTAACACTTACCCTTATCCTAAACCTTACCCTTTCTGCTACACTTACCCTTTGCCTAATTCTAAACCTTACCCTAACCCTCACCCTTACCTAAATCTAACCATTACCCTAACCCTCACCCTTACCCTTACCATTATACTTACTTTTACCCTTAACCTAAACCTTACCCCAACCCTTACCCTGACCCTTACATTAACCCTAACCCTTACCCTAACTCTAATCCTAACCCTTAACCTAAACCTTACACTTAATCTTAACTTTGACCTTACCCTTAAACTAATACATACCCTTACGTTTCCCTCACCATAACCCTAAAATTAACCGTAACCATTACCCTAACACTTATCCTTACCTAACCCTAACCCTTACTCTAACTTTTACCCTGACCCGAACCCTTAGACTTCCCCTTACCCTTACGCTTACTCTTCCCCTTACCCTAACCCTTACCCTTACACTTACGGTTACCATTAACCTTACCCTTACCCTAACACTTACCCTTACCCTATCCCTTACACTTATCCTTATCCATACAACTTACGCTTACCCTAACACTTAACCTTAACCTAACGTTAACCCTAAACCTTACCTGAACCCTTACCCTGACCCTTACATTAACCCTTACCCTAAAACTTACACTTAACCTTAACCTTACTCTTAACCTTAACCTAATACTTACCCTTAATTTTCCCTCACCCTAACCCTAAAATTAACCCTAACCATTACCCTTACCCTAACCCTTACTCTAACCCTTACCCTTACCATAACCCATACTCTAACACATACTTCTACCCATACCCGTACCCTTACCGTAACCCTTACCCTTACCGTTACCGTTACCCTTACCCTTACCGTTACCGTTACCCTTACCGTTACCTTTACCCTTACCCTATCCCTTACCCTTAACCTAACCCTAAACCTTACCCTTATCCTAACACTTACCCTTACCGTAAACCTTACCCTTTCTGCTACACTTACCCTTAGCCTAAATCTAAACCTTACACTTACCCTTAGCCTAACCCTCACCCTTACCATTACCCATACCCTTATTCTTACCCTTACCATAACCCTTACCTTTACACTTACGGTTACCATTAACCTTACCCTTACCCTAACACTTATCCTTAACCTAACCCTTACCCTAAACCTTACCCCAACCCTTACCCTGACCCTTACATTAACCCTAACCCTTACCCTAAAACTTACACTTACTCTTAACCTTAACCTTACCCTTAACATTAACCTAATACTCACGCATACGTTTTCCTGACTTTAACCCTAAAACTAACCCTAACCATTACCCTAACACTTAACCTTACCCTAACCCTAACCCTAACCCTTACTCTAACCCTTACCTTGACCCTTACCCTTATACTCACCCTAATTCTTACCCATACCATAACCCATACCCTAACACATATTTGTACCCTTAACCTTACTGTTACCCTTAACCTTACCCTTACCCTTACTCTATCCGTTACCCTTACGCTTACCCTTAACATAAACCTTACCCTTGACCTTACCCTTACCATAAGCCATACAACAACACTTACATGTACACTTACGCTTACACTAACCCTAGCAATTACTCGTACAATTTCCCTTACCCTTACCCTTAACCTAAGCCGAAACCTTAAACCTTACAGTAAACCTTACCCTTTCTGCTACACTTACCCTTAGCCTAAATCTAAACCTTACACTTACCCTTACTGTAACCCTCACCCTTATCATTACCAATACCCTTACTCTTACCCTTACCCTAACCCTTCTCCTTACACTTACTGTTACCTTTAACATTACCCTTACCCTAACACTTATCCTTATCCATACCCTTACCCTTACCCTAATCCTTACCCTTAACCTAACCCTAACCCTAAACCTTACCCCAGCCCTTACCCTGACCCTTACATTAACCCTAACCCTTACCCTAAAACTTACACTTACTCTTAACCTTAACCTTACCCTTAACATTAACCTAATACTTACGCATACGTTTTCCTGACTTTAACCCTAAAACTAACCCTAACCGTAACCCTTACCCTTACCCTAACCCTTACTCTAACCCTTACTCTAACCCTTACCCTGACCCGTACCCTTACACTTACCCTTACCCTAACCCTTACCCTTACCATAACCCATACCCTAACACGTACTTGTAGCCTTAACCTTACCGTTCCCCTTACCCTTACCTTTACTGTCTCTGTTAGCCTTACACTTACACTTAACATAAACCTTAACCTTAACCTAACCCTTATCATAAGCCATACAACAACACTTACATGTACACTTACGCTTGCACTTACCCTAGCAATTACTCGTACAATTACCCTTAACCTTACTATTAAGCTAACCCTAAACCTTACCCTTATCCTAACACTTACCCTTATCCTAAACCTTACCCTTTCTGCTACACTTACCCTTTGCCTAATTCTAAACCTTACCCGAACCCTCACCCTTACCTAAATCTAACTAAAATCTAACCATTACCCTTACCCCTCACCCTTATAATATACATATTTTTCCCTTTACCTAAACCTTACCCCAACCCTTACCTTGACCCTTACATTAACCCTAATCCTTACACTAAACCTTACACTTACTCTTAACCTTAACCTTAGCTGTAACCTAATACTTACTCTTACGTTTCCCTCACCATAACCCTAAAATTAACCCTAACCATTACCCTAACACTTACCCTTACCCTAACCCTTACTCAAACCCTTACAATTACCCGTACTTTTACACATACCCTTACACTTACCCTTACTCTTAAACTTACACTAACCC
This sequence comes from Netta rufina, assembly GCF_964035555.1. Classification (NCBI taxonomy): domain Eukaryota; kingdom Metazoa; phylum Chordata; class Aves; order Anseriformes; family Anatidae; genus Netta; species Netta rufina. Next base: position 474,004 of record NC_140144.1, read on the forward strand.
TTACCCTTAACTAAATCTAACCCTTACACTAAACATCATCCTTACCCTTACCATTATCCCTTCTCTTACCCTTATCCTAAACATTTCCCAAACCCTTACCCTTACATTAAACCTAACCCTTACCATAACTCTTAACCTTATCCTTAAACTTAACCTAATACTTACCCTTCCGTTTCCCTCACCCTAAACCTAAAATTAGCCTAACCATTACCCTAACACTTACCCTTACTCTAACCCTTACCCTGAACTTAAGTGTAAGTGTTAGGATAACGTTAACCTTAAGGGTGACCCTTAAGCTTATCCTTAATGATTATAGTTAGGTTAAGGGTAATTGTACGAGTAATTACTAGGATAAGTGTAAGTGTAAGTGTACATGTAAGTGTTGATGTATGGCTTATGGTAAGGGTAAGGTAAAAGGTAAGGTTTATGTTAAGGGAAAGCGTAAGAGTAACGGATACAATAAGGGTAAGTGTAACGGTTAAGTGTTAGGGTAATGGTTAGGGTTAATTTTAGGATTAGGATGAGAAAAATGTAAGGTTAAGTACTAGCTTAAGGTTAAGGGTAAGGTTAAGGTTAAGAGTAAGTGTAAGGTTTAGGTTAAGGGTTAGTGTTAATGTAAGGTTCAGGGAAAGGTTTGGGGTAAGGTTTAGGGTTAGGTTCAGCTTAAGGGTAAGGGTTGGGGTAAGGTTAAGGGTATGGATAAGGATAAGTGTAAGGGATAGGGTAAGGGTAAGGGTTAGCGTAAGGGTAAGATTAATGGTAATGTTTATGTTAAGGATAAGCGTAAGGGTAACGGATAGTGTAAGGGTAAGGGTAAGGGTAACGGTAAGGTTAAGGGTACAAATATGTGTTAGGGTATGGGTTATGGTATGGGTAAGAGTTATGGTAATGTAAGGGTAAGGGTGAGTGTAAGGGTATGGGTCAGGGTAAGGGTTAGAGTAAGGGTTAGGGTTAGGGTAAGGGTAAGTGTTAGAATAATGGTTAGGGTTAATTTTAGGGTTAGGGTGAGGGAAACGTAAGGGTAAGTATTGGGTTAAGGTAAGGGTAAGTGTAAGGTTTAGATTTAGGCTAATGGTAAATGTAGCACAAAGGGTAAGGTTTACGATAAGGGTAAGTGTTAGGGTAAGGGTAAGGTTTAGGGTAAAATAAAGGGTAAGGATTACGGTAAGGGTAAGGGTACGGGTAGAATTTGTTAGAATATGGCTTATGGTAAGGGTAAGGTGTAGGGTAAGAGTAAGGGTAAGTGTATGTGTAAGGGTACGGGTCATTGTAAGGGTTAGAGTAAGGGTTAGGTTAAGGGTAGGTGTTAGGGTAATGGTTAGGGTAAATTTTAGGGTTAGGGTGAGGGAAACGGAAGGGTAAGTATTAGGTTAAGGATAAGGGTAAGGTTAAGGTTAAGAGTAAGTTTTAGGGTAAGGGTAAGGGTTAATGTAAGGGTCAGAGTAAGGGTTAAGGTAAGGTTTAGGGTTAGAGTTAGGTTAAGGTTAAGTTTTAGGGTAAGGGTAAGCTATATGTATAAGGATAAGTGTAAGGGTAAGTGTTAGGGTAATGGTTAGGGTTAATTTTAGGTGTAGGGTGACGGATAAGAAAGGGTAAGTAGTAGGTTAAGGTTAAGCGTAAGGTTAAGGTTAAGAGTAAGTGTAAGTTTTAGGGTACGGTTTAGGGTTAATGTAAGGGTCAGGGTAAGTGTTTGGGTAAGATTTAGGGTTAGGGTAAGAGTAAGTATATGGGTAATGGTAAGGGTAAGTGTTAGGGTTAGGGTAAGTGTAAGGTTTAGATTTAGGCTAAGGGTAAGTGTAGCAGAAAGGGTAAGGGTTACGGTAAGGGTAAGTGTTAGGATAAGGTTAAGGTTTAGGCTTACGTTAAGGGTAAGGGTAATGCTTTCGTAAGGGTAAGAGTAAGGGTAAAGGTAAGGGTTACGGTAAGGGTAAGGGTACTGGTAGAAGTATGTGTTAGAGTACGGCTTATGGTAAGGGTACAAGTAGCTCCCCCCCAAGAGACAGGACCCAAAGGTGTACAACCAGTTCCCAACACCCCTGAGACACAGGCCCCAACCCCCCCCCAGACACAGGGCCCCAAATTCTACAAGCAGCTCCCAACCCCTGCCAGGCAGGCCCCCTACCCTATACAAGCAGCTCCCAACCCTTCCCCCCCGCCCCGAGGGAGGCCCCCAAGCCCCCCACAAACACAGGCCCCTACAGTGTACAGGCAGCTCCCAGCCACCCCCAGATGCTGGCCCCAAAGTTGTACAAACAGCTCCCAGCCACCCTGCAGAAACAGATTCCTACATTGTACAAGCAGTTCCCAGCCCGCTAGACACAGGCCCTGACCCCCCACAGATGCAGGCCCCAAAGGTGTACAAGCAGCTCCCACCCCTCCCCCAGACGCAGGTCCCAAGCCCCCCCCCCAAACACAGGCCCCTACAACCAGCACCCAACCCCCTACCCCCGATGCCAGGCCCAAAGGTGTAGAAGCAGCTCCAAACCTCCTCCCTCAACCCAGGCTCCAACAGTGTACAAGCAGCTCCCAACCAACCCTCCCCTTCCGCCCCCCCCCCCCCCGACACAGGCTCCAAAGGAATACAAAGAGCTCCCACCCCTCCCCCAGATGCTGGTCTCAACCCCCCCCCGCCCCCAGAAGCAGGCCCCAAAGGTGTAGAGTCAGCTCCCAACCCCCTCAATGCTGGCCCCAAGGGTCTACAAGCAGCTCCCCCCTTGCCCCCAGATACCGGCCCCCAGACACAGACCCCAAAAGCCTAATCACAGGCCCTGAATTCTAGAGGCAGGCTCCAAAACCCAGGACAAAGCCCCAGTGGTTTGAGACAGGGCCCAAATCCCAGACACAGGCCCCAAACGCTAAACATATGCCAAAAAAAGTATTAGTGCTGGTGCCAAATGTTACAGTGTCTGTAAAAAAAAAAAGCCCAAAAGCCCGAGATGCTCAAGGCTGAGACGTAACTTGGCTTTCTGAATTACTGGAAAGCAGCTTTCATTCTCAGATAATTGTGTGCAGGCTAGATAGGATGGGGCTTCAGGCACCTCTTCACCTGAGGAAACACACTGCCATGAGGCACCGCTGTGCCAGACAAGCTTGTTCTGCTAGAACACCCTACTCAGATGCACTGTGGCATTCAAGTGAACTGCTTTCATGCAAATATAACGACTGATGTGACAACCCACCTTGCCTGTGGCACCTGATGAACAGAAGAGTAAGCCACCGCAGCGCTTCAAAACCATCCCTGCACGTGCCGCTCCTTGTCGCTCTCTGGCCTTATCTCATATCCTTATCCACTTCTGTGGAGAGCCTGCCACGGCACCTGCAAAGCAAGACGGACACCTTTCATAGTCACCTTGTGCTACTTGGTCGTTCTGCTCCAACCCAGCTCATGACCAGCCCCTCTTCTTACACAGCTCTTCAGAGTGCAGTTTGCTCCTTTGAGCCTGTGCGAGACACCTGTGAAAGAAAAAGAAACGCATAGGCCGATGCAGCATCCAAAGACACAGCACAACTAGGTAAGTTACTCTCATCTGCTCCCTTACCTCTGCTGCTTACCAGCCCCCGAGGCAAAGACCCCTGCCCACGTCCCAAAGACCCCTGCCCACAATTCTTGGAAGGCTCTGCGCAGGCGCAAGGTGCCAAAAGGCTAATTAGCATGAGAAGCGAGGGAAGGCGGGGATAGGTAATGCGTATGTATAGGTGCTTGTAGAATATTGATAGATTGATTGTATAAATTCAAGACTGCCTTGCAGTCTTAGCACCCTAAAAGTGAAATACCTTTAGAGATCACAGATCAAGTATGTCCAGGAGTTTGGGCTACCGAAGTCCCTGGAAGAGCTAAAAATGTGACCTTAATACTTATTAAATTAAAGCCAGGAGAGAAACCCGTTAAGGTTAAGTAATATCCTTTGAGGATAGAAGATAGGAAAGGAATTAAAGAGATAATTGATAAATTTTTACAGGATGGATTATTGCTTGAATGCGAATCAGAATACAATGCACCCATATTGCCAATTAAAAAGGCAGCTGAAAAAGCTATAGGCTAGTTCAGGATTTGAGGGCCATAAATAAAATCACTGAGGATATACATCCAGTAGTGGCAAACCCTTATACTTTGCTGACTAAATTAAAGAATAGTCAAGTCTGGTTTACCGTACGGGATTTAAAAGATGCCTTCTTCTGCCTAGGCTTAGCCACAGAAAGCCAAAACCTATTTGCCTTTGAATGGGAAAATCCCGATTCAGGCAGAAAGACGCAGCTTACGTGGACATTACTACCTCAAGGGTTCAAGAATAGCCCCACTATTTTTGGAAACCAATTAGCAAGGGAACTCGAAACATGGATACCTCCGGACACTGAAGGTGCTTTGTTACAATATGTAGATGATCTCTTAATAGCTACCAAGACTAAAGGGAGTTGTATTCAATGGACTATAAGTCGTCTTAATTTTCTGGGTTTAAATGGATATCAAGTCTCTTGACAGAAAGTCCAGCTGGCTCAACAAAGTGTGACCTATCTGGGATTTGACATTTCGGAAGGACAACGAGAACTAGGAACTGAACATAAGGAAGTCATTTGCCGGACTCCAGAACCTCAAATGGTAAAGGAGCTACAAACCTTTTTAGGAATGACAGGTTGGTGTCGCCTTTGGATTTATAATTATGGGCTATTGGTAAAGCCTCTATGTGAATTGATAAAGATTAACCAATCAAAGTTAGTCTGGACTGGAGAAGCACAAAAAGTCTTTAAACAACTTAAACAAGAATTGATGATTTTGAAATATCAAGCAATATTGGTAGAACAGGACGACGTGGAAATTGTGGTAATTAATATTGTGAATCTAGCCTCTTTTCTTAGTGATGCTCCGGCACAACCTGTGATTCACGATTGTTTAGAAACTATAGAGACTGTGTATTCCAGCCGACCAGACCTTAAGGAGGAGCCCATGGAAGATGCGGAAGAAACTTGGTTCACGGATGGGAGCAGTTTTGTTACGCAAAGACAACGTAAAGCTGGATATGCTATAACAACTACTCAGCAGGTAATCGAGTCTAAGCCTTTACCCCCTGGAACATCAGCTCAAAAGGCGGAGATAGTTGCTCTCACGAGAGCATTGGAACTGGCAGCGGGAAAAAGGGTAAATATTTGGACAGATTCTAAATATACATTCGGCGTGGTACATGCTCATGGAGCAATTTGGAAAGACCATGGATTGCTGACCGCTCAGTGAAAACACAAAGTATGCTGAAGAAATTTTAAAATTGTTAGAGGCTGTAAAACAACCAGAAAAGGTAGCTATCATGCATTGTCAGGGACACCAAAAGGGGAACACCGATTTTGAAATTGGAAAATCGATTGGCAGAGGCTAAGCAGGCAGCTGAAATAACTGAGGTGAAGGCATTGTCTTTGATACCAGACGGTAAAATCCAAACTATATCCAAATTATACAAAAGAAGACTTAAAATTAATTGAAGATTTGAAAGGTAAAATGAAACCAGATGGATGAGTATATTTAAAAGAGAAGCACATAGTAATACCCTCTAGTTTGACATGGCCCATAGTTCTTACAGAACACAATAAAACGCATTGGGGAGCTGGCACACTGCATAAGAGCCTGAGTCAGACATTAGTGGGACGATATGATAAAACAAGTAACTCAACAATGTAGCATTTGCTTACACAATAACCCCAATACCAAGGATAGAATAAAATTTGGAATAATCGGTAAAGGAAATTATTCGGGGCAACAGTGGCAAATTGATTTTTCAGAACTCCCTAGAAAAGGGGGGTATCATTATTTACTGGTTCTGACTGACACGTTTTCAGGAAGGCCTGAAGCCTTTCCCTGTCGAACAAACAAAGCAAGAGAAGCGGTTAAAGTCTTGTTCAATGAAATAATACCATGCTTTGGGATTCTAGTAGCAATGTCTTCTGATAGAGTTTCACATTTTTGTGCACAAGTGGTAGAACAGATAAGTAAGATTCTAAAGATAGATTGGCAACTGCATACTCCTTATAGACCACAGGCAAGTGGACAGGTAGAAAAAATGAACCATTTAATTAAACAATAAATAGCTAAAATTGGATAAGAAGCTAATTTGTCATGGCCTCAATCCCTCCCTTTAGCATTACTTGGAATTAGAGTTAAACCTAGAATAAAAGGAAATTTGAGTCCCTTCAAAATCTTATATGCAAGGCCATAGCAATTTCTATTTAGTGGAGAGGACCTAACGCAGTTAGGATCAGAATATTTATATGCTTATATAACTGAACTTCAGAAACAATTAAATAAAGTACATAAATTTGTTTTAGGGACCAGGGCTAGAGGGTTGGATCAACCAATCCACCCCTTTAAGCTCGGGGATTATATATATATAAAGACTTTTTCAGGACAACCCGTGCAGGAAAAATGGAAGGAAAGTGGATGGGACCATACCAAGTATTACTGACAACACACACCGCCATGAAGATTAAGAAGCAAGCAGCTTGGATCCACAATTCAAGGGTGAAGAAGGCCCCGGCGAGGATATGGACCACCACTCCAATTGGACCAACAAAATTACGGTTTTCCAGATCCTAATGATTGCAGGGGTGCGGTTCTCGGATTTGGGGTGGGCAACTTGGGATGAGAACTTACACCTGACCTTAATACAAACAATTTCTCAAGTAACTCAGAAGACGAACTGTTGGGTATGCACCCATCTGCCACAGCATGGGAATAAGGGTGTATCGTTAATTGGGATTCCCTTGCCTGCAAACTTATCTTGGACTAATTTGTGGGAAAACACATCTTGGGGTCGAAAATATTAAGCAGTTTTGGAACTAGAAGTGAGTAGCTTCGTGCCGTTAGAATCCTATTATGTATGTGTACAAAGGTGTAACCCGCCTAAGGGTATAGGAAAACAGCATTGTATAAATACGGATACTACTTCTGTGGGAAATCAGACATCTTGTAATTGAACAATTGATATTAGTACGACTAGCGGCTGGGCAAATTCAACCAGCTGGACGGTTCCAGAAGGAAAAGGGTGCTATTGGCTATGCAATGATACAGCCCGTAAGGTCTTGCCTGAGAATTGGAAGGGAACTTGCACTCTTGGAGCGGTAGTCCCCAATATGACAGTACATGATGTAGTGCCTCGAGGTTACTTGAGAAATCATATCCGGAGAATCAGATGAAAAATTAACAATCCATTGGTAGAGAGACACACCCCTTTTCATAGTTTTGTGCGATGGTTTATCCCATGGTTAGGAGTGAGTGAATTGGAAAAGGCAATAGTTAATATTTCTGCAATTATAGAGAAGTTAGAAAACAAAATTCTGGATGCTATAAAGGCTCAACAAGAAGAGATATCTAGTTTATCACAGGTAGTATTACAAAATCGGATGGCCCTAGACTTGTTACTGGCCACTCAAGGGGGAGTCTGTACAGTAATAAACACAAGTTGTTGTATGTATGTAGATCAGAGTGGAAGGATCTCTACCGACCTGGAAGAAATATGGAAGCAGACAAGGATCCTACATGAGATCAGTAAAGATGATCTTTCCTGGAGTTTTAGTGAACTATGGAATAAGTGAACCTCCTGGTTGCCCAATTTCCAATGGTTGAAACAAGTATTCATTGCTCTAATCGTATTAGTAGTGTTAGGAATATTTGTGTGCATGTTGTTTAGATGCCTGCTTTGTTGTGTTACTGTAAATAATGAAAGTATCTGATGCAAAAGAATTTGCATGGGAAAAGAAAAGGGGGGATTGATTAAGGAGGTATTGGGGAGGCAAGGACAATCCCCAGACAAGGACTGTATATCTCGAAACAAGACACTGGAACTCATGATAAGGAAGCGGCAGGCGGACAGAGAAACAAATGTAAGGACTATAACTCTCAAAACTGGACATTGGAATTCATTATAAAGATACAACAAACGGGAGAATTAGCAACAACCAGCTCTTGCAATTAAGAAACATGCCAATTCAGCAGATTCCTGACCAAAGGTGAAAAGTACACTGTGAGGAAGACTCGGGGTCTTCCTCCCAAAGACCCCTGCCCACGTCCCAAAGACCCCTGCCCACAATTCTTGGAAGGCTCTGCGCAGGCGCAAGGTGCCAAAAGGCTAATTAGCATGAGAAGCGAGGGAAGGCGGGGATAGGTAATGCATATGTCTAGGTGCTTGTAGAATATTGATAGATTGATTGTATAAATTCAAGACTGCTTTCTGCTTTGGGTATGCACGATAGGTGGAGAGATCCCCCGTGCATCCAGCGCTGCAATAAAGAATATACCACTTAAAGGAATTTCGGCTTCGATCTTTGAATCAATTTGGCGACCCGGATGGGACAACCTCTCTGCCGGACTGCAGGACCCGCTGGGAACAGGACTCCCTAGGGTACCCCCGGGATTTCCCGGAGGGACTCCTCGACTCACCGGATCACTGCGGAGGCAGACAAGGACCCCATCATTGTAAGTGAGTATATTCTTTATTCTGGTTTGGTTTTCTGGTAGACCGGTCATCTGGAACTGTCTGTAAGTCAGAAGGTGATCTTCTGCGAGGCAGTGTTTGGTATATACTTTGTGGTTAGCACCATAAGTACATGTTTGGGGACCTTAAGGAAGGAGCTCGCTTTAAGGTCCATCTGGAATTGTGTTGTCTATTTCGGTTTTCTGACTCATGGAGTATGGTATTTAACTCTGGTTATTGTTACTGCGATTTTGGCTATTTTCCTGGTGGTAATAGTAGGTTCGTGGCATTGTTATAAGAAAGATATCGTTACGGTGTTACACAGTTCGGTTTTCTGACTTATCGCATGTGGAATTTGACTCTGACTATTGTTACTGTGATTTTGGCAATATTGCTGGTAATAGTAGTTTTGTGGCATCGCTACTGAAAGATATTGCGTGCCCGTATTTTTGTGAGTGATACGTTTTGTGATACGCTTTTGTAAGTAACATGTGTATTCTGAAAGTGTAAACTGGAAACTGGGGGGGGCAAACAAGCAGTGAAATTTTAAAGAAAAGTGTGTTAGGCTGTGTTTTAAGTCACTGGAAGGATATTGGAGGATCTGCCGGTGGAAGTGTGAACAGGAAAACATTGATAAAATATCGTAATCAGTGGTGGCCGCTTTATAAGCTGGAATGTGGAGAAAAGTGGCCCCTAAATGGAACTTTAAACTCTAATATTTTGCTACAGTTAATGTTGTTTTTTGAGAAGCAGAACAGGATGAAATGTTGTATACTGATGTTTCAGCATCTTGGTGGGAAAAGGTACGGAATTAAGTTGGCCCCTGACTGAACCTTTGATGTTGGCATTAGAGAAGTCCAGGCTGGAGAAAGATAAAGGAAGTGTTAAAAGGGTTGTTGAAAGTGTTAAAGGTGTTTGAAGTTGAATGAGCAGGGAAAGAGGATGTAGGAATGTTAATAGTTCTGCCTCTGCCCGAGGCAGAGATCTTAAAATCATGGGTGTTAGCCCTTTAGGGCAAAGGGACCATGATCGGTCCGGTCCGAGAGAGTTGTCACAGAAACAGAAAAGCAGTCAACTCTTAAAACACCCTGAGTTCATGTGCGAGCTCGGATTGCTGATGGGACCGTTCAGGGAACTGTGGACAATTGCATTCCCCTGACCGACCCCCACTAAGACCCGAATCATCCTGAAAATTATGAACGGTTAAGTAAATACTAAAACCTGGATGAATTGGGAATTGAGAATATGCTTCCAACAAGGTCTAAAAGAAAGCCCTATGGAATTTTTGGACCAACTCTGAGATGTAATGAAAATAAATAAATAAATAAATAAATAAAACAAAACGGTTTGGACCTGGCTTTGGAGGACAAATTGACTAGCCTTTTCCTAGGGTAATCAACCCCTGATTTCAACAGGAATAACGGGGACCTGGGGAATCTACCCTAGCGGATCCTCCACTGGTTATAATGAAGCTAGGGGAGGAATGGAAGTGAAATTTCTTATTGCTATGGGGCAACGTATTCAGTTCTAAATCAAGCATTAATGCCTTCACAGAATTATTATGTTAGGGTAAAAGGTGTGTCGCGGTTTAACCCGGCCGGCAGCTAAACACCACGCAGCTGTTCGCTCACCCTCCCCCTCCCTCTCTGGGACAGGGGAGAGAAATGGAAAGTGAAGCCCGTGAGTTGAGATAAAGACAGTTTAATAAGACAAAAGAATAATAATAATAATAATAATAATAATAATAATAATAATAATAATAATAATAATACAATGATGATAATAGTACCACTACTAATAATGTGTACAAACAAGTGATGCACAATGCAATTGCTCACCACCCGCTGACCGATGCCCAGCCTAACCCCGAGCAGTCCGGCCCCCTCCCCCTGGCTAGCCACCCCTATGTATTGTTTAGCCTGACGTCAGATGCTATGGAATACCCCTTTGGCTAGTTTGGGTCACCTGTCCTGGGTGTGTCCCCTCCCAGCTCTTACTGCACCCCCAGCCTGCCTGTTGGCAGGACAGAGCAAGAAGCTGAGACGTCCTTGGCTTGGTATAAGCATTGCTCTGCAACAATTAAAACATCGGGGTGTTATCAGCACTCTTCTCATCCTAAGCCAAAACATAGCATTCTACCAGCTACTAGGAAGAAAATTAACTCAGTTCTAACTGAAACCAGGACAAGGTGTAACCGAAAAGGCTTATTTTTGTGAACCTTTGAAGTACAAGTTAGGGAAACAATGGGGCATACACAGGTTTTTATCTATGCCTAGCTCCTCATGGGCACTCTTAGGTAGAGATTTATTAGAGCAAGTAGGAGCAGAAATTGTCTTTGAAAAAGGGAAAATGCAATTAAGAACAGGAGAAGAACAACTAATAAATGTGTTAAGCTTGGCACTAATACAAAGTGACCCTAAAAGTGAAATAGCTTTAGAGATCACAGATCAAGTATGTCCAGGAGTTTGGGCTACCGAAGTCCCTGGAAGAGCTAAAAATGTGACCTTAATACTTATTAAATTAAAGCCAGGAGAGAAACCCGTTAAGGTTAAGTAATATCCTTTGAGGATAGAAGATAGGAAAGGAATTAAAGAGATAATTGATAAATTTTTACAGGATGGATTATTGCTTGAATGCGAATCAGAATACAGTGCACCCATATTGCCAATTAAAAAGGCAGCTGAAAAAGCTATAGGCTAGCTCAGGATTTGAGGGCCATAAATAAAATCACTGAGGATATACATCCAGTAGTGGCAAACCCTTATACTTTGCTGACTAAATTAAAGCATAGTCAAGTCTGGTTTACCGTACTGGATTTAAAAGATGCCTTCTTCTGCCTAGGCTTAGCCACAGAAAGCCAAAACCTATTCGCCTTTGAATGGGAAAATCCCGATTCAGGCAGAAAGACGCAGCTTACGTGGACATTACTACCTCAAGGATTCAAGAATAGCCCCACTATTTTTGGAAACCAATTAGCAAGGGAACTCGAAACATGGATACCTCCGGACACTGAAGGTGCTTTGTTACAATATGTAGTATGTAGATGATCTCTTAATAGCTACCGAGACTAAAGGGAGTTGTATTCAATGGACTATAAGTCGTCTTAATTTTCTGGGTTTAAATGGATATCAAGTCTCTTGACAGAAAGTCCAGCTGGCTCAACAAAGTGTGACCTATCTGGGATTTGACATTTCGGAAGGACAACGAGAACTAGGAACTGAACATAAGGAAGTCATTTGCCGGACTCCAGAACCTCAAATGGTAAAGGAGCTACAAACCTTTTTAGGAATGACAGGTTGGTGTCGCCTTTGGATTTATAATGATGGACTATTGGTAAAGCCTCTATGTGAATTGATAAAGATTAACCAGTCAAAGTTAGTCTGGACTGGAGAAGCACAAAAAGTCTTTAAACAACTTAAACAAGAATTGATGATTTTGAAATATCAAGCAATATTGGTAGAACAGGACGACGTGGAAATTGTGATCATTAATATTGTGAATCTAGCCTCTTTTCTTAGTGGTGCTCCGGCACAACCTGTGATTCACGATTGTTTAGAAACTATAGAGACTGTGTATTCCAGCCGACCAGACCTTAAGGAGGAGCCCATGGAAGATGCGGAAGAAACTTGGTTCACGGATGGGAGCAGTTTTGTTACGCAAAGACAACGTAAAGCTGGATATGCTATAACAACTACTCAGCAGGTAATCGAGTCTAAGCCTTTACCCCCTGGAACATCAGCTCAAAAGGCGGAGATAGTTGCTCTCACGAGAGCATTGGAACTGGCAGCGGGAAAAAGGGTAAATATTTGGACAGATTCTAAATATACATTCGGCGTGGTACATGCTCATGGAGCAATTTGGAAAGACCCTGGATTGCTGACCGCTCAGTGAAAACACAAAGTATGCTGAAGAAATTTTAGAATTGTTAGAGGCTGTAAAACAACCAGAAAAGGTAGCTATCATGCATTGTCAGGGACACCAAAAGGGGAACGCCGATTTTGAAATTGGAAAATCGATTGGCAGAGGCTAAGCAGGCAGCTGAAATAACTGAGGTGAAGGCATTGTCTTTGATACCAGACGGTAAAATCCAAACTATATCCAAATTATACAAAAGAAGACTTAAAATTAATTGAAGATTTGAAAGGTAAAATGAAACCAGATGGATGAGTATATTTAAAAGAGAAGCACATAGTAATACCCTCTAGTTTGACATGGCCCATAGTTCTTACAGAACACAATAAAACGCACTGGGGAGCTGGCACACTGCATAAGAGCCTGAGTCAGACATTAGTGGGATGATATGATAAAACAAGTAACTCAACAATGTAGCATTTGCTTACACAATAACCCCAATACCAAGGATAGAATAAAATTTGGAATAATCGGTAAAGGGAATTATTCGGGGCAACAGTGGCAAATTGATTTTTCAGAACTCCCTAGAAAAGGGGGGTATCATTATTTACTGGTTCTGACTGAGACGTTTTCAGGAAGGCCTGAAGCCTTTCCCTGTCGAACAAACAAAGCAAGAGAAGTGGTTAAAGTCTTGTTCAATGAAATAATACCATGCTTTGGGATTCTAGTAGCAATGTCTTCTGATAGAGTTTCACATTTTTGTGCACAAGTGGTAGAACAGATAAGTAAGATTCTAAAGATAGATTGGCAACTGCATACTCCTTATAGACCACAGGCAAGTGGACAGGTAGAAAAAATGAACCATTTAATTAAACAATAAATAGCTAAAATTGGATAAGAAGCTAATTTGTCATGGCCTCAATCCCTCCCTTTAGCATTACTTGGAATTAGAGTTAAACCTAGAATAAAAGGAAATTTGAGTCCCTTCAAAATCTTATATGCAAGGCCATAGCAATTTCTATTTAGTGGAGAGGACCTAACGCAGTTAGGATCAGAATATTTATATGCTTATATAACTGAACTTCAGAAACAATTAAATAAAGTACATAAATTTGTTTTAGGGACCAGGGCTAGAGGGTTGGATCAACCAATCCACCCCTTTAAGCTCGGGGATTATATATATATAAAGACTTTTTCAGGACAACCCGTGCAGGAAAAATGGAAGGAAAGTGGATGGGACCATACCAAGTATTACTGACAACACACACCGCCATGAAGATTAAGAAGCAAGCAGCTTGGATCCACAATTCAAGGGTGAAGAAGGCCCCGGCGAGGATATGGACCACCACTCCAATTGGACCAACAAAATTACGGTTTTCCAGATCCTAATGATTGCAGGGGTGCGGTTCTCGGATTTGGGGTGGGCAACTTGGGATGAGAACTTACACCTGACCTTAATACAAACAATTTCTCAAGTAACTCAGAAGACGAACTGTTGGGTATGCACCCATGTGCCACAGCATGGGAATAAGGGTGTATCGTTAATTGGGATTCCCTTGCCTGCAAACTTATCTTGGACTAATTTGTGGGAAAACACATCTTGGGGTCGAAAATATTAAGCAGTTTTGGAACTAGAAGTGAGTAGCTTCGTGCCGTTAGAATCCTATTATGTATGTGTACAAAGGTGTAACCCGCCTAAGGGTATAGGAAAACAGCATTGTATAAATACGGATACTACTTCTGTGGGAAATCAGACATCTTGTAATTGAACAATTGATATTAGTACGACTAGCGGCTGGGCAAATTCAACCAGCTGGACGGTTCCAGAAGGAAAGGGGTGCTATTGGCTATGCAATGATACAGCCCGTAAGGTCTTGCCTGAGAATTGGAAGGGAACTTGCACTCTTGGAGCGGTAGTCCCCAATATGACAGTACATGATGTAGTGCCTCGAGGTTACTTGAGAAATCATATCCGGAGAATCAGATGAAAAATTAACAATCCATTGGTAGAGAGACACACCCCTTTTCATAGTTTTGTGCGATGGTTTATCCCATGGTTAGGAGTGAGTGAATTGGAAAAGGCAATAGTTAATATTTCTGCAATTATAGAGAAGTTAGAAAACAAAATTCTGGATGCTATAAAGGCTCAACAAGAAGAGATATCTAGTTTATCACAGGTAGTATTACCAAATCGGATGGCCCTAGACTTGTTACTGGCCACTCAAGGGGGAGTCTGTACAGTAATGAACACAAGTTGTTGTATGTATGTAGATCAGAGTGGAAGGATCTCTACCGACCTGGAAGAAATATGGAAGCAGACAAGGATCCTACATGAGATCAGTAAAGATGATCTTTCCTGGAGTTTTAGTGAACTATGGAATAAGTGAACCTCCTGGTTGCCCAATTTCCAATGGTTGAAACAAGTATTCATTGCTCTAATCGTATTAGTAGTGTTAGGAATATTTGTGTGCATGTTGTTTAGATGCCTGCTTTGTTGTGTTACTGTAAATAATGAAAGTATCTGATGCAAAAGAATTGCATGGGAAAAGAAAAGGGGGGATTGATTAAGGAGGTATTGGGGAGGCAAGGACAATCCCCAGACAAGGACTGTATATCTCGAAACAAGACACTGGAACTCATGATAAGGAAGCGGCAGGCGGACAGAGAAACAAATGTAAGGACTATAACTCTCAAAACTGGACATTGGAATTCATTATAAAGATACAACAAACGGGAGAATTAGCAACAACCAGCTCTTGCAATTAAGAAACATGCCAATTCAGCAGATTCCTGACCAAAGGTGAAAAGTACACTGTGAGGAAGACTCGGGGTCTTCCTCCCAAAGACCCCTGCCCACGTCCCAAAGACCCCTGCCCACAATTCTTGGAAGGCTCTGCGCAGGCGCAAGGTGCCAAAAGGCTAATTAGCATGAGAAGCGAGGGAAGGCGGGGATAGGTAATGCATATGTCTAGGTGCTTGTAGAATATTGATAGATTGATTGTATAAATTCAAGACTGCTTTCTGCTTTGGGTATGCACGATAGGTGGAGAGATCCCCCGTGCATCCAGCGCTGCAATAAAGAATATACCACTTAAAGGAATTTCGGCTTCGATCTTTGAATCAATTTGGCGACCCGGATGGGACAACCTCTCTGCCGGACTGCAGGACCCGCTGGGAACAGGACTCCCTAGGGTACCCCCGGGATTTCCCGGAGGGACTCCTCGACTCACCGGATCACTGCGGAGGCAGACAAGGACCCCATCATTGTAAGTGAGTATATTCTTTATTCTGGTTTGGTTTTCTGGTAGACCGGTCATCTGGAACTGTCTGTAAGTCAGAAGGTGATCTTCTGCGAGGCAGTGTTTGGTATATACTTTGTGGTTAGCACCATAAGTACATGTTTGGGGACCTTAAGGAAGGAGCTCGCTTTAAGGTCCATCTGGAATTGTGTTGTCTATTTCGGTTTTCTGACTCATGGAGTATGGTATTTAACTCTGGTTATTGTTACTGCGATTTTGGCTATTTTCCTGGTGGTAATAGTAGGTTCGTGGCATTGTTATAAGAAAGATATCGTTACGGTGTTACACAGTTCAGTTTTCTGACTTATCGCATGTGGAATTTGACTCTGACTATTGTTACTGTGATTTTGGCAATATTGCTGGTAATAGTAGTTTTGTGGCATCGCAACTGAAAGATATTGCGTGCCCGTATTTTTGTGAGTGATACGTTTTGTGATACGCTTTTGTAAGTAACATGTGTATTCTGAAAGTGTAAACTGGAAACTGGGGGGGGCAAACAAGCAGTGAAATTTTAAAGAAAAGTGTGTTAGGCTGTGTTTTAAGTCACTGGAAGGATATTGGAGGATCTGCCGGTGGAAGTGTGAACAGGAAAACATTGATAAAATATCGTAATCAGTGGTGGCCGCTTTATAAGCTGGAATGTGGAGAAAAGTGGCCCCTAAATGGAACTTTAAACTCTAATATTTTGCTACAGTTAATGTTGTTTTTTGAGAAGCAGAACAGGATGAAATGTTGTATACTGATGTTTCAGCATCTTGGTGGGAAAAGGTACGGAATTAAGTTGGCCCCTGACTGAACCTTTGATGTTGGCATTAGAGAAGTCCAGGCTGGAGAAAGATAAAGGAAGTGTTAAAAGGGTTGTTGAAAGTGTTAAAGGTGTTTGAAGTTGAATGAGCAGGGAAAGAGGATGTAGGAATGTTAACAGTTGTGCCTCTGCCCGAGGCAGAGATCTTAAAATCATGGGTGTTAGCCCTTTAGGGCAAAGGGACCATGATCGGTCCGGTCCGAGAGAGTTGTCACAGAAACAGAAAAGCAGTCAACTCTTAAAACACCCTGAGTTCATGTGCGAGCTCGGATTGCTGATGGGACCGTTCAGGGAACTGTGGACAATTGCATTCCCCTGACCGACCCCCACTAAGACCCGAATCATCCTGAAAATTATGAACGGTTAAGTAAATACTAAAACCTGGATGAATTGGGAATTGAGAATATGCTTCCAACAAGGTCTAAAAGAAAGCCCTATGGAATTTTTGGACCAACTCTGAGATGTAATGAAAATAAATAAATAAATAAATAAATAAATAAATAAATAAAACAAAACGGTTTGGACCTGGCTTTGGAGGACAAATTGACTAGCCTTTTCCTAGGGTAATCAACCCCTGATTTCAACAGGAATAACGGGGACCTGGGGAATCTACCCTAGCGGATCCTCCACTGGTTATAATGAAGCTAGGGGAGGAATGGAAGTGAAATTTCTTATTGCTATGGGGCAACGTATTCAGTTCTAAATCAAGCATTAATGCCTTCACAGAATTATTATGTTAGGGTAAAAGGTGTGTCGTGGTTTAACCCGGCCGGCAGCTAAACACCACGCAGCTGTTCGCTCCCCCTCCCCCTCCCTCTCTGGGACAGGGGAGAGAAATGGAAAGTGAAGCCCGTGAGTTGAGATAAAGACAGTTTAATAAGACAAAATAATAATAATAATAATAATAATAATAATAATAATAATAATAATAATAATAATAATAATACAATGATGATAATAGTACCACTACTAATAATGTGTACAAACAAGTGATGCACAATGCAATTGCTCACCACCCGCTGACCGATGCCCAGCCTAACCCCGAGCAGTCCGGCCCCCTCCCCCTGGCTAGCCACCCCTATGTATTGTTTAGCCTGACGTCAGATGCTATGGAATACCCCTTTGGCTAGTTTGGGTCACCTGTCCTGGGTGTGTCCCCTCCCAGCTCTTACTGCACCCCCAGCCTGCCTGTTGGCAGGACAGAGCAAGAAGCTGAGACGTCCTTGGCTTGGTATAAGCATTGCTCTGCAACAATTAAAACATCGGGGTGTTATCAGCACTCTTCTCATCCTAAGCCAAAACATAGCATTCTACCAGCTACTAGGAAGAAAATTAACTCAGTTCTAACTGAAACCAGGACAAGGTGTAACCGAAAAGGCTTATTTTTGTGAACCTTTGAAGTACAAGTTAGGGAAACAATGGGGCATACACAGGTTTTTATCTATGCCTAGCTCCTCATGGGCACTCTTAGGTAGAGATTTATTAGAGCAAGTAGGAGCAGAAATTGTCTTTGAAAAAGGGAAAATGGAATTAAGAACAGGAGAAGAACAACTAATAAATGTGTTAAGCTTGGCACTAATACAAAGTGACCCTAAAAGTGAAATAGCTTTAGAGATCACAGATCAAGTATGTCCAGGAGTTTGGGCTACCGAAGTCCCTGGAAGAGCTAAAAATGTGACCTTAATACTTATTAAATTAAAGCCAGGAGAGAAACCCGTTAAGGTTAAGTAATATCCTTTGAGGATAGAAGATAGGAAAGGAATTAAAGAGATAATTGATAAATTTTTACAGTATGGATTATTGCTTGAATGCGAATCAGAATACAGTGCACCCATATTGCCAATTAAAAAGGCAGCTGAAAAAGCTATAGGCTAGTTCAGGATTTGAGGGCCATAAATAAAATCACTGAGGATATACATCCAGTAGTGGCAAACCCTTATACTTTGCTGACTAAATTAAAGCATAGTCAAGTCTGGTTTACCGTACTGGATTTAAAAGATGCCTTCTTCTGCCTAGGCTTAGCCACAGAAAGCCAAAACCTATTCGCCTTTGAATGGGAAAATCCCGATTCAGGCAGAAAGACGCAGCTTACGTGGACATTACTACCTCAAGGATTCAAGAATAGCCCCACTATTTTTGGAAACCAATTAGCAAGGGAACTCGAAACATGGATACCTCCGGACACTGAAGGTGCTTTGTTACAATATGTAGATGATCTCTTAATAGCTACCGAGACTAAAGGCAGTTGTATTCAATGGACTATAAGTCGTCTTAATTTTCTGGGTTTAAATGGATATCAAGTCTCTTGACAGAAAGTCCAGCTGGCTCAACAAAGTGTGACCTATCTGGGATTTGACATTTCGGAAGGACAACGAGAACTAGGAACTGAACATAAGGAAGTCATTTGCCGGACTCCAGAACCTCAAATGGTAAAGGAGCTACAAACCTTTTTAGGAATGACAGGTTGGTGTCGCCTTTGGATTTATAATGATGGACTATTGGTAAAGCCTCTATGTGAATTGATAAAGATTAACCAGTCAAAGTTAGTCTGGACTGGAGAAGCACAAAAAGTCTTTAAACAACTTAAACAAGAACTGATGATTTTGAAATATCAAGCAATATTGGTAGAACAGGACGACGTGGAAATTGTGATCATTAATATTGTGAATCTAGCCTCTTTTCTTAGTGGTGCTCCGGCACAACCTGTGATTCACGATTGTTTAGAAACTATAGAGCCTGTGTATTCCAGCCGACCAGACCTTAAGGAGGAGCCCGTGGAAGATGCGGAAGAAACTTGGTTCACGGATGGGAGCAGTTTTGTTACGCAAAGACAACGTAAAGCTGGATATGCTATAACAACTACTCAGCAGGTAATCGAGTCTAAGCCTTTACCCCCTGGAACATCAGCTCAAAAGGCGGAGATAGTTGCTCTCACGAGAGCATTGGAACTGGCAGCGGGAAAAAGGGTAAATATTTGGACAGATTCTAAATATACATTCGGCGTGGTACATGCTCATGGAGCAATTTGGAAAGACCATGGATTGCTGACCGCTCAGTGAAAACACAAAGTATGCTGAAGAAATTTTAGAATTGTTAGAGGCTGTAAAACAACCAGAAAAGGTAGCTATCATGCATTGTCAGGGACACCAAAAGGGGAACACCGATTTTGAAATTGGAAAATCGATTGGCAGAGGCTAAGCAGGCAGCTGAAATAACTGAGGTGAAGGCATTGTCTTTGATACCAGACGGTAAAATCCAAACTATATCCAAATTATACAAAAGAAGACTTAAAATTAATTGAAGATTTGAAAGGTAAAATGAAACCAGATGGATGAGTATATTTAAAAGATAAGCACATAGTAATACCCTCTAGTTTGACATGGCCCATAGTTCTTACAGAACACAATAAAACGCATTGGGGAGCTG
This sequence comes from Netta rufina, assembly GCF_964035555.1. NCBI lineage: Eukaryota > Metazoa > Chordata > Aves > Anseriformes > Anatidae > Netta > Netta rufina. The sequence goes on from NC_140144.1 coordinate 493,839, forward strand.
GCACACTGCATAAGAGCCTGAGTCAGACATTAGTGGGACGATATGATAAAACAAGTAACTCAACAATGTAGCATTTGCTTACACAATAACCCCAATACCAAGGATAGAATAAAATTTGGAATAATCGGTAAAGGGAATTATTCGGGGCAACAGTGGCAAATTGATTTTTCAGAACTCCCTAGAAAAGGGGGGTATCATTATTTACTGGTTCTGACTGAGACGTTTTCAGGAAGGCCTGAAGCCTTTCCCTGTCGAACAAACAAAGCAAGAGAAGCGGTTAAAGTCTTGTTAAATGAAATACTACCATGCTTTGGGATTCTAGTAGCAATGTCTTCTGATAGAGTTTCACATTTTTGTGCACAAGTGGTAGAACAGATAAGTAAGATTCTAAAGATAGATTGGCAACTGCATACTCCTTATAGACCACAGGCAAGTGGACAGGTAGAAAAAATGAACCATTTAATTAAACAATAAATAGCTAAAATTGGATAAGAAGCTAATTTGTCATGGCCTCAATCCCTCCCTTTAGCATTACTTGGAATTAGAGTTAAACCTAGAATAAAAGGAAATTTGAGTCCCTTCAAAATCTTATATGCAAGGCCATAGCAATTTCTATTTAGTGGAGAGGACCTAACGCAGTTAGGATCAGAATATTTATATGCTTATATAACTGAACTTCAGAAACAATTAAATAAAGTACATAAATTTGTTTTAGGGACCAGGGCTAGAGGGTTGGATCAACCAATCCACCCCTTTAAGCTCGGGGATTATATATATATAAAGACTTTTTCAGGACAACCCGTGCAGGAAAAATGGAAGGAAAGTGGATGGGACCATACCAAGTATTACTGACAACACACACCGCCATGAAGATTAAGAAGCAAGCAGCTTGGATCCACAATTCAAGGGTGAAGAAGGCCCCGGCGAGGATATGGACCACCACTCCAATTGGACCAACAAAATTACGGTTTTCCAGATCCTAATGATTGCAGGGGTGCGGTTCTCGGATTTGGGGTGGGCAACTTGGGATGAGAACTTACACCTGACCTTAATACAAACAATTTCTCAAGTAACTCAGAAGACGAACTGTTGGGTATGCACCCATGTGCCACAGCATGGGAATAAGGGTGTATCGTTAATTGGGATTCCCTTGCCTGCAAACTTATCTTGGACTAATTTGTGGGAAAACACATCTTGGGGTCGAAAATATTAAGCAGTTTTGGAACTAGAAGTGAGTAGCTTCGTGCCGTTAGAATCCTATTATGTATGTGTACAAAGGTGTAACCCGCCTAAGGGTATAGGAAAACAGCATTGTATAAATACGGATACTACTTCTGTGGGAAATCAGACATCTTGTAATTGAACAATTGATATTAGTACGACTAGCGGCTGGGCAAATTCAACCAGCTGGACGGTTCCAGAAGGAAAAGGGTGCTATTGGCTATGCAATGATACAGCCCGTAAGGTCTTGCCTGAGAATTGGAAGGGAACTTGCACTCTTGGAGCGGTAGTCCCCAATATGACAGTACATGATGTAGTGCCTCGAGGTTACTTGAGAAATCATATCCGGAGAATCAGATGAAAAATTAACAATCCATTGGTAGAGAGACACACCCCTTTTCATAGTTTTGTGCGATGGTTTATCCCATGCTTAGGAGTGAGTGAATTGGAAAAGGCAATAGTTAATATTTCTGCAATTATAGAGAAGTTAGAAAACAAAATTCTGGATGCTATAAAGGCTCAACAAGAAGAGATATCTAGTTTATCACAGGTAGTATTACCAAATCGGATGGCCCTAGACTTGTTACTGGCCACTCAAGGGGGAGTCTGTACAGTAATGAACACAAGTTGTTGTATGTATGTAGATCAGAGTGGAAGGATCTCTACCGACCTGGAAGAAATATGGAAGCAGACAAGGATCCTACATGAGATCAGTAAAGATGATCTTTCCTGGAGTTTTAGTGAACCATGGAATAAGTGAACCTCCTGGTTGCCCAATTTCCAATGGTTGAAACAAGTATTCATTGCTCTAATCGTATTAGTAGTGTTAGGAATATTTGTGTGCATGTTGTTTAGATGCCTGCTTTGTTGTGTTACTGTAAATAATGAAAGTATCTGATGCAAAAGAATTTGCATGGGAAAAGAAAAGGGGGGATTGATTAAGGAGGTATTGGGGAGGCAAGGACAATCCCCAGACAAGGACTGTATATCTCGAAACAAGACACTGGAACTCATGATAAGGAAGCGGCAGGAGGACAGAGAAACGAATGTAAGGACTATAACTCTCAAAACTGGACATTGGAATTCATTATAAAGATACAACAAACGGGAGAATTAGCAACAACCAGCTCTTGCAATTAAGAAACATGCCAATTCAGCAGATTCCTGACCAAAGGTGAAAAGTACACTGTGAGGAAGACTCGGGGTCTTCCTCCCAAAGACCCCTGCCCACAATTCTTGGAAGGCTCTGCGCAGGCGCAAGGTGCCAAAAGGCTAATTAGCATGAGAAGCGAGGGAAGGCGGGGATAGGTAATGCATATGTATAGGTGCTTGTAGAATATTGATAGATTGATTGTATAAATTCAAGACTGCTTTCTGCTTTGGGTGTGCACGATAGGTGGAGAGATCCCCCGTGCATCCAGCGCTGCAATAAAGAATATACCACTTAAAGGAATTTCGGCTTCGATCTTTGAATCAATTTGGCGACCCAGATGGGACAACCTCTCTGCCGGACCGCAGGACCCGCTGGGAACAGGACTCCCTAGGGTACCCCCGGGATTTCCCGGAGGGACTCTTCGACTCACCGGATCACTGCGGAGGCAGACAAGGACCCCATCATTGTAAGTGAGTATATTCTTTATTCTGGTTTGGTTTTCTGGTAGACCGGTCATCTGGAACTGTCTGTGAGTCAGAAGGTGATCTTCTGCGAGGCAGTGTTTGGTATATACTTTGTGGTTAGCACCATAAGTACATGTTTGGGGACCTTAAGGAAGGAGCTCGCTTTAAGGTCCATCTGGAATTGTGTTGTCTATTTCGGTTTTCTGACTCATGGAGTATGGTATTTAACTCTGGTTATTGTTACTGCGATTTTGGCTATTTTCCTGGTGGTAATAGTAGGTTCGTGGCATTGTTATAAGAAAGGTATCGTTACGGTGTTACACAGTTCGGTTTTCTGACTTATCGCATGTGGAATTTGACTCTGACTATTGTTACTGTGATTTTGGCAATACTGCTGGTAATAGTAGTTTTGTGGCATCGCTACTGAAAGATATTGCGTGCCCGTATTTTTGTGAGTGATACGTTTTGTGATACGCTTTTGTAAGTAACATGTGTATTCTGAAAGTGTAAACTGGAAACTGGGGGGGCAAACAAGCAGTGAAATTTTAAAGAAAAGTGTGTCAGGCTGTGTTTTAAGTCACTGGAAGGATATTGGAGGATCTGCCGGTGGAAGTGTGAACAGGAAAACATTGATAAAATATCGTAATCAGTGGTGGCCGCTTTATAAGCTGGAATGTGGAGAAAAGTGGCCCCTAAATGGAACTTTAAACTCTAATATTTTGCTACAGTTAATGTTGTTTTTTGAGAAGCAGAACAGGATGAAATGTTGTATACTGATGTTTCAGCATCTTGGTGGGAAAAGGTACGGAATTAAGTTGGCCCCTGACTGAACCTTTGATGTTGGCATTAGAGAAGTCCAGGCTGGAGAAAGATAAAGGAAGTGTTAAAAGGGTTGTTGAAAGTGTTAAAGGTGTTTGAAGTTGAATGAGCAGGGAAAGAGGATGTAGGAATGTTAATAGTTCTGCCTCTGCCCGAGGCAGAGATCTTAAAATCATGGGTGTTAGCCCTTTAGGGCAAAGGGACCATGATCGGTCCGGTCCGAGAGAGTTATCACAGAAACAGAAAAGCAGTCAACTCTTAAAACAACCTGAGTTCATGTGCGAGCTCGGATTGCTGATGGAACCGTTCAGGGAACTGTGGACAATTGCATTCCCCTGACCGACCCCCACTAAGACCCGAATCATCCTGAAAATTATGAACGGTTAAGTAAATACTAAAACCTGGATGAATTGGGAATTGAGAACATGCTTCCAACAAGGTCTAAAAGAAAGCCCTATGGAATTTTTGGACTAACTCTGAGATGTAATGAAAATAAATAAATAAATAAATAAATAAATAAATAAAACAAAACGGTTTGGACCTGGCTTTGGAGGACAAATTGACTAGCCTTTTCCTAGGGTAATCAACCCCTGATTTCAACAGGAATAACGGGGACCTGGGGAATCTACCCTAGCGGATCCTCCACTGGTTATAATGAAGCTAGGGGAGGAATGGAAGTGAAATTTCTTATTGCTATGGGGCAACGTATTCAGTTCTAAATCAAGCATTAATGCCTTCACAGAATTATTATGTTAGGGTAAAAGGTGTGTCGTGGTTTAACCCTGCCGGCAGCTAAACACCATGCAGCTGTTCGCTCACCCTCCCCCTCCCTCTCTGGGACGGGGGAGAGAAATGGAAAGTGAAGCCCGTGAGTTGAGATAAAGACAGTTTAATAAGACAAAAGAATAATAAAAATAATAATAATAATAATAATAATAATAATAATAATAATAATAATAATAATAATAATACAATGATGATAATAGTACCACTACTAATAATGTGTACAAACAAGTGATGCACAATGCAATTGCTCACCACCCGCTGACCGATGCCCAGCCTAACCCCGAGCAGTCCGGCCCCCTCCCCCTGGCTAGCCACCCCTATGTATTGTTTAGCCTGACGTCAGATGCTATGGAATACCCCTTTGGCTAGTTTGGGTCACCTGTCCTGGGTGTGTCCCCTCCCAGCTCTTACTGCACCCCCAGCCTGCCTGTTGGCAGGACAGAGCAAGAAGCTGAGACGTCCTTGGCTTGGTATAAGCATTGCTCTGCAACAATTAAAACATCGGGGTGTTATCAGCACTCTTCTCATCCTAAGCCAAAACATAGCATTCTACCAGCTACTAGGAAGAAAATTAACTCTGTTCTAACTGAAACCAGGACAAGGTGTAACCGAAAAGGCTTATTTTTGTGAACCTTTGAAGTACAAGTTAGGGAAACAATGGGGCATACACAGGTTTTTATCTATGCCTAGCTCCTCATGGGCACTCTTAGGTAGAGATTTATTAGAGCAAGTAGGAGCAGAAATTGTCTTTGAAAAAGGGAAAATGGAATTAAGAACAGGAGAAGATCAACTAATAAATGTGTTAAGCTTGGCACTAATACAAAGTGACCCTAAAAGTGAAATAGCTTTAGAGATCACAGATCAAGTATGTCCAGGAGTTTGGGCTACCGAAGTCCCTGGAAGAGCTAAAAATGTGACCTTAATACTTATTAAATTAAAGCCAGGAGAGAAACCCGTTAAGGTTAAGTAATATCCTTTGAGGATAGAAGATAGGAAAGGAATTAAAGAGATAATTGATAAATTTTTACAGTATGGATTATTGCTTGAATGCGAATCAGAATACAATGCACCCATATTGCCAATTAAAAAGGCAGCTGAAAAAGCTATAGGCTAGTTCAGGATTTGAGGGCCATAAATAAAATCACTGAGGATATACATCCAGTAGTGGCAAACCCTTATACTTTGCTGACTAAATTAAAGCATAGTCAAGTCTGGTTTACCGTACTGGATTTAAAAGATGCCTTCTTCTGCCTAGGCTTAGCCACAGAAAGCCAAAACCTATTCGCCTTTGAATGGGAAAATCCCGATTCAGGCAGAAAGATGCAGCTTACGTGGACATTACTACCTCAAGGATTCAAGAATAGCCCCACTATTTTTGGAAACCAATTAGCAAGGGAACTCGAAACATGGATACCTCCGGACACTGAAGGTGCTTTGTTACAATATGTAGATGATCTCTTAATAGCTACCGAGACTAAAGGGAGTTGTATTCAATGGACTATAAGTCGTCTTAATTTTCTGGGTTTAAATGGATATCAAGTCTCTTGACAGAAAGTCCAGCTGGCTCAACAAATAGGTAATGCATATGTATAGGTGCTTGTAGAATATTGATAGATTGATTGTATAAATTCAAGACTGCTTTCTGCTTTGGGTATGCACGATAGGTGGAGAGATCCCCCGTGCATCCAGCACTGCAATAAAGAATATACCACTTAAAGGAATTTCGGCTTCGATCTTTGAATCAATTTGGCGACCCAGACGGGACAACCTCTCTGCCAGACTGCAGGACCTGCTGGGAACAGGACTCCCTAGGGTACCCCCGGGATTTCCCGGAGGGACTCCTCGACTCACCGGATCACTGTGGAGGCAGGCAAGGACCCCATCATTGTAAGTGAGTATATTCTTTATTCTGGTTTGGTTTTCTGGTAGACCGGTCATCTGGAACTGTCTGTAAGTCAGAAGGTGATCTTCTGCGAGGCAGTGTTTGGTATATACTTTGTGGTTAGCACCATAAGTACATGTTTGGGGACCTTAAGGAAGGAGCTCGCTTTAAGGTCCATCTGGAATTGTGTTGTCTATTTCGGTTTTCTGACTCATGGAGTATGGTATTTAACTCTGGTTATTGTTACTGCGATTTTGGCTATTTTCCTGGTGGTAATAGTAGGTTCGTGGCATTGTTATAAGAAAGATATCGTTACGGTGTTACACAGTTCGGTTTTCTGACTTATCGCATGTGGAATTTGACTCTGACTATTGTTACTGTGATTTTGGCAATATTGCTGGTAATAGTAGTTTTGTGACATCGCAACTGAAAGATATTGCGTGCCCGTATTTTTGTGAGTGATACGTTTTGTGATACGCTTTTGTAAGTAACATGTGTATTCTGAAAGTGTAAACTGGAAACTGGGGGGGCAAACAAGCAGTGAAATTTTAAAGAAAAGTGTGTCAGGCTGTGTTTTAAGTCACTGGAAGGATATTGGAGGATCTGCCGGTGGAAGTGTGAACAGGAAAACATTGATAAAATATCGTAATCAGTGGTGGCCGCTTTATAAGCTGGAATGTGGAGAAAAGTGGCCCCTAAATGGAACTTTAAACTCTAATATTTTGCTACAGTTAATGTTGTTTTTTGAGAAGCAGAACAGGATGAAATGTTGTATACTGATGTTTCAGCATCTTGGTGGGAAAAGGTACGGAATTAAGTTGGCCCCTGACTGAACCTTTGATGTTGGCATTAGAGAAGTCCAGGCTGGAGAAAGATAAAGGAAGTGTTAAAAGGGTTGTTGAAAGTGTTAAAGGTGTTTGAAGTTGAATGAGCAGGGAAAGAGGATGTAGGAATGTTAATAGTTCTGCCTCTGCCCGAGGCAGAGATCTTAAAATCATGGGTGTTAGCCCTTTAGGGCAAAGGGACCATGATCGGTCCGGTCCGAGAGAGTTATCACAGAAACAGAAAAGCAGTCAACTCTTAAAACAACCTGAGTTCATGTGCGAGCTCGGATTGCTGATGGAACCGTTCAGGGAACTGTGGACAATTGCATTCCCCTGACCGACCCCCACTAAGACCCGAATCATCCTGAAAATTATGAACGGTTAAGTAAATACTAAAACCTGGATGAATTGGGAATTGAGAACATGCTTCCAACAAGGTCTAAAAGAAAGCCCTACGGAATTTTTGGACCAACTCTGAGATGTAATGAAAATAAATAAATAAATAAATAAATAAATAAAACAAAACGGTTTGGACCTGGCTTTGGAGGACAAATTGACTAGCCTTTTCCTAGGGTAATCAACCCCTGATTTCAACAGGAATAACGGGGACCTGGGGAATCTACCCTAGCGGATCCTCCACTGGTTATAATGAAGCTAGGGGAGGAATGGAAGTGAAATTTCTTATTGCTATGGGGCAACGTATTCAGTTCTAAATCAAGCATTAATGCCTTCACAGAATTATTATGTTAGGGTAAAAGGTGTGTCGTGGTTTAACCCGGCCGGCAGCTAAACACCATGCAGCTGTTCGCTCCCCCTCCCCCTCCCTCTCTGGGACGGGGGAGAGAAATGGAAAGTGAAGCCCGTGAGTTGAGATAAAGACAGTTTAATAAGACAAAAGAATAATAATAATAATAATAATAATAATAATAATAATAATAATAATACAATGATGATAATAGTACCACTACTAATAATGTGTACAAACAAGTGATGCACAATGCAATTGCTCACCACCCGCTGACCGATGCCCAGCCTAACCCCGAGCAGTCCGGCCCCCTCCCCCTGGCTAGCCACCCCTATGTATTGTTTAGCCTGACGTCAGGTGCTATGGAATACCCCTTTGGCTAGTTTGGGTCACCTGTCCTGGGTGTGTCCCCTCCCAGCTCTTACTGCACCCCCAGCCTGCCTGTTGGCAGGACAGAGCAAGAAGCTGAGACGTCCTTGGCTTGGTATAAGCATTGCTCTGCAACAATTAAAACATCGGGGTGTTACCAGCACTCTTCTCATCCTAAGCCAAACCATAGCATTCTACCAGCTACTAGGAAGAAAATTAACTCTGTTCTAACTGAAACCAGGACAAGGTGTAACCAAAAAGGCTTATTTTTGTGAACCTTTGAAGTACAAGTTAGGGAAACAATGGGGCATACACAGGTTTTTATCTATGCCTAGCTCCTCATGGGCACTCTTAGGTAGAGATTTATTAGAGCAAGTAGGAGCAGAAATTGTCTTTGAAAAAGGGAAAATGGAATTAAGAACAGGAGAAGATCAACTAATAAATGTGTTAAGCTTGGCACTAATACAAACTGACCCTAAAAGTGAAATAGCTTTAGAGATCACAGATCAAGTATGTCCAGGAGTTTGGGCTACCGAAGTCCCTGGAAGAGCTAAAAATGTGACCTTAATACTTATTAAATTAAAGCCAGGAGAGAAACCCGTTAAGGTTAAGTAATATCCTTTGAGGATAGAAGATAGGAAAGGAATTAAAGAGATAATTGATAAATTTTTACAGTATGGATTATTGCTTGAATGCGAATCAGAATACAATGCACCCATATTGCCAATTAAAAAGGCAGCTGAAAAAGCTATAGGCTAGTTCAGGATTTGAGGGCCATAAATAAAATCACTGAGGATATACATCCAGTAGTGGCAAACCCTTATACTTTGCTGACTAAATTAAAGAATAGTCAAGTCTGGTTTACCGTACTGGATTTAAAAGATGCCTTCTTCTGCCTAGGCTTAGCCACAGAAAGCCAAAACCTATTCGCCTTTGAATGGGAAAATCCCGATTCAGGCAGAAAGACGCAGCTTACGTGGACATTACTACCTCAAGGATTCAAGAATAGCCCCACTATTTTTGGAAACCAATTAGCAAGGGAACTCGAAACATGGATACCTCCGGACACTGAAGGTGCTTTGTTACAATATGTAGATGATCTCTTAATAGCTACCGAGACTAAAGGGAGTTGTATTCAATGGACTATAAGTCGTCTTAATTTTCTGGGTTTAAATGGATATCAAGTCTCTTGACAGAAAGTCCAGCTGGCTCAACAAATAGGTAATGCATATGTATAGGTGCTTGTAGAATATTGATAGATTGATTGTATAAATTCAAGACTGCTTTCTGCTTTGGGTATGCACGATAGGTGGAGAGATCCCCCGTGCATCCAGCGCTGCAATAAAGAATATACCACTTAAAGGAATTTCGGCTTCGATCTTTGAATCAATTTGGCGACCCAGACGGGACAACCTCTCTGCCAGACTGCAGGACCTGCTGGGAACAGGACTCCCTAGGGTACCCCCGGGATTTCCCGGAGGGACTCCTCGACTCACCGGATCACTGTGGAGGCAGGCAAGGACCCCATCATTGTAAGTGAGTATATTCTTTATTCTGGTTTGGTTTTCTGGTAGACCGGTCATCTGGAACTGTCTGTGAGTCAGAAGGTGATCTTCTGCGAGGCAGTGTTTGGTATATACTTTGTGGTTAGCACCATAAGTACATGTTTGGGGACCTTAAGGAAGGAGCTCGCTTTAAGGTCCATCTGGAATTGTGTTGTCTATTTCGGTTTTCTGACTCATGGAGTATGGTATTTAACTCTGGTTATTGTTACTGCGATTTTGGCTATTTTCCTGGTGGTAATAGTAGGTTCGTGGCATTGTTATAAGAAAGATATCGTTACGGTGTTACACAGTTCGGTTTTCTGACTTATCGCATGTGGAATTTGACTCTGACTATTGTTACTGTGATTTTGGCAATATTGCTGGTAATAGTAGTTTTGTGACATCGCAACTGAAAGATATTGCGTGCCCGTATTTTTGTGAGTGATACGTTTTGTGATACGCTTTTGTAAGTAACATGTGTATTCTGAAAGTGTAAACTGGAAACTGGGGGGGCAAACAAGCAGTGAAATTTTAAAGAAAAGTGTGTCAGGCTGTGTTTTAAGTCACTGGAAGGATATTGGAGGATCTGCCGGTGGAAGTGTGAACAGGAAAACATTGATAAAATATCGTAATCAGTGGTGGCCGCTTTATAAGCTGGAATGTGGAGAAAAGTGGCCCCTAAATGGAACTTTAAACTCTAATATTTTGCTACAGTTAATGTTGTTTTTTGAGAAGCAGAACAGGATGAAATGTTGTATACTGATGTTTCAGCATCTTGGTGGGAAAAGGTACGGAATTAAGTTGGCCCCTGACTGAACCTTTGATGTTGGCATTAGAGAAGTCCAGGCTGGAGAAAGATAAAGGAAGTGTTAAAAGGGTTGTTGAAAGTGTTAAAGGTGTTTGAAGTTGAATGAGCAGGGAAAGAGGATGTAGGAATGTTAATAGTTGTGCCTCTGCCCGAGGCAGAGATCTTAAAATCATGGGTGTTAGCCCTTTAGGGCAAAGGGACCATGATCGGTCCGGTCCGAGAGAGTTATCACAGAAACAGAAAAGCAGTCAACTCTTAAAACAACCTGAGTTCATGTGCGAGCTCGGATTGCTGATGGGACCGTTCAGGGAACTGTGGACAATTGCATTCCCCTGACCGACCCCCACTAAGACCCGAATCATCCTGAAAATTATGAACGGTTAAGTAAATACTAAAACCTGGATGAATTGGGAATTGAGAATATGCTTCCAACAAGGTCTAAAAGAAAGCCCTATGGAATTTTTGGACCAACTCTGAGATGTAATGAAAATAAATAAATAAATAAATAAATAAATAAATAAATAAAACAAAACGGTTTGGACCTGGCTTTGGAGGACAAATTGACTAGCCTTTTCCTAGGGTAATCAACCCCTGATTTCAACAGGAATAACGGGGACCTGGGGAATCTACCCTAGCGGATCCTCCACTGGTTATAATGAAGCTAGGGGAGGAATGGAAGTGAAATTTCTTATTGCTATGGGGCAACGTATTCAGTTCTAAATCAAGCATTAATGCCTTCACAGAATTATTATGTTAGGGTAAAAGGTGTGTCGTGGTTTAACCCGGCCGGCAGCTAAACACCATGCAGCTGTTCGCTCACCCTCCCCCTCCCTCTCTGGGACGGGGGAGAGAAATGGAAAGTGAAGCCCGTGAGTTGAGATAAAGACAGTTTAATAAGACAAAAGAATAATAATAATAATAATAATAATAATAATAATAATAATAATAATAATAATAATAATAATAATACAATGATGATAATAGTACCACTACTAATAATGTGTACAAACAAGTGATGCACAATGCAATTGCTCACCACCCGCTGACCGATGCCCAGCCTAACCCCGAGCAGTCCGGCCCCCTCCCCCTGGCTAGCCACCCCTATGTATTGTTTAGCCTGACGTCAGGTGCTATGGAATACCCCTTTGGCTAGTTTGGGTCACCTGTCCTGGGTGTGTCCCCTCCCAGCTCTTACTGCACCCCCAGCCTGCCTGTTGGCAGGACAGAGCAAGAAGCTGAGACGTCCTTGGCTTGGTATAAGCATTGCTCTGCAACAATTAAAACACCGGGGTGTTACCAGCACTCTTCTCATCCTAAGCCAAAACATAGCATTCTACCAGCTACTAGGAAGAAAATTAACTCTGTTCTAACTGAAACCAGGACAAGGTGTAACCAAAAAGGCTTATTTTTGTGAACCTTTGAAGTACAAGTTAGGGAAACAATGGGGCATACACAGGTTTTTATCTATGCCTAGCTCCTCATGGGCACTCTTAGGTAGAGATTTATTAGAGCAAGTAGGAGCAGAAATTGTCTTTGAAAAAGGGAAAATGGAATTAAGAACAGGAGAAGATCAACTAATAAATGTGTTAAGCTTGGCACTAATACAAACTGACCCTAAAAGTGAAATAGCTTTAGAGATCACAGATCAAGTATGTCCAGGAGTTTGGGCTACCGAAGTCCCTGGAAGAGCTAAAAATGTGACCTTAATACTTATTAAATTAAAGCCAGGAGAGAAACCCGTTAAGGTTAAGTAATATCCTTTGAGGATAGAAGATAGGAAAGGAATTAAAGAGATAATTGATAAATTTTTACAGTATGGATTATTGCTTGAATGCGAATCAGAATACAATGCACCCATATTGCCAATTAAAAAGGCAGCTGAAAAAGCTATAGGCTAGTTCAGGATTTGAGGGCCATAAATAAAATCACTGAGGATATACATCCAGTAGTGGCAAACCCTTATACTTTGCTGACTAAATTAAAGAATAGTCAAGTCTGGTTTACCGTACTGGATTTAAAAGATGCCTTCTTCTGCCTAGGCTTAGCCACAGAAAGCCAAAACCTATTCGCCTTTGAATGGGAAAATCCCGATTCAGGCAGAAAGACGCAGCTTACGTGGACATTACTACCTCAAGGATTCAAGAATAGCCCCACTATTTTTGGAAACCAATTAGCAAGGGAACTCGAAACATGGATACCTCCGGACACTGAAGGTGCTTTGTTACAATATGTAGATGATCTCTTAATAGCTACCGAGACTAAAGGCAGTTGTATTCAATGGACTATAAGTCGTCTTAATTTTCTGGGTTTAAATGGATATCAAGTCTCTTGACAGAAAGTCCAGCTGGCTCAACAAATAGGTAATGCATATGTATAGGTGCTTGTAGAATATTGATAGATTGATTGTATAAATTCAAGACTGCTTTCTGCTTTGGGTATGCACGATAGGTGGAGAGATCCCCCGTGCATCCAGCGCTGCAATAAAGAATATACCACTTAAAGGAATTTCGGCTTCGATCTTTGAATCAATTTGGCGACCCAGACGGGACAACCTCTCTGCCAGACTGCAGGACCTGCTGGGAACAGGACTCCCTAGGGTACCCCCGGGATTTCCCGGAGGGACTCCTCGACTCACCGGATCACTGTGGAGGCAGGCAAGGACCCCATCATTGTAAGTGAGTATATTCTTTATTCTGGTTTGGTTTTCTGGTAGACCGGTCATCTGGAACTGTCTGTGAGTCAGAAGGTGATCTTCTGCGAGGCAGTGTTTGGTATATACTTTGTGGTTAGCACCATAAGTACATGTTTGGGGACCTTAAGGAAGGAGCTCGCTTTAAGGTCCATCTGGAATTGTGTTGTCTATTTCGGTTTTCTGACTCATGGAGTATGGTATTTAACTCTGGTTATTGTTACTGCGATTTTGGCTATTTTCCTGGTGGTAATAGTAGGTTCGTGGCATTGTTATAAGAAAGATATCGTTACGGTGTTACACAGTTCGGTTTTCTGACTTATCGCATGTGGAATTTGACTCTGACTATTGTTACTGTGATTTTGGCAATATTGCTGGTAATAGTAGTTTTGTGACATCGCAACTGAAAGATATTGCGTGCCCGTATTTTTGTGAGTGATACGTTTTGTGATACGCTTTTGTAAGTAACATGTGTATTCTGAAAGTGTAAACTGGAAACTGGGGGGGCAAACAAGCAGTGAAATTTTAAAGAAAAGTGTGTCAGGCTGTGTTTTAAGTCACTGGAAGGATATTGGAGGATCTGCCGGTGGAAGTGTGAACAGGAAAACATTGATAAAATATCGTAATCAGTGGTGGCCGCTTTATAAGCTGGAATGTGGAGAAAAGTGGCCCCTAAATGGAACTTTAAACTCTAATATTTTGCTACAGTTAATGTTGTTTTTTGAGAAGCAGAACAGGATGAAATGTTGTATACTGATGTTTCAGCATCTTGGTGGGAAAAGGTACGGAATTAAGTTGGCCCCTGACTGAACCTTTGATGTTGGCATTAGAGAAGTCCAGGCTGGAGAAAGATAAAGGAAGTGTTAAAAGGGTTGTTGAAAGTGTTAAAGGTGTTTGAAGTTGAATGAGCAGGGAAAGAGGATGTAGGAATGTTAATAGTTCTGCCTCTGCCCGAGGCAGAGATCTTAAAATCAGGGGTGTTAGCCCTTTAGGGCAAAGGGACCATGATCGGTCCGGTCCGAGAGAGTTATCACAGAAACAGAAAAGCAGTCAACTCTTAAAACAACCTGAGTTCATGTGCGAGCTCGGATTGCTGATGGGACCGTTCAGGGAACTGTGGACAATTGCATTCCCCTGACCGACCCCCACTAAGACCCGAATCATCCTGAAAATTATGAACGGTTAAGTAAATACTAAAACCTGGATGAATTGGGAATTGAGAATATGCTTCCAACAAGGTCTAAAAGAAAGCCCTATGGAATTTTTGGACCAACTCTGAGATGTAATGAAAATAAATAAATAAATAAATAAATAAATAAATAAAACAAAACGGTTTGGACCTGGCTTTGGAGGACAAATTGACTAGCCTTTTCCTAGGGTAATCAACCCCTGATTTCAACAGGAATAACGGGGACCTGGGGAATCTACCCTAGCGGATCCTCCACTGGTTATAATGAAGCTAGGGGAGGAATGGAAGTGAAATTTCTTATTGCTATGGGGCAACGTATTCAGTTCTAAATCAAGCATTAATGCCTTCACAGAATTATTATGTTAGGGTAAAAGGTGTGTCGTGGTTTAACCCTGCCGGCAGCTAAACACCATGCAGCTGTTCGCTCACCCTCCCCCTCCCTCTCTGGGACGGGGGAGAGAAATGGAAAGTGAAGCCCGTGAGTTGAGATAAAGACAGTTTAATAAGACAAAAGAATAATAAAAATAATAATAATAATAATAATAATAATAATAATAATAATAATAATAATAATAATACAATGATGATAATAGTACCACTACTAATAATGTGTACAAACAAGTGATGCACAATGCAATTGCTCACCACCCGCTGACCGATGCCCAGCCTAACCCCGAGCAGTCCGGCCCCCTCCCCCTGACTAGCCACCCCTATGTATTGTTTAGCCTGACGTCAGGTGCTATGGAATACCCCTTTGGCTAGTTTGGGTCACCTGTCCTGGGTGTGTCCCCTCCCAGCTCTTACTGCACCCCCAGCCTGCCTGTTGGCAGGACAGAGCAAGAAGCTGAGACGTCCTTGGCTTGGTATAAGCATTGCTCTGCAACAATTAAAACATCGGGGTGTTACCAGCACTCTTCTCATCCTAAGCCAAACCATAGCATTCTACCAGCTACTAGGAAGAAAATTAACTCTGTTCTAACTGAAACCAGGACAAGGTGTAACCAAAAAGGCTTATTTTTGTGAACCTTTGAAGTACAAGTTAGGGAAACAATGGGGCATACACAGGTTTTTATCTATGCCTAGCTCCTCATGGGCACTCTTAGGTAGAGATTTATTAGAGCAAGTAGGAGCAGAAATTGTCTTTGAAAAAGGGAAAATGGAATTAAGAACAGGAGAAGATCAACTAATAAATGTGTTAAGCTTGGCACTAATACAAACTGACCCTAAAAGTGAAATAGCTTTAGAGATCACAGATCAAGTATGTCCAGGAGTTTGGGCTACCGAAGTCCCTGGAAGAGCTAAAAATGTGACCTTAATACTTATTAAATTAAAGCCAGGAGAGAAACCCGTTAAGGTTAAGTAATATCCTTTGAGGATAGAAGATAGGAAAGGAATTAAAGAGATAATTGATAAATTTTTACAGTATGGATTATTGCTTGAATGCGAATCAGAATACAATGCACCCATATTGCCAATTAAAAAGGCAGATGAAAAAGCTATAGGCTAGTTCAGGATTTGAGGGCCATAAATAAAATCACTGAGGATATACATCCAGTAGTGGCAAACCCTTATACTTTGCTGACTAAATTAAAGAATAGTCAAGTCTGGTTTACCGTACTGGATTTAAAAGATGCCTCCTTCTGCCTAGGCTTAGCCACAGAAAGCCAAAACCTATTTGCCTTTGAATGGGAAAATCCCGATTCAGGCAGAAAGACGCAGCTTACGTGGACATTACTACCTCAAGGATTCAAGAATAGCCCCACTATTTTTGGAAACCAATTAGCAAGGGAACTCGAAACATGGATACCTCCGGACACTGAAGGTGCTTTGTTACAATATGTAGATGATCTCTTAATAGCTACCGAGACTAAAGGCAGTTGTATTCAATGGACTATAAGTCGTCTTAATTTTCTGGGTTTAAATGGATATCAAGTCTCTTGACAGAAAGTCCAGCTGGCTCAACAAATAAGTAATGCATATGTATAGGTGCTTGTAGAATATTGATAGATTGATTGTATAAATTCAAGACTGCTTTCTGCTTTGGGTATGCACGATAGGTGGAGAGATCCCCCGTGCATCCAGCGCTGCAATAAAGAATATACCACTTAAAGGAATTTCGGCTTCGATCTTTGAATCAATTTGGCGACCCAGACGGGACAACCTCTCTGCCAGACTGCAGGACCTGCTGGGAACAGGACTCCCTAGGGTACCCCCGGGATTTCCCGGAGGGACTCCTCGACTCACCGGATCACTGTGGAGGCAGGCAAGGACCCCATCATTGTAAGTGAGTATATTCTTTATTCTGGTTTGGTTTTCTGGTAGACCGGTCATCTGGAACTGTCTGTAAGTCAGAAGGTGATCTTCTGCGAGGCAGTGTTTGGTATATACTTTGTGGTTAGCACCATAAGTACATGTTTGGGGACCTTAAGGAAGGAGCTCGCTTTAAGGTCCATCTGGAATTGTGTTGTCTATTTCGGTTTTCTGACTCATGGAGTATGGTATTTAACTCTGGTTATTGTTACTGCGATTTTGGCTATTTTCCTGGTGGTAATAGTAGGTTCGTGGCATTGTTATAAGAAAGATATCGTTACGGTGTTACACAGTTCGGTTTTCTGACTTATCGCATGTGGAATTTGACTCTGACTATTGTTACTGTGATTTTGGCAATATTGCTGGTAATAGTAGTTTTGTGACATCGCAACTGAAAGATATTGCGTGCCCGTATTTTTGTGAGTGATACGTTTTGTGATACGCTTTTGTAAGTAACATGTGTATTCTGAAAGTGTAAACTGGAAACTGGGGGGGCAAACAAGCAGTGAAATTTTAAAGAAAAGTGTGTTAGGCTGTGTTTTAAGTCACTGGAAGGATATTGGAGGATCTGCCGGTGGAAGTGTGAACAGGAAAACATTGATAAAATATCGTAATCAGTGGTGGCCGCTTTATAAGCTGGAATGTGGAGAAAAGTGGCCCCTAAATGGAACTTTAAACTCTAATATTTTGCTACAGTTAATGTTGTTTTTTGAGAAGCAGAACAGGATGAAATGTTGTATACTGATGTTTCAGCATCTTGGTGGGAAAAGGTACGGAATTAAGTTGGCCCCTGACTGAACCTTTGATGTTGGCATTAGAGAAGTCCAGGCTGGAGAAAGATAAAGGAAGTGTTAAAAGGGTTGTTGAAAGTGTTAAAGGTGTTTGAAGTTGAATGAGCAGGGAAAGAGGATGTAGGAATGTTAATAGTTCTGCCTCTGCCCGAGGCAGAGATCTTAAAATCATGGGTGTTAGCCCTTTAGGGCAAAGGGACCATGATCGGTCCGGTCCGAGAGAGTTGTCACAGAAACAGAAAAGCAGTCAACTCTTAAAACAACCTGAGTTCATGTGCGAGCTCGGATTGCTGATGGGACCGTTCAGGGAACTGTGGACAATTGCATTCCCCTGACCGACCCCCACTAAGACCCGAATCATCCTGAAAATTATGAACGGTTAAGTAAATACTAAAACCTGGATGAATTGGGAATTGAGAATATGCTTCCAACAAGGTCTAAAAGAAAGCCCTATGGAATTTTTGGACCAACTCTGAGATGTAATGAAAATAAATAAATAAATAAATAAATAAATAAAACAAAACGGTTTGGACCTGGCTTTGGAGGACAAATTGACTAGCCTTTTCCTAGGGTAATCAACCCCTGATTTCAACAGGAATAACGGGGACCTGGGGAATCTACCCTAGCGGATCCTCCACTGGTTATAATGAAGCTAGGGGAGGAATGGAAGTGAAATTTCTTATTGCTATGGGGCAACGTATTCAGTTCTAAATCAAGCATTAATGCCTTCACAGAATTATTATGTTAGGGTAAAAGGTGTGTCGTGGTTTAACCTGGCCGGCAGCTAAACACCACGCAGCTGTTCGCTCACCCTCCCCCTCCCTCTCTGGGACGGGGGAGAGAAATGGAAAGTGAAGCCCGTGAGTTGAGATAAAGACAGTTTAATAAGACAAAAGAATAATAATAATAATAATAATAATAATCACAGAATCACAGAATTTTCTAGGTTGGAAGAGACCTCAAGGTCATCGAGTCCAACATCCAACCTAATGCTAACAGCCCTCCACTAAACCATATCCCTAAGCTCTACATCTAAACGTCTTTTGAAGACTTCCAGGGATGGTGACTCCACCACTTCCCTGGGCAGCCTGTTCCAGTGCCTCACAACCCTTTCAGTGAAGAAGTTCTTCCTAACATCTAACCTAAAACTCCCCTGGCTCAACTTAAGCCCATTCCCCCTCGTCCTGTCACCAGGCACGTGGGAGAACAGGCCAACCCCCACCTCGCTACAGCCTCCCTTGAGGTACCTAAAAAGAGCGATAAGGTCACCCCTGAGCCTCCTCTTCTCCAGGCTGAACAAGCCCAGCTCCCTCAGCCGCTCCTCGTAGGACTTGTTCTCCAGGCCCCTCACCAGCTTCGTCGCCCTTCTCTGCACCCGCTCAAGCACCTCGATGTCCTTCTTGTAGCGAGGGGCCCAAAACTGAACACAGTACTCGAGGTGCGGCCTCACCACAGCTGAGTACAGGGGGACAATCACCTCCCTAGCCCTGCTGGTCACACCGTTCCTGATACAAGCCAGGATGCCGTTGGCCTTCTT
Organism: Netta rufina; assembly: GCF_964035555.1. Taxonomy (NCBI): domain Eukaryota; kingdom Metazoa; phylum Chordata; class Aves; order Anseriformes; family Anatidae; genus Netta; species Netta rufina. The sequence goes on from NC_140144.1 coordinate 512,970, forward strand.
GGCCACCTGAGCACACTGCTGGCTCATATTCAGCCGACTATCCACCATCACTCCCAGGTTCTTCTCTGCCTGGCAGCTCTCCAACCATTCCTCTCCCAGCCTGTAGCTCTGCTTGGGGTTATTGCGCCCCAGGTGCAGGACCCGGCACTTGGCCTTGTTGAACTTCATGCAGTTGACCTCAGCCCATCGGTGCAGCCTATCCAGATCCTCCTGCAGAGCCTTCCTACCCTCGAGCAGATCGACACATGCACCTAACTTGGTGTCATCTGCGAACTTACTGAGGGTGCACTCAATGCCCTCGTCCAGATCATCGATGAAGATATTAAAGAGGACCGGCCCCAGCACCGAGCCCTGGGGGACGCCACTAGTGACTGGCCTCCAACTGGACTTGGCTCCATTCACCACGACTCTTTGGGCCCAGCTATCCAGCCAGTTTCTAACCCAACAAAGCGTGCGCCAGTCCAAGCCGAGAGCAGCCAGTTTCTTGAGGAGAATGCTGTGAGAGACGGTGTCAAAAGCCTTGCTGAAGTCAATGTAGACCACATCCACAGCCTTTCCCTCATCCACCCAGCGCGTCACTCTGTCATAGAAGGAGATCAGGTTCGTCAGGCATGACCTGCCTTTCATAAAGCCATGCTGACTGGGCCTGATCGCCTGCTTCCCCTGCAAGTGCTGCATGATGACTCTCAGGAGGATCTGCTCCATGAGCTTTCCTGGCACTGAGGTCAAACTGACAGGCCTGTAGTTTCCCGGGTCTGCCCTCCGGCCCTTCTTGTAGATGGGCGTCACGTTTCCTAGCCGCCAGTCGATTGGAACCTCCCCTGATAGCCAGGACTGTTGATAAATGATGGACAGTGGCTTGGCCAGCTCCTCTGCCAGTTCCCTCAGTACCCTTGGGTGGATCCCATCCGGCCCCATCGACTTGTGCACATCTAAGTGCAGTAGCAGGTCACCAACCAGTTCTTCATGGATAATGAGGGATAATTATAATAATAATTTGGATAATTATAATGGATAATTATAATAATTATCTGGATAATTATAATAATGGATAATTATAATAATGGAAAATAATAATAATAATAATAATAATAATAATAATAATAATAATAATAATAATAATAATAATAATAATAATAATAATAATAATACAATGATGATAATAGTACCACTACTAATAATGTGTACAAACAAGTGATGCACAATGCAATTGCTCACCACCCGCTGACCGATGCCCAGCCTAACCCCGAGCAGTCCGGCCCCCTCCCCCTGGCTAGCCATCCCTATGTATTGTTTAGCCTGACGTCAGGTGCTATGGAATACCCCTTTGGCTAGTTTGGGTCACCTGTCCTGGGTGTGTCCCCTCCCAGCTCTTACTGCACCCCCAGCCTGCCTGTTGGCAGGACAGAGCAAGAAGCTGAGACGTCCTTGGCTTGGTATAAGCATTGCTCTGCAACAATTAAAACATCGGGGTGTTATCAGCACTCTTCTCATCCTAAGCCAAAACATAGCATTCTACCAGCTACTAGGAAGAAAATTAACTCAGTTCTAACTGAAACCAGGACAAGGTGTAACCGAAAAGGCTTATTTTTGTGAACCTTTGAAGTACAAGTTAGGGAAACAATGGGGCATACACAGGTTTTTATCTATGCCTAGCTCCTCATGGGCACTCTTAGGTAGAGATTTATTAGAGCAAGTAGGAGCAGAAATTGTCTTTGAAAAAGGGAAAATGGAATTAAGAACAGGAGAAGATCAACTAATAAATGTGTTAAGCTTGGCACTAATACAAACTGACCCTAAAAGTGAAATAGCTTTAGAGATCACAGATCAAGTATGTCCAGGAGTTTGGGCTACCGAAGTCCCTGGAAGAGCTAAAAATGTGACCTTAATACTTATTAAATTAAAGCCAGGAGAGAAACCCGTTAAGGTTAAGTAATATCCTTTGAGGATAGAAGATAGGAAAGGAATTAAAGAGATAATTGATAAATTTTTACAGTATGGATTATTGCTTGAATGCGAATCAGAATACAGTGCACCCATATTGCCAATTAAAAAGGCAGATGAAAAAGCTATAGGCTAGTTCAGGATTTGAGGGCCATAAATAAAATCACTGAGGATATACATCCAGTAGTGGCAAACCCTTATACTTTGCTGACTAAATTAAAGAATAGTCAAGTCTGGTTTACCGTACTGGATTTAAAAGATGCCTTCTTCTGTCTAGGCTTAGCCACAGAAAGCCAAAACCTATTCGCCTTTGAATGGGAAAATCCCGATTCAGGCAGACAGACGCAGCTTACGTGGACATTACTACCTCAAGGATTCAAGAACAGCCCCACTATTTTTGGAAACCAATTAGCAAGGGAACTCGAAACATGGATACCTCCGGACACTGAAGGTGCTTTGTTACAATATGTAGGTGATCTCTTAATAGCTACCGAGACTAAAGGGAGTTGTATTCAATGGACTATAAGTCATCTTAATTTTCTGGGTTTAAATGGATATCAAGTCTCTTGACAGAAAGTCCAGCTGGCTCAACAAAGTGTGACCTATCTGGGATTTGACATTTCGGAAGGACAACGAGAACTAGGAACTGAACATAAGGAAGTCATTTGCCGGACTCCAGAACCTCAAATGGTAAAGGAGCTACAAACCTTTTTAGGAATGACAGGTTGGTGTCGCCTTTGGATTTATAATGATGGACTATTGGTAAAGCCTCTATGTGAATTGATAAAGATTAACCAGTCAAAGTTAGTCTGGACTGGAGAAGCACAAAAAGTCTTTAAACAACTTAAACAAGAATTGATGATTTTGAAATATCAAGCAATATTGGTAGAACAGGACGACGTGGAAATTGTGATCATTAAGATTGTGAATCTAGCCTCTTTTCTTAGTGATGCTCCGGCACAACCTGTGATTCACGATTGTTTAGAAACTATAGAGACTGTGTATTCCAGCCGACCAGACCTTAAGGAGGAGCCCATGGAAGATGCGGAAGAAACTTGGTTCACGGATGGGAGCAGTTTTGTTACGCAAAGACAACGTAAAGCTGGATATGCTATAACAACTACTCAGCAGGTAATCGAGTCTAAGCCTTTACCCCCTGGAACATCAGCTCAAAAGGCGGAGATAGTTGCTCTCACGAGAGCATTGGAACTGGCAGCGGGAAAAAGGGTAAATATTTGGACAGATTCTAAATATACATTCGGCGTGGTACATGCTCATGGAGCAATTTGGAAAGACCCTGGATTGCTGACCGCTCAGTGAAAACACAAAGTATGCTGAAGAAATTTTAGAATTGTTAGAGGCTGTAAAACAACCAGAAAAGGTAGCTATCATGCATTGTCAGGGACACCAAAAGGGGAACACCGATTTTGAAACTGGAAAATCGATTGGCAGAGGCTAAGCAGGCAGCTGAAATAACTGAGGTGAAGGCATTGTCTTTGATACCAGACGGTAAAATCCAAACTATATCCAAATTATACAAAAGAAGACTTAAAATTAATTGAAGATTTGAAAGGTAAAATGAAACCAGATGGATGAGTATATTTAAAAGATAATCACATATTAATACTCTCTAGTTTGACATGGCCCATAGTTCTTACAGAACACAATAAAACGCATTGGGGAGCTGGCACACTGCATAAGAGCCTGAGTCAGACATTAGTGGGACGATATGATAAAACAAGTAACTCAACAATGTAGCATTTGCTTACACAATAACCCCAATACCAAGGATAGAATAAAATTTGGAATAATCGGTAAAGGGAATTATTCGGGGCAACAGTGGCAAATTGATTTTTCAGAACTCCCTAGAAAAGGGGGGTATCATTATTTACTGGTTCTGACTGACGCATTTTCAGGAAGGCCTGAAGCCTTTCCCTGTCGAACAAACAAAGCAAGAGAAGTGGTTAAAGTCTTGTTAAATGAAATAATACCATGCTTTGGGATTCTAGTAGCAATGTCTTCTGATAGAGTTTCACATTTTTGTGCACAAGTGGTAGAACAGATAAGTAAGATTCTAAAGATAGATTGGCAACTGCATACTCCTTATAGACCACAGGCAAGTGGACAGGTAGAAAAAATGAACCATTTAATTAAACAATAAATAGCTAAAATTGGATAAGAAGCTAATTTGTCATGGCCTCAATCCCTCCCTTTAGCATTACTTGGAATTAGAGTTAAACCTAGAATAAAAGGAAATTTGAGTCCCTTCAAAATCTTATATGCAAGGCCATAGCAATTTCTATTTAGTGGAGAGGACCTAACGCAGTTAGGATCAGAATATTTATATGCTTATATAACTGAACTTCAGAAACAATTAAATAAAGTACATAAATTTGTTTTAGGGACCAGGGCTAGAGGGTTGGATCAACCAATCCACCCCTTTAAGCTCGGGGATTATATATATATAAAGACTTTTTCAGGACAACCCGTGCAGGAAAAATGGAAGGAAAGTGGATGGGACCATACCAAGTATTACTGACAACACACACCGCCATGAAGATCAAGCAAGCAGCTTGGATCCACAATTCAAGGGTGAAGAAGGCCCCGGCGAGGATATGGACCACCACTCCAATTGGACCAACAAAATTACGGTTTTCCAGATCCTAATGATTGCAGGGGTGCGGTTCTCGGATTTGGGGTGGGCAACTTGGGATGAGAACTTACACCTGACCTTAATACAAACAATTTCTCAAGTAACTCAGAAGACGAACTGTTGGGTATGCACCCATGTGCCACAGCATGGGAATAAGGGTGTATCGTTAATTGGGATTCCCTTGCCTGCAAACTTATCTTGGACTAATTTGTGGGAAAACACATCTTGGGGTCGAAAATATTAAGCAGTTTTGGAACTAGAAGTGAGTAGCTTCGTGCCGTTAGAATCCTATTATGTATGTGTACAAAGGTGTAACCTGCCTAAGGGTATAGGAAAACAGCATTGTATAAATACGGATACTACTTATGTGGGAAATCAGACATCTTGTAATTGAACAATTGATATTAGTACGACTAGCGGCTGGGCAAATTCAACCAGCTGGACGGTTCCAGAAGGAAAAGGGTGCTATTGGCTATGCAATGATACAGCCCGTAAGGTCTTGCCTGAGAATTGGAAGGGAACTTGCACTCTTGGAGCGGTAGTCCCCAATATGACAGTACATGATGTAGTGCCTCGAGGTTACTTGAGAAATCATATCCGGAGAATCAGATGAAAAATTAACAATCCATTGGTAGAGAGACACACCCCTTTTCATAGTTTTGTGCGATGGTTTATCCCATGGTTAGGAGTGAGTGAATTGGAAAAGGCAATAGTTAATATTTCTGCAATTATAGAGAAGTTAGAAAACAAAATTCTGGATGCTATAAAGGCTCAACAAGAAGAGATATCTAGTTTATCACAGGTAGTATTACAAAATCGGATGGCCCTAGACTTGTTACTGGCCACTCAAGGGGGAGTCTGTACAGTAATAAACACAAGTTGTTGTATGTATGTAGATCAGAGTGGAAGGATCTCTACCGACCTGGAAGAAATATGGAAGCAGACAAGGATCCTACATGAGATCAGTAAAGATGATCTTTCATGGAGTTTTAGTGAACTATGGAATAAGTGAACCTCCTGGTTGCCCAATTTCCAATGGTTGAAACAAGTATTCATTGCTCTAATCGTATTAGTAGTGTTAGGAATATTTGTGTGCATGTTGTTTAGATGCCTGCTTTGTTGTGTTACTGTAAATAATGAAAGTATCTGATGCAAAAGAATTTGCATGGGAAAAGAAAAGGGGGGATTGATTAAGGAGGTATTGGGGAGGCAAGGACAATCCCCAGACAAGGACTGTATATCTCGAAACAAGACACTGGAACTCATGATAAGGAAGCGGCAGGAGGACAGAGAAACGAATGTAAGGACTATAAATCTCGAAACTGGACATTGGAATTCATTATAAAGATACAACAAACGGGAGAATTAGCAACAACCAGCTCTTGCAATTAAGAAACATGCCAATTCAGCAGATTCCTGACCAAAGGTGAAAAGTACACTGTGAGGAAGACTTGGGGTCTTCCTCCCAAAGACCCCTGCCCATGTCCCAAAGACCCCTGCCCACAATTCTTGGAAGGTTCTGCGCAGGCGCAAGGTGCCAAAAGGCTAATTAGCATGAGAAGCGAGGGAAGGCAGGGACAGGTAATGCATATATATAGGTGCTTGTAGAATATTGATAGATTGATTGTATAAATTCAAGACTGCTTTCTGCTTTGGGTATGCACGATAGGTGGAGAGATCCCCCGTGCATCCAGCGCTGCAATAAAGAATATACCACTTAAAGGAATTTCGGCTTCCATCTTTGAATCAAGGCTAGATAGGATGGGGCTTCAGGCACCTCTTCACCTGAGGAAACACACTGCTATCAGGCACCGCTGTGCCAGACAAGCTTGTTCTGCTAGAACACCCTACTCAGATGCACTGTGGCATTCAAGTGAACTGCTTTCATGCAAATATAACGACTGATGTGACAACCCACCTTGCCTGTGGCACCTGATGAACAGAAGAGTAAGCCACCGCAGCGCTTCAAAACCATCCCTGCACGTGCCGCTCCTTGTCGCTCTCTGGCCTTATCTCATATCCTTATCCACTTCTGTGGAGAGCCTGCCACGGCACCTGCAAAGCAAGACGGACACCTTTCATAGTCACCTTGTGCTACTTGGTCGTTCTGCTCCAACCCAGCTCATGACCAGCCCCTCTTCTTACACAGCTCTTCAGAGTGCAGTTTGCTCCTTTGAGCCTGTGCGAGACACCTGTGAAAGAAAAAGAAACGCATAGGCCGATGCAGCATCCAAAGACACAGCACAACTAGGTAAGTTACTCTCATCTGCTCCCTTACCTCTGCCGCTTACCAGCCCCCGAGGCAGATGCTTCAATCTACCCTCTTCAAACAGCTACAACACCTCTAAAAGACAAAGAGGGGATGCTTAGAGGAACAGTGAGACCTACAACACAACAACTGCTACATCTGTTCCTCACTCACCTGCCAGAGGCAGCTCTGCGTGTGACGTCCCAGGTTGTACACTGCGTTACCTAACCCTTACCGTAACCCTTACCCTAACCCTTCTCACCCTTACCATTACCCAAATCCTTACCTTTACTTTTTCCTTACCCTTACTCTTTCCTTTAACCATAACCTTACCCTTACCCTATACCTTACTCCAACCCTTCCCCTTACCTTCCCCTTCCCCTTACACTTAACCTAACCCTTACCCTTCTGCTTCCCCTAAAACATATCCTAACACTTTCCCTTACCCTTACACTTACCCTAACCCTTACTATTACCCGTACACTTACTCTTGCCCTAATCCTTGCTTGCACCCTTACACTTATCCTAACCCTTACCCTTACCCATGCTCAAACCCTTACTCTAACCCTTACCCTGACCCGTACCCTTACCCTTACCCTTAACCTAACCCTAAACCTTAAACCTACACTTACCCTTAGCCTAAATCTAAACCTTACACTTACCCTTAGCCTAACCCTCACCCTTACCATTACCCATACCCTTATTCTTACCCTTACCCTAACCCTTACCCTTCCTTTTACCGTTATCATTAACCTTAACCTTACCCTATCCCTTACAATTATCCTTGTCCATACAACTTACCCTTACCCTAACACTTACACTTAACCTAACTCTAAACCTAAACCTTACCCTGACCCTTACATTAACCCTAACCCTTATCCTAAACCTTACACTTACTCTTAACCTAAACCTTACCCTTAACCTTAACCTAATCCTTACCCTTACGTTTCCCTCACCATAAGCCTAAAATTTACCCTAACCATTACCCTAACACCCTTACCCTAACCCTTACTCTAAACCTTACAATGACCCGTAGCCTTACACATACACTTACACTTACTCTTACCCTAAACACTTACCCTTATCATAAACCTTACCCTTTGTGCTACATTTACCATTAGCCTAAATCTAAATCTTACACTTACCCTTACCTGAACCGAATACTTACCCTTACGTTTCCCTCACCCTAACCCTAAAATTAACCCTAAACATTATTCTAACCCTTACCCTGACCCATACCCTTACACTCACCCTTACCCTTACATTACCATAACTCTTACCCATACCATAACCCATACCCTAACACATATTTGTACCCTTAACCTTACCGTTACCCTTACCCTTACCCTATCCGTTACCCCCTAAGGGTTACGGTAAGGATAAGAATAAGGGTATGGGTAATGGTAAGGGTGAGGGTTAGGCTAAGGGTAAGTGTAAGGTATAGATTTAGGCTAAGGGTAAGTGTAGCAGAAAGGGTAAGGTTTACGGTAAGGGTAAGTGTTAGGATAAGGGTAAGGTTTAGGGTTAGGTTAAGGGTATGGGATCGGGTAAGGGTAAGGGTAAGGGATAGGGATAGGGTAAGGTAAGGGTAAGGGTAAGAGTTATGGTAAGGGTACGGGTACGGGTAGAAGTATGTGTTAGAGTATGGGTTATGGTAAGGGTAAGGGTTAGGGTAAGGGTAAGTGTTGGGGTAATGGTTAGGGTTAATTTTAGGGTTAGGGTGAGGGAAAAGTAAGGGTAAGTATTAGGTTAAGGTTAAGGGTAAGGTTAAGGTTAAGTGTAAGTTTTAGGGTAAGGGTTAATGTAAGGGTCAGGGTAAGGGTTCAGGTAAGGTTTAGGGTTAGGGTTAGGTTAAGGTTAAGTGTTAGGGTAGGCGTAAGTTGTATGGATAAGGATAAGTGTAAGGGATAGGGTAAGGGTAAGTGTTAGGGTAAGGGTAAGGTTAATGGTAACCGTAAGTGTAAGGGTAAGGGTTAGGGTAAGGGGAAGAGTAAGGGGAAGGGGAAGGGGAAGTCTAAGGGTCCGGGTCAGGGTAAAAGTTAGAGTAAGGGTTAGGGTTAGGGTTCGGTAAGGATAAGTGTTAGGGTAATGGTTACAGTTAATTTTAGGGTTATGGTGAGGGAAACGTAAGGGTATGTATTAGTTTAAGGGTAAGGTTAAAGTTAAGATTAAGTGTAAGGTTTAGGTTAAGGGTTAGGGTTAGAGTAAGGGTTAGGGTTAGGGTTAGGGTAAGGGTTAGGGTTAATGTAAGGGTCAGGGTAAGGGTTGGGGTTAGGTTTAGGTTAAGGGTAAAAGTAAGTATAATGGTAAGGGTAAGAGTGAAGGTTAGGGTAATGGTTAGATTTAGGTAAGGGTGAGGGTTAGGGTAAGGTTTAGAATTAGGCAAAGGGTAAGTGTAGCAGAAAGGGTAAGGTTTAGGATAAGGGTAAGTGTTAGGATAAGGGTAAGGTTTAGGGTTAGCTTAATAGTAAGGTTAAGGGTAATTGTACGAGTAATTGCTAGGGTAAGTGCAAGCGTAAGTGTACATGTAAGTGTTGTTGTATGGCTTATGATAAGGTTTAGGTTAAGGTTAAGGTTTATGTTAAGTGTAAGTGTAAGGGTAACGGAGACAGTAAAGGTAAGGGTAAGGGGAACGGTAAGGTTAAGGCTACAAGTACGTGTTAGGGTATGGGTTATGGTAAGGGTAAGGGTAAGGGTTAGGGTAAGGGTAAGTGTAAGGGTACGGGTCAGGGTAAGGGTTAGAGTAAGGGTTAGAGTTACGGTTAGGGTTAGGGTAAGGGTAAGGGTTACGGTTAGGGTTAGGGTTAGTTTTAGGGTTAAAGTCAGGAAAACGTATGCGTAAGTATTAGGTTAATGTTAAGGGCAAGGTTAAGGTTAAGAGTAAGTGTAAGTTTTAGGGTAAGGTTTAAGGTTAATGTAAGGGTCATGGTAAAGATTGGGGTAAAGTTTAGGGTTAGGGTTAGGTTAAGGGTAAAGATTAGGGCAAGGGTAAGGGCATGGATAAGGATAAGTGTAAGTGTTAGGGTAAGGGTAATGTTAAAGGTAACAGTAAGTGTAAGGAGAAGGCTTAGGGTAAGGGTAAGAGTAAGGGTATTGGTAATGATAAGGGTGAGGGTTACAGTAGGGGTAAGTGTAAGGTTTAGATTTAGGCTAAGGGTAAGTGTAGCAGAAAGGGTAAGGTTTACTGTAAGGTTTCGGCTTAGGTTAAGGGTAAGGGTAAGGGTAATTGTACGAATCATTTTAGGGTTAGGGTAAGGTTAAGTGTTAGGGTAATGGTTAGGGTTAATTTTAGGGTTAGGGTGAGGGAAACGTAAGGGTAAGTATTAGGTTACAGCTAAGGTTAAGGTTAAGAGTAAGTGTAAGGTTTAGGGTAAGGGTTAGGGTTAATTTAAGGGTCAGGGTAAGGGTTGGGGTAAGGTTTAGGGTAAGGGTTAGGTTAAGGGTAAGTGTTAGGGTAAGGGTAAGGTTAATGGTAACCGTAAGTGTAAAGGTAAGGGTTAGGGTAAGGGTAAGAATAAGGGTATGGGTAAGGGTAAGGGTGAGGGTTAGGCTAAGGGTAAGTGTAAGGTTTAGATTTAGGCTAAGGGTAAGTGTAGCAGAAAGGGTAAGGTTTACGGTAAGGGTAAGTGTTAGGATAAGGGTAAGGTTTAGGGTTAGGTTAAGGGTAAGGGATAGGGTAAGGGATAGGGTAAGGGATAGGGTAAGGGATAGGGATAGGGTAAGGTAAGGGTAAGGGTTAGGGTAACGGTAAGGGTAAGGGTACGGGTAGAAGTATGTGTTAGAGTATGGGTTATGGTAAGGGTAAGGGTTAGGGTAAGAGTAAGTGTAAGGGTATGTGTAAGTGTACGGGTCACTGTAAGTGTTAGAGTAAGGGTTACGTTAGGGGTAACTGTTAGGGTAATGGTTAGGGTTAATTTTAGGGTTAGTGTGAGGAAAACGTAAAGGTAAGTAAGGTTAAGGTTAAGAGCAAGTGTAAGGTTTAGGTTAAGGGTAAGGGTTAATGTAAGGGTCCTGGAAAGGGTTCAGGTAAGGTTTAGGGTTAGAGTTAGGTTAGGGTTAAGTGTTAGGAAAAGGGTAAGTTGTATGTATAAGAATAAGTGTAAGAGTAAGGGTATTGGTAATGATAAGGGTGAGGGTTAAGGATAAGGTATAAGGATAAGGGTATTTTAATTTTTTAATTCAATTAATTTTAAATTAAAATTTTTTAATTTAATTAATTAATATTTTAATTGTACGAGTAATTGCTAGGGTAAGTTTAAGCTTAAGTGTACATTTAAGTGTTGTTGTATGGCTTATTTTAAGGGTAAGGTTAAGTGTTAGCGTAATGGTTATGGTTAATTATAGGGTTAGGGTGAGAAAAACGTAAGATTTAGTATTAGCTAAAGGTTAAGGGTAAGGTTAAGGTTAAGAGTAAGTGTAAAGTTTAGGGTAAGGGTTAGGGTTAATGTAAGGGTCAGGGTAAGGGTTGGGGTAAGGTTTAGGGTAAGGGTTAGGTTAAGGATAAGTGTTAGGGTAAGGGTAAGGTTAATGGTAACTGTAAGTGTAAAGGTAAGGGTTACGGTAAGGGTAAGAATAAGGGTATGGGTAATGGTAAAGGTTAAGGGTTAGGCTAAGGGTAAGTGTAAGGTTTAGATTTAGGCTAAGGGTAAGTGTAGCAGAAAGGGTAAGGTTTACGGTAAGGTTTAAGGTTTAGGGTTAGGTTAAGGGTAAGGGTAAGGGTAAGGGTACGGGTCAGGGTAAGGGTTAGAGTAAGGGTTTGAGCATGGGTAAGGGTTAGGATAAGTGTAAGGGTGCAAGCAAGGATTAGGGCAAGAGTAAGTGTAAGGGTAATAGAAAGGGTTAGGGTAAGTGTAAGGGTAAGGGAAAGTGTTAGGATATGTTTTAGGGGAAGCAGAAGGGTAAGGGTTAGGTTAAGTGTAAGGGGAAGGGGAAGGTAAGGGGAAGGGTTGGAGTAAGGTATAGGGTAAGGGTAAGGTTATGGTTAAAGGAAAGAGTAAGGGTAAGGAAAAAGTAAAGGTAAGGATTTGGGTAATGGTAAGGGTGAGAAGGGTTAGGGTAAGGGTTACGGTAAGGGTTAGGTAACGCAGTGTACAACCTGGGACGTCACACGCAGAGCTGCCTCTGGCAAGGTGAGTGAGGAACAGATGTAGCAGTTGTTGTGTTGTAGGTCTCACTGTTCCTCTAAGCATCCCCTCTTTGTCTTTTAGAGGTGTTGTAGCTGTTTGAAGAGGGTAGATTGAAGCATCTGCCTCGGGGGCTGGTAAGCGGCAGAGGTAAGGGAGCAGATGGGAGTAACTTACCTAGTTGTGCTGTGTCTTTGGATGCTGCATCGGCCTATGCGTTTCTTTTTCTTTCACAGTTGTCGCGCACAGGCTCAAAGGAGCAAACTGCACTCCGAAGAGCTGTGTAAGAAGAGGGGCTGGTCATGAGCTGGGTTGGAGCAGAACGACCAAGTAGCACAAGGTGACTATGAAAGGTGTCCGTCTTGCTTTGCAGGTGCCGTGGCAGGCTCTCCACAGAAGTGGATAAGGATATGAGATAAGGCCAGAGAGCGACAAGGAGCGGCACGTGCAGGGATGGTTTTGAAGCGCTGCGGTGGCTTACTCTTCTGTTCATCAGGTGCCACAGGCAAGGTGGGTTGTCACATCAGTCGTTATATTTGCATGAAAGCAGTTCACTTGAATGCCACAGTGCATCTGAGTAGGGTGTTCTAGCAGAACAAGCTTGTCTGGCACAGCGGTGCCTGATGGCAGTGTGTTTCCTCAGGTGAAGAGGTGCCTGAAGCCCCATCCTATCTAGCCTGCACACAATTATCTGAGAATGAAAGCTGCTTTCCAGTAATTCAGAAAGCCAAGTTACGTCTCAGCCTTGAGCATCTCGGGCTTTTGGGCCTGTCTGTAACATTTGGCACCAGCACTAATACTTTTTTTGGCATATGTTTAGCGTTTGGGGCCTGTGTCTGGGATTTGGGCCCTGTCTCGAACCACTGGGGCTTTGTCCTGGGTTTTGGAGCCTGCCTCTAGAATTCAGGGCCTGTGATTAGGCTTTTGGGGTCTGTGTCTGGGGGCCGGTATCTGGGGGCAAGGGGGGAGCTGCTTGTAGACCCTTGGGGCCAGCATTGAGGGGGTTGGGAGCTGACTCTACACCTTTGGGGCCTGCTTCTGGGGGCGGGGGGGGGTTGAGACCAGCATCTGGGGGAGGGGTGGGAGCTCTTTGTATTCCTTTGGAGCCTGTGTCGGGGGGGGGGCAAGGGGAGGGTTGGTTGGGAGCTGCTTGTACACTGTTGGAGCCTGGGTTGAGGGAGGAGGTTTGGAGCTGCTTCTACACCTTTGGGCCTGGCATCGGGGGTAGGGGTTGGGTGCTGGTTGTAGGGGCCTGTGTTTTGTGGGGGGGCTTGGGACCTGCGTCTGGGGGAGGGGTGGGAGCTGCTTGTACACCTTTGGGGCCTGCATCTGTGGGGGGTCAGGGCCTGTGTCTAGCGGGCTGAGAACTGCTTGTACAATGTAGGAATCTGTTTCTGCAGGGTGGCTGGGAGCTGTTTGTACAACTTTGGGGCCAGCATCTGGGGGTGGCTGGGAGCTGCCTGTACACTGTAGGGGCCTGTGTTTGTGGGGGGCTTGGGGGCCTCCCTCGGGGGGTGGGGGGAGGGTTGGGAGCTGCTTGTATAGGGTAGGGGGCCTGCCTGGCAGGGGTTGGGAGCTGCTTGTAGAATTTGGGTCGCTGTGTCTGGGGGGGTGGTTGGGGCCTGTGTCTCAGGGGTGTTGGGAACTGGTTGTACACCTTTGGGTCCTGTCTCTGGTGGGGAGCTACTTGTACACTTTTGGGGTCTGTATTTGAGGGGGGTTGGGAGCTGCTTGTGCACTTTTGGACCTAGGTTTAGGGGGGTTGGGAGTTGCTCATGCATTCTAGGTGCCTCCCTTTTGAGAAGGGTTGGGGCCTGCATCTGTGAGTGGTTGGGAGCTGCTTGTACACTATAGGGGCCATGGTCTTGGAGGGGGGTCTGGGCTGTTTATACACCTTTGTGGCCTGTGTTTGGGGGGGGGGGGTGGGCCTGTGCCTGGGGAAGTTGGGAGGTGTTTGTTCACTCTAGGAGCCTCCATTTGGGGGTCTTTGGGGCCTCCCTTTGAGGGGGAGGGAGTTGGGAGTTGGTTGTACACCTCCGCATCCCATGTCTTGGGGGGGGTGGGGGGAGTGGGACCGGTCTCTGAAGGGGCGGGTTGTGAGCTGCTTGTACACCTGTGTCGGGGGAAGGGTAGGGAGGTTGGCGGGGGTCGGATCCGGGTCTTGGGCCAGTGTCTGGGTGGAGTCCAGTTCTTGGGAGGGGTTGGTGGGGTAGGAGCTGCTTGTTGGCAGTTGGGGTCTGCATCTGGGTGTGGTTGGTGCCTGCTTCTGTTGGCAGTTTGGGGCCTGCTTGTAGACTTGTGCAGCCTGGGTTTGGGGGCTTTTCTGTAACGTTTGGGGCCTGCATTTTTGCTTTGGGATGCATCTTGAGCTTTTGAGCCCTAGCAGTAGCATTTGGGGCCTGCATCTGGGGCTTTTCTGTTGCATTTTGGTTGCGTATTTGTGATTTGGGGCCTGTATCCAGGGTTTTGCCTTTTTTGTAGTTTCCATCTTTGTGTGTGTGTGTTTCGTTGTTGGTTGTCTGGGGTTAGGGGCAGTTTGGGGTTTGGATTAAGGTCAGTGTCATTAGCGTTAGGGGGTTGATAATAAGGGTTAGGGTTGTGGTTAGAGTTGTTAGGTTTAAGGGGAATAAGGATTTCAGGGTAAGGGGATCAAGGTTGTGGGAATAAAAATGTTGTTTTTGCGCAGTTACATCCTGTAGAGGGAAGGAAGGTGGTATTGAGATATGCTTGCAGTGATAAGACAGCTTAACAGTGTGAAATGAGTTCATCTGATTCGTGTCAATATGGACCAATGCTAGGGCCGCATGATATGATGAAAAGTCTGAGAAAACCAGAGTGGTTAATATATATAGTTCTTGTATCTTGCAAAGGAATGGTCCAGCAATTCGGGTCAATAGGGGATAAGAGAACAAAGGGGTTTCAGAATAACTGCTAACTATTACAACTGTTGCATGGGACACTATGCAAGTGTCTGCCATCCAGCCAAGATGGACAAAGGAGATGGACAAGAGAAAAGCCTGGGAGGAAGACTACGAGCCTTCAGTACGAGCGGCCCCCAGAGGGACCACCGGAGACTGATAACGCCCGCACCAGTGGGAGGGTTTGGATTCTGGGAACTAATTAGAATAACCCTGCCTTTTGTAGAAGTAGTAATGAATATGTATTAGCCTAGCAGCATAAAAGCCAGCCGCCTGATGTAACTTGTGTGCGTCTTGGTGGAGCAGAGACTCCTGGCGCACCCAGCGCTGCTTGCTTACCTCTATTCCTTTAATAAATCATAAACATTAATTGTAAGCCTATTTGGGACCCGGTCATTTATTACAAGTGGGCGCTCGTCCGGGAGGGCTTTGGTTCCTGATTTCTGGTTTGATCTAGGAGAGGCACCCCCACCATTTGGTGGCTGCTGTTTGAGTCAGGTCGGAACTAATGGCATCTTGAACCTGAATAAAGGTAAGCAAAGTTTCTGATTCTTTTTTTCAGCTCCCTTGCCAGCTGCAGCACTATATTTTGCCCGTAATTGTGTGTGTGAAGATCCGAACGAAGATGACGGAGTCGTAAGCATTTAAAGCGTATACCGGTCGGTTGGGTGGGGTTCGGTTGCCTGTGTGTGTAAGAGTGTGACTGAGATGGAACTTAGTTCCGAAGCAATTGTGAAGGTCTTCTAACCGCGTTTTCAATCTCCCACGAGGGACGTGGCCGGTGAAGGACCGAAGGGATTCCTATAGGATTTGTGGGTGTGTGATAGGTCCTCGACCCCCTGCAAGACACTCTTACTAAGGTAACCAAGGGCTGTGGGAATTGCCATAGTAAAATTTCTAGATGGGTCAGACAAAATCGAAGACCAGAGACCAGAAGAAAGGGAGCAAATTACCAGTCATACCACCAGAAAGTCCATTAGGAATAACGATTAGAAATTGGAATGATAGGGACCCCAGAAAAGGAAAAAGTAAATTAAAAATGGTCCAGTATTGTGTGACAGAATGGCCAAAGGAGCCTTTAAGACTACATGTCTTTTGGCCTGTTTTTGGATCCTTCGAAGACTGGATTTGCCAGGCCTTAAATATCCATGTTAATTCAAAGGAACCTTTTAGCCAGGAAGAAAGTGATTATGCAGAATTATGGATCAGGAGGACTTCACGTCCTTTTCCAGCCTCAATATTTACACTAAAAGCAGGTAAGAAATTTGAAGAACAAGAAGAACATGAAAAAGAAAAAGAAGATAAACGTGAGCCGTTGGATAAGCTACCACCTCCATATCCTAACAATCCACTCCCGGCGGCTCCCCCTCCGGTGGCTGTGGTATCGCCACCAGTACCACCGTTGCCCCAGCTTCCACCACCAACAGCACCAGAATTAGACCGACCTCCGGCAGCATGCAGGAGAAGTAGGACGGACGTATCTGAGAGGGCTTCTCTATATCCCTTAAGGGAGGTAACTGGTGTATAACTGGTGCGCGTCTTGGTGGAGCAGAGACTCCCGGCATACCCAGCACTGTTTGCTTACCTCTATTCATTCAGTGAATTGTAAACTTTGATTGTAATCCTATTTGGGACTTTTATTTATTATAACAGACAACCTTGTAAAACGCAGACAACCAGAATCCTTACAGCAATTAGGTGGAAATCACGGCGTAAGAAACATTACCACCTCAAAGAGTAAAAACCTCAAAAGAAATGTGACTTGTAACAGGCCAGCAGCTGTGTATTTTCTGTGAAGCACCAGCTAGATTATGAACCTTGAATAGCACAGTTAAAGGGGAAACAGGGGAGGGTCCCGGTCCTCGGCAGAAAAAAAAAGTGTATAAACTGTGTATGGAATTAGTAGGCACCCTCCTGCTTGTGGGACACCCGCCATTGTAATCTCGAATAATAATGCTACTGTACTGAGATCCTCGACTCAGCCTATGCTATTTGCTACAGATTGATTCAGGGTTTTAAGGTTTCAGGGATTGGGCACTAGGGTTGGGTTTCAGGGTAAGGGGTTTCAGGGTTTATGTTTAGGATTTTAAGGTTTTTAGGGTTGGAGTTTTAACGGTTAGGGTTTTAAGGATTTGGGGGTTAGGGTTTTAAGGGTTTCAGGGTTAGTGTGTTAGGGTATTAGAGTTTTTGGGGTTGTAGTGTTGATATGTTTTTTAGGGTTAGAGTCTTAAGGTTTTATTTTTGGTCAGTTATTTACGGTTAGGGTTTTAAGATCTTTTTTTTGGTTTTTTTTGTTTTTTTTTTTTTTCAGGTTAGGTTCTCCAGGGCCAGGGTTTTGAGTATCCTAATTTTGGGGGTTTGGATTTCGAGCATCTTAATTTTGGGGGTTAGGCTTTTGTGTGCCCTAATTTTTTGGGATCGGCTTTCAAGCATCCTAAGTAGTTGGGTTAGGGTTTTGAGCATCTTAATATTTTGGGTCTGGGTAATGAGCATCCTCAGTTTTCAGGATAGGGTTCTGAGCATCTCAGTGTTTCCAGGATAGGGTTTGGAGCGTCCTAATGTTTTTGGGTTAGGGTTTGGAGCGTCCTAAATTTTCAGGATAGGGTTCTGAGCATCTCAGTGTTTCCAGGATAGGGTTTTGAGCGTCCTAAGTTTTTGGGATAGGTCTTTGAGCTTCCTAATGTTTTCCGGATAGGGTTTGGAGCATCTTAATGTTTTGGGTTTGGGTTTTGAGCGTCCGAATGTTTTTGGGTTAGGGCTTGGAGCATCCTAATGTTTTTGGGTAAGGGCTTTGAGCGTCGTGTTTTCGGGATAGGGTTTGGAGCGTCCTAGTGTTTTCGGGATAGGGTTTTGAGCGTCCAAAGTTTTTGGGTTTGGGTTTTGAGCATCCAAAGTTTTATAAGTTGCCCCCTTAATTAATTTTCAGAGAGCATTGTATTAATCATAGAAAGGAATTTATTGAGTAAGCAAACATCAAGCAAAACAGCACTGGGCAGCCGGGGAGTCTCAGCTCCGCCAACGGCACGCACCTCACCCCTGCCAGGGTCCCTTTTTATACCTTGCTAATTCCGGGATTACGCAGCACATCCTGGTATATTGTGTGACTGCGCGCACTCTTGCGCGCAAAAGAATTTTTAAGAATTTAAATCTCTTTAAAAAGAAAATTAAGCAAAAGAATTTTCATAGTGTGTAGGCAAGCATTATGCAGCTCCTTACTTCAGTAGGGAGCTTTCACAACTCCCGCTCCTCAAACAGAACTCCTTGTTTTTATAATACAAAAGACAATGAACAAACATTTATGGTGTATTACCCTAAGTTTTTGGGTTAGGGCTTTTTGCGTCTTAATGTTTTGGGGTTAGGGTTTGGAGCGCCCCAAGTTTTTGGGCTAGGGCTTTGAGCATTCCTAACGTTTTGGGTTGGGTTTGGGTTTTGAGCATCCCAAGATTTTGGGTTAGGGGTTTTAGGCATAGGTCTTCAGGGGTTTAGTGTGGTAAATAGTTTGGGTTAGGTCTGTAGGGGTTTCGAGGTTTTTTTGGATGTTAGGGCTTGAGGCTTTTTTTGTAAGGGCGGTGAGGGTTCCAGTGAGTGCTGGTAAATGCAGTTCTCGAGCACTCGGCCTGTGATTGGCCATGCTGGCTGTGCGGGGAATGCTGGTAGGTGTAGTTTTCCGGCACTGGGAGGCCATGTTGTGTGCCCAGAGCATGCCGGGAGATGTAGTTCTTGGGACTCCGGACTTCCGGGAGGCCATGTTGCGTACCCAGAGCATGCCGGGAAATGTAGTTGTCGGATTCGGGACTTCCGGGAGGCCATGTTGAATGCCCAGAGCATACCGGGAGATGTAGTTCTCGGGAACTAGGGTTAGGGTTAGGGGCTAGGGCTGGGGCTAGAGTTAGGGTTTCGGGTGAGGGTTGGGGTTGGGGGTTATTGTTAGGGTTAGTGGTTTAGGGTTAGGCTTAGAGGGTTATGGTTAGGGATAGGTTAGGGGTAGGTTTAGAGGGTTAGGGTAAGGGTTAGGGGTTGGGACTGTGGTTAGGCTTAGGGTAAGGGTTAGGGTGAGAGTATTAGGGTTAGGGTTCGGGTTCAGATTAGGGTAAGGGTAAGGGTTAGGGCAAAGGTAAGTGTTAGGGTAAGGCTAAGGGTAAGGCTTAGGGTGAGGCTAAGGCTTAGGGAAAGGGTTAGGTTTAGGGTAAGAATAAGGGTAAGCTAATGGTTAGGATAAGGGTAAGGGTTAGGGTAAAGGTTTTCATTTGTTAAAGCTGAAACGCAGTATGCAATCTGGGACGTCACAGCCAGAGCTGCCTATGGCAAGGTGAGAGAGGAAAAGATGGAGCAGATGTTCTACTCCTAGTTTTTTCTTTATACGTAAATAAAAGTTTGAGCTAATTCCGGTTGGAAGAGTTCCAATTACTTGCTTGGTCATAATGTCTTTTAATATTGAAAGCTGCAGCAAAAGCATGGGGATTTTTGCTTCTAGAAACACCCTAGTTCTCTTGTCTGCACTATGCATGCTTTTGAGCTAAAACTGATTAAAAAATGAAAAGAAAAATCACACACACACAAAAAAAAAAAAAAAAAACCACACACCACAGCTGCTGCTGCTCTCTTCCTACTTCCTTGTGCTTTGCCCCTACCCTTCCCAGGTGATTGGGTTTGGGTGCTAGGCAAGGCCAAATGGTATATGAGTCCCAGGCATCCCCTCAGAGAGCTCATTCTGCTTGGGCTGCTCTTTGGGGTGTTTGTTTTTCCTTCGGTCAGTTGCAGGCTTCTTCAGGTGGATGAGAGTTTATGGACTGATGCGTTTCCAAGTAGCGAGGGGTACGCACATCTTTTTGAGGTAACAGCTAGTAGGATCTGTTAGAATAAACTGATGTAGTACTTGGTGCCTTTATTGCATGCAGTTCTTTATCAGGTGAGTAACTGTTGCGAGTAACTGAAGTCAATGTTACTTGGTGTGTTTGCTATGCAGTGCCTGTGTGGACTATTGCACGAGACACAGCTTTCTGACATCTGTCCCAGCAACTACTAAATAAGGGGAGGGGAGAAGCTGAAGAACGACCAAAGGACAAAGCCTGGGAGGAAGACTACGAGCCTTCAGTACGAGCGGCCCCCAGAGGGACCACCGGAGACTGATAACGCCTGCACCAGTGGGAGGGTTCGGATTCTGGGAACTAATTAGAATAACCCTGCCTTTTGTAGAAGTAGTAATGAATATGTATTAGCCTAGCAGCATAAAAACCAGCCGCCTGATGTAACTTGTGTGCGTCTTGGTGGAGCAGAGACTCCTGGCGCACCCAGCGCTGCTTGCTTACCTCTATTCATTTAATAAATTGTAAATTTCAATTGCAATCCTATTTGGGACTCGGTCATTTATTACAAGTGGGACCTCCCGATGGGTGGAAGCTGTCGGGATAGCTCGGGATGCTGAGGCGTGGTGCTGCAAGGAGGTTGGTGGTCGGTGGCGCCCTGGGGCAGGCCGAATTGGGAGGGGGCGAGGCGGCGGGTGGTCGGTGGCTTCTGTGGAAAAGGCGCTTGTATGGGGGGCTGCGCATTCAGAGGAACCTTGACAGGCTGCAGATAGGGGCAGGCAGGAACCTTTTGAAGTTCAGGAGAGGGAAATGCCAAGCCCTACCCCTAGGGAGAAACACCTCTGTTTACCAGCACTGGCTAGCTCGATACTGAATAAGCATTTCTTCATGGAAGGAGTGCTTTGATATTAGAACAGGCTGCCCGGGGAAGTGGTAAGAGACCCGATCCTTAAAAGTATTGAAGAGACGTTCACATAGCCCGGGAGTCCGGCCTCCGGCAGGGCGGGAGCTGGCTCTTCCGAGCCCCTGTGCTCCGGTCTTGTGCGACGCGTTTGCAAGCAGCACCGGGTGCCGGGTCCGACATCGGCCGGTTCGGGGACGGCGATTCCGGGGCCGTCGGCTAGCGGGGGCCGGCTATGTCGTGTCCCGGGGATCCGAATTCAGGGGGCGTGGGGGCCGGCCGTGCAGTGAAGCGGGGGGCTGGCGTCCGCCGGCTTCCCAGAGAGCGGGCTTTCGGTGCCGTGCGGTTCGGTGGCCGGCCGTCCCGAAACCCTGGGCACCGGTCTTGTGCTAGATTCAGCGGGGTCCGGGGCCGATCTCGGCTTCTCGGGGCCGGCGGTCCCGGTGTCCAGGTGTCCCGCCTCGGGCGGCGCGGGGCCGGCTGTCCCTAGCAGCTGGGCTCCCAAGAGCTGCTGGGCTCCCAAGCGTCGCCCAAGACCGGATCCCAGAGAATCGGGACGGCCGGCCACACCGCTGCGACTAGCACAAGCGTCTCCCGACAACGGAGCCCAGGGGCTTGCGAGGGTCAGATTCCGCGCCCCGGGATAGAGAAACGGGGAGCGCGGGTCGGCCGGCCACAGCTTCGCACGGGACCGAACCCCTGTCTCCGAGACGGCCAGACCCCGAGCCGGCAGACAGCAGCCTCCCGCTTCACGGCACAGTCGGCCCCCAACCCGCCCGAGTTCTGATCGCCGGGACACGGGACAGCCGGCCGCGCCGCCCGAGGCCGGACACCTGGAGCCCGGGACCACCGTCCCTGACAAAGCCAAAGTCGGACCCGGACCCCGGTGCGGCTAGCACACGGGTCGCCCAGGACCGCAGCCTAGGACCTCGGGACGGTCGCATCCCGCGCCTCCGGCAGGAGCTACCCGGGAGGGCAGGACGGCCTGCCGCAGCTCCGCAAGAGACCGAACCTGCTGGATTCCGGGACGGCCAGAGCCCGAGCCGGTGGGCAGCAGCCTCCCGCTTCACGGCTCGGCAGTGAAGCTCACGGTTCATCGCTCGGCTCACGGTTCGTCGCCCGACTTCGGACCCACGGGACAGCCGGCACCCGCGCCGCCCGAGGCCGGACACACGGGCCTCGGGATCGCCGTCCCCGAAGCGCACGAAGTCACACACGGTCTCCGGTGCGTCCAGCACACGCATCGCAAAGACCGGAGCCTAGATTATAGGATCAGCCAGCCCCGCGCCGCCCGAGGTCGGACCGGGAACCCGGTGCCCTTGGCACATGCGTCGCCAAAGACCGGAGCCCTGGGAAGCGTGATGGTCGTGCCTCACGCAGCCCAGCCCGAGTTCGGACCCACGGGACACGGGACAGCCAGCACCCGTGCCTGGCTCTTGGGGACTTGGAAGGAGTCCTGATGCTGTGCCAGCACTATGCAGCAATAGACACAACACTGGAGTGATTTCAGTGTTGTTCCAGCTACGAGTGCAGAGTACAGCACTGTGCGGGCTGCTGCAGGGAAAAGGTGACTCCCGCTCAGACAGACCCAACACAACTTCCACCCCTTATTTCATAACATTTGTGTCACAATCAGGTACAGTTTAGTATATAGATGGTCTCATCACCATAGTTTTCTGTCCATTGAAGCATTTTCATGTCTGTACTTCTCTTTATTTTATAGGTCTTTACCCAAAATGCTCATAAAAACTGTTGATTGTTTCACCATCATCTGTCAAAGTGGTCACTCAGGGCAGGCGAAGTTGGTTTTCTTGACACCAGCACCAGCTTAGCTCACATCACTGTTGCACTTGCCTGGTTCCTTGCAAAGTTGACCTTTCATTGGTTCTGCAGTGTCCTCCTACAACACATAACTTGGATGACAGATTAATTTTCTCCCAGTGTTAAATCTCCTTGAGACACACACTTGATATCCCCATCTTTCTGCATCACCCACCAGGTATACCCTGGACCTTGGGCAAAGACAATCCCACGAATGGGTTTGCCTTTTCCCATGGCAGGGGCAACCCACACCGCCTTCCCCATCCACTTCTCCACATGCACTACAGGGACTTTACCTTCTCCCACAGTGTGTAGGGGTTTTGTTTCAGCAGGACCAGCACAGCTTTCAGACCCCGTGTTGTTAACTAGCCAAGTGGCCTCTGGTAGATTTATATCCCAATGTTTCCATGTCGCAGCACCCAATGCTCGCAGCATAGTTTTTAACAGTCCATTGTACCTCTCAACCTTCCCAGAGGCTTGTGGGTGATAAGGGATGTGATACACCCATTCAATGGCCCAGATACACCCATCTCTTGGCCCAGAAAGTGACCAAATTGTTTCGGAAGTGACTCCCATTGTCGGACTCAATTCTTTCTGGTGGACCATGTCGCCACAGCACTTGTCTTTCCAGGCCCAAGATAGTGTTTCGGGCCGTGGCATGGTTTACAGGGTATGTTTCCAGCCACCCAGTAGTTGCTTCTTCCATGGTGAGTATGTACCGTTTGCCTTGGTGGGTTTGTGGTAGTGGTCCGATGTAGTCAATCTGCCAGACCTCACCATATCGAAATCCAAGCCATCTCCCCCTATTCCAGGGAGACTTTACCCTCATGGCTCGTTTGATTGCAGCACAGCTCTCACACTGATGGGTAACCTGTGTGATGGCCTCAATGGTCAGTTCCTCTTTCGAGTCACTCAATATAGAGGAATGTGCCAAGCTGACACAAAAACTTCTTCTGCTGTGTTAACCCATACGATGATATCATCGATATACTGCAGGTGTTCAGGAGCGTTCCCCTGTTCCAGTGTCGTCTGGATCAGTCCATGGCAGATGGCAGGGCTGTGTTTCCACCCCTGGGGCAGTCGATTCCAAGTATACTGAATGCCCCTCCAAGTGAAAGCAAATTGTGGCCTGCATGCTGCTGCTAGACGGATAGAGAAAAATGCATTAGCAGTATCGATAATAGCATTCCACTTGGCTGCCTTTGACTCTAGTTCGTACTGGAGATCTATCATGTCTGGCACTGCTGCACCAACACACGGGGTCCGGGTCCGACCTCGGGATGCTCGGGGACGGTGGTCCCGAGGCCCGTGTGTCCGGCCTCCGGCGGCGCGGGTGCCGGCTGTCCCGTGGGTCCGAAGTCGGGCGACGTGGGTGCCTGCCGAGCCGTGAAGCGGGAGGCTGCTGCCCACCGGCTCGGGCTCTGGCCGTCCCGGAATCCAGCAGGTTCGGTCTCTTGCGGAGCTGCGGCAGGCCGTCCTGCCCTCCCGGGTAGCTCCTGCCGGAGGCGCGGGATGCGACCGTCCCGAGGTCCTAGGCTGCGGTCCTGGGCGACGCGTGTGCTAGCCGCACCGGGGTCCGGGTCCGACTTTGGCTTTGTCAGGGACGGTGGTCCCGGGCTCCAGGTGTCCGGCCTCGGGCGGCGCGGCCGGCTGTCCCGTGTCCCGGCGATCAGAACTCGGGCGGGTTGGGGGCCGACTGTGCCGTGAAGCGGGAGGCTGCTGTCTGCCGGCTCGGGGTCTGGCCGTCTCGGAGACAGGGGGTTCGGTCCCGTGCGAAGCTGTGGCCGGCCGACCCGCGCTCCCCGTTTCTCTATCCCGGGGCGCGGAATCTGACCCTCGCAAGCCCCTGGGCTCCGTTGTCGGGAGACGCTTGTGCTAGTCGCAGCGGTGTGGCCGGCCGTCCCGATTCTCTGGGATCCGGTCTTGGGCGACGCTTGGGAGCCCAGAAGCTCTTGGGAGCCCAGCTGCTAGGGACAGCCGGCCCCGCGCCGCCCGAGGCGGGACACCTGGACAGCGGGACCGCCGGTCCCGAGAAGCCGAGTTCGGCCCCGGACCCCGCTGAGTCTAGCACAAGACCGGTGCCCAGGGTTTCGGGACGGCCGGCCACCGAACCGCACGGCACCGAAAGCCCGCTCTCTGGGAAGCCGGCGGACGCCAGCCCCCCGCTTCACTGCACGGCCGGCCCCCACGCCCCCTGAATTCGGATCCCCGGGACACGAGATAGCCGGCCCCCGCTAGCCGACGGCCCCGGAATCGCCGTCCCCGAACCGGCCGATGTCGGACCCGGCACCCGGTGCTGCTTGCAAACGCGTCGCACAAGACCGGAGCACAGGGGCTCGGAAGAGCCAGCTCCCGCCCTGCCGGAGGCCGGACTCCCGGGCTATGTGAACGTCTCTTCAATACTTTTAAGGATCGGGTCTCTTACCACTTCCCCGGGCAGCCTGTTCTAATATCAAAGCACTCCTTCCATGAAGAAATGCTTATTCAGTATCGAGCTAGCCAGTGCTGGTAAACAGAGGTGTTTCTCCCTAGGGGTAGGGCTTGGCATTTCCCTCTCCTGAACTTCAAAAGGTTCCTGCCTGCCCCTATCTGCAGCCTGTCAAGGTTCCTCTGAATGCGCAGCCCCCCATACAAGCGCCTTTTCCACAGAAGCCACCGACCACCCGCCGCCTCGCCCCCTCCCAATTCGGCCTGCCCCAGGGCGCCACCGACCACCAACCTCCTTGCAGCACCACGCCTCAGCATCCCGAGCTATCCCGACAGCTTCCACCCATCGGGAGGTCCCACTTGTAATAAATGACCGAGTCCCAAATAGGATTGCAATTGAAATTTACAATTTATTAAATGAATAGAGGTAAGCAAGCAGCGCTGGGTGCGCCAGGAGTCTCTGCTCCACCAAGACGCACACAAGTTACATCAGGCGGCTGGCTTTTATGCTGCTAGGCTAATACATATTCATTACTACTTCTACAAAAGGCAGGGTTATTCTAATTAGTTCCCAGAATCCAAACCCTCCCACTGGTGCAGGCGTTATCAGTCTCCGGTGGTCCCTCTGGGGGCCGCTCGCACTGAAGGCTCGTAGTCTTCCTCCCAGGCTTTGTCCTTTGGTCGTTCTTCAGCTTCTCCCCTCCCCTTATTTAGTAGTTGCTGGGACAGATGTCAGAAAGCTGTGTCTCGTGCAATAGTCCGCACAGGCACTGCATAGCAAACACACCAAGTAACATTGACTTCAGTTACTCGCAACAGTTACTCACCTGATAACGAACTGCATGCAATAAAGGCACCAAGTACTACATCAGTTTATTCTAACACATCCTACTAGCTGTTACCTCAATAAGATGTGCGTACCCCTCGCTACTTGGAAACGCATCAGTCCATAAACTCTCATCCACCTGAAGAAGCCTGCAACTGACCGAAGGAAAAACAAACACCCCAAAGCAGAATGAGCTCTCTGAGGGGATGCCTGGGACTCATATACCATTTGGCCCCTTCTAGCACCCAAACCCAATCACCTGGGAAGGGTAGGGGCAAAGCACAAGGAAGTAGGAAGAGAGCAGCAGCAGCTGTGGTGTTTTGTTTTGTTTTGTTTTGTGCGTGTGTGATTTTTCTTTTCATTTTTTAATCAGTTTTAGCTCAAAAGCATGCATAGTGCAGACAAGAGAACTAGGGTGTTTCTAGAAGCAAAAATCCCCATGCTTTTGCTGCAGCTTTCAATATTAAAAGACATTATGACCAAGCAAGTAATTGGAACTCTTCCAACTGGAATTAGCTCAAACTTTTATTTACGTATAAAGAAAAAACTAGGAGTAGAACATCTGCTCCATCTTTTCCTCTCTCACCTTGCCATAGGCAGCTCTGGCTGTGACGTCCCAGATTGCATACTGCGTTTCAGCTTTAACAAATGAAAACCTTTACCCTAACCCTTACCCTTATCCTAACCATTAGCTTACCCTTATTCTTACCCTAAACCTAACCCTTTCCCTAAGCCTTAGCCTCACCCTAAGCCTTACCCTTAGCCTTACCCTAACACTTACCTTTGCCCTAACCCTTACCCTTACCCTAATCTGAACCCGAACCCTAACCCTAATACTCTCACCCTAACCCTTACCCTAAGCCTAACCACAGTCCCAACCCCTAACCCTTACCCTAACCCTCTAAACCTACCCCTAACCTATCCCTAACCATAACCCTCTAAGCCTAACCCTAAACCACTAACCCTAACAATAACCCCCAACCCCAA
Organism: Netta rufina; assembly: GCF_964035555.1. Classification (NCBI taxonomy): domain Eukaryota; kingdom Metazoa; phylum Chordata; class Aves; order Anseriformes; family Anatidae; genus Netta; species Netta rufina. Next base: position 539,623 of record NC_140144.1, read on the forward strand.
CCCTCACCCGAAACCCTAACTCTAGCCCCAGCCCTAGCCCCTAACCCTAACCCTAGTTCCCGAGAACTACATCTCCCGGTATGCTCTGGGCATTCAACATGGCCTCCCGGAAGTCCCGAATCCGACAACTACATTTCCCGGCATGCTCTGGGTACGCAACATGGCCTCCCGGAAGTCCGGAGTCCCGAGAACTACATCTCCCGGCATGCTCTGGGCACACAACATGGCCTCCCAGTGCCGGAAAACTACACCTACCAGCATTCCCCGCACAGCCAGCATGGCCAATCACAGGCCGAGTGCTCGAGAACTGCATTTACCAGCACTCACTGGAACCCTCACCGCCCTTACAAAAAAAGCCTCAAGCCCTAACATCCAAAAAAACCTCGAAACCCCTACAGACCTAACCCAAACTATTTACCACACTAAACCCCTGAAGACCTATGCCTAAAACCCCTAACCCAAAATCTTGGGATGCTCAAAACCCAAACCCAACCCAAAACGTTAGGAATGCTCAAAGCCCTAGCCCAAAAACTTGGGGCGCTCCAAACCCTAACCCCAAAACATTAAGACGCAAAAAGCCCTAACCCAAAAACTTAGGGTAATACACCATAAATGTTTGTTCATTGTCTTTTGTATTATAAAAACAAGGAGTTCTGTTTGAGGAGCGGGAGTTGTGAAAGCTCCCTACTGAAGTAAGGAGCTGCATAATGCTTGCCTACACACTATGAAAATTCTTTTGCTTAATTTTCTTTTTAAAGAGACTTAAATTCTTAAAATTTTTTTGCGCGCAAGAGTGCGCGCAGTCACACAATATACCAGGATGTGCTGCGTAATCCCGGAATTAGCAAGGTATAAAAAGGGACCCTGGCAGGCGTGAGGTGCGTGCCGTTGGCGGAGCTGAGACTCCCCGGCTGCCCAGTGCTGTTTTGCTTGATGTTTGCTTACTCAATAAATTCCTTTTTATGATTAATACAATGCTTTCTGAAAATTAATTAAGGGGGAAACTTATAACACTTTGGATGCTCAAAACCCAAACCCAAAAACTTTGGACGCTCAAAACCCTATCCCGAAAACACTAGGACGCTCCAAACCCTATCCCGAAAACAGGGCGCTCAAAGCCCTAACCCAAAACATTAAGATGCTCCAAACCCTATCCGGAAAACATTAGGAAGCTCAAAGACCTATCCCAAAAACTTAGGACGCTCAAAACCCTATCCTGGAAACACTGAGATGCTCAGAACCCTATCCTGAAAACTGAGGACGCTCATTACCCAGACCCAAAATATTAAGATGCTCAAAACCCTAACCCAACTACTTAGGATGCTTGAAAGCCGATCCCAAAAAATTAGGGCACACAAAAGCCTAACCCCCAAAATTAAGATGCTCAAAATCCAAACCCCCAAAATTAGGATACTCAAAACCCTGGCCCTGGAGAACCTAACCTGAAAAAAAAAAAAAAAAAAAAAAAAAAAGATCTTAAAACCCTAACCGTAAATAACTGACCAAAAATAAAACCTTAAGACTCTAACCCTAAAAAACATATCAACACTACAACCCAAAAAACTCTAATACCCTAACACGCTAACCCTGAAACCCTTAAAACCCTAACCCCCAAATCCTTAAAACCCTAACCATTGTTAAAACTCCAACCCTAAAAACCTTAAAATCCTAAACATAAACCCTGAAACCCCTTACCCTGAAACCCAACCCTACTGCCCAATCCCTGAAACCTTAAAACCCTGAATCAATCTGTAGCAAATAGCATAGGCTGAGTCGAGGATCTCAGTACAGTAGCATTATTATTCGAGATTACAATGGCGGGTGTCCCACAAGCAGGAGGGTGCATACTAATTCCATACACGGTTTACACACTTTTTTTTTCTGCCGAGGACCGGGACCCTCCCCTGTTTCCCCTTTAACTGTGCTATTCAAGGTTCATAATCTAGCTGGTGCTTCACAGAAAATACACAGCTGCTGGCCTGTTACAAGTCACATTTCTTTTGAGGTTTTTACTCTTTGAGGTGGTAATGTTTCTTACGCCGTGATTTCCACCTAATTGCTGTAAGGATTCTGGTTGTCTGCGTTTTACAAGGTTGTCTGTTATAATAAATAAAAGTCCCAAATAGGATTACAATCAAAGTTTACAATTCACTGAATGAATAGAGGTAAGCAAACAGTGCTGGGTATGCCGGGAGTCTCTGCTCCACCAAGACGCGCACCAGTTATACACCAGTTACCTCCCTTAAGGGATATAGAGAAGCCCTCTCAGATACGTCCGTCCTACTTCTCCTGCATGCGGCCGGAGGTCGGTCTAATTCTGGTGCTGTTGGTGGTGGAAGCTGGGGCAACGGTGGTACTGGTGGCGATACCACAGCCACCGGAGGGGGAGCCGCCGGGAGTGGATTGTTAGGATATGGAGGTGGTAGCTTATCCAACGGCTCATGTTTATCTTCTTTTTCTTTTTCATGTTCTTCTTGTTCTTCAAATTTCTTACCTGCTTTTAGTGTAAATATTGAGGCTGGAAAAGGACGTGAAGTCCTCCTGATCCATAATTCTGCATAATCACTTTCTTCCTGGCTAAAAGGTTCCTTTGAATTAACATGGATATTTAAGGCCTGGCAAATCCAGTCTTCGAAGGATCCAAAAACAGGCCAAAAGACATGTAGTCTTAAAGGCTCCTTTGGCCATTCTGTCACACAATACTGGACCATTTTTAATTTACTTTTTCCTTTTCTGGGGTCCCTATCATTCCAATTTCTAATCGTTATTCCTAATGGACTTTCTGGTGGTATGACTGGTAATTTGCTCCCTTTCTTCTGGTCTCTGGTCTTCGATTTTGTCTGACCCATCTAGAAATTTTACTATGGCAATTCCCACAGCCCTTGGTTACCTTAGTAAGAGTGTCTTGCAGGGGGTCGAGGACCTATCACACACCCACAAATCCTATAGGAATCCCTTCGGTCCTTCACCGGCCACGTCCCTCGTGGGAGATTGAAAACGCGGTTAGAAGACCTTCACAATTGCTTCGGAACTAAGTTCCATCTCAGTCACACTCTTACACACACAGGCAACCGAACCCCACCCAACCGACCGGTATACGCTTTAAATGCTTACGACTCCGTCATCTTCGTTCGGATCTTCACACACACAATTACGGGCAAAATATAGTGCTGCAGCTGGCAAGGGAGCTGAAAAAAAGAATCAGAAACTTTGCTTACCTTTATTCAGGTTCAAGATGCCATTAGTTCCGACCTGACTCAAACAGCAGCCACCAAATGGTGGGGGTGCCTCTCCTAGATCAAACCAGAAATCAGGAACCAAAGCCCTCCCGGACGAGCGCCCACTTGTAATAAATGACCGGGTCCCAAATAGGCTTACAATTAATGTTTATGATTTATTAAAGGAATAGAGGTAAGCAAGCAGCGCTGGGTGCGCCAGGAGTCTCTGCTCCACCAAGACGCACACAAGTTACATCAGGCGGCTGGCTTTTATGCTGCTAGGCTAATACATATTCATTACTACTTCTACAAAAGGCAGGGTTATTCTAATTAGTTCCCAGAATCCAAACCCTCCCACTGGTGCAGGCGTTATCAGTCTCCGGTGGTCCCTCTGGGGGCCGCTCGTACTGAAGGCTCGTAGTCTTCCTCCCAGGCTTTTCTCTTGTCCTTCTCCTTTGTCCATCTTGGCTGGATGGCAGACACTTGCATAGTGTCCCATGCAACAGTTGTAATAGTTAGCAGTTATTCTGAAACCCCTTTGTTCTCTTATCCCCTATTGACCCGAATTGCTGGACCATTCCTTTGCAAGATACAAGAACTATATACATTAACCACTCTGGTTTTCTCAGACTTTTCATCATATCATGCGGCCCTAGCATTGGTCCATATTGACACGAATCAGATGAACTCATTTCACACTGTTAAGCTGTCTTATCACTGCAAGCATATCTCAATACCACCTTCCTTCCCTCTACAGGATGTAACTGCGCAAAAACAACATTTTTATTGCCACAACCTTGATCCCCTTACCCTGAAGTCCTTATTCCCCTTAAACCTAACAACTCTAACCACAACCCTAACCCTTATTATCAACCCCCTAACGCTAATGACACTGACCTTAATCCAAACCCCAAACTGCCCCTAACCCCAGACAACCAACAACGAAACACACACACAAAAAGATGGAAACTACAAAAAAGGCAAAACCCTGGATACAGGCCCCAAATCACAAATACGCAACCAAAATGCAACAGAAAAGCCCCAGATGCAGGCCCCAAATGCTACTGCTAGGCCTCAAAAGCTCAAGATGCATCCCAAAGCAAAAATGCAGGCCCCAAACGTTACAGAAAAGCCCCCAAACCCAGGCTGCACAAGTCTACAAGCAGGCCCCAAACTGCCAACAGAAGCAGGCACCAACCACACCCAGATGCAGACCCCAACTGCCAACAAGCAGCTCCTACCCCACCACCCCCTCCCAAGAACTGGACTCCACCCAGACACTGGCCCAAGACCCGGACCCGACCCCCGCCAACCCCCCTACCCTCCCCCTGACACAGGTGTACAAGCAGCTCACAACCCGCCCCTTCAGAGACCGGTCCCACTCCCCCCACCCCCCCCCAAGACATGGGATGCGGAGGTGTACAACCAACTCCCAACTCCCTCCCCCTCAAAGGGAGGCCCCAAAGACCCCCAAATGGAGGCTCCTAGAGTGAACAAACACCTCCCAACTTCCCCAGGCACAGGCCCACCCCCCCCCCCCCCCCCCCCCAAACACAGGCCACAAAGGTGTATAAACAGCCCAGACCCCCCTCCAAGACCATGGCCCCTATAGTGTACAAGCAGCTCCCAACCACCCACAGATGCAGGCCTCAGCCCTTCTCAAAAGGGAGGCACCTAGAATGCATGAGCAACTCCCAACCAGCCTAAACATAGGTCCAAAAGTGCACAAGCAGCTCCCAACCCCCCTCAAATACAGACCCCAAAAGTGTACAAGTAGCTCCCCCCCAGAGACAGGACCCAAAGGTTCCCAACACCCCTGAGACACAGGCCCCAACCGCCCCCCCAGACACAGCGACCCAAATTCTACAAGCAGCTCCCAACCCCTGCCAGGCAGGCCCCCTACCCTATACAAGCAGCTCCCAACCCTCCCCCCACCCCCCGAGGGAGGCCCCCAAGCCCCCCACAAACACAGGCCCCTACAGTGTACAGGCAGCTCCCAGCCACCCCCAGATGCTGGCCCCAAAGTTGTACAAACAGCTCCCAGCCACCCTGCAGAAACAGATTCCTACATTGTACAAGCAGTTCCCAGCCCGCTAGACACAGGCCCTGACCCCCCACAGATGCAGGCCCCAAAGGTGTACAAACAGCTCCCACCCCTCCCCCAGATGCTGGTCTCAACCCCCCCCCCCCGCCCCCAGAAGCAGGCCCCAAAGGTGTAGAGTCACCTCCCAACCCCCTCAATGCTGGCCCCAAGGGTCTACAAGCAGCTCCCCCCTTGCCCCCAGATACCGGCCCCCAGACACAGACCCCAAAAGCCTAATCACAGGCCCTGAACTCTAGAGGCAGGCTCCAAAACCCAGGACAAAGCCCCAGTGGTTCGAGACAGGGCCCAAATCCCAGACACAGGCCCCAAACGCTAAACATATGCCAAAAAAAGTATTAGTGCTGGTGCCAAATGTTACAGACAGGCCCAAAAGCCCGAGATGCTCAAGGCTGAGACGTAACTTGGCTTTCTGAATTACTGGAAAGCAGCTTTCATTCTCAGATAATTGTGTGCAGGCTAGATAGGATGGGGCTTCAGGCACCTCTTCACCTGAGGAAACACACTGCCATCAGGCACCGCTGTGCCAGACAAGCTTGTTCTGCTAGAACACCCTACTCAGATGCACTGTGGCATTCAAGTGAACTGCTTTCATGCAAATATAACGACTGATGTTACAACCCACCTTGCCTGTGGCACCTGATGAACAGAAGAGTAAGCCACCGCAGCGCTTCAAAACCATCCCTGCACGTGCCGCTCCTTGTCGCTCTCTGGCCTTATCTCATATCCTTACCCACTTCTGTGGAGAGCCTGCCACGGCACCTGCAAAGCAAGACGGACACCTTTCATAGTCACCTTGTGCTACTTGGTCGTTCTGCTCCAACCCAGCTCATGACCAGCCCCTCTTCTTACACAGCTCTTCAGAGTGCAGTTTGCTCCTTTGAGCCTGTGCGAGACACCTGTGAAAGAAAAAGAAACGCATAGGCCTATGCAGCATCCAAAGACACAGCACAACTAGGTAAGTTACTCCCATCTGCTCCCTTACCTCTGCCGCTTACCAGCCCCCGAGGCGGATGCTTCAATCTACCCTCTTCAAACAGCTACAACACCTCTAAAAGACAAAGAGGGGATGCTTAGAGGAACAGTGAGACCTACAACACAACAACTGCTACATCTGTTCCTCACTCACCTTGCCAGAGGCAGCTCTGCGTGTGACGTCCCAGGTTGTACACTGCGTTACCTAACCCTTACCGTAACCCTTACCCTAACCCTTCTCACCCTTACCATTACCCAAATCCTTACCTTTACTTTTTCCTTACCCTTACTCTTTCCTTTAACCATAACCTTACCCTTACCCTAATCCTTACTCCAACCCTTCCCCTTACGTTCCCCTTCCCCTTACACTTAACCTAACCCTTACCCTTCTGCTTCCCCTAAAACATATCCTAACACTTTCCCTTACCCTTATACTTACCCTAACCCTTTCTATTACCCTTACACTTACTCTTGCCCTAATCCTTGCTTGCACCCTTACACTTATCCTAACCCTTACCCTTACCCTTACTCAAACCCTTACTCTAACCCTTACCCTGACCCGTACCCTTACCCTTACCCTTAACCTAACCCTAAACCTTAAACCTTACCGTAAACCTTACCCTTTCTGCTACACTTACACTTAGCCTAAATCTAAACCTTACACTTGCCCTTAGCCTAACCCTCACCCTTACCATTACCCATACCCTTATTCTTACCCTTACCGTAACCCTTACCTTTACACTTACGGTTACCATTAACCTTACCCTTACCCTAACACTTATCCTTAACCTAACCCTTACCCTAAACCTTACCCCAACCCTTACCCTGACCCTTACATTAACCCTAACCCTTACCCTAAACCTTACACTTACTCTTAACCTTAACCTTACCCTTAACATTCACCTAATACTTACGCATACGTTTTCCTGACTTTAACCCTAAAACTAACCCTAACCATTACCCTAACACTTAACCTTACCCTAACCCTAACCCTTACTCTAACCCTTACCCTGACCTGTACCCTTACACTTACCCTTACCCTTATACTTACCCTAATTCTTACCCATACCATAACCCATACCCTAACACATATTTGTACCCTTAACCTTACCGTTACCCTTAACCTTACCCTTACCCTTACTCTATCCGTTACCCTTACGCTTACCCTTAACATAAACCTTAACCTTGACCTTACCCTTACCATAAGCCATACAACAACACTTACATGTACACTTACGCTTACACTTACCCTAGCAATTCCTCGTACAATTACCCTTACCCTTACCCTTAACCTAAGCCGAAACCTTAAACCTTACCCTTTCTGCTACACTTACCCTTAGCCTAAATCTATACCTTACACTTACCCTTACTGTAACCCTCACCCTTATCATTACCAATACTCTTACTCTTACCCTTACCCTAACCCTTCTCCTTACACTTACTGTTACCTTTAACATTACCCTTACCCTAACACTTACACTTATCCTTATCCATACCCTTACCCTTACCCTAATCCTTACCCTTAACCTAACCCTAACCCTAAACCTTACCCCAACCCTTACCCTGACTCTTACAATAACCCTAACCCTTACCCTAAAACTTACACTTACTCTTAACCTTAACCTTACCCTTAACATTAACCTAATACTTACGCATACGTTTTCCTGACTTTAACCCTAAAACTAACCCTAACCTTTACTCTAACAGTTAACCTTACCCTAACCCTAACCCTAACCCTTACTCTAACCCTTACCCTGACCTGTACCCTTACCCTTATACTTACCCTAATTCTTACCCATACCATAACCCATACCCTAACACATATTTGTACCCTTTACCTTACCGTTACCCTTAACCTTACCCTTACTTTTACTCTATCCATTACCCTTACGCTTACCCTTAACATGAACCTTACCCTTGACCTTATCCTTACCATAAGCCCTACAACAACACTTACATGTACACTTCCGCTTACACTTACCCTAGCAATTACTCGTACAATTATCCTTAACCTTACCCTTACCAAACCATTACCCTTACCCTTAACCTAACCATAAACATTAAGGATAAGCTAAAGGGTCACCCTTAAGGTTAATGTTATCCTAACTCTTACACTTAAGTGGGTAAGTGGAAGTGTAAGGGTACAGTTCAGGGTAAGGGTTAGAGTAAGGGTAAGTGTTAGGGTAATGGTTAGGCTAATTTTAGGTTTAGGGTGAGGGAAACGTAAGGGTAAGTATTAGGTTAAGTTTAAGGATAAGGTTAAGAGTTATGGTAAGGGTTCGGTTTAATGTAAGGGTAAGGGTTTGGGAAACGTTTAGGATAAGGGTAAGAGAAGGGATAATGGTAAGGGTAAGGATGATGTTTAGTGTAAGGGTTAGATTTAGTTAAGGGTAAGGGTTAGTGTAAGTTTAAGAGTAAGGGTAAGTGTAAGGGTATTTGTAAAAGTACTTGTAATTGTAAGGGTTAGAGTAAGGGTTAGGGTAAGGGTAAGAGTAAGGGTATTGGTAATGATAAGGGTGAGGGTTACAGTAAGGGTAAGTGTAAGGTTTAGATTTAGGCTAAGGGTAAGTGTAGCAGAAAGGGTAAGGTTTACTGTAAGGTTTAAGGTTTCGGCTTAGGTTAAGGGTAAGGGTAATTGTACGAGTAATTGCTAGGGTAAGTGTAAGCGTAAGTGTACATTTAAGTGTTGTTGTATGGCTTATGGTAAGGGTAAGGTCAAGGGTAAGGTTTATGTTAAAAGAAAGCGTAAGGGTAACGGATAGAATAAGGGTAAGTGTAACGGTTAAGTGTTATGGTAATGGTTAGGGTTAATTTTAGGATTAGGGTGAGAAAAATGTAAGGTTAAGTACTAGCTTAAGGTTAAGGGTAAGGTTAAGGTTAAGAGTAAGTGTAAGGTTTAGGTTAAGGGTTAGTGTTAATGTAAGGGTCAGGGTAAGGTTTCAGGTAAGGTTTAGGTTTAGAGTTAGGTTAAGGGTAAGTGTTAGGATAAGGGTAAGTTGTATGGACAAGGATAATTGTAAGGGATAGGGTAAGGTTAAGGTTAATGATAACGGTAAAAGGAAGGGTAAGGTTTAGGGTAAGGGTAAGAGTAAGGATATGGGTAATATCCTTAATATCCTCCTGAGAGTCATCATGCAGCACTTGCAGGGGAAGCAAGCGATCAGGCCCAGTCAGCATGGCTTTATGAAAGGCAGGTCATGCCTGACGAACCTGATCTCCTTCTATGACAGAGTGACGCGTTGGGTGGATGAGGGAAAGGCTGTGGATGTGGTCTACCTTGACTTCAGCAAGGCTTTTGACACCGTCTCCCACAGCATTCTCCTCAAGAAACTGGCTGCTCTTGGCTTGGACTGGCGCACGCTTCGTTGGGTTAGAAACTGGCTGGATAGCAGGGCCCAAAGAGTCGTGGTGAATGGAGCCAAGTCCAGTTGGAGGCCAGTCACTAGTGGCGTCCCCCAGGGCTCGGTGCTGGGGCCGGTCCTCTTTAATATCTTCATCGATGATCTGGATGAGGGCATCGAGTGCACCCTCAGTAAGTTCGCAGATGACACCAAGTTAGGTGCGTGTGTCGATCTGCTTGAGGGTAGGAAGGCTCTGCAGGAGGATCTGGATAGGCTGCACCAATGGGCTGAGGTCAACTGCATGAAGTTTAACAAGGCCAAGTGCCGGGTCCTGCACCTGGGGCGCAATAACCCCAAGCAGAGCTACAGGCTGGGAGAGGAATGGTTGGAAAGCTGCCAGGCAGAGAAGGACCTGGGAGTGATGGTGGATAGTCAGCTGAATATGAGCCAGCAGTGTGCTCAGGTGGCCAAGAAGGCCAACGGCATCCTGGCTTGTATCAGAAACAGCGTGACCAGCAGGGCTAGGGAGGTGATCGTCCCCCTGTACTCAGCTCTGGTGAGGCCGCACCTCGAGTACTGTGTTCAGTTTTGGGCCCCTCGCTACAAGAAGGACATCGAGGTGCTTGAGCGGGTGCAGAGAAGGGCGACGAAGCTGGTGAGGGGCCTGGAGAACAAGTCCTACGAGGAGCGGCTGAGGGAGCTGGGCTTGTTCAGCCTGGAGAAGAGGAGGCTCAGGGGTGACCTTATCGCTCTTTTTAGGTACCTCAAAGGAGGCTGTAGCGAGGTGGGGGTTGGCCTGTTCTCCCACGTGCCTGGTGACAGGACGAGGGGGAATGGGCTTAAGTTGAGCCAGGGGAGTTTTAGGTTAGATGTTAGGAAGAACTTCTTCACTGAAAGGGTTGTGAGGCACTGGAACAGGCTGCCCAGGGAAGTGGTGGAGTCACCATCCCTGGAAGTCTTCAAAAGACGTTTAGATGTAGAGCTTAGGGATATGGTTTAGTGGGGACTGTTAGCGTTAGGTTGGAGGTTGGACTCGATGACCTTGAGGTCTCTTCCAACCTAGAAAATTCTGTGATTCTGTGATTCTGTGATTCTGTAATGGTAAGGGTGAGGGTAAGGGTAAGTGTAAGGTTTAGATTTAGGCTAAGGGTAAGTGTAGCAGAAAGGTGTAGGATTAGGGTAAGGGTGTTAGGATAAGGGTTAGGTTAAGGGTAAGGGTAATGGTAAGGATAAGGGTAAGGGTAAGGGTAAGGGTAAGGGTATCGGTAATGGTAAGGGAAAGGGTTAGGGTAAGTGTAAGGGTAAGGGTAAGTGTAAGGGTACAGGTCAGGGTAAGGGTTAGAGTAAGGGTTAGGGTTAGGTAAGGATAAGTGTTAGGGTAATGGGTACTGTTAAAATTAGGGTTATGGTGAGGGAAATGTACGGGTATGTATTAGTTTAAGGGTAAGGTTAAGGTTAAGAGTAAGTGTAAGGTTTAGGGTAAGGGTTAGGGTTAATGTAAGGGTCAGGGTAAGGGTTAGGGTAAGGGTTAGGTTCAGGATAAGTGTTAGGGTAAGTGTAAGGTTAATGGTAACCGTAAGTGTAAAGATAAGGGTTAGGGTAAGAATAAGGGTATGGGTAATGGTAAGGATGAGGGTTAGGCTAAGGGTAAGTGTAAGGTTTAGATTTAGGCTAAGGGTAAGTGTAGCAGAAAGGGTAAGCTTTACGGTAAGGTTTGAGGTTTAGGCTTAGGTTAAGGGTAAGGGTAAGGTTTAGATTTAGGAAAAGGGTAAGTGTAGCAGAAAGGTTAAGGGTTAGGGTAAGTGTTAGGATAAGGGTAAGGTTAAGGGTAAGTGTAATGGTATGAATAAGGGTAAGGGTCAGGGTAAGGGTTAGAGTAAGGGTTTGAGTAAGGGTAAGGGTAAGGGTTAGGATAAGTGTAAGGGTGCAAGCAAGGATTAGGGCAAGAGTAAGTGTAAGGGTAATAGAAAGGGTTAGGGTAAGTTTAAGGGTAAGGGAAAGTGTTAGGATATGTTTTAGGGGAAGCAGAAGGGTAAGGGTAAGGTTAAGTGTAAGGGGAAGGGGAAGGTAAGGGGAAGGGTTGGAGTAAGGTATAGGGTAAGGGTAAGGTTATGGTTAAAGGAAAGAGTAAGGGTAAGGAAAAAGTAAAGGTAAGGATTTGGGTAATGGTAAGGGTGAGAAGGGTTAGGGTAAGGGTTACGGTAAGGGTTAGGTAACGCAGTGTACAACCTGGGACGTCACACGCAGAGCTGCCTCTGGCAAGGTGAGTGAGGAACAGATGTAGCAGTTGTTGTGTTGTAGGTCTCACTGTTCCTCTAAGCATCCCCTCTTTGTCTTTTAGAGGTGTTGTAGCTGTTTGAAGAGGGTAGATTGAAGCATCCGCCTCGGGGGCTGGTAAGCGGCAGAGGTAAGGGAGCAGATGAGAGTAACTTACCTAGTTGTGCTGTGTCTTTGGATGCTGCCTCGGCCTATGCGTTTCTTTTTCTTTCACAGGTGTCTCGCACAGGCTCAAAGGAGCAAACTGCACTCCGAAGAGCTGTGTAAGAAGAGGGGCTGGTCATGAGCTGGGTTGGAGCAGAACGACCAAGTAGCACAAGGTGACTATGAAAGGTGTCCGTCTTGCTTTGCAGGTGCCGTGGCAGGCTCTCCACAGAAGTGGATAAGGATATGAGATAAGGCCAGAGAGCGACAAGGAGCGGCACGTGCAGGGATGGTTTTGAAGCGCTGCGGTGGCTTACTCTTCTGTTCATCAGGTGCCACAGGCAAGGTGGGTTGTCACATCAGTCGTTATATTTGCATGAAAGCAGTTCACTTGAATGCCACAGTGCATCTGAGTAGGGTGTTCTAGCAGAACAAGCTTGTCTGGCACAGCGGTGCCTGATGGCAGTGTGTTTCCTCAGGTGAAGAGGTGCCTGAAGCCCCATCCTATCTACCCTTGATTCAAAGATCGAAGCCGAAATTCCTTTAAGTGGTATATTCTTTATTGCAGCGCTGGATGCACGGGGGATCTCTCCACCTATCGTGCATACCCAAAGCAGAAAGCAGTCTTGAATTTATACAGTCAATCTATCAATATTCTACAAGCACCTATACATATGCATTACCTCTCCCCGCCTTCCCTCGCTTCTCATGCTAATTAGCCTTTTGGCACCTTGCGCCTGCGCAGAGCCTTCCAAGAATTGTGGGCAGGGGTCTTTGGGACGTGGGCAGGGGTCTTTGGGAGGAAGACCCCGAGTCTTCCTCACAGTGTACTTTTCACCTTTGGTCAGGAATCTGCTGAATTGGCATGTTTCTTAATTGCAAGAGCTGGTTGTTGCTAATTCTCCCGTTTGTTGTATCTTTATAATGAATTCCAATGTCCAGTTTCGAGATTTATAGTCCTTACATTCGTTTCTCTGTCCGCCTGCCGCTTCCTTATCATGAGTTCCAGTGTCTTGTTTCGAGATATACAGTCCTTGTCTGGGGATTGTCCTTGCCTCCCCAATACCTCCTTAATCAATCCCCCCTTTTCTTTTCCCTTGCAAATTCTTTTGCATCAGATACTTTCATTATTTACAGTAACACAACAAAGCAGGCATCTAAACAACATGCACACAAATATTCCTAACACTACTAATACGATTAGAGCAATGAATACTTGTTTCAACCACTGGAAATTGGGCAACCAGGAGGTTCACTTATTCCATAGTTCACTAAAACTCCATGAAAGATCATCTTTACTGATCTCATGGAGGATCCTTGTCTGCTTCCATATTTCTTCCAGGTCGGTAGAGATCCTTCCACTCTGATCTACATACATACAACAACTTGTGTTTATTACTGTACAGACTCCCCCTTGAGTGGCCAGTAACAAGTCTAGGGCCATCCGATTTTGTAATACGACCTGTGATAAACTAGATATCTCTTCTTGTTGAGCCTTTATAGCATCCAGAATTTTGTTTTCTAACTTCTCTATAATTGCAGAAATATTAACTATTGCCTTTTCCAATTCACTCACTCCTAACCACGGGATAAACCACCGCACAAAACTATGAAAAGGGGTGTGTCTCTCTACCAATGGATTGTTAATTTTTCATCTGATTCTCCGGATATGATTTCTCAAGTAACCTCGAGGCACTACATCATGTACTGTCATATTGGGGACTACCGCTCCAAGAGTGCAAGTTCCCTTCCAATTCTCAGGCAAGACCTTACGGGCTGTATCATTGCATAGCCAATAGCACCCTTTTCCTTCTGGAACCGTCCAGCTGGTTGAATTTGCCCAGCCGCTAGTCGTACTAATATCAATTGTTCAATTACAAGATGTCTGATTTCCCACAGAAGTAGTATCCGTATTTATACAATGCTCTTTTCCTATACCCTTAGGCGGGTTACACCTTTGTACACATACATAATAGGATTCTAACGGCACGAAGCTACTCACTTCTAGTTCCAAAACTGCTTAATATTTTCGACCCCAAGACGTGTTTTCCCACAAATTAGTCCAAGATAAGTTTGCAGGCAAGGGAATCCCAATTAACGATACACCCTTATTCCCATGCTGTGGCAGATGGGTGCATACCCAACAGTTCGTCTTCTGAGTTACTTGAGAAATTGTTTGTATTAAGGTCAGGTGTAAGTTCTCATCCCAAGTTGCCCACCCCAAATCCGAGAACCGCACCCCTGCAATCATTAGGATCTGGAAAACCGTAATTTTGTTGGTCCAATTGGAGTGGTGGTCCATATCCTCGCCGGGGCCTTCTTCACCCTTGAATTGTGGATCCAAGCTGCTTGCTTCTTAATCTTCATGGCGGTGTGTGTTGTCAGTAATACTTGGTATGGTCCCATCCACTTTCCTTCCATTTTTCCTGCACGGGTTGTCCTGAAAAAGTCTTTATATATATATAATCCCCGAGCTTAAAGGGGTGGATTGGTTGATCCAACCCTCTAGCCCTGGTCCCTAAAACAAATGTATGTACTTTATTTAATTGTTTCTGAAGTTCAGTTATATAAGCATATAAATATTCTGATCCTAACTGCGTTAGGTCCTCTCCACTAAATAGAAATTGCTATGGCCTTGCATATAAGATTTTGAAGGGACTCAAATTTCCTTTTATTCTAGGTTTAACTCTAATTCCAAGTAATGCTAAAGGGAGGGATTGAGGCCATGACAAATTAGCTTCTTATCCAATTTTAGCTATTTATTGTTTAATTAAATGGTTCATTTTTTCTACCTGTCCACTTGCCTGTGGTCTATAAGGAGTATGCAGTTGCCAAGCTATCTTTAGAATCTTACTTATCTGTTCTACCACTTGTGCACAAAAATGTGAAACTCTATCAGAAGACATTGCTACTAGAATCCCAAAGCATGGTATTATTTCATTTAACAAGACTTTAACCGCTTCTCTTGCTTTGTTTGTTCGACAGGGAAAGGCTTCAGCCCTTCCTGAAAATGTGTCAGTCAGAACCAGTAAATAATGATACCCCCCTTTTCTAGGGAGTTCTGAAAAATCAATTTGCCACTGTTGCCCCGAATAATTCCCTTTACCGATTATTCCAAATTTTATTCTATCCTTGGTATTGGGGTTATTGTGTAAGCAAATGCTACATTGTTGAGTTACTTGTTTTATCATATCGTCCCACTAATGTCTGACTCAGGCTCTTATGCAGTGTGCCAGCTCCCCAATGCGTTCTATTGTGTTCTGTAAGAACTATGGGCCATGTCAAACTAGAGGGTATTACTATGTGCTTATCTTTTAAATATACTCATCCATCTGGTTTCATTTTACCTTTCAAATCTTCAATTAATTTTAAGTCTTCTTTTGTATAATTTGGATATAGTTTGGCTTTTACCGTCTGGTATCAAAGACAATGCCTTCACCTCAGTTATTTCAGCTGCCTGCTTAGCCTCTGCCAATCGATTTTCCAATTTCAAAATCGGTGTTCCCCTTTTGGTGTCCCTGACAATGCATGATAGCTACCTTTTCTGGTTGTTTTACAGCCTCTAACAATTCTAAAATTTCTTCAGCATACTTTGTGTTTTCACTGAGCGGTCAGCAATCCATGGTCTTTCCAAATTGCTCCATGAGCATGTACCACGCCGAATGTATATTTAGAATCTGTCCAAATATTTACCCTTTTTCCCGCTGCCAGTTCCAATGCTCTCGTGAGAGCAACTATCTCCGCCTTTTGAGCTGATGTTCCAGGGGGTAAAGGCTTAGACTCGATTACCTGCTGAGTAGTTGTTATAGCATATCCAGCTTTACGTTGTCTTTGCGTAACAAAACTGCTCCCATCCGTGAACCAAGTTTCTTCCGCATCTTCCATGGGCTCCTCCTTAAGGTCTGGTCGGCTGGAATACACAGTCTCTATAGTTTCTAAACAATCGTGAATCACAGGTTGTGCCGGAGCATCACTAAGAAAAGAGGCTAGATTCACAATCTTAATGATCACAATTTCCACGTCGTCCTGTTCTACCAATATTGCTTGATATTTCAAAATCATCAATTCTTGTTTACGTTGTTTAAAGACTTTTTGTGCTTCTCCAGTCCAGACTAACTTTGACTGGTTAATCTTTATCAATTCACATAGAGGCTTTACCAATAGTCCATCATTATAAATCCAAAGGCGACACCAACCTGTCATTCCTAAAAAGGTTTGTAGCTCCTTTACCATTTGAGGTTCTGGAGTCCGGCAAATGACTTCCTTATGTTCAGTTCCTAGTTCTCGTTGTCCTTCCGAAATGTCAAATCCCAGATAGGTCACACTTTGTTGAGCCAGCTGGACTTTCTGTCAAGAGACTTGATATCCATTTAAACCCAGAAAATTAAGACGACTTATAGTCCATTGAATACAACTGCCTTTAGTCTCGGTAGCTATTAAGAGATCATCTACATATTGTAACAAAGCACCTTCAGTGTCCGGAGGTATCCATGTTTCGAGTTCCCTTGCTAATTGGTTTCCAAAAATAGTGGGGCTATTCTTGAATCCTTGAGGTAGTAATGTCCACGTAAGCTGCGTCTTTCTGCCTGAATCGGGATTTTCCCATTCAAAGGCGAATAGGTTTTGGCTTTCTGTGGCTAAGCCTAGGCAGAAGAAGGCATCTTTTAAATCCAGTACGGTAAACCAGACTTGACTATTCTTTAATTTAGTCAGCAAAGTATAAGGGTTTGCCACTACTGGATGTATATCCTCAGTGATTTTATTTATGGCCCTCAAATCCTGAACTAGCCTATAGCTTTTTCAGCTGCCTTTTTAATTGGCAATATGGGTGCATTGTATTCTGATTCGCATTCAAGCAATAATCCATACTGTAAAAATTTATCAATTATCTCTTTAATTCCTTTCCTATCTTCTATCCTCAAAGGATATTACTTAACCTTAACGGGTTTCTCTCCTGGCTTTAATTTAATAAGTATTAAGGTCACATTTTTAGCTCTTCCAGGGACTTCGGTAGCCCAAACTCCTGGACATACTTGATCTGTGATCTCTAAAGGTATTTCACTTTTAGGGTCAGTTTGTATTAGTGCCAAGCTCAACACATTTATTAGTTGTTCTTCTCCTCTTCTTAATTCCATTTTCCCTTTTTCAAAGACAATTTCTGCTCCTACTTGCTCTAATAAATCTCTACCTAAGAGTGCCCATGAGGAGCTAGGCATAGATAAAAATCTGTGTATGCCCCATTGTTTCCCTAACTTGTACTTCAAAGGTTCACAAAAATAAGCCTTTTTGGTTACACCTTGTCCTGGTTTCAGTTAGAACAGAGTTAATTTTCTTCCTAGTAGCTGGTAGAATGCTATGTTTTGGCTTAGGATGAGAAGAGTGCTGGTAACACCCCGATGTTTTAATTGTTGCAGAGCAATGCTTATACCAAGCCAAGGACATCTCAGCTTCATGCTCTGTCCTGCCAACAGGCAGGCTGGGGGTGCAGTAAGAGCTGGGAGGGGACAGACCCAGGACAGGTGACCCAAACTAGCCAAAGGGGTATTCCATAGCATCTGACGTCAGGCTAAACAATACATAGGGGTGGCTAGCCAGGGGGAGGGGGCCGGACTGCTCGGGGTTAGGCTGGGCATCGGTCAGCGGGTGGTGAGCAATTGCATTGTGCATCACTTGTTTGTACACATTATTAGTAGTGGTACTATTATCATCATTGTATTATTATTATTATTATTATTATTATTATTATTATTATTATTATTATTATTATTTTGTCTTATTAAACTGTCTTTATCTCAACTCACGGGCTTCACTTTCCATTTCTCTCCCCCTGTCCCAGAGAGGGAGGGGGAGGGGGAGCGAACAGCTGCGTGGTGTTTAGCTGCCGGCCATCTGGGTCGCCAAATTGATTCAAAGATCGAAGCCGAAATTCCTTTAAGTGGTATATTCTTTATTGCAGCGCTGGATGCACGGGGGATCTCTCCACCTATCGTGCACACCCAAAGCAGAAAGCAGTCTTCAATTTATACAATCAATCTATCAATATTCTACAAGCACCTATACATATGCATTACCTGTCCCTGCCTTCCCTCGCTTCTCATGCTAATTAGCCTTTTGGCACCTTGCGCCTGCGCAGAGCCTTCCAAGAATTGTGGGCAGGGGTCTTTGGGACGTGGGCAGGGGTCTTTGGGAGGAAGACCCCGAGTCTTCCTCACAGTGTACTTTTCACCTTTGGTCAGGAATCTGCTGAATTGGCATGTTTCTTAATTGCAAGAGCTGGTTGTTGCTAATTCTCCCGTTTGTTGTATCTTTATAATGAATTCCAATGTCCAGTTTCGAGAGTTATAGTCCTTACATTCGTTTCTCTGTCCGCCTGCCGCTTCCTTATCATGAGTTCCAGTGTCTTGTTTCGAGATATACAGTCCTTGTCTGGGGATTGTCCTTGCCTCCCCAATACCTCCTTAATCAATCCCCCCTTTTCTTTTCCCATGCAAATTCTTTTGCATCAGATACTTTCATTATTTACAGTAACACAACAAAGCAGGCATCTAAACAACATGCACACAAATATTCCTAACACTACTAATACGATTAGAGCAATGAATACTTGTTTCAACCACTGGAAATTGGGCAACCAGGAGGTTCACTTGTTCCATAGTTCACTAAAACTCCATGAAAGATCATCTTTACTGATCTCATGGAGGATCCTTGTCTGCTTCCATATTTCTTCCAGGTCGGTAGAGATCCTTCCACTCTGATCTACATACATACAACAACTTGTGTTTATTACTGTACAGACTCCCCCTTGAGTGGCCAGTAACAAGTCTAGGGCCATCCGATTTTGTAATACTACCTGTGATAAACTAGATATCTCTTCTTGTTGAGCCTTTATAGCATCCAGAATTTTGTTTTCTAACTTCTCTATAATTGCAGAAATATTAACTATTGCCTTTTCCAATTCACTCACTCCTAAGCATGGGATAAACCATCACACAAAACTATGAAAACTATGAAAATTAACAATGGATTGTTAATTTTTCATCTGATTCTCCGGATATGATTTCTCAAGTAACCTCGAGGCACTACATCATGTACTGTCATATTGGGGACTACCGCTCCAAGAGTGCAAGTTCCCTTCCAATTCTCAGGCAAGACCTTACGGGCTGTATCATTGCATAGCCAATAGCACCCTTTTCCTTCTGGAACCGTCCAGCTGGTTGAATTTGCCCAGCCGCTAGTCGTACTAATATCAATTGTTCAATTACAAGATGTCTGATTTCCCACAGAAGTAGTATCCGTATTTATACAATGCTCTTTTCCTATACCCTTAGGCGGGTTACACCTTTGTACACATACATAATAGGATTCTAACGGCACGAAGCTACTCACTTCTAGTTCCAAAACTGCTTAATATTTTCGACCCCAAGACGTGTTTTCCCACAAATTAGTCCAAGATAAGTTTGCAGGCAAGGGAATCCCAATTAACGATACACCCTTATTCCCATGCTGTGGCACATGGGTGCATACCCAACAGTTCGTCTTCTGAGTTACTTGAGAAATTGTTTGTATTAAGGTCAGGTGTAAGTTCTCATCCCAAGTTGCCCACCCCAAATCCGAGAACCGCACCCCTGCAATCATTAGGATCTGGAAAACCGTAATTTTGTTGGTCCAATTGGAGTGGTGGTCCATATCCTCGCCGGGGCCTTCTTCACCCTTGAATTGTGGATCCAAGCTGCTTGCTTCTTAATCTTCATGGCGGTGTGTGTTGTCAGTAATACTTGGTATGGTCCCATCCACTTTCCTTCCATTTTTCCTGCACGGGTTGTCCTGAAAAAGTCTTTATATATATATAATCCCCGAGCTTAAAGGGGTGGATTGGTTGATCCAACCCTCTAGCCCTGGTCCCTAAAACAAATGTATGTACTTTATTTAATTGTTTCTGAAGTTCAGTTATATAAGCATATAAATATTCTGATCCTAACTGCGTTAGGTCCTCTCCACTAAATAGAAATTGCTATGGCCTTGCATATAAGATTTTGAAGGGACTCAAATTTCCTTTTATTCTAGGTTTAACTCTAATTCCAAGTAATGCTAAATTAGCTTCTTATCCAATTTTAGCTATTTATTGTTTAATTAAATGGTTCATTTTTTCTACCTGTCCACTTGCCTGTGGTCTATAAGGAGTATGCAGTTGCCAATCTATCTTTAGAATCTTACTTATCTGTTCTACCACTTGTGCACAAAAATGTGAAACTCTACCAGAAGACATTGCTACTAGAATCCCAAAGCATGGTATTATTTCATTTAACAAGACTTTAACCACTTCTCTTGCTTTGTTTGTTCGACAGGGAAAGGCTTCAGGCCTTCCTGAAAACGTGTCAGTCAGAACCAGTAAATAATGATACCCCCCTTTTCTAGGGAGTTCTGAAAAATCAATTTGCCACTGTTGCCCCGAATAATTTCCTTTACCGCTTATTCCAAATTTTATTCTATCCTTGGTATTGGGGTTATTGTGTAAGCAAATGCTACATTGTTGAGTTACTTGTTTTATCATATCGTCCCACTAATGTCTGACTCAGGCTCTTATGCAGTGTGCCAGCTCCCCAATGCGTTTTATTGTGTTCTGTAAGAACTATGGGCCATGTCAAACTAGAGGGTATTACTATGTGCTTATCTTTTAAATATACTCATCCATCTGGTTTCATTTTACCTTTCAAATCTTCAATTAATTTTAAGTCTTCTTTTGTATAATTTGGATATAGTTTGGATTTTACCGTCTGGTATCAAAGACAATGCCTTCACCTCAGTTATTTCAGCTGCCTGCTTAGCCTCTGCCAATCGATTTTCCAATTTCAAAATCGGTGTTCCCCTTTTGGTGTCCCTGACAATGCATGATAGCTACCTTTTCTGGTTGTTTTACAGCCTCTAACAATTCTAAAATTTCTTCAGCATACTTTGTGTTTTCACTGAGCGGTCAGCAATCCATGGTCTTTCCAAATTGCTCCATGAGCATGTACCACGCCGAATGTATATTTAGAATCTGTCCAAATATTTACCCTTTTTCCCGCTGCCAGTTCCAATGCTCTCGTGAGAGCAACTATCTCCGCCTTTTGAGCTGATGTTCCAGGGGGTAAAGGCTTAGACTCGATTACCTGCTGAGTAGTTGTTATAGCATATCCAGCTTTACGTTGTCTTTGCGTAACAAAACTGCTCCCATCCGTGAACCAAGTTTCTTCCGCATCTTCCATGGGCTCCTCCTTAAGGTCTGGTCGGCTGGAATACACAGTCTCTATAGTTTCTAAACAATCGTGAATCACAGGTTGTGCCGGAGCACCACTAAGAAAAGAGGCTAGATTCACAATCTTAATGATCACAATTTCCACGTCGTCCTGTTCTACCAATATTGCTTGATATTTCAAAATCATCAATTCTTGTTTAAGTTGTTTAAAGACTTTTTGTGCTTCTCCAGTCCAGACTAACTTTGACTGGTTAATCTTTATCAATTCACATAGAGGCTTTACCAATAGTCCATCATTATAAATCCAAAGGCGACACCAACCTGTCATTCCTAAAAAGGTTTGTAGCTCCTTTACCATTTGAGGTTCTGGAGTCCGGCAAATGACTTCCTTATGTTCAGTTCCTAGTTCTCGTTGTCCTTCTGAAATGTCAAATCCCAGATAGGTCACACTTTGTTGAGCCAGCTGGACTTTCTGTCAAGAGACTTGATATCCATTTAAACCCAGAAAATTAAGACGACTTATAGTCCATTGAATACAACTGCCTTTAGTCTCGGTAGCTATTAAGAGATCATCTACATACTACATATTGTAACAAAGCACCTTCAGTGTCCGGAGGTATCCATGTTTCGAGTTCCCTTGCTAATTGGTTTCCAAAAATAGTGGGGCTATTCTTGAATCCTTGAGGTAGTAATGTCCACGTAAGCTGCGTCTTTCTGCCTGAATCGGGATTTTCCCATTCAAAGGCGAATAGGTTTTGGCTTTCCGTGGCTAAGCCTAGGCAGAAGAAGGCATCTTTTAAATCCAGTACGGTAAAGCAGACTTGACTATTCTTTAATTTAGTCAGCAAAGTATAAGGGTTTGCCACTACTGGATGTATATCCTCAGTGATTTTATTTATGGCCCTCAAATCCTGAACTAGCCTATAGCTTTTTCATCTGCCTTTTTAATTGGCAATATGGGTGCATTGTATTCTGATTCGCATTCAAGCAATAATCCATACTGTAAAAATTTATCAATTATCTCTTTAATTCCTTTCCTATCTTCTATCCTCAAAGGATATTACTTAACCTTAACGGGTGTCTCTCCTGGCTTTAATTTAATAATTATTAAGGTCACAGTTTTAGCTCTTCCAGGGACTTCGCTAGCCCAAACTCCTGGACATACTTGATCTGTGATCTCTAAAGGTATTTCACTTTTAGGGTCAGTTTGTATTAGTGCCAAGCTTAACACATTTATTAGTTGTTCTTCTCCTCTTCTTAATTCCATTTTCCCTTTTTCAAAGACAATTTCTGCTCCTACTTGCTCTAATAAATCTCTACCTAAGAGTGCCCATGAGGAGCTAGGCATAGATAAAAATCTGTGTATGCCCCATTGTTTCCCTAACTTGTACTTCAAAGGTTCACAAAAATAAGCCTTTTCGGTTACACCTTGTCCTGGTTTCAGTTAGAACAGAGTTAATTTTCTTCCTAGTAGCTGGTAGAATGCTATGTTTTGGCTTAGGATGAGAAGAGTGCTGATAACACCCCGATGTTTTAATTGTTGCAGAGCAATGCTTATACCAAGCCAAGGACATCTCAGCTTCTTGCTCTGTCCTGCCAACAGGCAGGCTGGCGGTGCAGTAAGAGCTGGGAGGGGACACACCCAGGACAGGTGACCCAAACTAGCCAAAGGGGTATTCCATAGCACCTGACGTCAGGCTAAACAATACATAGGGGTGGCTAGCCAGGGGGAGGGGGCCGGACTGCTCGGGGTTAGGCTGGGCATCGGTCAGCGGGTGGTGAGCAATTGCATTGTGCATCACTTGTTTGTACACATTATTAGTAGTGGTACAATTATCATCATTGTATTATTATTATTATTATTATTATTATTATTATTATTATTATTATTATTATTATTATTATTATTATTATTTTGTCTTATTAAACTGTCTTTATCTCAACTCACGGGCTTCACTTTCCATTTCTCTCCCCCGTCCCAGAGAGGGAGGGGGAGGGGGAGCGAACAGCTGCGTGGTGTTTAGCTGCCGGCCATCTGGGTCGCCAAATTGATTCAAAGATCGAAGCCGAAATTCCTTTAAGTGGTATATTCTTTATTGCAGCGCTGGATGCACGGGGGATCTCTCCACCTATCGTGCACACCCAAAGCAGAAAGCAGTCTTCAATTTATACAATCAATCTATCAATATTCTACAAGCACCTATACATATGCATTACCTGTCCCTGCCTTCCCTCGCTTCTCATGCTAATTAGCCTTTTGGCACCTTGCGCCTGCGCAGAGCCTTCCAAGAATTGTGGGCAGGGGTCTTTGGGACGTGGGCAGGGGTCTTTGGGAGGAAGACCCCGAGTCTTCCTCACAGTGTACTTTTCACCTTTGGTCAGGAATCTGCTGAATTGGCATGTTTCTTAATTGCAAGAGCTGGTTGTTGCTAATTCTCCCGTTTGTTGTATCTTTATAATGAATTCCAATGTCCAGTTTCGAGAGTTATAGTCCTTACATTCGTTTCTCTGTCCGCCTGCCGCTTCCTTATCATGAGTTCCAGTGTCTTGTTTCGAGATATACAGTCCTTGTCTGGGGATTGTCCTTGCCTCCCCAATACCTCCTTAATCAATCCCCCCTTTTCTTTTCCCATGCAAATTCTTTTGCATCAGATACTTTCATTATTTACAGTAACACAACAAAGCAGGCATCTAAACAACATGCACACAAATATTCCTAACACTACTAATACGATTAGAGCAATGAATACTTGTTTCAACCACTGGAAATTGGGCAACCAGGAGGTTCACTTGTTCCATAGTTCACTAAAACTCCATGAAAGATCATCTTTACTGATCTCATGGAGGATCCTTGTCTGCTTCCATATTTCTTCCAGGTCGGTAGAGATCCTTCCACTCTGATCTACATACATACAACAACTTGTGTTTATTACTGTACAGACTCCCCCTTGAGTGGCCAGTAACAAGTCTAGGGCCATCCGATTTTGTAATACTACCTGTGATAAACTAGATATCTCTTCTTGTTGAGCCTTTATAGCATCCAGAATTTTGTTTTCTAACTTCTCTATAATTGCAGAAATATTAACTATTGCCTTTTCCAATTCACTCACTCCTAAGCATGGGATAAACCATCACACAAAACTATGAAAACTATGAAAATTAACAATGGATTGTTAATTTTTCATCTGATTCTCCGGATATGATTTCTCAAGTAACCTCGAGGCACTACATCATGTACTGTCATATTGGGGACTACCGCTCCAAGAGTGCAAGTTCCCTTCCAATTCTCAGGCAAGACCTTACG
Organism: Netta rufina; assembly: GCF_964035555.1. Taxonomy (NCBI): domain Eukaryota; kingdom Metazoa; phylum Chordata; class Aves; order Anseriformes; family Anatidae; genus Netta; species Netta rufina. The sequence continues at coordinate 564,218 of NC_140144.1, forward strand.
GGCTGTATCATTGCATAGCCAATAGCACCCTTTTCCTTCTGGAACCGTCCAGCTGGTTGAATTTGCCCAGCCGCTAGTCGTACTAATATCAATTGTTCAATTACAAGATGTCTGATTTCCCACAGAAGTAGTATCCGTATTTATACAATGCTCTTTTCCTATACCCTTAGGCGGGTTACACCTTTGTACACATACATAATAGGATTCTAACGGCACGAAGCTACTCACTTCTAGTTCCAAAACTGCTTAATATTTTCGACCCCAAGACGTGTTTTCCCACAAATTAGTCCAAGATAAGTTTGCAGGCAAGGGAATCCCAATTAACGATACACCCTTATTCCCATGCTGTGGCAGATGGGTGCATACCCAACAGTTCGTCTTCTGAGTTACTTGAGAAATTGTTTGTATTAAGGTCAGGTGTAACTTCTCATCCCAAGTTGCCCACCCCAAATCCGAGAACCGCACCCCTGCAATCATTAGGATCTGGAAAACCGTAATTTTGTTGGTCCAATTGGAGTGGTGGTCCATATCCTCGCCGGGGCCTTCTTCACCCTTGAATTGTGGATCCAAGCTGCTTGCTTCTTAATCTTCATGGCGGTGTGTGTTGTCAGTAATACTTGGTATGGTCCCATCCACTTTCCTTCCATTTTTCCTGCACGGGTTGTCCTGAAAAAGTCTTTATATATATATAATCCCCGAGCTTAAAGGGGTGGATTGGTTGATCCAACCCTCTAGCCCTGGTCCCTAAAACAAATGTATGTACTTTATTTAATTGTTTCTGAAGTTCAGTTATATAAGCATATAAATATTCTGATCCTAACTGCGTTAGGTCCTCTCCACTAAATAGAAATTGCTATGGCCTTGCATATAAGATTTTGAAGGGACTCAAATTTCCTTTTATTCTAGGTTTAACTCTAATTCCAAGTAATGCTAAATTAGCTTCTTATCCAATTTTAGCTATTTATTGTTTAATTAAATGGTTCATTTTTTCTACCTGTCCACTTGCCTGTGGTCTATAAGGAGTATGCAGTTGCCAATCTATCTTTAGAATCTTACTTATCTGTTCTACCACTTGTGCACAAAAATGTGAAACTCTACCAGAAGACATTGCTACTAGAATCCCAAAGCATGGTATTATTTCATTTAACAAGACTTTAACCACTTCTCTTGCTTTGTTTGTTCGACAGGGAAAGGCTTCAGCCCTTCCTGAAAATGTGTCAGTCAGAACCAGTAAATAATGATACCCCCCTTTTCTAGGGAGTTCTGAAAAATCAATTTGCCACTGTTGCCCCGAATAATTTCCTTTACCGATTATTCCAAATTTTATTCTATCCTTGGTATTGGGGTTATTGTGTAAGCAAATGCTACATTGTTGAGTTACTTGTTTTATCATATCGTCCCACTAATGTCTGACTCAGGCTCTTATGCAGTGTGCCAGCTCCCCAATGCGTTTTATTGTGTTCTGTAAGAACTATGGGCCATGTCAAACTAGAGGGTATTACTATGTGCTTATCTTTTAAATATACTCATCCATCTGGTTTCATTTTACCTTTCAAATCTTCAATTAATTTTAAGTCTTCTTTTGTATAATTTGGATATAGTTTGGATTTTACCGTCTGGTATCAAAGACAATGCCTTCACCTCAGTTATTTCAGCTGCCTGCTTAGCCTCTGCCAATCGATTTTCCAATTTCAAAATCGGTGTTCCCCTTTTGGTGTCCCTGACAATGCATGATAGCTACCTTTTCTGGTTGTTTTACAGCCTCTAACAATTCTAAAATTTCTTCAGCATACTTTGTGTTTTCACTGAGCGGTCAGCAATCCATGGTCTTTCCAAATTGCTCCATGAGCATGTACCACGCCGAATGTATATTTAGAATCTGTCCAAATATTTACCCTTTTTCCCGCTGCCAGTTCCAATGCTCTCGTGAGAGCAACTATCTCCGCCTTTTGAGCTGATGTTCCAGGGGGTAAAGGCTTAGACTCGATTACCTGCTGAGTAGTTGTTATAGCATATCCAGCTTTACGTTGTCTTTGCGTAACAAAACTGCTCCCATCCGTGAACCAAGTTTCTTCCGCATCTTCCATGGGCTCCTCCTTAAGGTCTGGTCGGCTGGAATACACAGTCTCTATAGTTTCTAAACAATCGTGAATCACAGGTTGTGCCGGAGCACCACTAAGAAAAGAGGCTAGATTCACAATCTTAATGATCACAATTTCCACGTCGTCCTGTTCTACCAATATTGCTTGATATTTCAAAATCATCAATTCTTGTTTAAGTTGTTTAAAGACTTTTTGTGCTTCTCCAGTCCAGACTAACTTTGACTGGTTAATCTTTATCAATTCACATAGAGGCTTTACCAATAGTCCATCATTATAAATCCAAAGGCGACACCAACCTGTCATTCCTAAAAAGGTTTGTAGCTCCTTTACCATTTGAGGTTCTGGAGTCCGGCAAATGACTTCCTTATGTTCAGTTCCTAGTTCTCGTTGTCCTTCCGAAATGTCAAATCCCAGATAGGTCACACTTTGTTGAGCCAGCTGGACTTTCTGTCAAGAGACTTGAGATCCATTTAAACCCAGAAAATTAAGACGACTTATAGTCCATTGAATACAACTGCCTTTAGTCTCGGTAGCTATTAAGAGATCATCTACATATTGTAACAAAGCACCTTCAGTGTCCGGAGGTATCCATGTTTCGAGTTCCCTTGCTAATTGGTTTCCAAAAATAGTGGGGCTATTCTTGAATCCTTGAGGTAGTAATGTCCACGTAAGCTGCGTCTTTCTGCCTGAATCGGGATTTTCCCATTCAAAGGCAAATAGGTTTTGGCTTTCTGTGGCTAAGCCTAGGCAGAAGAAGGCATCTTTTAAATCCAGTACGGTAAACCAGACTTGACTATTCTTTAATTTAGTCAGCAAAGTATAAGGGTTTGCCACTACTGGATGTATATCCTCAGTGATTTTATTTATGGCCCTCAAATCCTGAACTAGCCTATAGCTTTTTCATCTGCCTTTTTAATTGGCAATATGGGTGCACTGTATTCTGATTCGCATTCAAGCAATAATCCATACTGTAAAAATTTATCAATTATCTCTTTAATTCCTTTCCTATCTTCTATCCTCAAAGGATATTACTTAACCTTAACGGGTGTCTCTCCTGGCTTTAATTTAATAATTATTAAGGTCACATTTTTAGCTCTTCCAGGGACTTCGGTAGCCCAAACTCCTGGACATACTTGATCTGTGATCTCTAAAGGTATTTCACTTTTAGGGTCAGTTTGTATTAGTGCCAAGCTTAACACATTTATTAGTTGTTCTTCTCCTGTTCTTAATTCCATTTTCCCTTTTTCAAAGACAATTTCTGCTCCTACTTGCTCTAATAAATCTCTACCTAAGAGTGCCCATGAGGAGCTAGGCATAGATAAAAATCTGTGTATGCCCCATTGTTTCCCTAACTTGTACTTCAAAGGTTCACAAAAATAAGCCTTTTCGGTTACACCTTGTCCTGGTTTCAGTTAGAACAGAGTTAATTTTCTTCCTAGTAGCTGGTAGAATGCTATGTTTTGGCTTAGGATGAGAAGAGTGCTGATAACACCCCGATGTTTTAATTGTTGCAGAGCAGTGCTTATACCAAGCCAAGGACATCTCAGCTTCTTGCTCTGTCCTGCCAACAGGCAGGCTGGCGGTGCAGTAAGAGCTGGGAGGGGACACACCCAGGACAGGTGACCCAAACTAGCCAAAGGGGTATTCCATAGCATCTGACGTCAGGCTAAACAATACATAGGGGTGGCTAGCCAGGGGGAGGGGGCCGGACTGCTCGGGGTTAGGCTGGGCATCGGTCAGCGGGTGGTGAGCAATTGCATTGTGCATCACTTGTTTGTACACATTATTAGTAGTGGTACTATTATCATCATTGTATTACTATTATTATTATTATTATTATTATTATTATTATTATTATTATTATTTTGTCTTATTGAACTGTCTTTATCTCAACTCATGGGCTTCACTTTCCATTTCTCTCCCCCGCCCCAGAGAGGGAGGGGAAGGGCGAGCGAACAGCTGCGTGGTGTTTAGCTGCCGGCCGGGTTAAACCACGACACACCTTTTACCCTAACATAATAATTCTGTGAAGGCATTAATGCTTGATTTAGAACTGAATACGTTGCCCCATAGCAATAAGAAATTTCACTTCCATTCCTCCCCTAGCTTCATTATAACCAGTGGAGGATCCGCTAGGGTAGATTCCCCAGGTCCCCGTTATTCCTGTTGAAATCAGGGGTTGATTACCCTAGGAAAAGGCTAGTCAATTTGTCCTCCAAAGCCAGGTCCAAACCGTTTTGTTTTATTTATTTATTTATTTTCATTACATTTCAGAGTTGGTCCAAAAATTCCGTAGGGCTTTCTTTTAGACCTTGTTGGAAGCATATTCTCAATTCCCAATTCATCCAGGTTTTAGTATTTACTTAACCGTTCATAATTTTCAGGATGATTCGGGTCTTAGTGGGGGTCGGTCAGGGGAATGCAATTGTCCACAGTTCCCTGAACGGTCCCATCAGCAATCTGAGCTCGCACATGAACTCAGGTTGTTTTAAGAGTTGACCTCTTTTCTGTTTCTGTGACAACTCTCTCAGACCGGACCGATCATGGTCCCTTTGCCCTAAAGGGCTAACACCCATGATTTTAAGATCTCTGCCTCGGGCAGAGGCAGAACTATTAACATTCCTACATCCTCTTTCCCTGCTCATTCAACTTCAAACACCTTTAACACTTTCAACAACCCTTTTAACACTTCCTTTATCTTTCTCCAGCCTGTACTTCTCTAATGCCAACATCAAAGGTTCAATCAGGGGCCAACTTAATTCCGTACCTTCTCCCACCAAGATGCTGAAACATCAGTATACAACATTTCATCCTGTTCTGCTTCTCAAAAAACAACATTAACTGTAGCAAAATATTAGAGTTTAAAGTTCCATTTAGGGGCCACTTTTCTCCACATTCCAGCTTATAAAGCGGCCACCACTGATTACGATATTTTATCAATGTTTTCCTGTTCACACTTCCACCGGCAGATCCTCCAATATCCTTCCAGTGACTTAAAACACAGCCTAACACACTTTTCTTTAAAATTTCACTGCTTGTTTGCCCCCCCCATTTTCCAGTTTACACTTTCAGAATACACGTTACTTACAAAAGCGTATCACAAAACGTATCACTCACAAAAATAAGGGCACGCAATATCTTTCAGTAGCGATGTCACAAAACTACTATTACCAGCAATATTGCCAAAATCACAGTAACAATAGTCAGAGTCAAATTCCACATGCGATAAGTCAGAAAACCGAACTGTGTAACACCGTAACGATATCTTTCTTATAACAATGCCACGAACCTACTATTACCACCAGGAAAATAGCCAAAATCGCAGTAACAATAACCAGAGTTAAATACCATACTCCATGAGTCAGAAAACCGAAATAGACAACACAATTCCAGATGGACCTTAAAGCGAGCTCCTTCCTTAAGGTCCCCAAACATGTACTTATGGTGCTAACCACAAAGTATATACCAAACACTGCCTCGCAGAAGATCACCTTCTGACTTACAGACAGTTCCAGATGACCGGTCTACCAGAAAACCAAACCAGAATAAAGAATATACTCACTTACAATGATGGGGTCCTTGTCTGCCTCCGCAGTGATCCGGTGAGTCGAGGAGTCCCTCCGGGAAATCCCGGGGGTACCCTAGGGAGTCCTGTTCCCTGCGGGTCCTGCGGTCCGGCAGAGAGGTTGTCCCATCTGGGTCACCAAATTGATTCAAAGATCGAAGCCGAAATTCCTTTCAGTGGTATATTCTTTATTGCAGCGCTGGATGCACGGGGGATCTCTCCACCTATCGTGCATACCCAAAGCAGAAAGCAGTCTTGAATTTATACAATCAATCTATCAATATTCTACAAGCACCTAGACATATGCATTACCTATCCCCGCCTTCCCTCGCTTCTCATGCTAATTAGCCTTTTGGCACCTTGCGCCTGCGTAGAGCCTTCCAAGAATTGTGGGCAGGGGTCTTTGGGACGTGGGCAGGGGTCTCTGGGAGGAAGACCCCGAGTCTTCCTCACAGTGTACTTTTCACCTTTGGTCAGGAATCTGCTGAATTGGCATGTTTCTTAATTGCAAGAGCTGGTTGTTGCTAATTCTCCCGTTTGTTGTATCTTTATAATGAATTCCAATGTCCAGTTTCGAGATTTATAGTCCTTACATTCGTTTCTGTCTGCCTGCCGCTTCCTTATCATGAGTTCCAGTGTCTTGTTTCGAGATATACAGTCCTTGTCTGGGGATTGTCCTTGCCTCCCCAATACCTCCTTAATCAGCCTGTACACAATTATCTGAGAATGAAAGCTGCTTTCCAGTAATTCAGAAAGCCAAGTTACGTCTCAGCCTTGAGCATCTCGGGCTTTTGGGCCTGTCTGTAACATTTGGCACCAGCACTAATACTTTTTTTGGCATATGTTTAGCGTTTGGGGCCTGTGTCTGGGATTTGGGCCCTGTCTCGAGCCACTGGGGCTTTGTCCTGGGTTTTGGAGCCTGCCTCTAGAGTTCAGGGCCTGTGATTAGGCTTTTGGGGTCTGTGTCTGGGGGCCGGTATCTGGGGGCAAGGGGGGAGCTGCTTGTAGACCCTTGGGGCCAGCATTGAGGGGGTTGGGAGCTGACTCTACACCTTTGGGGCCTGCTTCTGGGGGCGGGGGGGGGTTGAGACCAGCATCTGGGGGAGGGGTGGGAGCTCTTTGTATTCCTTTGGAGCCTGTGTCGGGGGCGGGGGGGGGGGGGGGGAAGGGGAGGGTTGGTTGGGAGCTGCTTGTACACTGTTGGAGCCTGGGTTGAGGGAGGAGGTTTGGAGCTGCTTCTACACCTTTGGGCCTGGCATCGGGGGTAGGGGGTTGGGTGCTGGTTGTAGGGGCCTGTGTTTGGGGGGGGGGCTTGGGACCTGCGTCTGGGGGAGGGGTGGGAGCTGCTTGTACACCTTTGGGGCCTGCATCTGTGGGGGGTCAGGGCCTGTGTCTAGCGGGCTGGGAACTGCTTGTACAATGTAGGAATCTGTTTCTGCAGGGTGGCTGGGAGCTGTTTGTACAACTTTGGGGCCAGCATCTAGGGGTGGCTGGGAGCTGCCTGTACACTGTAGGGGCCTTTGTTTGTGGGGGGGCTTGGGGGCCTCCCTCAGGGGGGGGGGGGGGAGGGTTGGGAGCTGCTTGTATAGGGTAGGGGGCCTGCCTGGCAGGGGTTGGGAGCTGCTTGTAGAATTTGGGGCCCTGTGTCTGGGGGGGGGTTGGGGCCTGTGTCTCAGGGGTGTTGGGAACTGGTTGTACACCTTTGGGTCCTGTCTCTGGGGGGGGAGCTACTTGTACCCTTACCATAAGCCGTACTCTAACACATACTTCTACCAGTACCCTTACCGTAACCCTTACCTTTACCCTTACTCTTACCCTTACCAAAGCATTACCCTTACCCTTAACGTAAGCCTAAACCTTAACCTTATCCTTACACTTACACTTACCGTAACCCTTACCCTTTCTGCTACACTTACCCTTAGCCTAAATCTAAACCTTACACTTACCCTAACCCTAACACTTACCCTTACCATTACCCATATACTTACTCTTACCCTAACCCTAAATCTTACCCAAACACTTACCCTGACCCTTACATTAACCCTAAACCGTACCCTAAAACTTACACTTACTCTTAACCTTAACCTTACGCTTAACCTTAACCTACTACTTACCCTTTCTTATCCATCACCCTACACCTAAAATTAACCCTAACCATTACCCTAACACTTACCCTTACCCTAACCCAAACCCTAATCCTAACTCTAAACTTTACGCTGACTTGTACACTTATCCTTATCCTTACACTTACCCTAACACTTACCCTTACACTTATCCTTATACATATAACTTACCCTTACCCTAAAAATTAACCTTAACCTAACTCTAACCCTAAACCTTACCTTAACCCTTACCCTGACCCTTACATTAACCCTTACCCTTACCCTAAAACTTACACTCTTAACCTTAACCTTACCCTTAACCTTAACCTGAACCTAATACTTACCCTTCCGTTTCCCTCACCCTAACCCTAAAATTAACCCTAACCATTACCCTAACACCTACCCTTACCCTAACCCTTACACTAACCCTTACAATGACCCGTACCCTTACACATACACTTACACTTACTCTTACCCTAAACCTTACCCTTAACATAAGCCATATTCTAACAAATTCTACCCGTACCCTTACCCTTACCGTAATCCTTACCCTTTATGTTACCCTAAACATTACCCTTACCCTAACACTTACCCTTATCGTAAACCTTACCCTTTCTGCTACATTTACCATTAGCCTAAATCTAAACCTTACACTTACCCTTACCTTAACCCAATACTTACCCTTACGTTTCCCTCACCCTAACCCTAAAATTAACCCTAACCATTATTCTAACACTTACCCTTACCCTAACCCTAACCCTTACTCTAACCCTTACCCTGACCCATACCCTTACACTCACCCTTACCCTTACATTACCCTAACTCTTACCCATACCATAACCCATACCTTAACACATATTTGTACCCTTAACCTTACCGTTACCCTTACCCTTACTCTATCCATTACCCTTACGCTTACCCTTAACATAAACCTTACCATTAATCTTACCCTTACGCTAACCCTTACCCTTACCCTATCCCTTACACTTATCCTTATCCATACCCTTAACCTTACCCCAACCCTTACCCTTAAGCTGAACCTAACCCTAAACCTTACCCCAAACCTTTCCCTGAACCTTACATTAACCCTAACCCTTAACCTAAACCTTACACTTACTCTTAACCTTAACTTTACCCTTAACCTTAAGCTAGTACTTAACCTTACATTTTTCTCATCCTAATCCTAATATTAACCCTAACCATTACCCTAACACTTAACCGTTACACTTACCCTTATTCTATCCGTTACCCTTACGCTTACCCTTAACATAAACCTTACCCTTGACCTTACCCTTACCATAAGCCATACATCAACACTTACATGTACACTTACGCTTACACTTATCCTAGTAATTACTCGTACAATTACCCTTAACCTAACCATAAACATTAAGGATAAGCTTAAGGGTCACCCTTAAGGTTAACGTTATCCTAACACTTACACTTAAGTTCAGGGTAAGGGTTAGAGTAAGGGTAAGTGTTAGGGTAATGGTTAGGCTAATTTTAGGTTTAGGGTGAGGGAAACGGAAGGGTAAGTATTAGGTTAAGTTTAAGGATAAGGTTAAGAGTTATGGTAAGGGTTAGGTTTAATGTAAGGGTAAGGGTTTGGGAAATGTTTAGGATAAGGGTAAGAGAAGGGATAATGGTAAGGGTAAGGATGATGTTTAGTGTAAGGGTTAGATTTAGTTAAGGGTAAGGGTTAGTGTAAGTTTAAGAGTAAGGGTAAGTGTAAGGGTATGTGTAAAAGTACGGATAATTGTAAGGGTTTGAGTAAGGGTTAGGGTCAGGGTTAGTGTTAGGGTAATGGTTACGGTTAATTTTAGGGTTAGGGTGAGGGAAACGTAAGAGTAAGTATTAGGTTACAGCTAAGGTTAAGGTTAAGAGTAAGTGTAAGGTTTAGTGTAAGGGTTAGGGTTAATGTAAGGGTCAGGGTAAGGGTTGGGGTAAGGTTTAGGGTAAGGGTTAGGTTAAGGATAAGTGTTAGGGTAAGGGTAAGGTTAATGGTAACCGTAAGTGTAAAGGTAAGGGTTAGGGTAAGGGTAAGAATAAGGGTATGGGTAATGGTAAGGGCGAGGGTTAGGCTAAGGGTAAGTGTAAGGTTTAGATTTAGGTGAAGGGTAAGTGTAGCAGAAAGGGTAAGGTTTACGGTAAGGGTAAGTGTTAGGATAAGGGTAAGGTTTAGGGTTAGGTTAAGGGTAAGGGATAGGTTAAGGGTAAGGGTAACGGTAAGGGTAACGGTAACGGTAAGGGTAAGGGTAATGGTAAGGGTAAGGGTAACGGTAACGGTAAGGGTAAGGGTTACGGTAAGGGTAAGGGTTACGGTAAGGCTACGGGTACGGGTAGAAGTATGTGTTAGAGTATGGGTTATGGTAAGGGTAAGGGTTAGGGTAAGGGTAAGTGTTGGGGTAATGGTTAGGGTTAATTTTAGGGTTAGGGTGAGGGAAAAGTAAGGGTAAGTATTAGGTTAAGGTTAAGGGTAAGGTTAATGTTAAGTTTTAGGGTTAGGGTTAATGTAAGGGTCAGGGTAAGGGTTCAGGTAAGGTTTAGGGTTAGGGTTAGGTTAAGGTTAAGTGTTAGGGTAAGGGTAAGGTTAATGGTAACCGTAAGTGTAAGGGTAAGGGTTAGGGTAAGGGTATGAGTAAGGGTAAGGGTAAGGGGAAGTCTAAGGGTCCGGGTCAGGGTAAAAGTTAGAGTAAGGGTTAGGTAAGGATAAGTGTTCGGGTAATGGTTACGGTTAATTTTAGGGTTATGGTGAGGGAAACGTAAGGGTATGTATTAGTTTAAGGGTAAGGTTAAAGTTAAGATTAAGTGTAAGGTTTAGGTTAAGGGTTAGGATTAGAGTTCGGGTTAGGGTAAGGGTTAGGGTTAATGTAAGGGTCAGGGTAAGGGTTGGGGTAAGGTTTAGGTTAAGGGTAAAAGTAAGTATAATGGTAAGGGTAAGGATGAGGGTTAGGGTAATGGTTAGATTCAGGTAAGGGTGAGGGTTAGGGTAAGGTTTAGAATTAGGCAAAGGGTAAGTGTAGCAGAAAGGGTAAGGTTTAGGATAAGGGTAAGTGTTAGGATAAGGGTAAGGTTTAGGGTTAGCTTAATAGTAAGGTTAAGGGTAATTGTACGAGTAATTGCTAGGGTAAGTGCAAGCGTAAGTGTACATGTAAGAGTTGTTGTATGGCTTATGATAAGGGTGTGAGGAATGTTTTAACAATTCGTGTCCATAAAGAACAATTCTGTTTGAATCCTTTCTGCCTCTGGGCCCTGCACTGGCAATTTAATTCTTGAACCTCAGCTGCAGTGTGTCCCAGTCTCCCCCTCATTCTAGTCAATTTATCACTCCTTAAATTTATGAACCTGTTTGCTTTTGTTATTCCGGACTTCTATTTCTAACACTGCTATAGATGTGTCTGTGAATGGCTGGGGAAGAATGTTTTAATTACTCGTGAAGCTGTTTGTGTTTGATGTCTGGGAGTTTCAGAACAACTGATAACAACTAGTGACTGTTACGGGATACTATGCGGATCTTTGGTACCTGGTTAGGGGGGCCGAGAGATTAAGAGGAAGGAAAAAGAAGCTGAAGGACGGCTGGGAGACAAGTCTTGAAGAGAATGTTCTATAAACTTGGTATGGTGCCAAGTAAGTACAAAGGGGGAGAGGAAGACTACGAGCCTTCAGCATGAAAGACCCCTAGAGACCCCCAGAAGAGACCCCAGAGGAGACTGCGCATGCTCCAGTAGGAGAGACTGCACCCCGGAAGCTAATTTTAATAATCTATTTTTTTTAGAAGTAGTAATGAATATGTATTAGTCTAGGAGCATAAAAATCAGCTGCTTGATGTAACCGGTGTGCGTCCTGGTGGAGCGGAGACTCCCGGTGCACCCAGCGCTGTTTGCTTACCTCTATTCCTTTATATTCTTTCAATAAATCCTATTTTTTTATTTAATCCTAATTTAAATCCTGAGCCATTTATAACAAGGGTTAGGTTAACTTTAAGGTTTATGTTAAGTGTAAGTGTAAGGGTAACGGAGACAGTAAAGGTAAGGGTAAGGGGAATGGTAAGGTTAAGGCTACAAGTACGTGTTAGGGTATGGGTTATGGTAAGGGTAAGGGTTAGGGTAATGGTTAGGGTTAATTTTAGGGTTAGGGTGAGGGAAACATAAGGGTAAGTGTTAGGGTAATAGTTAAGGGTAAGGTTAAGGTTAAGAGTAAGTGTAAGTTTTAGGGTAAGGGTTAGGGTTAATGTAAGGGTCAGGGTAAGGGCTGGGGTAAAGTTTAGGGTTAGGGTTAGGTTAAGGGTAAGGATTAGGGTAAGGGTAAGGGTATGGATAAGGATAAGTGTAAGTGTTAGGGTAAGGGTAATGTTAAAGGTAACAGTAAGTGTAAGGAGAAGTGTTAGGGTAAGGGTAAGAGTAAGGGTATTGGAAACGGTAAGGGTGAGGGTTACAGTAAGGGTAAGTGTAAGGTTTAGATTTAGGCTAAGGGTAAGTGTAGCAGAAAGGGTAAGGTTTACTGTAAGGTTTAAGGTTTCAGCTTAGGTTAAGGGTAAGGGTAAGGGTAATTGTACGAGTAATTGCTAGGGTAAGTGTAAGCGTAAGTGTACATATAAGTGTTGATGTATGGCTTATGGTAAGGGTAAGGTCAAGGGTAAGGTTTATGTTAAGGGTAAGCGTAAGGGTAACGGATAGAATAAGGGTAAGTGTAACGGTTAAGTGTTAGGGTAATGGTTAGGGTTAATATTAGGATTAGGATGAGAAAAATGTAAGGTTAAGTACTAGCTTAAGGTTAAGGGTAAGGTTAAGGTTAAGAGTAAGTGTAAGGTTTAGGTTAAGGGTTAGGGTTAATGTAAGGTTCAGGGAAAGGTTTGGGGTAAGGTTTAGGGTTAGGTTCAGCTTAAGGGTAAGGGTTACGGTAAGTGTAAGTGTAAGGATAAGGTTAAGGTTTAGGCTTACGTTAAGGGTAAGGGTAATGCTTTGGTAAGGGTAAGAGTAAGGGTAAAGGTAAGGGTTACGGTAAGGGTACTGGTAGAAGTATGTGTTAGAGTACGGCTTATGGTAAGGGTACAAGTAGCTCCCCCCCCAGAGACAGGACCCAAAGGTGTACAACCAGTTTCCAACACCCCTGAGACACAGGCCCCAACCCCCCCCCAGACACAGGGCCCCAAATTCTACAAGCAGCTCCCAACCCCTGCCAGGCAGGCCCCCTACCCTATACAAGCAGCTCCCAACCCTCCTCCCCCGCCCCCCCCGAGTGAGGCCCCCAAGCCCCCCACAAACACAGGCCCCTACAGTGTACAGGCAGCTCCCAGCCACCCCCAGATGCTGGCCCCAAAGTTGTACAAACAGCTCCCAGCCACCCTGCAGAAACAGATTCCTACATTGTACAAGCAGTTCCCAGCCCGCTAGACACAGGCCCTGACCCCCCACAGATGCAGGCCCCAAAGGTGTACAAGCAGCTCCCACCCCTCCCCCAGATGCTGGTCTCAACCCCACCCCCCCCAAGAAGCAGGCCCCAAAGGTGTAGAGTCAGCTCCCAACCCCCTCAATGCTGGCCCCAAGGGTCTACAAGCAGCTCCCCCCTTGCCCCCAGATACCGGCCCCCAGACACAGACCCCAAAAGCCTAATCACAGGCCCTGAACTCTAGAGGCAGGCTCCAAAACCCAGGACAAAGCCCCAGTGGTTCGAGACAGGGCCCAAATCCCAGACACAGGCCCCAAACGCTAAACATATGCCAAAAAAAGTATTAGTGCTGGTGCCAAATGTTACAGACAGGCCCAAAAGCCCGAGATGCTCAAGGCTGAGACGTAACTTGGCTTTCTGAATTACTGGAAAGCAGCTTTCATTCTCAGATAATTGTGTGCAGGCTGATTAAGGAGGTATTGGGGAGGCAAGGACAATCCCCAGACAAGGACTGTATATCTCGAAACAAGACACTGGAACTCATGATAAGGAAGCGGCAGGCAGACAGAGAAACGAATGTAAGGACTATAAATCTCGAAACTGGACATTGGAATTCATTATAAAGATACAACAAACGGGAGAATTAGCAACAACCAGCTCTTGCAATTAAGAAACATGCCAATTCAGCAGATTCCTGACCAAAGGTGAAAAGTACACTGTGAGGAAGACTCGGGGTCTTCCTCCCAAAGACCCCTGCCCACGTCCCAAAGACCCCTGCCCACAATTCTTGGAAGGCTCTGCGCAGGCGCAAGGTGCCAAAAGGCTAATTAGCATGAGAAGCGAGGGAAGGCGGGGATAGGTAATGCATATGTCTAGGTGCTTGTAGAATATTGATAGATTGATTGTATAAATTCAAGACTGCTTTCTGCTTTGGGTATGCACGATAGGTGGAGAGATCCCCCGTGCATCCAGCGCTGCAATAAAGAATATACCACTGAAAGGAATTTCGGCTTCGATCTTTGAATCAATTTGGTGACCCAGACGGGACAACCTCTCTGCCGGACCGCAGGACCCGCAGGGAACAGGACTCCCTAGGGTACCCCCGGGATTTCCCGGAGGGACTCCTCGACTCACCGGATCACTGCGGAGGCAGACAAGGACCCCATCATTGTAAGTGAGTATATTCTTTATTCTGGTTTGGTTTTCTGGTAGACCGGTCATCTGGAACTGTCTGTAAGTCAGAAGGTGATGTTCTGCGAGGCAGTGTTTGGTATATACTTCGTGGTTAGCACCATAAGTACATGTTTGGGGACCTTAAGGAAGGAGCTCGCTTTAAGGTCCATCTGGAATTGTGTTGTCTATTTCGGTTTTCTGACTCATGGAGTATGGTATTTAACTCTGGTTATTGTTACTGCGATTTTGGCTATTTTCCTGGTGGTAATAGTAGGTTCGTGGCATTGTTATAAGAAAGATATCGTTACGGTGTTACACAGTTCGGTTTTCTGACTTATCGCATGTGGAATTTGACTCTGACTATTGTTACTGTGATTTTGGCAATATTGCTGGTAATAGTAGTTTTGTGACATCGCTACTGAAAGATATTGCGTGCCCTTATTTTTGTGAGTGATACGTTTTGTGATACGCTTTTGTAAGTAACGTGTATTCTGAAAGTGTAAACTGGAAAATGGGGGGGGCAAACAAGCAGTGAAATTTTAAAGAAAAGTGTGTTAGGCTGTGTTTTAAGTCACTGGAAGGATATTGGAGGATCTGCCGGTGGAAGTGTGAACAGGAAAACATTGATAAAATATCGTAATCAGTGGTGGCCGCTTTATAAGCTGGAATGTGGAGAAAAGTGGCCCCTAAATGGAACTTTAAACTCTAATATTTTGCTACAGTTAATGTTGTTTTTTGAGAAGCAGAACAGGATGAAATGTTGTATACTGATGTTTCAGCATCTTGGTGGGAGAAGGTACGGAATTAAGTTGGCCCCTGATTGAACCTTTGATGTTGGCATTAGAGAAGTCCAGGCTGGAGAAAGATAAAGGAAGTGTTAAAAGGGTTGTTGAAAGTGTTAAAGGTGTTTGAAGTTGAATGAGCAGGGAAAGAGGATGTAGGAATGTTAATAGTTGTGCCTCTGCCCGAGGCAGAGATCTTAAAATCATGGGTGTTAGCCCTTTAGGGCAAAGGGACCATGATCGGTCCGAGAGAGTTGTCACAGAAACAGAAAAGAGGTCAACTCTTAAAACAACCTGAGTTCATGTGCGAGCTCAGATTGCTGATGGGACCGTTCAGGGAACTGTGGACAATTGCATTCCCCTGACCGACCCCCACTAAGACCCGAATCGTCCTGAAAATTATGAACGGTTAAGTAAATACTAAAACCTGGATGAATTGGGAATTGAGAATATGCTTCCAACAAGGTCTAAAAGAAAGCCCTACGGAATTTTTGGACCAACTCTGAAATGTAATGAAAATAAATAAATAAATAAAACAAAACGGTTTGGACCTGGCTTTGGAGGACAAATTGACTAGCCTTTTCCTAGGGTAATCAACCCCTGATTTCAACAGGAATAACGGGGACCTGGGGAATCTACCCTAGCGGATCCTCCACTGGTTATAATGAAGCTAGGGGAGGAATGGAAGTGAAATTTCTTATTGCTATGGGGCAACGTATTCAGTTCTAAATCAAGCATTAATGCCTTCACAGAATTATTATGTTAGGGTAAAAGGTGTGTCGTGGTTTAACCCGGCCGGCAGCTAAACACCACGCAGCTGTTCGCTCCCCCTCCCCCTCCCTCTCTGGGACAGGGGGAGAGAAATGGAAAGTGAAGCCCGTGAGTTGAGATAAAGACAGTTTAATAAGACAAAATAATAATAATAATAATAATAATAATAATAATAATAATAATAATAATAATAATAATAATAATAATAATACAATGATGATAATAGTACCACTACTAATAATGTGTACAAACAAGTGATGCACAATGCAATTGCTCACCACCCGCTGACCGATGCCCAGCCTAACCCCGAGCAGTCCGGCCCCCTCCCCCTGGCTAGCCACCCCTATGTATTGTTTAGCCTGACGTAAGATGCTATGGAATACCCCTTTGGCTAGTTTGGGTCACCTGTCCTGGGTCTGTCCCCTCCCAGCTCTTACTGCACCCCCAGCCTGCCTGTTGGCAGGACAGAGCAAGAAGCTGAGATGTCCTTGGCTTGGTATAAGCACTGCTCTGCAACAATTAAAACATCGGGGTGTTATCAGCACTCTTCTCATCCTAAGCCAAAACATAGCATTCTACCAGCTACTAGGAAGAAAATTAACTCTGTTCTAACTGAAACCAGGACAAGGTGTAACCAAAAAGGCTTATTTTTGTGAACCTTTGAAGTACAAGTTAGGGAAACAATGGGGCATACACAGATTTTTATCTATGCCTAGCTCCTCATGGGCACTCTTAGGTAGAGATTTATTAGAGCAAGTAGGAGCAGAAATTGTCTTTGAAAAAGGGAAAATGGAATTAAGAACAGGAGAAGAACAACTAATAAATGTGTTAAGCTTGGCACTAATACAAACTGACCCTAAAAGTGAAATACCTTTAGAGATCACAGATCAAGTATGTCCAGGAGTTTGGGCTACCGAAGTCCCTGGAAGAGCTAAAAATGTGACCTTAATAATTATTAAATTAAAGCCAGGAGAGACACCCGTTAAGGTTAAGTAATATCCTTTGAGGACAGAAGGTAGGAAAGGAATTAAAGAGATAATTGATAAATTTTTACAGTATGGATTATTGCTTGAATGCGAATCAGAATACAATGCACCCATATTGCCAATTAAAAAGGCAGATGAAAAAGCTATAGGCTAGTTCAGGATTTGAGGGCCATAAATAAAATCACTGAGGATATACATCCAGTAGTGGCAAACCCTTATACTTTGCTGACTAAATTAAAGAATAGTCAAGTCTGGTTTACCGTACTGGATTTAAAAGATGCCTTCTTCTGCCTAGGCTTAGCCACAGAAAGCCAAAACCTATTTGCCTTTGAATGGGAAAATCCCGATTCAGGCAGAAAGACGCAGCTTACGTGGACATTACTACCTCAAGGATTCAAGAATAGCCCCACTATTTTTGGAAACCAATTAGCAAGGGAACTCGAAACATGGATACCTCCGGACACTGAAGGTGCTTTGTTACAATATGTAGATGATCTCTTAATAGCTACCGAGACTAAAGGCAGTTGTATTCAATGGACTATAAGTCGTCTTAATTTTCTGGGTTTAAATGGATCTCAAGTCTCTTGACAGAAAGTCCAGCTGGCTCAACAAAGTGTGACCTATCTGGGATTTGACATTTCGGAAGGACAACGAGAACTAGGAACTGAACATAAGGAAGTCATTTGCCGGACTCCAGAACCTCAAATGGTAAAGGAGCTACAAACCTTTTTAGGAATGACAGGTTGGTGTCGCCTTTGGATTTATAATGATGGACTATTGGTAAAGCCTCTATGTGAATTGATAAAGATTAACCAGTCAAAGTTAGTCTGGACTGAAGAAGCACAAAAAGTCTTTAAACAACTTAAACAAGAATTGATGATTTTGAAATATCAAGCAATATTGGTAGAACAGGACGACGTGGAAATTGTGATCATTAAGATTGTGAATCTAGCCTCTTTTCTTAGTGGTGCTCCGGCACAACCTGTGATTCACGATTGTTTAGAAACTATAGAGACTGTGTATTCCAGCCGACCAGACCTTAAGGAGGAGCCCATGGAAGATGCGGAAGAAACTTGGTTCACGGATGGGAGCAGTTTTGTTACGCAAAGACAACGTAAAGCTGGATATGCTATAACAACTACTCAGCAGGTAATCGAGTCTAAGCCTTTACCCCCTGGAACATCAGCTCAAAAGGCGGAGATAGTTGCTCTCACGAGAGCATTGGAACTGGCAGCGGGAAAAAGGGTAAATATTTGGACAGATTCTAAATATACATTCGGCGTGGTACATGCTCATGGAGCAATTTGGAAAGACCATGGATTGCTGACCGCTCAGTGAAAACACAAAGTATGCTGAAGAAATTTTAAAATTGTTAGAGGCTGTAAAACAACCAGAAAAGGTAGCTATCATGCATTGTCAGGGACACCAAAAGGGGAACACCGATTTTGAAATTGGAAAATCGATTGGCAGAGGCTAAGCAGGCAGCTGAAATAACTGAGGTGAAGGCATTGTCTTTGATACCAGACGGTAAAATCCAAACTATATCCAAATTATACAAAAGAAGACTTAAAATTAATTGAAGATTTGAAAGGTAAAATGAAACCAGATGGATGAGTATATTTAAAAGAGAAGCACATAGTAATACCCTCTAGTTTGACATGGCCCATAGTTCTTACAGAACACAATGAAACGCATTGGGGAGCTGGCACACTGCATAAGAGCCTGAGTCAGACATTAGTGGGACGATATGATAAAACAAGTAACTCAACAATGTAGCATTTGCTTACACAATAACCCCAATACCAAGGATAGAATAAAATTTGGAATAATCGGTAAAGGAAATTATTCGGGGCAACAGTGGCAAATTGATTTTTCAGAACTCCCTAGAAAAGGGGGGTATCATTATTTACTGGTTCTGACTGACACGTTTTCAGGAAGGCCTGAAGCCTTTCCCTGTCGAACAAACAAAGCAAGAGAAGCGGTTAAAGTCTTGTTAAATGAAATAATACCATGCTTTGGGATTCTAGTAGCAATGTCTTCTGGTAGAGTTTCACATTTTTGTGCACAAGTGGTAGAACAGATAAGTAAGATTCTAAAGATAGCTTGGCAACTGCATACTCCTTATAGACCACAGGCAAGTGGACAGGTAGAAAAAATGAACCATTTAATTAAACAATAAATAGCTAAAATTGGATAAGAAGCTAATTTGTCATGGCCTCAATCCCTCCCTTTAGCATTACTTGGAATTAGAGTTAAACCTAGAATAAAAGGAAATTTGAGTCCCTTCAAAATCTTATATGCAAGGCCATAGCAATTTCTATTTAGTGGAGAGGACCTAACGCAGTTAGGATCAGAATATTTATATGCTTATATAACTGAACTTCAGAAACAATTAAATAAAGTACATAAATTTGTTTTAGGGACCAGGGCTAGAGGGTTGGATCAACCAATCCACCCCTTTAGGCTCGGGGATTATATATCCTGGTTACAGGCTCTTCAGGAGGGACAGGCAGGGTAGGCGAGGTGGTGGGGTGGCGATGTATGTGAAGCAGGGGCTGGACTGTGTGGAACTTCAGGTCGGCGGTGGCAAAGTTGAGAGCCTCTGGGTAAGGATGAAGGGACGAACAAATAAAGGGGATGTCGTTGTGGGAGTCTATTACAGACCGCCTGGCCAGGACGATAGCGCCGATAAATTATTCTTTACAGAACTAAGAGAGGCCTCGAGATTAACTCCCCTTGTCCTTATGGGGGACTTCAACTTGCCGGACGTTAACTGGGAGTGCCACACGGCTGACACGAGCAAGTCCAGGAGGTTCATGAAGCACCTAGATGATAACTTCTTGGTGCAGGTGCTAACGGAGCCAGCTAGGAAAGGTGCCCTCGTAGACCTGTTGCTAGAAAACAGAGAGGGTCTGGTGGGAGATGTGGTGATTGGTGGCCGCCTCGGTCATAGCGACCATGAAGTGGTTGAGTTCAAAATTTATGGTGACAGAAGGAAAAGTGCCACCAAAACCTCATCCCTAGATATGGGGAAAGCGGACTTCAGGCTGCTCAGGGAACTAGTCAGCAAGGTCCCCTGGGAAACTGCTCTTGAAGGCCTCGATGTCCACCAGTGCTGGTCACTCTTTAAGCGATGCCTCCTAGAAGCACAAGATAAGGCAATTCCAAAATATCGCAAGTCAGGCAGGCGGGGAAGGAGGCCGGCGTGGCTGACCAGGAATGTTCTAATGGAGATTAGGCGGAAACAGAGAGTGTTTCGCTACTGGAAGGAGGGCCAGGCGTCATGGAAAGAATACAGGGATGCTGTTCGTGTTTGTAGGGAGAAAGTTCGAGTGGCCAAAGCACAGCTAGAGTTGAAGCTGGCTGTGTCTGTGACAGAAAATAAAAAGGTTTTTTTTTTAGATATGTAAATGGAAAAAGGAGAACTAAAGAATACATAGGGCCGCTCCTTGATAGGGAAGGTCTCCTCACAGACGATGACGTAGGCAAAGCAGAGACGCTTAACGCCTTCTTTGCCTCTGTCTTCAATGCCGATGATGGGCTTCGGGACCCAGGGTGTCCTGAGCTGGAGGGCCGGGACGGTGGGGATGACAAACTCCCAACTGACCCTGAACGTGTGCGGGATTTGCTACTCCACCTGGATCCCTACAAGTCCATGGGTCCGGATGGGATTCATCGCCGGGTGCTGAAAGAGCTGGCGGATGTCATCGCGGAACCTCTTTCAATTATTTTTCAACGATCCTGGGAATTTGGAGAGGTCCCGGTAGACTGGAAGCTGGCAAATGTTGTGCCAATTTTCAAGAAGGGTCAGAAAGAAGACCCTAGCAATTACAGGCCTGTCAGTCTCACGTCAGTGCCTGGTAAAGTCATGGAGAAGTTGGTTCTCGGTCTTATTGAAGCGCACCTGGGGGACAAAGCAGTCATTGGTCCCAGCTAGCATGGGTTTGTGAAGGGTAGGTCCTGCCTAACTAACCTGATTTCCTTTTATGATAAGATCACCCGTATGGTGGACCAAGGGAAACCAGCTGATGTGATTTTTTTGGATTTCAGCAAGGCTTTTGACACGGTTTCCCATAGGATCCTACTGGACAAAATGTCCACCATACAGCTAAATAAAAACATCATACGATGGGTGAGCAATTGGCTAACGGGCAGGGCCCAAAGGGTTATGGTAAATGGGGCTGCGTCAGGCTGGCGGGCGGTCACCAGTGGGGTCCCTCAAGGCTCCATTTTAGGGCCGATACTTTTCAATATTTTTGTAAACGATCTGGATGTAGGAATAGAGGGTATTTTGAGTAAGTTTGCTGATGACACCAAACTTGGAGGAGTTGTGGACTCAAATGAGGGCGTAAAGGCCTTATAGAGGGATCTGGACAGGTTGGAGAGCTGGGCGATCACCAACCGCATGAAGTTCAATAAGAGCAAGTGCTGGGTCCTGCACCTGGGACGGGGAAACCCTGGCTGCATGTACAGACTGGGCGATGAGACGCTGGAGAGCAGCCCCACAGAGAGGGATCTGGGGGTTGTGGTTGACAGCAAGTTGAATATGAGCCAGCAGTGTGCCCTGGCAGCCAGGAGGGCCAACCGTGTCCTGGGGTGCATCAAGCACGGCATCGCTAGTAGGTCAAGGGAGGTGATTGTCCCGCTCTACTCTGCGCTGGTGCGGCCTCACCTCGAGTACTGTGTGCAGTTCTGGGCACCACAGTATAAAAAGGACATGAAACTGTTGGAAAGTGTCCAGAGGAGGGCTACGAAGATGGTGAAAGGCCTGGAGGGGAAGACGTACGAGGAACGGCTGAGGTCACTGGGCCTGTTCAGCCTGGAGAAGAGGAGGCTGAGGGGAGACCTCATCACAGTCTACAACTTCCTCGTAAGGGGGTGTCGAGAGGCAGGAGACCTTTTCTCCATTAACACTAGTGACAGGACCTGCGGGAACGGGGTTAAGCTGAGGCAGGGGAAATTTAGGCTGGACGTCAGGAGGGGGTTCTTCACAGAGAGGGTGGTTGCACACTGGAACAGGCTCCCCAGGGAAGTGGTCACTGCACCGAGCCTGTCTGAATTTAAGAAGAGATTGGACTGTGAACTTAGGCACATGGTCTGAACTTCTGGGTTGACCTGTGCGGTGTCAAGAGTTGGACTTGATGATCCTTAAGGGTCCCTTCCAACTCAGGATATTCTATGATTCTATGATTCTATATATATAAAGACTTTTTCAGGACAACCCGTACAGGAAAAATGGAAGGAAAGTGGATGGGACCATACCAAGTATTACTGACAACACACACCGCCATTAAGATTAAGAAGCAAGCAGCTTGGATCCACAATTCAAGGGTGAAGAAGGCCCCGGCGAGGATATGGACCGCCACTCCAATTGGACCAACAAAATTACTGTTTTCCAGATCCTAATGATTGCAGGGGTGCGGTTCTCGGATTTGGGGTGGGCAACTTGGGATGAGAACTTACACCTGACCTTAATACAAACAATTTCTCAAGTAACTCATAAGACGAACTGTTGGATATGCACCCATGTGCCACAGCATGGGAATAAGGGTGTATCGTTAATTGGGATTCCCTTGCCTGCAAACTTATCTTGGACTAATTTGTGGGAAAACACATCTTGGGGTCGAAAATATTAAGCAGTTTTGGAACTAGAAGTGAGTAGCTTCGTGCCGTTAGAATCCTATTATGTATGTGTACAAAGGTGTAACCCGCCTAAGGGTATAGGAAAAGAGCATTGTATAAATACGGATACTACTTATGTGGGAAATCAGACATCTTGTAATTGAACAATTGATATTAGTACGACTAGCGGCTGGGCAAATTCAACCAGCTGGACGGTTCCAGAAGGAAAAGGGTGCTATTGGCTATGCAATGATACAGCCCGTAAGGTCTTGCCTGAGAATTGGAAGGGAACTTGCACTCTTGGAGCGGTAGTCCCCAATATGACAGTACATGATGTAGTGCCTCGAGGTTACTTGAGAAATCATATCCGGAGAATCAGATGAAAAATTAACAATCCATTGGTAGAGAGACACACCGCTTTTCATAGTTTTGTGCGATGGTTTATCCCATGCTTAGGAGTGAGCGAATTGGAAAAGGCAATAGTTAATATTTCTGCAATTATAGAGAAGTTAGAAAACAAAATTCTGGATGCTATAAAGGCTCAACAAGAAGAGATATCTAGTTTATCACAGGTCGTATTACCAAATCGGATGGCCCTAGACTTGTTACTGGCCACTCAAGGGGGAGTCTGTACAGTAATAAACACAAGTTGTTGTATGTATGTAGATCAGAGTGGAAGGATCTCTACCGACCTGGAAGAAATATGGAAGCAGACAAGGATCCTCCATGAGATCAGTAAAGATGATCTTTCATGGAGTTTTAGTGAACTATGGAATAAGTGAACCTCCTGGTTGCCCAATTTCCAATGGTTGAAACAAGTATTCATTGCTCTAATCGTATTAGTAGTGTTAGGAATATTTGTGTGCATGTTGTTTAGATGCCTGCTTTGTTGTGTTACTGTAAATAATGAAAGTATCGGATGCAAAAGAATTTGCATGGGAAAAGAAAAGGGGGGATTGATTAAGGAGGTATTGGGGAG
The DNA here is from genome assembly GCF_964035555.1 of Netta rufina. Classification (NCBI taxonomy): domain Eukaryota; kingdom Metazoa; phylum Chordata; class Aves; order Anseriformes; family Anatidae; genus Netta; species Netta rufina. The sequence goes on from NC_140144.1 coordinate 587,688, forward strand.
GCAAGGACAATCCCCAGACAAGGACTGTATATCTCGAAACAAGACACTGGAACTCATGATAAGGAAGCGGCAGGCGGACAGAGAAACGAATGTAAGGACTATAACTCTCGAAACTGGACATTGGAATTCATTATAAAGATACAACAAACGGGAGAATTAGCAACAACCAGCTCTTGCAATTAAGAAACATGCCAATTCAGCAGATTCCTGACCAAAGGTGAAAAGTACACTGTGAGGAAGACTCGGGGTCTTCCTCCCAAAGACCCCTGCCCACGTCCCAAAGACCCCTGCCCACAATTCTTGGAAGGCTCTGCGCAGGCGCAAGGTGCCAAAAGGCTAATTAGCATGAGAAGCGAGGGAAGGCGGGGATAGGTAATGCATATGTATAGGTGCTTGTAGAATATTGATAGATTGATTGTATAAATTCAAGACTGCTTTCTGCTTTGGGTATGCACGATAGGTGGAGAGATCCCCCGTGCATCCAGCGCTGCAATAAAGAATATACCACTTAAAGGAATTTCGGCTTCGATCTTTGAATCAATTTGGCGACCCAGATGGGACAACCTCTCTGCCGGACCGCAGGACCCGCTGGGAACAGGACTCCCTAGGGTACCCCCGGGATTTCCCGGAGGGACTCCTCGACTCACCGGATCACTGCGGAGGCAGACAAGGACCCCATCATTGTAAGTGAGTATATTCTTTATTCTGGTTTGGTTTTCTGGTAGACCGGTCATCTGGAACTGTCTGTAAGTCAGAAGGTGATGTTCTGCGAGGCAGTGTTTGGTATATACTTTGTGGTTAGCACCATAAGTACATGTTTGGGGACCTTAAGGAAGGAGCTCGCTTTAAGGTCCATCTGGAATTGTGTTGTCTATTTCGGTTTTCTGACTCATGGAGTATGGTATTTAACTCTGGTTATTGTTACTGCGATTTTGGCTATTTTCCTGGTGGTAATAGTAGGTTCGTGGCATTGTTATAAGAAAGATATCGTTACGGTGTTACACAGTTCGGTTTTCTGACTTATCGCATGTGGAATTTGACTCTGACTATTGTTACTGTGATTTTGGCAATATTGCTGGTAATAGTAGTTTTGTGACATCGCTACTGAAAGATATTGCGTGCCCTTATTTTTGTGAGTGATACGTTTTGTGATACGCTTTTGTAAGTAACGTGTATTCTGAAAGTGTAAACTGGAAAATGGGGGGGGGCAAACAAGCAGTGAAATTTTAAAGAAAAGTGTGTTAGGCTGTGTTTTAAGTCACTGGAAGGATATTGGAGGATCTGCCGGTGGAAGTGTGAACAGGAAAACATTGATAAAATATCGTAATCAGTGGTGGCCGCTTTATAAGCTGGAATGTGGAGAAAAGTGGCCCCTAAATGGAACTTTAAACTCTAATATTTTGCTACAGTTAATGTTGTTTTTTGAGAAGCAGAACAGGATGAAATGTTGTATACTGATGTTTCAGCATCTTGGTGGGAAAAGGTACGGAATTAAGTTGGCCCCTGACTGAACCTTTGATGTTGGCATTAGAGAAGTCCAGGCTGGAGAAAGATAAAGGAAGTGTTAAAAGGGTTGTTGAAAGTGTTAAAGGTGTTTGAAGTTGAATGAGCAGGGAAAGAGGATGTAGGAATGTTAATAGTTCTGCCTCTGCCCGAGGCAGAGATCTTAAAATCATGGGTGTTAGCCCTTTAGGGCAAAGGGACCATGATCGGTCCGGTCCGAGAGAGTTATCACAGAAACAGAAAAGCAGTCAACTCTTAAAACAACCTGAGTTCATGTGCGAGCTCGGATTGCTGATGGAACCGTTCAGGGAACTGTGGACAATTGCATTCCCCTGACCGACCCCCACTAAGACCCGAATCATCCTGAAAATTATGAACGGTTAAGTAAATACTAAAACCTGGATGAATTGGGAATTGAGAATATGCTTCCAACAAGGTCTAAAAGAAAGCCCTACGGAATTTTTGGACCAACTCCGAAATGTAATGAAAATTAATAAATAAATAAATACATAAATAAATAAAACAAAACGGTTTGGACCTGGCTTTGGAGGACAAATTGACTAGCCTTTTCCTAGGGTAATCGACCCCTGATTTCAACAGGAATAACGGAGACCTGGGGAATCTACCCTAGCGGATCCCCCACTGGCTATAATGAAGCTAGGGGAGGAATGGAAGTGAAATTTCTTATTGCTATGGGGCAGCGTATTCAGTTCTAAATCAAGCATTAATGCCTTCACAGAATTATTATGTTAGGGTAAAAGGTGTGTCGTGGTTTAACCTGGCCGGCAGCTAAACACCACGCAGCTGTTCGCTCCCCCTCCCCCTCCCTCTCTGGGACGGGGGAGAGAAATGGAAAGTGAAGCCCGTGAGTTGAGATAAAGACAGTTTAATAAGACAAAATAATAATAATAATAATAATAATAATAATAATAATAATAATAATAATAATAATAATAATAATAATAATAATACAATGATGATAATAGTACCACTACTAATAATGTGTACAAACAAGTGATGCACAATGCAATTGCTCACCACCCGCTGACCGATGCCCAGCCTAACCCCGAGCAGTCTGGCCCCCTCCCCCTGGCTAGCCACCCCTATGTATTGTTTAGCCTGACGTCAGATGCTATGGAATACCCCTTTGGCTAGTTTGGGTCACCTGTCCTGGGTGTGTCCCCTCCCAGCTCTTACTGCACCGCCAGCCTGCCTGTTGGCAGGACAGAGCAAGAAGCTGAGATGTCCTTGGCTTGGTATAAGCATTGCTCTGCAACAATTAAAACATCGGGGTGTTATCAGCACTCTTCTCATCCTAAGCCAAAACATAGCATTCTACCAGCTACTAGGAAGAAAATTAACTCTGTTCTAACTGAAACCAGGACAAGGTGTAACCGAAAAGGCTTATTTTTGTGAACCTTTGAAGTACAAGTTAGGGAAACAATGGGGCATACACAGATTTTTATCTATGCCTAGCTCCTCATGGGCACTCTTAGGTAGAGATTTATTAGAGCAAGTAGGAGCAGAAATTGTCTTTGAAAAAGGGAAAATGGAATTAAGAAGAGGAGAAGAACAACTAATAAATGTGTTAAGCTTGGCACTAATACAAACTGACCCTAAAAGTGAAATACCTTTAGAGATCACAGATCAAGTATGTCCAGGAGTTTGGGCTACCGAAGTCCCTGGAAGAGCTAAAACTGTGACCTTAATAATTATTAAATTAAAGCCAGGAGAGACACCCGTTAAGGTTAAGTAATATCCTTTGAGGATAGAAGATAGGAAAGGAATTAAAGAGATAATTGATAAATTTTTACAGTATGGATTATTGCTTGAATGCGAATCAGAATACAATGCACCCATATTGCCAATTAAAAAGGCAGATGAAAAAGCTATAGGCTAGTTCAGGATTTGAGGGCCATAAATAAAATCACTGAGGATATACATCCAGTAGTGGCAAACCCTTATACTTTGCTGACTAAATTAAAGAATAGTCAAGTCTGGTTTACCGTACTGGATTTAAAAGATGCCTTCTTCTGCCTAGGCTTAGCCACGGAAAGCCAAAACCTATTCGCCTTTGAATGGGAAAATCCCGATTCAGGCAGAAAGACGCAGCTTACGTGGACATTACTACCTCAAGGATTCAAGAATAGCCCCACTATTTTTGGAAACCAATTAGCAAGGGAACTCGAAACATGGATACCTCCGGACACTGAAGGTGCTTTGTTACAATATGTAGATGATCTCTTAATAGCTACCGAGACTAAAGGCAGTTGTATTCAATGGACTATAAGTCGTCTTAATTTTCTGGGTTTAAATGGATCTCAAGTCTCTTGACAGAAAGTCCAGCTGGCTCAACAAAGTGTGACCTATCTGGGATTTGACATTTCGGAAGGACAACGAGAACTAGGAACTGAACATAAGGAAGTCATTTGCCGGACTCCAGAACCTCAAATGGTAAAGGAGCTACAAACCTTTTTAGGAATGACAGGTTGGTGTCGCCTTTGGATTTATAATGATGGACTATTGGTAAAGCCTCTATGTGAATTGATAAAGATTAACCAGTCAAAGTCAGTCTGGACTGGAGAAGCACAAAAAGTCTTTAAACAACTTAAACAAGAATTGATGATTTTGAAACATCAAGCAATATTGGTAGAACAGGACGACGTGGAAATTGTGATCATTAAGATTGTGAATCTAGCCTCTTTTCTTAGTGGTGCTCCGGCACAACCTGTGATTCACGATTGTTTAGAAACTATAGAGACTGTGTATCCCAGCCGACCAGACCTTAAGGAGGAGCCCATGGAAGATGCGGAAGAAACTTGGTTCACGGATGGGAGCAGTTTTGTTACACAAAGACAACGTAAAGCTGGATATGCTATAACAACTACTCAGCAGGTAATCGAGTCTAAGCCTTTACCCCCTGGAACATCAGCTCAAAAGGCGGAGATAGTTGCTCTCACGAGAGCATTGGAACTGGCAGCGGGAAAAAAGGGTAAATATTTGGACAGATTCTAAATATACATTCGGCGTGGTACATGCTCATGGAGCAATTTGGAAAGACCATGGATTGCTGACCGCTCAGTGAAAACACAAAGTATGCTGAAGAAATTTTAAAATTGTTAGAGGCTGTAAAACAACCAGAAAAGGTAGCTATCATGCATTGTCAAGGGACACCAAAAGGGGAACACCGATTTTGAAATTGGAAAATCGATTGGCAGAGGCTAAGCAGGCAGCTGAAATAACTGAGGTGAAGGCATTGTCTTTGCTACCAGACGGTAAAATCCAAACTATATCCAAATTATACAAAAGAAGACTTAAAATTAATTGAAGATTTGAAAGGTAAAATGAAACCAGATGGATGAGTATATTTAAAAGAGAAGCACATAGTAATACCCTCTAGTTTGACATGGCCCATAGTTCTTACAGAACACAATAAAACGCACTGGGGAGCTGGCACACTGCATAAGAGCCTGAGTCAGACATTAGGGGGACGATATGATAAAACAAGTAACTCAACAATGTAGCATTTGCTTACACAATAACCCCAATACCAAGGATAGAATAAAATTTGGAATAATCGGTAAAGGAAATTATTCGGGGCAACAGTGGCAAATTGATTTTTCAGAACTCCCTAGGAAAGGGGGGTATCATTATTTACTGGTTCTGACTGACACGTTTTCAGGAAGGCCTGAAGCCTTTCCCTGTCGAACAAACAAAGCAAGAGAAGCGGTTAAAGTCTTGTTAAATGAAATAATACCATGCTTTGGGATTCTAGTAGCAATGTCTTCTGATAGAGTTTCACATTTTTGTGCACAAGTGGTAGAACAGATAAGTAAGATTCTAAAGATAGCTTGGCAACTGCATACTCCTTATAGACCACAGGCAAGTGGACAGGTAGAAAAAATGAACCATTTAATTAAACAATAAATAGCTAAAATTGGATAAGAAGCTAATTTGTCATGGCCTCAATCCCTCCCTTTAGCATTACTTGGAATTAGAGTTAAACCTAGAATAAAAGGAAATTTGAGTCCCTTCAAAATCTTATATGCAAGGCCATAGCAATTTCTATTTAGTGGAGAGGACCTAACGCAGTTAGGATCAGAATATTTATATGCTTATATAACTGAACTTCAGAAACAATTAAATAAAGTACATACATTTGTTTTAGGGACCAGGGCTAGAGGGTTGGATCAACCAATCCACCCCTTTAAGCTCGGGGATTATATATATATAAAGACTTTTTCAGGACAACCCGTGCAGGAAAAATGGAAGGAAAGTGGATGGGACCATACCAAGTATTACTGACAACACACACCGCCATGAAGATTAAGAAGCAAGCAGCTTGGATCCACAATTCAAGGGTGAAGAAGGCCCCGGCGAGGATATGGACCACCACTCCAATTGGACCAACAAAATTACGGTTTTCCAGATCCTAATGATTGCAGGGGTGCGGTTCTCGGATTTGGGGTGGGCAACTTGGGATGAGAACTTACACCTGACCTTAATACAAACAATTTCTCAAGTAACTCATAAGACGAACTGTTGGGTATGCACCCATGTGCCACAGCATGGGAATAAGGGTGTATCGTTAATTGGGATTCCCTTGCCTGCAAACTTATCTTGGACTAATTTGTGGGAAAACACATCTTGGGGTCGAAAATATTAAGCAGTTTTGGAACTAGAAGTGAGTAGCTTCGTGCCGTTAGAATCCTATTATGTATGTGTACAAAGGTGTAACCCGCCTAAGGGTATAGGAAAAGAGCATTGTATAAATACGGATACTACTTATGTGGGAAATCAGACATCTTGTAATTGAACAATTGATATTAGTACGACTAGTGGCTGGGCAAATTCAACCAGCTGGACGGTTCCAGAAGGAAAAGGGTGCTATTGGCTATGCAATGATACAGCCCGTAAGGTCTTGCCTGAGAATTGGAAGGGAACTTGCACTCTTGGAGCGGTAGTCCCCAATATGACAGTACATGATGTAGTGCCTCGAGGTTACTTGAGAAATCATATCCGGAGAATCAGATGAAAAATTAACAATCCATTGGTAGAGAGACACACCGCTTTTCATAGTTTTGTGCGATGGTTTATCCCATGCTTAGGAGTGAGTGAATTGGAAAAGGCAATAGTTAATATTTCTGCAATTATAGAGAAGTTAGAAAACAAAATTCTGGATGCTATAAAGGCTCAACAAGAAGAGATATCTAGTTTATCACAGGTAGTATTACCAAATCGGATGGCCCTAGACTTGTTACTGGCCACTCAAGGGGGAGTCTGTACAGTAATAAACACAAGTTGTTGTATGTATGTAGATCAGAGTGGAAGGATCTCTACCGACCTGGAAGAAATATGGAAGCAGACAAGGATCCTCCATGAGATCAGTAAAGATGATCTTTCATGGAGTTTTAGTGAACTATGGAATAAGTGAACCTCCTGGTTGCCCAATTTCCAATGGTTGAAACAAGTATTCATTGCTCTAATCGTATTAGTAGTGTTAGGAATATTTGTGTGCATGTTGTTTAGATGCCTGCTTTGTTGTGTTACTGTAAATAATGAAAGTATCGGATGCAAAAGAATTTGCATGGGAAAAGAAAAGGGGGGATTGATTAAGGAGGTATTGGGGAGGCAAGGACAATCCCCAGACAAGGACTGTATATCTCGAAACAAGACACTGGAACTCATGATAAGGAAGCGGCAGGCGGACAGAGAAACGAATGTAAGGACTATAACTCTCGAAACTGGACATTGGAATTCATTATAAAGATACAACAAACGGGAGAATTAGCAACAACCAGCTCTTGCAATTAAGAAACATGCCAATTCAGCAGATTCCTGACCAAAGGTGAAAAGTACACTGTGAGGAAGACTCGGGGTCTTCCTCCCAAAGACCCCTGCCCACGTCCCAAAGACCCCTGCCCACAATTCTTGGAAGGCTCTGCGCAGGCGCAAGGTGCCAAAAGGCTAATTAGCATGAGAAGCGAGGGAAGGCGGGGATAGGTAATGCATATGTCTAGGTGCTTGTAGAATATTGATAGATTGATTGTATAAATTCAAGACTGCTTTCTGCTTTGGGTATGCACGATAGGTGGAGAGATCCCCCGTGCATCCAGCGCTGCAATAAAGAATATACCACTGAAAGGAATTTCGGCTTCGATCTTTGAATCAATTTGGCGACCCAGATGGGACAACCTCTCTGCCGGACCGCAGGACCCGCTGGGAACAGGACTCCCTAGGGTACCCCCGGGATTTCCCGGAGGGACTCCTCGACTCACCGGATCACTGCGGAGGCAGACAAGGACCCCATCATTGTAAGTGAGTATATTCTTTATTGTGGTTTGGTTTTCTGGTAGACCGGTCATCTGGAACTGTCTGTAAGTCAGAAGGTGATCTTCTGCGAGGCAGTGTTTGGTATATACTTTGTGGTTAGCACCATAAGTACATGTTTGGGGACCTTAAGGAAGGAGCTCGCTTTAAGGTCCATCTGGAATTGTGTTGTCTATTTCGGTTTTCTGACTCATGGAGTATGGTATTTAACTCGGGTTATTGTTACTGCGATTTTGGCTATTTTCCTGGTGGTAATAGTAGGTTCGTGGCATTGTTATAAGAAAGATATCGTTACGGTGTTACACAGTTCGGTTTTCTGACTTATCGCATGTGGAATTTGACTCTGACTATTGTTACTGTGATTTTGGCAATATTGCTGGTAATAGTAGTTTTGTGACATCGCTACTGAAAGATATTGCGTGCCCGTATTTTTGTGAGTGATACGGTTTGTGATACGCTTTTGTAAGTAACGTGTATTCTGAAAGTGTAAACTGGAAAATGGGGGGGGCAAACAAGCAGTGAAATTTTAAAGAAAAGTGTGTTAGGATGTGTTTTAAGTCACTGGAAGGATATTGGAGGGTCTGCCGGTGGAAGTTTGAACAGGAAAACATTGATAAAATATCGTAATCAGTGGTGGCCGCTTTATAAGCTGGAATGTGGAGAAAAGTGGCCCCTAAATGGAACTTTAAACTCTAATATTTTGCTACAGTTAATGTTGTTTTTTGAGAAGCAGAACAGGATGAAATGTTGTATACTGATGTTTCAGCATCTTGGTGGGAAAAGGTACGGAATTAAGTTGGCCCCTGACTGAACCTTTGATGTTGGCATTAGAGAAGTCCAGGCTGGAGAAAGATAAAGGAAGTGTTAAAAGGGTTGTTGAAAGTGTTAAAGGTGTTTGAAGTTGAATGAGCAGGGAAAGAGGATGTAGGAATGTTAATAGTTCTGCCTCTGCCCGAGGCAGAGATCTTAAAATCATGGGTGTTAGCCCTTTAGGGCAAAGGGACCATGATTGGTCCGGTCCGAGAGAGTTGTCACAGAAACAGAAAAGCAGTCAACTCTTAAAACAACCTGAGTTCATGTGCGAGCTCAGATTGCTGATGGGACCGTTCAGGGAACTGTGGACAATTGCATTCCCCTGACCGACCCCCACTAAGACCCGAATCATCCTGAAAATTATGAACGGTTAAGTAAATACTAAAACCTGGATGAATTGGGAATTGAGAATATGCTTCCAACAAGGTCTAAAAGAAAGCCCTACGGAATTTTTGGACCAACTCTGAAATGTAATGAAAATAAATAAATAAATAAATAAATAAAACAAAACGGTTTGGACCTGGCTTTGGAGGACAAATTGACTAGCCTTTTCCTAGGGTAATCAACCCCTGATTTCAACAGGAATAACGGGGACCTGGGGAATCTACCCTAGCGGATCCTCCACTGGTTATAATGAAGCTAGGGGAGGAATGGAAGTGAAATTTCTTATTGCTATGGGGCAACGTATTCAGTTCTAAATCAAGCATTAATGCCTTCACAGAATTATTATGTTAGGGTAAAAGGTGTGTCGTGGTTTAACCCGGCCGGCAGCTAAACACCACGCAGCTGTTTGCTCCCCCTCCCCCTCCCTCTCTGGGACGGGGGAGAGAAATGGAAAGTGAAGCCTGTAAGTTAAAAACAGTTTAATAAGACAAAATAATAATAATAATAATAATAATAATAATAATAATAATAATAATAATACAATGATGATAATAGTACCACTATTAATAATGTGTACAAACAAGTGATGCACAATGCAATTGCTCACCACCCGCTGACCGATGCCCAGCCTAACCCCGAGCAGTCCGGCCCCCTCCCCCTGGCTAGCCACCCCTATGTATTGTTTAGCCTGACGTCAGATGCTATGGAATACCCCTTTGGCTAGTTTGGGTCACCTGTCCTGGGTGTGTCCCCTCCCAGCTCTTACTGCACCCCCAGCCTGCCTGTTGGCAGGACAGAGCAAGAAGCTGAGATGTCCTTGGCTTGGTATAAGCATTGCTCTGCAACAATTAAAACATCGGGGTGTTATCAGCACTCTTCTCATCCTAAGCCAAAACATAGCATTCTACCAGCTACTAGGAAGAAAATTAACTCTGTTCTAACTGAAACCAGGACAAGGTGTAACCGAAAAGGCTTATTTTTGTGAACCTTTGAAGTACAAGTTAGGGAAACAATGGGGCATACACAGATTTTTATCTATGCCTAGCTCCTCATGGGCACTCTTAGGTAGAGATTTATTAGAGCAAGTAGGAGCAGAAATTGTCTTTGAAAAAGGGAAAATGGAATTAAGAAGAGGAGAAGAACAACTAATAAATGTGTTAAGCTTGGCACTAATACAAACTGACCCTAAAAGTGAAATACCTTTAGAGATCACAGATCAAGTATGTCCAGGAGTTTGGGCTACCGAAGTCCCTGGAAGAGCTAAAAATGTGACCTTAATAATTATTAAATTAAAGCCAGGAGAGACACCCGTTAAGGTTAAGTAATATCCTTTGAGGATAGAAGATAGGAAAGGAATTAAAGAGATAATTGATAAATTTTTACAGTATGGATTATTGCTTGAATGCGAATCAGAATACAATGCACCCATATTGCCAATTAAAAAGGCAGATGAAAAAGCTATAGGCTAGTTCAGGATTTGAGGGCCATAAATAAAATCACTGAGGATATACATCCAGTAGTGGCAAACCCTTATACTTTGCTGACTAAATTAAAGAATAGTCAAGTCTGGTTTACCGTACTGGATTTAAAAGATGCCTTCTTCTGCCTAGGCTTAACCACAGAAAGCCAAAACCTATTTGCCTTTGAATGGGAAAATCCCGATTCAGGCAGAAAGACGCAGCTTACGTGGACATTACTACCTCAAGGATTCAAGAATAGCCCCACTATTTTTGGAAACCAATTAGCAAGGGAACTCGAAACATGGATACCTCCGGACACTGAAGGTGCTTTGTTACAATATGTAGATGATCTCTTAATAGCTACCGAGACTAAAGGCAGTTGTATTCAATGGACTATAAGTCGTCTTAATTTTCTGGGTTTAAATGGATATCAAGTCTCTTGACAGAAAGTCCAGCTGGCTCAACAAAGTGTGACCTATCTGGGATTTGAAATTTCGGAAGGACAGCGAGAACTAGGAACTGAACATAAGGAAGTCATTTGCCGGACTCCAGAACCTCAAATGGTAAAGGAGCTACAAACCTTTTTAGGAATGACAGGTTGGTGTCGCCTTTGGATTTATAATGATGGACTATTGGTAAAGCCTCTATGTGAATTGATAAAGATTAACCAGTCAAAGTTAGTCTGGACTGAAGAAGCACAAAAAGTCTTTAAACAACTTAAACAAGAATTGATGATTTTGAAATATCAAGCAATATTGGTAGAACAGGACGACGTGGAAATTGTGATCATTAAGATTGTGAATCTAGCCTCTTTTCTTAGTGGTGCTCCGGCACAACCTGTGATTCACGATTGTTTAGAAACTATAGAGACTGTGTATTCCAGCCGACCAGACCTTAAGGAGGAGCCCATGGAAGATGCGGAAGAAACTTGGTTCACGGATGGGAGCAGTTTTGTTACGCAAAGACAACGTAAAGCTGGATATGCTATAACAACTACTCAGCAGGTAATCGAGTCTAAGCCTTTACCCCCTGGAACATCAGCTCAAAAGGCGGAGATAGTTGCTCTCACGAGAGCATTGGAACTGGCAGCGGGAAAAAGGGTAAATATTTGGACAGATTCTAAATATACATTCGGCGTGGTACATGCTCATGGAGCAATTTGGAAAGACCATGGATTGCTGACCGCTCAGTGAAAACACAAAGTATGCTGAAGAAATTTTAAAATTGTTAGAGGCTGTAAAACAACCAGAAAAGGTAGCTATCATGCATTGTCAGGGACACCAAAAGGGGAACACCGATTTTGAAATTGGAAAATCGATTGGCAGAGGCTAAGCAGGCAGCTGAAATAACTGAGGTGAAGGCATTGTCTTTGATACCAGACGGTAAAATCCAAACTATATCCAAATTATACAAAAGAAGACTTAAAATTAATTGAAGATTTGAAAGGTAAAATGAAACCAGATGGATGAGTATATTTAAAAGAGAAGCACATAGTAATACCCTCTAGTTTGACATGGCCCATAGTTCTTACAGAACACAATAAAACGCATTGGGGAGCTGGCACACTGCATAAGAGCCTGAGTCAGACATTAGTGGGACGATATGATAAAACAAGTAACTCAACAATGTAGCATTTGCTTACACAATAACCCCAATACCAAGGATAGAATAAAATTTGGAATAATCGGTAAAGGAAATTATTCGGGGCAACAGTGGCAAATTGATTTTTCAGAACTCCCTAGAAAAGGGGGGTATCATTATTTACTGGTTCTGACTGACACGTTTTCAGGAAGGCCTGAAGCCTTTCCCTGTCGAACAAACAAAGCAAGAGAAGTGGTTAAAGTCTTGTTAAATGAAATAATACCATGCTTTGGGATTCTAGTAGCAATGTCTTCTGATAGAGTTTCACATTTTTGTGCACAAGTGGTAGAACAGATAAGTAAGATTCTAAAGATAGATTGGCAACTGCATACTCCTTATAGACCACAGGCAAGCGGACAGGTAGAAAAAATGAACCATTTAATTAAACAATAAATAGCTAAAATTGGATAAGAAGCTAATTTGTCATGGCCTCAATCCCTCCCTTTAGCATTACTTGGAATTAGAGTTAAACCTAGAATAAAAGGAAATTTGAGCCCCTTCAAAATCTTATATGCAAGGCCATAGCAATTTCTATTTAGTGGAGAGGACCTAACGCAGTTAGGATCAGAATATTTATATGCTCATATAACTGAACTTCAGAAACAATTAAATAAAGTACATACATTTGTTTTAGGGACCAGGGCTAGAGGGTTGGATCAACCAATCCACCCCTTTAAGCTCGGGGATTATATATATATAAAGACTTTTTCAGGACAACCCGTGCAGGAAAAATGGAAGGAAAGTGGATGGGACCATACCAAGTATTACTGACAACACACACCGCCATGAAGATTAAGAAGCAAGCAGCTTGGATCCACAATTCAAGGGTGAAGAAGGCCCCGGCGAGGATATGGACCACCACTCCAATTGGACCAACAAAATTACGGTTTTCCAGATCCTAATGATTGCAGGGGTGCGGTTCTCGGATTTGGGGTGGGCAACTTGGGATGAGAACTTACACCTGACCTTAATACAAACAATTTCTCAAGTAACTCAGAAGACGAACTGTTGGGTATGCACCCATGTGCCACAGCATGGGAATAAGGGTGTATCGTTAATTGGGATTCCCTTGCCTGCAAACTTATCTTGGACTAATTTGTGGGAAAACACGTCTTGGGGTCGAAAATATTAAGCAGTTTTGGAACTAGAAGTGAGTAGCTTCGTGCCGTTAGAATCCTATTATGTATGTGTACAAAGGTGTAACCCGCCTAAGGGTATAGGAAAAGAGCATTGTATAAATACGGATACTACTTATGTGGGAAATCAGACATCTTGTAATTGAACAATTGATATTAGTACGACTAGCGGCTGGGCAAATTCAACCAGCTGGACGGTTCCAGAAGGAAAAGGGTGCTATTGGCTATGCAATGATACAGCCCGTAAGGTCTTGCCTGAGAATTGGAAGGGAACTTGCACTCTTGGAGCGGTAGTCCCCAATATGACAGTACATGATGTAGTGCCTCGAGGTTACTTGAGAAATCATATCCGGAGAATCAGATGAAAAATTAACAATCCATTGGTAGAGAGACACACCCCTTTTCATAGTTTTGTGCGATGGTTTATCCCATGCTTAGGAGTGAGTGAATTGGAAAAGGCAATAGTTAATATTTCTGCAATTATAGAGAAGTTAGAAAACAAAATTCTGGATGCTATAAAGGCTCAACAAGAAGAGATATCTAGTTTATCACAGGTAGTATTACAAAATTACGCAGAAATCTTGAGTTTTTTGATCTTGGGGCACTTTACTCAGCACCTGGCCTGATGGCCACAGACGGGTCCCTATCTTTTAGGGGAAAAAGGATCCTGGGCCAGGAACTGGCAGGGCTCATTGTGAGGGCTTTAAACTAGGTAGGAAGGGGGATGGGGCTGAGGCTAGGATTGTTGGGGCTGTGCCAGGGGGAACAATGGTAAGGCCGGAGGATAAGGCAATGGCCCAGCTGAAGTGCATCTACACCAATGCACGCAGCATGGGTAACAAACAGGAGGAGCTGGAAGCCATCGTGTGGCAGGCAGGCTGCGACTTGGTTGCCATCACGGAGACGTGGTGGGACCAGTCTCATGACTGGAGTGCTGCAATGCCTGGCTATAAGCTCTATAGAAGGGACAGGCAGCATAGAAGGGGTGGTGGTGTGGCTCTCTATATTAGAGAGTCTTTCGAGGTTGTAGAACTCGAGGTTGGGAATGACAAGGTCGAGTCCCTTTGGGTTAGGATCGGCAGGGACAACAAGGCTAGTGTCCTGGTCGGGGTCTGCTATAGACCGCAGAACCAGGATGAGGAGACGGATGAGGAATTCTACAGGCAGCTGACAGAGGTTGCAAAATCATCAGCTCTTGTACTCGTGGGGGACTTCAACTTCCCTGACATATCCTGGAAGCACAACACAGCCCTGAGAAAGCAGTCTAGGAGGTTTCTGGAGAGCGTGGAACATAGCTTCCTGACGCAGCTGGTTAGTGAACCTACCAGGGGTGGCGCCCCGCTAGACCTTCTCTTCACAAACAGAGAAGGACTGGTGGAGGACGTGATCGTCGGGAGCTGTCTTGGGCAGAGTGACCACGCAATGGTGGAGTTCACTATTCTTGGCAAGGCCAGGAAGGGGACCAGTAAAACCGCTGTATTGGACTTTCGGAAGGCTGACTTTGAGCTGCTCAGGACACTAGTTGGTGGAGTCCCTTGGGAGGTGGTTCTGAAGGGCAGAGGGGTCCAGGAAGGCTGGGCGCTCTTCAAGAGGGAAGTCTTAATGGCGCAGGAACGGTCTGTCCCCACGTGCCCAAAGACGAGCTGGCGGGGAAGAAGACCGGCCTGGCTCAACAGAGAATTGTGGCTTGATCTTAGGAGGAAAAAGAGGGTTTATAAGCTTTGGAAAAGTGGGCAGGCCACTAAGGAGGACTTTAAAGAAGTAGCGAGGCTGTGCAGGGACAAAATTAGGAAGGCCAAAGCTCATCTGGAGCTCAATCTGGCTACTGCCGTTAAAGATAACAAAAAACGTTTCTATAAATACATCAACACAAAAAGGAGGACTAAGGAGAATCTCCATCCTTTACTGGATGCGGGGGGAAACTTAGTTACAAGAGATGAGGAAAAGGCGGAGGTGCTCAATGCCTTCTTTGCCTCAGTCTTTAGCGGCAATACCGGTTGTTCTCTGGATACTCAGTACCCTGAGCTGGTGGAAGGGGATGGGGAGCAGGATGCGGCCCTCATTATCCATGAAGAACTGGTTGGTGACCTGCTACGGCACTTAGATGTGCACAAGTCGATGGGGCCGGATGGGATCCACCCAAGGGTACTGAGGGAACTGGCAGAGGAGCTGGCCAAGCCACTATCCATCATTTCTCAACAGTCCTGGTTATTGGGGGAGGTCCCAATCGACTGGCGGCTAGCAAACGTGACGCCCATCTACAAGAAGGGCCGGAGGGCAGACCCGGGAAACTACAGGCCTGTCAGTTTGACCTCAGTGCCAGGAAAGCTCATGGAGCAGATCCTCCTGAGAGTCATCATGCAGCACTTGCAGGGGAAGCAGGCGATCAGGCCCAGTCAGCATGGCTTTATGAAAGGCAGGTCATGCCTGACGAACCTGATCTCCTTCTATGACAGAGTGACGCGCTGGGTGGATGAGGGAAAGGCTGTGGATGTGGTCTACCTTGACTTCAGCAAGGCTTTTGACACCGTCTCCCACAGCATTCTCCTCAAGAAACTGGCTGCTCTTGGCTTGGACTGGCGCACGCTTCGTTGGGTTAGAAACTGGCTGGATAGCTGGGCCCAAAGAGTCGTGGTAAATGGAGCCAAGTCCAGTTGGAGGCCAGTCACTAGTGGCGTCCCCCAGGGCTCAGTGCTGGGGCCGGTCCTCTTTAATATCTTCATCGATGATCTGGACGAGGGCATCGAGTGCACCCTCAGTAAGTTCGCAGATGACACCAAGTTAGGTGCGTGTGTCGATCTGCTTGAGGGTAGGAAAGCTCTGCAGGAGGATCTGGATAGGCTGCACCGATGGGCTGAGGTCAACTGCATGAAGTTTAACAAGGCCAAGTGCCGGGTCCTGCACCTGGGGCGCAATAACCCCAAGCAGAGCTACAGGCTGGGAGAGGAATGGTTGGAAAGCTGCCAGGCAGAGAAGGACCTGGGAGTGATGGTGGATAGTCGGCTGAATATGAGCCAGCAGTGTGCTCAGGTGGCCAAGAAGGCCAACGGCATCCTGGCTTGTATCAGGAACAGCGTGACCAGCAGGGCTAGGGAGGTGATCGTCCCCCTGTACTCAGCTCTGGTGAGGCCGCACCTCGAGTACTGTGTTCAGTTTTGGGCCCCTCGCTACAAGAAGGACATCGAGGTGCTTGAGCGGGTGCAGAGAAGGGTGACGAAGCTGGTGAGGGGCCTGGAGAACAAGTCCTACGAGGAGCGGCTGAGGGAGCTGGGCTTGTTCAGCCTGGAGAAGAGGAGGCTCAGGGGTGACCTTATCGCTCTTTTTAGGTACCTCAAGGGAGGCTGTAGCGAGGTGGGGGTTGGCCTGTTCTCACACGTGCCTGGTGACAGGATGAGGGGGAATGGGGTAAGTTGAGCCAGGGGAGTTTTAGGTTAGATGTTAGGAAGAACTTCTTCACTGAAAGGGTTGTGAGACACTGGAACAGGCTGCCCAGGGAAGTGGTGGAGTCGCCATCCCTGGAAGTCTTCAAGAGACGTTTAGATGTGGAGCTTAGGGACATGGTTTAGTGGGGACTGTTAGCGTTGGGTTGGAGGTTGGACTGGATGACCTTGAGGTCTCTTCCAACCTAGAAAATTCTCTGATTCTGTGATTCTGTGAAAATCGGATGGCCCTAGACTTGTTACTGGCCACTCAAGGGGGAGTCTGTACAGTAATAAACACAAGTTGTTGTATGTATGTAGATCAGAGTGGAAGGATCTCTACCGACCTGGAAGAAATATGGAAGCAGACAAGGATCCTCCATGAGATCAGTAAAGATGATCTTTCATGGAGTTTTAGTGAACTATGGAATAAGTGAACTTCCTGGTTGCCCAATTTCCAATGGTTGAAACAAGTATTCATTGCTCTAATCGTATTAGTAGTGTTAGGAATATTTGTGTGCATGTTGTTTAGATGCCTGCTTTGTTGTGTTACTGTAAATAATGAAAGTATCTGATGCAAAAGAATTTGCATGGGAAAAGAAAAGGGGGGATTGATTAAGGAGGTATTGGGGAGGCAAGGACAATCCCCAGACAAGGACTGTATATCTCGAAACAAGACACTGGAACTCATGATAAGGAAGCGGCAGACGGACAGAGAAACGAATGTAAGGACTATAACTCTCGAAACTGGACATTGGAATTCATTATAAAGATACAACAAACGGGAGAATTAGCAACAACCAGCTCTTGCAATTAAGAAACATGCCAATTCAGCAGATTCCTGACCAAAGGTGAAAAGTACACTGTGAGGAAGACTCGGGGTCTTCCTCCCAAAGACCCCTGCCCACGTCCCAAAGACCCCTGCCCACAATTCTTGGAAGGCTCTGCGCAGGCGCAAGGTGCCAAAAGGCTAATTAGCATGAGAAGCGAGGGAAGGCGGGGATAGGTAATGCATATGTCTAGGTGCTTGTAGAATATTGATAGATTGATTGTATAAATTCAAGACTGCTTTCTGCTTTGGGTATGCACGATAGGTGGAGAGATCCCCCGTGCATCCAGCGCTGCAATAAAGAATATACCACTTAAAGGAATTTCGGCTTCGATCTTTGAATCAATTTGGCGACCCAGATGGGACAACCTCTCTGCCGGACCGCAGGACCCGCTGGGAACAGGACTCCCTAGGGTACCCCCGGGATTTCCCGGAGGGACTCCTCGACTCGCCGGATCACTGCGGAGGCAGACATGGACCCCATCATTGTAAGTGAGTATATTCTTTATTCTGGTTTGGTTTTCTGGTAGACCGGTCATCTGGAACTGTCTGTAAGTCAGAAGGTGATGTTCTGCGAGGCAGTGTTTGGTATATACTTTGTGGTTAGCACCATAAGTACATGTTTGGGGACCTTAAGGAAGGAGCTCGCTTTAAGGTCCATCTGGAATTGTGTTGTCTATTTCGGTTTTCTGACTCATGGAGTATGGTATTTAACTCTGGTTATTGTTACTGCGATTTTGGCTATTTTCCTGGTGGTAATAGTAGGTTCGTGGCATTGTTCTAAGAAAGATATCGTTACGGTGTTACACAGTTCGGTTTTCTGACTTATCGCATGTGGAATTTGACTCTGACTATTGTTACTGTGATTTTGGCAATATTGCTGGTAATAGTAGTTTTGTGGCATCGCTACTGAAAGATATTGCGTGCCCGTATTTTTGTGAGTGATACGTTTTGTGATACGCTTTTGTAAGTAACGTGTATTCTGAAAGTGTAAACTGGAAAATGAAGGGGGGCAAACAAGCAGTGAAATTTTAAAGAAAAGTGTGTTAGGCTGTGTTTTAAGTCACTGGAAGGATATTGGAGGATCTGCCGGTGGAAGTGTGAACAGGAAAACATTGATAAAATATCGTAATCAGTGGTGGCCGCTTTATAAGCTGGAATGTGGAGAAAAGTGGCCCCTAAATGGAACTTTAAACTCTAATATTTTGCTACAGTTAATGTTGTTTTTGGAGAAGCAGAACAGGATGAAATGTTGTATACTGATGTTTCAGCATCTTGGTGGGAAAAGGTACGGAATTAAGTTGGCCCCTGACTGAACCTTTGATGTTGGCATTAGAGAAGTCCAGGCTGGAGAAAGATAAAGGAAGTGTTAAAAGGGTTGTTGAAAGTGTTAAAGGTGTTTGAAGTTGAATGAGCAGGGAAAGAGGATGTAGGAATGTTAATAGTTCTGCCTCTGCCCGAGGCAGAGATCTTAAAATCATGGGTGTTAGCCCTTTAGGGCAAAGGGACCATGATTGGTCCGGTCCGAGAGAGTTGTCACAGAAACAGAAAAGCAGTCAACTCTTAAAACACCCTGAGTTCATGTGCGAGCTCAGATTGCTGATGGGACCGTTCAGGGAACTGTGGACAATTGCATTCCCCTGACCGACCCCCACTAAGACCCGAATCATCCTGAAAATTATGAACGGTTAAGTAAATACTAAAACCTGGATGAATTGGGAATTGAGAATATGCTTCCAACAAGGTCTAAAAGAAAGCCCTATGGAATTTTTGGACCAACTCCGAAATGTAATGAAAATAGATAAATAAATAAATAAATAAATAAATAAAACAAAACGGTTTGGACCTGGCTTTGGAGGACAAATTGACTAGCCTTTTCCTAGGGTAATCAACCCCTGATTTCAACAGGAATAACGGGGACCTGGGGAATCTACCCTAGCGGATCCTCCACTGGTTATAATGAAGCTAGGGGAGGAATGGAAGTGAAATTTCTTATTGCTATGGGGCAACGCATTCAGTTCTAAATCAAGCATTAATGCCTTCACAGAATTATTATGTTAGGGTAAAAGGTGTGTCGTGGTTTAACCCGGCCGGCAGCTAAACACCACGCAGCTGTTCGCTCCCCCTCCCCCTCCCTCTCTGGGACGGGGGAGAGAAATGGAAAGTGAAGCCCGTGAGTTGAGATAAAGACAGTTTAATAAGACAAAATAATAATAATAATAATAATAATAATAATAATAATAATAATAATAATAATAATAATAATAATAATAATAATAATAATACAATGATGATAATAGTACCACTACTAATAATGTGTACAAACAAGTGATGCACAATGCAATTGCTCACCACCCGCTGACCGATGCCCAGCCTAACCCCGAGCAGTCCGGCCCCCTCCCCCTGGCTAGCCACCTCTATGTATTGTTTAGCCTGACGTCAGATGCTATGGAATACCCCTTTGGCTAGTTTGGGTCACCTGTCCTGGGTCTGTCCCCTCCCAGCTCTTACTGCACCGCCAGCCTGCCTGTTGGCAGGACAGAGCAAGAAGCTGAGATGTCCTTGGCTTGGTATAAGCACTGCTCTGCAACAATTGAAACATCGGGGTGTTATCAGCACTCTTTTCATCCTAAGCCAAAACATAGCATTCTACCAGCTACTAGGAAGAAAATTAACTCTGTTCTAACTGAAACCAGGACAAGGTGTAACCGAAAAGGCTTATTTCTGTGAACCTTTGAAGTACAAGTTAGGGAAACAATGGGGCATACACAGATTTTTATCTATGCCTAGCTCCTCATGGGCACTCTTAGGTAGAGATTTATTAGAGCAAGTAGGAGCAGAAATTGTCTTTGAAAAAGGGAAAATGGAATTAAGAAGAGGAGAAGAACAACTAATAAATGTGTTAAGCTTGGCACTAATACAAACTGACCCTAAAAGTGAAATACCTTTAGAGATCACAGATCAAGTATGTCCAGGAGTTTGGGCTACCGAAGTCCCTGGAAGAGCTAAAAATGTGACCTTAATAATTATTAAATTAAAGCCAGGAGAGACACCCGTTAAGGTTAAGTAATATCCTTTGAGGATAGAAGATAGGAAAGGAATTAAAGAGATAATTGATAATTTTTTACAGTATGGATTATTGATTGAATGCGAATCAGAATACAATGCACCCATATTGCCAATTAAAAAGGCAGATGAAAAAGCTATAGGCTAGTTCAGGATTTGAGGGCCATAAATAAAATCACTGAGGATATACATCCAGTAGTGGCAAACCCTTATACTTTGCTGACTAAATTAAAGAATAGTCAAGTCTGGTTTACCGTACTGGATTTAAAAGATGCCTTCTTCTGCCTAGGCTTAGCCACAGAAAGCCAAAACCTATTTGCCTTTGAATGGGAAAATCCCGATTCAGGCAGAAAGACGCAGCTTACGTGGACATTACTACCTCAAGGATTCAAGAATAGCCCCACTATTTTTGGAAACCAATTAGCAAGGGAACTCGAAACATGGATACCTCCGGACACTGAAGGTGCTTTGTTACAATATGTAGATGATCTCTTAATAGCTACCGAGACTAAAGGCAGTTGTATTCAATGGACTATAAGTCGTCTTAATTTTCTGGGTTTAAATGGATATCAAGTCTCTTGACAGAAAGTCCAGCTGGCTCAACAAAGTGTGACCTATCTGGGATTTGAAATTTCGGAAGGACAGCGAGAACTAGGAACTGAACATAAGGAAGTCATTTGCCGGACTCCAGAACCTCAAATGGTAAAGGAGCTACAAACCTTTTTAGGAATGACAGGTTGGTGTCGCCTTTGGATTTATAATGATGGACTATTGGTAAAGCCTCTATGTGAATTGATAAAGATTAACCAGTCAAAGTCAGTCTGGACTGGAGAAGCACAAAAAGTCTTTAAACAACTTAAACAAGAATTGATGATTTTGAAATATCAAGCAGTATTGGTAGAACAGGACGACGTGGAAATTGTGATCATTAATATTATGAATCTAGCCTCTTTGTATGCACGATAGGCGGAGAGATCCCCCGTGCATCCAGCGCTGCAATAAAGAATATACCACTTAAAGGAATTTCGGCTTTGATCTTTGAATCAAGGCTAGATAGGATGGGGCTTCAGGCACCTCTTCACCTGAGGAAACACACTGCCATCAGGCACCGCTGTGCCAGACAAGCTTGTTCTGCTAGAACACCCTACTCAGATGCACTGTGGCATTCAAGTGAACTGCTTTCATGCAAATATAACAACTGATGTGACAACCCACCTTGCCTGTGGCACCTGATGAACAGAAGAGTAAGCCACCGCAGCGCTTCAAAACCATCCCTGCACGTGCCGCTCCTTGTCGCTCTCTGGCCTTATCTCATATCCTTATCCACTTCTGTGGAGAGCCTGCCACGGCACCTGCAAAGCAAGACGGACACCTTTCATAGTCACCTTGTGCTACTTGGTCGTTCTGCTCCAACCCAGCTCATGACCAGCCCCTCTTCTTACACAGCTCTTCAGAGTGCAGTTTGCTCCTTTGAGCCTGTGCGAGACACCTGGGAAAGAAAAAGAAACGCATAGGCCGAGGCAGCATCCAAAGACAGAGCACAACTAGGTAAGTTACTCTCATCTGCTCCCTTACCTCTGCCGCTTACCAGCCCCCGAGGCAGATGCTTCAATCTACCCTCTTCAAACAGCTACAACACCTCTAAAAGACAAAGAGGGGATGCTTAGAGGAACAGTGAGACCTACAACACAACAACTGCTACATCTGTTCCTCATCTGTACCCTTGCCAGAGGCAGCTCTGCGTGTGACGTCCCAGGTTGTACACTGCGTTACCTAACCCTTACCGTAACCCTTACCCTAACCCTTCTCACCCTTACCATTACCCAAATCCTTACCTTTACTTTTTCCTTACCCTTACTCTTTCCTTTAACCATAACCTTACCCTTACCCTATACCTTACTCCAACCCTTCCCCTTACCTTCCCCTTCCCCTTACACTTAACCTAACCCTTACCCTTCTGCTTCCCCTAAAACATATCCTAACATTTTCCCTTACCCTTATACTTACCCTAACCCTTTCTATTACCCTAACACTTACTCTTGCCCTAATCCTTGCTTGCACCCTTACACTTATCCTAACCCTTACCCTTACCCTTACTCAAACCCTTACTCTAACCCTTACCCTGACCCGTACCCTTACCCTTATCCTTACCCTTAACCTAACCCTAAACCTTAAACCTTACCGTAAACCTTACCCTTTCTGCTACACTTACCCTTAGCCTAAATCTAAACCTTACACTTACCCTTAGCCTAACCCTCACCCTTACCATTACCCATACCCTTATTCTTACCCTTACCGTAACCCTTACCTTTACACTTACGGTTACCATTAACCTTACCCTTACCCTAACACTTATCCTTAACCTAACCCTTACCCTAAACCTTACCCCAACCCTTACCCTGACCCTTACATTAACCCTAACCCTTACCCTAAACCTTACACTTACTCTTAACATTAACCTTACCCTTAACCTTTAGCTAATACTTAATCTTACGTTTTTCTCACCCTAACCCTATAATTAACCATAACCGTTACGCTAACACTTAACCTTATCCTTAAAATAAGCCATACAACAACACTTAAATGTACACTTAAGCTTAAACTTACCCTAGCAATTACTCGTACAATTAAAATATTCATTAATTAAATTAAAAAAAATTAATTTAAAATTAATTGAATTAAAAAATTAAAATACCCTTATCCTTATACCTTATCCTTAACCCTCACCCTTATCATTACCAATACCCTTACTCTTACACTTATTCTTATACATACAACTTACCCTTTTCCTAAAACTTAACCCTAACCTAACTCTAACCCTAAACCTTACCTG
Source organism: Netta rufina (assembly GCF_964035555.1). Taxonomy (NCBI): domain Eukaryota; kingdom Metazoa; phylum Chordata; class Aves; order Anseriformes; family Anatidae; genus Netta; species Netta rufina. The sequence goes on from NC_140144.1 coordinate 611,102, forward strand.
AACCCTTTCCAGGACCCTTACATTAACCCTTACCCTTAACCTAAACCTTACACTTGCTCTTAACCTTAACCTAATACTTACCTTTACGTTTTCCTCACACTAACCCTAAAATTAACCCTAACCATTACCCTAACAGTTACCCCTAACATAACCCTTACTCCAACACTTACAGTGACCCGTACACTTACACATACCCTTACACTTACTCTTACCCTAACCCTTACCCTTACCATAACCCATACTCTAACACATACTTCTACCCGTACCCTTACCCTTACCGTTACCCTAACCCTTACCCTTACCCTTAAATTAACCCTAACCCTTACCCTAAACCTTACACTTACTCTTAACCTTAACCTTAGCTGTAACCTAATACTTACCCTTACGATTCCCTCACCCTAACCCTAAAATTAACCCTAACCATTACCCTAACACTTAACCTTACCCTAACCCTAAAATTACTCGTACAATTACCCTTACCCTTACCCTTAACCTAAGCCGAAACCTTACAGTAAACCTTACCCTTTCTGCTACACTTACCCTTAGCCTAAATCTAAACCTTACACTTACCCCTACTGTAACCCTCACCCTTATCATTACCAATACCCTTACACTTACCCTTACCCTAACCCTTCTCCTTACACTTACTGTTACCTTTAACATTACCCTTACCCTAACACTTACACTTATCCTTATCCGTGCCCTTACCCTTGCCCTAATCTTTACCCTTACCCTAACCCTAACCCTAAACCTTACCCCAACCCTTACCATGACCCTTACATTAACCCTAACTCTTACCCTAAAACTTACACTTACTCTTAACCTTAACCATACCCTTAACCTTAACCTAATACTTACCCTTAGGTTTCCCTCACCCTAACCCTAAAATTAACCCTAACCATTACCCCAACACTTACCCTTGCCCTAACCCTTACCCTTACCATAACCCATACCCTAACACGTACTTGTAGCCTTAACCTTACCGTTCCCCTTACCCTTACGTTTACTGTCTCCGTTACCCTTACACTTACACTTAACATAAACCTTAACCTTAACCTAAACCTTATCATAAGCCATACAACAACACTTACATGTACACTTACACTTGCACTTACCCTAGCAATTACTCATACAATTACTCTTAACCTTACTATTAAGCTAACCCTAAACCTTACCCTTATCCTAACACTTACCCTTATCCTAAACCTTACCCTTTCTGCTACACTTACCCTTTGCCTAATTCTAAACCTTACCCTAACCCTCACCCTTACCTAAATCTAACCATTACCCTAACCTTCACTCTTACCTTTACCATTATACTAACTTTTACCCTTAACCTAAACCTTACCCCAACCCTTACCCTGACCCTTACATTAACCCTAACCCTTACCCTAACCCTAACCCTAACCCTAACCGTAACCCTTACTCTAACCCTAACCCTTAACCTAAACCTTACACTTAATCTTAACTTTAACCTTACCCTTAAACTAATACATACCCTTACGTTTCCCTCACCATAACCCTAAAATTAACCGTAACCTTTATCCTAACACTTATCCTTACCTAACCCGATCCCTTACTCTAACTTTTACCCTGACCCGGACCCTTAGACTTCCCCTTCCCCTTCCCCTTACTCTTACCCTTATCCTAACCCTTACTCTTACACTAACGGTTACCATTAACCTTACCCTTACCCTAACACCCTTACCCTATCCCTTACACTTATCCTTATCCATACAACTTACGCTTACCCTAACACTTAACCTTAACCTAACCCGAAGCCTAAACCTTACCTGAACCCTTACCCTGACCCTTACGTTAACCCTTACCCTAAAACTTACACTTAACCTTAACCTTACCCTTAACCTTAACCTAATACTTACCCTTACTTTTCCCTCACCCTAACCCTAAAATTAACCCTAACCATTACCACAACACTTCCCCTTACCCTAACCCTTACTCTAACCCTTACCCTTACCATAACCCATACTCTAACACATACTTCTACCCGTACCCTTACCCTTACCGTAACCCTTACCCTTACTGTTACTGTTACCCTTACTGTTACCGTTACCCTTACCCTTACCCTTTCCCTATCCCTATCACTTACCCTTAACCTAACCCTAAACCTTACCCTTATCCTAACACTTACCATTACCGTAAACCCTGACCTTTCGGCTACACTTACCCTTAGCCTAAATCTAAACCTTACACTTACCCTTAGCCTAACCCTCACCCTTATCATTACCCATACCCTTACTCTTACCCTTACCCTAACCCTTCTCCTTACACTTACTGTTACCTTTAACATTACCCTTACCCTAACACTTACACTTATCCTTATCCATACCCTTACCCTTACCCTAATCCTTACCCTTAACCTAACCCTAACCCTAAACCTTACCCCAGCCCTTACCTTGACCCTTACATTAACCCTAACCCTTACCTTAAAACTTACACTTACTCTTAACCTTAACCTTACCCTTAACCATTACCCTAACACTTACCCTTACCTTACCCTCACCCTAACCCTAAAATTAACCCTAACCATTACCCTAACACTTACCCTTACCCTAACCCTTACCCTTACCATAACCCATACCCTAACACGTATTTGTAGCCTTAACCTTACCGTTCCCCTTACCCTTACGTTTACTGTCTCCGTTACCCTTACACTTACACTTAACATAAACCTTAACCTTAACCTTACCCTTATCATAAGCTATACAACAACACTTACATGTACACTTACACTTGCACTTACCCTTGCAAATGCTCGTACAATTACCCTTAACCTTACTATTAAGCTAACCCTAAACCTTACCCTTATCCTAACACTTACCCTTATCCTAAACCTTACCCTTTCTGCTACACTTACCCTTTGCCTAATTCTAAACCTTACCTTAACCCTCACCCTTACCTAAACCTAACCATTACCCTCACCCTCACCCTTACCATTATACTTACTTTTACCCTTAACCTAAACCTTACCCCAACCCTTACCCTGACCCTTACATTAACCCTAACCCTTACCCTAAACCTTACACTTACTCTTAACGTTAACCTTAGCTGTAACCTAATACTTACCCTTATGTTTCCCTCACCCTAACCCTAAAATTAACCCTAACCATTACCCTAACACTTACCCTTACCCGAACCCTTACTCTAACCCTTACAATGACCCATACACTTACACATACCCTTACCCTTACTCTTACCCTTACTCTACCCCTTACCATAGCTCATACCCTAACACATAGTTCTACTTTTAACCTTACTGTTAGCCTTACCCTTCCTCTAACTGTTACTCTTACACTTATCCTTAACATAAAACTTACTCTTAACCTTACCCTTACCGTAAGCCATAGAACAACACTTACATGTTCACTTATGTTTCCACTTACCCTAGCAACTACTCGTACAATTAACCTTACCCTTACCCTTACCAAACCATTACCCTTACCCTTAACCTAACCCTCAACCGTACCCTTATCCTAACACTTACCCTTACCTAATCCTTACCCTTTCTGCTACACTTACGCTTTGCCTAATTCTAAACCTTACCCTAAACCTCACCCTTACCCTTATCATTATGCTTACTTTAACCCTTACCCTAAAACTTACCCAACCCTTACCCTGACCCTTACATTAACCCTAAACCTTACCCTAAACCTTACACTTACTCTTAACCTTAACCTTACCCTTAACATTAACCTAGTACTTATGCATACGTTTTCCTGACTTTAACCCTAAAACTAACCCTAACCATTACCCTAACACTTAACCTTACCCTAACCCTAACCCTTACTCTAACCCTTACCCTGACCTGTACCCTTACACTTACCCTTACCCTTATACTTACCCTAATTCTTACCCATACCCTAACACATATTTGTACCCTTAACCATACCGTTACAATTAACCTTACCCTTACCCTTACCCTTACTCTATCCGTTAACCTTACGCTTACCCTTAACATAAACCTTACCCTTGACCTTACCATAAGCCATACAACAACACTTACATGTACACTTACACTTACACTTACCCTAGCAATTACTCGTACAATTACCCTTACCCTTACCCTTAACCTTAACCTAAGCCGAAACTTTAAACCTTACAGTAAACCTTACCCTTTCTGCTACACTTACCCTTAGCCTAAATCTAAACCTTACACTTACCCTTACTGTAACCCTCACCCTTACCATTTTCAATACCCATACTCTTACCCTTTCCCTAACCCTTCTCCTTACACTTACTGTTACCTTTAACATTACCCTTACCCTAACACTTACACTTATCCTTATCCATACCCTTACCCTTAACCTAATCCTTACCCTTAACCTAACCCTAACCCTAAACCTTACCCCAGCCCTTACCTTGACCCTTACATTAACCCTAACCCTTACCTTAAAACTTACACTTACTCTTAACCTTAACCTTACCCTTAATCATTACCCTAACACTTACCCTTATATATCCCTCACCCTGAACATAAAACTAACCCTAACCATTACCCTAACACTTACCCTTACCCTAACCCTAACCCTTACTCTAACCCTTACCCTGACCTGTACCCTTACACTTACCCTTACCCTTATACTTACCCTAATTCTTACCCATACCCTAACACATATTTGTACCCTTAACCTTACCCTTACAATTAACCTTACCCTTACCCTTACCCTTACCCTTACTCTATCCGTTAACCTTACGCTTACCCTTAACATAAACCTTACCCTTGACCTTACCATAAGCCATACAACAACACTTACATGTACACTTACACTTACACTTACCCTAGCAATTACTCGTACAATTACCCTTACCCTTACCCTTACCCTTAACCTAAGCCGAAACCTTAAACCTTACAGTAAACCTTACCCTTTCTGCTACACTTACCCTTAGCCTAAATCTAAACCTTACACTTACCCTTACTGTAACCCTCACCCTTATCATTAACAATACCCTTACTCTTACCCTTACCCTAACCCTTCTCCTTACACTTACTGTTACCTTTAACATTACCCTTACCCTAACACTTACACTTATCCTTATCCATACCCTTACCCTTAACCTAATCCTTACCCTTAACCTAACCCTAACCCTAAACCTTACCCCAACCCTTACCCTGACCCTTACATTAACCCTAACCCTTACCCTAAAACTTACACTTACTCTTAACCTTAACCTTACCCTTAACATTAACCTAATACTTACACATGCGTTTTCCTGACTTTAACCCTAAAACTAACCCTAACCATTACCCTAACACTTACCCTTACCCTAACCCTAACCCTTACTCTAACCCTTACCCTGACCTGTACCCTTACACTTACCCTTACCCTTATACTTACCCTAATTCTTACCCATACCATAACCCATACCCTAACACATATTTGTACCCTTAACCTTACCGTTACTCTTAACCTTACCCTTACTTTTACTCTATCCATTACCCTTACGCTTACCCTTAACATAAACCTTACCCTTGACCTTACCCTTACCATAAGCCATACAACAACACTTACATGTACACTTACGCTTGCACTTATCCTAGCAATTACTCGTACAATTACCCTTAACCTTACCCTTACCAAACCATTACCCTTACCCTTAACCTAACCATAAACATTAAAGATAAGCTAAAGGGTCACCCTTAAGGTTAAAGTTATCCTAACTCTTACACTTAAGTGGGTTATTGGAAGTGTAAGGGTACAGTTCAGGGTAAGGGTTAGAGTAAGGGTAAATGTTAGGGTAATGGTTAGGCTAATTTTAGGTTTAGGGTGAGGGAAACATAAGGATAAGTATTAGGTTAAGTTTCAGGATAAGGTTAAGAGTTATGGTAAGGGTTAGGTTTAATGTAAGGGTAAGGGTTTGGGAAACGTTTAGGATAAGGGTAAGAGAAGGGATAATAGTAAGGATAAGGATGATGTTTAGTGTAAGGGTTAGATTTAATTAAGGGTAAGGGTTAGTGTAAGTTTAAGAGTAAGGGTAAGTGTAAGGGTATTTGTAAAAGTACGGCTAATTGTAAGGGTTAGAGTAAGGGTTAGGGTAAGGGGAAGAGTAAGGGTATTGGTAATGGTAAGGGTGAGGGTTACAGTAAGGTTAAGTGTAAGGTTTAGATTTAGGCTAAGGGTAAGTTTAGCAGAAAGGGTAAGGTTTACTATAAGGTTTAAGGTTTCGGCTTAGGTTAAGGGTAAGGGTAAGGGTAAGGGTAATTGTACGAGTAATTGCTAGGGTAAGTGTAAGCGTAAGTGTACATGTAAGTGTTGTTGTATGGCTTATGGTAAGGGTAAGGTCAAGGGTAAGGTTTATGTTAAGGGTAAGCGTAAGGGTAACGGATAGAGTAAAAGTAAGGGTAAGGTTAAGAGTAACGGTAAGGTTAAGGGTACAAATATGTGTTAGGGTATGGGTTATGGTATGGGTAAGAATTAGGGTAAGTATAAGGGTAAGGGTAAGTGTAAGGGTACAGGTCAGGGTAAGGGTTAGAGTAAGGGTTAGGGTTAGGGTTAGGGTAAGGGTAAGTGTTAGGGTAATGGTTAGGGTTAGTTTTAGGGTTAAAGTCAGGAAAACGCATGTGTAAGTATTAGGTTAATGTTAAGGGTAAGGTTAAGGTTAAGAGTAAGTGTAAGTTTTAGGGTAAGGGTTAGGGTTAATGTAAGGGTCAGGGTAAGGGTTGGGGTAAGGTTTAGGGTTAGGGTTAGGTTAAGGATAAGTGTTAGGGTAAGGGTAAGGTTAATGGTAACCGTAAGTGTAAAGGTAAGGGTTACGGTATGGGTAATGGTAAGGGTGAGGGTTAGGCTAAGGGTAAGTGTAAGGTTTAGATTTAGGCTAAGGGTAAGTGTAGCAGAAAGGGTAAGGTTTACGGTAAGGTTTAAGGTTTAGGGTTAGGTTAAGGGTAAGGGTAAGGGTAAGGGTACGGGGTCAGGGTAAGGGTTAGAGTAAGGGTTTGAGTAAGGGTAAGGGTAAGGGTTAGGATAAGTGTAAGGGTGCAAGCAAGGATTAGGGCAAGAGTAAGTGTTAGGGTAATAGAAAGGGTTAGGGTAAGTATAAGGGTAAGGGAAAATGTTAGGATATGTTTTAGGGGAAGCAGAAGGGTAAGGGTTAGGTTAAGTGTAAGGGGAAGGGGAAGGTAAGGGGAAGGGTTGGAGTAAGGTATAGGGTAAGGGTAAGGTTATGGTTAAAGGAAAGAGTAAGGGTAAGGAAAAAGTAAAGGTAAGGATTTGGGTAATGGTAAGGGTGAGAAGGGTTAGGGTAAGGGTTACGGTAAGGGTTAGGTAACGCAGTGTACAACCTGGGACGTCACACGCAGAGCTGCCTCTGGCAAGGGTACAGATGAGGAACAGATGTAGCAGTTGTTGTGTTGTAGGTCTCACTGTTCCTCTAAGCATCCCCTCTTTGTCTTTTAGAGGTGTTGTAGCTGTTTGAAGAGGGTAGATTGAAGCATCTGCCTCGGGGGCTGGTAAGCGGCAGAGGTAAGGGAGCAGATGAGAGTAACTTACCTAGTTGTGCTCTGTCTTTGGATGCTGCCTCGGCCTATGCGTTTCTTTTTCTTTCCCAGGTGTCTCGCACAGGCTCAAAGGAGCAAACTGCACTCTGAAGAGCTGTGTAAGAAGAGGGGCTGGTCATGAGCTGGGTTGGAGCAGAACGACCAAGTAGCACAAGGTGACTATGAAAGGTGTCCGTCTTGCTTTGCAGGTGCCGTGGCAGGCTCTCCACAGAAGTGGATAAGGATATGAGATAAGGCCAGAGAGCGACAAGGAGCGGCACGTGCAGGGATGGTTTTGAAGCGCTGCGGTGGCTTACTCTTCTGTTCATCAGGTGCCACAGGCAAGGTGGGTTGTAACATTTGCAAGTCGTTATATTTGCATGAAAGCAGTTCACTTGAATGCCACAGTGCATCTGAGTAGGGTGTTCTAGCAGAACAAGCTTGTCTGGCACAGCGGTGCCTGATGGCAGTGTGTTTCCTCAGGTGAAGAGGTGCCTGAAGCCCCATCCTATCTACCCTTGATTCAAAGATCGAAGCCGAAATTCCTTTAAGTGGTATATTCTTTATTGCAGCGCTGGATGCACGGGGGATCTCTCCACCTATCATGCATACCCAAAGCAGAAAGCAGTCTTGAATTTATACAATCAATCTATCAATATTCTACAAGCACCTATACATATGCATTACCTCTCCCCGCCTTCCCTCGCTTCTCATGCTAATTAGCCTTTTGGCACCTTGTGCCTGCGCAGAGCCTTCCAAGAATTGTGGGCAGGGTCTTTGGGACGTGGGCAGGGGTCTTTGGGAGGAAGACCCCGAGTCTTCCTCACAGTGTACTTTTCACCTTTGGTCAGGAATCTGCTGAATCGGCATGTTTCTTAATTGCAAGAGCTGGTTTTTGCTAATTCTCCCGTTTGTTGTATCTTTATAATGAATTCCAATGTCCAGTTTTGAGATTTATAGTCCTTACATTCGTTTCTCTGTCCGCCTGCCGCTTCCTTTTCATGAGTTCCAGTGTCTTGTTTCGAGATATACAGTCCTTGTCTGGGGATTGTCCTTGCCTCCCCAATACCTCCTTAATCAATCCCCCCTTTTCTTTTCCCATGCAAATTCTTTTGCATAAGATACTTTCATTATTTACAGTAACACAACAAAGCAGGCATCTAAACAACATGCACACAAATATTCCTAACACTACTAATATGATTAGAGCAATGAATACTTGTTTCAACCACAATCCCCCCTTTTCTTTTCCCATGCAAATTCTTTTGCATCAGATACTTTCATTATTTACAGTAACACAACAAAGCAGGCATCTAAACAACATGCACACAAATATTCCTAACACTACTAATACGATTAGAGCAATGAATACTTGTTTCAACCATTGGAAATTGGGCAACCAAGAGGTTAACTCATTCCATAGTTCACTAAAACTCCATGAAACATCATCTTTACTGATCTCATGTAGGATCCTTGTCTGCTTCCATATTTCTTCCAGGTCGGTAGAGATCCTTCCACTCTGATCTACATACATACAACAACTTGTGTTTATTACTGTACAGACTCCCCCTTGAGTGGCCAGTAACAAGTCTAGGGCCATCCGATTTGGTAATACTACCTGTGATAAACTAGATATCTCTTCTTGTTGAGCCTTTATAGCATCCAGAATTTTGTTTTCTAACTTCTCTATAATTGCAGAAATATTAACTATTGCCTTTTCCAATTCACTCACTCCTAAGCATGGGATAAACCATCGCACAAAACTATGAAAAGGGGTGTGTCTCTCTACCAATGGATTGTTAATTTTTCATCTGATTCTCCGGATATGATTTCTCAAGTAACCTCGAGGCACTACATCATGTACTGTCATATTGGGGACTACCGCTCCAAGAGTGCAAGTTCCCTTCCAATTCTCAGGCAAGACCTTACGGGCTGTATCATTGCATAGCCAATAGCACCCTTTTCCTTCTGGTACTGGCCAGCTGGTTGAATTTGCCCAACTGCTAGTTGTACTAATATCAATTGTTCGATTACAAGATGTCTGATTCCCCACATAAGTAGTACCTGTATTTATACAATGCTCTTTTCCTATACCCTTAGGCGGGTTACACCTTTGTACACATACATAGTAAGATTCCAATGGCACGAAGCTACTCACTTCTAGTTCCAAAACTGCTTAATATTTTCGACCCCAAGATGTGTTTTCCCACAAATTAGTCCAAGATAAGTTTGCAGGCAAGGGAATCCCGATTAACGATACACCCTTATTCCCATGCTGTGGCAGATGGGTGCATACCCAACAGTTCGTCTTATTAGTTACTTGAGAAATTGTTTGTATTAAGGTCAGGTGTAAGTTCTCATCCCAAGTTGTACACCCCGAATCCGAGAACCGCACCCCTGCAATCATTAGGATCTGGAAAACCGTAATTTTGTTGGTCCAATTGGAGTGGTGGTCCATATCCTCGCCGGGGCCTTCTTCACCCTTGAATTGTGGATCCAAGCTGCTTGCTCCTTAGTTTTAATGGTGGTATGTGTTGTGAGTAATACTTGGTATGGTTCTGTCCACTTTCCTTCCATTTTTCCTGTAGGGGTTGTCCTGAAAAAGTCTTTATATATATATAATCCCCGAGCTTAAAGGGGTGGATTGGTTGATCCAACCCTCTAGCCCTGGTCCCTAAAACAAATGTATGTACTTTATTTAATTGTTTCTGAAGTTCCGTTATATGAGCATATAAATATTCTGATCCTAACTGCGTTAGGTCCTCTCCACTAAATAGAAATTGCTATGGCCTTGCATATAAGATTTTGAAGGGACTCAAATTTCCTTTTATTCTAGGTTTAACTCTAATTCCAAGTAATGCTAAAGGGAGGGATTGAGGCCATGACAAATTAGCTTCTTATCCAATTTTAGCTATTTATTGTTTAATTAAATGGTTCATTTTTTCTACCTGTCCACTTGCCTGTGGTCTATAAGGAGTATGCAGTTGCCAATCTAGCTTTAGAATCTTACTTATCTGTTCTACCACTTGTGCACAAAAATGTGAAACTCTATCAGAAGACATTGCTACTAGAATCCCAAAGCATGCTATTATTTCATTTAACAAGACTTTAACCACTTCTCTTGCTTTGTTTGTTCGACAGGGAAAGGCTTCAGGCCTTCCTGAAAACGTGTCAGTCAGAACCAGTAAATAATGATACCCCCCTTTTCTAGGGAGTTCTGAAAAATCAATTTGCCACTGTTGCCCCGAATAATTTCCTTTACCGATTATTCCAAATTTTATTCTATCCTTGGTATTGGGGTTATTGTGTAAGCAAATGCTACATTGTTGAGTTACTTGTTTTATCATATCGTCCCACTAATGTCTGACTCAGGCTCTTATGCAGTGTGCCAGCTCCCCAATGCGTTTTATTGTGTTCTGTAAGAACTATGGGCCATGTCAAACTAGAGGGTATTACTATGTGCTTCTCTTTTAAATATACTCATCCATCTGGTTTCATTTTACCTTTCAAATCTTCAATTAATTTTAAGTCTTCTTTTGTATAATTTGGATATAGTTTGGATTTTACCGTCTGGTATCAAAGACAATGCCTTCACCTCAGTTATTTCAGCTGCCTGCTTAGCCTCTGCCAATCGATTTTCCAATTTCAAAATCGGTGTTCCCCTTTTGGTGTCCCTGACAATGCATGATAGCTACCTTTTCTGGTTGTTTTACAGCCTCTAACAATTTTAAAATTTCTTCAGCATACTTTGTGTTTTCACTGAGCGGTCAGCAATCCATGGTCTTTCCAAATTGCTCCATGAGCATGTACCACGCCGAATGTATATTTAGAATCTGTCCAAATATTTACCCTTTTTCCCGCTGCCAGTTCCAATGCTCTCGTGAGAGCAACTATCTCCGCCTTTTGAGCTGATGTTCCAGGGGGTAAAGGCTTAGACTCGATTACCTGCTGAGTAGTTGTTATAGCATATCCAGCTTTACGTTGTCTTTGCGTAACAAAACTGCTCCCATCCGTGAACCAAGTTTCTTCCGCATCTTCCATGGGCTCCTCCTTAAGGTCTGGTCGGCTGGAATACACAGTCTCTATAGTTTCTAAACAATCGTGAATCACAGGTTGTGCCGGAGCGTCACTAAGAAAAGAGGCTAGATTCACAATCTTAATGATCACAATTTCCACGTCGTCCTGTTCTACCAATATTGCTTGATATTTCAAAATCATCAATTCTTGTTTAAGTTGTTTAAAGACTTTTTGTGCTTCTCCAGTCCAGACTGACTTTGACTGGTTAATCTTTATCAATTCACATAGAGGCTTTACCAATAGTCCATCATTATAAATCCAAAGGCGACACCAACCTGTCATTCCTAAAAAGGTTTGTAGCTCCTTTACCATTTGAGGTTCTGGAGTCCGGCAAATGACTTCCTTATGTTCAGTTCCTAGTTCTCGTTGTCCTTCCGAAATGTCAAATCCCAGATAGGTCACACTTTGTTGAGCCAGCTGGACTTTCTGTCAAGAGACTTGAGATCCATTTAAACCCAGAAAATTAAGACGACTTATAGTCCATTGAATACAACTCCCTTTAGTCTCGGTAGCTATTAAGAGATCATCTACATATTGTAAGAAAGCACCTTCAGTGTCCGGAGGTATCCATGTTTCGAGTTCCCTTGCTAATTGGTTTCCAAAAATAGTGGGGCTATTCTTGAATCCTTGAGGTAGTAATGTCCACGTAAGCTGCGTCTTTCTGCCTGAATCGGGATTTTCCCATTCAAAGGCGAATAGGTTTTGGCTTTCTGTGGCTAAGCCTAGGCAGAAGAAGGCATCTTTAAATCCAGTACGGTAAACCAGACTTGACTATTCTTTAATTTAGTCAGCAAAGTATAAGGGTTTGCCACTACTGGATGTATATCCTCAGTGATTTTATTTATGGCCCTCAAATCCTGAACTAGCCTATAGCTTTTTCATCTGCCTTTTTAATTGGCAATATGGGTGCATTGTATTCTGATTCGCATTCAAGCAATAATCCATACTGTAAAAAATTATCAATTATCTCTTTAATTCCTTTCCTATCTTCTATCCTCAAAGGATATTACTTAACCTTAACGGGTTTCTCTCCTGGCTTTAATTTAATAATTATTAAGGTCACATTTTTAGCTCTTTCAGGGGTTTCAGTAGCCTAAACTCCTGGAAATACTTGATCTGTGATCTCTAAAGGTATTTCACTTTTAGGGTCAGTTTGTATTAGTGCCAAGCTTAACACATTTGTTAGTTGTTCTTCTCCTATTCTTAATTCCATTTCCCTTTTTCAAAGACAATTTCTGCTCCTACTTGCTCTAATAAATCTCTACCTAAGAGTGCCCATGAGGAGTTAGGCATATATAAAAATCTGTGTATGCCCCATTGTTTCCCTAACTTGTACTTCAAAGGTTCACAAAAATAAGCCTTTTCAGTTACACCTTGTCCTGGTTTCAGTTAGAACAGAGTTAATTTTCTTCCTAGTAGCTGGTAGAATGCTATGTTTTGGCTTAGGATGAGAAGAGTGCTGATAACACCCTGATGTTTTAATAGTTGCAGAGCAGTGCTTATACCAAGCCAAGGACATCTCAGCTTCTTGCTCTGTCCTGCCAACAGGCATGCTGGGGGTGCAGTAAGAGCTGGGAGGGGACAGACCCAGGACAGGTGACCCAAACTAGCCAAAGGGGTATTCCATACCATCTGACGTCATGCTAAACAATATATAGGGGTGGCTAGCCGGGGGAGGGGGCCGGACTGCTCGGGGTTAGGCTGGGCATCGGTCAGCGGGTGGTGAGCAATTGCATTGTGCATCACTTGTTTGTACATATTATTAGTAGTAGTACTATTATCATCATTGTATTATTATTATTATTATTATTATTTTGTCTTATTAAACTGTCTTTATCTCAGCTCACGGGTTTCACTTTCCATTTCTCTCCCCCGTCCCAGAGAGGGAGGGGGAGGGGGAGCGAACAGCTGCGTGGTGTTTAGCTGCCGGCCAGGTTAAACCACGACACACCTTTTACCCTAACATAATAATTCTGTGAAGGCATTAATGCTTGATTTAGAACTGAATACGTTGCCCCATAGCAATAAGAAATTTCACTTCCATTCCTCCCCTAGCTTCATTATAACCAGTGGAGGATCCGCTAGGGTAGATTCCCCAGGTCCCCGTTATTCCTGTTGAAATCAGGGGTCGATTACCCTAGCAAAAGGCTAGTCAATTTGTCCTCCGAAGCCAGGTCCAAACCGTTTTGTTTTATTTATTTATTTATTTATTTATTTTCATTACATTTCAGAGTTGGTCCAAAAATTCCATAGGGGTTTCTTTTAGACCTTGTTGGAAGCATATTCTCAATTCCCAATTCATCCAGGTTTTAGTATTTACTTAACCGTTCATAATTTTCAGGATGATTCGGGTCTTAGTGGGGGTCGGTCAGGGGAATGCAATTGTCCACAGTTCCCTGAGCGGTCCCATCGGCAATCTGAGCTCGCACATGAACTCAGGTTGTTTTAAGAGTTAACTGCTTTTCTGTTTCTGTGACAACTCTCTCGGACCCATCGTGGTCCCTTTGCCCTAAAGGGCTAACACCCATGATTTTAAGATCTCTGCCTCGGGCAGAGGCACAACTATTAACATTCCTACATCCTCTTTCCCTGCTCATTCAACTTCAAACACCTTTAACACTTTCAACAACCCTTTTAACACTTCCTTTATCTTTCTCCAGCCTGGACTTCTCCAAAGCCAACATCAAAGGCTCAGTCAGGGGCCAACTTAATTCCGTACCTTTTCCCACCAAGATGCTGAAACATCAGTATACAACATTTCATCCTGTTCTGCTTCTCCAAAAACAACATTAACTGTAGCAAAATATTAGAGTTTAAAGTTCCATTTAGGGGCCACTTTTCTCCACATTCCAGCTTATAAAGCAGCCACCACTGATTACGATATTTTATCAATGTTTTCCTGTTCACACTTCCACCGGCAGATCCTCCAATATCCTTCCAGTGACTTAAAACACATCCTAACACACTTTTCTTTAAAATTTCACTGCTTGTTTGCCCCCCCAGTTTCCAGTTTACACTTTCAGAATACACGTTACTTACAAAAGCGTATCACAAAACGTATCACTCACAAAAATACGGGCACGCAATATCTTTCAGTAGCGATGTCACAAAACTACTATTACCAGCAATATTGCCAAAATCACAGTAACAATAGTCAGAGTCAAATTCCACGTGCGATAAGTCAGAAAACCGAACTGTGTAACACCGTAACGATATCTTTCTTATAACAATGCCACGAACCTACTATTACCACCAGGAAAATAGCCAAAATCGCAGTAACAATAACCAGAGTTAAATACCATACTCCATGAGTCAGAAAACCGAAATAGACAACACAATTCCAGATGGACCTTAAAGCGAGCTCTTTCCTTAAGGTCCCCAAATATACTTATGGTGCTTACCACAAAGTATATACCAAACACTGCCTCGCAGAAGATCACCTTCTGACTTACAGACAGTTCCAGATACAGATGGACCCCAAGGTCCCCAGATATACTTGTGGTACTAACCACAAAGTATATACCAAATACTGTCCTGCAGAAGTCACCTTCCGACTTACTGGACAGTCCCAGATGACCGGTCTACCAGAAAACCAAACCAGAATAAAGAATATACTCACTTACAATGATGGGGTCCTTGTCTGCCTCCGCAGTGATCCAGTGAGTCGAGGAGTCCCTCCGGGAAATTCAGGGGGTACCCTAGGGAGTCCTGTTCCCAGCGGGTCCTGCTGTCCGGCAGAGAGGTTGTCCCATCTGGGGTGCCAGATTGATTCAAAGTTCGAAGCCGAAATTCCTTTAAGTGGTATATTCTTTATTGCAGCGCTGGATGCACGGGGGATCTCTCCACCTATCGTGCATACCTAAAGCGGAAAGCAGTCTTGAATTTATACAATCAATCTATCAATATTCTACAAGCACCTATACATATGTATTACCTATCCCCACCTTCCCTCGCTTCTCATGCTAATTAGCCTTTTGGCACCTTGCGCCTGCGTAGAGCCTTCCAAGAATTGTGGGCAGGGGTCTTTGGGACGTGGGCAGGGGTCTTTGGGAGGAAGACCCCGAGTCTTCCTCACAGTGTACTTTTCACCTTTGGTCAGGAATCTGCTGAATTGTCAGGTTTCTTAATTGCAAGAGCTGGTTGTTGCTAATTCTTCCATTTGTTGTATCTTTATAATGAATTCCAATGTCCAGTTTTGAGATTTATAGTCCTTACGTTTGTTTCTCTGTCCGTCTGCCGCTTCCTTATCATGAGTTCCAGTGTCTTGTTTCGAGATATACAGTCCATGTCTGGGGATTGTCCTTGCCTCCCCAATGCCTCCCCAATACCTCCTTAATCAATCCCCCCTTTTCTTTTCCCATGCAAATTCTTTTGCATCCGATACTTTCATTATTTACAGTAACACAACAAAGCAGGCATCTAAACAACATGCACACAAATATTCCTAATACTACTGATGCGATTAGAGCAATGAACACTTGTTTCAACCATTGAAAATTGGGCAACCAGGAGGTTAACTTATTCCATATTTCACTAAAACTCCACGAAAGATCATCTTTACTGATATCATGTAGGACCCTTGTCTGCTTCCATATTTCTTCCAGGTCGGTAGAGATCCTTCCACTCTGATCTACATACACACAACAACTTGTGTCTATTACTGTACAGACTCCCCTTGAGTGGCCAGTAACAAATCTAGGGCCATCCGATTTTGTAATACTACCTGTGATAAACTAGATATCTCTTCTTGTTGAGCCTTTATAGCATCCAGAGTTTTGTTTTCTAACTTCTCTATAATTGCAGAAATATTAACTATTGCCTTTTCCAATTCACTCACTCCTAACCATGGGATAAACCATCAAACAAAACTATGAAAAGCGGTGTGTCTCTCTATCAATGGATTGTTAATTTTTCGTCTGATTCTCCGCATATGATTTCTCAAGTAGGCTCGAGGCACTACATCATGTACTGTCATATTGGGGACTACCGCTCCAAGAGTGCAAGTTCCCTTCCAATTCTCAGGCAAGACCTTACAGGCTGTATCATTGCATAGCCAATACCACCCTTTTCCTTCTGGTACTGGCCAGCTGGTTGAATTTGCCCAACTGCTAGTTGTACTAATATCAATTGTTCGATTACAAGATGTCTGATTCCCCACATAAGTAGTACCTGTATTTATACAATGCTCTTTTCCTATACCCTTAGGCGGGTTACACCTTTGTACACATACATAGTAAGATTCCAATGGCACGAAGCTACTCACTTCTAGTTCCAAAACTGCTTAATATTTTCGACCCCAAGATGTGTTTTCCCACAAATTAGTCCAAGATAAGTTTGCAGGCAAGGGAATCCCGATTAACGATACACCCTTATTCCCATGCTGTGGCAGATGGGTGCATACCCAACAGTTCGTCTTATTAGTTACTTGAGAAATTGTTTGTATTAAGGTCAGGTGTAAGTTCTCATCCCAAGTTGTACACCCCGAATCCGAGAACCGCACCCCTGCAATCATTAGGATCTGGAAAACCGTAATTTTGTTGGTCCAATTGGAGTGGTGGTCCATATCCTCGCCGGGGCCTTCTTCACCCTTGAATTGTGGATCCAAGCTGCTTGCTCCTTAGTTTTAATGGTGGTATGTGTTGTGAGTAATACTTGGTATGGTTCTGTCCACTTTCCTTCCATTTTTCCTGTAGGGGTTGTCCTGAAAAAGTCTTTATATATATATAATCCCCGAGCTTAAAGGGGTGGATTGGTTGATCCAACCCTCTAGCCCTGGTCCCTAAAACAAATGTATGTACTTTATTTAATTGTTTCTGAAGTTCCGTTATATGAGCATATAAATATTCTGATCCTAACTGCGTTAGGTCCTCTCCACTAAATAGAAATTGCTATGGCCTTGCATATAAGATTTTGAAGGGACTCAAATTTCCTTTTATTCTAGGTTTAACTCTAATTCCAAGTAATGCTAAAGGGAGGGATTGAGGCCATGACAAATTAGCTTCTTATCCAATTTTAGCTATTTATTGTTTAATTAAATGGTTCATTTTTTCTACCTGTCCACTTGCCTGTGGTCTATAAGGAGTATGCAGTTGCCAAGCTATCTTTAGAATCTTACTTATCTGTTCTACCACTTGTGCACAAAAATGTGAAACCCTATCAGAAGACATTGCTACTAGAATCCCAAAGCATGGTATTATTTCATTTAACAAGACTTTAACCACTTCTCTTGCTTTGTTTGTTCGACAGGGAAAGGCTTCAGGCCTTCCTGAAAACGTGTCAGTCAGAACCAGTAAATAATGATACCCCCCTTTTCTAGGGAGTTCTGAAAAATCAATTTGCCACTGTTGCCCCGAATAATTTCCTTTACCGATTATTCCAAATTTTATTCTATCCTTGGTATTGGGGTTATTGTGTAAGCAAATGCTACATTGTTGAGTTACTTGTTTTATCATATCGTCCCACTAATGTCTGACTCAGGCTCTTATGCAGTGTGCCAGCTCCCCAGTGCGTTTTATTGTGTTCTGTAAGAACTATGGGCCATGTCAAACTAGAGGGTATTACTATGTGCTTCTCTTTTAAATATACTCATCCATCTGGTTTCATTTTACCTTTCAAATCTTCAATTAATTTTAAGTCTTCTTTTGTATAATTTGGATATAGTTTGGATTTTACCGTCTGGTATCAAAGACAATGCCTTCACCTCAGTTATTTCAGCTGCCTGCTTAGCCTCTGCCAATCGATTTCCAATTTCAAAATCGGTGTTCCCCTTTTGGTGTCCCTGACAATGCATGATAGCTACCTTTTCTGGTTGTTTTACAGCCTCTAACAATTTTAAAATTTCTTCAGCATACTTTGTGTTTTCACTGAGCGGTCAGCAATTCATGTTCTTTCCAAATTGCTCCATGAGCATGTACCACGCCGAATGTATATTTAGAATCTGTCCAAATATTTACCCTTTTTCCCGCTGCCAGTTCCAATGCTCTCGTGAGAGCAACTATCTCCGCCTTTTGAGCTGATGTTCCAGGGGGTAAAGGCTTAGACTCGATTACCTGCTGAGTAGTTGTTATAGCATATCCAGCTTTACGTTGTCTTTGCGTAACAAAACTGCTCCCATCCGTGAACCAAGTTTCTTCCGCATCTTCCATGGGCTCCTCCTTAAGGTCTGGTCGGCTGGAATACACAGTCTCTATAGTTTCTAAACAATCGTGAATCACAGGTTGTGCCGGAGCATCACTAAGAAAAGAGGCTAGATTCACAATCTTAATGATCACAATTTCCACGTCGTCCTGTTCTACCAATATTGCTTGATATTTCAAAATCATCAATTCTTGTTTAAGTTGTTTAAAGACTTTTTGTGCTTCTCCAGTCCAGACTGACTTTGACTGGTTAATCTTTATCAATTCACATAGAGGCTTTACCAATAGTCCATCATTATAAATCCAAAGGCGACACCAACCTGTCATTCCTAAAAAGG
This sequence comes from Netta rufina, assembly GCF_964035555.1. Classification (NCBI taxonomy): domain Eukaryota; kingdom Metazoa; phylum Chordata; class Aves; order Anseriformes; family Anatidae; genus Netta; species Netta rufina. The sequence continues at coordinate 630,145 of NC_140144.1, forward strand.
TTTGTAGCTCCTTTACCATTTGAGGTTCTGGAGTCCGGCAAATGACTTCCTTATGTTCAGTTCCTAGTTCTCGTTGTCCTTCCGAAATGTCAAATCCCAGATAGGTCACACTTTGTTGAGCCAGCTGGACTTTCTGTCAAGAGACTTGAGATCCATTTAAACCCAGAAAATTAAGACGACTTATAGTCCATTGAATACAACTCCCTTTAGTCTCGGTAGCTATTAAGAGATCATCTACATATTGTAAGAAAGCACCTTCAGTGTCCGGAGGTATCCATGTTTCGAGTTCCCTTGCTAATTGGTTTCCAAAAATAGTGGGGCTATTCTTGAATCCTTGAGGTAGTAATGTCCACGTAAGCTGCGTCTTTCTGCCTGAATCGGGATTTTCCCATTCAAAGGCGAATAGGTTTTGGCTTTCTGTGGCTAAGCCTAGGCAGAAGAAGGCATCTTTAAATCCAGTACGGTAAACCAGACTTGACTATTCTTTAATTTAGTCAGCAAAGTATAAGGGTTTGCCACTACTGGATGTATATCCTCAGTGATTTTATTTATGGCCCTCAAATCCTGAACTAGCCTATAGCTTTTTCATCTGCCTTTTTAATTGGCAATATGGGTGCATTGTATTCTGATTCGCATTCAAGCAATAATCCATACTGTAAAAAATTATCAATTATCTCTTTAATTCCTTTCCTATCTTCTATCCTCAAAGGATATTACTTAACCTTAACGGGTTTCTCTCCTGGCTTTAATTTAATAATTATTAAGGTCACATTTTTAGCTCTTTCAGGGGTTTCAGTAGCCTAAACTCCTGGAAATACTTGATCTGTGATCTCTAAAGGTATTTCACTTTTAGGGTCAGTTTGTATTAGTGCCAAGCTTAACACATTTGTTAGTTGTTCTTCTCCTATTCTTAATTCCATTTCCCTTTTTCAAAGACAATTTCTGCTCCTACTTGCTCTAATAAATCTCTACCTAAGAGTGCCCATGAGGAGTTAGGCATATATAAAAATCTGTGTATGCCCCATTGTTTCCCTAACTTGTACTTCAAAGGTTCACAAAAATAAGCCTTTTCAGTTACACCTTGTCCTGGTTTCAGTTAGAACAGAGTTAATTTTCTTCCTAGTAGCTGGTAGAATGCTGTGTTTTGGCTTAGGATGAGAAGAGTGTTGATAACACCCTGATGTTTTAATAGTTGCAGAGCAGTGCTTATACCAAGCCAAGGACATCTCAGCTTCTTGCTCTGTCCTGCCAACAGGCATGCTGGGGGTGCAGTAAGAGCTGGGAGGGGACAGACCCAGGACAGGTGACCCAAACTAGCCAAAGGGGTATTCCATACCATCTGACGTCATGCTAAACAATATATAGGGGTGGCTAGCCGGGGGAGGGGGCCGGACTGCTCGGGGTTAGGCTGGGCATCAGTCAGCGGGTGGTGAGCAATTGCATTGTGCATCACTTGTTTGTACATATTATTAGTAGTAGTACTATTATCATCATTGTATTATTATTATTATTATTATTATTTTGTCTTATTAAACTGTCTTTATCTCAACTCACGGGCTTCACTTTCCATTTCTCTCCCCCGTCCCAGAGAGGGAGGGGGAGGGGGAGCGAACAGCTGCGTGGTGTTTAGCTGCCGGCCAGGTTAAACCACGACACACCTTTTACCCTAACATAATAATTCTGTGAAGGCATTAATGCTTGATTTAGAACTGAATACGTTGCCCCATAGCAATAAGAAATTTCACTTCCATTCCTCCCCTAGCTTCATTATAACCAGTGGAGGATCCGCTAGGGTAGATTCCCCAGGTCCCCGTTATTCCTGTTGAAATCAGGGGTCGATTACCCTAGGAAAAGGCTAGTCAATTTGTCCTCCGAAGCCAGGTCCAAACCGTTTTGTTTTATTTATTTATTTATTTATTTATTTATTTATTTTCATTACATTTCGGAGTTGGTCCAAAAATTCCATAGGGCTTTCTTTTAGACCTTGTTGGAAGCATATTCTCAATTCCCAATTCATCCAGGTTTTAGTATTTACTTAACCGTTCATAATTTTCAGGATGATTCGGGTCTTAGTGGGGGTCGGTCAGGGGAATGCAATTGTCCACAGTTCCCTGAGCGGTCCCATCGGCAATCTGAGCTCGCACATGAACTCAGGTTGTTTTAAGAGTTAACTGCTTTTCTGTTTCTGTGACAACTCTCTCGGACCCATCGTGGTCCCTTTGCCCTAAAGGGCTAACACCCATGATTTTAAGATCTCTGCCTCGGGCAGAGGCACAACTATTAACATTCCTACATCCTCTTTCCCTGCTCATTCAACTTCAAACACCTTTAACACTTTCAACAACCCTTTTAACACTTCCTTTATCTTTCTCCAGCCTGGACTTCTCTAATGCCATCATCAAAGGCTCAGTCAGGGGCCAACTTAATTCCGTACCTTTTCCCACCAAGATGCTGAAACATCAGTATACAACATTTCATCCTGTTCTGCTTCTCCAAAAACAACATTAACTGTAGCAAAATATTAGAGTTTAAAGTTCCATTTAGGGGCCACTTTTCTCCACATTCCAGCTTATAAAGCGGCCACCACTGATTACGATATTTTATCAATGTTTTCCTGTTCACACTTCCACCGGCAGATCCTCCAATATCCTTCCAGTGACTTAAAACACATCCTAACACACTTTTCTTTAAAATTTCACTGCTTGTTTGCCCCCCCAGTTTCCAGTTTACACTTTCAGAATACACATGTTACTTACAAAAGCGTATCACAAAACGTATCACTCACAAAAATACGGGCACGCAATATCTTTCAGTAGCGATGTCACAAAACTACTATTACCAGCAATATTGCCAAAATCACAATAACAATAGTCAGAGTCAAATTCCACGTGCGATAAGTCAGAAAACCGAACTGTGTAACACTGTAATGATATCTTTCTTATAACAATGCCACGAACCTACTATTACCACCAGGAAAATAGCCAAAATCGCAGTAACAATAACCAGAGTTAAATACCATACTCCATGAGTCAGAAAACCGAAATAGACAACACAATTCCAGATGGACCTTAAAGCGAGCTCTTTCCTTAAGGTCCCCAAATATACTTATGGTGCTTACCACAAAGTATATACCAAACACTGCCTCGCAGAAGATCACCTTCTGACTTACAGACAGTTCCAGATACAGATGGACCCCAAGGTCCCCAGATATACTTGTGGTACTAACCACAAAGTATATACCAAATACTGTCCTGCAGAAGTCACCTTCCGACTTACTGGACAGTCCCAGATGACCGGTCTACCAGAAAACCAAACCAGAATAAAGAATATACTCACTTACAATGATGGGGTCCTTGTCTGCCTCCGCAGTGATCCAGTGAGTCGAGGAGTCCCTCCGGGAAATTCAGGGGGTACCCTAGGGAGTCCTGTTCCCAGCGGGTCCTGCGGTCTGGCAGAGAGGTTGTCCCATCTGGGGTGCCAGATTGATTCAAAGTTCGAAGCCGAAATTCCTTTAAGTGGTATATTCTTTATTGCAGCGCTGGATGCACGGGGGATCTCTCCACTTATCGTGCATACCTAAAGCGGAAAGCAGTCTTGAATTTATACAATCAATCTATCAATATTCTACAAGCACCTATACATATGCATTACCTATCCCCACCTTCCCTCGCTTCTCATGCTAATTAGCCTTTTGGCACCTTGCGCCTGCGTAGAGCCTTCCAAGAATTGTGGGCAGGGGTCTTTGGGACGTGGGCAGGGGTCTTTGGGAGGAAGACCCCGAGTCTTCCTCACAGTGTACTTTTCACCTTTGGTCAGGAATCTGCTGAATTGTCAGGTTTCTTAATTGCAAGAGCTGGTTGTTGCTAATTCTTCCATTTGTTGTATCTTTATAATGAATTCCAATGTCCAGTTTTGAGATTTATAGTCCTTACGTTTGTTTCTCTGTCCATCTGCCGCTTCCTTATCATGAGTTCCAGTGTCTTGTTTCGAGATATACAGTCCATGTCTGGGGATTGTCCTTGCCTCCCCAATGCCTCCCCAATACCTCCTTAATCAATCCCCCCTTTTCTTTTCCCATGCAAATTCTTTTGCATCCGATACTTTCATTATTTACAGTAACACAACAAAGCAGGCATCTAAACAACATGCACACAAATATTCCTAATACTACTAATGCGATTAGAGCAATGAACACTTGTTTCAACCATTGAAAATTGGGCAACCAGGAGGTTAACTTATTCCATATTTCACTAAAACTCCACGAAAGATCATCTTTACTGATATCATGTAGGACCCTTGTCTGCTTCCATATTTCTTCCAGGTCGGTAGAGATCCTTCCACTCTGATCTACATACACACAACAACTTGTGTCTATTACTGTACAGACTCCCCTTGAGTGGCCAGTAACAAATCTAGGGCCATCCGATTTTGTAATACTACCTGTGATAAACTAGATATCTCTTCTTGTTGAGCCTTTATAGCATCCAGAGTTTTGTTTTCTAACTTCTCTATAATTGCAGAAATATTAACTATTGCCTTTTCCAATTCACTCACTCCTAACCATGGGATAAACCATCAAACAAAACTATGAAAAGCGGTGTGTCTCTCTATCAATGGATTGTTAATTTTTCGTCTGATTCTCCGCATATGATTTCTCAAGTAGGCTCGAGGCACTACATCATGTACTGTCATATTGGGGACTACCGCTCCAAGAGTGCAAGTTCCCTTCCAATTCTCAGGCAAGACCTTACAGGCTGTATCATTGCATAGCCAATACCACCCTTTTCCTTCTGGTACTGGCCAGCTGGTTGAATTTGCCCAACTGCTAGTTGTACTAATATCAATTGTTCGATTACAAGATGTCTGATTCCCCACATAAGTAGTACCTGTATTTATACAATGCTCTTTTCCTATACCCTTAGGCGGGTTACACCTTTGTACACATACATAGTAAGATTCCAATGGCACGAAGCTACTCACTTCTAGTTCCAAAACTGCTTAATATTTTCGACCCCAAGATGTGTTTTCCCACAAATTAGTCCAAGATAAGTTTGCAGGCAAGGGAATCCCGATTAACGATACACCCTTATTCCCATGCTGTGGCAGATGGGTGCATACCCAACAGTTCGTCTTATTAGTTACTTGAGAAATTGTTTGTATTAAGGTCAGGTGTAAGTTCTCATCCCAAGTTGTACACCCCGAATCCGAGAACCGCACCCCTGCAATCATTAGGATCTGGAAAACCGTAATTTTGTTGGTCCAATTGGAGTGGTGGTCCATATCCTCGCCGGGGCCTTCTTCACCCTTGAATTGTGGATCCAAGCTGCTTGCTCCTTAGTTTTAATGGTGGTATGTGTTGTGAGTAATACTTGGTATGGTTCTGTCCACTTTCCTTCCATTTTTCCTGTAGGGGTTGTCCTGAAAAAGTCTTTATATATATATAATCCCCGAGCTTAAAGGGGTGGATTGGTTGATCCAACCCTCTAGCCCTGGTCCCTAAAACAAATGTATGTACTTTATTTAATTGTTTCTGAAGTTCCGTTATATGAGCATATAAATATTCTGATCCTAACTGCGTTAGGTCCTCTCCACTAAATAGAAATTGCTATGGCCTTGCATATAAGATTTTGAAGGGACTCAAATTTCCTTTTATTCTAGGTTTAACTCTAATTCCAAGTAATGCTAAAGGGAGGGATTGAGGCCATGACAAATTAGCTTCTTATCCAATTTTAGCTATTTATTGTTTAATTAAATGGTTCATTTTTTCTACCTGTCCACTTGCCTGTGGTCTATAAGGAGTATGCAGTTGCCAAGCTATCTTTAGAATCTTACTTATCTGTTCTACCACTTGTGCACAAAAATGTGAAACCCTATCAGAAGACATTGCTACTAGAATCCCAAAGCATGGTATTATTTCATTTAACAAGACTTTAACCACTTCTCTTGCTTTGTTTGTTCGACAGGGAAAGGCTTCAGGCCTTCCTGAAAACGTGTCAGTCAGAACCAGTAAATAATGATACCCCCCTTTTCTAGGGAGTTCTGAAAAATCAATTTGCCACTGTTGCCCCGAATAATTTCCTTTACCGATTATTCCAAATTTTATTCTATCCTTGGTATTGGGGTTATTGTGTAAGCAAATGCTACATTGTTGAGTTACTTGTTTTATCATATCGTCCCACTAATGTCTGACTCAGGCTCTTATGCAGTGTGCCAGCTCCCCAGTGCGTTTTATTGTGTTCTGTAAGAACTATGGGCCATGTCAAACTAGAGGGTATTACTATGTGCTTCTCTTTTAAATATACTCATCCATCTGGTTTCATTTTACCTTTCAAATCTTCAATTAATTTTAAGTCTTCTTTTGTATAATTTGGATATAGTTTGGATTTTACCGTCTGGTATCAAAGACAATGCCTTCACCTCAGTTATTTCAGCTGCCTGCTTAGCCTCTGCCAATCGATTTTCCAATTTCAAAATCGGTGTTCCCCTTTTGGTGTCCCTGACAATGCATGATAGCTACCTTTTCTGGTTGTTTTACAGCCTCTAACAATTTTAAAATTTCTTCAGCATACTTTGTGTTTTCACTGAGCGGTCAGCAATCCATGGTCTTTCCAAATTGCTCCATGAGCATGTACCACGCCGAATGTATATTTAGAATCTGTCCAAATATTTACCCTTTTTCCCGCTGCCAGTTCCAATGCTCTCGTGAGAGCAACTATCTCCGCCTTTTGAGCTGATGTTCCAGGGGGTAAAGGCTTAGACTCGATTACCTGCTGAGTAGTTGTTATAGCATATCCAGCTTTACGTTGTCTTTGCGTAACAAAACTGCTCCCATCCGTGAACCAAGTTTCTTCCGCATCTTCCATGGGCTCCTCCTTAAGGTCTGGTCGGCTGGAATACACAGTCTCTATAGTTTCTAAACAATCGTGAATCACAGGTTGTGCCGGAGCATCACTAAGAAAAGAGGCTAGATTCACAATCTTAATGATCACAATTTCCACGTCGTCCTGTTCTACCAATATTGCTTGATATTTCAAAATCATCAATTCTTGTTTAAGTTGTTTAAAGACTTTTTGTGCTTCTCCAGTCCAGACTGACTTTGACTGGTTAATCTTTATCAATTCACATAGAGGCTTTACCAATAGTCCATCATTATAAATCCAAAGGCGACACCAACCTGTCATTCCTAAAAAGGTTTGTAGCTCCTTTACCATTTGAGGTTCTGGAGTCCGGCAAATGACTTCCTTATGTTCAGTTCCTAGTTCTCGTTGTCCTTCCGAAATGTCAAATCCCAGATAGGTCACACTTTGTTGAGCCAGCTGGACTTTCTGTCAAGAGACTTGAGATCCATTTAAACCCAGAAAATTAAGACGACTTATAGTCCATTGAATACAACTCCCTTTAGTCTCGGTAGCTATTAAGAGATCATCTACATATTGTAAGAAAGCACCTTCAGTGTCCGGAGGTATCCATGTTTCGAGTTCCCTTGCTAATTGGTTTCCAAAAATAGTGGGGCTATTCTTGAATCCTTGAGGTAGTAATGTCCACGTAAGCTGCGTCTTTCTGCCTGAATCGGGATTTTCCCATTCAAAGGCGAATAGGTTTTGGCTTTCTGTGGCTAAGCCTAGGCAGAAGAAGGCATCTTTAAATCCAGTACGGTAAACCAGACTTGACTATTCTTTAATTTAGTCAGCAAAGTATAAGGGTTTGCCACTACTGGATGTATATCCTCAGTGATTTTATTTATGGCCCTCAAATCCTGAACTAGCCTATAGCTTTTTCATCTGCCTTTTTAATTGGCAATATGGGTGTATTTTATTCTGATTCGCATTCAAGCAATAATCCATACTGTAAAAAATTATTAATTATCTCTTTAATTCCTTTCCTATCTTCTATCCTCAAAGGATATTACTTAACCTTAACGGGTTTCTCTCCTGGCTTTAATTTAATAATTATTAAGGTCACATTTTTAGCTCTTTCAGGGGTTTCAGTAGCCTAAACTCCTGGACATACTTGATCTGTGATCTCTAAAGGTATTTCACTTTTAGGGTCAGTTTGTATTAGTGCCAAGCTTAACACATTTGTTAGTTGTTCTTCTCCTATTCTTAATTCCATTTCCCTTTTTCAAAGACAATTTCTGCTCCTACTTGCTCTAATAAATCTCTACCTAAGAGTGCCCATGAGGAGTTAGGCATATATAAAAATCTGTGTATGCCCCATTGTTTCCCTAACTTGTACTTCAAAGGTTCACAAAAATAAGCCTTTTCAGTTACACCTTGTCCTGGTTTCAGTTAGAACAGAGTTAATTTTCTTCCTAGTAGCTGGTAGAATGCTATGTTTTGGCTTAGGATGAGAAGAGTGCTGATAACACCCTGATGTTTTAATAGTTGCAGAGCAGTGCTTATACCAAGCCAAGGACATCTCAGCTTCTTGCTCTGTCCTGCCAACAGGCATGCTGGGGGTGCAGTAAGAGCTGGCAAGGGACAGACCCAGGACAGGTGACCCAAACTAGCCAAAGGGGTATTCCATACCATCTGACGTCATGCTAAACAATATATAGGGGTGGCTAGCCGGGGGAGGGGGCCGGACTGCTCGGGGTTAGGCTGGGCATCGGTCAGCGGGTGGTGAGCAATTGCATTGTGCATCACTTGTTTGTACATATTATTAGTAGTAGTACTATTATCATCATTGTATTATTATTATTATTATTATTATTTTGTCTTATTAAACTGTCTTTATCTCAACTCACGGGCTTCACTTTCCATTTCTCTCCCCCGTCCCAGAGAGGGAGGGGGAGGGGGAGCGAACAGCTGCGTGGTGTTTAGCTGCCGGCCAGGTTAAACCACGACACACCTTTTACCCTAACATAATAATTCTGTGAAGGCATTAATGCTTGATTTAGAACTGAATACGTTGCCCCATAGCAATAAGAAATTTCACTTCCATTCCTCCCCTAGCTTCATTATAACCAGTGGAGGATCCGCTAGGGTAGATTCCCCAGGTCCCCGTTATTCCTGTTGAAATCAGGGGTTGATTACCCTAGGAAAAGGCTAGTCAATTTGTCCTCCAAAGCCAGGTCCAAACCGTTTTGTTTTATTTATTTATTTATTTATTTATTTTCATTACATTTCAGAGTTGGTCCAAAAATTCCATAGGGGTTTCTTTTAGACCTTGTTGGAAGCATATTCTCAATTCCCAATTCATCCAGGTTTTAGTATTTACTTAACCGTTCATAATTTTCAGGATGATTCGGGTCTTAGTGGGGGTCGGTCAGGGGAATGCAATTGTCCACAGTTCCCTGAGCGGTCCCATCGGCAATCTGAGCTCGCACATGAACTCAGGTTGTTTTAAGAGTTAACTGCTTTTCTGTTTCTGTGACAACTCTCTCGGACCCATCGTGGTCCCTTTGCCCTAAAGGGCTAACACCCATGATTTTAAGATCTCTGCCTCGGGCAGAGGCACAACTATTAACATTCCTACATCCTCTTTCCCTGCTCATTCAACTTCAAACACCTTTAACACTTTCAACAACCCTTTTAACACTTCCTTTATCTTTCTCCAGCCTGGACTTCTCTAATGCCATCATCAAAGGCTCAGTCAGGGGCCAACTTAATTCCGTACCTTTTCCCACCAAGATGCTGAAACATCAGTATACAACATTTCATCCTGTTCTGCTTCTCCAAAAACAACATTAACTGTAGCAAAATATTAGAGTTTAAAGTTCCATTTAGGGGCCACTTTTCTCCACATTCCAGCTTATAAAGCGGCCACCACTGATTACGATATTTTATCAATGTTTTCCTGTTCACACTTCCACCGGCAGATCCTCCAATATCCTTCCAGTGACTTAAAACACAGCCTAACACACTTTTCTTTAAAATTTCACTGCTTGTTTGCCCCCCCAGTTTCCAGTTTACACTTTCAGAATACACATGTTACTTACAAAAGCGTATCACAAAACGTATCACTCACAAAAATACGGGCACGCAATATCTTTCAGTAGCGATGTCACAAAACTACTATTACCAGCAATATTGCCAAAATCACAATAACAATAGTCAGAGTCAAATTCCACGTGCGATAAGTCAGAAAACCGAACTGTGTAACACTGTAATGATATCTTTCTTATAACAATGCCACGAACCTACTATTACCACCAGGAAAATAGCCAAAATCGCAGTAACAATAACCAGAGTTAAATACCATACTCCATGAGTCAGAAAACCGAAATAGACAACACAATTCCAGATGGACCTTAAAGCGAGCTCTTTCCTTAAGGTCCCCAAATATACTTATGGTGCTTACCACAAAGTATATACCAAACACTGCCTCGCAGAAGATCACCTTCTGACTTACAGACAGTTCCAGATACAGATGGACCCCAAGGTCCCCAGATATACTTGTGGTACTAACCACAAAGTATATACCAAATACTGTCCTGCAGAAGTCACCTTCCGACTTACTGGACAGTCCCAGATGACCGGTCTACCAGAAAACCAAACCAGAATAAAGAATATACTCACTTACAATGATGGGGTCCTTGTCTGCCTCCGCAGTGATCCAGTGAGTCGAGGAGTCCCTCCGGGAAATTCAGGGGGTACCCTAGGGAGTCCTGTTCCCAGCGGGTCCTGCGGTCTGGCAGAGAGGTTGTCCCATCTGGGGTGCCAGATTGATTCAAAGTTCGAAGCCGAAATTCCTTTAAGTGGTATATTCTTTATTGCAGCGCTGGATGCACGGGGGATCTCTCCACTTATCGTGCATACCTAAAGCGGAAAGCAGTCTTGAATTTATACAATCAATCTATCAATATTCTACAAGCACCTATACATATGCATTACCTATCCCCACCTTCCCTCGCTTCTCATGCTAATTAGCCTTTTGGCACCTTGCGCCTGCGTAGAGCCTTCCAAGAATTGTGGGCAGGGGTCTTTGGGACGTGGGCAGGGGTCTTTGGGAGGAAGACCCCGAGTCTTCCTCACAGTGTACTTTTCACCTTTGGTCAGGAATCTGCTGAATTGTCAGGTTTCTTAATTGCAAGAGCTGGTTGTTGCTAATGCTTCCATTTGTTGTATCTTTATAATGAATTCCAATGTCCAGTTTTGAGATTTATAGTCCTTACGTTTGTTTCTCTGTCCGTCTGCCGCTTCCTTATCATGAGTTCCAGTGTCTTGTTTCGAGATATACAGTCCATGTCTGGGGATTGGCCTTGCCTCCCCAATGCCTCCCCAATACCTCCTTAATCAATCCCCCCTTTTCTTTTCCCATGCAAATTCTTTTGCATCCGATACTTTCATTATTTACAGTAACACAACAAAGCAGGCATCTAAACAACATGCACACAAATATTCCTAATACTACTAATGCGATTAGAGCAATGAACACTTGTTTCAACCATTGAAAATTGGGCAACCAGGAGGTTAACTTATTCCATATTTCACTAAAACTCCACGAAAGATCATCTTTACTGATATCATGTAGGACCCTTGTCTGCTTCCATATTTCTTCCAGGTCGGTAGAGATCCTTCCACTCTGATCTACATACACACAACAACTTGTGTCTATTACTGTACAGACTCCCCTTGAGTGGCCAGTAACAAATCTAGGGCCATCCGATTTTGTAATACTACCTGTGATAAACTAGATATCTCTTCTTGTTGAGCCTTTATAGCATCCAGAGTTTTGTTTTCTAACTTCTCTATAATTGCAGAAATATTAACTATTGCCTTTTCCAATTCACTCACTCCTAACCATGGGATAAACCATCAAACAAAACTATGAAAAGCGGTGTGTCTCTCTATCAATGGATTGTTAATTTTTCGTCTGATTCTCCGCATATGATTTCTCAAGTAGGCTCGAGGCACTACATCATGTACTGTCATATTGGGGACTACCGCTCCAAGAGTGCAAGTTCCCTTCCAATTCTCAGGCAAGACCTTACAGGCTGTATCATTGCATAGCCAATACCACCCTTTTCCTTCTGGTACTGGCCAGCTGGTTGAATTTGCCCAACTGCTAGTTGTACTAATATCAATTGTTCGATTACAAGATGTCTGATTCCCCACATAAGTAGTACCTGTATTTATACAATGCTCTTTTCCTATACCCTTAGGCGGGTTACACCTTTGTACACATACATAGTAAGATTCCAATGGCACGAAGCTACTCACTTCTAGTTCCAAAACTGCTTAATATTTTCGACCCCAAGATGTGTTTTCCCACAAATTAGTCCAAGATAAGTTTGCAGGCAAGGGAATCCCGATTAACGATACACCCTTATTCCCATGCTGTGGCAGATGGGTGCATACCCAACAGTTCGTCTTATTAGTTACTTGAGAAATTGTTTGTATTAAGGTCAGGTGTAAGTTCTCATCCCAAGTTGTACACCCCGAATCCGAGAACCGCACCCCTGCAATCATTAGGATCTGGAAAACCGTAATTTTGTTGGTCCAATTGGAGTGGTGGTCCATATCCTCGCCGGGGCCTTCTTCACCCTTGAATTGTGGATCCAAGCTGCTTGCTCCTTAGTTTTAATGGTGGTATGTGTTGTGAGTAATACTTGGTATGGTTCTGTCCACTTTCCTTCCATTTTTCCTGTAGGGGTTGTCCTGAAAAAGTCTTTATATATATATAATCCCCGAGCTTAAAGGGGTGGATTGGTTGATCCAACCCTCTAGCCCTGGTCCCTAAAACAAATGTATGTACTTTATTTAATTGTTTCTGAAGTTCCGTTATATGAGCATATAAATATTCTGATCCTAACTGCGTTAGGTCCTCTCCACTAAATAGAAATTGCTATGGCCTTGCATATAAGATTTTGAAGGGACTCAAATTTCCTTTTATTCTAGGTTTAACTCTAATTCCAAGTAATGCTAAAGGGAGGGATTGAGGCCATGACAAATTAGCTTCTTATCCAATTTTAGCTATTTATTGTTTAATTAAATGGTTCATTTTTTCTACCTGTCCACTTGCCTGTGGTCTATAAGGAGTATGCAGTTGCCAAGCTATCTTTAGAATCTTACTTATCTGTTCTACCACTTGTGCACAAAAATGTGAAACCCTATCAGAAGACATTGCTACTAGAATCCCAAAGCATGGTATTATTTCATTTAACAAGACTTTAACCACTTCTCTTGCTTTGTTTGTTCGACAGGGAAAGGCTTCAGGCCTTCCTGAAAACGTGTCAGTCAGAACCAGTAAATAATGATACCCCCCTTTTCTAGGGAGTTCTGAAAAATCAATTTGCCACTGTTGCCCCGAATAATTTCCTTTACCGATTATTCCAAATTTTATTCTATCCTTGGTATTGGGGTTATTGTGTAAGCAAATGCTACATTGTTGAGTTACTTGTTTTATCATATCGTCCCACTAATGTCTGACTCAGGCTCTTATGCAGTGTGCCAGCTCCCCAGTGCGTTTTATTGTGTTCTGTAAGAACTATGGGCCATGTCAAACTAGAGGGTATTACTATGTGCTTCTCTTTTAAATATACTCATCCATCTGGTTTCATTTTACCTTTCAAATCTTCAATTAATTTTAAGTCTTCTTTTGTATAATTTGGATATAGTTTGGATTTTACCGTCTGGTATCAAAGACAATGCCTTCACCTCAGTTATTTCAGCTGCCTGCTTAGCCTCTGCCAATCGATTTTCCAATTTCAAAATCGGTGTTCCCCTTTTGGTGTCCCTGACAATGCATGATAGCTACCTTTTCTGGTTGTTTTACAGCCTCTAACAATTTTAAAATTTCTTCAGCATACTTTGTGTTTTCACTGAGCGGTCAGCAATCCATGGTCTTTCCAAATTGCTCCATGAGCATGTACCACGCCGAATGTATATTTAGAATCTGTCCAAATATTTACCCTTTTTCCCGCTGCCAGTTCCAATGCTCTCGTGAGAGCAACTATCTCCGCCTTTTGAGCTGATGTTCCAGGGGGTAAAGGCTTAGACTCGATTACCTGCTGAGTAGTTGTTATAGCATATCCAGCTTTACGTTGTCTTTGCGTAACAAAACTGCTCCCATCCGTGAACCAAGTTTCTTCCGCATCTTCCATGGGCTCCTCCTTAAGGTCTGGTCGGCTGGAATACACAGTCTCTATAGTTTCTAAACAATCGTGAATCACAGGTTGTGCCGGAGCATCACTAAGAAAAGAGGCTAGATTCACAATCTTAATGATCACAATTTCCACGTCGTCCTGTTCTACCAATATTGCTTGATATTTCAAAATCATCAATTCTTGTTTAAGTTGTTTAAAGACTTTTTGTGCTTCTCCAGTCCAGACTGACTTTGACTGGTTAATCTTTATCAATTCACATAGAGGCTTTACCAATAGTCCATCATTATAAATCCAAAGGCGACACCAACCTGTCATTCCTAAAAAGGTTTGTAGCTCCTTTACCATTTGAGGTTCTGGAGTCCGGCAAATGACTTCCTTATGTTCAGTTCCTAGTTCTCGTTGTCCTTCCGAAATGTCAAATCCCAGATAGGTCACACTTTGTTGAGCCAGCTGGACTTTCTGTCAAGAGACTTGAGATCCATTTAAACCCAGAAAATTAAGACGACTTATAGTCCATTGAATACAACTGCCTTTAGTCTCGGTAGCTATTAAGAGATCATCTACATATTGTAACAAAGCACCTTCAGTGTCCGGAGGTATCCATGTTTCGAGTTCCCTTGCTAATTGGTTTCCAAAAATAGTGGGGCTATTCTTGAATCCTTGAGGTAGTAATGTCCACGTAAGCTGCGTCTTTCTGCCTGAATCGGGATTTTCCCATTCAAAGGCGAATAGGTTTTGGCTTTCTGTGGCTAAGCCTAGGCAGAAGAAGGCATCTTTAAATCCAGTACGGTAAACCAGACTTGACTATTCTTTAATTTAGTCAGCAAAGTATAAGGGTTTGCCACTACTGGATGTATATCCTCAGTGATTTTATTTATGGCCCTCAAATCCTGAACTAGCCTATAGCTTTTTCATCTGCCTTTTTAATTGGCAATATGGGTGTATTTTATTCTGATTCGCATTCAAGCAATAATCCATACTGTAAAAAATTATTAATTATCTCTTTAATTCCTTTCCTATCTTCTATCCTCAAAGGATATTACTTAACCTTAACGGGTTTCTCTCCTGGCTTTAATTTAATAATTATTAAGGTCACATTTTTAGCTCTTTCAGGGGTTTCAGTAGCCTAAACTCCTGGAAATACTTGATCTGTGATCTCTAAAGGTATTTCACTTTTAGGGTCAGTTTGTATTAGTGCCAAGCTTAACACATTTGTTAGTTGTTCTTCTCCTATTCTTAATTCCATTTCCCTTTTTCAAAGACAATTTCTGCTCCTACTTGCTCTAATAAATCTCTACCTAAGAGTGCCCATGAGGAGTTAGGCATATATAAAAATCTGTGTATGCCCCATTGTTTCCCTAACTTGTACTTCAAAGGTTCACAAAAATAAGCCTTTTCAGTTACACCTTGTCCTGGTTTCAGTTAGAACAGAGTTAATTTTCTTCCTAGTAGCTGGTAGAATGCTATGTTTTGGCTTAGGATGAGAAGAGTGCTGATAACACCCTGATGTTTTAATAGTTGCAGAGCAGTGCTTATACCAAGCCAAGGACATCTCAGCTTCTTGCTCTGTCCTGCCAACAGGCATGCTGGGGGTGCAGTAAGAGCTGGCAAGGGACAGACCCAGGACAGGTGACCCAAACTAGCCAAAGGGGTATTCCATACCATCTGACGTCATGCTAAACAATATATAGGGGTGGCTAGCCGGGGGAGGGGGCCGGACTGCTCGGGGTTAGGCTGGGCATCGGTCAGCGGGTGGTGAGCAATTGCATTGTGCATCACTTGTTTGTACATATTATTAGTAGTAGTACTATTATCATCATTGTATTATTATTATTATTATTATTATTTTGTCTTATTAAACTGTCTTTATCTCAACTCACGGGCTTCACTTTCCATTTCTCTCCCCCGTCCCAGAGAGGGAGGGGGAGGGGGAGCGAACAGCTGCATGGTGTTTAGCTGCCGGCCAGGTTAAACCACGACACACCTTTTACCCTAACATAATAATTCTGTGAAGGCATTAATGCTTGATTTAGAACTGAATACGTTGCCCCATAGCAATAAGAAATTTCACTTCCATTCCTCCCCTAGCTTCATTATAACCAGTGGAGGATCCGCTAGGGTAGATTCCCCAGGTCCCCGTTATTCCTGTTGAAATCAGGGGTTGATTACCCTAGGAAAAGGCTAGTCAATTTGTCCTCCAAAGCCAGGTCCAAACCGTTTTGTTTTATTTATTTATTTATTTATTTATTTTCATTACATTTCAGAGTTGGTCCAAAAATTCCATAGGGGTTTCTTTTAGACCTTGTTGGAAGCATATTCTCAATTCCCAATTCATCCAGGTTTTAGTATTTACTTAACCGTTCATAATTTTCAGGATGATTCGGGTCTTAGTGGGGGTCGGTCAGGGGAATGCAATTGTCCACAGTTCCCTGAGCGGTCCCATCGGCAATCTGAGCTCGCACATGAACTCAGGTTGTTTTAAGAGTTAACTGCTTTTCTGTTTCTGTGACAACTCTCTCGGACCCATCGTGGTCCCTTTGCCCTAAAGGGCTAACACCCATGATTTTAAGATCTCTGCCTCGGGCAGAGGCACAACTATTAACATTCCTACATCCTCTTTCCCTGCTCATTCAACTTCAAACACCTTTAACACTTTCAACAACCCTTTTAACACTTCCTTTATCTTTCTCCAGCCTGGACTTCTCTAATGCCATCATCAAAGGCTCAGTCAGGGGCCAACTTAATTCCGTACCTTTTCCCACCAAGATGCTGAAACATCAGTATACAACATTTCATCCTGTTCTGCTTCTCCAAAAACAACATTAACTGTAGCAAAATATTAGAGTTTAAAGTTCCATTTAGGGGCCACTTTTCTCCACATTCCAGCTTATAAAGCGGCCACCACTGATTACGATATTTTATCAATGTTTTCCTGTTCACACTTCCACCGGCAGATCCTCCAATATCCTTCCAGTGACTTAAAACACATCCTAACACACTTTTCTTTAAAATTTCACTGCTTGTTTGCCCCCCCAGTTTCCAGTTTACACTTTCAGAATACACATGTTACTTACAAAAGCGTATCACAAAACGTATCACTCACAAAAATACGGGCACGCAATATCTTTCAGTAGCGATGTCACAAAACTACTATTACCAGCAATATTGCCAAAATCACAATAACAATAGTCAGAGTCAAATTCCACGTGCGATAAGTCAGAAAACCGAACTGTGTAACACTGTAAAGATATCTTTCTTATAACAATGCCATGAACCTACTATTACCACCAGGAAAATAGCCAAAATCGCAGTAACAATAACCAGAGTTAAATACCATACTCCATGAGTCAGAAAACCGAAATAGACAACACAATTCCAGATGGACCTTAAAGCGAGCTCTTTCCTTAAGGTCCCCAAATATACTTATGGTGCTTACCACAAAGTATATACCAAACACTGCCTCGCAGAAGATCACCTTCTGACTTACAGACAGTTCCAGATACAGATGGACCCCAAGGTCCCCAGATATACTTGTGGTACTAACCACAAAGTATATACCAAATACTGTCCTGCAGAAGTCACCTTCCGACTTACTGGACAGTCCCAGATGACGGTCTACCAGAAAACCAAACCAGAATAAAGAATATACTCACTTACAATGATGGGGTCCTTGTCTGCCTCCGCAGTGATCCAGTGAGTCGAGGAGTCCCTCCGGGAAATTCAGGGGGTACCCTAGGGAGTCCTGTTCCCAGCGGGTCCTGCTGTCCGGCAGAGAGGTTGTCCCATCTGGGGTGCCAGATTGATTCAAAGTTCGAAGCCGAAATTCCTTTAAGTGGTATATTCTTTATTGCAGCGCTGGATGCACGGGGGATCTCTCCACCTATCGTGCATACCCAAAGCAGAAAGCAGTCTTGAATTTATACAATCAATCTATCAATATTCTACAAGCACCTATACATATGCATTACCTATCCCCACCTTCCCTCGCTTCTCATGCTAATTAGCCTTTTGGCACCTTGCGCCTGCGTAGAGCCTTCCAAGAATTGTGGGCAGGGGTCTTTGGGACGTGGGCAGGGGTCTTTGGGAGGAAGACCCCGAGTCTTCCTCACAGTGTACTTTTCACCTTTGGTCAGGAATCTGCTGAATTGGCATGTTTCTTAATTGCAAGAGCTGGTTGTTGCTAAATCTCCCGTTTGTTGTATCTTTATAATGAATTCCAATGTCCAGTTTTGAGATTTATAGTCCTTACGTTTGTTTCTCTGTCCGTCTGCCGCTTCCTTATCATGAGTTCCAGTGTCTTGTTTCGAGATATACAGTCCATGTCTGGGGATTGGCCTTGCCTCCCCAATGCCTCCCCAATACCTCCTTAATCAGTAGCCTGCCTCTAGAGTTCAGGGCCTGTGATTAGGCTTTTGGGGTCTGTGTCTGGGGGCCGGTATCTGGGGGCAAGGGGGGAGCTGCTTGTATACCCTTGGGGCCAGCATTGAGGGGGTTGGGAGCTGACTCTACACCTTTGGGGCCTGCTTCTGGGGGGTGGGGGGGGGGTTGAGACCAGCATCTGGGGGAGGGGTGGGAGCTCTTTGTATTCCTTTGGAGCCTGTGTCGGGGGGGGGGGGGGGGGGGGGGGGGGGGGGGCGGAAGGGGAGGGTTGGTTGGGAGCTGCTTGTACACTGTTGGAGCCTGGGTTGAGGGAGGAGGTTTGGAGCTGCTTCTACACCTTTGGGCCTGGCATCGGGGGTAGGGGGTTGGGTGCTGGTTGTAGGGGCCTGTGTTTGGGGGGGGGGGGCTTGGACCTGCGTCTGGGGGAGGGGTGGGAGCTGCTTGTACACCTTTGGGGCCTGCATCTGTGGGGGGTCAGGGCCTGTGTCTAGCGGGCTGGGAACTGCTTGTACAATGTAGGAATCTGTTTCTGCAGGGTGGCTGGGAGCTGTTTGTACAACTTTGGGGCCAGCATCTGGGGGTGGCTGGGAGCTGCCTGTACACTGTAGGGCCTGTGTTTGTGGGGGGCTTGGGGGCCTCACTCGGGGGGGGCGGGGGAGGAGGGTTGGGAGCTGCTTGTATAGGGTAGGGGGCCTGCCTGGCAGGGGTTGGGAGCTGCTTGTAGAATTTGGGCCCTGTGTCTGGGGGGGGTTGGGGCCTGTGTCTCAGGGGTGTTGGGAACTGGTTGTACACCTTTGGGTCCTGTCTCTGGGGGGGGGAGCTACTTGTACACTTTTGGGGTCTGTATTTGAGGGGGGTTGGGAGCTGCTTGTGCACTTTTGGACCTATGTTTAGGGGGGTTGGGAGCTGCTCATGCATTCTAGGTTCCTCCCTTTTGAGAAGGGTTGGGGCCTGCATCTGTGGGTGGTTGGGAGCTGCTTGTACACTATAGGGGCCATGGTCTTGGAGGGGGGTCTGGGCTGTTTATACACCTTTGTGGCCTGTGTTTGGGGGGGCGATGGGTGGGCCTGTGCCTGGGGGAGTTGGGAGGTGCTTGTTCACTCTAGGAGCCTCCATTTGGGGGTCTTTGGGGCCTCCCTTTGAGGGGGAGGGAGTTGGGAGTTGGTTGTACACCTCCGCATCCCATGTCTTGGGGGAGGTGGGGGGAGTGGGACCGGTCTCTGAAGGGGCGGGTTGTGAGCTGCTTGTACACCTGTGTCGGGGGGAGGGTAGGGGGGTTGGCGGGGGACGGGCCCGGGTCTTGGGCCAGTGTCTGGGTGGAGTCCAGTTCTTGGGAGGGGGTGGTAGGGTAGGAGCTGCTTGTGGGCAGTTGGGATCTGCATCTGGGTGTGGTTGGTGCCTGCTTCTGTTGGCAGTTTGGGGCCTGCTTGTAGACTTGTGCAGCCTGGGTTTGGGGGCTTTTCTGTAACGTTTGGGGCCTGCATTTTTGCTTTGGGATGCATCTTGAGCTTTTGAGGCCTAGCAGTAGCATTTGGGGCCTTCATCTGGGGCTTTTCTGTAGCATTTTGGTTGCGTATTTGTGATTTGGGGCCTGTATCCAGGGTTTTGCCTTTTTTGTAGTTTCCATCTTTGTGTGTGTGTGTTTCGTTGTTGGTTGTCTGGGGTTAGGGGCAGTTTGGGGTTTGGATTAAGGTCAGTGTCATTAGCGTTAGGGGGTTGATAATAAGGGTTAGGGTTGTGGTTAGAGTTGTTAGGTTTAAGGGGAATAAGGATTTCAGGGTAAGGGGATCAAGGTTGTGGGAATAAAAATGTTGTTTTTGCGCAGCTACATCCTGTAGAGGGAAGGAAGGTGGTATAGAGATATGCTTGCAATGATAAGACAGCTTAACAGTGTGAAATGAGTTTATCTGATTCGTGTCAATATGGACCAATGCTAGGGCCGCATGATATGATGAAAAGTCTGAGAAAACCAGAGTGGTTAATGTATATAGTTCTTGTATCTTGCAAAGGAATGGTCCAGCAATTCGGGTCAATAGGGGATAAGAGAACAAAGGGGTTTCAGAATAACTGCTAACTATTACAACTGTTGCATGGGACACTATGCAAGTGTCTGCCATCCAGCCAAGATGGACAAAGGAGAAGGACAAGAGAAAAGCCTGGGAGGAAGACTACGAGCCTTCAGTACAAGCGGCCCCCAGAGGGACCACCGGAGACTGATAACGCCTGCACCAGTGGGAGGGTTTGTATTCTGGGAACTAATTAGAATAACCCTGCCTTTTGTAGAAGTAGTAATGAATATGTATTAGCCTAGCAGCATAAAAACCAGCCGCCTGATGTAACTTGTGTGCGTCTTGGTGGAGCAGAGACTCCTGGCGCACCCAGCGCTGCTTGCTTACCTCTATTCATTTAATAAATTGTAAATTTCAATTGCAATCCTATTTGGGACCCAGTCATTTATTACAAGTGGGGGCTTGTCCGGGAGGGCTTTGGTTCCTGATTTCTGGTTTGATCTAGGAGAGGCACCCCCACCATTTGGTGGCTGCTCTTTGATTCAGGTCAGAACTAATGGCATCTTGAACCTGAATAAAGGTAAGCAAAGTTTCTGATTCTTTTTTTCAGCTCCCTTGCCAGCTGCAGCACTGTATTTTGCCCGTAATTGTGTGTGTGAAGATCCGAACAAAGATGACGGAGTCGTAAGCATTTAAAGCGTATACCGTTCGGTTGGGTGGGGTTTGGTTGCCTGTGTGTGTAAGAGTGTGACTGAGATGGAACTTAGTTCCGAAGCGATTGTGGAGGTCTTCTAACCGCGGTTCCAGTCTCCCGCGAGGGACTTGGCCGGTGAAGGACCGAAGGGATTCCTATAGGATTTGTGGGTGTGTGATAGGTCCTCGACCCCCTGCAAGACACTCTTACTAAGGTAACCAAGGGCTGTGGGAATTGCCATAGTAAACTTCCTAGATGGGTCAGACAAAATCGAAGACCAGAGACCAGAAGAAAGGGAGCAAATTACCAGTCATACCACCAGAAAGTCCATTAGGAATAACGATTAGAAATTGGAATGATAGGGACCCCAGAAAAGGAAAAAGTAAATTAAAAATGGTCCAGTATTGTGTGACAGAATGGCCAAAGGAGCCTTTAAGACTACATGTCTTTTGGCCTGTTTTTGGATCCTTCGAAGACTGGATTTGCCAGGCCTTAAATATCCATGTTAATTCAAAGGAACCTTTTAGCCAGGAAGAAAGTGATTATGCAGGATTGTGGATCAGGAGGACTTCATGTCCTTTTCCAGCCTCAATATTTACACTAAAAGCAGGTAAGAAATTTGAAGAACAAGAAGAACATGAAAAAGAAAAAGAAGATAAACGTGAGCCGTTGGATAAGCTACCACCTCCATATCCTAACAATCCACCCCCGGCGGCTCCCCCTCCGGTGGCTGTGGTATCGCCACCAGTACCACCGTTGCCCCAGCTTCCACCACCAACAGCACCAGAATTAGACCGACCTCCGGCCGCATGCAGGAGAAGTAGGACAGACGTATCTGAGAGGGCTTCTCTATATCCCTTAAGGGAGGTAACTGGTGTATAACTGGTGCGCGTCTTGGTGGAGCAGAGACTCCCGGCGTACCCAGCACTGTTTGCTTACCTCTATTCATTCAGTGAATTGTAAACTTTGATTGTAATCCTATTTGGGACTTTTATTTATTATAACAGACAACCTTGTAAAACGCAGACAACCAGAATCCTTACAGCAATTAGGTGGAAATCACGGCGTAAGACACATTACCACCTCAAAGAGTAAAAACCTCAAAAGAAATGTGACTTGTAACAGGCCAGCAGCTGTGTATTTTCTGTGAAGCACCAGCTAGATTATGAACCTTGAATAGCACAGTTAAAGGGGAAACAGGGGAGGGTCCCGGTCCTCGGCAGAAAAAAAAAGTGTATAAACTGTGTATGGAATTAGTAGGCACCCTCCTGCTTGTGGGACACCCGCCATTGTAATCTCGAATAATAATGCTACTGTACTGAGATCCTCGACTCAGCCTATGCTATTTGCTACAGATTGATTCAGGGTTTTAAGGTTTCAGGGATTGGGCACTAGGGTTGGGTTTCAGGGTAAGGGGTTTCAGGGTTTATGTTTAGGATTTTAAGGTTTTTAGGGTTGGAGTTTTAATGGTTAGGGTCTTAAGGTTTTGGGGGTTAGGGTTTTAAGGGTTTCAGGGTTAGCGTGTTAGGGTATTAGAGTTTTTTGG
Organism: Netta rufina; assembly: GCF_964035555.1. Taxonomy (NCBI): domain Eukaryota; kingdom Metazoa; phylum Chordata; class Aves; order Anseriformes; family Anatidae; genus Netta; species Netta rufina. The sequence goes on from NC_140144.1 coordinate 652,824, forward strand.
GTTGTAGTGTTGATATGTTTTTTAGGGTTAGAGTCTTAAGGTTTTATTTTTGGTCAGTTATTTACGGTTAGGGTTTTAAGATCTTTTTTTTTTTTTTTTTTTTTTTTTTTTCAGGTTAGGTTCTCCAGGGCCAGGGTTTTGAGTATCCTAATTTTGGGGGTTTGGATTTTGAGCATCTTAATTTTGGGGGTTAGGCTTTTGTGTGCCCTAATTTTTTGGGATCGGCTTTCAAGCATCCTAAGTAGTTGGGTTAGGGTTTTGAGCATCTTAATATTTTGGGTCTGGGTAATGAGCATCCTCAGTTTTCAGGATAGGGTTTTGAGCATCTTAATGTTTCCAGGATAGGGTTTGGAGCGTCCTAAGTTTTTGGGATAGGTCTTTGAGCGTCCTAATGTTTTTGGGTTAGGGTTTGGAGCGTCCTAATGTTTTGGGTCGGAGCTTTGAGCGTCCTAATGTTTTTGGGTTAGGGTTTGGAGCGTCCTAATGTTTTGGGTTGGGGCTTTGAGCGTCCTAATGTTTTTGGGTTAGGGTTTGGAGCGTCCTAAATTTTCAGGATAGGGTTCTGAGCATCTCAGTGTTTCCAGGATAGGGTTTTGAGCGTCCTAAGTTTTTGGGATAGGTCTTTGAGCTTCCTAATGTTTTCCGGATAGGGTTTGGAGCATCTTAATGTTTTGGGTTTGGGTTTTGAGCGTCCGAATGTTTTTGGGTTAGGGCTTGGAGCATCCTAATGTTTTTGGGCTAGGGCTTTGAGCGTCCTGTTTTCCGGATAGGGTTTGGAGCGTCCTAGTGTTTTCGGGATAGGGTTTTGAGCGTCCAAAGTTTTTGGGTTTGGGTTTTGAGCGTCCAAAGTGTTATAAGTTGCCCCCTTAATTAATTTTCAGAGAGCATTGTATTAATCATAGAAAGGAATTTATTGAGTAAGCAAACATCAAGCAAAACAGCACTGGGCAGCCGGGGAGTCTCAGCTCCGCCAACGGCACGCACCTCACCCCTGCCAGGGTCCCTTTTTATACCTTGCTAATTCTGGGATTACGCAGCACATCCTGGTATATTCTGCGACTGCGCGCACTGTTGCTATGTTCCCTTAACATAACCCTAAAATTAACCGTAACCATTACCCTAACACTTATCCTTACCTAACCCTAACCCTAACCCTTACTCTAACTTTTAACCCTGACCCATAACCTTAGACTTCCCCTTACCCTTACCCTTACTCTTCCCCTTACCCTAACCCTTACCCTTACACTTACGGTTAACATTAACCTTACCCTTACCCGAACACTTACCCTTACCCTATCCCTTACACTTATCCTAATCCATACAACTTCCGCTTACCCTAACACTTATCCTTACCTAACCCTAACCCTAACCCTTACTCTAACTTTTAACCCTGACCCATAACCTTAGACTTCCCCTTACCCTTACCCTTACTCTTCCCCTTACCCTAACCCTTACCCTTACACTTACGGTTAACATTAACCTTACCCTTACCCGAACACTTACCCTTACCCTATCCCTTACCCTTAACCTAACCCTAAACCTTACCCTTATCCTAACACTTACCCTTACCGTAAACCTTACCCTTTCTGCTACACTTACCCTTAGCCTAAATCTAAACCTTACACTTACCCTTAGCCTAACCCTCGCCCTTACCATTACCCATACCCTTATTCTTACCCTTACCCTAACCCTTACCTTTACACTTACGGTTACCATTAACCTTACCCTTACCCTAACACTTATCCTTAACCTAACCCTTACCCTAAACCTTACCCCAACCCTTACCCTGACCCTTACATTAACCCTAACCCTTACCCTAAACCTTACACTTACTCTTAACCTTAACCTTACCCTTAACATTCACCTAATACTCACGCATACGTTTTCCTGACTTTAACCCTAAAACTAACCCTTACCCTAACCCTTACCCTTACCCTAACCCTAACCCTAACCCTTACTCTAACCCTTACCCTGACCTGTATCCTTACACTTACCCTTACCCTTATACTTACCCTAATTCTTACCCATACCATAACCCATACCCTAATACATATTTGTACCCTTAACCTTACCCTTACCCTTACTCTATCCGTTACCCTTACGCTTACCCGTATCATAAACCTTACCCTTGACCTTACCCTTACCATAAGCCATACAACAACACTTATATGTACACTTACGCTTACACTTACCCTAGCAATTACTCGTACAATTACCCTTACCCTTACCTGTAACCTAAGCCGAAACCTTAAACCTTACAGTAAACCTTACCCTTTCTGCTACACTTCCCCTTAGCCTAAATCTAAACCTTACACTTACCCTTGCTGTAACCCTCACCCTTACCGTTGCCAATACCCTTACTCTTACCCTAACCCTTCTCCTTACACTTACTGTTACCTTTAACATTACCCTTACCCTAACACTTACACTTATCCTTATCCATACCCTTACCCTAATCCTTACCCTTAACCTAACCCTAACCCTAAACCTTACCCCAGCCCTTACCCTGACCCTTACATTAACCCTAACCCTTACCCTAAAACTTACACTTACTCTTAACCTTAACCTTACCCTTAACTATTACCCTAACAATTACCCTTATGTTTCCCTCACTCTAACCCTAAAATTAACCCTAACCATTACCCTAACCCTTACCCTTACCCTAACCCTTACCCTTACCATAACCCATACCCTAACACGTACTTGTAGCCTTAACCTTACCATTCCCCTTACCCTTACCTTTACTGTCTCCGTTACCCTTACACTTACACTTAACATAAACCTTAAAGTTAACCTAACCCTTGTTATAAATGGCTCAGGATTCAAATTAGGATTAAATAAAAAAATAGGATTTATTGAAAGAATATAAAGGAATAGAGGTAAGCAAACAGCGCTGGGTGCACCGGGAGTCTCCGCTCCACCAGGACGCACACCGGTTACATCAAGCAGCTGATTTTTATGCTCCTAGACTAATACATATTCATTACTACTTCTAAAAAAAATAGATTATTAAAATTAGCTTCCGGGGTGCAGTCTCTCCTACTGGAGCATGCGCAGTCTCCTCTGGGGTCTCTTCTGGGGGTCTCTAGGGGTCTTTCATGCTGAAGGCTCGTAGTCTTCCTCTCCCCCTTTGTACTTACTTGGCACCATACCAAGTTTATAGAACATTCTCTTCAAGACTTGTCTCCCAGCCGTCCTTCAGCTTCTTTTTCCTTCCTCTTAATCTCTCGGCCCCCCTAACCAGGTACCAAAGATCCGCATAGTATCCCGTAACAGTCACTAGTTGTTATCAGTTGTTCTGAAACTCCCAGACATCAAACACAAACAGCTTCACGAGTAATTAAAACGTTCTTCCCCAGCCATTCACAAACACATCTATAGCAGTGTTAGAAATAGAAGTCCGGAATAACAAAAGCAAACAGGTTCATAAATTTAAGGAGTGATAAATTGACTAGAATGAGGGGGAGACTGGGACACACTGCAGCTGAGGTTCAAGAATTAAATTGCCAGTGCAGGGCCCAGAGGCAGAAAGGATTCAAACAGAATTGTTCTTTATGGACACGAATTGTTAAAACATTCCTCACAATCCCTTATCTTCTTTTTAACATCCCCAATTCGTGTCTCTTCTGTTATTAATAATTGGATTTCATCAGTTTGTTCTTGGAGGGTCCAACTCTTAAGCATCATAATTGACATATTCCCTTCTTTTTTTAATGAAGTTATTACAAATGTACTATTTATCACCCGGTGTATTAATAATGTAAGACAAGGTATCATACAAGGTACAAATAATAACGTAATTACACCACATAACAATAAAAATAACACTCTTTTGACCCATGGTCCACCAGGCAGCCATGAAAATAAATCCCATTCCATATCCTTCCAGGTTTGTGTTTGCTCGCTCACCTCCCCCCTCCTTCTCTGGGATGGGAGAGAGAAATGGGAAAGTGAAGCCTGTGAGTTGAGTTAAAAACAAGAAGATAATAACAATAATGATGATAATAGTACTACTAGTAATAATGTGTACGAAACAAGTGATGCACAATGCAATTGCTCACCACCTGCTGTCCGATGCCCAACCTAACCCCGAGCAGTCCGGCCCTCCTCCCAGCCTGCCTGCTGGCAGGACAGTGAGAAGCTGAATTTGGCTTGGTCCTTGGCTTGGTGTAAGCACTGCTCTGTAACAATTAAAAACAATTAAAACATCAGCATATTATTAACATTCTTCTCATCCTAAACCAGAACATAACATTCTATCAGTTACTAGGAAGAAACACCTTTTCATCAATCTTTAAACAGTAATTACTAAAGTTAAATTTTCCACAGACTTCTCCTTCTTGTGCTAGCAAACAATCCAAAGCTAGGCAATTTTGATACAAAGCAGTTCTCATCTTTATAACTCATTTAGATCAGTTCTCATCATTTATAACTATTTCTATTACAGCTAATAACCTAATTATTCTATTAAGTATATATACTGAGGTCCTATAGCCCCAGGATCTGTCTTCTGCCCATGTAGCTGGATCACAATAGGCAAACGCCTTCAGGGTCGATTCAGGCTTGTGTTACCGTTCGGCCTGTCAGGGTGATCCAGCTCCTGTAAAACGAATCACAATTTTATATAGGTTTAAAAAAGAGGTTTTTTATGTTATTTTCTTGGGACAACCTGATCTTAGTGTGGGAGAAGTCCGGTCGAGGCCCTCTCATTCGGCAGTCAATACCGATAGGGGTTGCCTCCCTCGGTAGACCATACACACTGCAGTGGAGGGTCCTGCCCCGGTCTTGCCTTCTCCCTTTTCTCCCTTTAGGCTTGTCCCCTTTATTTGGCATCCTTAATTCATGCAGAGCCTCGTTGCCAGAATATTAGTTCTCCCTTAGCTTGAGTTTCAGTTTCCCAGGAGCGGACTCAACCCTCCAAGTTTCAGTAGTTACTGGTCCTTTTATTCTGGATGCGTGGGTCCCTTTCTGCAGTTCTCACAGCTGTTTCAGTAGTCAGTAAAACAAGGTACAGTCCCTCACATCGAGGGTTCAGTGATTCTTCCCTCCCGTGGCTGCTTGTTGAAACACTTTATTTTTTATCTTCTGACAAGTTAAATAACAGTTATTTAATTTGCTTTGCCGTATGGCCCTTTCCAGGTTCCTGTAGCAGGATTCATCTGATAGCCTTTCAGGTTGATACAGATTTGACTACAGGGTTTTGGCATTCATCACTATCTCCACAGTTTCACAGCTGGACAGTCACATTCATTTATGTTGCATTCCTTCAGGGGCTCATCACCCCAGTCCTTGCAGTCTCTCTGCTGGTTACACACTTTATTGATATCTATGCATTCTCCACTTCTGCACTTGAATTTGCCAGGTCCAGAGCACTGAATAACATTGTTACAGTTTGCTTCATCAGTGCCATCCAGACAGTCTCTCACACCACTGCACTGCCTACTCCCATGGACACAGTTCACATCTGAACTGGTCTGGCCTACAGGTCCAGGAAGGGCAGTTAATTTCATCTCTTCCATCCTTACAGTAAGGATCTCTATCACATCGCCACAATTCTCTTCATCTTCTCCACTGTCACAGTCTTTTTCACCATCACATTTCCATGACACTGTTCTCATATGACACAGCTCAGCACTTTCGTCAGACCCATCTTCACAATCCAGATCCCCATCACACTGCCATCTGTTTGGCACACACTGACCACTGTTGCACACAAAGTCAGATTCAGCACACATCTTCTTCACACATCTTCTTCACACAAACACTCTCATCACTGCCATCTGAGCAGTCTTCACATTTTACTCTAGCACCGTCGGCAGCAGTGCACAGTCAGGCGAAGGCGAGCAGCAGGCAGAGCGCCTCGCCTTGCACCGTCACCTGTGTCACTTATACTACTCCTATTACCCATGCTATTAGTGTCAGTGGCATCCTCCTTTTCTTTTTGCCACTGACCCACTGACCATTCACCACAAATGGATGAGACACATGATTACTAGTTAGGAAAGAGAGTGTAACGTCTGCTATACGGCTGCAGGCAGTGCCAGCTGCAACCTTAGGTTTGTGAAAGAGCCTGCTGGTGGTCATTTGGCAGTGTAATCTGCGTTTCTGCACTCCTGCCCTGCAATAGAGCTAAGTCGTCATTAGTAACAGTTATAACACCGATCTGGGGACTAATAGTCTTTTTTGCATTGCAAGATAAACCTTTTATAAAAAGAATGCTAGAGTGAAGCAGCACAGCCGCTGCTGCCGCTGCCTCCATGGTTACGTCAGACAGGCTGCAGGGTCCTGATGTCCGCCCCTCTGCTCTGTGCCGACTGGCCACACGGTGAGGGTCGGCTACCGGTGTCCACTGACGCCTCTGGTCTCCCGTAGCAACTCGATCTCGGATGTCCCGCAATTACTTCAATTCCCCGCGTTTTCCGGCTTCTGTCCGGTCTATTCTGTGTCTCTCAGAGCCGTCCGTGGCTCTGCAGCGTCTCTCAGGGCTCTCTCCGTCCAGCGGTAGTCCCTCCGTAGTGTCTCGGGTCTCCCAGCGCCACTCCAGTCTCTCGGCGCCGCTCCGGTCTCTCGGCCTGTTCAGGTCTCAGCGAGTCCAGGTCTCGGCCTGTGCAGGCCTCATATGTTGCAGAAAGCATGTCATATCATGCTCCTGCCTTTTTCTTGTCACAGTCAAAACATTTAAGAGCAAAAATAGGATACACAAGATACACAAGATACACTGGGCACCACCACTCAAAACTTGGATAAAACAGCACTTCTTTTCAGTCTGTCAAGCACTTCGTTCGTCTCTGCCCACTCCCCTTGTGGAGAGTACGGAACAACGGATCGGAACTCTGCACTCGCTTTGCAGCAACGCTGCGTCTCACTCACACAGCACAATCGCACACGGAGGCCTCCAGCACATCTCATTCATACCACAGGAATATAATTTAGAATGATAACCAACCAAACAAGTATTGTCTCTGACTGTGTTCTTCGTGAAGTGACTTGTAACACTTTGTTTCAAACCCTTACATTTACACAAATACTTTCAACACAAAATACATACAATATGCAAATATTACAATATACAAAATGTCAACACAAAATACATACATAAAAACACATACAATTATTAACACTCCAGTTAGTATCCCTCCAGCAGCTGAAAACATACCGTTTGTCTGCAGTTTCAGGAGATCTTTGCTCCTGCGGTGAGCAGCTGAGAGTGGAGTCCCCTCCGAGCAAAAACGCTCAGGGTGCACCTAGGGGCGTCCGCGCTGCAGCCGATCCTGCAGCCGAGCAGAGTGTCTCCTGCCTGGCTCACCAAAATGACTCACAGAAAGCTGACTCCACAATCAGTAGGATTGTAAAGTAGGTATGTTTACTCAGTTCCATGCAGCACGGGGTGGGTAGTCCCACCAAAGTCGTGCACGCCTAACGTGGCAAATTGCTCTAGTAAAGAGTTACATATACATGAACATTCCTATACATATACATATTCCTAACCTGTCCCTTTGTGAGCAGTCCTCCTTATCTCAGACCCCTTGATTAAAGTCCGAACCATGAGGTTGTTTTTGATCTGGTTCTCGGGGTCCGAGAGGCTCCTGTTATCTGGTGGTATAAGTGCAGCACAGGCACAAATGTAGCACATATTCATTCTTAATCAATTGCTCTCTAATTTCTAATTCCAATGTTTCAGCTTGCTCTTTTCTGGATCCATGGGTATTCTACTATTAATGTTCAAAGCCTGACAGACCCCGTCCTCCGTGGATCAAAATACATGGGGTTTTAAGAGTTCTTTTGGTCATTCTATCATATAATACAGGATCATTTTTAATTTACTCTTTAATTTTCTGGGGCCCCTATTGTTCCAATTTCTAATCATTATTCGTAATGGACTTTTTGGTCATATATCTGGTAATTTGCTCCCTTTCTGGTCCTTGGTCTTCGATTTTATCTGACCCATCCGGGAATTTTACTAGTGGCAATTCCCACAGCCCTTGGTTGCCCCTAGTGAGAGTGTCTTGCAGGGGGTTTAGGACCTATCACCCACCCACGTATCCCTCTCTTCACCAGCCCAGCACCCCCGACAGGAGATTAGAACCGGTGAGAAAACAAAAAGACCTCCACACGGACTTTAGAAGTCTCAGTTACACTCTCACACACAAACACTAGCAACCGCACCTTTACCCAACCGGACGGTATCTTACGAATCAGTCGTCTTCATCCAGAATCCAACTGGACGGTATCCACAAGCATCTCTGCTGTCTTCGTCTGGGATCGAACCAGACGGTATCCACAAACGACTGTCGTCTTCATCCGGTTCGATTCCGGACACCGGAATCCAACCGAACGGTATCCAAACGACCTTGTCGTCTTCGTCCGGATCTTCGCGCGCAGAATTACAGGCAAAAAACAGCCAGCAAGGGAGCTCAAAAAAAAAAACAAAACAAATTCTTTGCTTACCTTTATTCAGGTTCAGGATGGCATTAGTCCCGATCTGACTCAAACAGGAGCCACCAAATGGTGGGGCGCCTCTCCTAGATTAAATCAGAATTCAGGAACTATAGCCATCCCGGACGAGCCCCAAAATTGTTATAAATGGCTCAGGATTCAAATTAGGATTAAATAAAAAAATAGGATTTATTGAAAGAATATAAAGGAATAGAGGTAAGCAAACAGCGCTGGGTGCACCGGGAGTCTCCGCTCCACCAGGACGCACACCGGTTACATCAAGCAGCTGATTTTTATGCTCCTAGACTAATACATATTCATTACTACTTCTAAAAAAAATAGATTATTAAAATTAGCTTCCGGGGTGCAGTCTCTCCTACTGGAGCATGCGCAGTCTCCTCTGGGGTCTCTTCTGGGGGTCTCTAGGGGTCTTTCATGCTGAAGGCTCGTAGTCTTCCTCTCCCCCTTTGTACTTACTTGGCACCATACCAAGTTTATAGAACATTCTCTTCAAGACTTGTCTCCCAGCCGTCCTTCAGCTTCTTTTTCCTTCCTCTTAATCTCTCGGCCCCCCTAACCAGGTACCAAAGATCCGCATAGTATCCCGTAACAGTCACTAGTTGTTATCAGTTGTTCTGAAACTCCCAGACATCAAACACAAACAGCTTCACGAGTAATTAAAACATTCTTCCCCAGCCATTCACAAACACATCTATAGCAGTGTTAGAAATAGAAGTCCGGAATAACAAAAGCAAACAGGTTCATAAATTTAAGGAGTGATAAATTGACTAGAATGAGGAGGAGACTGGGACAAACTGCAGCTGAGGTTCAAGAATTAAATTGCCAGTGCAGGGCCCAGAGGCAGAAAGGATTCAAACAGAATTGTTCTTTATGGACACGAATTGTTAAAACATTCCTCACACCCTTATCATAAGCCATACAACAACACTTACATGTACACTTACGCTTGCACTTACCCTAGCAATTACTCGTACAATTACCCTTAACCTTACTATTAAGCTAACCCTAAACCTTACCCTTATCCTAACACTTACCCTTATCGTAAACCTTACCCTTTCTGCTACACTTTCCCTTTGCCTAATTCTAAACCTTACCCGAACCCTCACCCTTGCCTAAATCTAACTAAAATATAACCATTACCCTAACCCCTCACCCTTACAATATACATATTTTTACCCTTTACCTAAACCTTTACCCCAACCCTTACCTTGACCCTTACATTAACCCTAATCCTTACACTAAACCTTACACTTACTCTTAACCTTAACCTTAGCTGTAACCTAATACTTACTCTTACGTTTCCCTCACCCTAACCCTAAAATTAACCCTAACCATTACCCTAACACTTACCCTTACCCTAACCCTTACTCAAACCCTTACAATTACCCGTACTTTTACACATACCCTTACACTTACCCTTACTCTTAAACTTACACTAACCCTTACCCTTAACTAAATCTAACCCTTACACTAAACATCATCCTTACCCTTACCATTATCCCTTCTCTTACCCTTATCCTAAACATTTCCCAAACCCTTACCCTTACATTAAACCTAACCCTTACCATAACTCTTAACCTTATCCTTAAACTTAACCTAATACTTACCCTTCCGTTTCCCTCACCCTAAACCTAAAATTAGCCTAACCATTACCCTAACACTTACCCTTACTCTAACCCTTACCCTGAACTTAAGTGTAAGTGTTAGGATAACGTTAACCTTAAGGGTGACCCTTAAGCTTATCCTTAATGTTTATGGTTAGGTTAAGGGTAATTGTACGAGTAATTACTAGGATAAGTGTAAGCGTAAGTGTACATGTAAGTGTTGATGTATGGCTTATGGTAAGGGTAAGGTCAAGGGTAAGGTTTATGTTAAGGGAAAGTGTAAGAGTAACAGATAGAATAAGGGTAAGTGTAACGGTTAAGTGTTAGGGTAATGGTTAGGGTTAATTTTAGGATTAGGGTGAGAAAAATGTAAGGTTAAGTACTAGCTTAAGGTTAAGGGTAAGGTTAAGGTTAAGAGTAAGTGTAAGGTTTAGGTTAAGGGTTAGGGTTAATGTAAGGTTCAGGGAAAGGTTTGGGGTAAGGTTTAGGGTTAGGTTCAGCTTAAGGGTAAGGGTTGGGGTAAGGTTAAGGGTATGGATAAGGATAAGTGTAAGGGATAGGGTAAGGGTAAGGGTTAGCGTAAGGGTAAGATTAATGGTAAGGTTTATGTTAAGGGTAAGCGTAAGGGTAACGGATAGAGTAAGGGTAAGGGTAACGGTAAGGTTAAGGGTACAAATATGTGTTATGGTATGGGTAAGAGTTAGGGTAATGTAAGGGTAAGGGTGAGTGTAAGGGTATGGGTCAGGGTAAGGGTTAGAGTAAGGGTTAGGGTTAGGGTAAGGGTAAGTGTTAGAATAATGGTTGGGGTTAATTTTAGGGTTAGGGTGAGGGAAACGTAAGGGTAAGTATTGGGTTAAGGTAAGGGTAAGTGTAAGGTTTAGATTTAGGCTAATGGTAAATGTAGCAGAAAGGGTAAGGTTTACGATAAGGGTAAGTGTTAGGGTAAGGGTAAGGTTTAGGGTAACATAAAGGGTAAGGATTACGGTAAGGGTAAGGGTACGGGTAGAATTTGTTAGAATATGGCTTATGGTAAGGGTAAGGTTTAGGGTAAGAGTAAGTGTAAGTGTATGTGTAAGGGTACGGGTCATTGTAAGGGTTAGAGTAAGGGTTAGGGTAAGGGTAGGTGTTAGGGTAATGGTTAGGGTTAATTTTAGGGTTAGGGTGAGGGAAACGGAAGGGTAAGTATTAGGTTAAGGTTAAGGGTAAGGTTAAGGTTAAGAGTAAGTGTAAGTTTTAGGGTAAGGGTAAGGGTTAATGTAAGGGTCAGGGTAAGGGTTAAGGTAAGGTTTAGGGTTAGAGTTAGGTTAAGGTTAAGTTTTAGGGTAAGGGTAAGTTATATGTATAAGTGTAAGGGTAAGTGTTAGGGTAAGTGTAAGGATAAGGATAAGTGTACAAGTCAGGGTAAGGTTTAGAGTTAGGATTAGGGTTTGGGTTAGGGTAAGGGTAAGTGTTAGGGTAATGGTTAGGGTTAATTTTAGGTGTAGGGTGACGGATAAGAAAGGGTAAGTAGTAGGTTAAGGTTAAGCGTAAGGTTAAGGTTAAGAGTAAGTGTAAGTTTTAGGGTACGGTTTAGGGTTAATGCAAGGGTCAGGGTAAGTGTTTGGGTAAGATTTAGGGTTAGGGTAAGAGTAAGTATATGGGTAATGGTAAGGGTAAGTGTTAGGGTTAGGGTAAGTGTAAGGTTTAGATTTAGGCTAAGGGTAAGTGTAGCAGAAAGGGTAAGGGTTACGGTAAGTGTAAGTGTAAGGATAAGGTTAAGGTTTAGGCTTACGTTAAGGGTAAGGGTAATGCTTTGGTAAGGGTAAGAGTAAGGGTAAAGGTAAGGGTTACGGTAAGGGTAATGGTAGAAGTATGTGTTAGAGTACGGCTTATGGTAAGGGTACAAGTAGCTCCCCCCCCAGAGACAGGACCCAAAGGTGTACAACCAGTTCCCAACACCCCTGAGACACAGGCCCCAACCCCCCCCCAGACACAGGGCCCCAAATTCTACAAGCAGCTCCCAACCCCTGCCAGGCAGGCCCCCTACCCTATACAAGCAGCTCCCAACCCTCCTCCCCCGCCCCCCCCCGAGTGAGGCCCCCAAGCCCCCCACAAACACAGGCCCCTACAGTGTACAGGCAGCTCCCAGCCACCCCCAGATGCTGGCCCCAAAGTTGTACAAACAGCTCCCAGCCACCCTGCAGAAACAGATTCCTACATTGTACAAGCAGTTCCCAGCCCGCTAGACACAGGCCCTGACCCCCCACAGATGCAGGCCCCAAAGGTGTACAAGCAGCTCCCACCCCTCCCCCAGACGCAGGTCCCAAGCCCCCCCCCCCAAACACAGGCCCCTACAACCAGCACCCAACCCCCTACCCCCGATGCCAGGCCCAAAGGTGTAGAAGCAGCTCCAAACCTCCTCCCTCAACCCAGGCTCCAACAGTGTACAAGCAGCTCCCAACCAACCCTCCCCTTCCCCCCTCTCCCCCCGACACAGGCTCCAAAGGAATACAAAGAGCTCCCACCCCTCCCCCAGATGCTGGTCTCAACCCCCCCCCCCCCCCAGAAGCAGGCCCCAAAGGTGTAGAGTCAGCTCCCAACCTTCTCAATGCTGGCCCCAAGGGTCTACAAGCAGCTCCCCCCTTGCCCCCAGATACCGGCCCCCAGACACAGACCCCAAAAGCCTAATCACAGGCCCTGAACTCTAGAGGCAGGCTCCAAAACCCAGGACAAAGCCCCAGTGGTTCGAGACAGGGCCCAAATCCCAGACACAGGCCCCAAACGCTAAACATATGCCAAAAAAAGTATTAGTGCTGGTGCCAAATGTTACAGACAGGCCCAAAAGCCCGAGATGCTCAAGGCTGAGACGTAACTTGGCTCTCTGAATTACTGGAAAGCAGCTTTCATTCTCAGATAATTGTGTGCAGGCTGATTAAGGAGGTATTGGGGAGGCAAGGACAATCCCCAGACAAGGACTGTATATCTCGAAGCAAGACACTGGAACTCATGATAAGATAGCAGCAGGCGGACAGAGAAACGAATGTAATGACTATAAATCTCGAAACTGGACATTGGAATTCATGATAAAGATACAACAAACGGGAGAATTAGCAACAACCAGCTCTTGCAATTAAGAAACATGCCAATTCAGCAGATTCCTGACCAAAGGTGAAAAGTACACTGTGAGGAAGACTCGGGGTCTTCCTCCCAAAGACCCCTGCCCACGTCCCAAAGACCCCTGCCCACAATTCTTGGAAGGCTCTGCGCAGGCGCAAGGTGCCAAAAGGCTAATTAGCATGAGAAGCGAGGGAAGGCGGGGATAGGTAATGCATATGTCTAGGTGCTTGTAGAATATTGATAGATTGATTGTATAAATTCAAGACTGCTTTCTGCTTTGGGTATGCACGATAGGTGGAGAGATCCCCCGTGCATCCAGCGCTGCAATAAAGAATATACCACTGAAAGGAATTTCGGCTTCGATCTTTGAATCAATTTGGCGACCCAGATGGGACAACCTCTCTGCCGGACTGCAGGACCTGCTGGGAACAGGACTCCCTAGGGTACCCCCGGGATTTCCCGGAGGGACTCCTCGACTCACCGGATCACTGCGGAGGCAGACAAGGACCCCATCATTGTAAGTGAGTATATTCTTTATTCTGGTTTGGTTTTCTGGTAGACCGGTCATCTGGAACTGTCTGTAAGTCAGAAGGTGATGTTCTGCGAGGCAGTGTTTGGTATATACTTTGTGGTTAGCACCATAAGTACATGTTTGGGGACCTTAAGGAAGGAGCTCGCTTTAAGGTCCATCTGGAATTGTGTTGTCTATTTCGGTTTTCTGACTCATGGAGTATGGTATTTAACTCTGGTTATTGTTACTGCGATTTTGGCTATTTTCCTGGTGGTAATAGTAGGTTCGTGGCATTGTTATAAGAAAGATATCGTTACGGTGTTACACAGTTCGGTTTTCTGACTTATCGCATGTGGAATTTGACTCTGACTATTGTTACTGTGATTTTGGCAATATTGCTGGTAATAGTAGTTTTGTGACATCGCTACTGAAAGATATTGCGTGCCCGTATTTTTGTGAGTGATACGTTTTGTGATACGCTTTTGTAAGTAACGTGTATTCTGAAAGTGTAAACTGGAAACTGGGGGGGCAAACAAGCAGTGAAATTTTAAAGAAAAGGGTGTTAGGATGTGTTTTAAGTCACTGGAAGGATATTGGAGGATCTGCCGGTGGAAGTGTGAACAGGAAAACATTGATAAAATATCGTAATCAGTGGTGGCCGCTTTATAAGCTGGAATGTGGAGAAAAGTGGCCCCTAAATGGAACTTTAAACTCTAATATTTTGCTACAGTTAATGTTGTTTTTGGAGAAGCAGAACAGGATGAAATGTTGTATACTGATGTTTCAGCATCTTGGTGGGAAAAGGTACGGAATTAAGTTGGCCGCTGACTGAACCTTTGATGTTGGCTTTGGAGAAGTCCAGGCTGGAGAAAGATAAAGGAAGTGTTAAAAGGGTTGTTGAAAGTGTTAAAGGTGTTTGAAGTTGAATGAGCAGGGAAAGAGGATGTAGGAATGTTAATAGTTGTGCCTCTGCCCGAGGCAGAGATCTTAAAATCATGGGTGTTAGCCCTTTAGGGGAAAGGGACCATGATCGGTCCGAGAGAGTTGTCACAGAAACAGAAAAGCAGTCAACTCTTAAAACAACCTGAGTTCATGTGCGAGCTCAGATTGCTGATGGGACCGTTCAGGGAACTGTGGACAACTGCATTCCCCTGACCGACCCCCACTAAGACCCGAATCATCCTGAAAATTATGAACGGTTAAGTAAATACTAAAACCTGGATGAATTGGGAATTGAGAATATGCTTCCAACAAGGTCTAAAAGAAAGCCCTATGGAATTTTTGGACCAACTCCGAAATGTAATGAAAATAAATAAATAAATAAATAAATAAATAAAACAAAATGGTTTGGACCTGGCTTTGGAGGACAAATTGACTAGCCTTTTCCTTGGGTAATCAACCCCTGATTTCAACAGGAATAACGGGGACCTGGGGAATCTACCCTAGTGGATCCTCCACTGGTTATAATGAAGCTAGGGGAGGAATGGAAGTGAAATTTCTTATTGCTATGGGGCAACGCATTCAGTTCTAAATCAAGCATTAATGCCTTCACAGAATTATTATGTTAGGGTAAAAGACGTGTCGTGGTTTAACCCGGCCGGCAGCTAAACACCACGCAGCTGTTCGCTCCCCCTCCCCCTCCCTCTCTGGGACGGGGGAGAGAAATGGAAAGTGAAGCCCGTGAGTTGAGATAAAGACAGTTTAATAAGACAAAATAATAATAATAATAATAATAATAATAATAATAATAATAATAATAATAATAATAATAATAATAATACAATGATGATAATAGTACCACTACTAATAATGTGTACAAACAAGTGATGCACAATGCAATTGCTCACCACCCGCTGACCGATGCCCAGCCTAACCCCGAGCAGTCCGGCCCCCTCCCCCTGGCTAGCCACCCCTATGTATTGTTTAGCCTGACGTCAGATGCTATGGAATACCCCTTTGGCTAGTTTGGGTCACCTGTCCTGGGTCTGTCCCCTCCCAGCTCTTACTGCACCCCCAGCCTGCCTGTTGGCAGGACAGAGCAAGAAGCTGAGATGTCCTTGGCTTGGTATAAGCACTGCTCTGCAACAATTGAAACATCGGGGTGTTATCAGCACTCTTCTCATCCTAAGCCAAAACATAGCATTCTACCAGCTACTAGGAAGAAAATTAACTCTGTTCTAACTGAAACCAGGACAAGGTGTAACCGAAAAGGCTTATTTTTGTGAACCTTTGAAGTACAAGTTAGGGAAACAATGGGGCATACACAGATTTTTATCTATGCCTAGCTCCTCATGGGCACTCTTAGGTAGAGATTTATTAGAGCAAGTAGGAGCAGAAATTGTCTTTGAAAAAGGGAAAATGGAATTAAGAACAGGAGAAGAACAACTAATAAATGTGTTAAGCTTGGCACTAATACAAACTGACCCTAAAAGTGAAATACCTTTAGAGATCACAGATCAAGTATGTCCAGGAGTTTGGGCTAGCGAAGTCCCTGGAAGAGCTAAAAATGTGACCTTAATAATTATTAAATTAAAGCCAGGAGAGAAACCCGTTAAGGTTAAGTAATATCCTTTGAGGATAGAAGATAGGAAAGGAATTAAAGAGATAATTGATAAATTTTTACAGTATGGATTATTGCTTGAATGCGAATCAGAATACAGTGCACCCATATTGCCAAATAAAAAGGCAGATGAAAAAGCTATAGGCTAGTTCAGGATTTGAGGGCCATAAATAAAATCACTGAGGATATACATCCAGTAGTGGCAAACCCTTATACTTTGCTGACTAAATTAAAGAATAGTCAAGTCTGGTTTACCGTACTGGATTTAAAAGATGCCTTCTTCTGCCTAGGCTTAGCCACAGAAAGCCAAAACCTATTCGCCTTTGAATGGGAAAATCCCGATTCAGGCAGAAGGACGCAGCTTACGTGGACATTACTACCTCAAGGATTCAAGAATAGCCCCACTATTTTTGGAAACCAATTAGCAAGGGAACTCGAAACATGGATACCTCCGGACACTGAAGGTGCTTTGTTACAATATGTAGTATGTAGATGATCTCTTAATAGCTACCGAGACTAAAGGGAGTTGTATTCAATGGACTATAAGTCGTCTTAATTTTCTGGGTTTAAATGGATATCAAGTCTCTTGACAGAAAGTCCAGCTGGCTCAACAAAGTGTGACCTATCTGGGATTTGACATTTCGGAAGGACAACGAGAACTAGGAACTGAACATAAGGAAGTCATTTGCCGGACTCCAGAACCTCAAATGGTAAAGGAGCTACAAACCTTTTTAGGAATGACAGGTTGGTGTCGCCTTTGGATTTATAATGATGGACTATTGGTAAAGCCTCTATGTGAGTTGATAAAGATTAACCAGTCAAAGTTAGTCTGGACTGGAGAAGCACAAAAAGTCTTTAAACAACGTAAACAAGAATTGATGATTTTGAAATATCAAGCAATATTGGTAGAACAGGACGACGTGGAAATTGTGATCATTAAGATTGTGAATCTAGCCTCTTTTCTTAGTGGTGCTCCGGCACAACCTGTGATTCACGATTGTTTAGAAACTATAGAGACTGTGTATTCCAGCCGACCAGACCTTAAGGAGGAGCCCATGGAAGATGCGGAAGAAACTTGGTTCACGGATGGGAGCAGTTTTGTTACGCAAAGACAACGTAAAGCTGGATATGCTATAACAACTACTCAGCAGGTAATCGAGTCTAAGCCTTTACCCCCTGGAACATCAGCTCAAAAGGCGGAGATAGTTGCTCTCACGAGAGCATTGGAACTGGCAGCGGGAAAAAGGGTAAATATTTGGACAGATTCTAAATATACATTCGGCGTGGTACATGCTCATGGAGCAATTTGGAAAGACCATGGATTGCTGACCGCTCAGTGAAAACACAAAGTATGCTGAAGAAATTTTAAAATTGTTAGAGGCTGTAAAACAACCAGAAAAGGTAGCTATCATGCATTGTCAGGGACACCAAAAGGGGAACACCGATTTTGAAATTGGAAAATCGATTGGCAGAGGCTAAGCAGGCAGCTGAAATAACTGAGGTGAAGGCATTGTCTTTGATACCAGACGGTAAAATCCAAACTATATCCAAATTATACAAAAGAAGACTTAAAATTAATTGAAGATTTGAAAGGTAAAATGAAACCAGATGGATGAGTATATTTAAAAGAGAAGCACATAGTAATACCCTCTAGTTTGACATGGCCCATAGTTCTTACAGAACACAATAAAACGCACTGGGGAGCTGGCACACTGCATAAGAGCCTGAGTCAGACATTAGTGGGACGATATGATAAAACAAGTAACTCAACAATGTAGCATTTGCTTACACAATAACCCCAATACCAAGAATAGAATAAAATTTGGAATAATCGGTAAAGGAAATTATTCGGGGCAACAGTGGCAAATTGATTTTTCAGAACTCCCTAGAAAAGGGGGGTATCATTATTTACTGGTTCTGACTGACACGTTTTCAGGAAGGCCTGAAGCCTTTCCCTGTCGAACAAACAAAGCAAGAGAAGTGGTTAAAGTCTTGTTAAATGAAATACTACCATGCTTTGGGATTCTAGTAGCAATGTCTTCTGATAGAGTTTCACATTTTTGTGCACAAGTGGTAGAACAGATAAGTAAGATTCTGAAGATAGATTGGCAACTGCATACTCCTTATAGACCACAGGCAAGTGGACAGGTAGAAAAAATGAACCATTTAATTAAACAATAAATAGCTAAAATTGGATAAGAAGCTAATTTGTCATGGCCTCAATCCCTCCCTTTAGCATTACTTGGAATTAGAGTTAAACCTAGAATAAAAGGAAATTTGAGTCCCTTCAAAATCTTATATGCAAGGCCATAGCAATTTCTATTTAGTGGAGAGGACCTAACGCAGTTAGGATCAGAATATTTATATGCTCATATAACGGAACTTCAGAAACAATTAAAAAAAGTACATACATTTGTTTTAGGGACCAGGGCTAGAGGGTTGGATCAACCAATCCACCCCTTTAAGCTCGGGGATTATATATATATAAAGACTTTTTCAGGACAACCCGTACAGGAAAAATGGAAGGAAAGTGGATGGGACCATACCAAGTATTACTGACAACACACACCGCCATGAAGATTAAGAAGCAAGCAGCTTGGATCCACAATTCAAGGGTGAAGAAGGCCCCGGCGAGGATATGGACCACCACTCCAATTGGACCAACAAAATTACGGTTTTCCAGATCCTAATGATTGCAGGGGTGCGGTTCTCGGATTTGGGGTGGGCAACTTGGGATGAGAACTTACACCTGACCTTAATACAAACAATTTCTCAAGTAACTCATAAGACGAACTGTTGGGTATGCACCCATGTGCCACAGCATGGGAATAAGGGTGTATCGTTAATTGGGATTCCCTTGCCTGCAAACTTATCTTGGACTAATTTGTGGGAAAACACGTCTTGGGGTCGAAAATATTAAGCAGTTTTGGAACTAGAAGTGAGTAGCTTCGTGCCGTTAGAATCCTATTATGTATGTGTACAAAGGTGTAACCCGCCTAAGGGTATAGGAAAAGAGCATTGTATAAATACGGATACTACTTATGTGGGAAATCAGACATCTTGTAATTGAACAATTGATATTAGTACGACTAGCGGCTGGGCAAATTCAACCAGCTGGACGGTTCCAGAAGGAAAAGGGTGGTATTGGCTATGCAATGATACAGCCCGTAAGGTCTTGCCTGAGAATTGGAAGGGAACTTGCACTCTTGGAGCGGTAGTCCCCAATATGACAGTACATGATGTAGTGCCTCGAGGTTACTTGAGAAATCATATCCGGAGAATCAGATGAAAAATTAACAATCCATTGGTAGAGAGACACACCCCTTTTCATAGTTTTGTGCGATGGTTTATCCCATGCTTAGGAGTGAGTGAATTGGAAAAGGCAATAGTTAATATTTCTGCAATTATAGAGAAGTTAGAAAACAAAATTCTGGATGCTATAAAGGCTCAACAAGAAGAGATATCTAGTTTATCACAGGTAGTATTACCAAATCGGATGGCCCTAGACTTGTTACTGGCCACTCAAGGGGGAGTCTGTACAGTAATAAACACAAGTTGTTGTATGTATGTAGATCAGAGTGGAAGGATCTCTACCGACCTGGAAGAAATATGGAAGCAGACAAGGATCCTCCATGAGATCAGTAAAGATGATCTTTCATGGAGTTTTAGTGAACTATGGAATAAGTGAACCTCCTGGTTGCCCAATTTCCAATGGTTGAAACAAGTATTCATTGCTCTAATCGAATTAGTAGTGTTAGGAATATTTGTGTGCATGTTGTTTAGATGCCTGCTTTGTTGTGTTACTGTAAATAATGAAAGTATCTGATGCAAAAGAATTTGCATGGGAAAAGAAAAGGGGGGATTGATTAAGGAGGTATTGGGGAGGCAAGGACAATCCCCAGACAAGGACTGTATATCTCGAAGCAAGACACTGGAACTCATGATAAGATAGCAGCAGGCGGACAGAGAAACGAATGTAATGACTATAAATCTCGAAACTGGACATTGGAATTCATGATAAAGATACAACAAACGGGAGAATTAGCAACAACCAGCTCTTGCAATTAAGAAACATGCCAATTCAGCAGATTCCTGACCAAAGGTGAAAAGTACACTGTGAGGAAGACTCGGGGTCTTCCTCCCAAAGACCCCTGCCCACGTCCCAAAGACCCCTGCCCACAATTCTTGGAAGGCTCTGCGCAGGCGCAAGGTGCCAAAAGGCTAATTAGCATGAGAAGCGAGGGAAGGCGGGGATAGGTAATGCATATGTCTAGGTGCTTGTAGAATATTGATAGATTGATTGTATAAATTCAAGACTGCTTTCTGCTTTGGGTATGCACGATAGGTGGAGAGATCCCCCGTGCATCCAGCGCTGCAATAAAGAATATACCACTGAAAGGAATTTCGGCTTCGATCTTTGAATCAATTTGGCGACCCAGATGGGACAACCTCTCTGCCGGACTGCAGGACCTGCTGGGAACAGGACTCCCTAGGGTACCCCCGGGATTTCCCGGAGGGACTCCTCGACTCACCGGATCACTGCGGAGGCAGACAAGGACCCCATCATTGTAAGTGAGTATATTCTTTATTCTGGTTTGGTTTTCTGGTAGACCGGTCATCTGGAACTGTCTGTAAGTCAGAAGGTGATCTTCTGCGAGGCAGTGTTTGGTATATACTTTGTGGTTAGCACCATAAGTACATGTTTGGGGACCTTAAGGAAGGAGCTCGCTTTAAGGTCCATCTGGAATTGTGTTGTCTATTTCGGTTTTCTGACTCATGGAGTATGGTATTTAACTCTGGTTATTGTTACTGCGATTTTGGCTATTTTCCTGGTGGTAATAGTAGGTTCGTGGCATTGTTATAAGAAAGATATCGTTACGGTGTTACACAGTTCGGTTTTCTGACTTATCGCATGTGGAATTTGACTCTGACTATTGTTACTGTGATTTTGGCAATATTGCTGGTAATAGTAGTTTTGTGACATCGCTACTGAAAGATATTGCGTGCCCGTATTTTTGTGAGTGATACGTTTTGTGATACGCTTTTGTAAGTAACGTGTATTCTGAAAGTGTAAACTGGAAACTGGGGGGGCAAACAAGCAGTGAAATTTTAAAGAAAAGTGTGTTAGGATGTGTTTTAAGTCACTGGAAGGATATTGGAGGATCTGCCGGTGGAAGTGTGAACAGGAAAACATTGATAAAATATCGTAATCAGTGGTGGCCGCTTTATAAGCTGGAATGTGGAGAAAAGTGGCCCCTAAATGGAACTTTAAACTCTAATATTTTGCTACAGTTAATGTTGTTTTTGGAGAAGCAGAACAGGATGAAATGTTGTATACTGATGTTTCAGCATCTTGGTGGGAAAAGGTACGGAATTAAGTTGGCCCCTGACTGAGCCTTTGATGATGGCATTAGAGAAGTCCAGGCTGGAGAAAGATAAAGGAAGTGTTAAAAGGGTTGTTGAAAGTGTTAAAGGTGTTTGAAGTTGAATGAGCAGGGAAAGAGGATGTAGGAATGTTAATAGTTCTGCCTCTGCCCGAGGCAGAGATCTTAAAATCATGGGTGTTAGCCCTTTAGGGCAAAGGGACCATGATCGGTCCGAGAGAGTTGTCACAGAAACAGAAAAGCAGTTAACTCTTAAAACAACCTGAGTTCATGTGCGAGCTCAGATTGCTGATGGGACCGTTCAGGGAACTGTGGACAACTGCATTCCCCTGACTGACCCCCACTAAGACCCGAATCATCCTGAAAATTATGAACGGTTAAGTAAATACTAAAACCTGGATGAATTGGGAATTGAGAATATGCTTCCAACAAGGTCTAAAAGAAACCCCTATGGAATTTTTGGACCAACTCTGAAATGTAATGAAAATAAATAAATAAATAAATAAATAAATAAATAAAACAAAATGGTTTGGACCTGGCTTTGGAGGACAAATTGACTAGCCTTTTCCTTGGGTAATCAACCCCTGATTTCAACAGGAATAACGGGGACCTGGGGAATCTACCCTAGTGGATCCTCCACTGGTTATAATGAAGCTAGGGGAGGAATGGAAGTGAAATTTCTTATTGCTATGGGGCAACGCATTCAGTTCTAAATCAAGCATTAATGCCTTCACAGAATTATTATGTTAGGGTAAAAGACGTGTCGTGGTTTAACCCGGCCGGCAGCTAAACACCACGCAGCTGTTCGCTCCCCCTCCCCCTCCCTCTCTGGGACGGGGGAGAGAAATGGAAAGTGAAGCCCGTGAGTTGAGATAAAGACAGTTTAATAAGACAAAATAATAATAATAATAATAATAATAATAATAATAATAATAATAATAATAATAATAATAATAATAATAATAATAATACAATGATGATAATAGTACCACTACTAATAATGTGTACAAACAAGTGATGCACAATGCAATTGCTCACCACCCGCTGACCGATGCCCAGCCTAACCCCGAGCAGTCCGGCCCCCTCCCCCTGGCTAGCCACCCCTATGTATTGTTTAGCCTGACGTCAGATGCTATGGAATACCCCTTTGGCTAGTTTGGGTCACCTGTCCTGGGTCTGTCCCCTCCCAGCTCTTACTGCACCCCCAGCCTGCCTGTTGGCAGGACAGAGCAAGAAGCTGAGATGTCCTTGGCTTGGTATAAGCACTGCTCTGCAACAATTGAAACATCGGGGTGTTATCAGCACTCTTCTCATCCTAAGCCAAAACATAGCATTCTACCAGCTACTAGGAAGAAAATTAACTCTGTTCTAACTGAAACCAGGACAAGGTGTAACCGAAAAGGCTTATTTTTGTGAACCTTTGAAGTACAAGTTAGGGAAACAATGGGGCATACACAGATTTTTATCTATGCCTAGCTCCTCATGGGCACTCTTAGGTAGAGATTTATTAGAGCAAGTAGGAGCAGAAATTGTCTTTGAAAAAGGGAAAATGGAATTAAGAAGAGGAGAAGAACAACTAATAAATGTGTTAAGCTTGGCACTAATACAAACTGACCCTAAAAGTGAAATACCTTTAGAGATCACAGATCAAGTATGTCCAGGAGTTTGGGCTAGCGAAGTCCCTGGAAGAGCTAAAAATGTGACCTTAATAATTATTAAATTAAAGCCAGGAGAGAAACCCGTTAAGGTTAAGTAATATCCTTTGAGGATAGAAGATAGGAAAGGAATTAAAGAGATAATTGATAAATTTTTACAGTATGGATTATTGCTTGAATGCGAATCAGAATACAGTGCACCCATATTGCCAAATAAAAAGGCAGATGAAAAAGCTATAGGCTAGTTCAGGATTTGAGGGCCATAAATAAAATCACTGAGGATATACATCCAGTAGTGGCAAACCCTTATACTTTGCTGACTAAATTAAAGAATAGTCAAGTCTGGTTTACCGTACTGGATTTAAAAGATGCCTTCTTCTGCCTAGGCTTAGCCACAGAAAGCCAAAACCTATTCGCCTTTGAATGGGAAAATCCCGATTCAGGCAGAAGGACGCAGCTTACGTGGACATTACTACCTCAAGGATTCAAGAATAGCCCCACTATTTTTGGAAACCAATTAGCAAGGGAACTCGAAACATGGATACCTCCGGACACTGAAGGTGCTTTGTTACAATATGTAGTATGTAGATGATCTCTTAATAGCTACCGAGACTAAAGGGAGTTGTATTCAATGGACTATAAGTCGTCTTAATTTTCTGGGTTTAAATGGATATCAAGTCTCTTGACAGAAAGTCCAGCTGGCTCAACAAAGTGTGACCTATCTGGGATTTGACATTTCGGAAGGACAACGAGAACTAGGAACTGAACATAAGGAAGTCATTTGCCGGACTCCAGAACCTCAAATGGTAAAGGAGCTACAAACCTTTTTAGGAATGACAGGTTGGTGTCGCCTTTGGATTTATAATGATGGACTATTGGTAAAGCCTCTATGTGAATTGATAAAGATTAACCAGTCAAAGTTAGTCTGGACTGGAGAAGCACAAAAAGTCTTTAAACAACGTAAACAAGAATTGATGATTTTGAAATATCAAGCAATATTGGTAGAACAGGACGACGTGGAAATTGTGATCATTAAGATTGTGAATCTAGCCTCTTTTCTTAGTGATGCTCCGGCACAACCTGTGATTCACGATTGTTTAGAAACTATAGAGACTGTGTATTCCAGCCGACCAGACCTTAAGGAGGAGCCCATGGAAGATGCGGAAGAAACTTGGTTCACGGATGGGAGCAGTTTTGTTACGCAAAGACAACGTAAAGCTGGATATGCTATAACAACTACTCAGCAGGTAATCGAGTCTAAGCCTTTACCCCCTGGAACATCAGCTCAAAAGGCGGAGATAGTTGCTCTCACGAGAGCATTGGAACTGGCAGCGGGAAAAAGGGTAAATATTTGGACAGATTCTAAATATACATTCGGCGTGGTACATGCTCATGGAGCAATTTGGAAAGACCATGGATTGCTGACCGCTCAGTGAAAACACAAAGTATGCTGAAGAAATTTTAAAATTGTTAGAGGCTGTAAAACAACCAGAAAAGGTAGCTATCATGCATTGTCAGGGACACCAAAAGGGGAACACCGGTTTTGAAATTGGAAAATCAATTGGCAGAGGCTAAGCAGGCAGCTGAAATAACTGAGGTGAAGGCATTGTCTTTGCTACCAGACGGTAAAATCCAAACTATATCCAAATTATACAAAAGAAGACTTAAAATTAATTGAAGATTTGAAAGGTAAAATGAAACCAGATGGATGAGTATATTTAAAAGAGAAGCACATAGTAATACCCTCTAGTTTGACATGGCCCATAGTTCTTACAGAACACAATAAAACGCACTGGGGAGCTGGCACACTGCATAAGAGCCTGAGTCAGACATTAGTGGGACGATATGATAAAACAAGTAACTCAACAATGTAGCATTTGCTTACACAATAACCCCAATACCAAGAATAGAATAAAATTTGGAATAATCGGTAAAGGAAATTATTCGGGGCAACAGTGGCAAATTGATTTTTCAGAACTCCCTAGAAAAGGGGGGTATCATTATTTACTGGTTCTGACTGACACGTTTTCAGGAAGGCCTGAAGCCTTTCCCTGTCGAACAAACAAAGCAAGAGAAGTGGTTAAAGTCTTGTTAAATGAAATACTACCATGCTTTGGGATTCTAGTAGCAATGTCTTCTGATAGAGTTTCACATTTTTGTGCACAAGTGGTAGAACAGATAAGTAAGATTCTAAAGATAGATTGGCAACTGCATACTCCTTATAGACCACAGGCAAGCGGACAGGTAGAAAAAATGAACCATTTAATTAAACAATAAATAGCTAAAATTGGATAAGAAGCTAATTTGTCATGGCCTCAATCCCTCCCTTTAGCATTACTTGGAATTAGAGTTAAACCTAGAATAAAAGGAAATTTGAGTCCCTTCAAAATCTTATATGCAAGGCCATAGCAATTTCTATTTAGTGGAGAGGACCTAACGCAGTTAGGATCAGAATATTTATATGCTCATATAACGGAACTTCAGAAACAATTAAATAAAGTGCATACATTTGTTTTAGGGACCAGGGCTAGAGGGTTGGATCAACCAATCCACCCCTTTAAGCTCAGGGATTATATATATATAAAGACTTTTTCAGGACAACCCGTGCAGGAAAAATGGAAGGAAAGTGGATGGGACCATACCAAGTATTACTGACAACACACACCGCCATGAAGATTAAGAAGCAAGCAGCTTGGATCCACAATTCAAGGGTGAAGAAGGCCCCGGCGAGGATATGGACCACCACTCCAATTGGACCAACAAAATTACGGTTTTCCAGATCCTAATGATTGCAGGGGTGCGGTTCTCGGATTTGGGGTGGGCAACTTGGGATGAGAACTTACACCTGACCTTAATACAAACAATTTCTCAAGTAACTCATAAGACGAACTGTTGGGTATGCACCCGTGTGCCACAGCATGGGAATAAGGGTGTATCGTTAATTGGGATTCCCTTGCCTGCAAACTTATCTTGGACTAATTTGTGGGAAAACACATCTTGGGGTCAAAAATATTAAGCAGTTTTGGAACTAGAAGTGAGTAGCTTCATGCCGTTAGAATCCTATTATGTATGTGTACAAAGGTGTAACCCGCCTAAGGGTATAGGAAAAGAGCATTGTATAAATACGGATA
This sequence comes from Netta rufina, assembly GCF_964035555.1. Lineage (NCBI taxonomy): Eukaryota > Metazoa > Chordata > Aves > Anseriformes > Anatidae > Netta > Netta rufina. Next base: position 679,222 of record NC_140144.1, read on the forward strand.
CTACTTATGTGGGAAATCAGACATCTTGTAATTGAACAATTGATATTAGTACGACTAGCGGCTGGGCAAATTCAACCAGCTGGACGGTTCCAGAAGGAAAAGGGTGGTATTGGCTATGCAATGATACAGCCCGTAAGGTCTTGCCTGAGAATTGGAAGGGAACTTGCACTCTTGGAGCGGTAGTCCCCAATATGACAGTACATGATGTAGTGCCTCGAGGTTACTTGAGAAATCATATCCGGAGAATCAGATGAAAAATTAACAATCCATTGGTAGAGAGACACACCCCTTTTCATAGTTTTGTGCGATGGTTTATCCCATGCTTAGGAGTGAGTGAATTGGAAAAGGCAATAGTTAATATTTCTGCAATTATAGAGAAGTTAGAAAACAAAATTCTGGATGCTATAAAGGCTCAACAAGAAGAGATATCTAGTTTATCACAGGTAGTATTACCAAATCGGATGGCCCTAGACTTGTTACTGGCCACTCAAGGGGGAGTCTGTACAGTAATAAACACAAGTTGTTGTATGTATGTAGATCAGAGTGGAAGGATCTCTACCGACCTGGAAGAAATATGGAAGCAGACAAGGATCCTCCATGAGATCAGTAAAGATGATCTTTCATGGAGTTTTAGTGAACTATGGAATAAGTGAACCTCCTGGTTGCCCAATTTCCAATGGTTGAAACAAGTATTCATTGCTCTAATCGAATTAGTAGTGTTAGGAATATTTGTGTGCATGTTGTTTAGATGCCTGCTTTGTTGTGTTACTGTAAATAATGAAAGTATCGGATGCAAAAGAATTTGCATGGGAAAAGAAAAGGGGGGATTGATTAAGGAGGTATTGGGGAGGCAAGGACAATCCCCAGACAAGGACTGTATATCTCGAAGCAAGACACTGGAACTCATGATAAGGAAGCGGCAGGCGGACAGAGAAACGAATGGAAGGACTATAACTCTCGAAACTGGACATTGGAATTCATTATAAAGATACAACAAACGGGAGAATTAGCAACAACCAGCTCTTGCAATTAAGAAACATGCCAATTCAGCAGATTCCTGACCAAAGGTGAAAAGTACACTGTGAGGAAGACTCGGGGTCTTCCTCCCAAAGACCCCTGCCCACGTCCCAAAGACCCCTGCCCACAATTCTTGGAAGGCTCTGCGCAGGCGCAAGGTGCCAAAAGGCTAATTAGCATGAGAAGCGAGGGAAGGCGGGGATAGGTAATGCATATGTCTAGGTGCTTGTAGAATATTGATAGATTGATTGTATAAATTCAAGACTGCTTTCTGCTTTGGGTATGCACGATAGGTGGAGAGATCCCCCGTGCATCCAGCGCTGCAATAAAGAATATACCACTGAAAGGAATTTCGGCTTCGATCTTTGAATCAATTTGGCGACCCAGATGGGACAACCTCTCTGCCGGACTGCAGGACCTGCTGGGAACAGGACTCCCTAGGGTACCCCCGGGATTTCCCGGAGGGACTCCTCGACTCACCGGATCACTGCGGAGGCAGACAAGGACCCCATCATTGTAAGTGAGTATATTCTTTATTCTGGTTTGGTTTTCTGGTAGACCGGTCATCTGGAACTGTCTGTAAGTCAGAAGGTGATGTTCTGCGAGGCAGTGTTTGGTATATACTTTGTGGTTAGCACCATAAGTACATGTTTGGGGACCTTAAGGAAGGAGCTCGCTTTAAGGTCCATCTGGAATTGTGTTGTCTATTTCGGTTTTCTGACTCATGGAGTATGGTATTTAACTCTGGTTATTGTTACTGCGATTTTGGCTATTTTCCTGGTGGTAATAGTAGGTTCGTGGCATTGTTATAAGAAAGATATCGTTACGGTGTTACACAGTTCGGTTTTCTGACTTATCGCATGTGGAATTTGACTCTGACTATTGTTACTGTGATTTTGGCAATATTGCTGGTAATAGTAGTTTTGTGACATCGCTACTGAAAGATATTGCGTGCCCGTATTTTTGTGAGTGATACGTTTTGTGATACGCTTTTGTAAGTAACGTGTATTCTGAAAGTGTAAACTGGAAACTGGGGGGGCAAACAAGCAGTGAAATTTTAAAGAAAAGGGTGTTAGGATGTGTTTTAAGTCACTGGAAGGATATTGGAGGATCTGCCGGTGGAAGTGTGAACAGGAAAACATTGATAAAATATCGTAATCAGTGGTGGCCGCTTTATAAGCTGGAATGTGGAGAAAAGTGGCCCCTAAATGGAACTTTAAACTCTAATATTTTGCTACAGTTAATGTTGTTTTTGGAGAAGCAGAACAGGATGAAATGTTGTATACTGATGTTTCAGCATCTTGGTGGGAAAAGGTACGGAATTAAGTTGGCCGCTGACTGAACCTTTGATGTTGGCTTTGGAGAAGTCCAGGCTGGAGAAAGATAAAGGAAGTGTTAAAAGGGTTGTTGAAAGTGTTAAAGGTGTTTGAAGTTGAATGAGCAGGGAAAGAGGATGTAGGAATGTTAATAGTTGTGCCTCTGCCCGAGGCAGAGATCTTAAAATCATGGGTGTTAGCCCTTTAGGGGAAAGGGACCATGATCGGTCCGAGAGAGTTGTCACAGAAACAGAAAAGCAGTCAACTCTTAAAACAACCTGAGTTCATGTGCGAGCTCAGATTGCTGATGGGACCGTTCAGGGAACTGTGGACAACTGCATTCCCCTGACCGACCCCCACTAAGACCCGAATCATCCTGAAAATTATGAACGGTTAAGTAAATACTAAAACCTGGATGAATTGGGAATTGAGAATATGCTTCCAACAAGGTCTAAAAGAAAGCCCTATGGAATTTTTGGACCAACTCCGAAATGTAATGAAAATAAATAAATAAATAAATAAATAAATAAAACAAAATGGTTTGGACCTGGCTTTGGAGGACAAATTGACTAGCCTTTTCCTTGGGTAATCAACCCCTGATTTCAACAGGAATAACGGGGACCTGGGGAATCTACCCTAGTGGATCCTCCACTGGTTATAATGAAGCTAGGGGAGGAATGGAAGTGAAATTTCTTATTGCTATGGGGCAACGCATTCAGTTCTAAATCAAGCATTAATGCCTTCACAGAATTATTATGTTAGGGTAAAAGACGTGTCGTGGTTTAACCCGGCCGGCAGCTAAACACCACGCAGCTGTTCGCTCCCCCTCCCCCTCCCTCTCTGGGACGGGGGAGAGAAATGGAAAGTGAAGCCCGTGAGTTGAGATAAAGACAGTTTAATAAGACAAAATAATAATAATAATAATAATAATAATAATAATAATAATAATAATAATAATAATAATAATAATAATACAATGATGATAATAGTACCACTACTAATAATGTGTACAAACAAGTGATGCACAATGCAATTGCTCACCACCCGCTGACCGATGCCCAGCCTAACCCCGAGCAGTCCGGCCCCCTCCCCCTGGCTAGCCACCCCTATGTATTGTTTAGCCTGACGTCAGATGCTATGGAATACCCCTTTGGCTAGTTTGGGTCACCTGTCCTGGGTCTGTCCCCTCCCAGCTCTTACTGCACCCCCAGCCTGCCTGTTGGCAGGACAGAGCAAGAAGCTGAGATGTCCTTGGCTTGGTATAAGCACTGCTCTGCAACAATTGAAACATCGGGGTGTTATCAGCACTCTTCTCATCCTAAGCCAAAACATAGCATTCTACCAGCTACTAGGAAGAAAATTAACTCTGTTCTAACTGAAACCAGGACAAGGTGTAACCGAAAAGGCTTATTTTTGTGAACCTTTGAAGTACAAGTTAGGGAAACAATGGGGCATACACAGATTTTTATCTATGCCTAGCTCCTCATGGGCACTCTTAGGTAGAGATTTATTAGAGCAAGTAGGAGCAGAAATTGTCTTTGAAAAAGGGAAAATGGAATTAAGAACAGGAGAAGAACAACTAATAAATGTGTTAAGCTTGGCACTAATACAAACTGACCCTAAAAGTGAAATACCTTTAGAGATCACAGATCAAGTATGTCCAGGAGTTTGGGCTAGCGAAGTCCCTGGAAGAGCTAAAAATGTGACCTTAATAATTATTAAATTAAAGCCAGGAGAGAAACCCGTTAAGGTTAAGTAATATCCTTTGAGGATAGAAGATAGGAAAGGAATTAAAGAGATAATTGATAAATTTTTACAGTATGGATTATTGCTTGAATGCGAATCAGAATACAGTGCACCCATATTGCCAAATAAAAAGGCAGATGAAAAAGCTATAGGCTAGTTCAGGATTTGAGGGCCATAAATAAAATCACTGAGGATATACATCCAGTAGTGGCAAACCCTTATACTTTGCTGACTAAATTAAAGAATAGTCAAGTCTGGTTTACCGTACTGGATTTAAAAGATGCCTTCTTCTGCCTAGGCTTAGCCACAGAAAGCCAAAACCTATTCGCCTTTGAATGGGAAAATCCCGATTCAGGCAGAAGGACGCAGCTTACGTGGACATTACTACCTCAAGGATTCAAGAATAGCCCCACTATTTTTGGAAACCAATTAGCAAGGGAACTCGAAACATGGATACCTCCGGACACTGAAGGTGCTTTGTTACAATATGTAGTATGTAGATGATCTCTTAATAGCTACCGAGACTAAAGGGAGTTGTATTCAATGGACTATAAGTCGTCTTAATTTTCTGGGTTTAAATGGATATCAAGTCTCTTGACAGAAAGTCCAGCTGGCTCAACAAAGTGTGACCTATCTGGGATTTGACATTTCGGAAGGACAACGAGAACTAGGAACTGAACATAAGGAAGTCATTTGCCGGACTCCAGAACCTCAAATGGTAAAGGAGCTACAAACCTTTTTAGGAATGACAGGTTGGTGTCGCCTTTGGATTTATAATGATGGACTATTGGTAAAGCCTCTATGTGAATTGATAAAGATTAACCAGTCAAAGTTAGTCTGGACTGGAGAAGCACAAAAAGTCTTTAAACAACGTAAACAAGAATTGATGATTTTGAAATATCAAGCAATATTGGTAGAACAGGACGACGTGGAAATTGTGATCATTAAGATTGTGAATCTAGCCTCTTTTCTTAGTGGTGCTCCGGCACAACCTGTGATTCACGATTGTTTAGAAACTATAGAGACTGTGTATTCCAGCCGACCAGACCTTAAGGAGGAGCCCATGGAAGATGCGGAAGAAACTTGGTTCACGGATGGGAGCAGTTTTGTTACGCAAAGACAACGTAAAGCTGGATATGCTATAACAACTACTCAGCAGGTAATCGAGTCTAAGCCTTTACCCCCTGGAACATCAGCTCAAAAGGCGGAGATAGTTGCTCTCACGAGAGCATTGGAACTGGCAGCGGGAAAAAGGGTAAATATTTGGACAGATTCTAAATATACATTCGGCGTGGTACATGCTCATGGAGCAATTTGGAAAGACCATGGATTGCTGACCGCTCAGTGAAAACACAAAGTATGCTGAAGAAATTTTAAAATTGTTAGAGGCTGTAAAACAACCAGAAAAGGTAGCTATCATGCATTGTCAGGGACACCAAAAGGGGAACACCGATTTTGAAATTGGAAAATCGATTGGCAGAGGCTAAGCAGGCAGCTGAAATAACTGAGGTGAAGGCATTGTCTTTGATACCAGACGGTAAAATCCAAACTATATCCAAATTATACAAAAGAAGACTTAAAATTAATTGAAGATTTGAAAGGTAAAATGAAACCAGATGGATGAGTATATTTAAAAGAGAAGCACATAGTAATACCCTCTAGTTTGACATGGCCCATAGTTCTTACAGAACACAATAAAACGCACTGGGGAGCTGGCACACTGCATAAGAGCCTGAGTCAGACATTAGTGGGACGATATGATAAAACAAGTAACTCAACAATGTAGCATTTGCTTACACAATAACCCCAATACCAAGAATAGAATAAAATTTGGAATAATCGGTAAAGGAAATTATTCGGGGCAACAGTGGCAAATTGATTTTTCAGAACTCCCTAGAAAAGGGGGGTATCATTATTTACTGGTTCTGACTGACACGTTTTCAGGAAGGCCTGAAGCCTTTCCCTGTCGAACAAACAAAGCAAGAGAAGTGGTTAAAGTCTTGTTAAATGAAATACTACCATGCTTTGGGATTCTAGTAGCAATGTCTTCTGATAGAGTTTCACATTTTTGTGCACAAGTGGTAGAACAGATAAGTAAGATTCTGAAGATAGATTGGCAACTGCATACTCCTTATAGACCACAGGCAAGTGGACAGGTAGAAAAAATGAACCATTTAATTAAACAATAAATAGCTAAAATTGGATAAGAAGCTAATTTGTCATGGCCTCAATCCCTCCCTTTAGCATTACTTGGAATTAGAGTTAAACCTAGAATAAAAGGAAATTTGAGTCCCTTCAAAATCTTATATGCAAGGCCATAGCAATTTCTATTTAGTGGAGAGGACCTAACGCAGTTAGGATCAGAATATTTATATGCTCATATAACGGAACTTCAGAAACAATTAAAAAAAGTACATACATTTGTTTTAGGGACCAGGGCTAGAGGGTTGGATCAACCAATCCACCCCTTTAAGCTCGGGGATTATATATATATAAAGACTTTTTCAGGACAACCCGTACAGGAAAAATGGAAGGAAAGTGGATGGGACCATACCAAGTATTACTGACAACACACACCGCCATGAAGATTAAGAAGCAAGCAGCTTGGATCCACAATTCAAGGGTGAAGAAGGCCCCGGCGAGGATATGGACCACCACTCCAATTGGACCAACAAAATTACGGTTTTCCAGATCCTAATGATTGCAGGGGTGCGGTTCTCGGATTTGGGGTGGGCAACTTGGGATGAGAACTTACACCTGACCTTAATACAAACAATTTCTCAAGTAACTCATAAGACGAACTGTTGGGTATGCACCCATGTGCCACAGCATGGGAATAAGGGTGTATCGTTAATTGGGATTCCCTTGCCTGCAAACTTATCTTGGACTAATTTGTGGGAAAACACGTCTTGGGGTCGAAAATATTAAGCAGTTTTGGAACTAGAAGTGAGTAGCTTCGTGCCGTTAGAATCCTATTATGTATGTGTACAAAGGTGTAACCCGCCTAAGGGTATAGGAAAAGAGCATTGTATAAATACGGATACTACTTATGTGGGAAATCAGACATCTTGTAATTGAACAATTGATATTAGTACGACTAGCGGCTGGGCAAATTCAACCAGCTGGACGGTTCCAGAAGGAAAAGGGTGGTATTGGCTATGCAATGATACAGCCCGTAAGGTCTTGCCTGAGAATTGGAAGGGAACTTGCACTCTTGGAGCGGTAGTCCCCAATATGACAGTACATGATGTAGTGCCTCGAGGTTACTTGAGAAATCATATCCGGAGAATCAGATGAAAAATTAACAATCCATTGGTAGAGAGACACACCCCTTTTCATAGTTTTGTGCGATGGTTTATCCCATGCTTAGGAGTGAGTGAATTGGAAAAGGCAATAGTTAATATTTCTGCAATTATAGAGAAGTTAGAAAACAAAATTCTGGATGCTATAAAGGCTCAACAAGAAGAGATATCTAGTTTATCACAGGTAGTATTACCAAATCGGATGGCCCTAGACTTGTTACTGGCCACTCAAGGGGGAGTCTGTACAGTAATAAACACAAGTTGTTGTATGTATGTAGATCAGAGTGGAAGGATCTCTACCGACCTGGAAGAAATATGGAAGCAGACAAGGATCCTCCATGAGATCAGTAAAGATGATCTTTCATGGAGTTTTAGTGAACTATGGAATAAGTGAACCTCCTGGTTGCCCAATTTCCAATGGTTGAAACAAGTATTCATTGCTCTAATCGAATTAGTAGTGTTAGGAATATTTGTGTGCATGTTGTTTAGATGCCTGCTTTGTTGTGTTACTGTAAATAATGAAAGTATCGGATGCAAAAGAATTTGCATGGGAAAAGAAAAGGGGGGATTGATTAAGGAGGTATTGGGGAGGCAAGGACAATCCCCAGACAAGGACTGTATATCTCGAAGCAAGACACTGGAACTCATGATAAGATAGCAGCAGGCGGACAGAGAAACGAATGTAATGACTATAAATCTCGAAACTGGACATTGGAATTCATGATAAAGATACAACAAACGGGAGAATTAGCAACAACCAGCTCTTGCAATTAAGAAACATGCCAATTCAGCAGATTCCTGACCAAAGGTGAAAAGTACACTGTGAGGAAGACTCGGGGTCTTCCTCCCAAAGACCCCTGCCCACGTCCCAAAGACCCCTGCCCACAATTCTTGGAAGGCTCTGCGCAGGCGCAAGGTGCCAAAAGGCTAATTAGCATGAGAAGCGAGGGAAGGCGGGGATAGGTAATGCATATGTCTAGGTGCTTGTAGAATATTGATAGATTGATTGTATAAATTCAAGACTGCTTTCTGCTTTGGGTATGCACGATAGGTGGAGAGATCCCCCGTGCATCCAGCGCTGCAATAAAGAATATACCACTGAAAGGAATTTCGGCTTCGATCTTTGAATCAATTTGGCGACCCAGATGGGACAACCTCTCTGCCGGACTGCAGGACCTGCTGGGAACAGGACTCCCTAGGGTACCCCCGGGATTTCCCGGAGGGACTCCTCGACTCACCGGATCACTGCGGAGGCAGACAAGGACCCCATCATTGTAAGTGAGTATATTCTTTATTCTGGTTTGGTTTTCTGGTAGACCGGTCATCTGGAACTGTCTGTAAGTCAGAAGGTGATCTTCTGCGAGGCAGTGTTTGGTATATACTTTGTGGTTAGCACCATAAGTACATGTTTGGGGACCTTAAGGAAGGAGCTCGCTTTAAGGTCCATCTGGAATTGTGTTGTCTATTTCGGTTTTCTGACTCATGGAGTATGGTATTTAACTCTGGTTATTGTTACTGCGATTTTGGCTATTTTCCTGGTGGTAATAGTAGGTTCGTGGCATTGTTATAAGAAAGATATCGTTACGGTGTTACACAGTTCGGTTTTCTGACTTATCGCATGTGGAATTTGACTCTGACTATTGTTACTGTGATTTTGGCAATATTGCTGGTAATAGTAGTTTTGTGACATCGCTACTGAAAGATATTGCGTGCCCGTATTTTTGTGAGTGATACGTTTTGTGATACGCTTTTGTAAGTAACGTGTATTCTGAAAGTGTAAACTGGAAACTGGGGGGGCAAACAAGCAGTGAAATTTTAAAGAAAAGTGTGTTAGGATGTGTTTTAAGTCACTGGAAGGATATTGGAGGATCTGCCGGTGGAAGTGTGAACAGGAAAACATTGATAAAATATCGTAATCAGTGGTGGCCGCTTTATAAGCTGGAATGTGGAGAAAAGTGGCCCCTAAATGGAACTTTAAACTCTAATATTTTGCTACAGTTAATGTTGTTTTTGGAGAAGCAGAACAGGATGAAATGTTGTATACTGATGTTTCAGCATCTTGGTGGGAGAAGGTACGGAATTAAGTTGGCCGCTGACTGAACCTTTGATGTTGGCATTAGAGAAGTCCAGGCTGGAGAAAGATAAAGGAAGTGTTAAAAGGGTTGTTGAAAGTGTTAAAGGTGTTTGAAGTTGAATGAGCAGGGAAAGAGGATGTAGGAATGTTAATAGTTCTGCCTCTGCCCGAGGCAGAGATCTTAAAATCATGGGTGTTAGCCCTTTAGGGCAAAGGGACCATGATCGGTCCGAGAGAGTTGTCACAGAAACAGAAAAGCAGTTAACTCTTAAAACAACCTGAGTTCATGTGCGAGCTCAGATTGCTGATGGGACCGTTCAGGGAACTGTGGACAACTGCATTCCCCTGACCGACCCCCACTAAGACCCGAATCATCCTGAAAATTATGAACGGTTAAGTAAATACTAAAACCTGGATGAATTGGGAATTGAGAATATGCTTCCAACAAGGTCTAAAAGAAACCCCTATGGAATTTTTGGACCAACTCTGAAATGTAATGAAAATAAATAAATAAATAAATAAATAAAACAAAATGGTTTGGACCTGGCTTTGGAGGACAAATTGACTAGCCTTTTCCTTGGGTAATCAACCCCTGATTTCAACAGGAATAACGGGGACCTGGGGAATCTACCCTAGTGGATCCTCCACTGGTTATAATGAAGCTAGGGGAGGAATGGAAGTGAAATTTCTTATTGCTATGGGGCAACGCATTCAGTTCTAAATCAAGCATTAATGCCTTCACAGAATTATTATGTTAGGGTAAAAGACGTGTCGTGGTTTAACCCGGCCGGCAGCTAAACACCACGCAGCTGTTCGCTCCCCCTCCCCCTCCCTCTCTGGGACGGGGGAGAGAAATGGAAAGTGAAGCCCGTGAGTTGAGATAAAGACAGTTTAATAAGACAAAATAATAATAATAATAATAATAATAATAATAATAATAATAATAATAATAATAATAATAATAATAATAATACAATGATGATAATAGTACCACTACTAATAATGTGTACAAACAAGTGATGCACAATGCAATTGCTCACCACCCGCTGACCGATGCCCAGCCTAACCCCGAGCAGTCCGGCCCCCTCCCCCTGGCTAGCCACCCCTATGTATTGTTTAGCCTGACGTCAGATGGTATGGAATACCCCTTTGGCTAGTTTGGGTCACCTGTCCTGGGTCTGTCCCCTCCCAGCTCTTACTGCACCCCCAGCCTGCCTGTTGGCAGGACAGAGCAAGAAGCTGAGATGTCCTTGGCTTGGTATAAGCACTGCTCTGCAACAATTGAAACATCGGGGTGTTATCAGCACTCTTCTCATCCTAAGCCAAAACATAGCATTCTACCAGCTACTAGGAAGAAAATTAACTCTGTTCTAACTGAAACCAGGACAAGGTGTAACCGAAAAGGCTTATTTTTGTGAACCTTTGAAGTACAAGTTAGGGAAACAATGGGGCATACACAGATTTTTATCTATGCCTAGCTCCTCATGGGCACTCTTAGGTAGAGATTTATTAGAGCAAGTAGGAGCAGAAATTGTCTTTGAAAAAGGGAAAATGGAATTAAGAACAGGAGAAGAACAACTAATAAATGTGTTAAGCTTGGCACTAATACAAACTGACCCTAAAAGTGAAATACCTTTAGAGATCACAGATCAAGTATGTCCAGGAGTTTGGGCTAGCGAAGTCCCTGGAAGAGCTAAAAATGTGACCTTAATAATTATTAAATTAAAGCCAGGAGAGAAACCCGTTAAGGTTAAGTAATATCCTTTGAGGATAGAAGATAGGAAAGGAATTAAAGAGATAATTGATAAATTTTTACAGTATGGATTATTGCTTGAATGCGAATCAGAATACAGTGCACCCATATTGCCAAATAAAAAGGCAGATGAAAAAGCTATAGGCTAGTTCAGGATTTGAGGGCCATAAATAAAATCACTGAGGATATACATCCAGTAGTGGCAAACCCTTATACTTTGCTGACTAAATTAAAGAATAGTCAAGTCTGGTTTACCGTACTGGATTTAAAAGATGCCTTCTTCTGCCTAGGCTTAGCCACAGAAAGCCAAAACCTATTCGCCTTTGAATGGGAAAATCCCGATTCAGGCAGAAGGACGCAGCTTACGTGGACATTACTACCTCAAGGATTCAAGAATAGCCCCACTATTTTTGGAAACCAATTAGCAAGGGAACTCGAAACATGGATACCTCCGGACACTGAAGGTGCTTTGTTACAATATGTAGTATGTAGATGATCTCTTAATAGCTACCGAGACTAAAGGGAGTTGTATTCAATGGACTATAAGTCGTCTTAATTTTCTGGGTTTAAATGGATATCAAGTCTCTTGACAGAAAGTCCAGCTGGCTCAACAAAGTGTGACCTATCTGGGATTTGACATTTCGGAAGGACAACGAGAACTAGGAACTGAACATAAGGAAGTCATTTGCCGGACTCCAGAACCTCAAATGGTAAAGGAGCTACAAACCTTTTTAGGAATGACAGGTTGGTGTCGCCTTTGGATTTATAATGATGGACTATTGGTAAAGCCTCTATGTGAATTGATAAAGATTAACCAGTCAAAGTTAGTCTGGACTGGAGAAGCACAAAAAGTCTTTAAACAACGTAAACAAGAATTGATGATTTTGAAATATCAAGCAATATTGGTAGAACAGGACGACGTGGAAATTGTGATCATTAAGATTGTGAATCTAGCCTCTTTTCTTAGTGATGCTCCGGCACAACCTGTGATTCACGATTGTTTAGAAACTATAGAGACTGTGTATTCCAGCCGACCAGACCTTAAGGAGGAGCCCATGGAAGATGCGGAAGAAACTTGGTTCACGGATGGGAGCAGTTTTGTTACGCAAAGACAACGTAAAGCTGGATATGCTATAACAACTACTCAGCAGGTAATCGAGTCTAAGCCTTTACCCCCTGGAACATCAGCTCAAAAGGCGGAGATAGTTGCTCTCACGAGAGCATTGGAACTGGCAGCGGGAAAAAGGGTAAATATTTGGACAGATTCTAAATATACATTCGGCGTGGTACATGCTCATGGAGCAATTTGGAAAGACCATGGATTGCTGACCGCTCAGTGAAAACACAAAGTATGCTGAAGAAATTTTAAAATTGTTAGAGGCTGTAAAACAACCAGAAAAGGTAGCTATCATGCATTGTCAGGGACACCAAAAGGGGAACACCGGTTTTGAAATTGGAAAATCAATTGGCAGAGGCTAAGCAGGCAGCTGAAATAACTGAGGTGAAGGCATTGTCTTTGCTACCAGACGGTAAAATCCAAACTATATCCAAATTATACAAAAGAAGACTTAAAATTAATTGAAGATTTGAAAGGTAAAATGAAACCAGATGGATGAGTATATTTAAAAGAGAAGCACATAGTAATACCCTCTAGTTTGACATGGCCCATAGTTCTTACAGAACACAATAAAACGCACTGGGGAGCTGGCACACTGCATAAGAGCCTGAGTCAGACATTAGTGGGACGATATGATAAAACAAGTAACTCAACAATGTAGCATTTGCTTACACAATAACCCCAATACCAAGAATAGAATAAAATTTGGAATAATCGGTAAAGGAAATTATTCGGGGCAACAGTGGCAAATTGATTTTTCAGAACTCCCTAGAAAAGGGGGGTATCATTATTTACTGGTTCTGACTGACACGTTTTCAGGAAGGCCTGAAGCCTTTCCCTGTCGAACAAACAAAGCAAGAGAAGTGGTTAAAGTCTTGTTAAATGAAATACTACCATGCTTTGGGATTCTAGTAGCAATGTCTTCTGATAGAGTTTCACATTTTTGTGCACAAGTGGTAGAACAGATAAGTAAGATTCTAAAGATAGATTGGCAACTGCATACTCCTTATAGACCACAGGCAAGCGGACAGGTAGAAAAAATGAACCATTTAATTAAACAATAAATAGCTAAAATTGGATAAGAAGCTAATTTGTCATGGCCTCAATCCCTCCCTTTAGCATTACTTGGAATTAGAGTTAAACCTAGAATAAAAGGAAATTTGAGTCCCTTCAAAATCTTATATGCAAGGCCATAGCAATTTCTATTTAGTGGAGAGGACCTAACGCAGTTAGGATCAGAATATTTATATGCTCATATAACGGAACTTCAGAAACAATTAAATAAAGTGCATACATTTGTTTTAGGGACCAGGGCTAGAGGGTTGGATCAACCAATCCACCCCTTTAAGCTCAGGGATTATATATATATAAAGACTTTTTCAGGACAACCCGTGCAGGAAAAATGGAAGGAAAGTGGATGGGACCATACCAAGTATTACTGACAACACACACCGCCATGAAGATTAAGAAGCAAGCAGCTTGGATCCACAATTCAAGGGTGAAGAAGGCCCCGGCGAGGATATGGACCACCACTCCAATTGGACCAACAAAATTACGGTTTTCCAGATCCTAATGATTGCAGGGGTGCGGTTCTCGGATTTGGGGTGGGCAACTTGGGATGAGAACTTACACCTGACCTTAATACAAACAATTTCTCAAGTAACTCATAAGACGAACTGTTGGGTATGCACCCGTGTGCCACAGCATGGGAATAAGGGTGTATCGTTAATTGGGATTCCCTTGCCTGCAAACTTATCTTGGACTAATTTGTGGGAAAACACATCTTGGGGTCAAAAATATTAAGCAGTTTTGGAACTAGAAGTGAGTAGCTTCATGCCGTTAGAATCCTATTATGTATGTGTACAAAGGTGTAACCCGCCTAAGGGTATAGGAAAAGAGCATTGTATAAATACGGATACTACTTATGTGGGAAATCAGACATCTTGTAATTGAACAATTGATATTAGTACGACTAGCGGCTGGGCAAATTCAACCAGCTGGACGGTTCCAGAAGGAAAAGGGTGCTATTGGCTATGCAATGATACAGCCCGTAAGGTCTTGCCTGAGAATTGGAAGGGAACTTGCACTCTTGGAGCGGTAGTCCCCAATATGACAGTACATGATGTAGTGCCTCGAGGTTACTTGAGAAATCATATCCGGAGAATCAGATGAAAAATTAACAATCCATTTGTAGAGAGACACACCCCTTTTCATAGTTTTGTGCGATGGTTTATCCCATGCTTAGGAGTGAGTGAATTGGAAAAGGCAATAGTTAATATTTCTGCAATTATAGAGAAGTTAGAAAACAAAATTCTGGATGCTATAAAGGCTCAACAAGAAGAGATATCTAGTTTATCACAGGTAGTATTACCAAATCGGATGGCCCTAGACTTGTTACTGGCCACTCAAGGGGGAGTCTGTACAGTAATAAACACAAGTTGTTGTATGTATGTAGATCAGAGTGGAAGGATCTCTACCGACCTGGAAGAAATATGGAAGCAGACAAGGATCCTCCATGAGATCAGTAAAGATGATCTTTCATGGAGTTTTAGTGAACTATGGAATAAGTGAACCTCCTGGTTGCCCAATTTCCAATGGTTGAAACAAGTATTCATTGCTCTAATCGAATTAGTAGTGTTAGGAATATTTGTGTGCATGTTGTTTAGATGCCTGCTTTGTTGTGTTACTGTAAATAATGAAAGTATCGGATGCAAAAGAATTTGCATGGGAAAAGAAAAGGGGGGATTGATTAAGGAGGTATTGGGGAGGCAAGGACAATCCCCAGACAAGGACTGTATATCTCGAAGCAAGACACTGGAACTCATGATAAGGAAGCGGCAGGCGGACAGAGAAACGAATGGAAGGACTATAACTCTCGAAACTGGACATTGGAATTCATTATAAAGATACAACAAACGGGAGAATTAGCAACAACCAGCTCTTGCAATTAAGAAACATGCCAATTCAGCAGATTCCTGACCAAAGGTGAAAAGTACACTGTGAGGAAGACTCGGGGTCTTCCTCCCAAAGACCCCTGCCCACGTCCCAAAGACCCCTGCCCACAATTCTTGGAAGGCTCTGCGCAGGCGCAAGGTGCCAAAAGGCTAATTAGCATGAGAAGCGAGGGAAGGCGGGGATAGGTAATGCATATGTATAGGTGCTTGTAGAATATTGATAGATTGATTGTATAAATTCAAGACTGCTTTCTGCTTTGGGTATGCACGATAGGTGGAGAGATCCCCCGTGCATCCAGCGCTGCAATAAAGAATATACCACTTAAAGGAATTTCGGCTTCGATCTTTGAATCAATTTGGCGACCCAGATGGGACAACCTCTCTGCCGGACCGCAGGACCCGCTGGGAACAGGACTCCCTAGGGTACCCCCGGGATTTCCCGGAGGGACTCCTCGACTCACCGGATCACTGCGGAGGCAGACAAGGACCCCATCATTGTAAGTGAGTATATTCTTTATTCTGGTTTGGTTTTCTGGTAGACCGGTCATCTGGAACTGTCTGTAAGTCAGAAGGTGATGTTCTGCGAGGCAGTGTTTGGTATATACTTTGTGGTTAGCACCATAAGTACATGTTTGGGGACCTTAAGGAAGGAGCTCGCTTTAAGGTCCATCTGGAATTGTGTTGTCTATTTCGGTTTTCTGACTCATGGAGTATGGTATTTAACTCTGGTTATTGTTACTGCGATTTTGGCTATTTTCCTGGTGGTAATAGTAGGTTCGTGGCATTGTTATAAGAAAGATATCGTTACGGTGTTACACAGTTCGGTTTTCTGACTTATCGCATGTGGAATTTGACTCTGACTATTGTTACTGTGATTTTGGCAATATTGCTGGTAATAGTAGTTTTGTGACATCGCTACTGAAAGATATTGCGTGCCCGTATTTTTGTGAGTGATACGTTTTGTGATACGCTTTTGTAAGTAACGTGTATTCTGAAAGTGTAAACTGGAAACTGGGGGGGCAAACAAGCAGTGAAATTTTAAAGAAAAGTGTGTTAGGATGTGTTTTAAGTCACTGGAAGGATATTGGAGGATCTGCCGGTGGAAGTGTGAACAGGAAAACATTGATAAAATATCGTAATCAGTGGTGGCCGCTTTATAAGCTGGAATGTGGAGAAAAGTGGCCCCTAAATGGAACTTTAAACTCTAATATTTTGCTACAGTTAATGTTGTTTTTGGAGAAGCAGAACAGGATGAAATGTTGTATACTGATGTTTCAGCATCTTGGTGGGAGAAGGTACGGAATTAAGTTGGCCGCTGACTGAACCTTTGATGTTGGCATTAGAGAAGTCCAGGCTGGAGAAAGATAAAGGAAGTGTTAAAAGGGTTGTTGAAAGTGTTAAAGGTGTTTGAAGTTGAATGAGCAGGGAAAGAGGATGTAGGAATGTTAATAGTTCTGCCTCTGCCCGAGGCAGAGATCTTAAAATCATGGGTGTTAGCCCTTTAGGGCAAAGGGACCATGATCGGTCCGAGAGAGTTGTCACAGAAACAGAAAAGCAGTCAACTCTTAAAACAACCTGAGTTCATGTGCGAGCTCAGATTGCTGATGGGACCGTTCAGGGAACTGTGGACAACTGCATTCCCCTGACCGACCCCCACTAAGACCCGAATCATCCTGAAAATTATGAACGGTTAAGTAAATACTAAAACCTGGATGAATTGGGAATTGAGAATATGCTTCCAACAAGGTCTAAAAGAAAGCCCTATGGAATTTTTGGACCAACTCCGAAATGTAATGAAAATAAATAAATAAATAAATAAATAAATAAATAAAACAAAACGGTTTGGACCTGGCTTTGGAGGACAAATTGACTAGCCTTTTCCTAGGGTAATCGACCCCTGATTTCAACAGGAATAACGGGGACCTGGGGAATCTACCCTAGCGGATCCTCCACTGGTTATAATGAAGCTAGGGGAGGAATGGAAGTGAAATTTCTTATTGCTATGGGGCAACGTATTCAGTTCTAAATCAAGCATTAATGCCTTCACAGAATTATTATGTTAGGGTAAAAGGTGTGTCGTGGTTTAACCCGGCCGGCAGCTAAACACCACGCAGCTGTTCGCTCCCCCTCCCCCTCCCTCTCTGGGACGGGGGAGAGAAATGGAAAGTGAAGCCCGTGAGTTGAGATAAAGACAGTTTAATAAGACAAAATAATAATAATAATAATAATAATAATAATAATAATAATAATAATAATAATAATAATAATAATAATAATAATAATAATAATAATACAATGATGATAATAGTACCACTACTAATAATGTGTACAAACAAGTGATGCACAATGCAATTGCTCACCACCCGCTGACCGATGCCCAGCCTAACCCCGAGCAGTCCGGCCCCCTCCCCCTGGCTAGCCAACCCTATGTATTGTTTAGCCTGACGTCAGATGCTATGGAATACCCCTTTGGCTAGTTTGGGTCACCTGTCCTGGGTCTGTCCCCTCCCAGCTCTTACTGCACCCCCAGCCTGCCTGTTGGCAGGACAGAGCAAGAAGCTGAGATGTCCTTGGCTTGGTATAAGCACTGCTCTGCAACAATTGAAACATCGGGGTGTTATCAGCACTCTTCTCATCCTAAGCCAAAACATAGCATTCTACCAGCTACTAGGAAGAAAATTAACTCTGTTCTAACTGAAACCAGGACAAGGTGTAACCGAAAAGGCTTATTTTTGTGAACCTTTGAAGTACAAGTTAGGGAAACAATGGGGCATACACAGATTTTTATCTATGCCTAGCTCCTCATGGGCACTCTTAGGTAGAGATTTATTAGAGCAAGTAGGAGCAGAAATTGTCTTTGAAAAAGGGAAAATGGAATTAAGAACAGGAGAAGAACAACTAATAAATGTGTTAAGCTTGGCACTAATACAAACTGACCCTAAAAGTGAAATACCTTTAGAGATCACAGATCAAGTATGTCCAGGAGTTTGGGCTAGCGAAGTCCCTGGAAGAGCTAAAAATGTGACCTTAATAATTATTAAATTAAAGCCAGGAGAGAAACCCGTTAAGGTTAAGTAATATCCTTTGAGGATAGAAGATAGGAAAGGAATTAAAGAGATAATTGATAAATTTTTACAGTATGGATTATTGCTTGAATGCGAATCAGAATACAGTGCACCCATATTGCCAAATAAAAAGGCAGATGAAAAAGCTATAGGCTAGTTCAGGATTTGAGGGCCATAAATAAAATCACTGAGGATATACATCCAGTAGTGGCAAACCCTTATACTTTGCTGACTAAATTAAAGAATAGTCAAGTCTGGTTTACCGTACTGGATTTAAAAGATGCCTTCTTCTGCCTAGGCTTAGCCACAGAAAGCCAAAACCTATTCGCCTTTGAATGGGAAAATCCCGATTCAGGCAGAAGGACGCAGCTTACGTGGACATTACTACCTCAAGGATTCAAGAATAGCCCCACTATTTTTGGAAACCAATTAGCAAGGGAACTCGAAACATGGATACCTCCGGACACTGAAGGTGCTTTGTTACAATATGTAGTATGTAGATGATCTCTTAATAGCTACCGAGACTAAAGGGAGTTGTATTCAATGGACTATAAGTCGTCTTAATTTTCTGGGTTTAAATGGATATCAAGTCTCTTGACAGAAAGTCCAGCTGGCTCAACAAAGTGTGACCTATCTGGGATTTGACATTTCGGAAGGACAACGAGAACTAGGAACTGAACATAAGGAAGTCATTTGCCGGACTCCAGAACCTCAAATGGTAAAGGAGCTACAAACCTTTTTAGGAATGACAGGTTGGTGTCGCCTTTGGATTTATAATGATGGACTATTGGTAAAGCCTCTATGTGAGTTGATAAAGATTAACCAGTCAAAGTTAGTCTGGACTGGAGAAGCACAAAAAGTCTTTAAACAACGTAAACAAGAATTGATGATTTTGAAATATCAAGCAATATTGGTAGAACAGGACGACGTGGAAATTGTGATCATTAAGATTGTGAATCTAGCCTCTTTTCTTAGTGGTGCTCCGGCACAACCTGTGATTCACGATTGTTTAGAAACTATAGAGACTGTGTATTCCAGCCGACCAGACCTTAAGGAGGAGCCCATGGAAGATGCGGAAGAAACTTGGTTCACGGATGGGAGCAGTTTTGTTACGCAAAGACAACGTAAAGCTGGATATGCTATAACAACTACTCAGCAGGTAATCGAGTCTAAGCCTTTACCCCCTGGAACATCAGCTCAAAAGGCGGAGATAGTTGCTCTCACGAGAGCATTGGAACTGGCAGCGGGAAAAAGGGTAAATATTTGGACAGATTCTAAATATACATTCGGCGTGGTACATGCTCATGGAGCAATTTGGAAAGACCATGGATTGCTGACCGCTCAGTGAAAACACAAAGTATGCTGAAGAAATTTTAAAATTGTTAGAGGCTGTAAAACAACCAGAAAAGGTAGCTATCATGCATTGTCAGGGACACCAAAAGGGGAACACCGATTTTGAAATTGGAAAATCGATTGGCAGAGGCTAAGCAGGCAGCTGAAATAACTGAGGTGAAGGCATTGTCTTTGATACCAGACGGTAAAATCCAAACTATATCCAAATTATACAAAAGAAGACTTAAAATTAATTGAAGATTTGAAAGGTAAAATGAAACCAGATGGATGAGTATATTTAAAAGAGAAGCACATAGTAATACCCTCTAGTTTGACATGGCCCATAGTTCTTACAGAACACAATAAAACGCACTGGGGAGCTGGCACACTGCATAAGAGCCTGAGTCAGACATTAGTGGGACGATATGATAAAACAAGTAACTCAACAATGTAGCATTTGCTTACACAATAACCCCAATACCAAGAATAGAATAAAATTTGGAATAATCGGTAAAGGAAATTATTCGGGGCAACAGTGGCAAATTGATTTTTCAGAACTCCCTAGAAAAGGGGGGTATCATTATTTACTGGTTCTGACTGACACGTTTTCAGGAAGGCCTGAAGCCTTTCCCTGTCGAACAAACAAAGCAAGAGAAGTGGTTAAAGTCTTGTTAAATGAAATACTACCATGCTTTGGGATTCTAGTAGCAATGTCTTCTGATAGAGTTTCACATTTTTGTGCACAAGTGGTAGAACAGATAAGTAAGATTCTGAAGATAGATTGGCAACTGCATACTCCTTATAGACCACAGGCAAGTGGACAGGTAGAAAAAATGAACCATTTAATTAAACAATAAATAGCTAAAATTGGATAAGAAGCTAATTTGTCATGGCCTCAATCCCTCCCTTTAGCATTACTTGGAATTAGAGTTAAACCTAGAATAAAAGGAAATTTGAGTCCCTTCAAAATCTTATATGCAAGGCCATAGCAATTTCTATTTAGTGGAGAGGACCTAACGCAGTTAGGATCAGAATATTTATATGCTCATATAACGGAACTTCAGAAACAATTAAAAAAAGTACATACATTTGTTTTAGGGACCAGGGCTAGAGGGTTGGATCAACCAATCCACCCCTTTAAGCTCGGGGATTATATATATATAAAGACTTTTTCAGGACAACCCGTACAGGAAAAATGGAAGGAAAGTGGATGGGACCATACCAAGTATTACTGACAACACACACCGCCATGAAGATTAAGAAGCAAGCAGCTTGGATCCACAATTCAAGGGTGAAGAAGGCCCCGGCGAGGATATGGACCACCACTCCAATTGGACCAACAAAATTACGGTTTTCCAGATCCTAATGATTGCAGGGGTGTGGTTCTCGGATTTGGGGTGGGCAACTTGGGATGAGAACTTACACCTGACCTTAATACAAACAATTTCTCAAGTAACTCATAAGACGAACTGTTGGGTATGCACCCATGTGCCACAGCATGGGAATAAGGGTGTATCGTTAATTGGGATTCCCTTGCCTGCAAACTTATCTTGGACTAATTTGTGGGAAAACACGTCTTGGGGTCGAAAATATTAAGCAGTTTTGGAACTAGAAGTGAGTAGCTTCGTGCCGTTAGAATCCTATTATGTATGTGTACAAAGGTGTAACCCGCCTAAGGGTATAGGAAAAGAGCATTGTATAAATACGGATACTACTTATGTGGGAAATCAGACATCTTGTAATTGAACAATTGATATTAGTACGACTAGCGGCTGGGCAAATTCAACCAGCTGGACGGTTCCAGAAGGAAAAGGGTGCTATTGGCTATGCAATGATACAGCCCGTAAGGTCTTGCCTGAGAATTGGAAGGGAACTTGCACTCTTGGAGCGGTAGTCCCCAATATGACAGTACATGATGTAGTGCCTCGAGGTTACTTGAGAAATCATATCCGGAGAATCAGATGAAAAATTAACAATCCATTGGTAGAGAGACACACCCCTTTTCATAGTTTTGTGCGATGGTTTATCCCATGCTTAGGAGTGAGTGAATTGGAAAAGGCAATAGTTAATATTTCTGCAATTATAGAGAAGTTAGAAAACAAAATTCTGGATGCTATAAAGGCTCAACAAGAAGAGATATCTAGTTTATCACAGGTAGTATTACCAAATCGGATGGCCCTAGACTTGTTACTGGCCACTCAAGGGGGAGTCTGTACAGTAATAAACACAAGTTGTTGTATGTATGTAGATCAGAGTGGAAGGATCTCTACCGACCTGGAAGAAATATGGAAGCAGACAAGGATCCTCCATGAGATCAGTAAAGATGATCTTTCATGGAGTTTTAGTGAACTATGGAATAAGTGAACCTCCTGGTTGCCCAATTTCCAATGGTTGAAACAAGTATTCATTGCTCTAATCGTATTAGTAGTGTTAGGAATATTTGTGTGCATGTTGTTTAGATGCCTGCTTTGTTGTGTTACTGTAAATAATGAAAGTATCGGATGCAAAAGAATTTGCATGGGAAAAGAAAAGGGGGGATTGATTAAGGAGGTATTGGGGAGGCAAGGACAATCCCCAGACAAGGACTGTATATCTCGAAGCAAGACACTGGAACTCATGATAAGATAGCAGCAGGCGGACAGAGAAACGAATGTAATGACTATAAATCTCGAAACTGGACATTGGAATTCATTATAAAGATACAACAAACGGGAGAATTAGCAACAACCAGCTCTTGCAATTAAGAAACATGCCAATTCAGCAGATTCCTGACCAAAGGTGAAAAGTACACTGTGAGGAAGACTCGGGGTCTTCCTCCCAAAGACCCCTGCCCACGTCCCAAAGACCCCTGCCCACAATTCTTGGAAGGCTCTGCGCAGGCGCAAGGTGCCAAAAGGCTAATTAGCATGAGAAGCGAGGGAAGGCGGGGATAGGTAATGCATATGTCTAGGTGCTTGTAGAATATTGATAGATTGATTGTATAAATTCAAGACTGCTTTCTGCTTTGGGTATGCACGATAGGTGGAGAGATCCCCCGTGCATCCAGCGCTGCAATAAAGAATATACCACTGAAAGGAATTTCGGCTTCGATCTTTGAATCAATTTGGCGACCCAGATGGGACAACCTCTCTGCCGGACTGCAGGACCTGCTGGGAACAGGACTCCCTAGGGTACCCCCGGGATTTCCCGGAGGGACTCCTCGACTCACCGGATCACTGCGGAGGTAGACAAGGACCCCATCATTGTAAGTGAGTATATTCTTTATTCTGGTTTGGTTTTCTGGTAGACCGGTCATCTGGAACTGTCTGTAAGTCAGAAGGTGATCTTCTGCGAGGCAGTGTTTGGTATATACTTTGTGGTTAGCACCATAAGTACATGTTTGGGGACCTTAAGGAAGGAGCTCGCTTTAAGGTCCATCTGGAATTGTGTTGTCTATTTCGGTTTTCTGACTCATGGAGTATGGTATTTAACTCTGGTTATTGTTACTGCGATTTTGGCTATTTTCCTGGTGGTAATAGTAGGTTCGTGGCATTGTTATAAGAAAGATATCGTTACGGTGTTACACAGTTCGGTTTTCTGACTTATCGCATGTGGAATTTGACTCTGACTATTGTTACTGTGATTTTGGCAATATTGCTGGTAATAGTAGTTTTGTGACATCGCTACTGAAAGATATTGCGTGCCCGTATTTTTGTGAGTGATACGTTTTGTGATACGCTTTTGTAAGTAACGTGTATTCTGAAAGTGTAAACTGGAAACTGGGGGGGCAAACAAGCAGTGAAATTTTAAAGAAAAGTGTGTTAGGATGTGTTTTAAGTCACTGGAAGGATATTGGAGGATCTGCCGGTGGAAGTGTGAACAGGAAAACATTGATAAAATATCGTAATCAGTGGTGGCCGCTTTATAAGCTGGAATGTGGAGAAAAGTGGCCCCTAAATGGAACTTTAAACTCTAATATTTTGCTACAGTTAATGTTGTTTTTGGAGAAGCAGAACAGGATGAAATGTTGTATACTGATGTTTCAGCATCTTGGTGGGAAAAGGTACGGAATTAAGTTGGCCGCTGACTGAACCTTTGATGTTGGCTTTGGAGAAGTCCAGGCTGGAGAAAGATAAAGGAAGTGTTAAAAGGGTTGTTGAAAGTGTTAAAGGTGTTTGAAGTTGAATGAGCAGGGAAAGAGGATGTAGGAATGTTAATAGTTCTGCCTCTGCCCGAGGCAGAGATCTTAAAATCATGGGTGTTAGCCCTTTAGGGCAAAGGGACCATGATCGGTCCGAGAGAGTTGTCACAGAAACAGAAAAGCAGTCAACTCTTAAAACAACCTGAGTTCATGTGTGAGCTCAGATTGCTGATGGGACCGTTCAGGGAACTGTGGACAATTGCATTCCCCTGACCGACCCCCACTAAGACCCGAATCATCCTGAAAATTATGAACGGTTAAGTAAATACTAAAACCTGGATGAATTGGGAATTGAGAATATGCTTCCAACAAGGTCTAAAAGAAAGCCCTATGGAATTTTTGGACCAACTCTGAAATGTAATGAAAATAAATAAATAAATAAATAAATAAATAAATAAATAAATAAATAAAACAAAACGGTTTGGACCTGGCTTTGGAGGACAAATTGACTAGCCTTTTCCTAGGGTAATCAACCCCTGATTTCAACAGGAATAACGGGGACCTGGGGAATCTACCCTAGCGGATCCTCCACTGGTTATAATGAAGCTAGGGGAGGAATGGAAGTGAAATTTCTTATTGCTATGGGGCAACGTATTCAGTTCTAAATCAAGCATTAATGCCTTCACAGAATTATTATGTTAGGGTAAAAGGTGTATCGTGGTTCAACCCGGCCGGCAGCTAAACACCACGCAGCTGTTCGCTCCCCCTCCCCCTCCCTCTCTGGGACGGGGGAGAGAAATGGAAAGTGAAGCCCGTGAGTTGAGATAAAGACAGTTTAATAAGACAAAATAATAATAATAATAATAATAATAAAAATAAAAATAAAAATAAAAATAAAAATAATAATAATAATAATAATAATACAATGATGATAATAGTACCACTACTAATAATGTGTACAAACAAGTGATGCACAATGCAATTGCTCACCACCCGCTGACCGATGCCCAGCCTAACCCCGAGCAGTCCGGCCCCCTCCCCCTGGCTAGCCACCCCTATGTATTGTTTAGCCTGACGTCAGATGCTATGGAATACCCCTTTGGCTAGTTTGGGTCACCTGTCCTGGGTCTGTCCCCTCCCAGCTCTTACTGCACCCCCAGCCTGCCTGTTGGCAGGACAGAGCAAGAAGCTGAGATGTCCTTGGCTTGGTATAAGCACTGCTCTGCAACAATTGAAACATCGGGGTGTTATCAGCACTCTTCTCATCCTAAGCCAAAACATAGCATTCTACCAGCTACTAGGAAGAAAATTAACTCTGTTCTAACTGAAACCAGGACAAGGTGTAACCGAAAAGGCTTATTTTTGTGAACCTTTGAAGTACAAGTTAGGGAAACAATGGGGCATACACAGATTTTATCTATGCCTAGCTCCTCATGGGCACTCTTAGGTAGAGATTTATTAGAGCAAGTAGGAGCAGAAATTGTCTTTGAAAAAGGGAAAATGGAATTAAGAACAGGAGAAGAACAACTAATAAATGTGTTAAGCTTGGCACTAATACAAACTGACCCTAAAAGTGAAATACCTTTAGAGACCACAGATCAAGTATGTCCAGGAGTTTGGGCTACCGAAGTCCCTGGAAGAGCTAAAAATGTGACCTTAATAATTATTAAATTAAAGCCAGGAGAGAAACCCGTTAAGGTTAAGTAATATCCTTTGAGGATAGAAGATAGGAAAGGAATTAAAGAGATAATTGATAAATTTTTACAGTATGGATTATTGCTTGAATGCGAATCAGAATACAGTGCACCCATATTGCCAATTAAAAAGGCAGATGAAAAAGCTATAGGCTAGTTCAGGATTTGAGGGCCATAAATAAAATCACTGAGGATATACATCCAGTAGTGGCAAACCCTTATACTTTGCTGACTAAATTAAAGAATAGTCAAGTCTGGTTTACCGTACTGGATTTAAAAGATGCCTTCTTCTGCCTAGGCTTAGCCACAGAAAGCCAAAACCTATTCGCCTTTGAATGGGAAAATCCCGATTCAGGCAGAAAGACGCAGCTTACGTGGACATTACTACCTCAAGGATTCAAGAATAGCCCCGCTATTTTTGGAAACCAATTAGCAAGGGAACTCGAAACATGGATACCTCCGGACACTGAAGGTGCTTTGTTACAATATGTAGATGATCTCTTAATAGCTACCGAGACTAAAGGCAGTTGTATTCAATGGACTATAAGTCGTCTTAATTTTCTGGGTTTAAATGGATATCAAGTCTCTTGACAGAAAGTCCAGCTGGCTCAACAAAGTGTGACCTATCTGGGATTTGACATTTCGGAAGGACAACGAGAACTAGGAACTGAACATAAGGAAGTCATTTGCCGGACTCCAGAACCTCAAATGGTAAAGGAGCTACAAACCTTTTTAGGAATGACAGGTTGGTGTCGCCTTTGGATTTATAATGATGGACTATTGGTAAAGCCTCTATGTGAATTGATAAAGATTAACCAGTCAAAGTCAGTCTGGACTGGAGAAGCACAAAAAGTCTTTAAACAACTTAAACAAGAATTGATGATTTTGAAATATCAAGCAATATTGGTAGAACAGGACGACGTGGAAATTGTGATCATTAAGATTGTGAATCTAGCCTCTTTTCTTAGTGATGCTCCGGCACAACCTGTGATTCACGATTGTTTAGAAACTATAGAGACTGTGTGTTCCAGCCGACCAGACCTTAAGGAGGAGCCCATGGAAGATGCGGAAGAAACTTGGTTCACGGATGGGAGCAGTTTTGTTACGCAAAGACAACGTAAAGCTGGATATGCTATAACAACTACTCAGCAGGTAATCGAGTCTAAGCCTTTACCCCCTGGAACATCAGCTCAAAAGGCGGAGATAGTTGCTCTCACGAGAGCATTGGAACTGGCAGCGGGAAAAAGGGTAAATATTTGGACAGATTCTAAATATACATTCGGCGTGGTACATGCTCATAGAGCAATTTGGAAAGAACATGGATTGCTGACAGCTCAGTGAAAACACAAAGTATGCTGAAGAAATTTTAAAATTGTTAGAGGCTGTAAAACAACCAGAAAAGGTAGCTATCATGCATTGTCAGGGACACCAAAAGGGGAACACCGATTTTGAAATTGGAAATCGATTGGCAGAGGCTAAGCAGGCAGCTGAAATAACTGAGGTGAAGGCATTGTCTTTGCTACCAGACGGTAAAATACAAACTATATCCAAATTATACAAAAGAAGACTTAAAATTAATTGAAGATTTGAAAGGTAAAATGAAACCAGATGGATGAGTATATTTAAAAGAGAAGCACATAGTAATACCCTCTAGTTTGACATGGCCCATAGTTCTTACAGAACACAATAAAACGCACTGGGGAGCTGGCACACTGCATAAGAGCCTGAGTCAGACATTAGTGGGACGATATGATAAAACAAGTAACTCAACAATGTAGCATTTGCTTACACAATAACCCCAATACCAAGAATAGAATAAAATTTGGAATAATCGGTAAAGGAAAATATTCGGGGCAACAGTGGCAAATTGATTTTTCAGAACTCCCTAGAAAAGGGGGGTATCATTATTTACTGGTTCTGACTGACACGTTTTCAGGAAGGCCTGAAGCCTTTCCCTGTCGAACAAACAAAGCAAGAGAAGTGGTTAAAGTCTTGTTAAATGAAATACTACCATGCTTTGGGATTCTAGTAGCAATGTCTTCTGATAGAGTTTCACATTTTTGTGCACAAGTGGTAGAACAGATAAGTAAGATTCTAAAGATAGATTGGCAACTGCATACTCCTTATAGACCACAGGCAAGTGGACAGGTAGAAAAAATGAACCATTTAATTAAACAATAAATAGCTAAAATTGGATAAGAAGCTAATTTGTCATGGCCTCAATCCCTCCCTTTAGCATTACTTGGAATTAGAGTTAAACCTAGAATAAAAGGAAATTTGAGTCCCTTCAAAATCTTATATGCAAGGCCATAGCAATTTCTATTTAGTGGAGAGGACCTAACGCAGTTAGGATCAGAATATTTATATGCTCATATAACGGAACTTCAGAAACAATTAAATAAAGTGCATACATTTGTTTTAGGGACCAGGGCTAGAGGGTTGGATCAACCAATCCACCCCTTTAAGCTCGGGGATTATATATATATAAAGACTTTTTCAGGACAACCCGTGCAGGAAAAATGGAAGGAAAGTGGATGGGACCATACCAAGTATTACTGACAACACACACCGCCATGAAGATTAAGAAGCAAGCAGCTTGGATCCACAATTCAAGGGTGAAGAAGGCCCCGGCGAGGATATGGACCACCACTCCAATTGGACCAACAAAATTACGGTTTTCCAGATCCTAATGATTGCAGGAGTGCGGTTCTCGGATTTGGGGTGGGCAACTTGGGATGAGAACTTACACCTGACCTTAATACAAACAATTTCTCAAGTAACTCATAAGACGAACTGTTGGGTATGCACCCATGTGCCACAGCATGGGAATAAGGGTGTATCGTTAATTGGGATTCCCTTGCCTGCAAACTTATCTTGGACTAATTTGTGGGAAAACACGTCTTGGGGTCGAAAATATTAAGCAGTTTTGGAACTAGAAGTGAGTAGCTTCGTGCCGTTAGAATCCTATTATGTATGTGTACAAAGGTGTAACCCGCCTAAGGGTATAGGAAAAGAGCATTGTATAAATACGGATACTACTTATGTGGGAAATCAGACATCTTGTAATTGAACAATTGATATTAGTACGACTAGCGGCTGGGCAAATTCAACCAGCTGGACGGTTCCAGAAGGAAAAGGGTGCTATTGGCTATGCAATGATACAGCCCGTAAGGTCTTGCCTGAGAATTGGAAGGGAACTTGCACTCTTGGAGCGGTAGTCCCCAATATGACAGTACATGATGTAGTGCCTCGAGGTTACTTGAGAAATCATATCCGGAGAATCAGATGAAAAATTAACAATCCATTGGTAGAGAGACACACCCCTTTTCATAGTTTTGTGCGATGGTTTATCCCATGCTTAGGAGTGAGTGAATTGGAAAAGGCAATAGTTAATATTTCTGCAATTATAGAGAAGTTAGAAAACAAAATTCTGGATGCTATAAAGGCTCAACAAGAAGAGATATCTAGTTTATCACAGGTAGTATTACCAAATCGGATGGCCCTAGACTTGTTACTGGCCACTCAAGGGGGAGTCTGTACAGTAATAAACACAAGTTGTTGTATGTATGTAGATCAGAGTGGGAGGATCTCTACCGACCTGGAAGAAATATGGAAGCAGACAAGGATCCTACATGAGATCAGTGAAGATGATCTTTCCTGGAGTTTTAGTGAACTATGGAATAAGTGAACCTCCTGGTTGCCCAATTTCCAATGGTTGAAACAAGTATTCATTGCTCTAATCGTATTAGTAGTGTTAGGAATATTTGTGTGCATGTTGTTTAGATGCCTGCTTTGTTGTGTTACTGTAAATAATGAAAGTATCGGATGCAAAAGAATTTGCATGGGAAAAGAAAAGGGGGGATTGATTAAGGAGGTATTGGGGAGGCAAGGACAATCCCCAGACAAGGACTGTATATCTCGAAGCAAGACACTGGAACTCATGATAAGGAAGCAGCAGGCGGACAGAGAAACGAATGTAAGGACTATAAGTCTCGAAACTGGACATTGGAATTCATTATAAAGATACAACAAACGGGAGAATTAGCAACAACCAGCTCTTGCAATTAAGAAACATGCCAATTCAGCAGATTCCTGACCAAAGGTGAAAAGTACACTGTGAGGAAGACTCGGGGTCTTCCTCCCAAAGACCCCTGCCCACGTCCCAAAGACCCCTGCCCACAATTCTTGGAAGGCTCTGCGCAGGCGCAAGGTGCCAAAAGGTTAATTAGCATGAGAAGCGAGGGAAGGCGGGGATAGGTAATGCATATGTATAGGTGCTTGTAGAATATTGATAGCTTGATTGTATAAATTCAAGACTGCTTTCTGCTTTGGGTATGCACGATAGGTGGAGAGATCCCCCGTGCATCCAGCGCTGCAATAAAGAATATACAACTTAAAGGAATTTTGGCTTCGATCTTTGAATCAAGGCTAGATTGGATGGGGCTTCAGGCACCTCTTCACCTGAGGAAACACACTGCCATCAGGCACCGCTGTGCCAGACAAGCTTGTTCTGCTAGAACACCCTACTCAGATGCACTGTGGCATTCAAGTGAACTGCTTTCATGCAAATATAACGACTGATGTTACAACCCACCTTGCCTGTGGCACCTGATGAACAGAAGAGTAAGCCACCGCAGCGCTTCAAAACCATCCCTGCACGTGCCGCTCCTTGTTGCTCTCTGGCCTTATCTCATATCCTTATCCACTTCTGTGGAGAGCCTGCCACGGCACCTGCAAAGCAAGACGGACACCTTTCATAGTCACCTTGTGCTACTTGGTCGTTCTGCTCCAACCCAGCTCATGACCAGCCCCTCTTCTTACACAGCTCTTCAGAGTGCAGTTTGCTCCTTTGAGCCTGTGCGAGACACCTGTGAAAGAAAAAGAAACGCATAGGCCGAGGCAGCATCCAAAGACACAGCACAACTAGGTAAGTTACTCTCATCTGGTCCCTTACCTCTGCCGCTTACCAGCCCCCGAGGCAGATGCTTCAATCTACCCTCTTCAAACAGCTACAACACCTCTAAAAGACAAAGAGGGGATGCTTAGAGGAACAGTGAGACCTACAACACAACAACTGCTACATCTGTTCCTCACTCACCTTGCCAGAGGCAGCTCTGCGTGTGACGTCCCAGGTTGTACACTGCGTTACCTAACCCTTACTGTAACCCTTACTCTAACCCTTCTCACCCTTACCATTACCCAAATCCTTACCTTTACTTTTTCCTTACCCTTACTCTTTCCTTTAACCATAACCTTACCCTTACCCTAATCCTTACTCCAACCCTTCCCCTTACCTTCCCCTTACACTTAACCTAACCCTTACCCTTCTGCTTCCCCTAAAACATATCCTAACACTTTCCCTTACCCTTAAACTTACCCTAAACCTTACTATTACCCTTACACTTACTCTTGCCCTAATCCTTGCTTGCACCCTTACACTTATCCTAACCCTTACCCTTACCCTTACTCAAACCCTTACTCTAACCCTTACCCTGACCCGTACCCTTAACCTTACCCTTACCCTTATTCATACCATTACCCTTACCTTTAACCTTACCCTTATCCTAACACTTACCCTAACCCTTAACCTTTCTGCTACACTTACCCTTTTCCTAAATCTAAACCTTACCCTTACCCTTAGCCTAACCCTCACCCTTACCATTACCCATACCCATACCCTTATTCTTACCCTAACCCTTATCTTTACACTTACGGTTACCATTAACCTTACACTTACCCTAACACTTATCCTGAACCTAACCCTTACCCTAACCCTTACCCTGACCCTTACATTAACCCTAACCCTTACCCTAAACCTTACACTTACTCTTAACATTAACCTTACCCTTAACCTTTAGCTAATACTTAACCTTACGTTTTTCTCACCCTAACCCTATAATTAACCATAACCATTACCCTAACACTTAACCTTACCCTTACAATAAGCCATACAACAACACTTAAATGTACACTTACGCTTACAGTCACCCTAGGAATTACTCTTTCAATTACTCCTACCCTTACCCTTACACTTACCCTTACCCTTACCCTTCTCCATACCATTACCCTTACCCTAAACCTTACACTTACCCTTATCCTTACCCTAACCCTAACCCTCACCCTTACCATTAACCATACCCTTACTCTTCTCCTTACCCTAAACCTTACCCCAACCCTTACCCTGACCCTTACATTAACCCTAACCCTTACCCTAAACCTTACACTTACTCTTAACCTTAACCTTACCCTTAAACTAATACATACCCGTACATTTCCCTCACCATAACCCTAATTTTAACAGTACCCATTACCCTAACACTTATCCTTACCTAACCCTAACCCTTACTCTAACCCTTACCCTGACCTGTACCCTTACACCTACCCTTACCCTTACCCTTATCCTTACCATTATCCTTACCCTTAACCTAACCCTTATCCTAACACCCTTAACCTAATCCTACACCTTTCTGCTACACTTACCCTTAGCCTAAATCTAAACCTTACACTTACCCTTACCCTCACCCTTACCATTACCCATATCCTTACTCTTACCCTTACCCTAAACCTTACCCTTCCTTTTACCGTTATCATTAACCTTAACCTTACCCTATCCCTTACAATTATCCTTGTCCATACAACTTGCCCTTACCCTAACACTTACCCTTAACCTAACTCTAAACCTAAACCTTACCTGAAACCTTACCCTGACCCTTACATTAACCCTAACCCTTATCCTAAACCTTACACTTACTCTTAACCTTAACCTTACCCTTAACCTTAACCTAATCCTTACCCTTACGTTTCCCTCACCATAAGCCTAAAATTTACCCTAACCATTACCCTAACACCCTTACCCTAACCCTTACTCTAACCCTTACAATGACCCGTACCCTTACACATACACTTACACTTACCCTTACCCTAAACCTTACCCTTACCCTAACACTTACCCTTATCGTAAACCTTACCCTTTCTGCTACACTTACCATTAGCCTAAATCTAAATCTTACACTTACCCTTACCTGAACCGAATACTTACCCTTACGTTTCCCTCACCCTAACCCTAAAATTAACCCTAACCATTATTCTAACCCTTACCCTGACCCATACCCTTACACTCACCCTTACCCTTACATTACCATAACTCTTACCCATACCATAACCCATACCCTAACACATATTTGTACCCTTAACCTTACCGTTACCCTTACCCTTACCTTTACTCTATCCGTTACCCTTACGCTTACCCTTAACATAAACCTTACCCTTGACCTTACCCTTACCATAAGCCATACAACAACACTTACATGTACACTTACGCTTACACTTACCCTAGCAATTACTCGTACAATTACCCTTACCCTTACCCTTAACCTAAGCCGAAACCTTAAACCTTACAGTAAACCTTACCCTTTCTGCTACACTTACCCTTAGCCTAAATCTTAACCTTACACTTACCCTTACTGTAACCATTACCAATACCCTAACACTTACCCTTACCCTAACCCTTACTCAAACCCTTACAATTACCCGTACTTTTACACATACCCTTACACTTATCCTTACTCTTAAACTTACACTAACCCTTACCCTTAACTAAATCTAACCCTTACACTAAACATCATCCTTACCCTTACCATTATCCCTTCTCTTACCCTTATCCTAAACGTTTCCCAAACCCTTACCCTTACATTAAACCTAACCCTTACCATAACTCTTAACCTTATCCTTAAACTTAACCTAATACTTACCCTTACGTTTCCCTCACCCTAAACCTAAAATTAGCCTAACCACTACCCTAACACTTACCCTTACTCTGAACTGTACCCTTACACTTCCACTTACCCACTTAAGTGTAAGAGATAGGATAACGTTAACCTTAAGGGTGACCCTTTAGCTTATCCTTAATGTTTATGGTTAGGTTAAGGGTAAGGGTAATGGTTTGGTAAGGGTAAGGTTAAGGGTAATTGTACGAGTAATTGCTAGGGTAAGTGTAAGCATAAGTGTACATGTAAGTGTTGTTGTAGGGCTTCTGGTAAGGGTAAGGTCAAGGGTAAGGTTTATGTTAAGGGTAAGCGTAAGGGTAATAGATAGACTAAAAGTAAGGGTAAGGTTAAGAGTAACGGTAAGGTTAAGGGTACAAATATGTGTTAGGGTAAGGGTTATGGTATGGGTAAGAATTAGGGTAAGTATAAGGGTAAGGGTAAGTGTAAGGGTACAGGTCAGGGTAAGGGTTAGAGTAAGGGTTAGGGTTAGGTTTAGGGTAAGGTTAACTGTTAGAGTAATGGTTAGGGTTAGTTTTAGGGTTAAAGTCAGGAAAACGTATGCGTAAGTATTAGGTGAACGTTAAGGGTAAGGTTAAGGTTAAGAGTAAGTGTAAGGTTTAGGGTAAGAGTTAGGGTTAATGTAAGGGTCAGGGTAAGGGTTGGGGTAAGGTTTAGGGTAAGGGTTAGGTTAAGGATAAGTGTTAGGGTAAGGGTAAGAATAAGGGTATGGGTAATGGTAAGGGTGAGAGTTAGGCTAAGGGTAAGTGTAAGGTTTAGATTTAGGCTAAGTGTAGCAGAAAGGGTAAGGTTTACGGTAAGGGTAAGTGTTAGGATAAGGGTAAGGTTTAGGGTTAGCTTAATAGTAAGGTTAAGGGTAATTGTACGAGTAATTGCTAGGGTAAGTGCAAGCGTAAGTGTACATGTAAGTGTTGTTGTATGGCTTATGATAAGGGTTAGGTTAAGGTTAAGGTTTATGTTAAGTGTAAGTGTAAGGGTAACGGAGACAGTAAAGGTAAGGGTAAGGGGAACGGTAAGGTTAAGGCTACAAGTACGTGTTAGGGTATGGGTTATGGTAAGGGTAAGGGTTAGGGTAAGTGTAAGGGTACGGGTCAGGGTAAGGGTTAGAGTAAGGGTTAGAGTTACGGTTAGGGTTAGGGTAAGGGTAAGTGTTGGGGTAATGGTTAGGGTTAGTTTTAGGGTTAAAGTCAGGAAAATGTAAGGGTAAGTGTTAGTGTAATGGTTAAGGGTAAGGTTAAGGTTAAGAGTAAGTGTAAGTTTTAGGGTAAGGGTTAGGGTTAATGTAAGGGTCATGGTAAGGGTTGGGGTAAGGTTTAGGGTTAGGGTTAGGTTAAGGGTAAAGATTAGGGCAAGGGTAAGGGCATGGATAAGGATAAGTGTAAGTGTTAGGGTAAGGGTAATGTTAAAGGTAACAGTAAGTGTAAGGAGAAGGCTTAGGGTAAGGGTAAGAGTAAGGGTATGGGTAATGATAAGAGTGAGGGTTACAGTAGGGGTAAGTGTAAGGTTTAGATTTAGGCTAAGGGGAAGTGTAGCAGAAAGGGTAAGGTTTACTGTAAGGTTTCGGCTTAGGTTAAGGGTAAGGGTAAGGGTAATTGTACGAGTAATTTTAGGGTTAGGGTAAGGTTAAGTGTTAGGGTAATGGTTAGGGTTAATTTTAGGGTTAGGGTGAGGGAAACGTAAGGGTAAGTATTAGGTTACAGCTAAGGTTAAGGTTAAGAGTAAGTGTAAGGTTTAGGGTAAGGGTTAGGGTTAATTTAAGGGTCAGGGTAAGGGTTGGGGTAAGGTTTAGGGTAAGGGTTAGGTTAAGGGTAAGTGTTAGGGTAAGAGTAAGGTTAATGGTAACCGTAAGTGTAAAGGTAAGGGTTAGGGTAAGGGTAAGAATAAGGGTATGGTTAAGGGTAAGTGTGAGGGTTAGGCTAAGGGTAAGTGTAGCAGAAAGGGTAAGGTTTACGGTAAGGGTAAGTGTTAGGATAAGGGTAAGGTTTAGGGTTAGGTTAAAGGTAAGGGATAGGGTAAGGGATAGGGTAAGGGATAGGGTAAGGGATAGGGTAAGGGATAGGGATAGGGTAAGGTAAGGGTAAGGGTTAGGGTAACGGTAAGGGTAAGGGTACGGGTAGAAGTATGTGTTAGAGTATGGGTTCTGGTAAGGGTAAGGGTTAGGGTAAGAGTAAGTGTAAGGGTATGTGTAAGTGTACGGGTCACTGTAAGTGCTAGAGTAAGGGTTATGTTAGGGGTAACTGTTAGGGTAATGGTTAGGGTTAATTTTAGGGTTAGTGTGAGGAAAACGTAAAGGTAAGTATTAGGTTAAGGTTAAGAGCAAGTGTAAGGTTTAGGTTAAGGGTAAGGGTTAATGTAAGGGTCCTGGAAAGGGTTCAGGTAAGGTTTAGGGTTAGAGTTAGGTTAGGGTTAAGTGTTAGGAAAAGGGTAAGTTGTATGTATAAGAATAAGCGTAAGAGTAAGGGTATTGGTAATGATAAGGGTGAGGGTTAAGCATAAGGTATAAGGATAAGGGTATTTTAATTTTTTAATTCAATTAATTTAAAATTAAAAAAATTTAATGTAATTAATATTTTAATTGTATGAGTAATTGCTAGGGTAAGTTTAAGCGTAAGTGTACATTTAAGTGTTGTTGTATGGCTTATTGTAAGGGTAAGGTTAAGTGTTAGGGTAATGGTTATGGTTAATTATAGGGTTAGGGTGAGAAAAACGTAAGATTAAGTATTAGCTAAAGGTTAAGGGTAAGGTTAATGTTAAGAGTAAGTGTAAGGTTTAGGGTAAGGGTTAGGGTTAATGTAAGGGTCAGGGTAAGGGTTGGGGTAAGGTTTAGGATAAGGGTTAGGTTAAGGATAAGTGTTAGAGTAAGGGTAAGGTTAATGGTAACCGTAAGTGTAAAGGTAAGGGTTACGGTAAGGGTAAGGGTAAGAATAAGGGTATGGGTAATGGTAAGGGTGAGGGTTAGGCTAAGGGTAAGTGTAAGGTTTAGATTTAGGCTAAGGGTAAGTGTAGCAGAAAGGGTAAGGTTTACGGTAAGGTTTAAGTTTTAGGGTTAGGTTAAGGGTAAGGGTAAGGGTACGGGTCAGGGTAAGGGTTAGAGTAAGGGTTTGAGTAAGGGTAAGGGTAAGGGTTAGGATAAGTGTAAGGGTGCAAGCAAGGATTAGGGCAAGAGTAAGTGTAAGGGTAATAGAAAGGGTTAGGGTAAGTGTAAGGGTAAGGGAAAGTGTTAGGATATGTTTTAGGGGAAGCAGAAGGGTAAGGGTTAGGTTAAGTGTAAGGGGAAGGGGAAGGTAAGGGGAAGGGTTGGAGTAAGGATTAGGGTAAGGGTAAGGTTATGGTTAAAGGAAAGAGTAAGGGTAAGGAAAAAGTAAAGGTAAGGATTTGGGTAATGGTAAGGGTGAGAAGGGTTAGAGTAAGGGTTACAGTAAGGGTTAGGTAACGCAGTGTACAACCTGGGACGTCACACGCAGAGCTGCCTCTGGCAAGGTGAGTGAGGAACAGATGTAGCAGTTGTTGTGTTGTAGGTCTCACTGTTCCTCTAAGCATCCCCTCTTTGTCTTTTAGAGGTGTTGTAGCTGTTTGAAGAGGGTAGATTGAAGCATCTGCCTCGGGGGCTGGTAAGCGGCAGAGGTAAGGGACCAGATGAGAGTAACTTACCTAGTTGTGCTGTGTCTTTGGATGCTGCCTCGGCCTATGCGTTTCTTTTTCTTTCACAGGTGTCTCGCACAGGCTCAAAGGAGCAAACTGCACTCTGAAGAGCTGTGTAAGAAGAGGGGCTGGTCATGAGCTGGGTTGGAGCAGAACGACCAAGTAGCACAAGGTGACTATGAAAGGTGTCCGTCTTGCTTTGCAGGTGCCGTGGCAGGCTCTCCACAGAAGTGGATAAGGATATGAGATAAGGCCAGAGAGCGACAAGGAGCGGCACGTGCAGGGATGGTTTTGAAGCGCTGCGGTGGCTTACTCTTCTGTTCATCAGGTGCCACAGGCAAGGTGGGTTGTAACATCAGTCGTTATATTTGCATGAAAGCAGTTCACTTGAATGCCACAGTGCATCTGAGTAGGGTGTTCTAGCAGAACAAGCTTGTCTGGCACAGCGGTGCCTGATGGCAGTGTGTTTCCTCAGGTGAAGAGGTGCCTGAAGCCCCATCCTATCTAGCCTGCACACAATTATCTGAGAATGAAAGCTGCTTTCCAGTAATTCAGAAAGCCAAGTTACGTCTCAGCCTTGAGCATCTCGGGCTTTCGGGCTTGTCTGTAACATTTGGCACCAGCACTAATACTTTTTTTGGCATATGTTTAGTGTTTGGGGCCTGTGTCTGGGATTTGGGCCCTGTCTCGAACCACTGGGGCTTTGTCCTGGGTTTTGGAGCCTGCCTCTAGAGTTCAGGGCCTGTGATTAGGCTTTTGGGGTCTGTGTCTGGGGGCCGGTATCTGGGGGCAAGGGGGGAGCTGCTTGTAGACCCTAGGGGCCAGCATTGAGGGGGTTGGGAGCTGACTCTACACCTTTGGGGCCTGCTTCTGGGGGCGGGGGGGGGTTGAGACCAGCATCTGGGGGAGGGGTGGGAGCTGCTTGTACACCTTTGGGGCCTGCATCTGTGGGGGGTCAGGGCCTGTGTCTAGCGGGCTGGGAACTGCTTGTACAATGTAGGAATCTGTTTCTGCAGGGTGGCTGGGAGCTGTTTGTACAACTTTGGGGCCAGCATCTGGGGGTGGCTGGGGCCATGGTCTTGGAGGGGGGTCTGGGCTGTTTATACACCTTTGTGGCCTGTGTTTGGGGGGGGGGGGGGGGGGGGGGGCCTGTGCCTGGGGAAGTTGGGAGCTGTTTGTTCACTCTAGGAGCCTCCATTTGGGGGTCTTTGGGGCCTCCCTTTGAGGGGGAGGGAGTTGGGAGTTGGTTGTATACCTCCACATCCCATGTCTTGGGGGAGGTGGGGGGAGTGGGACCGGTCTCTGAAGGGGCGGGTTGTGAGCTGCTTGTACACCTGTGTCGGGGGAAGGGTAGGGGGGTTGGGGGGGGTCGGGTCCGGGTGTTGGGCCAGTGTCTGGGTGGAGTCCAGTTCTTGGGAGGGGGTGGTGGGGTAGGAGCTGCTTGTGGGCAGTTGGGGTCTGCATCTGGGTGTGGTTGGTGCCTGCTTCTGTTGGCAGTTTGGGGCCTGCTTGTAGACTTGTGCAGCCTGGGTTTGGGGGCTTTTCTGTAACGTTTGGGGTCTGCATTTTTGCTTTGGGATGCATCTTGAGCTTTTGAGGCCTAGCAGTAGCATTTGGGGCCTGCATCTGGGGCTTTTCTGTAGCATTTTGGTTGCGTATTTGTGATTTGGGGCCTGTATCCAGGGTTTTGCCTTTTTTGTAGTTTCCATCTTTGTGTGTGTGTGTGTTTCATTGTTGGTTGTCTGGGGTTAGGGGCAGTTTGGGGTTTGGATTAAGGTCAGTGTCATTAGCGTTAGGGGGTTGATAATAAGGGTTAGGGTTGTGGTTAGAGTTGTTAGGTTTAAGGGGAATAAGGATTTCAGGGTAAGGGGATCAAGGTTGTGGGAATAAAAATGTTGCTTTTGCGCAGTTACATCCTGTAGAGGGAAGGAAGGTGGTATTGAGATATTGAGATATGCTTGAAGTGATAAGACAGCTTAACAGTGTGAAATGAGTTCATCTGATTCGTGTCAATATGGACCAATGCTAGGGCCGCATGATATGATGAAAAGTCTGAGAAAACCAGAGTGGTTAATGTATATAGTTCTTGTATCTTGCAAAGGAATGGTCCAGCAATTCGGGTCAATAGGGGATAAGAGAACAAAGGGGTTTCAGAATAACTGCTAACTATTACAACTGTTGCATGGGACACTATGCAAGTGTCTGCCATCCAGCCAAGATGGACAAAGGAGATGGACAAGAGAAAAGCCTGGGAGGAAGACTACGAGCCTTCAGTACGAGCGGCCCCCAGAGGGACCACCGGAGACTGATAACGCCTGCACCAGTGGGAGGGTTTGTATTCTGGGAACTAATTAGAATAACCCTGCCTTTTGTAGAAGTAGTAATGAATATGTATTAGCCTAGCAGCATAAAAACCAGCCACCTGATGTAACTTGTGTGCGTCTTGGTGGAGCAGAGACTCCTGGCGCACCCAGCGCTGCTTGCTTACCTCTATTCCTTTAATAAATTATAAACATTAATTGTAAGCCTATTTGGGACCCAGACATTTATTACAAGTGGGCGCTCGTCCGGGAGGGCTTTGGTTCCTGATTTCTGGTTTGATCTAGGAGAGGCACCCCCACCATTTGGTGGCTGCTGTTTGAGTCAGGTCGGAACTAATGGCATCTTGAACCTGAATAAAGGTAAGCAAAGTTTCTGATTCTTTTTTTCAGCTCCCTTGCCAGCTGCAGCACTATATTTTGCCCGTAATTGTGTGTGTGAAGATCCGAACGAAGATGACGGAGTCGTAAGCATTTAAAGCGTATACCGGTCGGTTGGGTGGGGTTCGGTTGCCTGTGTGTGTAAGAGTGTGACTGAGATGGAACTTAGTTCCGAAGCGATTGTGGAGGTCTTCTAACCGCGGTTCCAATCTCCCGCGAGGGACTTGGCCGGTGAAGGACCGAAGGGATTCCTATAGGATTTGTGGGTGTGTGATAGGTCCTCGACCCCCTGCAAGACACTCTTACTAAGGTAACCAAGGGCTGTGGGAATTGCCATAGTAAACTTCCTAGATGGGTCAGACAAAATCGAAGACCAGAGACCAGAAGAAAGGGAGCAAATTACCAGTCATACCACCAGAAAGTCCATTAGGAATAACGATTAGAAATTGGAATGATAGGGACCCCAGAAAAGGAAAAAGTAAATTAAAAATGGTCCAGTATTGTGTGACAGAATGGCCAAAGGAGCCTTTAAGACTACATGTCTTTTGGCCTGTTTTTGGATCCTTCGAAGACTGGATTTGCCAGGCCTTAAATATCCATGTTAATTCAAAGGAACCTTTTAGCCAGGAAGAAAGTGATTATGCAGGATTATGGATCAGGAGGACTTCACGTCCTTTTCCAGCCTCAATATTTACACTAAAAGCAGGTAAGAAATTTGAAGAACATGAAAAAGAAAAAGAAGATAAACGTGAGCCGTTGGATAAGCTACCACCTCCATATCCTAACAATCCACTCCCGGCGGCTCCCCCTCCGGTGGCTGTGGTATCGCCACCAGTACCACCGTTGCCCCAGCTTCCACCACCAACAGCACCAGAATTAGACCGACCTCCGGCCACATGCAGGAGAAGTAGGACGGACGTATCTCAGAGGGCTTCTCTATATCCCTTAAGGGAGGTAACTGGTGTATAACTGGTGCGCGTCTTGGTGGAGCAGAGACTCCCAGCGTACCCAGCACTGTTTGCTTACCTCTATTCATTCAGTGAATTGTAAACTTTGATTGTAATCCTATTTGGGACTTTTATTTATTATAACAGACAACCTTGTAAAATGCAGACAACCAGAATCCTTACAGCAATTAGGTGGAAATCACGGCGTAAGAAACATTACCACCTCAAAGAGTAAAAACCTCAAAAGAAATGTGACTTGTAACAGGCCAGCAGCTGTGTATTTTCTGTGAAGCACCAGCTAGATTATGAACCTTGAATAGCACAGTTAAAGGGGAAACAGGGGAGGGTCCCGGTCCTCGGCAGAAAAAAAAAGTGTATAAACTGTGTATGGAATTAGTAGGCACCCTCCTGCTTGTGGGACACCCGCCATTGTAATCTCGAATAATAATGCTACTGTACTGAGATCCTCGACTCAGCCTGTGCTATTTGCTACAGATTGATTCGGGTTTTAAGGTTTCAGGGATTGGGCACTAGGGTTGGGTTTCAGGGTAAGGGGTTTCAGGGTTTATGTTTAGGATTTTAAGGTTTTTAGGGTTGGAGTTTTAACGGTTAGGATTTTAAGGATTTGGGGGTTAGGGTTTTAAGGGTTTCAGGGTTAGCATGTTAGGGTATTAGAGTTTTTTGGGTTGTAGTGTTGATATGTTTTTTAGGGTTAGAGTCTTAAGGTTTTATTTTTGGTCTGTTATTTACGGTTAGGGTTTTAAGATCTTTTTTTTTTTTTTTTTTTTTTTTTCAAGTTAGGTTCTCCAGGGCCAGGGTTTTTGGGGGTTTGGATTTTGAGCATCTTAATTTTGGGGGTTAGGCTTTTGTGTGCCCTAATTTTTTGGGATAGGCTTTCAAGCATCCTAAGTAGTTGGGTTAGGGTTTTGAGCATCTTAATATTTTGGGTCTGGGTAATGAGCATCCTAAGTTTTCGCCATAGGGTTTTGAGCATCTTAATGTTTCCAGGATAGGGTTTGGAGCATCCTAATGTTTTGGGTCAGGGCTTTGAGCGTCCTAATGTTTTTGGGTTAGGGTTTGGAGAGTCCTAAATTTTCAGGATAGGGTTCTGAGCATCTCAGTGTTTCCAGGATAGGGTTTTGAGCATCCGAATGTTTTTGGGTTAGGGCTTTGAGTGTCCTGTTTTCAGGATAGGGTTTGGAGCGTCCTAGTGTTTTTGGGATAGGGTTTTGAGCGTCCTAGTGTTTTCGGGATAGGGTTTTGAGCGTCCAAAGTTTTTGGGTTTGGGTTTTGAGCGTCCAAAGTGTTTTAGGGATATGGTTTAGTGGGGACTGTTAGCGTTAGGTTGGAGGTTGGACTCGATGACCTTGAGGTCTCTTCCAACCTAGAAAATTCTGTGATTCTGTGATAAGTTGCCCCCTTAATTGATTTTCAGAGAGCATTTTATTAATCATAGAAAGGAATTTATTGAGTAAGCAAACATCAAGCAAAACAGCACTGGGCAGCCGGGGAGTCTCAGCTCCGCCAACGGCACGCACCTCACCCCTGCACTGTTGTGCGCAAAAGAATTTTTAAGAATTTAAATCTCTTTAAAAAGAAAATTAAGCAAAAGAATTTTCATAGTGTCTAGGCAAGCATTATGCAGCTCCTTACTTCAGCAGGGAGCTTTCGCAACTTCCGCTCCTCAAACAGAACTCCTTGTTTTTATAATACAAAAGACAATGAACAAATATTTATGGTGTATTACCCTAAGTTTTTGGGTTAGGGTTTTTTGCGTCTTAATGTTTTGGGGTTAGGGTTTGGAGCGCCCCAAGTTTTTGGGCTAGGGCTTTGAGCATTCCTAACGTTTTGGGTTGGGTTTGGGTTTTGAGCATCCTAAGATTTTGGGTTAGGGGTTTTAGGCATAGGTCTTCAGGGGTTTAGTGTGGTTAGTTTTGTTTGGGTTAGGTCTGCAGGGGTTTCGAGGTTTTTTGGATGTTAGGGCTTGAGGCTTTTTTTGTAAGGGCGGTGAGGGTTCCAGTGAGTGCTGGTAAATGCAGTTCTCGAGCACTCGGCCTGTGATTGGCCATGCTGGCTGTGCGGGGAATGCTGGTAGGTGTAGTTTTCCGGCACTGGGAGGCCATGTTGTGTGCCCAGAGCATGCCGGGAGATGTAGTTCTCGGGACTCCGGACTTCCGGGAGGCCATGTTGCGTACCCAAAGCATGCCGGGAAATGTAGTTGTCGGATTCGGGACTTCCGGGAGGCCATGTTGAATGCCCAGAGCATACCGGGAGATGTAGTTCTCGGGAACTAGGGTTAGGGTTAGGGGCTAGGGCTGGGGCTGGAGTTAGGGTTTCGGGTGAGGGTTGGGGTTGGGGGTTATTGTTAGGGTTAGTGGTTTAGGGTTAGGCTTAGAGGGTTATGGTTAGGGATAGGTTAGGGGTAGGTTTAGAGGGTTAGGGTTAGGGGTTAGGGGTTGGGACTGTGGTTAGGCTTAGGGTAAGGGTTAGGGTGAGAGTATTAGGGTTAGGGTTCGGGTTCAGATTAGGGTAAGGGTAAGGGTTAGGGCAAAGGTAAGTGTTAGGGTAAGGCTTAGGGTGAGGATAAGGTTTAGGGAAAGGGTTAGGTTTAGGGTAAGGATTGGGGTAAGGGTAGGGGTAAGGGTAAGAGTTAGGGTAAAGGATAGAGTAATGGTAAGTATAAGGGTAGGGTAAGGATTAGGGTAAGGGTAAGGATTAGGGTTAGGTTTAGGGTAAGAATAAGGGTAAGCTAATGGTTAGGATAAGGGTAAGGGTTAGGGTAAAGGTTTTCATTTGTTAAAGCTGAAACGCAGTATGCAATCTGGGACGTCACAGCCAGAGCTGCCTATGGCAAGGTGAGAGAGGAAAAGATGGAGCAGATGTTCTACTCCTAGTTTTTTCTTTATACGTAAATAAAAGTTTGA
Organism: Netta rufina; assembly: GCF_964035555.1. Taxonomy (NCBI): domain Eukaryota; kingdom Metazoa; phylum Chordata; class Aves; order Anseriformes; family Anatidae; genus Netta; species Netta rufina. The sequence goes on from NC_140144.1 coordinate 722,708, forward strand.
GCTAATTCCAGTTGGAAGAGTTCCAATTACTTGCTTGGTCATAATGTCTTTTAATATTGAAAGCTGCAGCAAAAGCATGGGGATTTTTGCTTCTAGAAACACCCTAGTTCTCTTGTCTGCACTATGCATGCTTTTGAGCTAAAACTGATTAAAAAATAAAAAGAAAAATCACACACACACACAAAAAAAAAAAAAAACACACCACAGCTGCTGCTGCTCTCTTCCTTCTTCCTTGTGCTTTGCCCCTACCCTTCCCAGGTGATTGGGTTTGGGTGCTAGGCAGGGCCAAATGGTATATGAGTCCCAGGCATCCCCTCAGAGAGCTCATTCTGCTTGGGCTGCTCTTTGGGGTGTTTGTTTTTCCTTCGGTCAGTTGCAGGCTTCTTCAGGTGGATGAGAGTTTATGGACTGATGCGTTTCCAAGTAGCGAGGGGTAAGCACATCTTTTTGAGGTAACAGCTAGTAGGATATGTTAGAATAAACTGATGTAGTACTTGGTGCCTTTATTGCATGCAGTTCTTTATCAGGTGAGTAACTGTTGCGAGTAACTGAAGTCAATGTTACTTGGTGTGTTTGCTATGCAGTGCCTGTGCGGACTATTGCACGAGACATAGCTTTCTGACATCTGGCCCAGCAACTACTAAATAAGGGGAGGGAAGAAGCTGAAGAACGACCAAAGGACAAAGCCTGGGAGGAAGACTACGAGCCTTCAGTACGAGCGGCCCCCAGAGGGACCACCGGAGACTGATAACGCCTGCACCAGTGGGAGGGTTTGGATTCTGGGAACTAATTAGAATAACCCTGCCTTTTGTAGAAGTAGTAATGAATATGTATTAGCCCAGCAGCATAAAAACCAGCCACCTGATGTAACTTGTGTGCGTCTTGGTGGAGCAGAGACTCCTGGCGCACCCAGCGCTGCTTGCTTACCTCTATTCCTTTAATAAATAATAAACATTAATTGTAAGCCTATTTGGGACTCGGTCATTTATTACAACTGGGATCTCCCGATGGGTGGAAGCTGTCGGGATAGCTCGGGATGCTGAGGCGTGGTGCTGCAAGGAGGTTGGTGGTCGGTGGCGCCCTGGGGCAGGCCGAATTGGGAGGGGGTGGTCGGTGTCTTCTGTGGAAAAGGCGCTTGTATGGGGGGCTGCGCATTCAGAGGAACCTTGACAGGCTGCAGATAGGGGCAGGCAGGAACCTTTTGAAGTTCAGGAGAGGGAAATGCCAAGCCCTACCCCTAGGGAGAAACACCTCTGTTTACCAGCACTGGCTAGCTCGATACTGAATAAGCATTTCTTCATGGAAGGAGTGCTTTGATATTAGAACAGGCTGCCCGGGGAAGTGGTAAGAGACCCGATCCTTAAAAGTATTGAAGAGACGTTCACATAGCCCGGGAGTCCGGCCTCCGGCAGGGCGGGAGCTGGCTCTTCCGAGCCCCTGTGCTCCGGTCTTGTGCGACGCGTTTGCAAGCAGCACCGGGTGCCGGGTCCGACATCGGACGGTTCGGGGACGGCGATTCCGGGGCCGTCGGCTAGCGGGGGCCGGCTATGTCGTGTCCCGGGGATCCGAATTCAGGGGGCGTGGGGGCCGGCCGTGCAGTGAAGCGGGGGGCCGGCTTCCCAGAGAGCGGGCTTTCGGTGCCGTGCGGTTCGGTGGCCGGCCGTCCCGAAACCCTGGGCACCGGTCTTGTGCTAGACTCAGCGGGGTCCGGGGCCGAACTCGGCTTCTCGGGGCCGGCGGTCTCGCTGTCCAGGTGTCCCGCCTCGGGCGGCGCGGGGCCGGCTGTCCCTAGCAGCTGGGCTCCCAAGAGCTTCTGGGCTCCCAAGCGTCGCCCAAGACCGCATCCCAGAGAATCGGGACGGCCGGCCACATCGCTGCGACTAGCACAAGCGTCTCCCGACAACGGAGCCCAGGGGCTTGCGAGGGTCAGATTCCGCGCCCCGGGATAGAGAAACGGGGAGCGCGGGTCGGCCGGCCGCAGCTTCGCACGGGACCGAACCCCCTGTCTCCGGGACGGCCAGACCCCGAGCCGGCGGACAGCAGCCTCCCGCTTCACGGCTCGGCAGGCACCCACGTCGCCCGACTTCGGACCCACGGGACAGCCGGCACCCGCGCCGCCGGAGGCCGGACACACGGGCCTCGGGATCGCCGTCCCCGAACCGCACGGAGTCACACACGGTCTCCGGTGCGTCCAGCACACGCACCGCAAAGACCGCAGCCCAGATTATAGGATCAGCCAGCCCCGCGCCGCCCGAGGTCGTACCGCGAACCCGGTGCGCTTGGTACATGCGTCGCCAAAGACCGGAGCCCTGGGAAGCGTGATGGCCGGACCCCACGCAGCCCGAGTTCGGACCTACGGGACACGGGACAGCCAGCACCCGTGCCTGGCTCTTGGGGACTTGGAAGGAGTCCTGATGCTGTGCCAGCACTATGCAGCAATAGACACAACACTGGAGTGATTTCAGTGTTGTTCCAGCTACGAGTGCAGAGTACAGCACTGTGCGGGCTGCTGCAGGGAAAAGGTGACTCCAGCTCAGACAGACCCAACACAACTTCCACCCCTTATTCCATAACATTTGTGTCACAATCAAGTACAGTTTAGTATATAGATGGTCTCATCACCATAGTTTTCTGTCCATTGAAGCATTTTTATGTCTGTACTTCTCTTGATTAATTTTCTCCCAGTGTTAAATCTCCTTGAGGCACACACTTGATATCCCCATCTTTCTGTATCATCCACCAGGTATACCCTGGACCTTGGGCAAAGACAATCCCACGAGTGGGTGGGATTTGCCTTTTCCCATGGCAGGGGCAACCCACACCGCCTTCCCCATCCACTTCCCCACATGCACTACAGGGACTTTAGCTTCTCCCACAGTGTGTAGGGGTTTTGTTTCAGCAGGACCAGCACGGCTTTCAGACCCCCTGTTGTTAACTAGCCAAGTGGCCTCTGGTAGATTTATATCCCAATGTTTCCATGTCGCAGCACCCAATGCTCGCAGCATAGTTTTTAACAGTCCATTGTACATCTCAACCTTCCCAGAGGCTTGTGGGTGATAAGGGATGTGATACACCAATTCAATGCCATGTCTCTTGGCCCAGGAAGTGATCGAATTGTTTCGAAAGTGACTCCCATTGTCGGACTCAATTCTTTCTGGTGGACCATGTCGCCACAGCACTTGTCTTTCCAGGCCCAAGATAGTGTTTCGGGCCGTGGCATGGTTTACAGGGTATGTTTCCAGGCACCCAGTAGCTGCTTCTTCCATGGTGAATATGTACCGTTTGCCTTGGCGGGTTTGTGGAAGTGGTCCGATGTAGTCAATCTGCCAGACCTCACCATATCGAAATCCAAGCCATCTCCCCCATTCCAGGGAGACTTTACCCTCATGGCTCGTTTGATTGCAGCAGAGGTCTCACACTGATGGGTAACCTGTGTGATGGCCTCAATGGTCAGTTCCTCTTTCGAGTCACTCAATATAGAGGACTCACAAACTGACTATAGCCTGGCACATGCATTCTCCAAAATCCCACGAGACCTAGGAACGCTTCTGTTTCTTTTTTCCTGGTTGGCGGAGACAGAACTGTTATTTTGTTGATCACATCCCTCGGAATGTGGCGACGTCCATCCTGCCATTTTACCCCCAAGAACTGGATTTCCTGTGCAGGTCCCTTGACTTTTTTCTGTTTAATGGCAAATCCTGCTTTCAGGAGAATTGGAATTATTTTCTTCCCTTTCCCAAAATTTCTTCTTCTGCTGTGTTACCCCATACGATGATATCATCGATATACTGCAGGTGTTCAGGAGCGTTCCCCTGTTCCAGTGTCGTCTGGATCAGTCCATGGCAGATGGCAGGGCTGTGTTTCCACCCCTGGGGCAGTCGATTCCAAGTATACTGAATGCCCCTCCAAGTGAAAGCAAATTGTGGCCTGCATGCTGCTGCTAGACGGATAGGGAAAAATGCACTAGCAGTATCGAAGGTAGCATTCCACTTGGCTGCCTTTGACTCTAGTTCGTACTGGAGTTCTAGCATGTCTGGCACTGCTGCACTTAGTGGTGGTGTGACTTCATTCAGGCCCCGATAGTCCACTGTTAGCCTCCACTCGCCGTTGGACTTTCGCACTGGCCATATAGGACTGTTAAAATGTGAGTGAGTCTTGCTGATCACTCCTTGGCTCTCCAGATGGTGAACTAACTCATGGAGAGGAATCAGGGAATCTCAGTTGGTGCGCTATTGCCACCGGTGCACAGTTGTAGTGGCAATTGGCACTTGCTGTTCTTCAATCCTCAGCAATCCTACAGCAGAAGGGTCTTGTGAGAGACCAGGCAGGGTAGACAGCTGCTTCATCTTCTCTGTGCTCAAGGCAGCTATGCCAAAAGCCCACCGGTACCCTTTTGGATCCTTGATGTACCCTTTCCTGTGGTAGTCTATGCCGAGGATGCACGGAGCCTCTGGGCCAGTCACGATGGGGTGCTTTTGCCACTCATTCCCAGTTAGACTCACTTCAGCTTCCAATATGGTTAACTCTTGGGATCCCCCCGTCACTCCGGAGATAGAGATGGGTTCTGCCCCTTGGTGGCCTGACGGCATTAGGGTACACTGTGCGTCTGTGTCCACTAAAGCTTTCTATTTTTGCGGTTCCGGTGTGCCAGGCCATCGAATACACACAGTCCAGTAAATCCGGTTGTCCCTCTCCTCTACCAGGCCAGAGGCAGGGCCCCACTAGTCCTGGTCGGAGTATCTATCAATTATTTCTTCCAAACGTGAAAGAGAAGTCTCTTCATCAGGGTCAGGAGTATTACTGTTCCTTCTACTCCCTCTGGGGGACTGTTCAACAGAAACTGGGGCAGCAATCCTCCTAGGGGCCCTCTTTGTTGCTGCTGTATCTTTCCGTAGCTCACGTAGCCGAGCAGCTAGGGCCGAGGTCGGTTCACCTCCCACTTCCTCATATCTTCCCCGTGGTCACGTAAATGAACCACAAGGTAGCTCGCGGTGTGCGTCCCGGATTCTCGAGTAGTTTCTGATTCATCTATGATTTCAGTCTCTTCTTCGTGATGTTGCCGTGATAACGCTGCTTTAGAGCCGCTTGCCTTTTCCTCTTCTCCCTCATCCTTAGGAGGAGCTCCTTCCCTTACTAAATGACCTGATCTCCGTTTCCACTGTTTCGTCTTTACTACGGGGGCAACAGATACCAAAGATGGTCGGTCCTCTGGGGTGGTCACAGTGTGTGCTGTCTCATCATCAAATTCAAGAACCCCCCCATCCCCTTGAGGGTGCTGGGCAATGTTAATTGACATCTGATAGGCGTTAGCCAGACCCCAGCAGAGTGCAGCCAGCTGGTGGAGTTCTCTAGTATTGCCAGGGTCAGGGCATCCATCTTTCAAACATTCCACCAGTTTTCTTGGATTTCGTACTTGTTCAGAGGTGAAATTTAGAACCATTGGGGGAGAAAACCGTGATAGGTACCTGCCCAAATCCCCCCCACACACCTTCCCACCCACAACTTTCTCTGGGGACAGGTCCTTGGATAATATTCTTAATAAACTGCTTTGCCTTGGGGAAGAAGACAAACACTAGACCTAGTAATAGGAGGATAATATCTCACCAGGGGTATCCAAGATACTGAAAGGCTGCTGTAATTAGCCCACAGGGAGAAAAGTAGAAGGCACCACACCCGATATTATTCACTGATTGACTGCTGGGGGCAAAAAAGAAGGCACTGTAATTCTTAATATTTTCAATAAGATAATCTCCAGGAGACCAGGAGGATAACAACGCCGGGCTTTAATGGCACAACATGTTAAAAAAACAACCACAGACTTCAACATTTTCTCCGATCGGATGTAAAGGAAAAAAGAAAACAGAGAGTGGGCTACATACAACATATCCACACAGAAAAGTATTACCAGAAAACCGAGCATTATGACAACCAATATGTTAGTTGTAAATACTTCAATCAATACTATTGTTATCTCAACCCTCGAGCCCCACGTTGGGCGCCAAAAAGGACTGTGGTGGTTTTACTCAGGTGGGCAGCCGAGCTCCACCACAACCGCTCTCTCACTCCCCCTCTCCTCAAAGAGGAAGGGAGAGAAAATACAACACAGAGAACTCGAGGTTTGAAATAAGAAAGGTATAATTAAAGGGAAAGGGAATGGGGAGAAAAAGAAACAAAAGAAACAATAAGTCCGCATGGAAGCACAGAGAGACAAAAAAATTATTCTCTACTTCCCATCAGCGAGCAGTGTTCGGTGAACTCCTGGGAAGCAGGGCCTCAAACGCGTAGTGGATGTTCAGGAGGAACAGCCCCCTCCCCCACGGGAGCCCCCCCTTTTATTGCTGAGTGTTACAGAACATCGGGTGTTACAGAATATCCCTTTGGTTGGTTTAGGTCAGCTGCCCCGACAACTTCCCCCCCCATCACTTGCCCACCCCTAGCTTGCTAGCTCTTCGGGGCTTGCAAGGAGTCCTGATGCTGTGCCAGCACTATGCAGCAATAGACACAACACAGGAGTGATATCAGTGCTGTTCCAGCTACGAGTGCAGAGTACAGCACTGTGCGGGCTGCTGCAGGGAAAAGGTGACTCCAGTTCAGACAGCCCCAACACACGGGGTCCGGGTCCGACCTCGGGAGGCTCGGGGACGGTGGTCCCGGGGCCCGCGTGACCGGCCTCCGTCGGCACGGGTGCCGGCTGTCCCGTGGGTCCGAAGTCGGGCGATGTGGGTGCCTGCCGTGCCGTGAAGCGGGAGGCTGCTGCCCACCGGCTCGGGCTCTGGCCGTCCCGGAATCCAGCAGGTTCGGTCTCTTGCGGAGCTGCGGCAGGCCGTCCTGCCCTCCCGGGTAGCTCCTGCCGGAGGCGCGGGATGCGACCGTCCCGAGGTCCTAGGCTGCGGTCCTGGACGACGCGTGTGCTAGCCGCAGCGGGGTCCGGGTCCGACTTTGGCTTTGTCAGGGACGGCGGTCCCGGGCTCCAGCTGTCCGGCCTCGGGCGGCGCGGCCGGCTGTCCCGTGTCCCGGCGATCAGAACTCGGGCGGGTTGGGGGCCGACTATGCCGTGAAGCGGGAGGCTGCTGTCCACCGGCTCGGGGTCTGGCCGTCCCGGAGACAGGGGGTTCGGTCCCGTGCGAAGCTGCGGCCGGCCGACCCGCGCTCCCCGTTTCTCTATCCCGGGGCGCGGAATCTGACCCTCGCAAGCCCCTGGGCTCCGTTGTCGGGAGACGCTTGTGCTAGTCGCAGCGATGTGGCCGGCCGTCCCGATTCTCTGGGATGCGGTCTTGGGCGACGCTTGGGAGCTCAGAAGCTCTTGGGAGCCCAGCTGCTAGGGACAGCCGGCCCCGCGCCGCCCGAGGCGGGACACCTGGACAGCGGGACCGCCGGCCCCGAGAAGCCGAGTTCGGCCCCGGACCCCGCTGAGTCTAGCACAAGACCGGTGCCCAGGGTTTCGGGACGGCCGGCCACCGAACCGCACGGCACCGAAAGCCCGCTCTCTGGGAAGCCGGCCCCCCGCTTCACTGCACGGCCGGCCCCCACGCCCCCTGAATTCGGATCCCCGGGACACGACATAGCCGGCCCCCGCTAGCCGACGGCCCCGGAATCGCCGTCCCCGAACCGTCCGATGTCGGACCCGGCACCCGGTGCTGCTTGCAAACGCGTCGCACAAGACCGGAGCACAGGGGCTCGGAAGAGCCAGCTCCCGCCCTGCCGGAGGCCGGACTCCCGGGCTATGTGCACATGTCTCTTCAATACTTTTAAGGATCGGGTCTCTTACCGCTTCCCCGGGCAGCCTGTTCTAATATCAAAGCACCCCTTCCATGAAGAAACGCTTATTTAGTATCGAGCTAGCCAGTGCTGGTAAACAGAGGTGTTTCTCCCTAGGGGTAGGGCTTGGCATTTCCCTCTCCTGAACTTCAAAAGGTTCCTGCCTGCCCCTACCTGCAGCCTATCAAGGTTCCTCTGAACGCGCAGCCCCCCCATACAAGCGCCTTTTCCACAGAAGCCACCGACCACCCCCTCCCAATTCGGCCTGCCCCAGGGCGCCACCGACCACCAACCTCCTTGCAGCACCACGCCTCAGCATCCCGAGCTATCCCGACAGCTTCCACCCATCGGGAGGTCCCACTTGTAATAAATGACCGAGTCCCAAATAGGCTTACAATTAATGTTTATGATTTATTAAAGGAATAGAGGTAAGCAAGCAGCGCTGGGTGCGCCAGGAGTTTCTGCTCCACCAAGACGCACACAAGTTACATCAGGCGGCTGGTTTTTATGCTGCTAGGCTAATACATATTCATTACTACTTCTACAAAAGGCAGGGTTATTCTAATTAGTTCCCAGAATCCAAACCCTCCCACTGGTGCAGGCGTTATCAGTCTCCGGTGGTCCCTCTGGGGGCCGCTCGTACTGAAGGCTCCTAGTCTTCCTCCCAGGCTTTGTCCTTTGGTCGTTCTTCAGCTTCTCCCCTCCCCTTATTTAGTAGTTGCTGGGACAGATATCAGAAAGCTGTGTCTCGTGCAATAGTCCGCACAGGCACTGCATAGCAAACACACCAAGTAACATTGACTTCAGTTACTCACAACAGTTACTCACCTGATAAAGAACTGCATGCAATAAAGGCACCAAGTACTACATCAGTTTATTCTAACACATCCTACTAGCTGTTACCTCAAAAAGATGTGCGTACCCCTCGCTACTTGGAAGCGCCAGAGTCCATAAACTCTCATCCACCTGAAGAAGCCTGCAACTGACCGAAGGAAAAACAAACACCCCAAAGAGCAGCCCAAGCAGAATGAGCTCTCTGAGGGGATGCCTGGGACTCATATACCATTTGGCCCCGTCTAGCACCCAAACCCAATCACCTGGGAAAGGGTAGGGAGAGAGCAGCAGCAGCTGTGGTGTGTTTTTTTTTTGTGTGTGTGTGATTTTTCTTTTTCTTTTTAATCAGTTTTAGCTCAAAAGCATGCATAGTGCAGACAAGAGAACTAGGGTGTTTCTAGAATCAAAAATCCCCATGCTTTTGCTGCAGCTTTCAATATTAAAAGACATTATGACCAAGCAAGTAATTGGAACTCTTCCAACCGGAATTAGCTCAAACTTTTATTTACGTATAAAGAAAAAAATAGGAGTAGAACATCTGCTCCATCTTTTCCTCTCTCACCTTGCCATGGGCAGCTCTGGATGTGACGTCCCAGATTGCATACTGCGTTTCAGCTTTAACAAATTAAAACCTTTACCCTAACCCTTACCCTTATCCTAACCATTAGCTTACCCTTATTCTTACCCTAAACCTAACCCTAATCCTTACCCTTACCCTAATCCTTACCCTACCCTTATACTTACCATTACTCTATCCTTTACCCTAACTCTTACCCTTACCCCAACCCTTACCCTAAACCTAACCCTTTCCCTAAACCTTATCCTCACCGTAAGCCTACCCTTAGCCTTACCCTAACACTTACCTTTGCCCTAACCCTTACCCTTACCCTAATCTGAACCCGAACCCTAACCCTAATACTCTCACCCTAACCCTTACCCTAAGCCTAACCACAGTCCCAACCCCTAACCCCTAACCCTAACCCTCTAATCCTACCCCTAACCATAACCCTCTAAGCCTAACCCTAAACCACTAACCCTAACAATAACCCCCAACCCCAACCCTCACCCGAAACCCTAACTCTAGCCCCAGCCCTAGCCCCTAACCCTAACCCTAGTTCCCGAGAACTACATCTCCCGGTATGCTCTGGGCATTCAACATGGCCTCCCGGAAGTCCCGAATCCGACAACTACATTTCCCGGCATGCTTTGGGTACGCAACATGGCCTCCCGGAAGTCCGGAGTCCCGAGAACTACATTTCCCGGCATGCTCTGGGCACACAACATGGCCTCCCAGTGCCGGAAAACTACACCTACCAGCATTCCCCGCACAGCCAGCATGGCCAATCACAGGCCGAGTGCTCGAGAACTGCATTTACCAGCACTCACTGGAACCCTCACCGCCCTTACAAAAAAAGCCTCAAGCCCTAACATCCAAAAAACCTCGAAACCCCTACAGACCTAACCCAAACTATTTACCACACTAAACCCCTGAAGACCTATGCCTAAAACCCCTAACCCAAAATCTTAGGATGCTCAAAACCCAAACCCAACCCAAAACGTTAGGAATGCTCAAAGCCCTAGCCCAAAAACTTAGGGCGCTCCAAACCCTAACCCCAAAACATTAAGACGCAAAAAACCCTAACCAAAAAATTAGGGTAATACACCATAAATATTTCTTCATTGTCTTTTGTATTATAAAAACAAGGAGTTCTGTTTGAGGAGCGGGAGTTGCGAAAGCTCCCTGCTGAAGTAAGGAGCTGCATAATGCTTGCCTAGACACTATGAAAATTCTTTTGCTTAATTTTCTTTTTAAAGAGATTTAAATTCTTAAAAATTCTTTTGCGCGCAACAGTGCGCGCAGTTGCAGAATATACCAGGATGTGCTGCGTAATCCCGGAATTAGCAAGATAAAAAAAGGGACCCTGGCAGGGGTGAGGTGTGTGCTGTTGGCGGAGCTGAGACTCCCCGGCTGCCCAGTGCTGTTTTGCTTGATGTTTGCTTACTCAATAAATTCCTTTCTATGATTAATACAATGCTCTCTGAAAATTAATTAAGGGGGCAACTTATAACACTTTGGACACTCAAAACCCAAACCCAAAAACTTTGAACGCTCAAAACCCTATCCCGAAAACATTAGGACACTCCAAACCCTATCTCAAAAACAGGACGCTCAATGCCCTAACCCAAAAACATTAGGATGCTCCAAGACCTAACCCAAAAACATTCGGACGCTCAAAACCCAAACCCAAAATATTAAGATGCTATTAAACCCTATCCGGAAAACATTAGGAAGCTCAAAGACCTATCCCAAAAACTTAGGACGCTCCAAACCCTATCCTGGAAACACTGAGATGCTCAGAACCCTATCCTGAAAATTTAGGACGCTCCAAACCCTAACCCAAAAACATTAGGACGCTCAAAGCCCCAACCCAAAACATTAGGACGCTCCAAACCCTACTCTATGAAAATTAATTAAGGGGGCAACTTATAACACTTTGGACGCTCAAAACCCTATCCCGAAAACACTAGGACGCTCCAAACCCTTTCCCGAAAACTTAGGATGCTCCAAACCCTATCCTGGAAACATTAAGATGCTCAAAACCCTAACCCAACTACTTAGGATGCTTGAAAGCCGATCCCAAAAAATTAGGGCACACAAAAGCCTAACCCCCAAAATTAAGATGCTCAAAATCCAAACTCCCAAAATTAGGATACTCAAAACCCTGGCCCTGGAGAACCTAACCTGAAAAAACAAAACAAAACAAAACAAAAAAAGATCTTAAAACCCTAACCGTAAATAACTGACCAAAAATAAAACCTTAAGACTCTAACCCTAAAAAACATATCAACACTACAACCCAAAAAACTCTAATACCCTAACACGCTAACCCTGAAACCCTTAAAACCCTAACCCCCAAACCCTTAAAATCCTAACCGTTAAAACTCCAACCCTAAAAACCTTAAAATCCTAAACATAAACCCTGAAACCCCTTACCCTGAAACCCAACCCTAGTGCCCAATCCCTGAAACCTTAAAACCCTGAATCAATCTGTAGCAAATAGCACAGGCTGAGTCGAGGATCTCAGTACAGTAGCATTATTATTCGAGATTACAATGGCGGGTGTCCCACAAGCAGGAGGGTGCCTACTAATTCCATACACAGTTTATACACTTTTTTTTTCTGCCGAGGACCAGGACCCTCCCCTGTTTCCCCTTTAACTGTGCTATTCAAGGTTCATAATCTAGCTGGTGCTTCACAGAAAATACACAGCTGCTGGCCTGTTACAAGTCACATTTCTTTTGAGGCTTTTATTCTTTGAGGTGGTAATGTTTCTTACACCGTGATTTCCACCTAATTGCTGTAAGGATTCTGGTTGTCTGCATTTTACAAGGTTGTCTGTTGTAATAAATGACTAAGTCCCAAATAGGATTACAATCAAAGTTTACAATTTATTAAATGAATAGAGGTAAGCAAACAGCACTGACTAAGTCCCAAATAGGATTACGATCAAAGTTTACAATTTATTAAATGAATAGAGGTAAGCAAACAGCACTGGGTGCACCGGAAGTCTCTGCTCCACCAAGACGCACACAAGTTACATCAGGCGGCTGGTTTTTATGCTCCTAGGCTAATACATATTCGTTACTACTTCTAGAAAAGGCAGGGTTATTATAATTAATTCCTGGAATCCGAACCCGCCCACTGATGCATGCTTTATCAGTCTCCAGTGGTCCCTCTGGGGGTCTCTCATACTGAAGTCTCATAGTCTTCCTCCCAGGCTTTTCCCTTGTCCTTCTCCTTTGTCCATCTTGGCTGGATGTCAGAGACTTGCATAGTGCCCCATGCAATAGTCATAACAGTTAGCAGTTATTCTGAAACCCCTTTGTTCTCTTATCCCCTGTTGACCCGAATTGCTGGACCATTCCTTTGCAAGATGAGAAGAGGTAAAGAGAGCAGGAGGAACAGCAGCCCTGTTTTTGGTCTGGCTTAGTTCAACAGGGTGCAGCACAAGCAACCAGGCTGTTTCTCTTCAAAGACTTGCCTTAGCATTGGTGAAGGAAACTGACCGGGCTGACAACCCTCTCACCTATTTGCACCACTCTACAACATGGGGACTTCACCTCTCCAAGGCTGCACGAGGGAAGGGTGGAAACAAGAAAAAAAGCACATCGTGAGGCACCTCATAACCACAGCCTACCTACTGCAATACTTATATCTCTCTTCCCAGCTGCTTTACCTCTGCCGCTCTCCATCTCCAAACCACATTCTTTTGAACTGCCATGCAGAGTGGCAGTCCTCCGGGCACCATAGAGCAGCACCATATTTTTATTTTTTTTATTAGTATTTTTTAATTTCAAAACAGCATTCCACTTCCCTCTGAAGATGGACAGTAGGTCCAGCCAGTCACCGAGTTGCCAACACAGAGCTTCACAGTTCCAGAAGGCGCTCTTTCCTTTGACCGATTCCTTATAAATGTTATCTACCACTGGCAAAAGCAATAAACAGACTGCAAACATGCACTGCCATGTTTGACAAACTTTATGTTTTTAATTTTATTGTTTCAAAAGAGCAGTCCACTTGCCTCTACATCTGTGAAGTAGATCAAACCAGTCAGTAGGTTGCCGAACAAGAACTTGAAGGTTCCAGAAAGCACTGTTTCCTTTGACCGGTTCTTCCTAATGTTTACCTACTGCTGGAAAAAAAGCAAAAAGACTCTGTGCCAGCTGCCCTTGAGTACTCGCCCAGAGCTTGAGTATTTGCCCACAGACAGACCAGATGTCTTTTCCAAAACAGTCAGCACAATGTATTATTGCACTGATGGAACACCACTTTAGCTACCATCACTAATTGCCAGGTAGGACAGCTCCAGGCCAAACACACACATAAAGAAGCACGCTACAAACATCATGAATGAAACATGGGAAAAGAATTACTTATGCTATAAGAATTACTCACCTGAAGAAGAGCTCCATGCAATAAAGGCACCTACTACTACATGGATTAATTTACTTTAATGATCCTACTAAATGTCACCTTAAATAGATGTACTTATCTCTTTCAACTTGGAAACACACCAACCTGTAGACTTTGACCCACCACCAGGCAGGGACTAGGAATACTAAGTAGAGGAGAAAAAGAGTGTTGTGAGCCTGAAGTGTGTACAACCATAGTAAAGACGGCTCCTGAGAGGATGGGGAAACAAAGGGAAAGCTGCTTACCTCTAAGAAGTTGTCCTTGATCTTTGTGCCACGGACATTTGTCTTGAATGCTCGGTGCACGAGTTTAGGGGTCCCCATCCATTGAAGGTTTACCTTGGGGAAGTCCTACATGGTTCCACCCGCATTACTTATTTTTTCTGCCAGCAGGCAGTGGCAGAAAATCCTGAGAAACGGCAGACACATCAAACCATTTTCTCAATAACGGAAGCAGTGCGAACCGCACTGAAAACTGCAAGTGAAAACAGCAGAAATACACACCCCACGCTGTCTCAGGTAGGAAATAACTGCCCTGAGCAACATGCCCTTCCCAGGGTGAACCCAATCTACCCAAGGCCTTAGGGGGAAGGCAGAAAAGGAACCCAAGACTCTTAGTACGTCTCCTGAGAATCGCAATTTCCATTTACTCCATGTCTTCTGGTCTCACAGGATGAGGCAGAGGTATAATTAATTCCTTCTCCATCTCTCTGCAAAGAGCTTTTCTCATATCTGTGACAAAGAAGAAAAATGTTCTGATCATGGGAGTCATTCCACAAAGCCACACATGGTGAATTCACTATTACAGATAAGATCATTTTTAATCAAAAACACCTCGGCCACAATGTTACCACTGCAAACATAGCACTGCACAAAAATTCAACTCAGGATATAGGAAAAGGTGATCTAAGAAGACGAATGAAGGTGACCAAAAGCATCTGCAACAACCATCTGGTAGATGGTTGTCCACAGCCACCGGATTTCATGGTCGTCTTTCCTGACAAATGAATCCTGGAACAACAGAAAAGATACACAACATGTCCACAACAACTTCTGAGGAGACTATTGAACAGAAAAAAAAAAAAAAAATAGAAACAGCAAGCGGCTAGTACGTTAGTTTTGTTAACAGAGTAACACTATCATACTAGAAATTTCCACGTTCTATGTAGCCCCAAGGCGGTGCTGGGTACATCCACTGATATTATTGAGGTGGCACAATGTCAGAGATAGCTAACAGACAAGGTACACCCGAGGTGCACCCAGTTTGGATCAGCTTGCATATGAGTCTGCTGATACATCAGTGCTGTTCTTCCAGAAGCAGACAGACTGTTATTCGTTCCTCGGTGGAGCTGTTATAAGTTGCCCCCTTAATTAATTTTCAGAGAGCATTGCATTAATAATAGAAAGGAATTTATCGAGTAAGCAACAGCAAGCAAAACAGCGCTGGGCGGCCGGGGAGTCTCGGCTCCGCCAACAGCATGCACCTCACCCCCGCCAGGGTCCCTTTTTATATCTTGCTAATTCCGGGATTACGCAGCACATCCTGGTATATTCTGCAACTGCGCACACTGTTGCTAGGCGGTCATCTCTGTCCCTCTGGTGGTCGTGAAGATGAAGGCCACAGTCTTCCTTGGCGTTGTGGTTCAACTTCTTTTTTTATTTGGTCATGTTGGCCCAGCGTGAGACAGGAAGGCAGGATGTTGATACACTAGTTTAGCAACTTATCAGGAGATGGTTACATGAGCTTTGCAGCAGTGTCTTTGAACAAAAGAGGCAACTGAGATGCAGAAGGAGAGAAGGGGAGGGGGTTCTCTTTTTTGTTACATTAAGCAAAAGAATTTTCATAGTGTCTAGCCAAGTATTATACAGCTCCTTACTTCAGCAGGGAGCTTTCACAACTCCCGCTCCTCAAACGGAACTCCTTGTTTTTTATAATACAAAAGACAATGAACAAACGTTTATTGTGTATTACAATCCTTCCTTTTTCTTTTAGTTACTCATTTTGTTCATTGAATCTCTGCAATGCCTGGCTACTAAGAACTAATGTTTCCTCAATTCCTTCATTGGTACTTATTGGCTCGTATTTGGCATGTATGAGCATTAAATGTGCCGCTTCTAAACGTCCCTTTACAATCGCAATCAATTTATTAAAAATACATGGTCCAAAAGTTAGTGCTATTATTAATAACAACAAAGGTCCTGTTATTGTTGATAATAAAGTAGTAAGCCAAGGTGAATAATTAAACCAAGATTCGTACCAGCTCTGTCAGGCTTCATTCTCCCGTTTCCTTTTTTTTTTTTCCCAACCCTTCCCTGGGTCTTGCCATTGTATCTCTTACCACTCCAGTGTGATCAGCATACACACAGCATTCCTTTTTCAGGGCTGCACACAGCCCATCCTGTTGTAAAAAATACCAAATCTAATCCCCTACGATTTTGTAACACTACCTCTGAAAGCAACCTGATAGATTTTCCAGGGCCGAGATGGATTGTTCAATTTGGGTCAGGTCCTCGTCCACAGCAACGTGTAAGGAAGTAAATTCTTGATTTTGTTTAACCAATGAGGCTACCCCGGTCCCCACTCCAGCTCCTCCCAGGATTATTAGGGTGGCCAAAGTTAGAGCCGTGAACAGTTCCCGTCTTTCCAGATGATGACTTGCCACTGTGTGCTGGGTGTACATATAATCCTCAGGGTGGTATAGAATCCTTGGTATAATTATCACCTGTATACAAAAATCACGAGACGCATTAAAGAGTTTTAGTGATAGACAAGGAGTTACGCCCACTGATGAACAAACCCACCTAGCGTTGTTGGCTGGGATTAACCACTCGGCTGATTATTTTCCATTCTCCATGATATTACATAGGTGACACTTCCCACTAGGAACCGTGCCCACACACCTACCACATCCAGTGACTTGTGTTAGTGTTACCCTTATGTCTTTTCCCCTACTGCAATGTAGAGGGTTGTTCTCGTTTGTGCAGGTGGGCTCCCCAGGATCCCCGATAGCATCATAATATGAAGGCCTTATACTAAAGCATAATCAACAGTGTTTTGTTACATTTGGGTTTGCTTTGTTTAATAATTGGTAGCTGGCATTCATGACCCCCCCCCCATATGTTATTCTCAGCTATGTTATCATTCTCGGCTTTACCTGAGCTCGTAGGGCTGCCAAGGATTGGCACTGTAGTATTTTCCACAGGCTGGATTCCCTGGACATTTTCTGAAAATACCTCATTTGGTTCTACTGCCTGGGGCCTATCAGCATCCTCCTTTTTTATTAGTATGAGTCCTCCCCCATCTGTTCCATGTTCGTAAAATCTGACACCCCACATTTTCCTAGTACCCAGCTAGTATCATCCGAGTTTGTTATATATAGAGAGAGAACCTTGCAAATTTCTTCATTTCCGTGGAAGGTTTCTGTATACCCTATACCATGCCCTTGCCACAAGCGAATGGGGATTCGCTTGTCAGTTACAACCTTGCAGCCCATATCCCACTTGTAAGAATATATCCCGACCAGCCCCAAGTGTCCAGTCCATAGCAATGGTTTCACACCCCCGGTATGCACAATAATATGCATTCAGGTAATTACAGTACACCTTTCCTGGGTTAGAACTTGGGCAGAAAAAATCCTGATCGGTTAAAGCATGGCTGCACTGACACCAGGTCACATATGATGCGGAAACTGGGAGCACCCGCTGTCATTGTTTGCTGGATGATGAATTGATCCTTCCATCTGATCAAGCTCCATTTAAAAGGCTGGTGGGGATACGCAGACCCATAGCTGACCAAAACGATGATACTGACTCCCATGTATTGTAGGAGCTGGTCGGAGCCCATTGCTCCAGGGTGTTTTTAAATTGTCGGCCCCTCAGTCCCCCACCGTTTTCACTTCTCTGCTTCGCTTGTCAGTTCAGTTGCAGCGAACTACAAAGTATCAGTTCTTCTTGGCAGCAGCAGTGTTCTTCAGGGGAACCTACTAGGGAGCCTTTGAAACAGGGCCTCCTCCCCTTCCCACGATACACAGATAATACACAATACTTATCGAGTCAGTCTTAGTGTCAGCTTCAAGTCGTCAGGGCCTGGAGCTGCCTCCCATTTACTTTCCCGGATTGGTCCTTTCACACGGCTGGCATGCGCCCATCCTTTCTCCACAGTTCGAATAGCCGTTTCTGTGGTAAGCAAAACAACATAGGGGCCTTCCCCATCGTGGTGTTAAAGAAATCTCTTTCCAAGTCTTAATTAGAATTGAGGGTGATCAAGTGGCAATTCCAAGTCATAGGGCATACCATATAGCATTTCAAAAGGAGAAATTCCTACATCAGTTCTGGGCTGTGTCCATATGCTTAACAGTGCAAGAGGTAAACATTTTACCCAAGAAGCCTTAGTTTCCAGCATAAGTTTTGTTAGTTGTTTCTTAATTTCACCATTCATTCGCTCTACCTTTCCAGCACTTTGGGGGTGCCACGGAGTGTGGTATTCCCAACTTGTTCCTAGAGCTTTCATAGTCTCTTGAGACACTTTGGAGACAAAATGAGGGCCTCAGTCAGAGTCAATTGTTTC
Source organism: Netta rufina (assembly GCF_964035555.1). Classification (NCBI taxonomy): domain Eukaryota; kingdom Metazoa; phylum Chordata; class Aves; order Anseriformes; family Anatidae; genus Netta; species Netta rufina. The sequence goes on from NC_140144.1 coordinate 740,841, forward strand.
TATAATACCGTATCTAGGAATAATATTCTCAATTCCCAATTCAACCAGATTTTAGTATTTACTTAACCGATCATAAATTTCGGGATGATTAGGGTCTCAGTGGGGTCGGTCAGGGGAATGCAATTGTCCGCAGTTCCCTGAGCGGTTCCATCGGCAATCTGAGCTCGCACATGAACTCAGGTTGTTTTAAGAGTTAACTGCTTTTCTGTTTCCATAACAACTCTCTCTCAGACCCTTTGCCCCAGAGGGCTAACACCCCTGATTTTAGGGCTGAGGCAGAGCTATTAACATTCCTACATCCTCTTTCCCTGCTCATTCAACTTCGAATACCTTTAACACTTTCAACAACCCTTTTAACACTTCCTTTATCTTTCTCTAGCTTTTACTTTTCTAATGCCAACATCAAAGGCTCAGTCAGGGGCCAACTTAATTCCGTACCTCCAAGATGCTGAAACAACATCAATATATAACATTTCATCCTGTTTTCCTTCTCTCCACAAAAACAACATTGACTGTAATATGGTGTTATAATTAATAGTTCCATTTAGGGGCCACTCCTCTCCATCCTCTAGTTTATAAAGTGGCCACCACTGAGTACAATATTTGATAACAGTTCTTTTACTCTCTGTACCCTCTCACTCCACTATATCCCTCCAATGTGTTAGTATACATCCTAGGGGGCTTTTCCAGGGGATTTCTTTGCTTTGACCTTTTCCTATTGTAATCAACAGTGGTTAATATTCCACCGTTTTCCTAGGAGCTCTTTACTAGTCCATCCCAATCCCTCCAAAATCCACAATATATAGATACACAAGTAAAATCAGACCACTGTAAATTAACTGCCTGTAGGCAATTACACTGAGGATATTTAAACCTGATGAGCCGATAATATGCCTGGGCAAATTTTGTTCCCTTAGACATACACCTCAATGGCAGTTCTTATATTTACATATTTACATATTAACATATGTATAAAAGAACACTTTAACAAAAATGCCCGGGCTTCTATATATACAATATACAATGTACAGTTATTATTCTAGTTAGAATTATTCCTCAGCAGCTGCAAACATTATGCCAGTTACCATTAAAGATCGCTTACCCTCCTCCTGTCTCTTTCTTAAAATCTCGGACATCCCTGGAATTAATGGGGATGGCCACATATTCCTAGTCACTCACTGGTCCCTGAGCGCTAGAGTCAGAGTCGCTATCAGCATCTCCCTGGGGTTGTGGATTAGGAAGCCCAGGAGTCGGAGGGGCTGCAGGTGGACGTGGTGGAATATAGGGAGGCAGTGGGGCTGGGATCTCTAATTCTCGGTTTTTCTTGCGCCTCCCATCCCCTCCTTTTTCTTTTAGAGGGTATAAATTGGCTCGAGTTTCTGAGCTGATCCACAAATGTGCATATTCACTTTCTTCCAAACTAAAAGGTTCCTTTGAGTTTACATAAATACTTAGGCCTGACAAACCCTATCTTCAAAAGACCCAAATACGGGCCAGTAAAGGTGGTCTCCTCGAATCTGTTTACTGCCCCAAACTTCAACACTATAATGTATTATTTTTACTTTAGTTTTTCCCCGCCTAGAAGGGGAATCCTCCCAGTTTTTAATCACTAATCCCGGGGTAACCTAACATCAGACGTTACCCCACCCATGGGACCAGAAGGCTTACTCTTCTTCTGTCCCATCTTCCGGAGCACCTTCACACACGCACGCACGAATCGCTTCCCCCTTTTCATGGCCCAGTCCCTTGCAGGATGTGGGAACCGTACTACTGAGGGATCGACACTCGCTTCGTCCTGCTGGACGTCTCACAACGACACGCTCCAGGATGCCAACCCCAACCAAATGGCACACTGGCCTATACTTACTCATCCCATGAGTCTTTGTTCGGTCTTCGTGCACAAAGATTACTTGGGATTGCCGGCTTTATTTGCTTGCTGCTGAATTTAGGGTTCGTCGGTGAAGGATTTGAATCAAAGTAGTCTTAGCGAAGGCCGCTGAAATGAGCGGGGCGCCCCCTCCGAAGGTCTTTCAATCAAATTGCCTTCATCCGAGACATAGCACCAAATTTGTTATAAGTTGCCCCCTTACTTAATTTTTCAGAGAGCATTGTATTAATAATAGAAAGGAATTTATTGAGTAAGCCAACAGCAAGCAAAACAGCGCTGGGCGGCCGGGGAGTCTCGGCTCCGCCAACGGCACGCACCTCACCCCCGCCAGGGTCCCTTTTTATATCTTGCTAATTCCGGGATTACGCAGCACATCCTGGTATATTCTGCAACTGCGCACACTGTTGCTAGGCGGTCATCTCTGTCCCTCTGGTGGTCGTGAAGATGAAGGCCACAGTCTTCCTTGGCGTTGTGGTTCAACTTCTTTTTTTATTTGGTCATGTTGGCCCAGCGTGAGACAGGAAGGCAGGATGTTGATACACTAGTTTAGCAACTTATCAGGAGATGGTTACATGAGCTTTGCAGCAGTGTCTTTGAACAAAAGAGGCAACTGAGATGCAGAAGGAGAGAAGGGGAGGGGGTTCTCTTTTTTGTTACATTAAGCAAAAGAATTTTCATAGTGTCTAGCCAAGTATTATACAGCTCCTTACTTCAGCAGGGAGCTTTCGCAACTCCCGCTCCTCAAACAGAACTCCTTGTTTTTTATAATACAAAAGACAATGAACAAACATTTATGGTGTATTACAAAAAGCATTTGTGAGCAGAATGAGGTCCTGGGAAAGTCTGGGATGGGCAGAGTACAGGCCAGCACAGGGACACAGATGGGGGTGTCCATTTTTACAGGGTACCCGCACACCATGGGACTGCAGCACTGTGAGGCCAGGAGTGCTGACAGGCTGGGAAAGCAGCATCCTAAATCCTGGACTAAGGTCCCCGAGCTGGGTGAGGGCAAGCTACCAGCTTGGTCTCAGCAGGGTGCAAGACTGGGCCTGGTTATGGGTAAGATGATGCCAGGGAACAGTCTCTGTTGACAATCCTGCAGGACACTCCAGAAAATACACCCTCCATAAAGGCTCCTTAGACTGCACTGGGGTAAGAAGAAGGATTTATGGCAGCAGGCTATGTCTGCCATATGGCATCTACCACCAGGCTTGGAGGAAAGCTGAGGTGTGAAAGCTGTGCTGCCCTCAGGCGGCAGCACAGCGCAGCAGACCGATGCCAGGCAGGCTGTGGGCTCTCCCGAATGCCCTGGCTTTCCCCCCACCTCACATCCTAGGTACCTCCATCTTCAGGGAGGGGAGGGGAAGGGAGGGGAGGGGAGGGGAGGGAGGGTGAGGGGAGGGGGAGTTGGCTTGTCCATATGGTGACAAACATACCCCCACCTTGCCCTTTTTGCAGTGAAAAATTAAAGTACAGAGAGGTGGGGGATCTGCCTAAGTCTGGCTATGAACAGGAGGTGTTGATGGGTAGGTGTGACCCACCAGGCAGCCCAGGAGTTGGGCCTGGCTTCACTCTGCCGCACTGCATGAGTCCACAGCCTCACTCTCCTCTGGGTGTATGATCCCTGCAGCACAGCGTGCCATGATCCTCATCCAGCGCTGTTTCAGCTCCTCTGTGTCGGCCAGGAAGGTATAGACCTGCTGGGACTGTGCCAGCTGGAAGAGGTGTTGGGCTTTGCCCTGTGGCAGGTCCCTTACCTGGTATCCCAGCAGTGGAATGGAGGTGTGGGCTCGGACATCCTGCTAAGAGAGAACACAGCAATGAAAGGCAGGCAATCTAAGCACTGGGATGCCCCCTTGCAGATGGAGCTGAGCCCAGCCTTACCTGGGGGGCTGCATAAATGTACAGCACAAGGGGATCATCCCATGGGATAACAAACCAGCCTCTCATGCCTCCCTTGCCGTTCTTGTCCAGCAGCTGCAGGGAACTGCACAGAAGACTCCTGCCTGATATCTCTGCAGCTCCCTTCTGCCAAAATAAAATAAAATAAAATAATAAAATAATAATAAAAAAAAAAAACAGCCAAACACTCAGTGTTAGTGGAGGCAGAAAGGGCTGGGAATGGCAGCAGAGGTTGGAGGAGCAGGACACAGGGAGGATGGGCAGAGAGGGGTACAACTGACCTCCAGGATGCCTTTGTGCTTCCACTCCTGGTCCTCCAGCACTACATGGCCCATCAGGAAGACATAGCATTCCTGACATACACGGTTTAGGCGGTTCCCATCATACTGAAGCTTCACCTTGTGTTCTGAGCAGCGAGCACACACCACCTACAACCATCAGGCATGGACACTGATGGGGCTAGGGTAAAACTGGGGCATCCCTATAACTCCATGAGGAGCTGAGGGACAGGAAACAGCCCCAAACCGAGGTAAAGGGGTGCAGAGTGTACAAAGGCTGCATTCCTGGCCCAACTGCTCAGGCCAGAAGGGAAGGGAGGAGTTGGGGGAGAGGGTAACTCACATATCCACAAGCTCTACAGTGGTGTCTCCGGCGCATGATGGCATTGAAGGGCTCCTTGCAGCGCATGCACATGGTCACCAAGTTGTCCCGCACCCACTGTGGGGCTCGGCAGCCCAGCTCTTCTGTCTGAGGGTGGGAAATGGCATTGCTGGGGCTAGCTAGTCATGGTCAGGGTGGTCCTGCTCACACTCCTCTCAGCCTCCTCAGGCCCTCTGCACTTACTTGTCCCTCCCCAGTCTGCCCCCACTAGTTCTGTAGGGTTTAGCTTAGGAAATTGAGGCACAGCAAAGTGGGATCTCCCTGAGCTTCAGCGTATGGGGGTGCTGGAGGCAGACAGAACATGGGAAGGACAGAAGGGTTACCTTGAGTGTGGGGTTTCCTGTCTCCAGCCCACGCACAACCATCTTAAAGCTTTCACTCCTCTTCTCCTTCCTGTCAATGGCATCCTGGAAAGCCTAAAAGGGAAGGCAGGGCTGGAAGGACAGATAGGGGGGATACCCAAACACTGACAGGTAGGGGATAAGCACCCCTGGGGACCCAGGCATCCAGCTGGTGTGGGATGTGCCACTTCTCACAGCACTCAGCCGTACCTTGATCCAGGCATTCATTTCCTCCCCAGATCTAAGTGCAAAAAGCGAGATGGATGAGCTGGCATCCCTCCTCCCTGAGGAGAAATGGGGCCATCACACTTTTCCTTACCTGGCCTGCAGCTCCAGTGTCCGTTGCTTTCCCGAGACTAGGAAGGTGTGAGGGAATTGCATATCATTCAGCTCCTGCACCTGAGAGACACCAAAGAGAACATGGGAAGCAGCTGAACAAACATCCAGCTCAAAGGGACCTCCATCTGTGAAGTGAGTAACAGGGAGTTCCCTCAGGCAGAAGCCCTTCAGCCCCTCAAATCCGTGCATGACATTGCAGTGCAATCTCACAGGATCAGGCTGCAACCAGTCCCCCTCACCCACAACATCAACCCTGGTTCCAAATTCTTCCTCCCTTCCCAGGAAGTACAAGGTAGCAGCCACACTACACCCCAGAGAGGGCTGCATTTGGAGGAAGCCTCTGAAACTGCTAACCAAGGCCTTGGGGAAAGCAAAAAGACAAAGGGCTTGTCTGACCTTCATGCCATCCATGTCAATGCGGAGGCGGACCTGGAACTCAGCGCCCACCTGAATGACCTTAGGCACGCAGTACAGCAGCATGTTGTTGAACTGTGCAGGAGAAGAAGAGTGTGGGTCTGTGCCCAGCAACCTATCTGCTCAGGGCTGAGGGGTTCACTAGGATCAAGGGTCCCTCAGACCCTAGGAGCTGAGCCGATCCCTGGGAAGGATTTGGACTAGAAGGTGCCTACTTCTGCCCCAGCCCTCTCCCGCCCTACAAAGGGAAAGCACTACAGGATTCTGGCGTCCCCCAGGGAATCAGAGGTTCCCAAACACATGGAGCCCTGAACCAGGGTGTTCAAACCCCCCAGATCTGAAATAATCCTTTCTATACAGAGATGAGCCACCACCACCCCTGGCCAAGCTGTCTGCCCCTCTCGCCATCCCTATCCCACCTGCTCCCTGCCCCTTCCCCCTGGCATCCTGGCTCCCACCAGAAACAGGTACTTCTCCGATGTGCTGTTGTTGCGGGTTGAGATTTTTTGGACTGGCCCCTCCTTGATCAGCTCATTGGAGGGATCCACAATGTCATCCTCAAGGCCCAGTCTCTGGTAGACCTCCCAGAGGTTCTGCAGCCGCTCCTGGGGGAGGCAGGGGAACCTGTCTGGGAGGGAGCTGAACAGCCAACACCTGGGTCCCCTCCAGCCCCAGCCCAGCTACTGAGTACTGGGGGAGATGGCACATGTCACTCACCCCAGACTGACCTTCACGAGCAGCTTCCAGCCTGGAAACAGCCAGTCACAACATGGCTGATGCTACAGGCATTATTTCCCCAGGCTCGGGGAGATGGGGGTCAGACATCAAAAGCAAAGTCTAACCTCCCCGGCTGAACCCTGCCCCATTCTGGGCAGGGTTTTGCTCTATTCTGAGTTGCACAGCAAAGAGGCCATAAGAAAATCTGACAGAGTGCCAGCAAATCACCATGCCATGACTTGCAAAGCATTGCCAGCTGTGACAGGTACTCACCATCTCAGCAATAGCTGTATTTGAATGCTTGGCCACCATGAAAATCATCTCCAGGGCCTCTGCAAGGAAAAGAGAAAGGAAGAAGGGTTAAGCTCCTGCTGTGGAGAGGTAGGAGAAAACTCCTGCATCTGTCCTCACCAGCAACCGCACATGCAGTGGCTGCTGTCCTACCCTGGATACCATCTGAATGGCCCTGAGCACCACACAGGTGCCTGGGTCCAGCTAGATTGTGCAGCACAGGCAGTCGTGGGGAGACACAGGGTGCTAATTTATCCTTCATCCCAGCTGGACTGGGAACTGCTGTTATCCACACGGTTGTGATACCTCCCCTGGTCGTGGCAGATCTCCCTGCAGGGAAATGCTCTGCAGCAGGGCACCTTGTCCTGAACCATCACCCACCTCTCCCAACAACTTTCACAAACCCTAAAGGGGTCAGAAAAGTGTCATACTCAGAGGTTTATCCAAGAGCAGCTGTTGAGAGGACCCAGGTAGCCTGATGTCCATGTACAATGTCAGGAGCTGTCAATTCCCCCACCAACCCACCCCACTGCTCACTACAGCAAGGAGCTCTTACTCTCTGCATCATTCCGATCTGGGGACTCAGGCGGCAGTTTTTGGATATAGTCTTTTAAGAGGAGTTCATAGCGTGGGATCCTCTGCACTGGTTCCAGCATATGGTGCTGCAGTGTTAGGTTAGCACAGACCTTCCTCTTCTGACCCATGCAGAGAAAGAAACAGTAAACACAGTAGTTCCTACTCTCCTCTGCTTCCTCCCTAGAGGGAGATTTTGGGGAGCATTCCTGTGGTCCCCCCACACTGCCATGGCCTATCACCTGGATGTCAGCAATGAGCTCCTGGAAGGGCAGTGATTTCTCTGTCCAAACGGTGATGAGCTCCACAGCCTTGTTGAAGTTCTTCACATATTCACCGTACATTTTCAGGAATGGTGCAAGCTTCTGGATCATGTCCCCGATCCTTGGGTGGGAGCTCCTGCAGTAGGGAACCACAGCTTCCTCAGACCATAGGGAAGATGGACAGCAAGAGATAAAAAAAGGGGGGCAGTTTATGCATGACAGAGGTTTATGGCTACATCCTCATACAACTCCCCACTCTCTAGAACAGGTACATGGCCAGCCAGCCTTAGCATTCATTCCTGGGAACACCCCTAAGCCACATGAGATGTCACTCCGCTTTTCAGAAATAGCTTAATCTGGGCTGGACTGTTTTAAGGAAGTGCTCTCCGGCACAAAGACGTCTGGAGCAAAACAGGCTTGAACTCTCTAGTCCTATTGGGAGGCCAAATTCGCCACTGCTCCTTTATTCTGGGAAATTAACCCAAGCATCCTGAACCCTCCCATCCCACAGCTCACCAATTCTCCATGCGCTTCTGCAGCTCTGGCAGGAAGAACTTGGCATGGAACTGGTAGATGGAAGAAATGTTGGAGAAGATCATTTTTACCACATCCTCTGGGACTGTCTTCCCATTTTTGGCTTCTTTCATCAGCTCTGTATAGAACACCTGAAAGAAAGGTAGGAGAAGATCACATTCGAGATCATCCAAGGAACCTGAATGTGCACAAGCCCAAGGGACCTGACAAAATGCATCCACAGGGCCTGATGGGATTGGTGGATGAAGTTGCTAAGCCACTTGTATTTGAGAAGCTGTGGCAGTCTGGTGAAGCTGTGGCATTCTGGTGAAGTTCTCAGTGAATGGAAAAGGACAAACTTAAACCCCATCTTTAAAAAGGTAAAAAAGGAAGACCCAGGGAACAGACCTGGCAGGCCAGTCAGTCTCACCTCTGTGCTTGGCAAGACCACGGAGCAGACCCTCCTGGAAACTATGCTAAGGCACACAGAGATCAGAGAGGCAATTTGTCACAGCCAACATGGCTTCACTAAAGGCAGATCGTGCCAGACAAATTTAGTGGCTTTCTACAACAGAGTTAAAGCATTGGTGGATAAGGGAAGAGCAACTGATATCTACCTGGACACATGCAAAGCACTTGACATGGCACTACACAACATTCTTTTCTCTAAATTGGAGAGACATGGATTTGATGGATGGACCACTCGGTGGGTAAGGAACTGATTGGATGGTTGCACTTAGAGTTGCAGACAACAGCTCAATGTCCAGGTGGAGACCAGTGAGGAGCGGTGTCCCACAGGGGGGTTGGTATTGAGACCAGCACTGTTTAACATCTTTGTCAGTGACATGGACGATGGGATTGAGTGCACCCTCAGCAAGTTTGCTGAGGAGACTGAGCTGCATGGTGTGGTCAACACACTGGAGGGAAGGGATGCCATCTAGAGAGACCTGGACAGGACTGAGAGGTGGGCCTGGGAAAACCTCAAGATGTTCAACAAGGCCAAGTGCAAGGGCCTGCACCTGGGTCAAGGCAATCACAAACATAAATACAGGATGGGTGATGAAGTGAAAAGAGAGCAGCCCTGTGGAAAAGGTCTTGAGGGTACTGGTGGATGAAAAACTGAACATGAGCCAGAAATGTGCGCTTGCAGCCCAAAAAGCCAATCATATCTTGAGCTGCATGACAAGTACGGCCAGCAGGTCAAGGGAGGCGCTTCTCCCACCCTGCTCTGCTCTCCATGCTATCATCTGCAGTGGTGCGTTCAGCTCTAGAGCCCCCAGCAGAAGAAAGACATGGACCTGTCCAGAGGAGGCTTGTAACGATGATCAGAAGCTGGAGCACTTCTGCTATGAGGATAGACTGAGAGAGTTGGCATTGAGTACAGCCTAGAGAAGGAAAGGATCCAGGGAGGCCTTATAGTACTTAAAGAGGACCTACAAGAAAGCTGGAGAGAGATTCTATCAGGGAGCACAGGAATAGGACAAGGAGTAATGGATTTAAGGTAAAAGAAGGTAGATTTAGATTAGACGTTAGGAAGAAATTATTTACTATGAGGGTGGTGAGGCACTGGAACAGGCTGCCCAGAGAAACTGTGTATGCCCCATCCCTGGTAGTGTTCAAGGCCAGGTTGGATGGGGCTTTGAGCAACCTGGTCTAATGGAAGGTGTTCACGCCCACAGCAGGTGAGTTGGAATTTAGTGGTCTTTGAAGTCCCTCCCAACTCAAACAATTCTGTGATTCTATGACTATGATTTTGTGATTCTCTGGCTGTGATGACCAGCAACCCAGCAAGGCTCACATCTGCACAGATTCATTCTCTCCATAACCTCCAGGAAACAGTTCCTGGCCTGTGCACACACTGAACTGAGCCCAGGCACTGCCACAGTATCCCAGCCCTGTCAAGGAGAACAAGACAACTGCTAAGTGTGTGCCTGGTTTGTCAGTGTGGGCTGCCCAGGCTGTGCTAGTGGGGGCTGGTTGCAGCAGGGCTATCACTTCCCAGGCTTGCATGCGCTTTTCTGCTCCCCAGCTCACCTGGTCAAGAAGGTGGAGGCGGTTGACGTAAGCCTGCTCTGTCTCCATCAGCTCCAGAGCGATTTTCTTTTCCTCTGGCTCCTGCATGAGGAGAAGGGCTCAGTCTCATGGGCAGTGATGTGAGCTGTCCCTAACAGCCTGAGGGGATCCAGCTCTGTTCCGCAGGGTTCAGAGCCCACAGTGTAGCTGGAAGCGGACCTTACTCTGGGTCAGGGCAAAGGAAGGGCTTCAACAAAGCATCCAGCAAAAATGAGTGTGAAAACAAAACTGTGTGAAAACAAAGCAGGCTGTGGGGAAGCTTGGCTCACATTCTTATAGGTCACTCCTTTCTCCATGTCCATTTCTCCTAGGGCAATACAGGCCTAGTGATCTCATACAGTAGGGCAGCATGGGGTGGGTTAACCCCATGGTCTGCAGTTCTACCAAGGCTTCTGAATGAGACCTGCAGAAATGCATCTGCAATTGGCATGGGTGACGCTGTGGGACCAACCATGCTATAGTTATATCAGAGCAAGAAGACACAAGCTTTACCTGGATCTATCTGACTACAGGGAATTTGTGCCCAAAGCACCAGAAACAGGGCCACTTCTCTGTCACCCCCTGCACCAGACCTTGAACAGGCAGTGACTTGCTCAGCAGAGACCTCAGCTCTGATCCAGCACACACACCTGGGTGTGAGCACCCATCAGCCTACCAAGAACCACCTCCAGAGCTCACCTTGCTGACAGCTTCGAGGCCTGGATCCTGTTGCCTCCTCCAGTTGTCCCCGCTGATCTTGTGTCGGAAAGAACGAAGGCATTTGAAGCTAAGCCCCTTCTGAACTTGCTGCTCTTTCTGCCCTGCTGCTGAGGCCTTCCTCTTCTGCTGTTCCTCCTCCTCCTCACTCTCTTGCTCTGCTTGGTGCCTGGCAGCCATCTGGGAGAAGTTCTGGCCCTGGCTGGCTGAGGATGTTGGAAGCTGTTGGGGCTGGCTTGTCACAGGATAAGCCTGGCCATGCAGAGAGTGTTAATCCCTCCAGGGGAATTTGCCAACCCTGCAAGGAGGGGAACCAGCATGATCAGATGCCCCAGCACAGTGCAGGCCTCCCGGCTGCCAGCCCATAGGCTGGCTTTCCCACAGCACTGTCCTGAGCTGGCCTAGGATCAGGCTACCATCCTCAAGCAAGATGGTAGGAAATGGCAGCACTTCAGTGCTGATGCTACCCTGCTCTGCCACAACCCTGCTGATACAAACCAGTGTCTGAAAGCCTATACATAGTCTGAGGGTGACATGATCCAGTCTCTCCTCTCCTGGTTCCTCCTGCTGGTGTGGTTAATCCCCATCTTGCTCTACAAGAGCACAGCTCAGCCATTTATCCTATTCACAGGCAGCCTGAGCCATCTTAGCCTTCCAGACTTGCACAAGCCATGTATCTCCTTGGCACAGCCCATCACTTCCTCTCAGGCATCACTAGGTGGGAGCAATCTGAAATCTGAAGCTTTGCTGGGTTTTCTGCCCTGTCCCAGGCTCTTCTCCTCCCCACTCCTGATGTCTCCATGCAATAACACACAAACATGCCACCACGTTTTGCTGAATGCAGCCACAATTCTGGGCTGCAACAGATCACCTGGAGGTTTTCCCCTCCCACTTCAGTGTTTCTTCCCAGAGATATGTCTCTGCCAACTTGTTCCCCATGTCTCCATATGCTTGACTTGGCGTAGTGCTCTTCAAGCCACTTCCAGTCTGGATCTCTAGTTTAAAACTAATTTTACTAATTGTGCTAGGGCCTGACTTGGGAAACCTGACAGCCTCTGAATACCTCTCACCAACTCAACAACTTTCAAGGCAATGCCAGTCCTTGATCATCCCAGACCTTATCCTTTCAAACTTCCTCCCCAGGGTCAGGACAAATCCCACATGAAGACCACTTCCATCTCTGGGCTCACACCATCACTTCGGATACTTGTCAGACAAAGCCTGTCCGTACTGTTTATCCATAGAGGGGCATCATCCCTGTTCCCAGCAGGATCCTCTTCCACTTCAAGTCCACGCCATTTAGCCTTGGTGTCAGCAAATGGTGCATCTGGATCTTTGCTTGCTCCCAGCTGTTTAATGCCCAAAGTGCAGACCTGTCCTTTGCAGCACTGGAACAGCTCTGGCTTTCTGTCTACTGCTGCTGTGGAGCCAAAGCAGGGAACCAACTGTCCTGGGCACAAGGTTTTAAAAGCCAAATAGCTAAGAGGTCTCAGCCTTGAGGAAGGTTTGTGCTTTTGCAGAAGGGTGATCTTTTAGTGGCTTTCTCTCTTCTCTTTTCTGGCAAAGACAAAGACAAATACAGAGCAGCACCTTGAAGGTGACAGCAGTGAGCTGTCTGTCACCAAAGAGCTGGTTGTTTAGTAAATTCCTCCAGGCAGAAACTAGTAAGACATCCAGTGGTGGCCTGCAGACAGGAATGGAATGAGGAGGAGGAGGAGAAAAACAGGATGAAACTGGACATAAAACCATGAAGTTGCAGACAGGAAGTTACTCAATAGCAGACACTCATCTGAAGAGGAGGACAGATCTACCCCACATGGACCAGCACGTGTTTGTGAGCTCGTGAGTGCATCCACAGACACGCACACCTGTCCTTGGAGGCAGTCATAGCCCTTCATGTGATAGAGATGATTTATCCATCTCTCCCAGTGCCTTCCAGACCTGTGTCAGCCTAAATCCACTGCTGAGATCCAACAGGGAACTTCTCTGTTCCTATTTGCAGTATGACTTGTGCTGACTTAGGCTACACTGTTTTCTGTTCCATAAAACTTGTTTCCAGGTTCTACAGCTTCCTCTAAAAGTGATAAAAGTTACTTTTATTTCCCCTAACTCAAACATATGAAAACAACAAACACACTGCAGCAGCAAAATGGGGATAGATCAAAGACCACAAATGGTTCCAACACAACATCACAAGACAAATTGTGACTGTAGGACCATGGGAACAACCATACTACTCTGAAGCCCTCCAGAGCACAAAGGTCAAGCAGAGCACACAATGTAGGCAAAGCACCTGGAGCAGAAGGAAATCTTATGTCTCACCATTTTTAGGAAGGGCTGCAAAACCAAGGCTCACTGAGAGCACCTCACAGATACAAGAAAAGGCAAGATTTGGTATCCCTATTTAGCAGTTAGGAAAACCTAGGCATTGACCACAAACACAACCCACCCCAAGCCTCAGAACGACCTCACTGGAGCAAGGCATATCACCAGCCCTGACTCTGGCCTATGCTGTTTGTCATCCCATGCGATCTGCAGGTCCCAGCTCATGCTTCAAATGAAGATGCTGTTTTATGGAGCAGCCACACAGCCTGAAAGGCATTGACTCCCCTCCACACACACACTCCCTTGCAAGATGCTTTCTGTTCCCCTTCCTATGGGTCATACTGCTGCAAACAACTGGATGTCTGAAGCTGGTGTCTGAGGCTCAGGCCCTCTAAGACACTCAAGCAGCCAATTTCCAAGGACTGTGAAGCGCCCAGCTGTCTACCTGCTGGCCCAGAGCTCGTGGGGCTGCTCTGGTCAGATGAGTTGCAGAGGAAGCTGGAGGTGTACTGGTGGAGCTATGGCAGGAAGCGTGCACACCTACCGCCCCAGGCTGTACTTGCCTTTGGGTGAGAACTGTCTGCATGTTTGCAAACCAAAATCTTCTTCTCCAGAGGCAGCAGAAAAACAACATTCAGCAGGCAGGCTAACTGCAAAGGTACTGAGCCTAAACCTGATCCTGGCACAGAAACCTCCAGCAAAGTCAGTCACCTCCTAGCTAAGGTTTTCAGACTTTGCTCCATGATCTGCAGCATGAGGAAGGCTACAGGGCAAATCTGAGTGCTAAAGAAAAACAAATTCCCCAATTGCCTTTCCCCACAGCCTCCAAACCACCTCCACCATGGGTCTTCTTTCCAAAACCCACACCACATGGAGCCCTAATGTACCTGTAGCGCCCCTGACGTTTCCTTCTTACCCACAGTCTTCAAACAGCCACCAGGTTCAGCATGTTCCACTGCCTGCCTGCCTCCCTCTCCATGGCACAGGCTGCGTCAGCTGGGAGCAGATCCCAGGTGTAAGGATGGAGCTGCAGGGGCAGGTGACTGTGGCTCCCGGCCACGGCCCTGAGCCTTTCCCTCCCTTACTCCAACTTTGAGGTGTCCCTGGGACCCACAGCACAGCCCAGCTGCTGTCCCTTCTGCAGCAGATGAGCTTTTATCTGGCGCGGCCTCAAAAAGGAAAGAGGAAGCACACCAGGCTGCAAGGAGAAGCTCTCAAAAACACTGGGAATTTGTTCAGCCTGGCCCCAAACTGGCTGCGGCACCAAAGGCAGGGCAGCAGCAGAGCAGCTGTGTTATAAATGAAGTCTCAACTCAATCTAAATTTAGTAATATTTATAAAAGAATTTTTTTAAAAGGTATAAAAGGCAAGTAAACAGCGCTGGGTGTGCGGGGAGTCTACGCTCCACCAACACGCACACAAGAACATCAAACACTCTAAATATACAGATCATTGCTTTTACATACTAAACCTGAGTATGCCTATACATACGTACAATCAGAAAAGGTAACAAACAATCCTTTAAGTTCCATGGCTTAACAGTCTCCATTTTCCATTCCTTTTCTTAATTACAAACAAGTCTCCATTTTCCATTCCCTTTGAACAATATGTCTTGCTTTAAATTGTCAAGCAACTCGGCCTTTGGGCCTTATGTATCCCGTTCTTCCCGAATCAAAGAAAAGCATATCCATCTCCTTTTCAAGGCCAATGAGGCCTGGGTCAAAAGGCACGTCCAGGTCAGCAGGGGGCGTAACAGCAAAGGCCTGTAGCGGCGGAGGGGCCGATGGCATAGCAGTCAGATCAGTAAAGGAGCCCGCATCTCGCTCACTGTCTGGCAAACCACACGTTTCTGACTGTGGTCCCACAGGGCTCTTTAAGGCCTCAGAGACAGCTCACCAGGTGCCGAGCAATCCCACTGCAACCTCATTGTTTTTAGTTGCGGAGTCCCACAACTTGACATCAATTTGGTCCCATATTTCAGGATCATAAACAGTCTGATTGTTAATAAGGATGTGGGAATATAAATGTTGTTTTTGCAGAGTTACATTGTTTAGAAGGAGAGAATGTGGTACTGAGATATGCTTACAGTGATAAGAAAGCAGGCAACCTTGTAAAATGCAGACAACCAGACTCCTTAGGACAATTAGGTGAAAATCACGGTGTCAAGTCAAGTCAGATAAGTGAAGAAACATTACCACTTCAAGCAGTAAAAATGTCAAAAGAAATTTGAAATTTAACAGGCCGGCAACTGAAGGCCATGCATTGTTTGTGAAGCATCAGATAGATTGTGAACCTGGATTACCCACTCAGTGGGGAAACAGGGGAGGGTCCTGTCATCAAAAAGTATATAAACTGTGTTTTGGAACTAGTAGATGCGCTCTCTCCTGCTTGTGGGGTGCCCGCCACTGCAATCGCGAATAAATTACTACTTCACTGAGATCCTCGCCTGAGCCTAAGCTATTGGCTACGGAGTGTTTCTCACAAGGAGAATAAGCTCTGTCCTGGTAATAATATGTCCTGGTAAGGTTACCAGAGTAACCTGGTAAGGTTACCAGGACAGCCTTTGTTCCTAAGGACATGTGATTCCCCATAATGAGCAACTGCTTACCAGTGAGAGGCAGTTGTGTGCACGGGTCCGCTTCTCTCAGCTTGAGCTTCTTCCCAGCTCCTGTGTGCCTGTTTCCAGTGACCTTCTGTACGAGCCTCTCTGAGCAGTTTGCTGAGTTTGGCTGAACCCATCTTCATGATGCAATCAATGTGCCTGTTCCTGTCTTGGTCTCCGTTCTGCTAGCCTGTTCCTTTTCATTCCTTCTTTCTGCTTCTTTATTGATGACATAACTTCAACGTGTTGCCTTTTTTTTTTTTTTTTTTTAATCTTGACGACAGGCTCCCCTCTTATACTCTTCACCCCACAGTAGTTCTTTTCAAAACAACTTTCCATTGGTCGAACAAGTTTGCAAATAACAGCAACGGCAAACACCCAGCAACTTCGATGCCTTACTGGCTGGAGAACAAGCAACCTGAGACTGCATGGAGTCTCCTGAATCACCCTTCTTTGTTCCCTCTAAACTCTCTCACATTCCTGATGGCTTCATAATTAAGAGTCTGATGTTATCATCAACCACGCGGGCTTTCCGACCCCCATGGCCACACTCCCAAATCTCTCCCTTCTTTATTAATGTCAACCGTTTTCTCGACACGAATTACCACTCCATATATAACAGCTGCAATGCCACGAGCCCGCTACGCGTGCCCGCCCGCGGCAAGCCAGCGGCGGCGGGGCTGTGCCGGGGCAGCCCCCGCGGGGCCGATGGCACTGCGAGGGGCCGCGACCGGGCTGAAAGGGAGCGGAGCGGAGGCTCCCTGGCCCTCCAGGGCTGCTCTGGTGCGAGGGGACACGAGCCCGCGGGAGGAGGGCGCGCTGGGGCCAGCCTCTTGACGCGCCGCGGCCGCCCCTGCCCGGCCTTGTCGCGGCCTCCTCAAGCCGCACCTACGGCGCCAGCCGCCTGGCGGCACTGCCGGGCCGCTGCTGAGCCTCCGCCGCGTTGCCTCCCCCCAGCCCGCCCATGGTCCCGCCCGCGCCCCCTCCGCCTCTCCCGCCATGGTCCCGCCCGCGCGCTCCCCCTCCTCCCTCCCCTCACACGCCCGCGCGGCGCAGGCGCGGTGGCGGCGGGGCCATGGCGGACGCGGCGGCGCTGCCCTCGGAGGCGCTGACGCCCCCTGGCGGCGGCCCCGGGGCGGGGCCGGGGCCGGGCCGGGCCGGGCCGAGGGCGCCGAGGGCCTGTTCGTGGTGCTGGGCGCCGGGCTCGCCGCTGCCAGCCACCCGCTGCTCTACGTCAAGCTGCTCGTCCAGGTCCGGGGCCGGCTGCGGGGCGGTGAGGGGCGAACCCCCGCGTGGGGGGGTCCGAGGAAGGCCTGTGTGTGGAGGAGTGCCGGGCCCCCTGTGTGACGGGGCAGGGGGTGCCCCGCGCACCGGGACCCCCTGTAAGCGGGGGTTGAACGGGGCAGGAGGGACCCCCGACACGGGGACCGCAGCGTACGGGGGGATGAGGACACCCCGTGTAAGGAGGGACTGTGCTGTACTGCCCCAGCCGAGGCCTCTGTGCAACGGGGACCACGGTGTGAAGGGGAGTGGGGCGCTCAGGGAGTGCCACGGGAGGGCAAACCCCGCGTGTACCAGGGTTATAACGGACCTCTGTACGGCTGGGGAGGGGCATCCCTGTTTGACTGAGGAGATAAGGGCGTCTTGTGTGTACATCAACCTAGATAATGGGGAAAGCGGCACCTGCATAATGGGGTAATGAGGGGGCCCCATTGCCCAGGGTCCACCTGTATAACAGAGGATGGCACCCTCTCTAATGGGGATCCCTATGTCAGAGTGGGGGGCCTACATATAATTGGGAGGATGAGGGTACCTATAAAACAGGGAGCCTTATATATTAGGAGGATGAGAATACTTTCAGTGACAGGGACTCTATAGGACAGGAAATAGAAAATCATATATAATGGAGGGACAAAGACAACATGTGCAGTGGGGACTTCTTTAAAAGAGAGGAACTGAGACCCCTTTATATGACAGCAGGTGGGGACCCGTATAAAATGGGACAGGTGAGGATACCTATGCAGTGGGGACTCCTATATAATAAAAGATGAGACATTCCTGTATAATGGGGGGTTGAGGATCCACAGTATCCTGAGAACCCCTCTGTAATGGTAAATGCTATAAAATGAGAGGGATGAGGATCCCTGTTCTCCAGAGACCCTGTTTAATAGGAAGGGGACTGCCCATGTCATGGGACACCCATTTATCATATGGTAACTGAGTGGGACGTGGCGCTTCAGCAGCTCAGGAAGATGGAATCAAGGCCATGTGGTCTGTCAGGTTCAGGAATGCCAGAACTGTTTTGGGAACCTGTTCATGGGGTTTCTCCTGCAGGTTGGGCATGAGCCACTACCACCAACCATTGGAAGAAACGTGCTGGGAAAGAAAGTACTGTACCTGCCTGGCTTCTTTACCTATGGTGAGTGTTCCTCCAGGCCAGCCCACACATGCTGAGTGCAATGCTGGATCCAGCCTCCAGCTGCTCTTCCACCTTCACAGCACCACCATGGTCTCATTCTGAGGCTGCAGTTAGACATTATATGCTACCACCAGTTGCACAGCCATCAGATGTACCTGTTGTTATGAGGCAGGGACAAGGAAGTGGTGGCCCAGTCTGCATCCCCCTCCTATGGCATGTTGCACTGGCTTGCTTCCATAGCTGAGAGTGCAGTGGGGGTTTGTATGGTGTAGGTTTGTTTGGTGGAGGGTTTTGCATGTATTAGAGATAGCGCATTGTGTTTCTTTGCTACAGAACAGCACTGCAATAACTTGGCCTTCTGCCCAGCTCATTTGTATTGTAGGTGGAGCCCTAAAGGGACAAAAATACCATGAAAGGGGAAGGTAATATATTTCTTTCTTTGTGGCTGCAGCACAGGAGAGGCAGGTGAATACTGCCTGAAAGTAGGAGCTACTTTCACAGGTGTGCAGAACTTTGGGGAAGGTGAGCCCTGAGAGTTAAATGGGGCCAATCCCCAAATCAGACAGCAGTACTTGAGGGTGAAGAGCCAAGAGCAGGAGCAGTACAAAAACACTGCAAGCTGGGACACGCAGAGCTAGAAATGCTCCAGTGCTGTGCTTTGGAAGATGATACATTTTCCAAATAGATTTCCAGCACTGCAAGAGGGAGATGGGCACTGCCTTCACTCGGGACAGCAGAACATGGGGAGGAGGAGCAGTCAGTACCTGCAAGCTCACAGTGGGTTGTATTCCATCCTGTTATACCAGGGACATATTGGCTCCTTTGGCTTTTTTTTTTTTTTGTCTGTAAACCTGCCTGGGAGAAGATGGCAGGGCAGGAGCAGAATCTGACTTTGCAAGGTCTTTATTTACCCTGACTCTGACCCTGCAGGGCAGAGGGAGAAGGTCACAACACGCAACACGAGAGATTATCCCACCCTACCTTAGTTCAGTCCAGACTGCCGTGTAGCCCTTTCAGGTAAGCAAAACAGTCGAAGGATGCACTCATCCTTCCAGTTTAGACAGATGTGACAAAAAATAGTTAAGGTTTCTTTGCAACCTATATTAAATTTATTTAGAGCTTTATAATAAAACATTTGTGGCAGGACTGCAGAGCAGTTGCTGTGACTTCCAAAGCTCCAGCGTGGTTTCAGTTGAATGGTGAAGTGAGGCAGGGTACTCTCCACAGGTTGGCTGTATCCCGCGCAGCCCGTGGCCGGACACCCATGTCCCAGGATCGCCATCCCCGAAACGCCCGAAGTCGGCCCTGACCCCGGTGAGGCTAGCACACGCATCGCCTAGGATTGTAGCCCAGGGGCTCAGGACGGTCGGATCCTGTGCCTCCGGATGGAGGCAACTGGGAGCTCGGGAAGGCTGGCTGCCACTCCGCATGGGACCGAAACCCCGGTCTCCAGGACAGCCAGTCTCCAAGCCGGTGGACGACAGCCTCCCACTTCACGGTACGGCCAGACACACACCGCCTGTTTCCGGACACCCGGGTCCTGGGATCGCTGTCCCAGAGCCTCCCGAGGTCAGACCCAGACTCCAGTGCGGCTAGAACACGCGTTGCCCAGGACCGGACCACAGGAGCGAGGGACGGCCGGCCGCCACTCCGCACAGGAAAGAACCTCTGGTCTCCGGGATGGCCAGTCCCTGAGCAGGAGGGCAACTGCCTCCCACTTCACAGCACGGCCTGCAAACTGGGCGCCCGAGGACGGACCCCCGGGACACAGGAGAGCCTGCCCCAGGCAGCGCTTGGCCGGACAACCTGGCCCTGGGATCGCTGTACCTGAACCGCTCGAGGTCAGCGCCTGAACCCATTACTGCTAGAACACATGTCGCCCAGGACCAGAGCCCAGGGGACGGACGGATGCCGCTCTGCACAGGACCAAACCCCCTGTCTCCGTGACAGCCAGTCCCCGAGCAGGCGGACGACAACCTCCTGTTTCACAGCACGGCTGGCACCCATGCGGCCCTTGGCCAGACACCCATGTCCCAGGACCGCCGTCCCCAAAACGCCCAAAGTCAGCCCCGGACCCCGGTGCGGCTAGCACACGCATTGCCCAAGACCGGAGCCCAGGGGCTCGGGACAGTCGGATCCCATGCCTCCGGATGGAGGCAACCAGGAGCTCGGGACAGCTGACCGCCGCTCCTCATGGGACCGAACCGCCGGTCTCTGGGACAGCCAATCCCCGAGCTGGCGGACGACAGCCTCCCCCTTTACGGCACGGCCGGTCCCCAAGCCGCGTGAGGCCGCACACCAGTGTTTTCAGTCGCTGTCCCTGAAACGCCCGAAGTGGGCCCCGGACCTCAGTGTGGCTAGCACACGCGTCACCCAAGACTGGAGCCCATGGGCTTGGGACGGTCGGATCCCTCGCCTCCAGATGGAGGGAACCGGTAGCTCGGGACGGCTGGCTGCTGCTCCACATGGGACCAAAACCCCGGTCTCCAGGACAGCCAGTCCTGGAGCCAGCGGATGACAGCCTCCCGCTTCACGGCACGGCCGGCACCCACGGCACCAGAGGACGGACCACCGGGACGTGGGACAGTCAGCTCCCGCACAGGTCGTTTCCGGACACCCGTGTCCAGGGATCACCATCCCCGAACCGCCTGAAGTCGGCCCCGGAACCCGGTACAGCTAGCACTCGCATCACCCAAGATCAGAGCCCAGGGGCTTGGGACGGTCGGATGCCATGCCTCCGGATGGAGGCAACCAGGAGCTCGGGACAGCCGGCCACCGCTCCTTATGGGACCGAACCCCTGGTCTCCGGGACAGCCAGTCCCCGAGCAGGCGGACTACAGCCTCATTCTTCACGGCAAGGCCGGCCCACACGCTGATCGATGACGGACCCACGGGACAGCATGCCCCCTTGCCGCCCAAGACAAGTGCGCAGATTGGTGGACTGCCTGTCCCCGAATTGCCCGATAGCAGCATCCCACTTCAAGGCACGGCCAACCCCTACGCAGCCCGAGGCTGGACACCCGGTCCCAGGGACCGCCGTCCACCAGCCGCCTGAGGTCGGCCCCGGACGCAGGAGCGGATAGCACTCGCGTCGCCCAAACCAGAGCCCAGGGGCTCGGGACGGCCGGCTTCAGCACTGATCGAGGCTGGACGCCCAGGACACAGGATAGCATGACCCCTTGCCACCCGAGACCAGTACTCAGATTGCAGGATCGCCGGTCCCTGAACCACCCAACAGCAGCACCACGGTTCAAGGCACTGCCAGTACCCATGCTGCCCGAGACCAGACAACCGGTCCCTGCGACCACCGTCCACGAGCCGCTCAATGTTGGCCTTGGACGCAAGTGTGGATAGCACTCACGTCACCCAAACCGGAGCCCAGGGGCTCGGGACGGTCAGCTTCCATGCCGACTGAGGCCGGACACCCGGGACAGCATGCACCCTTGCCGCCCAAGACCAGTCCTCAGATTGCGGGACCGCCAGTCTCGAACCACCCGACAGCAGCATCGCGGTTCAAGGCATGGCAAGCCCTGCGCATTATGCGGCTGGATCCCGTGCCCTTTGATCACCGTCCCCGAGCCGCCCGATGTCCGCTCTGGATCCCGGGGCCCCTACCACTCGTGTCACCCAAAACCAGAGCCCAGGGGCTCGGGACGGTCGGCTTCTGCACCGATCAAGGCTGGACCCCCGGGACACAGGACAGCATGCTCCCTTGCCGCCTGAAACCAGTCCTCAGATTGCGGGACCGCAGGTTTCCGAACCTCCCAACAACAGAATCGCGGTTCAAGGCATGGCAAACCCCGAGCCTTATGTGGCCAGATCCTGTGCCCTTCGATCACTGTCCCCGAGCCGCCCGATGTCCGCTCCGGACCCCGGGGCCCCTAGCACTCGCATCACCCAAACCGGAGCCCAGGGGCTTGGGACAGTCGGCTTCCGCGCCGATCGAGGCTGGACCCCCAGGACAAGGGGTAGTGTATCCCTGTGACGCCCAAGGCAACCCCGCAGATTGCTAGACCGCCGGTTCCCGAACCGCCCGAAAGCAGCATCGCGGTTCAAGGCATGGCAAGCCCCGAGCCTTACGTGGCCGGATCACGTGCACTTCGATCGCCATCCCCGAGCCACCCGAGGTCTGCTCCGGACCCCGGGGCCCCTAGCACTCACGTCGCCCAGAACCGGAGCTCAGGGGCTCGGGACTGTCAACTCCCGCGACTCTGGATGGAGGCACCCAGTGTTCGGGATGGCCGGCCGCCCCACTGCACGGGGACGGACCCCGGTCTCCGGAACGGCCAGTTCTCGAGCTGGCGGATGCCAGCCTCCCTCTTCACGGCAATGCCGGCCCCCAGGCTGATCGATGCCGGACCCCCAGGACAAGGCGTAGCATGTCCCTGTGGAGCCCGAGGCAAGCCCGCAGATTGCGGGACCGCTGCTTCCTGATCTGCCCGACAGCAGCATCCCAGTTCAGGGCCCAGCATACCCCAATCCTTACATCGCCGGATCCCGTGCCCTTCGATCACTGTCCCTGAGCCGCCCGAGGTCCGCTCCAGACCCTGGGGCCCCTAGCAGTCACGTCACCCAAAACCAGAGCCCAGGGGCTTGGGACGGTCGGCTTCTGCGCCGATCAAGGTGGAAACCATGGACATGGGGTAGCGTGTCCCCTCTGCGCCAAAGACCAGTCCTAAGATTGCTGCACTGCCAGTTCCGAACCCCCTGACAGCAGCATACCAGTTCAAGGCACGGCCATTCCCCAAGCAGCCCGAGGCTGGACACCCGGTCCCCGGAACGATCGTCCACCAGCCGCCCGAGGTCAGCCACGGATGCAGGTGCGGATAGCACTCGCGTCACCCAAACCGGAGCCCGGGGGCTCGGGATGGTCGACTCTCACGCCGATCGAGGCTGGACGCCTGGGACAAGGGACAGAATGCCCCCCTGCAGCCTGAAACCAGTCCTCAGATTGCGGGACCACCAGTCCCAAACCGCCCGACAGCAGCATCATGGTTCAAGGCATGGCAAGCCCCGAGCCTTACGTGGCCAGATCCTGTGCCCTTCGATCACCATTCCCAAGCCGCCCGATGTCCACTCCGGACCCCGGGGCCCCTAGCACTCGCATCACCCAAAACTGGAGCCCAGGGGCTTGGGACAGTCGGCTTCCGCGACGATCGAGGCTGGACCCCCGGGACACGGGGTAGCGTGTCCCCTTGCCGCCCAAGACCAGTCCTCAGATGGCGGGAACGCTGGTCCCGAACCCCACGACAGCAGCATCCCGGTTCAAGGCACGGCCATTGCCCAAGCAGCCCAAGGCCGGACTCGCAGTCCCCAGGACTGCCGTCCACAAACTGCCCGAGGTTGGCCCCGGATGCAGGTGTGGATAGCACTCGCGTCACCCAAATCGGAGCCCAGGGGCTCGGGACTGTTGGCTCCCGCAACTCCAGATGGAGGCACCCGGTGTTCGGGACGGCCAGCCGCTGTTCCACACGGGTACAAACCCCGGTCTCCGGGACGGCCAGTTTTCAAGCTGGTGGACGCCAGCCTCCCTCTTCACGGCAAGGCCGGCCCCCACGCCAATCGAGGCTGGAACCTCGGGACATGGGGTAGCGTGTCCCCATGACGCCTGAGGCAGCCTGCAGATTGCTGCACTGCCAGTTCCCGAACCGCCCGACAGCAGCATCCCAGTTCAAGGCATGGCCAGCCACCAAGCAGCCCAAGACCGGACACCCGGTCCCCATGACCGCCGTCCATGAGTCGCCTGGGGTTGGCCCCGGACGCAGGTGTGGATAACATTTGCGTCACCCAAACCGGAGCCCAGAGGCTCGGGACGATCGACTCTTGCGCTGATCGAGGCCAGACCCCCGGGACAAGAGACAGCATGCCCCCTTGTCGCCCGAGACCAGTCCTCAGATTGCGCAGATTGCTGGACCCCAAACCGCCCGACAGCAGCATCCCACTTCAAGGCACGGCCAGCCCCCACGCTGCTGGATGCCGGGCAGTGTTTAAGGACTCTTAGCACTTCCCCAGGCAGCCTTTTCTAATGTCTAACCAGCCCTGCCATGAAGAAATGCTTATTTAGTATCCAAATAGCCAGTGCTGGTGAATAAATTTGTTCCTCCCTTGGGGTAGGGCTTGGCATTTTCCTCTCCTGGACTTCTAAAGGCTGCTGCCTGCCCCTATCTGCAGCCTGTCAAGGTTCCTCCTAATGCACCGTCCCTGCCCCACTAAAGGGCCGTTTCCACAAAAGCCTCCGACCACCCGCCGCCTCACCCCCTCCCGATTCTTCCTGCCCCGGGGCGCCACTGACCACCAAACTCGTGGCACCACGCCACAGCGTCCCGGGCTCTCCTGACAGCTTCCACCCATAGGGTGGTCCCAGCTGTAATAAATGACTGAGTCCAAAATAGAGTTACAATTAAAGTTTACAATTCATTAAATGAATAGAGGTAAGCAAGCAGCGCTGGGTGCGCCTGGAGTCTCTGCTCCACCAAGACGCACACCAGTTACATCAGGTGGCTGGTTTTTATGCTCCTAGGCTAATACATATTCATTACTACTTCTAGAAAAGGAAGGGTTATTATAATAGTTCCCAGAATCCGAACCCTCCCGCTGATGCATGCGTTATCTGTCTCCAGTGGTCCCTCTGGGGGTCTCTCATGCTGAAAGCTCGTAGTCTTCCTCACAGGCTTTTTCCAGGTCCTTCTCTGTCCATCTTGGCTGGATGTCAGAGACTTGCTAGTGTCCCATGCAACAGTTGTAATAGCAGTTATTCTGAAACCCCTTTGTTCTCATATCCCCTGTTGACCCAAATTGCTGGACCATTCCTTTGCAAGATACAAGAACTATACACATTAACCACTCTGGTTTTCTTAGACTTGTGGTTATACAAGGGTATGTAAGACAGAAGGTCACATTTCATCCCCACCCACCCCTCCCCCCCCCCCGTACACAGGCTCCAAAGGTACACAAAGAGCTCCCACCCCTCCCCCAGAAGGAGGCACCTACAGTGTACAAGCTGCTCCCAAGCCCCCCAAGGCAGGCCCCAAATGTGTATTACCAGCTCCTACACCCCCAGCTGCAGGCCCCAAATTTTACAAGCAGCTCCCAACCCCCCACAGACACAGGCCCCAAAGGCGTAAAAACAGCTCCAAACCTCCCCCCAACCCAGTCTCCTATAGTATATAAGGATCTCCCAACTCAGTGGGGGCACAACCGAGTGTAGCTGGCCGGGGTCCACAGCAGTGCTCAGTTCCCGCTGGGGGGTCCACCATGGCACCCAGGGCCCTCCAGGGGCCAGCTCCCTGGGTCCACTGTTGACTCTGGGGCCTCACAGGGAGTCGGCGCCTGGGGTCCGCTGCGGGGTCCATGGGCTCAGTGATAATCTGCGCCCGGGGTTCACCATGGGGTCAAGGACCTCGGCGGGAGTTGGTGCCCGTGTTCCGCCGCTGGGATTCATTTGTTTGGCATGAGTTGGCACCCAGTGTCCACCACAGGCTCTGTGGGCTCAGCGTGAGTCGGCACACGGGGTCCAGGTGCTCAGCAGGAGTGGGAGCCTTGGTTCCACCATGGCGTCTGGGGTCTAGGTGGGATTTGGTGCCCTGGGTCCACCTCTGGGTCCAGAGGTTCAGCAGGAGTCGGAGCCCAGGGTGCGCCACGGGGTCTGTGGGTGGGTGCCCGAGGTCTGCTGCAGGTTCTGGGACTTCGGCAGGAGTCAGCGCCTGGGCACCTCCGCGGGGCCCCAGGAGCTCAGCGGCATAGGGGCTCAGGCATCACTGCGAAGCCCTGGGACCAGGGCCAGCGCCCGGGGTCCTCCTCGGGGCCCCAGGGAGTCGGGGCCGGTGTACCAGACGTCCAGAAGACTGGGTACTGCCCACTGGAAATTGGAGCACCAAGTTTCTCAGAGAACCCCTTGAACCCCTTTTTCCTGTTTGTTTGTTTGTTTGTTTGTTTTCCCTTGCAACTCACATACCCATGCCTCTAGTGTCCTGGTAGATTTTCCATCCCTTTTTCTGAAGTCCTCTCCATGGTCATGTAGGTAAAACCACAGGGTGGCACAGACTTCAGCAGTCCAAGCCAGTTCTTGCTTGTTTTATTATCTGTGTGTATGAAGTCTTTTCTTCCCTTATCTTTAATGTTGTCCCATCTTCATACTCCCTCACTCAGTCCTGTCCTTGTGGTTGATATACAGCATACATCCTGGGTTAGCTAAAACCTGCAAAATCTAAATGCTTTCCCTTGTTTCCTGTCCCATGCAGATTTTATCTGCTACAGCACCCTTCCCAGAAGCTATGTGATAATTATAGAAGACCAATTCTAAAGACTGATGTCACAGCCCACCTTGCCCACAGCACCTGGTGAATAAAAGAGAAAGCAAACGCAGTGCTCGGAAGTGCTGTTGCACGTGCCGCTCCTTGCTGCTCTCTGGCCTTGCCTCAAATCCTCAGCGACATCAGTTGAGAGCCTGTCATGCCACCTGCAGAGCAAGAGGGAGACCTTTCTCATCTTGCACTACTCAGCCATTCTGCTCCAACCTAGCTGATGACCAGCCCACCTTCTCACACTGCTCTTCAGCGTGCAGTGTGCCCCTCTGAGGCTGTGTGAGACACCTGCCAAAGAGGAAAAAAAGCACACGCTGAGGTAGCAGCCAAAGCCACAGCACCCCTAGCACAGTTACTCTCATCCACTCCCTTACCGCAGCTGCTCACCTGCCCCCGAGGCAGATGATTCTATCTGCCCTCATAAGCCAGATACAGCACCCCTACAATGCAAACAGGATTTTTACTGTATTTTATGTAGTAAAATAACTGCAGTGACTACAGCACCCCAAAAAATAACTGCTACATCTGTTCATCATTCACCTTGCCAGAGGCAGTTTGGGTTGCGACATCCCATGTTGGATGCTGCATTTCAGCAGTAACAAAAAAAAAAAAAAAAAGATAATCATTCTTCTGCCACCATTAGCACCCATCTCTCAATACCACAAGTGACCCCATTTTTAATTTTATCGTTTCAGAACAGCAGCCCTCTTGCCTTGGCTCCTGGAAGAGATGGTTTCACAAATTAACTGGAGAAACACTTGTAAAAGTGATGGAATCAGTCTGGCAATACAAGAGCAACACAATCAAAGCTACAGCTGGGGAGAAGAGCAGAGCTCTGGCACTCTGGCGAGGCTAGCTACAGTACAATTTGCATAGGGTCAGGGTCCTGCGAAAAGCGAAAGGAGAACACACCAGGAAGCAGTAAATTAAAAGTCCTCTTTAATATCTTCATCGATGATCTGGACGAGGGCATCGAGTGCACCCTCAGTAAGTTCGCAGATGACACCAAGTTAGGTGCGTGTGTCGATCTGCTTGAGGGTAGGAAAGCTCTGCAGGAGGATCTGGATAGGCTGCACCGATGGGCTGAGGTCAACTGCATGAAGTTCAACAAGGCCAAGTGCCGGGTCCTGCACCTGGGGCGCAATAACCCCAAGCAGAGCTACAGGCTGGGAGAGGAGTGGTTGGAAAGCTGCCAGGCAGAGAAGGACCTGGGAGTGATGGTGGATAGTCGGCTGAATATGAGCCAGCAGTGTGCTCAGGTGGCCAAGAAGGCCAACGGCATCCTGGCTTGTATCAGGAACAGTGTGACCAGCAGGGCTAGGGAGGTGATCGTCCCCCTGTACTCAGCTCTGGTGAGGCCGCACCTCGAGTACTGTGTTCAGTTTTGGGCCCCTCGCTACAAGAAGGACATTGAGGTGCTTGAGCGGGTGCAGAGAAGGGCGACGAAGCTGGTGAGGGGCCTAGAGAACAAGTCCTACGAGGAGCGGCTGAGGGAGCTGGGCTTGTTCAGCCTGGAGAAGAGGAGGCTCAGGGGTGACCTTATCGCTGTTTTTAGGTACCTCAAGGGAGGCTGTAGCGAGGTGGGGGTTGGCTTGTTCTCCCACGTGCCTGGTGACAGGACGAGGGGGAATGGGCTTAAGTTGAGCCAGGGGAGTTTTAGGTTAGATGTTAGGAAGAACTTCTTCACTGAAAGGGTTGTGAGGCACTGGAACAGGCTGCCCAGGGAAGTGGTGGAGTCACCATCCCTGGAAGTCTTCAAAAGACGTTTAGATGTAGAGCTTAGGGAAATGGTTTAGTGGAGGGCTGTTAGCGTTAGGTTGGAAGTTGGACTCGATGACCTTGAGGTCTCTTCCAACCTAGAAAATTCTGTGATTCTGTGATTCTGTGAAATTAATTACACCCAAACCATCTGGCCAGGTCCCAGCCTGGACACACCACAAGGAAAGAACAAGCCGTGGTGTTCAACAGAACCCTAGCACTGCCACAACACTACAGCACAGCAAGGCTTTCCCTTGGCAAAACAATTCTTGGCCTTTTGTTGCAGTGTGCTTTGCCTGGGGCAGGGGTGGGGGTCTGTTTAGGGCATAGGTTTTCAGAAGCTCAGACAAAGCTCAGAGTCCTGTTGTATGGAGGACTGTACTAAGGCTGCCAGTTGTGGTCTCCCAAAAGGCTGTCATCATCAGCATTTCCTAGGTAGCTTAGGTAGCTTTAATCTAAGGTTAGGGTGAGTATTAGGGGAGGGAAAGATTTGGAAGGAAATTGCAGAGAGCTAAAGGGGGGGGGGGGGATGCATAAAGCTTGCTAAATGAATTTCAGGTCTTCTTGACTGCAGTGTAAGGTTCTTGCCACGTTGCCATTAAAAGGTCACAGTCCCAACTTCAGAGCAGCACTTGATGTCCACTTCAGAAAGGATGGACTGCTGAAGAAGAGGAGAAGCATTAACAAAAAATAAAACCATTATATTGGAGAATATCTATTCGCTCTGGCAATGCCAGAGTAACAAAATCAAAGGTGCAGTCAGGGAGGAAGGCTGAGCTCTGGTGCTCCTTGACAGTAAGCTGCAGTGCACTTTGCCTAGTGTGAGGGTTCTGTTTAGGTCTTAGGTTTTGGGGTGCGACAAAGCTCAGAGTACAGTTGTGTACAGCTTTCCAAAGGAAATTCAGTATTCTTTGAGTGCAGTGTAAGGTTCTTGGCATTTTGCCATTAAAATCTTGGAGATCCAACTTTGGAGCAGCCCCTGATATCCACCTTGGAAAGGATGCACTCCCGGAAAAAGAGGAGGAGCATTTAAAAAAGAGAAAACCAATGAAACAGAGAATAGCTTCTAAAAGTGATGTCCTCAGCTTGGCAATGCCAGAGTCACAAAAATCAAAGCACATGCTGGGTGTCTTGAGCTATGCTTAGTGAGCCACAATCAATACGCACATCCAAGCCCTGTGAACACTGGTGCAAAAGCGAAGAGAGAGCACACCAGGAAGCAGGTAAGTTAAGTGCATGCAAACCATCTGACCATGTCCCAGCCCAGACACACCACAGGGAAAGAACAAGACATGGTGTTCAATGGAACCCTAGCACTGCCAAAACACTACGGCACAACAAGGTTCTGGGAGACCAGCACAGCTGGGCAATCCTGTCTCAGTTAACTGTGAGTTTGGACAGCATGAATTGTTAAGCCTGCTTTGTTCATATCTTGCATATCTTGTAGGATAGGCTTGCAGAAAGCTTTATGATTATTTTTTCTATCTGCATACCTCTCTTTGTTGTTTTAGTATCATCCAGTGAAAGATGTTTTTGGGTGGCATTTCTCCTCACTTTCCTTTGTACTGGGTCTGGCTGGAATGTTAACTTTCCCGGCAGCAGCCCATACAGTGCCGTACTCTGTACTTGTAGCTGGAACAGCAGTGTTATCACACCAGTGTTGTGTCTACTGCTGAGCAGCAGTGGCACAGCACTGGGCCTTTCTCTAACCCTCCTAGGGGGTGGGCAAAAAGTGAGGAGAGAAACATCACTAGGGCAGCTGACCTTAACCAATCAAAGGGATATTCCATACCATGTGGTGTCACACTCAGCAATAAAAGGTGGAAACAGGAAGAAGAGGGGAGAGGTGGGCTCTCGTTGGGAAAACATCGGTCCTCTTCTCGAACACCGGCTGCGTGCGTTGAGGCCTTGCTTCAAGGACGTGGTCAATCATCGCTCATTTGTGGGAAGTAGAGAGTAATTTCTTTCCTCTGCACTTCCATATAGCCTTCATTTATTTTGTTTGTTTGTTTTCCTCCCTTCTTATTATTTTCCCTTTTCCCCTCCATTTTCCCCTTTCCCTTTTTATTTCCCCTTAGTTAAATTGTTTAGTTCATGGTAGTCTTTATTTAATTGTTATTATTATTTCCCTTTAATTAAATTATCCTTATCTCAACCCGTGAGTTGTTTGTTGCTTTACTTCTCCCCCTCCTCATCTAAAGGAGGGGGAGTGAGAGAGTGGTTGTGGGGTTTAGCTGCCCAGCACGGTAAAACCACCACATCCTTGGCAGGGGAAAAAGAAATGAATCTCTAAACTTTGCATGAGATTTATGCAAGTATGGAACTATTACAACCACAACCCCTACCATAACTGCTCTCTCACTCCTCCTCCTCAAAAGGAAAGGGGAAGAAAATACAATGGAAAAGACTCAAGGGCCTCAAGATTCAATATACGGACATTAATGCAATTAGCAACTTGTTAGCAACTATTGCTAAAAAGCTAGAGCAGTGAAAAACTAAAAACAGCTTCCCCCATCCACCGTCTTCTACATCCTTCCCTCTGAATTGCACAGGGGAACAGGGAAGGGGGGCTGCAGTCAATACATAACACTTTACAGTCTTCACGGTCACTCTCTGTCTCTTTTCAGTTGTGGGGTTTCTCCCACAGGATGCCATCCTTCCCAAACTGATCCTGTATGGACTTCACACAGGCACCAGTTCTTCAAGAACTTCTCCAAATATAACACAGGGTCCACCCTTCAAAAGCAAACTGTTCTGACACAAGTCCCCTATGGGCCACAGTTCCCCCCAGATCTCCTCCTCCTGGACTGGGCTCCTTCACAGGCTGCAGCCCAGAAATCTGTCTGCCACCATGGTCCTCTCCACAGAATCATAGAATCATTAAGGTTGGAAAAGGCCCTTAAGATCATCTGGTCCAACCATCACCCTACTACAAATGTCATCCAGTAAACCACGTCCCTAGGCACCACGTCCAACCTTTCCTTAAACACCCCCAGGGTTGGTGACTCTACCACCTCCCTGGGCAACCTGTTCCAATGCCTGACTGCTCTTTCTGAGAAGAGATGTCTCCTAATTTCCAAACAAAACCTCTTGTGATGCAACTTGAGGCCATTCCCTCTAGTCCTATCACTAGTTAGCTGTGAGAAGAGGCCAACCCCCAGCTCCCCACACCTTCCTTTCATGTAGTTGTAGAGAGCAGTAAGGCCTCCCCAAGCCTCCTCTTCTTCAGACTAAACAACCCCTGTTCCCTCAGCTGCTTATCACAGGGCTTGTGTTCCAGGCCCTTCACCAGCTTTGTAGCCCTTCTCTGGACACATTCCAGGGCCTCGATGTTGTAGTGAGGAGCCCAAAACTGAGTACTTGAGGTGCGGCCTCACCAGAGCTGAGTACAGGGGAATGAGCACCTCCCTGCTTCCTGATACAAGCCAGGATGTCGTTAGCCTTCTTGGCCACCTGGGCACACTGCTGGCTCATGTTTAGGCAGGTGAACATCGACCAACACCCCCAGATCCTTTTCCTCTGCACAGCTTTCCAGCCACTTTCCCCCAAAGCCTATAGCACTGCATGGGGTTGTTCTGACCAAAGTGCAGGACCTGGCACTTAGACATGTTCAGCTTCATCCCACCAGCCTTTGCCCATCAATCCATCCTGTCCAAGTCCCTCTAAAGAGAAGGGTACTCTGAGAGACTGGGCAAAGTAGACAGCAGTTCGGTCTTCTCCATTCCAAAGCAGCTGTGCCAGGGCCTACTGGTACTCTTCTGGGTCCACTCCTGGGTCTATGCCATGAAGCTTCCGCACAAGTCACAACGGTGTGCTTCTGCCTTGCACTGCCAGTTAGTCTCACTTCAGCCTTATACTACTTGGGGTCTGATGTGCCAGGTCATTGAATCCAAATATTCCAATAAACCTGGTTGTCCCTTTCCTCCACCTGATCGAAGGCAGGGCTCCCCTAGTCTTGGTCATAGCATCTTTTACTCACTTCTTGTAAATGAAAACAAGACCCTTCATTAAGAATGGAAGAAATTATCAGCCCTTCTCCTCTGGGGAACTGCCTGCTGGAAACTGGAGCAGCAATTTTACTGGCAGAACCCTGCTTTTGCTGCTGCTCTTTCTTGCGACTCACTTATCTGTGCTTATAGTGTCAAGGTAGATTTTCTCATCCCACTTCCTGGTGTTCTCCCTCTGGTCCTGCAGGCAAAACCAATGGACAGAGGAATCCTTACTCCTAATAGCTGAGATACTGGTCCATACAAGTGGGGAGGAAGATATATTCTCTTTGAGTTGCTGGACCTCTCAGGGCAATTTCTCCACAGCCGATATGTAGGTCCATAGGGAAGCAGAGAGATTTTCTTTGTGTTGGCTGGCCACTACATCCACTGTGGGTTCCTCTCCATCTTCCCAGCTCATCACTGCCAGTGCACTGGTATACGACAAGAGTGCATTCCATCATTTCCAAAGGCTGAGGGCTCTTTCCCATTTCCCAATCACTTTGTTAATGACCCTTTCCCTATAGAGCGATCTCAGCTGCTTGGCTTCCTTGTCCTCTAGTTCATGGCTACTGTCCCCATTTTCCCTGCATCAGAGCAGCCAGGTGATGATGTGCTTACCTGGATGACAGCTGAAATCTTTTCATATATCTCACAGCTCACCCTGAAATTGAGATTAGGTGGTTTCTGACTTTTTAAAGCCTTCTGCCTTCTTCCTTCTCCTGTTCTCACAATGACCCTGCATAGCAGTTTGTCTCTTCTAATTCTTCCTCCTGTTCTCTCCTAGGAAAAGCATCTTCTTCCCTTACTAGACAAGCTGACTTCTGCTTTTATTTCTTCTTCTTGACTATAGGGGCAAAAGATACTGACACCAGTTGGTTTTCTGGTTGAGCCACAGTTTCCATCATCGAAACAGACACATAACAGCCACTGTGTCTGTTACGGGAGTTGGATTAGCTCCAGTGTGCTATTTTGACATCACATCCAGAAACCTTTTCCCATCGAGGGTGCTGAATAGTGTTGAAAAGTGCTCGGTAGGCTTGGGCAAGGCCCCAGCACATTGCAGTGATTTGTGACTCTGGAATGGCTAGGGCAACAGCATACTTTTTCCCAAACATTTTAACAGTTTATTGGGATTTTGCTCTTGTTCAGAGATGAAATTCCAGAATACTGAAGGTGTCCTCTATTCTAGGTGCTTGGCCATACTATCCCACACACCCTGTCACTCCTACCTGTTCAGCCTCAGGGCAAATGTCTGGGTGTTATACATTATACGTTTAAAAAATAAATAAAAAGAAAGAAAGAAAAATAAATCATTTTCTTGTACTGAGATCAGGACAGTTTAATAATTAAAAAAAAAAAAAAAAAAAAAGGAAAGGAAAGGAAAGGGAAGGAAAGGAAAGGAAAGGAAAGGAAAGGAAAGGAAAGGAAAGGAAAGGAAAGGAAAGGAAAGGAAAGGAAAGGAAAGGAAAGGAAAGGAAAGGAAAGGAAAGGAAAGGAAAGGAAAGGAAAGGAAAGGAAAGGAAAGGAAAGGAAAGGAAAGAAAAGAAAAGAAAAGAAAAGAAAAGAAAAGAAAAGAAAAGAAAAGAAAAGAAAAGAAAAGAAAAGAAAAGAAAAGAAAAAAGAAATATTAGCAAAATGAATACACAAAGCAAGTAAGTGATGCATGACACCATTGCTCACCAGTTAACTGATGCCAAGCCAGTCCCAGACCAACAGTAGCCTCCCTGGCCAACTCCCCCCACTTTCATTGTTCAGCATGACACAATATGGTGTGAAATATCCCTTTGGCTAGTTTGGGCCATCTGTCCTGTTTATCTCTGAAAGGCCTTTGACTCTGTGTAAGTACTGCTCAGCCATAATTAAAACGTGGTGTGCTATGAATATTTGCTATGAATATTATCCTGATCCTAAATCCAAAACACAGTACCATACCACCTACTATGAAGAAAATTAACTCTATCCCAGCTGAAACCTGGACAGGAAAGTTTGCATGTGAGGAGAAACCTTTCTTCCCAATGCGTTTCAGAGTTGAGACTGCCCACTCAATGCTCACTCTTCCCTTCAGTGGGAGAATTGTTGCTCTTTTTTTGTGCTTCACACAAAGGCCTTTGCAGTGAGCGGGATGGGTTTTCTAAGCACATTTTCTGAGTGTAGAAGAATCTCTTTGTCTTGAGACCTGAACCATGTCTTCCTGGGAGTGTCTTTGAGCTAGTGCTTCTAATGTCACTTCTCCCTGATTAGAAAATAGATAGGGCAGAAGCAGAGATGTGGCTTCTGTGGTCACCTGTGTCTGACTGCACAACAGCAGGCAAGTCTTGTGTGTGTGCTCGTGTACATGATATTTCTTGGGTGAAGAATAAATATAAGCATCTGTTAGCTTTCAGGTACCATTCAAACACAGCTGGAGCATCTGTCACAGCTACACTGTCTTTAGGAGTGAGCAGGCAAATACAGACTTCCAAAAGTGCTCATCACACTGTGGAAGCCTCTAGGCCTGAGTTTGTGTATAAGTGGGTGGTCCAGATGAACTGAATCGCAATGTTTCATCCCTGTAAATCCTGAGCAGGCAGAGCTCTGAAAACATGTTCAGAAACATGAACTAGCTTTTTTTTTTTTTTTTTTTAACTCATTAATATTCCTTGTCAAATCACAGCTGATTTGTGGTGACCTAAACCTTGCTTGTTTATAGGTTAGACCAAAATTCCAGAGCAAGTATTAGAGTGCAATTGACTGAGAGTAAGTGAGGTGGTGGCATTCTCTTAGCATGCAGTTACTAAAGGTCTAACTAGCCCATCTTGCTTCCAACTGGTGCAAGAGATTGCAATTCTGAAAATAAATTGCATTTGGTACTTGGACCAATGCCACCAGATTAACCACATCCACTGGGGCCACAAATAAATATTGTGAGAAAAAGGGGGTCTATATGCTTTGGGATGGGTGTGGAGCACTCCAAGGGAGGCGATATGAGAACCTAGTGACATGGGCTGACATCCCAAAGAATGTTGGGAACCCAGTAGATAGAGGAGTTCCCCCAAGGTGTCCCAGAGGGAGTCCTAAGGGAATCCTATGGGACATGGGGCAGGTTCCACAGACAACACAGAGATGCTGGCACAGTCCAAGGCCTTTATTTCCCTGGCAAGATCCCTGGGGTTTTCCAAGGTGCTTCTTGCTCCTGGGGGAGGTCTGGAGGGACCCAGAAGCATCCTCCTTGGTCATGCTTATCTCTGCAGGGGACAGGCAGGTCCCACGTTGATCATGACCACACAGGAGCCCTGCCTCCACTTCTTGGCTCCAACCTTGAGCTACCTGGACCAGCTCAGCCACTACTACCTCCTGTAATGAAGACCCTGAGGACACAGGTACACAGGTCATGGCCAGACATCAGAGACAGGGGAACAGGAGGCACAGGAAGACAGGGCTCAGGGCCTGACACCACGGAGACAGGGAACACACAAGGGGACATGGGGACAAGGAGGGGATATAAGTGAGCAGAGGTCAGAGACTAAAACTGGGGGTGCATGCAGGCAGGGCATAGAGAGTAACAGAGGTCAGGAATTAGGGCTTGGAACCAGTGACTGGGGAAGAGGAATCCAGGGAACACAGGGAGAGGGACAGGTTAAGGGCCTGAAAAAGGATATAGCAGGACTGTGAAAACAAGGGACATGTTCCACCAGGAACACAGCAGGACATTGAGAAGACAGGGCTCAGGATGAAGTTGCTACTGGACAGTGAAAGACATGGTGGAACCAGGGGAACAGGGGGACATGGAGCAAGGTATGGCCTGATCCTGTAGGTTCCCAGGGCCATCCATAGTCCTGGCATACCCTCCAGTCCTCTCCAAACACCTCATGATCCTAAGTGTCTCCCTTGATGCTACCAGATGCTGTTGTGCTTCACATGACCATCCTTATAACCCTAAGGTGCCATTCGACCCCTCCAGACCACTAGGTGCCCACAGGCACCTCCCATGACCCTCCACATGATCCTCCATCCGAGATCCTACAATGCACCCCAGATAGGAGGGTGCACCCACACTTACCCTATGGTCCCTTTCATTGCCCTATCTTGCTCCAGCCCCCTGAATTCCCAGCATTTTCCCCATAACCTCCCAGTTAGGAAGATTCCACCTTTGTTGGGATTCCCAGGGATCTCTCCTTCCTCCTGGAGGAGGGCAGTAGACACCTCTACCTCTTGGCCATGCTCAGGGCTCCCCACATAAACCAGAGTCAGGTCAAGGCAGGTCTGTGGGCAGGGACACAAGACATGGAGTGAGGTCAGGGCAGGTACTGCCCCCATTGCATACTTCCAACAGTGCCAAGCTCACCTGGGGTGTGAGGATGTAGCCATAGAGCCTGGCATGCCGAAGGACTGTTTCGAGGAGATGGGCTGCGATGTGGGCAACCTGGGTCAGCCCAAATACAGCTGCACTGACCGGAGGGCACTACAGTGATGGCACCATGGCAGAAGCAGGCAAAAGAAAGCCAGGGGCTGGGAAGTATGCATGGAGCGTACAAGGGGAGGAGAGAGGAGGAGAGAGAAGCATGCAACAAGCATGTTGGGAATCTGAGGGTTCAGAGCACAAGGAATGTGCAAATTCTGGTAAACCTGAAGGAAGCATGTGGGAGTGTGCAAGCTGCAAGTTCAGACAAGTACATGGGGAAAGCGCACCACTAAGCATGCCATGGGGACACCAGTGTGTGGAAAGCATGCTATGAGCACAGGGCCTCTCTAAGTGTGGAAGGAGTACATAAGGATCATGCAATAAGCATGGATAGAGTATGTAAGTGCCAATAACCATGTGGGGTGTATTTAGGTTGTTGTGTGGATGCTGAAAAGCATATGGAGAGTGCACAGGGAGTATTCAAGTCCTAACAAGTGTGCAAGAATGGGGCAAGGAATGTATGGGTGCCAATAAAGCTGTGAGGGGCATGTGAAGACTCACATGCACAGCATGGCGCAGCAGCAGCTCACTGAGGTAGGTGTAGCACTCCTCCACATCCAGTAAGGGTGTCTCTGGGATTGGGAGAGTCAGTGGTAAGACCTTTGCTGTGCTGTGTCCTCCCATCCTCTCCTAGCCCTGCACATACCTGTGCACATGATGATGGTTTGACGCACAATGCCCAACAGGGCTGAGAGTGGCCCTGGGGTCAGGTTTAGCTCCTGGCCCAGTTTCAGGGCCCCTTTGTAGGCATCCTGAATGACAGGGGGCCCTGGCAGAACGTCTGTCAGAACACTGTAGGAACAGGCACACCTCAGGGGGATATAAATGGGACATCCTAGGGGGACAGGGAGAGTTTGAGGGATATGAAAGGGACAACCTGGGAAGACATAGTAGGGAAAATAAAAGGGACCAGAATATCCTTCAGAAACACAATGTAGGCACTTGCAGGGAGAGGAACAGGGGCATACTGGGACACCTTGAGGGGACCTAAGGAGGAAGCCATGGTAATGGGGCATGGAAAAGACATGAACACCTAGAGGGCTGCTAGGGGGAACAAGGATACCAGTAGGAGACATGGGGACATCCTGGGAGGGGACATATGCACCCAGGACTGGATTCTAGGATGTCCTGGATGGGACAAGGACACTGGGGTCAATGAAGGGAAATGGGATACTGCAGGGATGATAGGGAGACTAAAGGAATCCGGAAGGGGTAGGAGGTGAATGGTGGTATACCAGTGGTATCCCTGGGAGTCCATGAGGTGAGGTCTCTGAGTGTCCTACTGGTCTCCAGGGTGTCCCAGGATTTTTTGGAGGTCCCCAGAGGCATTATTCAAGTGTCCCATTGGTGCCTAGAGTGTCCTATCTGTTGCCTAGGATGTTCTGGGTTTTTCCCAATCATGCCTGGAGCCCCCATAATGTCCCAGTATGTCACCAGAGTGTCTTCAGGGGTCTCAGATGCCTCAGAATTGTTCTACAGTGTCTCCAGGGTTCCCTGCTGGTGTCTTGGTATTTGAGTCCCCCAGGTGTTTTTCCCCTGGCATCCCCAGTGACCCAAGGTAGTCCAGAAGTGTTTCAGGGTGACTCAAGTGTCCAAGGCCTCTCCAAGCACCCCCATCCCCTCACTCACACATGCCGATCCTGCAGGGTTGGAGCTGCCTCAAGTCTCTCCATGGCCACCACATCCAGGTTTGTCCTGCAGGGATGTGGAGGGGGAAGGGAGTAATGATGACAAGAGACATGGGGACAGATGGGGACAGTGGGACTGGGGGGTGGGAAAGGGCAGGAGGGCAGAGGACAGATGGGGATAAGCAGACACAGCTAGGCCATTGAGAACTCACGGGCCCAGGTGTGCCTTCTCAGACTTCTGGGAGGAAGAAAAAGGGGCAGAAAGGAGAAAAGATATAGGCACAAATGTGGACAGTTGAGAATGGGAGACATGGGAATGGCTGGGGACAGTAGGGGAAAGCAGATCCACTACGAATATTTCAGAACAGGCTTGAGGCCATACTCACCACACACAGATCTTGGTTTCAAGCCACGTGGTCTGCAACAGGAGCAGGGCTGTAAGGACAGTCAGGAAGGTGGGTGCCCCCAGCCCTACCCCTTGCAGGGCCAGCACCATCCCCAACCAGGAACAGGGATAATACATCTCCAGTTCTACTGTCAGGGCCATTGCTGTCACAGTCCCAGGAAAAGCTGCAGCCCCAAACTCCCCAGGGTGCTTCCAAACCACCAGCAGGGTCACAGCTGTCCTTGCACTGGGGCTGAGGTGTTCCCACACAGTTTCAGCAGGACTAACTCTGTCCCCAGCCCTGAGGAGATGGAAAGGGTGCCCCAACTGCTGGTGGGACCTCAACGTCCTGTCCTTTGTGTCGCTGTGAAAGCTGATGACACTATTGCTCCAAACATTGATGACACTATTGCTCCAAAGTTCTGGTGGCACAGGCAGCAGTGACTTCATCAGTGGCAAAAACGTTGTTGTTAGTGATGACTTTGACCTAGTTTCTGATACTATCTCTGATATTTTTTGGTATAATGTCACTTACACCCTTAA
The DNA here is from genome assembly GCF_964035555.1 of Netta rufina. Classification (NCBI taxonomy): domain Eukaryota; kingdom Metazoa; phylum Chordata; class Aves; order Anseriformes; family Anatidae; genus Netta; species Netta rufina. The sequence continues at coordinate 779,904 of NC_140144.1, forward strand.
CATCACTGTTGCCTGCGTTAAGGCCCTGAAATCAGAAAACACTGAACGACCAGCAAAGCATCATTCTGTCACAGTTGTTTGCAATGTGACTTACATGTAATGAGCATGATGGCAAAAACAGTGGTGATGTCACCGTTGCTACTATACTATGGGCACTGATTCCTTCACTACTATAGCATAAATCCTGATAATTAGTACTAATTAGCAATTAGCACTCACTGTGTCACTGATCACAATGTGGCTATTTGGGGCAGGTCTAGTGATGTCACCAGTGCTCATAAGGAAATACACACCAATGATGTCATAAAACCTGTGAAGCCTGCTACTACTCACAAATCATGAGAAGTCACAGTCCCAGGATATCACCACGGGCTTTAACCTAGGCCTGACCACGGCCACGGTGCCTGCCTTTGCCTCCACCATCATCCCCACCCAGTGCTGCCCCTCGCGCTCCCCCACCTTCCGGAGCCCTGACGGGGAGCCCACGGATGCCGCTCGCCCAGGCCGCTGCCGCACGAGCTCAACGGTGGGCAGCCACTAGGAAGAGGCTTACTGCAAGGTGTGGAAAGCAGCAGCCAATCAGAAAGGCTCTCACTGCTCTCCTGCTGAGGAAAGGAGGAAGGGTACCGGCCAATCCTCAGCACCCTCATTCTGTGGTGGCAGGGATTCTCACCAATCACAGTGTAGCTTCTTGCCTTGCCCTCTCTGTGCTGCTCCCGACCAGAGCACGCGGTGGTGGTGCCTCTGCCCCTGATGCTGGACGCCGGGCGGCTGGGGGCAGCAAGGCGGATGGTGGCGTGATTGGGGGGTGCGGCATGCGCCCAGGGCTGTCTTGCGGCTGTGTGGGGGGGCAGCAACTGGTGAAAATTCTGTGGTCTGCTGAGCAGCAAGTCTTGGCTGCTGGGACAGTTCCCTCAGAAAATTCTGCTCCCATAGTCTGGGTGGTGAGCAAAGATGCATCCCACGGGAGCAGGGAAGGACCCATCCTGTCTAGGTCTCTCTAAAGAGCCTTCCTGCCCTCTGGTAGATCGATGCTACCCCCCAACTTCATGTCATCTGCAGACTTACTGAGGGTGCACTCTGTAACAAGGTTGGAACCAAAACCACTCAGAATAATCTTTATCAGAGCTAAATTTATTAAGCAAGCATTCAAGCAGGCAAAACAGCGCTGGGTGGCCGGGGAGTCTCCGCTCCACCAACAGCGTGCACCTCACCCCCGCCAGAGTCCCCGTTTTATAGCTTGGTTGTTCCAGGTGTATGTGGCATACCCTGGTATGTCCTGCGGTTGCGCGTACTGTTGCTAGGGGGTCATCTCGGACCTCCTGGTGGTCGTGAGGATGAAGGCCTTAGTCTTCCTCTGTGTTGGGGGTTGTGATCTTGCTGAGCAAGCACTATACATGTTCTATACATGTTCTTATTAGGATAGTCAGCTGGAAACTTTCCAGCTATATAGGATTGTCACAGCCCCCACAAGCTTCCCCAAGATTTATTACAGGTTCTTATCAGGATGGTCAGCTGGAAACTTTCCAGCTGTACGGGGTTGTCACAGCCCCCACAAGCTTTCCCACCAGTTTGATTAACAAACTTATTATACAATATTTATTACACACTCAATTCCCTCATTCAAATCAGCAATAAAGATATTAAAAAAGATGGGCCCCAACAGAGACCCTTGGGGAACACCAGTCATGACCAGTTGCCGGCTGTATTTCACTCTATTCACCACTCTCTTGGCCAAGCCATCCAGCCAGGTTTTAACCCAGCAAAGAGTGTACCTGTCCAAGACATGGGCTTCCAGCTTCTCCAGAAGAATACCCTGGGAGACCATGTGAAAGACCTTGCTGAAGTCTAGGTAGACTATGTCAACACGCTTTCCCTCATCCACCAGGCAGGTTATCTGGTCATAGAAGGAGATGAGGTTGGTCAGACAGGACTTGCCTTTCATGAACCCAAGCTGGCTGGGCCTGATCACCTGGTTGTCCTGCATACATTGCCTGATTGCATTCACGATGACCTGTTCATCACCTTTCCTGACACCAAGTTCAGGCTGACAGTACTGTAGTTCCCAGGGTCCTCCTTACAACCCTTCTTTTAGATGGGTGTCACATTAGCAAGTCTCCAGTGGGACTTCTCCAGTTGACCATGACCATTGAAAGATGATGGAAAGTGGCCCAGCAATCACATCTGCCAGCTCCCTCAGCACCCTCAGGTGTATCCTGTCTGGCCCCCTGGACTTGTGACAGTCCTTGTGGAGTAGCAGGTCTCTAAATGTTTCCACCTGGATTGTGGGGTGTTTATTCTACTACCCATCCCAGACTTCCAGGCTGGGAGGCTGAGTACCCGAGGATAAGTGGTCTGACTATTAAAGACAGATGCGAAGAAGTCATTAAGAACCTTGGCCTTTTCCTTATGCTCAGTAGTCATGTTCCCCTCTATGTCCAGTAAAGGACAGAGATTCTCCTTGGCCCTCTTCTTATCATAAATACATTTGTGAAACCTTTTTTTTTTTTATCCTTAACCATAGTGGCCAGGTTGAGTTTGTACTGGGCCTTTCTGATTTTCTCTCTGCATATTCTGGTGACGTCCTTGTATTCTTCCTGAGTTGCCTATTCCTTCTTCCACTGGACATAAACTCTATTTTTTCCCCAGAGACTCAGCAAATGTTCCCTGTTCAGCCATGCTGGTCTTCCCTGCCGGCTAATCTTATGGCACACACAGACAGTCTGCTCCTGTACCTTGAAGACTTCCTTCTTGAGGAGCATCCATCCTTCCTGGACCTCTTTGCCCTTCTGGACTGACTCCCACGTGACCCTCCCTGCTAGTGTCCTGAATTGTTCAAAGTCTGCCCTCTGGAAGTACAACGTAGCAGTTTCGCTGACTCCCCAAGAATAAAGAACTCTACCATGTCATGGTCACTCTGCCCAAAACAACTCCCTACCACCACATCTCCCACCAGTCCTTCTCTGTTTGTGAACAGCAGGTCTGGCAGGGCACCCCCTCTTGTATACTCACTCACCAGCTGAATCAGGAAGCTGTCTTCTACACAGTCCAGGAAAAATGGAGCCTTGAGGGACCCCACTAGTGACCATCCGCCAGTCAGATTTGGCCCCATTAACCACAACTCTTTGAGCCGTGCCCATCAGCCAATTGCTCACCCATCGTATGATGTTTTTGTTAAGTTGCATGCTAGACATTTTGTCCAGTAGGATCCTATGGGAAACCATGCCAAAAACATTGCTGAAGTCCAAAAAGATCACATCAGCTGGTTTCCCTTTCCTTCATAAAAGGAAAGCAAATTTGTTAGGCAGGACCTAGCCCTCATGAACCCATGTTGGTTGGGACCAATGACTGCATTGTCGCCTGGGTGTGCCTCAATAACTTCAAGAATCATCTTCTCCATAATTTTACCAGGCACTGACATGAGACTGACAGGCCTGTAATTGCTAGGGTCTTCTTTCTTACCCTTCTTAAAATATGGCACAACATTTGCCAGCTTCTAGTCTACTGGGACCTCTCCAGATTCCCAAGATCATTGAAAAATAATTGAGAGAGGTCCCACAATGACATCAGCCAGCTCTTTAAGCACCCTGGGATGGATCCCATCTGGACCCATGGGCTTGTATGGATCCAGGTGGAGCAGCAAATCCTGCACACATTCAGGGTTGGTTGCGAGTTTGTCATTCCCACCATCATGGTCCTCCCGCTCAGGGCACCCAGGGTCCCAAAGCCCATCAGCAGCATTGAAGACAGAGGTGAAGAAGGCATTAAACTTCTCTGCTTTGCCTATGTCATTGTCGGTGAGGAGATCTTCCCCGTCAAGTAGCAGACCTAAGTTTTCTTTGTTTCTCCTTTTTCTGTTAACATACCTAAAAAAACTTTTTTATTGTCTCTCACAGACTTGGCCAGCTTCAACTCTTGTTGGGCTTTGGCCCCACAAATTTTCTCCCTACAAACATGAACAGCATATTCCTTCCTCATCGCCTGACCCTCCTTCCAGCAGCTGTACACTTTCTTTTTCTGTCTAAGCTCCAGTAGATGCCTGGTCAGCCAGGCCGGCCTTCTGCCCCGCCTGCCTGCCTTCCAATATTTTGGAATCGCCTGATCTTGTGCTTTTAGGAGGCAGTGCTTTAAGATTGACCAGCACTGATGGACGCCAATGACTTCAAAAGCAGCTTCCCAGGGGACCTTGCTGACTAGTTGCCTGAACAGCCTAGTCTGCTTTCCCCATATCCAGGGCTGAAGTTTTGGTGGCAGTTTTCTTTCTGTCACCATAAATTCTAAACTCAACCACTTCATGGTCACTATGACCAAGATGGCCGCCAGTTGCCACATCTCCCACAAGACCCTCTCTGCTTTCCAGCAACAGATCAAGGAGGGCACCTTTCCTAGTTGGCCTTAGCACCTGCACCAAGAAGTTATCATCTATGTGCTTTATGAACATCCTGGCCTTGCTCGTGTCGGCCATGTGGTGATCTCAGTTGACGTCTGGCAAGTTGAAATCTCCCATAAGGACAAGGGGAGTTGATCTCGAGGCATCTCTTAGTTCTGCAAATAATTCATCAGTGTTGTCGTCCTGGCTGGGAGGTCTGTAATAGATTCCCACAACAAAATCCCCTTTATTTGTTCATCCCTTAATCCTTACCCAGAGGCTCTCAACTTTGCCATCCCCAACTTGAAGTTCCATGCAGTCTAGCCCATGCTTCACATACATCGCCACCCTGCCACCTCACCTACCCTGCCTGTCCCTCCTGAAGAGCCTGTAACCGTCTATTGCAGCACACCAGCCACAGGACTCAGCACACCAGGTTTTGCTTATGCCGATGATGTCGCAGCTGTGGGACTGGGCCAAGACTTCTAGCTCCTCCATTTTATTCCTCATATGTGGAATAAAGACCCACCGAGTTCAGCGCGGGGAAGCAAGTGATCAACTTAATATGAGTGGTAATACAAGCTTCAACTTTATTGTGCAGATATCCGTATATTTATACACACAGCGATAATTATGCCTAGTGGTCACTATTCTATTGGCTAAGCCTAGAAGTGTTGCAAAAAATACTGTTTCTCCTACTTGCGGTTACAGCGCATAAGCTACTTCCTTATCTTCCCAGGCCTCAGATCCACCTGTTTATCTCTCTCTCAAGGACAGATTGCTCCTTGCATATTTCACAAGAATGCTTCTCATCCGGCCTACTCCATGGCTATAAACTCTGTATTTTCTTTGCCTTGCTTGTACAATTCCTCTAGGGACCCGTTCCCTTGCTCTTTGAGCCATTCTTCAACACTCATACTGCGTGCATTTGTGTAGAAGCACTTCAAATGCGCTTCCCTATACACAGAACCTTGTGGAGCCGACTGAAGGACCTCTCTGGTACACAGTCCCTCTGATTCTAGCGCACCATCCCTTAGCTCATCACCGGCATGCCTGGTTTTATCTCCTTCCCCCTTCAACTCTAGTTTAAAGCCCTATCTATCAGCCCTGCCAACTCCTGAGCCAAAATCCTTACCCCTCTCTGAGAGGTGCATCCCATCTGGTGACAGCAGGCCTGGCGTCACATAGACCTTCCCATGATCGAAAAACTCAAAGGTCTGTCGGTTGCACCAGTCCTGAAGCCACATGTCAATGTGGTGAGCCTGCTTGTCAACATCAATCCCCCCGTTGGAAGGACAGAGGAAAACAACCTGTGCCCCTGATCCTTTAAGTAGTCACCCCAAAGCCCTAAAGTCCCTTTTGATCGCTCTCAGACTTCTCATTGCCACCTCGTCATTACCAGCCTGAAAGACCAGTAGCGGGTAGTAGTCGGTGGGCCGTACCAGGTGCTTGACTTTCTTAGCTAAGTCTCTCACCCGAGCCCCGGGGAGACAACAGACTTCACTGTCGGTTGGGTCCGGTCGGCATATCAGGCCCTCTGTCCCTTTCAAAAGGGAGTCCTCCATGACAATAACCCTTCTGTCTTTCTTGACAGATGATGTAGCAATGTGGGGGGTAGGTTGCCTTGCCTTAGGCACCCTCTCCAACTGGGACGGGCTTTCGTCTACTTCATTGTTCTGACTATGGCTGACTAGAGCCTTGTACCTGTTACATAAGGGTAGATGGGAAGGTGAGGTGGGCAGGGACAGGGCCCTCCTACCACCCGAACAGGAACCTGCCTCCATTCCCTTCCCACCATGGCCTAGGTCCACTTTTACTGCCTGGTGGGATGAGGGGACTTTTGTCTTCTGCACAGCAGGAGGCACCTGTGCTGCAGCAGGCTCATGTGAGATGGGGAAGATGTTAAAAAAAAACCTATCTGAATTAGTATCTAGCTACATTACATATACGGTAAAATATCTTAAGTATTGGGGATGTGGATGAGAACCTAAAAATATCCTAATTATAGGGATGTAGATGAGAAGCAGATGTAAAAAGAAGATATCATTCAAGGCTAATGGATGAGGGAAGAATGAACATCTTGTTAAGAAAGAATGAACAACTTGTTGGCAGGAAACAAGGCAAAGATAAGAAAAAAAGCCTAAATTGTCCAACACAAGGTCAAAGTCCACAAAGGTAAAGAGAGTTTAATCTCCTCTTCCTCGTTGCCTTCATCCTGAAAGACCCCTGCCCATGACCACCAGGCTACATTGCGCAGGTGCAACCGGAAGGGCGGGGAGTATGGAAATGAGTACTTGGAAGAGGTCCCCCTTTTGGGGGAAATTAATTAATATGTATTAGAGCTCATGTAATATGTAACAGTATTCGTGTACAAAATTGCGAGAGACGACCGGGCAGGTGCACACTTTTTGAGGGAAGCTATTCCCGGTGCACCCGGTGCACTGCAATAAAGTATACCTACTTTACAACCCTATGGTTGAAGAGTCTTTTCCGTGCGTCACATGAGTCTGTCTCAGAGAAGGTAGCATACACCTTCACCAGTCAATTTCCCTCTCTGACTCCCTGATGCTCGGGAGCCTGCTCACCTCCTCCCAAAGCTCCGCTACCTGTTTGAGCAGCTCTTCAACCTGGGCACACCTCCCACAGGCATACCCCGCACTGCTGCTGTCGGATACGGACAGAAGACTCGGGCACACCCTGCAGCCCAAGACCTGAACGGCAGTGTGTTTCCCTGAGCCCTCCATCTGAGTAGCCACATCGGTGACTGCAGCTGGAGAGGCCGCAAGAGATGCGGAGGCCATGGTTTTCTGCCGGGTTTCTCACAAGCAGGCTACCAGTATCAGTACCGAAGGGAAAGACTGCTGCAAGAGAGCGGCAAAGGGCCCTACCTGCTCACCCTGCCTGCGCAAACTGCCACACTAACTGCCGCGCCACTCCCTTCTGATGCACCACGCCCTTTTTGCCCGCCCTGTTCGCCGCGCTCCTGGTTGCTCACGCTCCCTAGGGGCTGCTTTTGAACAGCCAGGGAGGGGGTGCTGCTGGCTCCGCCTAGGCCTCGCCAGCCTCCCTTGCAAGGGCTGCCAGGTCCTGGCGGCCCCCTCGGATGCTTCGAGTGGCCTCAGTGCCAAAAAAAAAAAAAAGCCCTGCCTGTCTCAATCCCCTGCTCCACTGCAGAACGTGTGTGCCCCGGAGCCGATCGCCTCAGCACTGCATTCCCTGACAAAGAGTCCCTCCCCAGCTTTCCTGTAGGCCCTGTTTAGGCACTGGAAGGCTGCTATAAGGTCTCCGTAAGGTCTTCTTTTCTCCAGGTTGAACAACCCCAACTCCCTCAGCCTGTCTTCGTAGGAATCATGAAATGGCCTGGGTTGGAAGGGACATCAAAGATCATCTGGTTCCAAGCCCCCTGCCATAGGCAGGGATGCCACCCACTACATCAGGTTGCTCAGGGCATCATCTGACCTGGTTTTGAACACCTCCAGAGATATGGCATCCACAACTTCTCTTGGCAACCTGTTCCAGTGCCTCACCACCCTCTGAGTGAAAAATTTCTTTCTAACCTCTAATCTAAATCTCCCCTATTTTAGTTTAAAACCATTCCACCTTGTTCTGCCATTATCTGATTGAGTAACAAGTTGCTCTCCATCTTTTTTTAAGTACCCTTTAAGTACTGAAAGGCCACAAATGAGGTCCCTCCAGAGCCTTCTCTTCTGTAGACTGAACAGCCCCAGCTTTCTCAGTCTGTCTTTGTAGGAGAGATGCTCCAGCCCCTTGATCATCTTTGTGGCTCCAGACCTGGATGCAGTACTCTAAGTGGGGCCTCACAAGGGCAGAGTGGGACAATCACCTCCCTTGACCTTCTGGCCACTCATCTTTTGAGGCAGCCCAGGATGCAGTTGGCCTTCTGGGCTGCAAGCGTGTGCTGATGGCTCAAGTCAAGCTTTCAGTCCTCCAGGACCACCATGTCCTTCTCTGCAGGGCTGCTCTCATTGAGTTCTTCAGCCAGTCTATACTCATGTATGGGATTGCCCCGACCCGGGTGCAGCACCCTGCACTTGCACTTGTTGAACCTCATGAGGTTCACAAGGGCCCATTTCTTTAGCTTGTCCAGATCACTTTGGATGGCATCCCTTCCTTCTATTGTACCAATGATACAATAGGTATCAATGATACCTATGTATCAACAAAAGGAAGAGGTGCTCCAGCCCCTTGATCTTTTTCATGGCCCTTCTCTGGACTTGTTATAATACTTCCATGTCCTTCCTGTTCTGGGGGCCCCAGAGCTGAACACAGTGCTCCAGGAGTCTCACAAGACCAGAGTAGGGGGGGGGGAATCCCCTCCCTCACCCTGCTGACCATGCTTCTTTTGATATGGTTGGCTTTCTGGGCTGCAAGTGCACATTGCTGGCTCATGTTGAGCTTCTCATCCACCAGCACTCCCCAGGTCCTTCTCCTCAGTGGTGCTCTTAATCCAGCCAAGCCTGTATTTCGTTTGGGATTGCCCTGGCCCACATGCAGGACCTTGCACTTGGTGTTGTTGAAATTCATGAGGTTCGCACAGACTCATGTCTCAAGCCTGTCCAGGTCCCTCTGGATGACATCCGTTCCCTCCAGAATGTCAACCACACCACACAGCTTGGTGTCATCAGCAAACTTGCAGAGGGTGCCCTCGATTTCACTGTCCATGTCACCAACAAAGATGTTAAACAGCACCAATGCTAGTACTGATCCCTAAGGAACATGACTCATAACCTTGTTCCACTTGGATATTGAACCATTGACCCCAACTCTTGAAGTGCAACCATCTAGCTAATACCTTACCCATCAAGTGGTCCATCCATCAAATCCATGGTTTTTCAACTTGGAGACAAAGATATCAAGTGGGACAGCATGAAATACTTTGCACAAGTCCAAACAGACAACACCAGTAGCTCTTCCCTTATCCACCAACTCTGTAACCCCATCATAGAAGGCCAACAGATGTGTCAGGCATGATTTGCTCTTAGTGAAGCCATGTTGGCTGCCAGCAATCACCTGATTTTCCATGTTCCTTATCATAGTTTCCAGAAGGATCTGCTCCATGACCTTGCCTGGCATAGAGGTGAGACTGACTGGCCTGTAGTTCCCCAGGTCTTCCTTTTTCCATTTTTAAAAATGGGGGTTATGTTTCCTCTTTTTCAATCGGTGTGATCTTCACCAGACTGCCACAAGTTCTCAAATATGATGGGTAATGACTTAGCAACTACATTTGCCAGTTCCCTCAGGACCCGTGGATATGTCTTATCAGATTCCATGGACTTGTGCACCTTTAGGTTCCTTAGCTGGTCTTGAACCTGATCTACTCCTACAGTGGGTGGTTCTTCATTCTCCCAGTCCCTGCCTTTGCCTTCTGGGGCCTGGTCTGTGTAGCTAGAATAAAAAATGTTAACCTCAGCCTTCTCCATATCCCTGGTGACCTCCGTTTCCTTCCAGAGAGGGCCCACAGTTTCTCTAGTCTTCCTTTTATCCTTGATGTACCTATAGAAGGCATTCTTCTTGCCCTTGATGTCCCTGGCCAAATCTAATTCTAAAAGGGATTTGGCTTTCCTAATCTGATCCCTGGCTGATCAGATAATTTCTCTGTATTCCTACCAAACTACCTGTCCTTGCTTCTTTTCTCTGTATGCCTCCTTTTTTCTGTTTGAATTTGGCCAGGACCACCATGTTCATCCATGCAGACTTCCTGGTGTCTTTGTCTTTTTAAGGGTCTGACTTTTTAAGGGTCTTTAGAGTTTCATCTTTCTCTGGAAGCCTAGAGGTGGGAGAGTAAGCTAACACCCAGGAGTACTGATTTCAGTTATAGCACAGCTTTTCACAGAATCACCTAGGTTGGAGGAGACCTCCAAGATCACCAAGTCCAACCTCTGACCTAACACTAATAAGTCCTCCACTAAACCATATCACTAAGCTCTACATCTAAACGTCTTTTAAAGACTGAGGAAGTGGCCATGAGATAAATATGGTTGGGAATCTCTTCAGTAATGTATCAGAAATTCTAAAGACCACAGAAATAGAAATATGGAATAAAAAAAAAAAATCCAATAAAGCACTGGCATAATGTGTCTATTATTGTGTCTGTGAATTGTTGTGAATAGGAAATATTCACAAAGCTTCAAAGCTTCGCATTGATCTATGAGACTTTAACAACAACAGTCATTCTGCCAAGTAGGAATTTGTTCAAAATTTTAGCAAAACCTGAAAAATACAAAATGATCCTTGGAAACTTCAGCAGTGGCAATGCATGTAAGGAGAATTCAGGGGAAGACCTGGAGTTACCAGCAGAGCTAGGAAGATCTGCAGAGACAAAGAAATGTTGTATTGTGGCAAGACGTAATATATTTTTCATAAATTATCTTGTCTCTTCTGCCCTGTGGGGATCTGTGCAGGCTCTTTTAAGGGTTGGCAGTGCCAGGGATGCTCAGAGCACAGGCAATAGGACGTCCAGCACAATCACAGAGCCCCATGAAACACCACCACAGAACATCAATGCTCCTGGGGATTCAAGTTCTCCTCAGACCAATGTCACTAATCTTAAAGACTAATAAGGTATAGCATAGTTCAATAACACTCCCTAGAGATTTCTGAAGACAAAGCTCTCACTCCATCGGGTATCCAGAATCAGTCGAATCAACAAAACTTCATGTTTATAAAGGCAAGCCTTGATTCTGCAACATGCTGAAGAGGGATCAGGAGATGCAATTTATTGGACATTAATAATTGATAGTTGTTTTCATGTCAGGGTTTTCTAACACTTGAACACTATCACAAGCAGGTAACAGCAGCAAGAGAAAGACAAGACACACCTAAATATCTTAGATTGCAGAGATGTTACTTCTAGGCCAATCTGTCTCCTCCACTCTAGCTCAGTGGGTCCTTGCTATCCTCGGCTGGAGGAGAGAAGTGTGAGGACAGGGACTTTTTGCCACCCCAGAGAAATGCACTCCTGGAAGGTCATAGGGAACATGCAGAATAGACAGGCCATGTTGTTTGGGATAGGCCTCTTGTAACATACAGAAGCTGAAATTGTTTTGACAAGGCTTGTTGGTTTTATCTACAAGGGAGTCGATCAAACACAAAAACATGCTGTTTTTCGAAAGATCTGTTTCCTAATAACTGCACTGTAACCTACAAAGATCCTTGGGGGTACAACCAATACCACAGCTCCAGCCTCAATAGATTTTACCACTGAAGAGCCCGTGACAGATTTAGAGATGGAGTGTACTAGCAGACAGGCATAGGATACTAATACTTTTACTGGCTGCCAGAGGTGAAATTCAGACTTCTGTAGCCTGGCAAGAAGGCTGTGGTTTGTCTGTGGGTTATAGGACTTTTTTTCAGTGACACAGCTCACTGTCATCAGAGCTGGATTTTAGCTGAGCTTTTGATAGCAGTTCACCACCACCCCATGCAGGACAATGGCCTACCACCAGCAGCATTCAGACCTTGCTCTTTACATCTGTCTCAGGCCATATGAAAAGAAAAAAAATCACATCCTACAAGATTCATTTGTGCTGAAACAAGTAAAGCTAAAGCAAAGTAAATGTTTGATTAAAATCTTACAGCCTTCTAAGTAGTCGCTCAGGTATCCTACCCTCAAGGCCACCGTGGACATCAGACCAGCGAACACAACACTGGACTGAGAAGCCCATTAACACTGAATCTCAACCTTTCCCTTCCACTCTCAGCTGAACAGTATTGCTCTAGATGATACTATTAAATCTGTCTGAACAGATTTATAATAGAGAAGCTTATTCTAACTTGAAGCCTTATTAGGATTTCAAAGGTACAGGGAGGGCATTTAAGGACAAACCCTTGGCAGCAGTTCTGTGTGTAGATGGCTGTTGTATCAGCAGCGCCACATCCAAAAGGGTAAGCACTGTATGACTGCCCATTACCAATCTGGGGACACTTTCTGAAGAACCAAAGTGTCTGCTGGTGCATCCTGAAGGGGAGAGAGCCCAATACCAACCTTGTACTGAGCCTCCCCACATCTTGATCCAGCCCTGCAGGAACCTGGGAAAGTCTGTCCTTGAGCTCTTCTGAAAATCTGGTTCTTATTCTTTGTATCAAATGACCCAGCATGCTTTTATGGCTTGTGTTTTGTAATGTCTGGAGGGACCCAGAAAACCTGGACGGGGCCAACACTTTTGCCCGACAGACAGATATTGGTGCCTGTCATGGGAATTAGTTTCTTACTCTAAGCTCTGCAGCTGCTCAGCTCTGCAAAGACACTGGAGGCAAGTCAGGAGATTGAGAAAAGACCTTCTCTGGAGATGGAGGAAGTAAATATTTTTACACAGTGGTCATTTTAAAAAATATATAATAACATGTCATTTGAGGCCTGCAGTTTGTTTGCAGCTATCAACTCCAGTTGTGTGACATATGGTGGTCCAACAATAAACAAATTGGTAGAAAACTTACCTTGCCATTTACCTCTTGCCATCCTTGCCCACCTGGCTTGCATACCCTCATCAGATGCCCTTGCAGTAAGAGCTCTCCACCCTTGCCCCTTTTCTCAGCACATACCTCATCCATAGAGAGAGTTGTGCCAGAGCAACTGGTCTTATACTTGAGCAACTGGTCCTCTGTACTTGAGAAAAATAATATCAGCAAAGAAAAAGGGCTCAGGAATTACCTTTCTGGTCTTCAAGGTTCATCAGAACAGAGAGGGTAGAGAGCAGCCTCTGCCTATCCTCATGACTTTGTCTGTCTTCCCTGCTCATAGTGATGAACAGCTGCCAGTGTTTCCAAGATAAGAACAGGTCTTACCAGAGCTTACAAAAGATGTTAAAAATGTAATGAAGCAGAAAATATCTTGTCAAAACAGAGTCTCACAGAAAGGCTGATAGGAAGAAACCTCTAAAATGAAATCCTTCCTGGTACACAACCTCAATTAATCACTATAAGGAGAATTAAGCAACGGCTCCCTGACACTAGCTCCCAGAGGAAACTAAGCACATACCAAAACAAATGTTCATCAAGGGCACACAACTGGTATGCAGCAACTGATAGAGATATGTCCTGATCAACTCCTGAAATGAGGAAATCATTGTCTCCCCAAAATAAAACCAACGTATAGAAATGTGAGGATAAGGAACCCCTTAGATGCAAATTCAAATAGGTAGTCTGCGTTCATAAATCTCTGTGTGGCCTGGATGCCCATTACTAGATGTGGTAAAGCAAGCACCAGCTATGGTTGGGTCTGTGGATTACAGTCAAGACCAATTAAACCATAAGCCTTCACTTCTCACAGCATGGAGCTTTGAAGCTTCCCTGGGAAAGCGGAGTGAAACCTTGTTCAGCAACACAACATGTGAAGCATGTATATGAACAAGGGGGGATTCTCTCTTTTCCTCCCCACTTTCCCCCTCCCTGATGAAAAGAACTGTCTTCAGAAACTGTGCCACTTACCTGAGCTCTTTTGGAGCCTCAGGAACTATTGGGAGCTGTGAGCTACAATGTACATCATGTAGTAAGGACAAGCAAAAGGTGCAACATGGCCTTAGCAATGAAAGACTTGGTCTCTTGAAGACACATTATGTTCACAAAGCTCAGAAGCAGTAAGGGAAAACCAAGGGACAGCCGAAAAAACTACTATCTTAGTTTGGGCAACTGTCCCCACCACAGATGCTAAGATTAGTTATGGTCTGAAAAAAAATCTCCCTTGGAAATGTAAGTATTCATCAAATATCAACTGAAAGCTTTGTTGTTGGCACAGAGTGAAGAGCTATAAACAGCACAGCCCAGGCAAGCCTAAGCCAGAAGAACATCTCTCCTTGCTGTTTTGGATGATAACCTACCCTTGCAGATCAGATCACTCCTTTCCCAGCAAGGCAAGATTGTAAAGCTCCCAGTGGGCACCTGCAATGGTGCTGACTCTCTGAAGTGAACTGTTACCTCACATTGCCCTAAGGAATTTTTGGATGAACTTAGAAATGCAATAAAATAAATAAACAAACAAATAAATAAATAAAGAGGTAATTGGCTAGCCTCTTTCTAGGGCAATTGGCCCCTGATATCAGAAGACCCTTATTAGGAAGACCCTGATATTGCCAAAACCCTTATTAGGAAGGGACTTGCTGGAAAAATTGGATGCAAAAATTTATTTTGAACAAGTTAAAATGGAAATAACCTTTTGACAAAATGAGACAAACAGTCAAGTTTGGTTCATGGTACTCGATTACAAGAATGCCTTTATCTGCCTGCCAGAAACTCTTTGCCTTTGAATGGGAAAATGCTAATAGAGGACGAAAAACTCAGCCTACTTGGACAGTGTTACCACAGGGGTTCAAGAATAGCCCCACCATATTTCAGAAACAACTAGCCTGTGATCTTGAAGCTTGAAAGACTCCTTCAGGAAAAGGGGACACTGTTGAAATATGCAAATAATAGCTACTGAAGACAAAAAGTAATGTGTAGAATGGACCATTAGTTTACTAAATTTTTTTTGGCTCTAAAAAAAAAACAGCCTCTGAACCCAGCCTCTTTCCTTAGTAACAGAGTTTCCAGATTACCCATTCATGATTGCATCAAGACCATGGACATGGTATCTTTGTCCGCTAGGGAGTTCACCTCACAGGATATGTGGTAACAAAAATCAGCCCAAAAGGTGGAAATCATCACCTTGATAAGAGCTTTTGAGCTGGCAAAAGGGAAAATAATTAACATTTGGACAGATTTGAAATATGCCTTTGGTGTGGTGCATGCACATGGGGCAATTTGGAAGGAGAGAGGACTTTTATCTTCCTCAATTAAACATGCAGAAGAGATACTGAAGTTACTCCAGGCAGTATACCTGCCTACTAAAGTTGCCATTATGCACTGTAAAGGACATCAAGCAGGGGATACTGATATTGAAAGGGGAAATAGATTGGCTGATGCAGGAGCCAAAGGGGTGACAGAACAGGCATCTGAGAGTCAAATTTTGGCACTAGTACCAGGAACAGAAAACCAAGCTTTAAAAAAAAAATAGAAAATGAAGTAAAATATACTAAAATATAAACATAAAATGTTACCTACAGGTTTAATGTAAACAAAAGATGGGAGAATTGTTATACTATATTAAATTGAATGGTAATTAGAGAACATAATAAAGCATACTGGGGAGCTGAAGTAGTATAATTTTTTTAAATAGAAAGTGGATAGGACCTAATTTGTATACTATTGTTAGACAGGTATAAAAGTAAACCACAGACAAGAATCAAGTTCCAAACAGTGCTAAATTGTTTTTTGTTTTTTTTTTTCCAACTCCCAAGAAAAGGGGGGTATAGGTATTTATTAGTATTAACTGACACCTTTTCAGGATGGCCAGAAGCATTCCCAACCAGAGCAGCCAAGGCCTGGGAGGTAATCAAACAGGAAATTGTGAAACTGGGACAAGAAGCAAACTTGGTCTGGCCTCAGTCTCTTCCCTTAGCCCTTTTGTGTATATGAACTCGACCAAGAGCAAAGGAAAGACTAAGCCCCTTTGAAATCTTATACGGATGACCCAATGGAATACAAAGAGGAATATCAATGAAATTGGAAAGCATGTGAGTGGGACTTGGGGTAGAGGGTTAGATGGACCATTGCACAGTATACAACCTGGAGATTATGTGTTTGTAAAGTCTCTTGCAGAGAAGACCTGGAACTACAGTGGGAAGGACAATTTCAGGTGCTCCTTACCACTTTTACAGCGATCAGAATCAAGGAGCAGAATGCCTGGATCCATCATCACTCCAGAGTGAAAGACCCCATGGAAGGTTACTAAGGTGCAACCTGGAAGGTTGCATTTTTCATGGTCTTAATGTTTTCATTGGTCAAGGAAACTGAACAGTGGGAGCACAATACTTATGAGAAACTCACAAAGGCAGTGAGTGACAGTTTACCTAATAAGTGGAACATGTCCATTTGGCAAGGATTGTGAACATCTAGGTGAGAGATTTGAACTACTCCCATGTAAAAATGTTAACATATACACCAGATGAACTTTCTGTGTATATGTTAACAAACAAAAACAGATTGAGACTGACCTGGAGAAAAGAATAAAATTGTGCATGCAGTAGCTTAGAATGATATGTCCTGGGGATTTGCAGATTTGGTAGAAAAATTGACTTCCTGGTTGCCAAACCTAACATGGCTGGAGCAGTTGTTTGGTTGTAGTTTTATCCATGGTTCTTTGCATGGTGAACTGATATACCTTATGGTGTTTTAAGAGTACAGGAGATTCCTACAGCGAGTGGAAAAAGATGGAAATTGGAGCCTAACAAATACTTTGAAAGAATGTTAGATAGCCAAACACTGTATTGAACCTAGAAATAGTAAAAGAATTTACTAACTGTATAGAAAAGGAGGGACAGAGAGAGGGAGTTAGGAGCATCTTACAAAATAGAGATAGAGCGCTGACAGTATTAAACTAGTGGATGCTACTTAGTGTCTTTCCTAACTATTGTGCATTGTGTAAATTAATTAAAGCCTTGGGCCCCTTATCAAGGGTTAGTCCCTTGAAAAGAGTGAGCCTGTCTTAAGAAACTGGCAGAAACTGGTCCTGCAGATGGACAAGAGCAAAGGAGCAACTGAGTCTGCGCAACGACAAGAGGTCAACTAGTGGTGACGAGGAAGAGTCACCAACCTTCATCCCCATGACCCCCAGTGACCACCACCAGGAGACACTGCACAAGCACAGATGGAAGAGCTTATAGAAATGACTTCTTCAACTAATTTTAATATGAAGCAGGGACAGGTAATGCATATCACAGAATCACAGAATTGTCTAGGTTGGAAGAGACCTCAAGATCATTGAGTCCAACCTCTGACCTTACTCTAACAAGTCCTCCACTAAACCATATCACTAAGTTCAACATCTAAACGTCTTTTAAACACCTCCAGGGATGGTGACTCCACCGCGTCCCTGGACAGCCCATTCCAATGCCTAACAACCCTCTCAGTAAGGAAGTTCTTCCTAATATCCAACCTAAAACACCCCTGGCACAACTTTAGCCTGTTCTCCCTTGTCCTGTCACTAGGCACATGGGAGAATAGACCGACCCCCACCTCACTACAGTACCTCCTTTAACGTACTTACAAAGGGCGATAAGGTTGCCCCTGAGCCTCCTATTCTCCAGGCTGAACAAACCCAGCTCCCTCAGCCGCTCCTCGTAGGACTTGTTCTCCAGACCCCTCACCAGCTTCATCGCCCTTCTCTGGACTCGCTCGAGCACCTCCATGTCCTTCTTGCAGCGAGGGGCCCAAAACTGAACACAGTACTCAAGGTGCGGCCTCACCAGAGCCAAGTACAGGGGGACAATCACTTCCCTAGACCTGCTGGCCACACTGCTTCTTATACAAGCCAGGATGCTGTTGGCCTTCTTGGCCACCTGAGCACACTGCTGGCTCATATTCAGCTGACTATCCACCAATACTCCCAGGTCTTTCTCCACCAGGCAGCTTTCCAACCACTCATCTCCCAGCCTGTAGCTCTGCTTGGGGTTATTGTGCCCCAGGTGCAGGACCCGGCACTTGGCCTTGTTGAACTTCATACAGTTGGCCTCAGCCCATCGGTCCAGCCTATCCAGATCCTCCTGCAGAGCCTTCCTACCCTTGGGCAGATCGACACATGCACCTAACTTGGTGTCATCTGCAAACTTACTGAGGGTGCACTTGATCCACTCATCCAGATCATCAATAAAGATATTAAAGAGGACCAGCCCCAGCACCGAGCCCTGGGGAACACCACTAGTGACTGGCCTCCAACTGGATTTGACTCCATTCACCATGACTCTTTGGGCCCAGCTATCCAGCCAGTTTTTAACACAATGAAGCGTACGCCAGTCCAAGCCACGAGCAGCCAGTTTCTTGAGGAGAATGCTGTGGGAAACGGTGTCAAAAGCCTTACTGGAGTCAAGGTAGACCACATCCACAACCTTTTCCTCATCCACCATGCGCGTCACTTTGTCATAGAAGGAGATCAGGTTTGTCAAGCAGGACCTGCCTTTCATAAACCCATGCTGACTGGGCCTGATCGCCTGCTTGCCCTGTAAGTGCCGCGTGATGACTCTCAAGATAATCTGCTCCATGAGTTTCCCTGGCACTGAGGTCAAACTGACAGGCCTATAGTTTCCTGGGTCTACCTTCCAGCCCTTTTTGTAGATGGGCATCACGTTTGCTAGCCACCAGTCGACTGGGACCTCCCCCAATAACCAGGACTGTTGATAAATGATGGTAAGAGGCTTGGCCAGCTCCCCCGCCAGTTCCCTCAGTATCCTCGGGTGGATCCCATCTGGCCCCATCGACTTGTGTACATCCAAGTGACGTAGCAGGTTGCCAACCGTTTCTTCATGGGTAGTGATGGCCACATTCTGCTCCCCATCCCCTTCCACCAATTCAGGGTACTGGGTAACCAGAGAGCAACTGTTTTTGCTGCTAAAGACTGAGGCAAAGAAGGCATTAAGCACCTCCACCTTTTCCTCATCTTTTGTAACTAAATTCCCCCTGGCATCCAGTAATAGCTGGAGATTCTCCTTAGTACTCCGTTTTGCATTGATGTATTTGTAAAAACATTTTTTGTCGTCTTTGACAGCAGTAGCCAGATTGAGCTCCAGATGAGCTTTGGCCTTTCTAATTATGTCCCTGCACTGCCTCGCAACATCCTTATAGTCCTCCCGAGTGGCCCGCCCTCTTTTCTAAAGATTGTAAACCCTCTTTTTTCTCCTAAGCTCAAGCCACAATTCTCTGTTCAGCCAGGCTGGTCTTCTTCCACTCCGGCTCGTCTTTGGGCACATGGCGACAGACCGCTCCTGCGCCATTAAGATTTCCTTCTTGAAGAGCGCCCAGCCTTCCTGGACTCCTCTGCCCTTCAGATCCACCTCCCAAGGGACTCTGCCAACCAGTGTCCTGAACAGTCCAAAGTCGGCTCTCCAGAAACCTCCTAGACTGCTTTCTTTGGGCTGTGTTGTGCTTCCAGGATATATATGGGAAGTTGAAGTCCCCCACGAGAACAAGCGCTGACAATTTCGCAACTTTTGTCAGCTGCCTGTAAAACACCTCATCAGTCTCCTCGTCCTGGTTCGGCAGTCTATAATAGACCCCCACCAGGATGCTTGCCTTGTTGGCCTTCCCACTGATCCTAACCCATAGGGACTCAACCTTATCATTCCCAGCCTCAAGTTCCATGACATCAAAACCTCTCTGATATAGAGAGCCACACCACCACCCCTTCCATGCTGCCTGTCCCTTCTGAAGAGCCTATAGCCAGTCATTGCAGCACTCCAGTCATGAGAGTGGTCCCACCACGTTTCCATGATGGCAACCAAGTCATAGCCTGCCTGCTGCACAATGGCTTCCAGCTCCTCCTGTTTGTTACCCATGCTGCGTGCATTAGTGTAGATGCACTTCAGTTGGGCCATTGCTTTCTCTTCCAGCCTTGCCATTGTTACCCCTAGCACAGCTCTAACAAGCCTTGTTTCAGCTCCATCCCCCTTCTTACCTGGTTTAAAGCCGTCTCAATGAGCTCCGCCAGCTCCTGGCCTAAGATCTGTTTTCCCCTTAGAGATAGGGACCCATCTGTGGCCATCAGGCCAGGTGCCAAGTAGAGCACCCCATTGTCCAAAAAAAAAAAAAAAAATTCTGTGTTGGCACCAGCCTCTGAGCCACGTGTTTATCAGGTGGGCTTTCCGTGTCCTCTCTGTACCCACCCCTGCCACCACAGGGATAGACGAAAACACCACCCATACTCCTGCTCCATCCACTAACCATCCCAGTCCCCTAAAGTTCTATTTGATAGTCTTCAGGCTTCTCTCTTCAATGTCATCACTGCCAGCCTGGACTATTAAAAGAGGATAATAGTCAGAGGGGAGAACCAGGATGGGAAGCTTTCTGGCAATGTCCCTGACCCTGGCCCCAGGGAGGCAGCAGACCTCCCTACAGGTAGGGTCAGGCCGACAAATAGGACCCTCTGTTCCCCTGAGAAGGTAGTCACCCACAACAATCACCCTTCTTTCTGTCTTGGTGGAGGAAGTCCTGAATCGACTTCCTTGCCCTAGGCATCCTCCTGGGTAGACTTTCTACCTCATCCTTACCCACCGGTCTCTCAAGCTCCAGGGCCTCAAACCTATTGCGTAAGGGCACCTGGGAAGGTGGGGCCAGTAGGAGGGGGCATCGCCTGCAATGTTGAGCAGGAACCTGTTTCCATTCCTCCTCAACTCCCAGGTCCCCTCCCTCTGCCAGACAGCAACAGGGCAGGGGGTCCACTCCCATTTGGAGTGTCTCACCCCGGTACCTGTCCTTCAGGCCCTGCAGAGAGTTGCTCCACAAGTCTGTCTCCTGCTCACACTCCCTGTTATACCTCAACCTCTCGACCTCCTCCTTGAGTTCTACCACCAGGCGGACCAGGTCATCCACCTGCTCACACCTCACACACACAGTTTCTCTGCCCCCCGCAGGTGGCAGCAAAAGGCTCAGGCACTCCCTGCATCCAGAGACCTGAACTGCTGCATTTTTGAGCGGACAGTCAGTCTGGGTATGTACGGACTTCCTAGAGAGAACACTGTGCCTGGTGGACATCATTGCAGCTTAGCTAGTGGTAGACCGCCATTAGAGGAGTTGTTCGTATGGGCGGGGGGGGGAACGCTCTGCCCTTCCCGCTCGCCCTGCCTGCGCTATCTGCCGCGCCACTCCCTTCTGACGCGCCACGCCCTGTTTGCCGCGTTCCTGGTCACTGGTGCTCCCTAGGGGCAGCTTTTGAACGGCCGGGAAGGGGGCGCTGAAAGCTCCGCCTACAACTCGTCAGCCTCCCTCGTGAGGGCTGCTGGGTCCAGGCGGCTCCCTCAAGTGGGCTCGACGCCGGAAAAAATAGCCCTGCCTGTCTGATCCCCCTCTCCTCTGCAGAACACGTCTGCCCTGGAGCTGATCACCTCGGCAAGGCGATGTATATATGAATATGTATAGGCGCATTGTGAAACTTCATGCATATGTAATTCTTTACTGCATTAAGTTGCCTTGTGGTGTGTGCACGACTTTGGTGGGACTACCCCCCGTGCTGCCCAGCACTGAATAAATATACTTACTTTACAGTCTTACTGATTGTGGAGTGTGTTTTCCACATGTCAGCATGAAGTCAGATCTGTCAGAATTTCTCAGTTCCTCAGCACAATCTGTCTGCCTTTCTGGCATCTTTAGAATTTGTGTGGCAATGTCCCTAGCCATGAGACAAAGCAGAGGAATGTCATGACTGGGACTTGCTGCCTATTGTTTTAGGTATTAACAGCCTTTGCAGCTTTTCTGGTGTTTTTGTGAAGCTCTAGCCTCCTGATGGTAAAGAAACCAGTGTAAAAACTACCAGGAGCCTTGATTTCACCCACGATTTTGAATAAATCAGTGTTAAATCCTCTGTTGTGCAGTTATCATGTTCCCACATGCACTTTTTGAAGATCTGTTGTCATTTGTGCCTTCTGATTTGCTAAGCTTATTTTCTTGGTGCTTTACAAGTCAGTTACGTTCTTGAGACTTCACTTGTGACATTTACATCTCTGGAGCTGAAGTCATGGTGTTTAGAGGCACTCCCTATTCATGCAATGTACTTAAAACTCCTGTTTCTGCATTCCCAAAGTGATACTGGACTTTCGCAATCAACAAGAGATATTTCCTAGGACTCAAGTGAGAACCTACATAGAAAAAAAGAATTGCTGATGGTGTAAGCAATCTGCACTATTTGATCTTCATTAGGACACAGTGTGAGGAAAAACAATTTAGGGCATATTGATCACTGGGTAAATTACAATATCTGCCCTCAGGGACCTGACCTACTTTGGACTGTTTTTTCAATTGCAGTTTCCCCCCTGCTCCCAAAGTTAGCCATGTCCACAAGAACACTGCAGTATTGCCTCCTTGTCTGAAAGCAAGCTGACATCTCCAGGAGTCAGTGCTGCCTCCACAATATGCATTCTCAGACTGATGCAGATCTGGCCAGGACAGATCTAGCCAGGAGCCCTTGGCAGATTGTAAAGACAGGATAACCTGTGATGCCAGTTTAACCATTGCTTTTTTGGAGTGACTTACCAAGCGAAGCAGGTAGCTCTTACTGCTAGATTTTGTAACAAAGTATTGTAGCTATTACCAAGCTCACAGCACAGGATACAGGGTACTGTGTAGGAGGAGACTTCTCAGTACTAGCAGCTGTCATTTCTTCATCTTCACCTGCCCCATAGGGCAGAAACAACTGTGTCCCACACAGGTAGCAGCCTGTGCTGAATGAACATTTGCGATGTAGAGAGGGAGAGAAGAGGAATGCACAGGTCCCCAGTCAGTTTAAATGACTCTGCATAGACCTCTCCTGCCCTAGCAGATCAGAGACGCCTGCTCATCCTTTTTCTCTCTCTTTCTCCTTCTGAAAAGCTGAAGAAAGAAGCTATTCTCATTTCTCCCTGAGAACGACATGCACAACACTTGCCATGAATGATAATCTTTTTTCCCGCTTTAAAAAAAAAAAAGAAACAAATTTGAATTCAGGTGGTCAGATCACATTCCTTCTGATTTATCTACAGGCTTTTTTTTTTTTTTCTCTCTAGACAGGGAAAGGAAAGTAAGACCTGCACTGCCCTTAAGAAAATTGTGTCTTGGGAACACAAACAATCATAAACATCTATTGCATTTCTGGGCTGCAGTGGCCACACCCTGGTTGACTATGTGATTTTGAGGAACATGGGCCTGACAAAGAGTAAAGTCAGCACCCTGAAGTTACGAAGAGTGAACTTCAAGCTATTTAAAGCTATATTAAAGATGAAATCCCCTGGAACACTGTGCTTAGGAACAAAGGAGCTGAACAGAGCTGCTAAAAACTCTGCTATAAACTTTAAAGGTTCTGTACATAGAGGTAACACGAGAGTCAGCCTTGAGACAGTTTGAACCTCGTAATGCTGACACAAATGAACAGAGTGCACAGCAGAGAAACTGAAATCCTACTCTTTATTACAATGAACAGGAACTGGAGGGGGGAAGAGAAAAAAAAAAAAAAAAGGCAGGGAAAAAGTCAGACATGCTCTTCCCACCAAACTTCACTTGGATATGCAGAGTTTTAACTCCAGGTCAGTCCTGGATTACATACATGTATAAATTGAAACCTCTGTTTGAAAGGTTGCAAAGTGACCCAACACTGCCTGGCAGGCAGAGCATTGGAGCATGAGTCAGGCACTGCAGCTTCTGACTGTGATCTTTGTTGACCTTGGGCTTTTCTTTTCCTCATGTCTCAGTTCCCCCATACACACAGTAAGTGCTGCTCTTTGTAAAGTGCCACTAGCAGGAAGGAAGAGGGGAGCTGTCTCCATTTAGCTAAATGTATGTTTTTGCTGGTTCATTTTATCTAGAAACACAGTACAGGAGGAGATATGTATCCAAAATTTGCAAAGGCCTGAGACAAGGCAGGCTGGGGCAGCCAGGCAAGAACTTTCCCCATCAGGCCTGTGGAAAGCTGATTATCTGGGAAAAGCTCTGACGCAGAGTGGGGACCCAGGCAAGCACAGAGGTGGAGCTTACACTGAATTTTTTTATTAGGTATAAAAGGCCTAGATGGATCAATACTAACCACAGTGCCTGGGACATGGAGAAGGAAAGCTAAGTAGAGAGCAGAGAGTTGTGCCAGCAATGGGAAGTGTAGCCGCAGTCCTTCTTTTCCTGCTCAGCATAACAGTCACCATTTGCAATCCCCAGGACACCTGCCCAGGTAAGTGGGGCACAAATCCTACTGCTAAATGCCCTAAGGCAGGCTGTTATAGCTGAGCTGAGCTGGGGTGGGGATGGGGGGCAGGATTTGTTCCTTCTATGCATCTCTTTAATTCAGCTGAAAGGGGGAAGATGGGTGATGAAGTCTCAGTAGTGGCTTCGCAAAGCTGCTGGCTCCAACCAAAAGGTTTAGCATCCTGACAACTCTCTAGTGGGCTCTCCAGAAACAGGCTGCCCCATTCATAGTTTTCCACCCTCTTCTATGTTTTCCATCTGTGGCACCCTGGCTACTTGGGAACACTGCACAACACAGTTTTTGGTCTATATTCTCCAGAAAGACAATAGGCGTGATTTTAAACTGATCTGGTGTCAGGAAATCAGGCTAGATCTTTAGGATCTCTTTAACTCAGAATCTTTACTATCCACATACTCATCAGTGCCATTTACTTTTTGCTGTGTTACCCCACAGAGCACCTCACATCTTCTGTTTTATTAAGTTACAATGTATTTGTCATGCATGTAATGTCACATATCACAGCCTTCTTCCACTAAACTCCCCTGAAGCCAGAGAGATCCAGTGTCTAATTCTAATATGCAACAACCTCAATACCGTCTCTTAATACACATAATTATGCCAGACTCCGTTCCTCAGATAGGATATCACTTGCCTATCTTTGCCTTTTGCACTGTTTCTGAAGCCCAAAGGGTTCAGTTTCCTCTCCAAGACATTTCAGAGTCATAATAATCTCCATGATGACTGTCTTCATTAATTCAGAGGTGAGAATAGTGGGACTAGGTGATGCTGACCGGCTGGCTGTTCTCCAAGGATGCCCAGGGATCCCAGGTGCCTCTGGCTCAAAGGGAGAACCAGGTCTCCCAGGAACAAAAGGTGAGATTCCAAAACCCAGCAATGAATGCTTTGATATTAGATTGCTTTGTTGTGGGGGGGAGGAGCTGTTGAAGGTCACCTCATACCCATAGGAGTCCTTCAAAGACTCCCATGTCATAGTGGACTTGCAGGCAAAGTGAGTCACAACAACAGAGGAAGCTGCTCCACTGGGGCAAAAGCCACAAACTGGCTCCAAGATGTACAAAGCTCACAGGAATTCATAAGTGAATTGTAAAATAAGACTGACATTGGCAGTACCTGTGTAGTACAGCTTTAGTAGAAGAAAGGGAGTGAGATATGTTGTAAAATACCATCCGATGAACAAAAAACATCTTCCTTGTTTCTGCACAAGCTGAGGCCTAGCTGCCCAGGCTTCTGTGTTGCCTCCCCTCTGGTCAGATTGCAATATGCACATATAAACTGAGTTTTTCCTTGTAGGAGAAATGGGAACCCAGGGACTCCCTGGGAAAGCAGGACCACCTGGTACAAAAGGTAATGCATGACATACTCAGCTTCAATCTATAAACCCACTGAAGTGCATACATAGGGAGACTGGATCTACAGAGATAAAATACCTGAGAGTTGGTCATACTCCAAGAAACAGCCCTGAAGTAGCATAGAGCAGGAAGATTTGGGGCATGCATCTGGCATGGGATGGGTACTAGGAACAGTGTTGTAGGGTGGGACCACATCTCAGAGGAAGATACTACTCTTCTTTTTGAAGTCCCCCTTATCAGCCCCGTATAAGCAGACATCTCTCTACACAGCAGGCTGTGTAAGCAAGCTGGGAGACTCCTAAAGACTCCAGGAGACATCCTGGTCCAGATATGAGACGAACCAACCAGAGGAGAAGCATTACTGGACCTTATGCTCACCAATGCAGATGAACAAATAAAAAAGATTAAGATTGGAGGCAATGTGGGCTGCAGTGACCACACCCTGGTTGACTGTGATCTCAAGGAATATGGTCTTGGCTAATAGCAAAGTCAGGACCCTGAACTTCCAAACAGCGAACTTCCAGCTATTTAAAGATCTAGTGGCTGAGATCCCCTTGAACACTGTCCTTAGGGACAAAGGAGCTGAACAGAGCTGGTAACTCTTTAAGGATGTTTTTCTTAGAGCACAAGAACTCTCCATCCTCCTGTGTAAGAAGGCATGCAGGGAGGGCAGGAAATGAGGATGGCTGAGCAAAGACCTTTTGGTCAAACTCAAGTGCAAGAAGTAAATGCACAGGAAGTGGAAGAAGGGACATGTGGCTTAGGAAGAGTACAGGTTTGCTGTCTGGATGTGCAGGGATGGGATCAGGAAAGTCAAAGCAAGGATGGAACTGAGATTGGCAAAGATGCAAAGAATAACAGAAAGGGGTTCTATAAGTAGATTGCTCAGAAAAGAAAGGCCAGGGAGAGTGTTCCCCCTCTGATAAACGAGAAGGGAGAACTGCTAAAAACAGACATGGGGAAGTCTGAGGTACTCAACAACTTCTTCACTGGTGGTCAGGCTTTCCACAGATCTCATTTCCCTGAACATGTAAATGAGGGCTGGGAGAACAAAGTCCCTCCCACTGTAAGTGAAGGGTAGGTTTGAAACCACCTGATGAAACAACAATTTCAAATCTATGGAGTCTGATGACATGCATCCCAAGGTCCTGAAGGAATTGGCTGATGTAGTTGCCAAGCCTCAGTCCATCATATTTGAAATATCATGGCAGTCAGGTGAAGTCCCTGGTGACTGGAAAAAGGGAAACATCACCCACATTTTTAAAAGGGTAGAAAGGAGGACCCAGGGATCTACAGACCAGTGAGACTCACCTCTGCACCTGTCATGGAATGGATCCTCCTGGAGGCAATGTTAAGGTACATGCAAGACAAGGAGGTAAACTGAGACAGCCAGCATGGATTCATCAAGGGCAAATCATACATCACCAATCTGGTGGCTTTTTGGGTGGCTTTTTGTGATGGAGTAACTGCATCAGCTGACAAGAGAAGACTGACTAATGTCATCTACTTGGACTTCTGTAAGGCCTTTGACACAATCCCACATGATATCCTGATCTACAAATTGGAGAGAGATGAAATTGAAAGGTGGACCATTCAGTGGATAAGGAATTGGTTTGAAGACCTCACCCAGAGAGTGGCTGTCAATGGTTCCATGTCTAGGTGGAGGTCAGTGACAAGCAGGATCCCTCAGGGATCTGTATTGGGACCAATGCTTTTCAATATCTTCATCAATGACATAGACAAGGAGATTGAGAGCATCCTCAGCAAGTTAGCAGATGACACCAACCTGAGTGGTGCAGTCAATATGACAAAATGAAGGGAAGAAATCCAAAGGGACCTGGACAAGCTTGAGAAGTGGGCCCACGTGAACCTCATGAGGTTCAACAAGTCCAAGTGCAGGGTGCTGCACCTGGACCAGGGCAATTCCAGACATGAGTACAGACTAGGAGAAGAACTCATTGAGGGCAGCCCTACAGAGAAGGACTTGGGGATTCGGGTGGATCGAAAGCTTGACATGATGCAGCAATGTGCACTTGCAGCCCAGAAGGCCAACTGCATCCTGGGTGGGATCAAAGACGAGTGGCCAGCAGGTTGAGGGAGGTGACTGTGCTCCTTTACCCTTGTGAGGCCCCACTTGGAATCCTACACCCAGGTCTGGGGGCCCAAGCACAAAAAGGATGTGGAGCTTTTAGATGTGGTCCAGAGGAGGGCCACAAAGATGATCAAGGGGCTAGACCACCTCTCCTATGAAGACAGACTGAGAGATCTGGGGCTGTTCAGCCTACAGAAGAGAAGGTTCCAGGGTGACTTCATGGCAGGTTTTCAGTACTTAAAGGGGTCTTATAAAAAGGACGGAGAAGGACTCTTTACTGGGGTAGATAATGATAGGACAAGGGGGAATGGTCTTAAATTAAAATAGGATAGATTTAGATAAGACATTATGAGGAAATTCTTCACTGTAAGGGTAGTGAGGCATTGTAACTGGTTACCCAAAGAAGCTGTGGATTCCCCATCCCTGGAGGTGTTCAAGGCCAGGTTGGATGGGGCTATGAGCAACCTCGTTTGGTGGGAGCTGTCCCTGATATAGGCAGGGGGTTGGAACCAGATGATCTTTGGGGTCCCTTACAACCCAAACCATTCTATGATTCTATGATTCCCTATTCTCCACGCCTGGAGTGGAGACAGCTGGCATACAGTGAAGCAAGGAGGGAATAGGGATTTCCTTGCAACGGGCTGACCTCCCTCCACAAAATGAGGAAGTCACTTTTTTGATCTCTCTCTGTTCATAAACTCAAGCTGAGAACAGGGCTGCATAAGACAAGACTGTTGAGCCATGCATTAAGAACCATTCATAGACATGGTGCAGAGTCAGGAAGCAAATCATGCCATTTCCAGCTCCCAGCACATGGCATCATCTAGGAACTGAGCACTGGCACACTGAACAGCTGGGAAAACAGCCCTTTGAATGCTGAATATGTACATATTTCCCTGTCAGAAGCACCCAAGACATCAGCAGAACCCCACAGGAGGAGATTGAAACAGGACACATTGAAACAGCAGCTATTGTCTGAAATCTCACAGATCACAAGCTTAGAACTGAAAACCAACAACAACAACAACAATCACTGAGACAGAGGCATGAATCCAGCAGAAGGAGAAGCAATTGTCCTGCTGTTTCTGAGAGATGCTGCTGATTTGAAGAGCAGGCAGGGCCTCGCAGGCTGCCTTCAGCTGGGGCACTCACAGAGCACCATGGCTTTGCACCATTTACAACAGCCTCTCCTGTTCATTTGGGAAACACAGAGGGCCGGGAGCCACTACTTAGGGATTTGCAGTAATTCAGTCCCTTTGAGTCATCTGTGATGAGCATTTTTCTCTTGTCTCTTGCAGGAGTGGCTGGAGATCCTGGCTTCCCAGGACCAAAAGGTAAATTGTGCTGAGATGAATTTATGATGAGAGTCTGCCTAGTTCAACTTCCACCCCATGCCATTCTAGAACAACACACCATGTGGGAGCAACTAGAGAAAAATAAAAGTACCCCACAGGGTACTTGTTTTGGGCTATTTGACAATAGCTCTCCCCCATCATAGGGCCTGGTCTGCTGGAGCTCCCCATAGAGGTTCAGGCCCGGCTCCTGGTGATGTGAGCAGCCCCTCTCCCAAACCAGCCAGACAGCAACAGGGGCTGCCACCAACTTGGGAGCCTGAAGCTGCTGTCCAGAACTGTCAACTACAGACACAGCAGGACTTTGCACACCACAGCCCAAGGGACCAGACACATCTGGGCAGAACTCTGACCTTCCCCTGCTATGTCAAAAGGCAGAGATTCAGATGAAACTCAATTACTGTTAATGCCACAGAAACTTGTCTCTCTCCAGCATTATTAATAGGGTAAACAAGGTGATGTTTATATATATATATATATATATATATATATATTATTGTTATTATTTTTTCTGATGACATCATCCTGCATGCTAAGGCCACTGGCACATATGAGCTCTCTCTGCACCATGGCTTCTCTCACAAGTCTTTGGCTTGAAATAGGAGCCAAATGCTACTGAGTTGGTCACTAGTATAGCACATTTGCTCCAGCTGTCACAGCTGCTCCGGAAACACCCACTAAAGACCTCTGCCAGCAGTAACTGTTCCCCTTTTGGTGCTTCTGACCCTGCCTCCTTCCCTAGGTGTGTTTTGACTTCCTTTCCACACCCATCTACTACTGTTCTATGTGTCCCACCTAATACTCACTGGCACAAAATGTTTGCACCCCATTTGTCAGGCTGTCTTAGCAGCCAGCAGGTCTGACATAGACATGTATTGCATTACTCTTGTCATTTAGACTTCCTGACCCCTAATCAGGTGTCAAAGGAAAATATATTATACTGGGTCCAATAACCCAAGAGCAGCAAGAGAGCCACTCCCTGTCCCTGTGCCCAGGTCTAACTGGTAACCAGGCTGAAGTAGTTCCCAGTAGGCATGTACACGAAAAGGACATGTATACACTATATATATTATATATATATATATATATACACATAAATACATAATATAAATATATATACACATGTGCCTCTAAACAAATATACAAATATACATGTTCATCTTCACCGAGAGCCACTCAGAGCACTCACATGAGCACAGAGAGCACCAACAGCTTCATCCTGCTTCCCTCTCTGGCTGAGCAGGATAGTGGTCCACCGGTGAGAATTTTTCTGCGTAGATAAATAGGTACAAGGGGGATTCCTCCAGCAAGAGGATTCACTCAGTCTAACTAGCAGCTAGATCTCAGTCTCACCAGTTGCTGGCACAGAACCCTGAGGCTGCAGCCTGACTCCAGACCACACACACACATAAGCAAAACTATTGGAGCACCCCAGCCCCACAGCCAACCCTCTGTGCTCTTGCCCCTGTAGACTCCCAGGTACCCTCACACCCACAGCAGCATGTTCAGACCCACTCACCCCCTGGAGTCCAGACTATTTCACCAGCTTTACCTGGGTTGATCTTTGCTAGCCATCACACTCACTTGCACACCTGCACTTATGCCAGTTGCTGCCCCACAAAGCTCTGACCCATGGTTTGGCTCCAGGTGCTGCACTCACACCCCATACACACATGGGCACACAGAATAGAGCTCTCACCCACTAGAAAGGTTTTTAATAAGATGACAGGGCAGACTGTGGTGATCAGGGCAGGGCACAGCCAAACAAGCATACTGACCAGCTATCTAAAATCAACCTTTTTAATCCCCTTACCCTCTACTTTCCCTTTCTTCTTCCTTCCCAAATCACCTAAATCCCTCCATTTTCCCACCTTTGGTTCCTCCCCTGAACACCTCACAATAATTCCTGTCCTCTTCCCCTGCATCCCATAATGTGTTGCACTCCCAGGCAGCCACCCCCTGTGCCAGGGAATCTGGAGAGTTGTTCCTGTTGACTCAGGCTGCTGGGTGTCACAGGTGGACATGGGACTGATGCTCTGTGGGGGCAGCCCTGGGAAGCAGCCAGAAAAGATACTTGGTTCTGTAATTACAGGAGCCTGTGGCTTGGGCTCCCACCTGCCTTTGTCCCTCTGTGCTCTTCTGGATTTGAGCAGATGGGCCTTTGATGGGCTGGGAACCAGCCAGTACAGATCACTAACGAATTCTTCCTCCTGCCTTTGCTGCACCATGCCTCTTTGTGCATGCAGATGAGCTTATCAATTCACCTAACATCACAGCTCACACCAATGCAGCAGGATTTGGCTTGAAAAGCAAACAATGTCAAGTTGTGGAAGAGCAAAGGACTGGGTGTGGAAGGCAGACAGCAATTGATTATGTTGTTTGCCCAACAGGGACAAAAGGAGAGCCTGGGTTTCCAGAAACTTTGGGTGAGTTTCTTCCTTGTTCCTTCATCCCACTGTTGGCTTTGCAGAACAGACTAGTGATAACAAGCAGTAAGGCAGAATCCCTGCATCAGAAGTCAGGACAGGGCAGCAACTAATTCAGAGTGACACTGAAGGACAGAGTAAGGAGATATTACTGTTTACCTATTTGCTTCTCTCAGCCACATGCAGCTTCTGCGTGGCTATTTGTAAGCCACCCAGACCAGATTACATAGAACAGTCATGTCCTGTGAGTGCTTCTTAAATAACCTGCTCTCTGTGTGACCTGGAGAAGGTCTGTTTTGGTCCTTACAGCCACACTATCCTGGTTTCCAAGATGAAGCCACTAAAAACACATGAAGTTCTGTCTAGACATCACGAAGGACTTTACAGTGCATGTGACAGAGCACTGGAACTTGTTGCCCAGAGGGGTTGTGGAGTCTCCTTCTTGGAGATCTTTAAAATCTGCTTGGATGTGGTCCTGGGCAAGCAGCTGTAGGTGGCCCTGCTTGAGCAGAGAGGTTGGATCAGATGGACACAGAGGTGCCTTCCAGCCAGGGAAGGGAAGGGAAGGGAAGGGAAGGGAAGGGAAGGGAAGGGAAGGGAAGGGAAGGGAAGGGAAGGGAAGGGAAGGGAAGGGAAGGGAAGGGAAGGGAAGGGAAGGGAAGGGAAGGGAAGGGAAGGGAAGGGAAGGGAAGGGAAGGGAAGGGGGGGAGGGGAAGGGGGGGAGGGGAGGGGAGGGAAAGGGAGAGGGACAGGGAGAGGGACAGGGAGAGGGAGAGGGAGAGGGAGAGGGACAGGGAGAGGGAGAGGGAGAGGGAGAAGGAGAGGGAGAGGGAGAGGGAGAGGGAGAGGGAGAGGGAGAGGGAGAGGGAGAGGGAGAGGGAGAGGGAGAGGGAGAGGGAGAGGGAGAGGGAGAGGGAGAGGGAGAGGGAGAGGGAGAGGGAGAGGGAGGCGAGCATCAGTAAATCTCCCTGAATTAGAACCAAAGCAGAGCTTCAGCCCACTCTGGCTACCTTTGGATGCCATAAGAACAGAATCACATGAAGAGGCTCAAACAGATTAGAGAGCTGCAGTAACACCTGAAATAGAGATTAGGATGCCATGCCTCACTGCCTCAAGCACTCTTATTCAGGTCTACATTTCCTGGGCATGTATATACATTTGACTAATAAGTAATAGGCCACGTTCAGGAGCAGACCTTCATTATGAAGAATACCCAGGCTCACAAGACAGCCTGGCACAGCTGTGTGCCCACACATCAGATGCTCATAATGCTCAGACACTTGTATCACTACTACCATGTCATGGAGCAGCTCTGGAGAGCAGAGGCAGGTCCTGCCTTCAAGAAGTGGACAGTGTCCCCCACCAGGGCAGTGATTCCTCTCACCCCTACACCATGCACTGACACAGCACTGGGTTCTGGGTAGAGCAGGGTTCTTCGTATCTGATATACTGAGGATGCTCAATGTAAATCTTCCCAGACTTTCTCCTGTGAAATAATACTACAAATGCAGCTGTAAGCTAGGATCATAGAATCACATAATGGCTTGGGTTGGCAGGGACCTAAAGCCCTTCCAATTCCAACCCCTGCCATAGGCCAGACCTCTCCCACCAGCCCAGGCTGCTCAAAGCCCCATCCAGCCTGGCCTTGAGCACTTCCAGGGATGGGTCATCCACTGCTTCTCTGGGCAGCCTGGGCCAGTGTCTCATCTCCCTCAGAGTAAAGAACTTCCATCAGTCCTTTGGCACCCATGTATATGAGTTGCTGTGGATTTGGTGGGGAAAAATATATACGTACATAATATAGACATATGTATTCAAAACTGCCCCCTGTTGAATTCACAGGAAATGAGCTGAAAGGTATTTTCTGCATTACAGGTAGGTGGGGTATTTTTTGTATGTCACAGCTCCTATGCTGCCAGCTACCCATACAACTTCAGTGCCCCACATTCCTGAGTCCAAACAAATTCCCAGATCTTGAGTTTGTCATCCCACTTCCAAGCAGCTCCATCACCCAGATCCTCTAAAGACCCCATGCAGATGAAAGGGGTCTGAGCCCATTAGACTATCTCTTAGGAAGAGCCCATCAACCCTGTGACATATTGACTCACAGAGTAGCAGGATTTGTCTCCAAGTAGATGTGCACCAGAGTTCTGCAGTGCAAAGAGCCAGATGGGAGACTGAAGGCCCAAAGAAACTAGTTCATAGCACGAGGCTGATGTGCTGTCCAGATGCTGTGAGCACATCATTATTCTCTCCACTTCAACTGTTTCTCTGATTTGCTCACAAGCCAGGAACTGCCAAGAGCTGCTGGATAAAGGGAAGATCCTGAGTGGATGGTACACTATCTACCCCCAAGGCTGCAATGCCACCACTGTCTTCTGTGATATGGACACAGATGGTGGAGGATGGATTGTAAGTAGGATGGGGGGAGGGAAGCTTTTATAACCCTACAATAATTTTTGTTAACGCTCTAAACGATAGCACTAAAACAGCAACAAAAAGAAGAAAAGTATCAAAGACAGGAAAAACACATAATGAAGCCAAGTCAGAGAGGTGACAGCTGAAGTTTGTGTTAAACCTGGGTAAATCCATGTGAATACAGGCGATTCTCTTGGGAGAGATCTCTGGGAACAAACTGAGCACCACAAACTCTCTTCCATTCCTGCTTAAATCAGAAAATCCCTCCTCATTTCCAAGCATAGATGAAGCAAATTTGTGAGTCCCTGTTGGTTCAGTGCCCCCAGCTACCCTCTGGAGTGGCCCAATGCAATGGGAGAGTTTGCTGCAAAGGATTGTGCCACCTGTTCTCTGCAGTCAGGCAATGGAGCTTCTTTTAGTGAAGAATGACCTGACAGGGGTGAGACTCTTATTTCCTGCAGGTTTTCCAGAGACGCTCGGATGGATCAGTGAATTTTTTGCGAGATTGGTATTCATACAAGCAAGGATTTGGCAACCAGCTAACAGAGTTCTGGCTGGGGAATGACAACATCCACTTCCTCACCTCTCTGGGTAAGGTCTGCCTTCTTCCCCAGGCTGGGGCTGTTAGAGTGCACTCACTGCACAACGCTAGGCCATTAAAGACTGAACTTCTTGCATCTCTCTTGGGCCCCAGCAGTTAATTTTAAAAAGCATGCAGGCTCTTGCAGTCCATTGCACACAGGAAATTTACCTCTAAAAAAGGTAAAACTACAAGTAAGAGAAGTCAATCAGCTGTCTGCATGACTTATCCTGGAGATAGGCCAACACATCTATTTACTAGTACTGTTTGTGATGACAATCATGTTCACAAACAGACTTGGACTCACAATTATAATGCAGGACAGATAGTTCTGCAGCAATTTGAAATATATAATAATCTCTCAAGTAGTGGTAGCTCCTCTTGAGTTATCTCAGGGCTCCTTAAACCCCTCATCCCTGAATTTCATTTGCATACTCACCACCAGCCCCACAGAACTGCTGTCCTTCTCTTCTAGGAAACTGCGAACTCCGTATTGACCTGAGAGACTTTGAGAACAACTACTACTATGCCAAGTACGCTTCTTTCAGAATTTTAGGAGAGTCTGAGAAGTACAAACTAGTTCTAGGAGACTTCCTTGGTGGAAATGCTGGTAAGTTAGAAGCTTACTAGGAAAGACCATTTCCCAGAGCAATTCAAAAGCATTCAGTATTTACAGTACAGAGTGTTATCATGCACCATCCACATTTGGGGTCAATTTTTAAAATCTGTCTAAGGCACCCCAGGTGCACAGTGACCTCTGAGTGCAGGGAAGGAAGGGGACACCCATCATGCACAGACATGTGACCCAGAGCAGTAACTACAAGCCCTGCCACAAAGTTTTGCAGCAAATGCAGAATCTGGCTCTGAGCAGTGGGACACATAGCATTCCCACATCTTCATAGCAGCCAGGCCAAGTTCTGCTTTCAGTTTTAATGGAAGTAAATATTTACCATGAAGGTTTGGTATTTCTAGGGCTGGGGTGATATTCAATACTTTCAGCATCAGCACAACATCTTCTTAACTTCTGATGTGGTTTTTGTTTGTTTCTTTCTTTAAAAAGCAAACAAATCCTCTGCAAAATTCAATACCCTTCATGTAAGAATGGGTGAAACCAACATTTGAGATAGCAGTGCTCTGTTTATGTGGCTTTGTACGCTGCAACTCTTTCTGACAGTCCAGATCTCAATAATTCAGCAGAGAATCCAAGTGGTGTAAGAGTTGTGTAACTGCAAGCAGAATCTGGCCTATTTGCTCCACAGGCATAGATAAGTTCTCCATGTGTATCAGCAGTCCTAGTAGAGCTCAGGATACTCCTTTTCTCTATGACCAAGGAGGATACCTAGGTAAACAAGAGAACAGCATGATTTATAAAAACTGCCTTACAGTTTTTACAAAAAGGATGTAAACTGTTGGAGAGTGTCCAGAGGGTGACAAAGATGGTGAAGGGACTATAAGGGAAGACATATGAGGAGCAGCTGAGGTCACTTGGTCTGTTCAGCCTGGAAAAGAGGAGGCTAAGGGGAGACCTCGTCGCAGTCTACAGCTTCCTCACAAGGGGGAGTGGAGGGGCAGGAGCCGACCTATTCTCTTTAATCACCGGTGATAGGACCCGCGGGAATGGTGCCAAGCTGAGGCATCAGAGGTTTAGGCTAGACATCAGGAAGAGGTTCTTCATAGACAGGGTGGTCGCACACTGGAACAGGCTCCCCAGGAGAGTAGTAGTAGTCAGTGCACCAAGCCTGTCAGAATTTAAGAAGCATTTGGACTGTGCACTTAGTCACATGGTCAAAAATTTTGGGTAGACCTGTGTGGTGCCAGGAGCTGGACTTGATGATTCTTATAGGTCCCTTCCACTTCAGGATATTCTATGATTCTATGATCCAGCAAGGCCCACTGATACCTTGCAATGATGCACAGAAACATTAAGTTCCCTTCTGCACTATTGGAGTAACTGTGAACTTGTACTCCCCTGCAGGAGACTCCTTATCATACCACAAGGACATGCCATTTTCAACAACAGACCAGGACAACGACATGAGCTCCTTTAATTGTGCCACAACCTATAAGGGAGCATGGTGGTACAATGACTGCCACTACTCTAACCTGAATGGGATGTACTGGCTGGGCGTTCATGGGAGCTATGCTGATGGTATAAACTGGAAGACCAGCAAAGAATACCACTACTCCCATAAGCAAACAGAAATGAAATTCAGGCCACTGTAACAGGGCAAGAGGATGTCTAACTGGTACCAACACATGCCACTCAACAGCCAACAGAAGACAGAAAACATAATGTTATTTGAGGGCAAAATTGAACAAAGAATTATATTGTAACTTGTGGCTATAGACCATAGCAGCTTTTAGGAAGCAGAAGCCCTCCAGATGCTGACTAAGCTTGAGCATCTTTTTTTCTGAAAAATCATTGCCTTGATTTAAAGACCAAGTGATGGTAAGGCTACTGCATCTCAGCAAAGCTCTCAGATGGTATTTCCTTCAGTGGCAAATACTGGTAATTTTCTCTCTAATCCATGTATATGAAGCCTTCAGTGGTTTTGCAGCCTCTTTTTCTGTTGGACCCAAGAGTGATCTGAAAGGACTGAATTCTCACACCCTCCCTTCAGGCCATGCTGGAGCTATGTAGACTGAAATGGAAAGGACTGAGCTTCCAGTACAGTGTTGTTAGCACTGTCACCTCCCTGCTTACCTTCCTATTGTCTCACACACCA
This sequence comes from Netta rufina, assembly GCF_964035555.1. NCBI lineage: Eukaryota > Metazoa > Chordata > Aves > Anseriformes > Anatidae > Netta > Netta rufina. The sequence goes on from NC_140144.1 coordinate 816,981, forward strand.
TGTACTCCAGCAACCACAGTGACATTGCCCACCAAAAGCCAGCTGCAGCCAGGCCCAGAGCCAGCTTCAGCCATTACCAAGGCACGTTTTCAGCATCTCATTCTTAAGCCACCACGAACCAAGAGCTGAATACAAGATTGTCCAGTAACGTGTGTAGTACTAAGACACTAAAATAGTCCCAAGTTAAACCTCACACAAGTGGCCAGCAGGTGCCAGTATCTTCCATTTCTTTTTCTTTCAAGTAGCATTTGAAAACAGGCTATCCACGGGCAGATGGAAACAGCTCATCCATAATTTGACTATTAGCAGAACAAGTTAAATAGAATGTCTTGTTCTTTGACTCCTACCCCTATAGATGATGAGTGAAAGGGGACGCTAGTGATAAATTTGCACTGCAGGGACAAATCAGTCAGTGGAACCAGAGTATTTATTTGTGTTATGTTCCTAAAGGTCACAGGTTTATTGTGCAACTTAGTGCACAAATGTGTAGCAAGGTAATACTTACAACATTGGTAAGCCTTAAAACATTGAGTCCAAACCTTGTGAGTATGGGAAAAGTGAAGAGGCCACTCACCCAGCACATGGGTGCCGTGCTGAGAAATAAATCCGAGGTTTTGCACATCCCTATACATTAGGTCCTGTCCCTGCTCACTCCTTTTTTTTTAGGTACATGACAAACTGCATGTCTGAGTAGAGAATGCACTGAATTTACCATAGTCACTTCCCTATCTCCAGGGGCTCTGTTATGTTTTTCTCCTATTCCCAGTGATTTAAGTGTCCTCAGCAGGAGCAGGACCAACATCCTACAGCATCCAGTTCTGTCTGACCAGATCAGCCACCAATGTTGTTGTCCAGGAGCAGCCTCTCAGAGAAGCCCATAGCACTGCCACAGACAACACTGAGGACCACAAGCTCCTTTGTGGAGACATGAACTGATGCTGACACCCCCTGTTTTAACCTAGCTAGAAGTGCTGAGTCCCCATTCTCTGGTCCCCCAATACATTCTCCTCTTATTACACAGAAACCTTCAATATTTAAATTTCAGCTCTGAAAGACACACAGGTTAGTAGGTTTAAGAGCACACCAAGAACAGTCTGCCCAAGTCCATCTGGTTGGTTTTCCTACACCTTCACTCGGATTCAGAGGAAATACTCAGGTATTTATTTGGGGGGTGTTGGGTGAGGTAGTTGGTACCTGGCTGGAGCATGAGGTTCTCCTGCATCCCCTAAGCCAAGTTATGAGACTGCCAGCCTCCAAGGGCTCCACAGCAGCTTTTTCCAAGGAAGAACACAGCAGTTTTGCCATGTGCAAGTACCCAAAGATTTCACAGTTTGTAAGAATTAAAGTTGTGTTTTTGCAGTGGAAAATTCCACTAACCTTGCACTTTTGAATAGTGATTGTACAAGGATAACAGTGGCATAACAGTGGGGGGTATGTTAAGCAGATAAGGGGACAGTGGAAGCTCCCACTGTACCAAAATGAGCAGGATGACTAAGAAAAACAAGACAAGCAGTTGCAAAATCAGAAAAAGAAAATATAATAATAATAATAATCATGGGCCCCTCCAGTTATGAGAGAAGAAGAAATAAAGGGGAAAAGGAGAAATTAAAGGTTGGTCAAATAAAATTTTACATATATGGTATAGCAACAAGCTTCAAGTAGGTTGTGAACCTGTAGTACTCAGCCAATGAGGAAACAGGGAAGAAATCAAGCATCGGGTAATAGATGATATAAGGTTATGATACACTCCTGCTTGCAGGATGTCCACCATCGCAATCACAAATAGAATTGTTACTTCACTGAAATCCTCACCTGAGCCTGTGTAGATTCTGTGCAGATTCTCACAGTTTCTCACAAATTGGGGCTCATTCGGGATCCAGTCGCATTCTGGGGACACCTATTACCACCACAGCAGGAAGGCATGCCCTGCTGATTTTAGTGGTCATGTGCATTGGTGACAGTGGTTCTGCAGAGAACTGACAAAGGAACCGAGAGTGGTTAAGAAGGCAGGATCAGTGAAGAACTAGGGAAGAAAGGAAGGTAGGCACTCCGGTTTCGAGAATTAACCTGGTAAACCAAGATAAGAAATTGCCCTGGGAGTCAGGTAGGACTCCTGTGTGAAGTGTGATTGAGACATACTTTAGTAGGAAGCAAGTGTGGAGTCCTGATCTGTGGTTTTGTAGCTCCACAAGAGGCACAGTCAGAGATGGATGAAGCAAGAAGTAAAAGGGAGAAAGGAAGAGTCTTGGGAAAATTTAGTGTACAATACCCCTTTCATGGTAAAATGCTTGGCAGTATGCCAGAGAATCTACCAAACCATAAGTGTATGGTATCCTGTGTACAGTAAAGTGCTTGGCAGTACACTCCCATTTTCTAGAACTGGAATGTTAGTGTGTGGTACCCTGCAGGAGGAAAAATTTCTGTAACAGCACACTGGCAAGGGCTAGGAAAATGGGAAATAAGCATTCCAGGGGACAGGGAGATATCCCTGGGGCAGTGCCTGACAGTCCTGCAGGAAGAATGGTAAGGAATTCGAAAAATAATCGCAAAATTGGAGGAAATTATAAAAAAGAAAATTATTAAATGCTGCATATTAAGCTGGACAAAGGAACCAATTAAGTAAACAGCTGTATTTTGGCCAAAATACAGGTCTGATGAAAATTCAGGCTTTAAATTTATATGTAAGCAATAAGACTCCTTTTTCCGAGAAGGAGACAAGTTATGCTGCTTGCTGGGTGCTGGGTGTAAGTCGGTTTTTATCGAAAAGGGGTAGGACCAGCAGAAAGAGGAGTCAGAGGAAAAGACAGGTAGATGGGAACCCTTAGATAATTTAACCCATCCCTATAATCCTAAAATTGCAGCAGCAGCAGCAGCCACTCCAGGAAGGGAGACAGGAACTGCAATTAACACTTCCTTCCTTACAGAAGGAACGCACTCTAGGCTCTGGCAAGAATTAGAACAATGTAGAAGAGATATTGGTAATTTCCCATTCCCTGATACTAACAGTACTAACACTCCTATGTATTCTCTTAGCGAGGTCCCGGTGAGGCAAGGACATATGTGAACTCCCCCCACACACACACACAAACACCAGCAGAGGGGTTAGAATTTTTTAAAAAGGAAATAAAGTCTTTAACTGAGGACTCTATAGGATTAGAACAGTTAGATCAGTTTCTAAGACCTAATCTGTATTCCTGGGGGGGGAAACAATGTCAATCTTGAGTATGTTATTCACTGGAGAAGAGCGGGGGGGAATGATTAGGTGGGCAACTACGCAAGAATGGGAAAGAATCAACCCCCCACAGACCAGGAGTAATTCCAATAAGCAGAAATATCCGCTTGCTGACCCCAACTGGAATAATAACAACCCACAAAACAGAAATCATATGAGAGACTTTGGGTCAGAATGAGAAATTACTCAAGGATGAATCCTGAGGACCCTTTAGCCCAAGGGTTTTGAAAGTTCATTTTGTGATTAAAGGCTGGCCAGATATACAAAAAAAAAAAAAAAAAAAAAAAAAAAAAGCTCCAGAAGGTGGAAATATGGAGCAAACAGTCAGTGGAGACCCTCCTGTGGGAGGCTGAGAAGGTGTATGTCAGGAAGGCAGATGAGAGAAAAGCAGAGAGCAAAACTAACAGTATTCACTGTGGACCAGGTAGTGAGGCAGAGGGCTAGAGATAGAGGAATAAAACTTTCAGGCACAGGGTGGAAGAGAGAGGAAGAGAGACAGAGGAATGGCAGGCAAGAAAACCTGTTTTGCAGCCTAAATCCTAGCAGGAACAGCCTTTGAGAAGATGTTTTAAGTGTGGCTGGGCCAGCCGCTTCAAATAGGAGTATCCAGAGTGGAAGAATGAGGTGAGATTGTTTGCTGTTATAAATTCAAAACAGGGGAATCGGGGCTTCTCAGAAAGCTAGTCCCACTGAGAGCCCCTGATAAATGTAAAGGGTTCAAGCATTGAGATAAGGACAGCAAGATCATTCTACAATTATCGTCAGAGGCAAAACAGACTTAGCTTAGGAAGATTAATAAAATTTATTACCTATTGTTAATGGGCTGGAACAGTAAGAAACAAAGAAATAAACTGGGGGTACCTTCCCCCCTTCACCCTACTCCACCTCCTCCCCGCCCTGAGTAGTGCAGGGGACGGACATGAGGGAGGGCTGCAGTCAGTCTGCCCATGGTGCTTCATTTCTACCACCCCTTCACAGTCATTTTCTTCCCTGCTCTGGTGCCATCTTTCCTGGGCTGGTCCTCTGTGGACTTCTCCACAGGCAGCGACTCTTCAGGTCCATCCATCAGGAGTGGGCTGCTCTGTCTTGGGACCCTCCAGGAGCGGCAGATCCCCCTAGATCACCTGTTCCTGTGTGGGCTTTCCACAGGCTGCAATGTGGAGATCTGTTCCGCTGTGGTGCACTACGGGCTGCAGGGGGGCAGCCTGCTCCACTGTGCACCTCTCCACAGGTCACAGGGGAACTTAGCTCCAGTGCCTGGAGCACCTCAGACACCTGGTGACTGGTGTCTGCTCACCCAGAGGTTTCAAAGACCTTAAAATCTTAAGACATTAAATTCAGTTTATCGTGGTCAGTGTGTTCCTAGGAATGGCCTCAGAAGAGCAGGGTTATGTGGTCCATCCAGGCTGCAGATTGTTTCTCACAAGCTGTAACCCTAAAGATGATAGACTTCACAGGACTGGGCTTTGGAAGGAAAGGTCTCCTTCCTACCAATGACTGGTCATGTTAGAATCTAATAAAACTGAGGTCCAGTGCCTCTATAGGGTTTGTGTTTGAATGCAGCAGACTTAGAGGTCCATTGCCTCCTGGCAAAGAGCTTGTGAGACAGCTGCATCTGAAGAGTAATTAGGGCTACTGAAACAGCATAAAAGAAGCTGCATCCGGGGAAAAGAAATAATTTCACTGTGGTTTGATCCTTTTGACTTATCATGGGATGCTAAGATGGAAAAGATGAATCCAACACTCTTTGCACTATGCTTGTACTGCTGCTGTTACCTTGTTCTCACCTAACTGAAGCAAGGGGGTGATTTAAGAAGCCAACTGACCCTACCACAAACCAAGGGCACCAAGAGGCAGCGTGCTCGAAATACCACTTTCTTATAGCTAATAATGTTTAAATGACTTTTCACTAAGGGTTTACATCAGCTATGCTGATAGAGCATAAAGATGTTCCTTGAGTTGTGTTTGGTATCTCTTGCTTGAAAACTTGTGGCATTTCAGCAGCACACTGCAGACCCAGAATGATGAAACACGGTAGCCAGGACTGATGTGGTAAAGAACCTCTAATCTTTCTTTATTTCCAAATAGCATTGAAAAACAAAGACACAATGAATGACATGGAAATGCATGGCCCATAGGGTGCAGCATTGTCTGGTCCATGTTGCCAGCATCAGCAGAGCAAATGGCCAAGAGGCAGAGGAGGCAGCTCCTAATCAGGTCCTGATCAAGGCAAGCCTTCGAGACTCTCCACCTACCATTGGTGTTGCTTCAGTTGCCTGGACAAAGAGATATGAAATTCAACTAATTACCTGGACTTTGTCAGATTGGTGTGGAAAAGCCAGGCCCTCCAGTCCCAGCAAGGGGATCACAGCTGGAGGGCATTGAGGCTGGTTTCCTGTGCTTGTTTTTCCCTCTAGTTCTGACCAGTGATGAGAAACTCTTGGTCAACTAGATGCACCAAATTCTCAGACCACCTCTGTTCTCTGCAACCTCCAAATATCAGCTTTTGTCATCCACATGGAACCTTAAGACAGTCTCAGTTCCACTTGCCCTTGCAGCAGGAACCAAAGGTCCCTCTAGCAAAGGCCTGATATCCTTTGGTCACCTAAGACTCAGCATGTGGCTGGATGTCCCAACCATATGACACATGGCAAGCCTAGTAGAAACACATCTCTGAGTCCACCCTTGTGACTGCTCTTAAAATGCCATGTAGACTTGGTTTCATCAGCCATACCTACACTAGAAGATAGAGTAGGCTTGTTCCCTTATCTGAGGTTGCCATGACTCAGCCCAGCTGTCCAGACCACCAGCCTCCTTCTCTCTTCACAACAACCTGCACTTCCTGATGGCCCACTGGCAATGGTTCATGGTTCACACTAATTGTCACATTATGTCCAAGCAACTGGGAACAATGCTGGTGGTTTGACCTGCAGTGAGTGATAGTTTCAACCTTTCTGACTGTTGGGACATAATACAACTGTGTGAGCAATGGCAGAACAGCACCTACATCCATGCCATCTTTAGTCACCAGCACTGATAAAACAACTATGCCAAAAATACCATTTGCATTGGAATTTCTCTGGCATCACCCCCATTTATGGCCAGCTCAAAAGTATTGGTGCTTATCACAGCTCAAGCTACATGGGCTAATGCTGTCCTCTGTGCAGAAAATAACATTCCTATGGATCTGTAATCCTTGAGTAGGTTTCTTACCTCCAAGCAGATAAATAAAACCAAAAGAACTCCCTTCATACTAGTGTTACCGAAGTACACACAAATCAAACAGCAAATTGTGAAACTGGGACAAGAAGCAAGTTTGGTCTGGCCTCAGTCTCTTCCTTTAGCCCTTTTGCATATATCAAGGGCAAAGGAAGGGCTAAACTCCTTTGAAATCTTAAATGGATGACCCTATGGAATACAAAGAGGAATATCCATGCAAGTAGGGGATGAATTCATGACCTCCTATATGGTGGTCTTAGGTAAACAGCTTAATAAAATTGGAAAGCATGTGAGTGGGACTCCAGGCAGAGGGTTAGATGGACACAATAGACGACCTGGCGATTATGTGTTTGTACAGTCTCTTGCAGAGAAGACCTTGGAACCTCAGTGGGAAGGATTCTTCCAGGTCACAGGGATCAGAATCAAGCAGCAGAATGCCCGGATCCATCACATCAAAATGAAAAAGGCACCCAAGACCCCATGGAAGGTTATTCAGGTATGACCTGGAAGGTTACATTTCTCACAGTATTAATGGTATCATTGGTCAAGAAAACTGAACAGTGGATGCACAATACCTATGTGAATCTCACCCAGGCAGTGAGTGATAGTTTCAACCTTTCTGACTGTTGGGAGTCCACAGTGCTGCCTAGAGGCAACCTAGAATTATGAAGTGGACATTGACCTTTGCGCACCCAAGAAAGGGAACATATTGATTTGGCAAGGATGATCATGAACATCTAGGGGAGAGATATAAACTAATCCCATGCAAAAACATTAACATACACCAGATGCTTAAATGATAAAACTCCATGCATAGGTACAGGTCCACTGAGCTATTTAAGCCCAGGAACTTGACAACTGTATTATGGCAGAATACGTAGGAACTTCTAATCTTACTAAAATTAGAGATTATGGTGTAGGTGTCACAATATGTGCTGATAAAAAGGATACAAACTCAGGATCTCACGGCCTCAAGTCTCTCATGCAAATTTGCAAGCTACAGAAAGGATTCTATTGGCTATGTGGAGATGAGTGTGCTAGGAAAAAAAGCTTATCCTTAAATTGGAAGGGTCATTGTATCGGGGGCTATCTTAGCTCTTGAGCTCTTCCTGAAGCACCTCCAGGAATAGCCTAGACCTTATGGAGAGAAACACATACTGTTTTGAATAACCCCCTCATGATGAGAGCCACGGGATTCCATAGTTTTGGAAGATGATTGATTCCATCCCTGGATTCCATTCCATTCTACTTCTCAAGGCTTTGCTCCTTGCTGCTGGCAGTATGAAGCTGGGAGGAAGATTTCTGCTGAGTAGTTTTACTGTTGAGCAGGAGGTTTCTTCTGTACAGATGTCAACAGCATGATGGCAGCTCTGGGGAATGAGAAGTTCTCTGGAGGTGTGGTTGAGACAATAACTCTGGTGCCATTCAGTGCATTTCATGTCAGGTCCTGATCATAAGGAAATCCCTACGGAAAATGCACCACTCCTCCACAACATCTCTGTCCTGGCACAATACTGACACTCCCTTGTACAAGCACCACAACACAGATGTTGGGCCATATGTGACACCAAATTCTACTTCAAGAGCTTGAGATGAGACCCACATGTAGGTCTACAGCACTATGTGAGAGCACATCATTCCTCCCACAAGGCTGAGAGCTCCATTGGGTTATACACTATACAATTACTTTTTCATGGACAAACGAAGGATCCTTGCTCTAAGAGATTACAGTCTGCAAGAAGAGAGCCACTGCTCCACCACTATACAGGCAATATGCCTATTTACACTCACAAAAAATTTGGTCTGAGTAGAACCTGTCTTTCATGATGATGGTGCAGCCATCAGCTGATCTAGAGACACGAACTTGTCTGCTCAACTCTTTCTCTTAATTTGCAGTGCCAGACCATTTCTTGACATCATTCTTTCCATCTCTCATTTGGATCTACAGACCTGGAAATCTTCCTCCAGCCCACAGAAGAAAACACAGAAGAAAGTATCAGAAGAAAATCCTTTAATGGCTGCATGAGCCCTGGAAGTCTAGGTTAGAACCTAGGTTAGAACCACAAGGATGTCTAGCCGCTGGAGAGGCAATGGGATGCTCAACCAGGCAGAGGAATAGGTGAGATACTGCATAATGCCAGACCAAACTCCCCCTGCTTTGGCCTCACAAGCTCTTGGCACTGTGCTTGTCGCTATGCATTTGCAGCAGGATTAGAGGTGGGGAGAGAGACTTCCGAACACAGACTCCCATCTCTGAACCCAGACTGAGGACAGTGGGGAGAAATCCATACTGATACAATACTGGGACAACTCTGACGTGGCATGTGCCTGACAAAGCTTTTATGATAGGAGATATTTATCAGTTAATTCATAGAGAAGGCACACCCTGCCCATTGCCTTGGCCTGGTGCAGTTCAGCACCTTGTGGATAGTCCCAGCACTCCAAAACTTTGCCTGATACTGATGAGTCCTGTGTACAATGTCAAGGAACCTAGTCAGAGATTTAGAATGTACCTGTCCTTGCATGGCTACCAGAAGGGTGTTGTAAGGCTTTGAAATATAAGGCAACCCTGAGGCTCACTGAGTGTGCCGAAGCCCCACTCCTTCACACCATAAGGACCACAGCCTCCATAGAGGAGATTCCCCAAGGCCAGAGGGGGTATGGAAGGGGAAGACCCTGAGTCCAGGGGGCACATGGAAGCAGGAGAGAACTACATTTCTGTTGGGTATTTGGAAAGCATCTGCAAGGGAGTTCAGGTCCCTGACCTGCCCCTCCAGGATCATGTGCTTTTAACAAGCAAATGAACAAAGGCTGCTTGAGGCTGAATTGTATCAGTTAAAAACCTACCTAAGAAATATATACCCTTGATAAATCCCTTCTCCATTTTTAACCACTTTTTCCAACCCAGAAATTAGAGACAGAGACTATGATTAAATAAATACCAGCACATCACTTGGCTGTTCTCTTTCCCACCTTCCTTCTTCACTCCTGACCCTCCAAGACAGTTGATTTACAGTTCGTGCAATACTCCACCAGGCCTCACAGGAGGCCCACAGCTCAGCCCAAAAGCTGATTTTCCCTCATAGGCTCCAGGCTCTCTGCAACATCCTCCAACTCATCCAGGATTTCGGAGAAAGATGGCCTCTTAAATGCTTCCACCTGGAACAAGAAGAGAGAGGCTGAAGATGACACCCTGGACAGGAAGTGGGTGCTGTGCAGCAGCTCTCCTGGGTCCCCCATGGCTGAGCAATGACATTCATCCATCAACAGCACTGGCCTGGGCCATGCACCTGCCAGAAGAGCTTTTTCTGGCATTACTGCACAGTGATCCAGGCACAGACTGCTGCAAATGAGCAGCCATAAGACTGATCCCAAGGCACAGTACAGCACAAGCAAAGACAGGAAGATGCTGAAGTCATGGTGTGTCAGGCCAGGTTTCAACAGTGTGCAGGAACTGTTCATCCCAAAGCCAACCTGAACAGTGCAGGGCCAGGGGTTGTGCAGGGGAAAGACTGGAGGTAGGTGTCAGGAGGAAGATGTCTCATTCCCTGGGCTTTTTCATAATAGTCAGAATCTGCTTTGTCTCCCTGACACAGGTCATTGTCAGTGGGCTGTGTTCCCCAGTCCTCCCGGTGCCATTGGCGTGTCCTCAGAGTTGGGGTTTGTCCCTTTTCCTTTTGAAGGACAGAGAAGTCCCCCTCCTTCTCTTACAGGAGAGAGTATACCTCACACCTTGTTTGGTGAACCCAGTTTCTTCCACAAATGCAAGGGCTGCCAAGGAACACAGCCTGGGGCACTTGGGTACCTCCAGCCCAGGCCCCCACTGTGCCATCCTGAGGCTGCTCTTGTGCCTGGCCCTGGGGAAGCCAACCTGGGGAGCCACACTAGAACCTGCCCAAACCTGCACATTGCACAAAAGCAAAGAACAGCCCCAAGAGCCATTTCTGGCACAAGCCCATTACAAATCAATTTGCATTAGGAAACTGTCTGTCAGAGGTACAATATCTGAACACATACAAACCAAAGCAAATTGTTCATGTGAATTACTCCTCTGATCCAGGGCGAGTTATTCACATGTCCTTGGGACTCGTGCTAGAATTATTTCCATTTCCTGCCTTGAGTAACAAATTGAGTTGCATTATGATCACCGAGTTTCTCCTGATTGTTTTTTTTTTTTTTTTCCTTCCTTTCAAAGTTAAACTTGAATCCTCTCTTTCTACTTTGCATCCTGAGGCAGCACAGGGAGGTCCCCCAGCTTTCACCTTTACTTTTTATGTCAAAGCAACAAAGGTTGGAAAAATGTGCTCTGATGATACCCGCAATGCTGGTAATGGTGAGGCAGTGCCTTCCAGAAAGAATCGGCTAGGTGCCTCTGCCTTCAGTCTAGCTAAGTGGTGATCAGACATCATCACCAACGTGCTTCCCACTTTGGGGTCGATATACAAGGGAACAGGCAGGACCTTGTGATGTTTTGGGCTGTAATACACAAACCGATCACTTCTCCTAAGTGTTTCTTAGGGCAAAACTATGCAATAGATGAAAGCATACTACTGCTCCAGGAAGATTAAGTGGCAGAGCCCTGTGCACCGGCACTGAAAGCATACTCTCACAGAGGTGTGATACAAGCCCAAGAAAACCAAAGGAAGAAAAAAATCTAGCAAGAATCTCACCCGACAGCAGCTAGCAGCAAGGTCCATCACCCGCCTGGGGCATTCACTGATCATCCCTTGGAAGGCAGCAACATCCAAGCCATAATCCTGTTGAGGAAGGGGTAGAGCATGGGTCAACAGCCAGACAGGAAGAGGCTGAGTTGGCCATGACTACATGCAGTCAGTTATGCAGCCTCCCCAGGAAAATGGGAAAAATAGGTCTCAAGCCCCTCTTTTACTCAAGATGTGTCCTATATATCCTTTGCTTATTAAGATAGGCCTTGTCTGGGTTTTACATTTTTCTTAGCTGCAAATGCCATCCTTCCACCTCAAAACCACCAGGATAAAAAGGGTTTTACAGTAAGAAGCAATGAAAAAGTAATCAATGCTTGAGCCATAAAGTCCATTAAAGGGTCTTCACCCTTCTCAAGGTGTTAAAGCAAAAAATGTTCATGGATTAAAGCTGATTTAATTAAAGATTAAAATGTTCATGGTTTCTATCACAGCTATTTTAACTATGACTATGCAAAGGTACCAGCTCTGCCGGGAGGGCACAGATGGTAAAAGAGACATTTAACTGGGAGAACGTTGCAACATCATTCTGCTTGCTCTGTGCTTTCCCTGAAGTGCAATGCATCCTCCTGGAAAAGCTCAGAGTAAGGCAACAAGAACCACAAAGGTAGAAAACAGCATGTAGAGTAACCAGCACTGGGTGAGGTGCTGAGCAGTGGTTGCCAAGGAGAGAAACTGTAGATTATTTGGTCTTCCAATAGCAACTGATTGAGGGGATCCAGGCAGCTGTTTCCATAGCTACAGCTTAGTCCTGTCAGACATCAGAGTCCCTGATACATAATTCTCTTTCATCTTGCAAATGGAGATGCAGTTTTAGTTACCATTCAGTCTTACAGAAACATGGAATAATCTCTGGTCATTACAGGTTCTTTGCTTTTTGCCTGAAGACTGCTTGGAAAACAGCAATTTGCTATTTTTCTGATGGAGTTTTTACCCTCGTTCTGGAAAAACCTTCCCTTCTCACTTTGTGGAAAGCAATTGTTGCAAATACTGAAAAAAGGCCATGTTTCTAGAGACGCCTGCTGTTTTTACATGAACTGTATATTAACCCTAATGTATCTGAAAATACAAATTCAAGGTGAAATTGTGTTCGACCTGCCACTTCAATACAGAAGCTGAAATGTCAAAGCCAAATGAATTATTAGAATTAAGATCTCTAAACAAAACTGTTGTATCTCATATTGTTGATGTAACAAAAGTTTTCAAACTACAGATGATTCCACTTGTACACTGAACATTTTGTCACCAGATTTTCTCATGAAAAAAACTCTGAAGAGAAATCTGTGCATGCACATATGCATGTGTGTCAGGTCTGTAAGGTCCAGAAGGAAACCACAATCTGGTATCACGTAGAAAACACTGTTAAATTTGGCTACAAAAATCATTACCTGAGTCCTGGGAAGCACTTCGGGATCAGCTGGTATCCTGCCCAGGATTTCACAAAGGACAATACCAAAGGAAAACACATCTACCTGCAAGATGAAGATAGGTAGGACCAGGCATACATAGAAGAAGCAAAGCATGCAAATGGGAAGTACCGATGACTGGGTTCTTCCATTAGTTACCCAAGAGCCCATCAAAGGTGTGTTGAAGATGAAGGCAGCAAATCAGTTGTTCTCAGGTGAACTTATGCTTCTGAACCCACCCAGAAACACTATAGCCTCACTTGGGGCTGAGCCTTATCTTTGGGAAACACGGACCCATACCACGTTTCAATGTGGTTGGTGCTTCTACCATAGCTCTGGCACCCACTGTAGATCACACAACAGCTTCACCAGGCTGTAACTCTTCCAGCATATTCTTCAGAGAGGCTTCAGTGTGTTTGTCAACAGCAGTAATACATTTAACTAAGAGTTTAACTTAACAAGGCCACACATGCAACATCTAAGTTGCTATGCAGAACATTGTTGAACAAAGGTCCAGACAGCAGAGCAACATTTCCTAGGGAGGGTGGGAGGGAAAGGCTTTTCTGCTGTTGGAACATGTCTCCAGCAGACATCCCTCATTCTTGCTCAGGACTTCTGATGATGAACAAGGAGCTGATAAGTACTGCCATACCTTCTGGTCATAGGGCTCTCCCCGCAGCATCTCAGGAGCCATCCAGAAAGCAGAGCCCACCAGAGAAAGCTTCCTCTCCACATCCTTCACAGGCAGCTCCACCACCTCTCTGGCCAGCCCAAAGTCAGTCACCAGTGCCTCACGGCCCCGTGGTGTCACTCGAATGAGGCAGTTCTGAAAGGAGGCCATGGGGGGGTAAAACATGAGATGTCCAACAAGGAAAAGCCTGCACACTTCACTGTGTAGCACCTCACTGGTCCTCAGCCCCTGCCATTACTGGCTCTCCTCTCACTAGAGGCCTGCATCCTGGCAGCACACATTGACTACATCTGAAGCCAGAAAAAGTCCTTTGAAGGAGCAGTTCCCTAGCCTGCGGCCATGGGAGACTTTTTGTTCACCATCCATCCCATGTCCAGAACTGTCAGGAGCCCTCACCATGCAACCCTGCTTGCTCATCACCACTGTGCCTCAGGCTGCCTCCTGATACAGCCTTCCAGAACTCAGTGCTGGCACTCCATCCTAACTAACCTGAACTGAGATTTGCAAAGTTACCTAATATGAACACAATGATCCACATCCTTTCATCTGAAAGAGACCGAGAAACGTGCACATCAGCTTTGTTCACTGTTCAGTCAAAGGCAGGCAGATCACAGTCACAGCCCTTCTCACTGCCCAGGGTTGTACATACCTAACAGTGTTTTCTGGAGGAATTTCTACAAAATTATCTTACTGATTCTCAAAAACCGCAGTGACTTCAACCTGTTCAGTTCCCCAGGATTTCCTCTTGGCATCTGCTCCCAAAGAGCTAGCAGAAACTATGAACATCTTCTCCAGATGGTTCTCACAGACAACGAGAAATCAAGTAAATATATATACACTTCTCTCCTGTATCTTCAGCCATCATCACAGCAGATTTCCCAGGTTTCTCCTGGAAAGCATGAACTTTTTTCAGGGCTGAACCTCCATAGTGAAACAGAAAGGACAGGCAGGAACCTTCAGCACTCACTAACTTTCCACAAGCATATCCCAAGCTCATCAGTTATCACCAAACAGAAAATTGCATCTCAACTGACTTCAGAGCACACATGCCAAGAAATCCATCATCAGAATGAAACAGACTCTTGCCCTGTCTTCCCATGTAGTTTGTGATTTCCTGATTAGGAACTGAGCCAACCAAACAGCCTAAGATTACAAAGGCAAGCTCGGTTCCTGTACTGATGTCTTTCAAGACTGTAATGCTCGAATAGCTTCCACACTGCCGACCTTCATTAATATTTCATTTTTTCCTTAAAAAGCTGGGTCTTCTGCTTAACAAGTGATGAATGTAATGTAATTACAGGTTTTATCAATAAAACTTCCTTGCCTGCAAAGGGATTAGCATGGAGCAGAGGACCAAGAAGAAGCCTGAGGTCTCCAGGTTACAGCCCTAAGTGCCTCTGTAGGGTCCCCCAACATAGTTGCCCTTCAAGGGTGACATTCCCTTTCCAGCTGTGTACCTTAGAGTTGAGATCTCGATGGTAGATGTTCTTGCAGTGCAGATAGACCATGCCTCTGGTAATGTCAGAAGCTAAGTCCACTTTCTCCTTCCATGTCAAAGTCATGTCTTTGCTGGCCAGAAGGTCCTCCAGGCAGCCCCCATTCACGTACTGTGAACAGAGACAAAAAGCAGGCACCCACGCAGCTGGACACAGGCTCTCCTGGTGCTGAGCTCTCCCTCACCAACCCAGGAGCTCCCTACCTCGGGACAGAGATAATAAATGACACAACACACAAGGGTTCCTGTGCATGGTGTAGTGCTAATACCCCTCCTGACACAGCAAGACACTGATGGTCTCTGGGTACGGGTACTGCCCTGCTGCAGGGACTTCAGTATAAGCCAGCATGGCAATGCAACAGCAAAGTCAACCCTTGGCAAGCAATTTTCCACACCTGCGCTGGGGACCTGTGCTGTGCCTTCACAACTTGTTGGCAATGGTGGGGGCCCCTTCCTGGGGTGTGATGCAACACCTTTCCTCTGCACATCACTGCTGAATGCCACATTATCTCCAAGTACCTGCTGCATCCAGCCACCTGCCGCCCCCTGCCCTGCCAGGCTCACCTAGCAGTCTCTTCTGTCCAGTGAGAAAATGCTCACACCAACCCCTGTACTGTTCCTCCCATTGCACCCAAGAACACAGGGCCAAGGTGACCCTTCCACAGTCTTCACTCGCATGCAGCAACCAAAAGGCAAAAAGCCTTGCAGATGCTCAGTCAGTGCCTCAGGCTGCTAATGGTGCAGGAACAAGACAAGGCCTCTCTGGTACCAGCTGAGGCTTTTCTACTAAGCCACACCATCATGTCAGAGCCACACTAAAGGTCCTGCCAGTTTGCATCTGCTCTACTCCTGTTCTTCAACCAGTGGCTCTTCCGCTCTTTGGGGTGGTACTAGACCATCCTGAAACACTTTCTGGCTATCCTTCTTGAATCTCATGGTTCTGTAGTGACCGTGCCCCACTTCAGCCATGAGCAACTGGGGTGCAAAAAGAACCGTCTTACTAGTAGAGACTCACAGGCTCAAGTGTCAGAGAAGTACAGACATGCATTACAGGATATCTGCCATCCTCCCTAAGAGAACTACACAGAACTACACAGTCCTCAACTGCCTATAGCATGCTTACAAGCAAGAAACTTTTACCTCCAGAATGGGGTACAGCTTGTCATCCTTCACACATATCCCAAGGTACCTAAGCAGGAGAAGAGACGAGACAAGAGAAAAACAAGCTATCAAGGTTCTGTTTATTCCCTTTCCACAGAACTGCTTTATAGACACTGACCAACTCCAGCCCCTGCCAGTGACACTAGTCATGGCCAGAGGATGCGCCCACCTGACAATGTTGGGGTGGGACAGCTTCTGCAGCAGGCTGATCTCACGTACAATCACCTCTTGGTCCACGTTGTTCTTGTAGATCTTCACCACCATCACTTTACAAGCAGCAGCCTGGGTCACCTGGATCCAAGGTTGGAGCAGGACATCTGTTAGCTTACAAATGTCTTCTAGCCCCTCTGGACAACAGTATCCATTCCTAACCAAAGTCCTGAATCTCATTTCCCTGCTGCCCAGAACTTTGCACAATGATTTGCACAAGGGCAAGGTGCTGTCCCTCCAACACAAGCTCCCCACCAGTGATGTCTGACTTGGAGGCTGGAGACAGCTAAATACCTCCTGTCACAACATAGCACTAAGCAGTTTCTCAGTCAAAATTTCCGTAACTTTGGCTGGAGCAATTCCTCAGCCCACACTAAGTTACAGAAGGGCTGACCTTCTCCTCTCCAATGCCTTACACTCAATGGCCCATCCCAACCATAGCCTACCCACCTCCATCCCTCCTTCCTGCCTGGGTCTGGTCACTGCACAAGGTTGCTGTCACATTCTTCATCCCCACTGCTTTCTGAGCCCCGCCAACACCTGGCTCCCCATCTAGACAGTCTCTGCTAGTCAGACACAATGAAGAAAGTGCAGAGCCAGCTCATCTCTCCCCAGTGCCCCTGGACAGAGGCCCTGAGTCTTCTTCCCATTCACATGCTAACCTGAACCTCTGCTGTGGATTACCAGACATACTACACTCCTAGGGCTTCCCTCTAGCAGGGATATGGGAAAGTAAAGAACAGAAAACAAAATGTTGTTCCTCAAACTTATAACACATAACAGACTGAGCAGGCATTTTTAAGGGGAAATTTGCTGTCCCCCATGAACGTACCATGTTTGGACAGTACTGCATGCAGGGGTTTCATGCAGGCTGCAAGACATACAGGAGTCCCCCAACTTTCAGCACGGACAGGACCATCCAAGGTCCCTGCACTGCAACTCATGAAATCTGGGTAGAGGTTACGAATAGCAGATTCCAGATTACATCACAAGGCATTGTGATACTTGAATATTTCAATCGTTGATCAAAGTCAGCTTTATGGAGACTCATATATCAGGTATGGCCCACACTGATGTCCTGACATTTGCCCCAGAATGAATAGGGAATCTGGTGATGTTTAACTTTCTCTCATCTTGAGGTTTAGGGTTTTTTTTTGTTTGCTTTCACATCAAGATCGTTCAAACAGCATAAAATGGTTTCAAAGCAGCAGTCTGAGACCCAAAGCATCACCCATTGCTCTCTGTGATGACTACTTTAAGGTTACCAGAACATGTGAAGAGAACAAAGAGCTACATGTAAGACCTAGCTAAGCTGAAAAGAGAGAAAGGTTGATTATAATCAGGATCACAAAACAAATTGTCTTGGAAGAAATATGAACTGTTGCTTCCATTCTGAAGGAACACAACCTGACAGCCTGTGCTTATTGCTGGAATAAGCCTGCCTGTGTATTCCAGCAGGTCATAAGGAAACCAGGGCTTTGACAGCATCACCTGATGAGACGACATAACCACAATTAGTCGTTACTCGACTCGGGGGCCTCCAGTTACTGGGGATCGGACTTCAGGCAACACCCACCTCATGCACAAAGGCTGAACTGCTAGGTCATGACGGAGAGCCCCCTGAGCTGGCGTCTTCTCCCCCCCGTAATTAATTTTTAACTTCTTGCCTCCTTCCTCTCTAGCAACAGCTGATTGCTGGCACAATAATTAGGGTAATTAGTCAATTTTATAGTGCTACCCATCACAGTTCAACAATAGACAGATCCTTGCTTTATTAGTCCATAACCCAGCCATAACCCTAGTCTTCTCTCAGCTTTACTGTTAGCTTAGAAAAAAGACACTGAAGTGGAAATTTAGGAGATAACACTGGCTCTGCTCTGACAAATCAGATTTGTTCCCTATCACAATCCTGACTCTGAACCTGGAAACAAGCTTCTGTGATAGAAAAGATTACTAAAATTTTCTTTGTATTGGACAGATCCCACTGAGCTTGGAGAGACTGTAGCACAAAAGACACTCCTAGGCTGATCAGAGGCTCGCTGGAGCACCTGCAGTCAGAAGGCCTCTTCCAAACTCGCAGGCCCTAAAACTACGCTGGCCAACCTGGAGCACCCCTTGGACTGCTCTAAATCATACCCTGTCCAGTTCTGCCCTAGATCAGTGTGCAGAGAACCCTCCAAGGTGTTCTCACTTCATGCTAAAAACTGATGAGGGTAAAGGCCCAGTGTCAGCCTCAAGCAGTGAAATAAAGGTGAAAATCTGGCAGTGGGAATTTGCAGACCATGCAACTGGGAGTGGAACCATGCCTCCTAATGCTTGTGAAGCTTTTTGGGGGCCAAAAGAAGATGACATTATTCAGAGGTTCACCTTGGGCAATGCCTTAAACCAGTGCCAGAAAATATATCACTTCTCTCCTGCTTTTGAGCACCTCAGACCCTACGCACCAGATAACAATCAATGAAAGGAGCTTCATGACTTCCCTGAGCAAAACTTGCACTTGAATAGTTCCTTATTCCACATCAGAAAACTAAGACAGAAAAAGAGGGAAAGTACCTTGTACTCAGGTTACGCATTACATAATTCACTGAGCAGCAGGTCATGCCTTGGTCTGAGTCCCCACGTGAAACCAAGTGAATCCTTGTTCCTCAGGACAAGGGATGGCACAAGCAACAGGCAGCCTTTCAGTGCCAGCATCACATACAGGGGAGTCTATGTCCATGTCGTGGGAGTGTGGAAGACAGCATCCACATTGGCAAAGAGCTTCAAAGGACAATCACCAGTGATGCTTTATAGCAGGGGCACTGCTGCTTAGGGCTATGAGTCTACAGGACACTGGCTGACCTGAGAGGAATCAGTTACTTTTGTGCTCAAGTCCACAGACAAACATCAGGTCCCTACAAAAGACTTGTGCTTGTACCAAGTCCTCCTCCACTGTCCTCTAACTGTTTAACCCGTACCATTGATGTTCGTTTTAACATTTCTTTTCCTTCTTCTGCTTCAGGAATTTATTCCATTTTCATTCAAGATCCATGCATCCAGACCACCTATTGCTAGAATCTCAATTTACTGCTAGGGCAGAAGGAAAAGATCACACACAGGAGACAGCAGTCCTTACTATGAAAACCTGCTAGATAAAGGAAAGAGAAAGTGATGGCAACAACATGCTGTGTAAGTGGGGAAATGAATTATTGGAGGGATGGCATGGTTAGGAGAGGTATTTGTCATGTATTGCTCCAGTCTGAAAACAGCTGCCATATACCCTTGGCTAGAGATACCCTTTGAACAGCACTAGTGCACTATCACTGGACCTGAAGAGCACTCAGAGACCATAACACCAATCCCAAATGGAACAAAGGAGGAGACAGAGTTTTAAGAAAGCAATGTGCAATTATCTATCCAATTTGTGTGTTTTCTGCAGCTCCAAGGCCAGATCCTGCCAGTCTGGCTTCATTAGGTTCAACAGGCCACATTTGCTTGCACCAACCAGGGATCTCACACAGTAATGTCAGAGTACTCCTCTGGCAGAAGTATCTTATGCTGGCCCAGAAGAAATATACATTCATGGTGTCCATCCTGCACCTCGTCAAGATAAGGAGCTAAAAGTGATGACGTACCCAGGCCCAATTTGTTTCCACGGGGTCTGTGTCACACCCCAGTAATCAAGATCCATGTCAGCAGCCACATTCTAGAGTATACTAGAAGAGAGATGATATGAGCAAATCTGGCCACCTTGCAAAGCAGTCTCACTTCCTAGGTAGAGGTCCCCTTTTCATCTAGCTGTTCATAGAGAGAACAATGGCAACTGAGGGTTGCAGGGAAAGAGCTCCACACCCCATCCCCTCACCCCAAATAAGCAATGGTGAGATGCTAAAGTATTCCTCAGCAGAGGAACAGCATTGGATAGGGAGCAAAGCTAGCAACACCCTGGATTCTGTGCTTACTAAGAGAGGGTTAAACTGCCACACCAGTGGAGCTTGATGTAGGGAGAACAACGCCAGCGAGAAAAAGCAGATTTACCTTGGTGATACACCATACACATCAGACATTGGCTTGCAAGGAGCCATAGATCTCCTGACATGAAGGCAGAAGAGGCAAAAGTGGACAAACCAGCAACCTGTCCCACTCTGACTCTACTCCAAGTCACCTGCTCTTCTGCAGCATCACCAGTAACACAGAGCAGGAGCAAGAGAGGGGTGATGGCATTGGCATCTCCAGGGGGTGTGGGTGGCACATATTCTGGGAGACTGTCCTGGTTTCAGTTAGAACAGAATTAATTTTCTTCCTAGTGGCTGGTGGAATGCTGTGTTTTGGCTTAGGATGAGAAGAGTGCTGATAACACCCCGATGTTTTAATTGTTGCAGAGCAGTGCTTATACCAAGCCAAGGACATCTCAGCCTTTTGCTCTGTCCTGCCAACAGGCAGGCTGGGGGTGCAGTAAGAGCTGGGAGGGGACAGACCCAGGACAGGTGACCCAAACTAGCCAAAGGGGTATTGATCATCTGACATCATGCTAAACAATATATAGGGGTGGCTAGCCGGGGGGAGGCGGCCGGACTGCTTGGGGTTAGGCTGGGCATCGGTCAGCGGGTGGTGAGCAACTGCATTGTGCATCACTTGTTTGTACATATTATTATTACTTTCCTATTATCACCATTGTATTATTATTATTGTTATTATTATTTTTGTTATGATTATTTTCCTGTCTTATTAAACTGTCTTTATCTCAACTCACGGGCTTCACTTTCCATTTCTCTCCCCCGTCCCAGAGAGGGAGGGGGGAGGGTGAGCGAACGCCTGCGTGGTGTTTAGCTGCCGGCCGGGTTAAACCATGACAGAGACATACACAACTTGATTTTACATTCTTTTTCTCAATGTATTGTGTCACAGTTTTAACAAAAAAACTGCACAGAACATAAATATCCCCATAAGTCATCCAATACCCCTGTTTAGCTCCCTGACAAGCCTGTTGTATTGGTAGATGACAGTCAACAAACATTGCTTGATCAAGTCCTCCTGTCTCATTTTACACTATAGAAAAGAAGATGCATATCAAAGGTGATGTGCTAGGTACGCAGAGTCCTCTCCTCCCTCACCTCAGCCAACCTGCCAGGGTGAGCCAGGAGGGATAAAGATGAGGAAACAAGCTGGGGGATGGTTCCTCAAGTGAGGCACCATCTGCACAGACTCAGCAGGTATTCAGGTGCTCTCACAAGGACTGTGGGCTGCCTATACATCAGAGCAGCAGTCTCATGCTACGTTGGGTCAGTCCCAGCACTTTTACCTTGTAGACCTTGGAGAAGAAGCCACTACCTATCAGTTCAGTGTTGAAGTTTTCCCAGAACTCCAGCTTCCTGACAGCTGTGCACAGCCTCTGCCAGCGGTCCATGTGGTAGCAGGTGTCAGATGATTCGCCATAGTACTGCATGGGGTCGGAGGGCTCTGGGGTGATCAGCCCTGCCTTGCACATCATGGTGGCAGCAGCTGAAACACAGTGCATCTCACAGTGAGCCAAAAGCAGCATTTGTACATAAAACAAGTACCTGCACTAGAGACCAGAGCTGGATGAAGCCTCAAGAACAGAGCAGCAGTAAACAAGTCACTGTTGTGCCATGATGCACCTTGAAGTACACGTTGCAATGGGAAGCATCCATGGGCACTCTCCCTCTGATAAGGGCTTAGGCCTACCATATGCAGGTTGTATTTGGACTTCTTTATACTAGCATTTAAAGATGTCAAATCACCATATATTCACTTATCCTTTCCAAGGGTCTAGGATATCAGCATGCATCACCATCACCACATGCATGTGCAGCCCAAGAAAAATCTGGTGAATGCTATCTTACTCAGCCAGCTTACACTGGGTTAAAAGCTGCCATGTCAAAACTGGGCTTTTAACATAGGTCACATGAGACTTACTAATGAATGCAACTTTCATCATCCCAGACCTCTAGACAGGCCTTTGATTGAGCATGTTAGCACAAAACATGCAATCTTAAAAGGGTCCTTACTCAGCAGGTACCTTCTGTTTATTACAAGACCTAAAGAATCAAACAAGGAAATGCCCCAACAACTCTTTTCCTATCTGTGTAACCCAAATCTGTCTCTAACCACCCAGCTCCCTCTACTAAATTATCTTGTTTTTCTACTGCTCTGATACTTAACTCTACAGCCCCCTCCCTCCATTCCCCTTTCTGCCTTTAACAGAACCAGGTTCAGACTCCTTCAAAGTCATATGCCATCCTTTCATTCCTCCTGCATCACTTGCCTCCAGTTATTTCCAAAGATGCAGGGGACACAAATCCAAAGGAAGTAGAAAGAGGGCTTCTGACACTGTCTGAGATTTGAATAAGGTACATACTTCTAGATAATTTTTAACAGCCATTAGTCCACTACAATGTTGTCCTAGCACTTTCCACTCATAGCACATGCTCAGATTCCTGAGCCACTTTGCTAGACTGTAACTGAGACAACAGTTGACAGAAAGGTGAATCTTCAAAGCCTCCACCTGAAGCAAAGATAAGCTCTGACCTCCCTAAGCTCCCGTCCTAGGTGCTGCACTGCAAAAGGAGCTGTATTAGCATCCCTTGATCTCATGGATTATTTCAGGGCTACTTCACTTCTACAGAGTGATGCAAAATCTGCAGAGACATGCATAAAATACTTGCACTAACCTCCACATCCATCCACAGTCCTGTGGGGACACAGGCCAAGTGGGGACAGACAGACGTGGTGTCAGAGCTAAGCTGGGACAGGAACTCAGGAAGAGCTGAGTGTGGGCATGTAGATGGTACTGAGCAGGGCAGAAATCCCTAGTACAAACAGCAGGCAAGCTCTGGGCTGAGACTCAGGGAGCTGCACAGCAGGGGAACAGCAGCACAAAGTTCTGAAATCAGCCAAACCTGAAAGCTGCTGACACTGGACAGTCCCACACAGACTGCAAGAATCTAGTCCCACCAAAATCAAGACAACACATGGGCTCCTACTTCATTTCATAGCAAACACCTGTAGGACCAGGGCCCCAGAGCTGCCCATGAGCAGGAAAGGTCTCATCTCCACCAACCAGTGGGCATGAAGACTGCTGAGATCAGGCATTTAGTGCGAAAGAAGTTAGAGCACCCTGCTTTACGCCCACTTTGACTCAATGGCAGACAAGCCAGGAACCTCATATGATGGGATGATGCTGCAGGGACCTGCCTGGAGGTTTTTGTCTTGGGACAGTCACTGCTTCTGACAGGCAGCCCTGACAGACTCCTCCCGCACTGCCAGCACCCAGGCAGCACGCTGCACACCAGTGCAAGGGAAGGGGATCATTCTGAAACAAGGGAAAGAACCAACTTCACAAGTCAATCAGACTCACCATTGCTAAAAGACACCATACTCTGGCTGTCATTCAAGGCATTACCTTTCCACGGGAACAATTAACCCAGATCTCTCTCCGGTATGCAAAACAGCATAGCTTTGGCAGTGCTGGGGGCATGGCTGCAGCAAGGCAAGGCACCAGCATAAGGTGGTAGAAGGATACAGCAAGGTGCTATTTTTCACTCAAGGTTGTGCTCAGCACACAGAGCCACCAAGCTGAAGGGCGGACACAGGATATGCTTCAGGTACGGGACAAGTGAGCAGTGTTTTACACTCAGACAGCAAGAAACAGAGGAGTTCCTTTACATTCTGCAGAATTGGCCAGGACATAAGTGGACATTGCCAAGCTGGATGGGTCCTGATGACCTCATGCTACCAAAGAAACATGGAGAAGGAATGGCAAAGGGTTGCTCTGAACAGCAGGAGACCTTCCAGTCTCAAGGATACACCCTGAGGGTGCACCCAAACTCATGACAAAGGTTTGCTCTCTCTTGCTGTATGGATAGAGAAAGAGTTAATGCAGCAAGCCACAGATTCACAAAGGAGCACCAGTCACTCACTAACAGAGCTGTGGTGAGTACCACACCCCCAGCTGCTGCTCTAGCCCCTGGAGACACAAACACTTAACCAGCAGGCTCCAAAAGCCTCTCCTTCCACTCTAGTAAAGAAATGGAAATTAGAGATTTTCCTCCATACAGCAGCACATGTACAGGTGCCTCTCTCTCCTCACCTTCTTAGAATCCTTCCTGCCTGCAGGGTGATCCAGCACAGGCACAAACAAGTCAAGCAAGCTCCTGGGGGACTGTCTCTTCCATGGGGAATGGCTTTCTTTTCAGAGGCCTCTCTGTTCAGTGCTTTTCCAACATACCATCTCTTCCTGCCATGACCTAGTTCATCAATTGCCCCTTTGTCCACAACAATCCCCACAACATCCTCAAAATGGGCCCTTGTATTATGTTAGTGAGTGGGAGCCAAGACTTTATTTTCTTTTTATAAATGTGGCTTTTTGTCCCCAGATTAGTGTTGACATGTAGGCTGGGGAAGAAAACAGCCTTTCAAAATGCAAAGATTTATTTCAAGACTTCCTAGGAGCCAGGGAAGGAGGGGCAGAGG
This sequence comes from Netta rufina, assembly GCF_964035555.1. Lineage (NCBI taxonomy): Eukaryota > Metazoa > Chordata > Aves > Anseriformes > Anatidae > Netta > Netta rufina. The sequence goes on from NC_140144.1 coordinate 841,588, forward strand.
GTGGGAGAGAGATGCAGAGCACTAAGGTCTGTCTCAGAAGAAATGCCTGCACCCACAGGCAGAGCACATCCTCATATCACCCATGAGGTTTGAAGCATCCAAAGCTGCACTTCTGTCTGAGTGAACAAAACACATGGGCAGCTACTCATATTCCTGGAGCTCCCAGATTTTCCCTGCTGTAATTCAGTCTATGTGAGGAGAGCAGGCTTGGGTACAGGAGAAGACACCAAACCTGCACACATTGCTACCAGCTGCCCTGGCCCTGTTGTGCCAGGCTCCCCTACAGCTTCAAAGGAGATGCTTGTCCCCTTCAAAGCTGTCCTGCCTGCAGGAAGAGGGGAGAGAGATGGAAAACATGGTGCCACTTCTACCACCTTCTGGAGAAAAAGATGCATATCCCCATGCCTTCAGCTGTGCCCACAGCAGGTGGGGAGCTTCATCTGTGTGTGGCACCTTCCAGCTCTGCAGGACTGTGAGACACACTGACGCCATGCCTACCGCAGCCAGGCATGTTACTCACAGGCAGACAGGAAAGTCTTGAAGGCTATATAAAAATGTCAGTGAAGAGAACTTGCTCCTTGACAGATTCACTTGAAATTAGCCGCCATTCTGAAAAGCAAACCTGAGTATTCTTTTGGAGTTTTCCCACCTACAGGAACTGGAAAGACATAAGAAATCACAATAAAGCAGTGAAGAGAAACTGAAGGAAGGAAGTACCGCATATGTTAAAGATCAAAAAACTGTTTCTGAAGTATTTGGACAAACAAGGTATATAAGTAGTAAAATCTAAAAAGGTGAGACATTTTCTTTTTTGTTCGTTTTATTTAGAAAATCTCATAGCTAATTAACCTGTAAACCCTGAGTGGGTTTATAGAAGTGATTTAGGCCAGTCAGTCTCACCTCTGTCCCTGGAAAGGTGTTGGAACAGCTTGTTCTGGATGCCATCTCCAAGCAACTGTAAGAGAAGGAAGGTTATGAGGAGTAGTCAGCATGGATTCACCAAGGGGAAATCATCCTCGACCAACCTCGTTGCCTTCTATGATGGCATCACCAGCTGAGTAGGTGGGGGGAGAGCAGTGGATGTCATCTACCTTGACTTTAGCAAGGCTTTTGATACTGTCTCCCATGACATCCTGCTAGCAAAGCTGCAGAAGTGTGGGATAGAGGAGTGGACAGTAAGGTGGGTTGAGAACTGGCTGACTGGCTGAGCTCAGAGGGTGATGATTGGTGGCGCAGAGTCCAGCTGGAGACCTGTGCGAAGCGGTGTTCCCCAGGAGTTGGTGCTGGGTCTGGTCTTGTTCAACATCTTCATTGATGACCTTGATGAGGGAATAATGTCCACTCTCAGCAAGTACGCCAATGATACAAAGCTGGGAGGAGTAGCTGACACACCAGAAGGCTGTGCTGCCATTCAGCAAGACCTGGACAGCCTGGAGAGCTGGGCAGGAAGAAACCAAATGAAGTTTACCAAGAGCAAGTGTAGAGTCCTGCACCTGGGAAGGAACAACCGCATGGATCAGTAGGGGCTGGGGAGATGACCTGCTGGAGAGGAGCTCTGAGGAGAAGGAGCTGGGGATCCTGGTGGATGACAGGTTGACCATGAGCCAGCAGTGTGCCCTCATGGCCAAGAAGGCCAAGGGGATCCTGGCATGCATTAAAGGGAGCGTGGCCAGCAGGTCAAGGGAGAAAATCCTCCCCCTCTACTCTGCCCTGGTCAGGCCTCACCTGGAGTACTGTGTCCAGTTCTGGGCTCCCCGGTACAAAAAAGACAGAAAAAATACAGGGACCTCCTGGAAAGAGTCCAGCAGAGGGCCACAAAGGTAATAGGGGGGCTGGAACATCTTCCCTATGAGGAAAGGCTGAGAGACCTAGGTCTGCTCAGCCTTGAGAAAAGAAGACTGAGAGGGGATCTTATTAATGTTTACAAATATCTTAAGTGTAGGAGACTGAAGGATTTGGCCAACCTCTTTTTAGTGGTCTGTGGGGACAGGACAAGGGGCAATGGGCAAAAAATGGATCACAGGAAGTTCCACACCAACATGCAAAAGAACTTCACGGTGAGGGTGACGGAGCACTGGAACAGGCTGCCCAGGGAGGTTGTGGAGTCTCCTTCCCTGGAGATATTCAAGGCCCGTCTGGATGCCTACCTGGGCAGGCTGCCCTAGGGAACCTGCTTTGGCAGGGGGGTTGGACCCAATGATCTCTTGAGGTCCTTTCCAAACCCTATAATTCTGTGATCTTCATGCTGTGGTGAAGGGCCCAGCTCCCTTGTAAGGCTCAGCACTGCCTGTGAATGCTAACATGGCACCAGTTCATAGAGGCTGCAGCAGCTGCCATGGCCAGCAGAGAGGCATCAACCATCCCCAGACACACACCCTGCAAAGGCAACCATGGGGCCAAAGGTGCTGCTCAGGCCCAACCACTACAGCAGGCTACAGCCTGGAAAAGGCCCAGGAGGACCAGACAGTCACATGGGGTTTATGCCTGCAGTGCGGCAACAGAGCACTTAAGCTCCTGAGCCACCCACCTCTAGCGGGTTCAGGACCCAGCAGCCTGGCCCTCTGAGACACCATGCACAGCCAGCTCCATCCTGCCCCAAGCATCCAACCAGGCCCAAGACCTGCTGCAAAAATGTAAACCCCAGGATTCAAATCCCTTTTCTAGACATGTGATACTTATGGAGGAACTAAGTGTTAGAAATCCTGATCTGGATACAGTCTTGATCTCTAACAACTTCAAAACAAGATACAAGTTGTTCAGAAAGCAACCTAACCAAAAAGCACAACATTTCCAGATGAAAGGCTACGTCTGATACTATAAACGAGACAAGCTCTTAAGCTCTTCCGGCCTTAAAAAGAAGGATTTCTCAAGGATTTCTTCATTTTTAATGAAGATAATTATACTCCTTAACTTTAAACTTTAGCAAACAACATTTTTGAAGATAAGCAGAAAGGGAGTGGTTCCACCATCAACCTACTTGCTTCCCTCCCTGCAAAGACAAAGCATACAGAGGAGAAGACAGGATGATCCTCTCCTCCAAGGAGCACTGAACTCCAGCTCCTGCACGTCTACACATACTGAACCAACTTGACATGTTTATCACAAAACTGATAAAGACTCATCAGGCTAAAATACAAAAAGATATTTAGGCAGCTAAGATACAGTTTGGCTTCCAGCAAGGTTAAGGATTCAGGCACCTCATTATCCCAGTGAGAACTTGGCTTTTTTGCACCAAATTTCTGGTTAGTTTTACTAAACTACTTGCAAAGGCTCCTGTATGGAGGTCTCTCCAGTTACACTTCCCATGCACACAAAATACCAAACCATTGCCCACCTGATGGAAAATCTGTGGGTATTTTGAAGGAAGAAAAATAAGACAAGAGCAAAGGAAAAGACATGCTACAGGACAGCCAGCAACAAAGGCTTTAAATTAGCTCACCTTTCAAAATGGATGATGATTGACAAGGCGTACTGTTTGAAAAAGAAAGGTGCAGAAGAGAGGGGAAAAAAAGTATAACTCAACAATCACAAGCTTAATCCCACACAGTTACCATCTATTTCTGCTCCCTTTGCTACATTCTTTATGCATTTGCCATGAATTTTATTTTAGTTCTGAAGACTCATGGTATAAGATTCCCAACTGATGTTAAAAGGCACTTATATTACCAGCATATATAAAACATTTTCCCCCAATATCTAATTGACACTATACAAATTGAAAAACAAAGCAGGGCATGTGGGTGTTTAAAGAAAGCTCAGCATGTGGGAACCATCAAGCATTTGAGCTAGCTAGAACATCCCCAACCCACCCTCTTCATCAAGAAAAATGCATTAGCATGGAAAAAAGATACTGTGACCCTACTGCTAAAATGTTTCAGAGGCTGCATCTGCTTCCAAGCATGGATAAGAGCAATTACAGTAACTTGCCTCCTTTCACAGGCAGAGATGAGGGCTGGAGGCCGTGGAAGGGCCTGGAAAGGATGTGGGGACTGTATTGTCAACACACAAAGGGCTCTTTGCAAACCCAAACATGCTCTACAGCTGGTGAAAGCTAGACCCCTTATCTTTGGGGTATCCACAAGCAAATCTTAACCACTCAGTGTGGCTCTTAAAAGCCAAGAGATTATTTTTAGCTCAAGGATTGTTCTTGGTGCAGATGGCCAGAGTTCTAAACTGGAATAAAGGCTTGAGCCTTTATTACTTCCATGCAGTATCATTGGCTCCCCACATGTTGAATGAGCCTCTGTATCCATCGTTCATCAAATGCCAAATAGCAGTAACAGCACCTTACTGGTCTTGATCAACATTCTGGTATGTAAGGTAAACCTCCCATCAAGGAGAATTACTGTTGTCTGTTGTCATGGAGAAGACATCATTTCCTGCCCCACAGGTCCTCTACTGCACACTTTGCGTGTTTTCCCCAAGCATTTGCTACCTGCTGTCTGCAAGATTGTACCAATGCTAGAGACAGCCATGTGCCAAGGTGTGGGTGCTCCAGAAACTCACTACAGCAGTAATAAAATACTGTTTGTGCCAGGTATATGTTCAATAAACAGCTGCAGTTGTACAAGCTCTTCACCATCTGTTTCTGCACTCTAGGAACCAGGTGGGGAATAACTTGATTTTACATGTGGAAAACCATTAGCAAATGGCTCAGTCACAGAATTACTCAAGGCACCATTTTGGAGAGGGCCCAGTGAACCTACGAACCATACTCCAACAGTACCTTTGTACCTTAGAGATAAGGAATGAGCTGAGTGGAGCAGACAGCTAATGGGGACCCATTTCCTTTTGACTGCTGTTCCTACAAACTAGAAGCAGGTGATGGAAAAAGGGTCCAGTGGGTCCAACTCTGATGCTGGCTGCCATGTGGGATGGGGACAGCCTGGATGGACCACAAAACCCTGCTCTTCTGAGGCCATTCCTAGAAAAACACTGACCATGATAAACTGAATTTAAGGTCTTAAGATTTTAAGGTCTTTGAAACCTCTGGATGAGCAGATACCAATCATCAGGTGTCTGAGGTGCTCCAGGCACCGGAGCTAAGTTCCCCTATGACCTGTGGAGAGGCCCACAAAGGAGCAGGCTGTCCCCCTGCAACCCATAGTATTACCACAGCAGAGTAGATTTCCACAGTGCAGCCTATGGAGGAGCAGGTGGATCTGACCTGAAGGAGGCTGTGGCTTGTGGAGAACCCCCACTGGAGCAGACTCTGGGCTGGACCTGTAGACCGTGGAGAGGAGCCCAAGCAGGAACAGGTGATATGGGGGGAGCTGCCACCCATGGCAGACCCATGCTGGAGCAGTTTGCTCCTGATGGATGGACCCTGTGGTATGGACCCATATTGGAGCAGTTCTTGTAGAGCTGTGGAAAGTCAACACAGAATCAGTTCCAGAAGGACAGCATCCTGTGGGAAGGACCCCACATTGGAGCAGGGGAAGAGAGTGACCATGAAGGAGTGGGAGAAATGAAGTGCTATAGACTGACCACAGCCCCCATTCCCCAGCATCGCTCAGGGGGAGGAGGTGGAAGAGGGTGGGTGGAGGGAAGGTGTTTTGTTTTTTTTTTTTTTTCCTTTGTTTCTTAGCTCTAGCTTGTTAGTAATAGGTAATATTTTTTTCTAATCTCCTATGCTGAGTCTGTTTTGCCTGTGACAATAATTGTTGAGTGATCTCCCCATCCTTATTTCAACCCCTGAGCCCTATCCATTGTATTTTCTCCTTCTTCTCCTTTGGGCAGGGGGAGTGAGAGAGCAGAGAAACTCGGCTGCCCATGTGAGTAAAACCACCACAACTGCTGAATTCACTCCAGAACCTTTGCAGATGTGCCACCTCAGACCAAACCATCCCCATGTTGAGCAGGGCAGTGCAATAGGAAGGAGACAGTGGTGGGTCCCCAAGCAGGAGGCATCTTGGCAACAGACTTGAGTCCAACAGGGGACACAGACCTGCTGGTACACCTGTTGTGGGACCCTGCTACATCAGAGGGGTCATCCTGGGAAAAATTCTGCCCCTTGTAAGCTAAGAAGCCCCGGCACTTTTTTCCTCTTGCACAATTTTCACTCTCCCACCCAAGCAGGACTGTAGTAAATATCCAGCAGATAAAGCTGAAATCCATTTAGAGCATTTCATATGGTATTTTTCTGAGCAGCTGGCTCACCCAAACACTAGGGCTAAACAACTGATCTCTCCAGACAGCTTAAAAGAAAATATTGAAAGACAGAGAATTTGAAGCAAATTGTCTCAGTCTTTCATAGATAAGGGGAAGAAAAAGGTTTTTCTGCTTCTTAGTCTTCTTGCAACAATAGAGAAAAATCATTTCAGCAGGCTTTGAAGAGAGTGCGGTGCTTTAAAGGTTTATCAATGCTGGAAAAATGTAACTTTTAGACCTGATTTCATTGCAGGATGCAACTGAAACACAGAAACAAACCTTCCATTTTCAAACTACGCAAAGTTGGAGGTAATTAATCCTCTTAAATATATCAGCATTAAAGAAGGCTCATTTCAGTTAGCCCACTTCTTAGTCTCTGCCACCCAAAACTTCACAGGTACTCATCAGCAGAGTAGCCAGCCACGCATCTATGCTATCCTGGCCACACTGACAGGCCAGCAACATTCAGTCTTCAAGACTGTATTACAGCAAAGAAATGTGACTGAGACTCCAGGTTTTAGGCAATGGCAGTGTTTGTTTTTTTTTTGTTTTGTTTTTTAATTGGAAACACAAATAGATTAGTTCACTTCATAATCTAAACAAAGCTAACAAAGGTCCTAAATGCAGGAGGCCAGCAAGAGAGTACCAGAGGGCATGGAGTCTCTCTTATCTCTACACAGGGTCTAAAACTACAATCTACCTGCTGAAGGCTGTATGAGATAATTTAAAAGCCTCTAGTCTGAGATGAAGGTAACCAGATCCAGCTCTGTGCCACAGATGAGTGCTTTCCCAGAAGTCCAGCATCTCCACAGCACTTTCAAGCACTGCATCCCTGCTCTGTGCTCATCCCTCGCCCAGACCCCTGTAGCTTGGCTGTGCAGAGCTGGGGAGATGGTCCCAGTCAGCAACCTTCAGGTCAAGTCTTGCGAGAGAGGAATAAGAGTGCTCACATCCTCCTATGTCAGGGTGGAAATTGTCAGCCTGACTCTTTGGCACACATCAACACCCCTGAGGCATCCCACGTATCCGTCCAACTTGTTCCAGGACCCACCCTGACACCTCCCACACACACATACACACTGCCATGGAGTGCTGATGTGGCACAGGACATATCCAGCTCCTCCTTGCACCTCTGAAGCTCCATCCCAATCACTCTGGGAAGCCGAGTTGGGCTTCCCAAAAGCTCCCTTACAGCACCAGATGTGCCCTGAGACAATGAGCCTAGGTGGGGGACAGCCAGCTGCTTATGCAGGGCCAATGAAGGATTCATGTCTGTCAGCTGCAGAGTTCTCAAACTCTGAGGCTGCACAAGCACATCTGGCTCCTGTTTCAGCGGTGCTGCCATGGGGACACAAGACTGGGGGCCACCACTGCCAGCATCAGTAGTATGAACTGAGCTTGCTTCGAGCAGACAGGGCTACTCTCCCCTTTTCCTCCTCTCTGAGATTTCCTCTTGCTGCTCCTTGTCATACCTAATTGTTATAAATGAGGTCTCAAATCAATCTGAATTTTGTAATATTTATAAAACAAATACTTATAAAAGGCATAAAAGGTATAAAAGCTATAAAAGGTACAAAAGGCAAGTAAACAGTGCTGGGTGTATGGGGAGTCTACGCTCCACCAACATGCACACACGAACATCAAACATTCTAAATATACAGAACATTGCTTTACATACTAAACTCGAGTACGCCTATACATGTGTAAAATCAGGAAAGGTAACAAACAACCCTTTAAGTTCCATGACTTAACAGTCTCCATTTTCGATTCCTTTTCTTGATTACTAACAAGTCTCCATTTTCCATTCCCTTTGAACAATATGTCTCGCTTTAAGTTGTCAAGCAACTCGGTCTTCAGGCCTTATGTATCCCGTTCTTCCCAGATCGAAGAAAAGCATATCCATCTCCTTTTCAAGGCCAATGAGGCCTGGGTCAAAAGGCACGTTCAGGTCAACAGGGGGCGTAACAGCAAAGGCCTTCGATGGCTGTAGCAGCAGAGGGGCCCATGGCCTAGCAGTCGGATCAGTAAAGGAGCCCGCAGCTCCCTCACTATCTGGCAAGCCACATGTTTGTGATTGTGGCTCCACATGGCTCTTCAAGGCCTCAGAGACTGCTCTCAGGTGCTGAGCAATCCCACTGCAACCTTGCCATTTTTAGTTGCAGAGTCCCACACCTTGACCTCAGTTTGGTCCCATATTTCAGGCTCATAAACTGTCCAATTGTTAATAAGGAGAATAAGCTGTAAGGTTACCAGGACAGTCTTTGTTCCTAAGGACATGTGATTCCCCATAATGCGCAACTGCTTACCAGCGAGAGGCAGTTATGTGCACAGGTCCGCTTCTCTCAGCTCGAGCTTCTCTCCAGCTCCAGTGCACCTATTTCCAGAGACTTTCTGTGCGAGCTCCTCTGAGCAGTTTGCTGAGTCTGGCCAAACCTATCTTCAATGTGCCTGCTCCCGCCCTGGTCTCCATTCTGCCAGCCTGTTCCTCTTCACTTCTTTTTCCTGCTTCTTTATTGATGTAACTTCATCGTGTTGCCTTTTTTTTATCTTGAGGGCAGGCTCCCCTCTTATACCCTTCTCTCCACTGCAGTTCTTTTCAAAACAACTTTTCATTGGTCAAACAACTTTGAATGTAACAACAACAGCAAACACCCAGAAACATCCATGCCTTAAGGGCTGGAGAACAAGAGAACCAGCTGGGGAACAAGAAACCGGAGACTGCATGGAGTCTCCTGAATCACCCTTCTTTGTTCCCTCTAAACTCGTTTATACTCTTGATGGCCTCGTCATTAAGAGTCTAATGTTATCTCAACCACGGGGCTTTCCAACCCCCATGGCCATATTCCCAAATTTCCCCCTTCTTTATTAATATCAACAATTTTCTCAACATGAATTACCACTCCATATATAACATAATCCACCAGGGGCTTATTAAAAACCCAATGACTTATGGGAGGTTTAACTTTCCCATAGCTGGCTGATAACCTGACCAGATCTCCTATACTCAGAAAGGCAGGCTACCCCTACTAGGCAAATCAATCATTTACTCCACTTAAATCCATTTCTCCATGTAATGCTATACAAACAAGCAGTATTTGCACTACAATACATCATAAGTTTCTAAAGGCAAGCAAGCTGTTTCCAACAGCTCCCCACACAACTTCACAGCCAACTAATGCGAGGGACACTGAATGCAGAAAGTCACCAAGGAATAAGTTATCACTCAGCAGCTACCAAAGGACCACAGAAACCCAGAAAGAGAAATAGATTTGTACCTAAGACATTTTCTTACCAATGTAACAAAGCAGACTGAATCCCTAGAGCAATACCAGCTCCATACAGTTCATAAGCATTACTAGTCCAGTACCATAAAGAAGGAAGACTTTGTTATTGCTAAGAGATGGAAAAACTAAGACTAAAACATTTAAAAGCAAGTTAAGTAACTTGCCACATGATGAGCCCTGTTAAGGTAGGATGTCAAGCTTGAGCCTCAAGGGGGTGAGAAGGACTCCACTTGCCCCCAGGCTTACAGAAAAGGCTCTGCTCCTTTGCCTTCCAAGGTCTTACTTCCTGTGGCTCAATTGAGCAAAGAAGAGCAGTTCCTGCAGATAGATTCACACAAGTGCTCTTCCTCAAAGCCAGATGCCTTTTCTCTATTTCTGAGCAATCTGCAAGGGAACACCTGGGCCAGGTCAGACTGAATTGCATCTAATGGACATGATGAATTTACATCCTTACCTGAGGATGCTCAGTCGCATCTAGAATGCAGAAAGTGCAGAGCATTGCAGGAGGCTTGCTACCTTCTGAGAAAGCCTTTTCAAACTCCAGTGGTTTTTTTCAACGGGGACCTACTGAATAACTGATGATGTTTTGTATTGAATAGCTCTTAATGCATGTTTTTTTCTTCTTTGAATCTGCCTAATAAACCTTTTGAAACTACATAAACTTTAGCACCAGAGTATACTTTGGGCAGAAGCTGCATAGCTTGGTATCATGGCTCACTGTGCCTCATCAGTATTGCCCACTGTAGTCTCTTCACACACACCCCTAACATCACTCCATCCTCCCTAGACCAGCCTCGAGATACTAGGTTTGTGGGGCACAGACTCCCAAAACATCAGACTTGTGACCACTGTGGCTTTGTGCACCGGAATGCAGCTGCCTCTCCAGCCCCCTAGCCAGCCTATGTCCTGAGATGACCTCACTAGTGGCTACTACTGGTGCCTGCTTTTACCCCAAGCAGAGAGAGCAGCAGCTCTTACCTCAGCAAAGAGAAATCTCAGCAGAAATTGACCTGTCAAGGAGAAGACTTGTGAAGACATGGCTCATGCAGCATAACTCTCCCTGGACATCATGGGCCATTTACACCTATTGTAATTCTAGCACCTTCAACAAACTTAGAGCTGTAAGGAATTGACTCACATTACAAGAACTTTTTCTAAACTCAACCACTCATCACATTAAAGCAAGACAGGTCAGAATTGCCTGTGCTGTTAATGTCACTGAGGACAGGGGAGGAAAACAGCACTGGCCAACCACTTGTTAAATGGCTGCAGTGACATTTCAGACTTGGTAGCCACAGGTTTACATCTCTGGCCTTAATCACTCAGTAAATATCAGGTGGGACAGATGCCAAAGCAGTTGCTATCAATGCTCAAAGTTGAAAGTGGCTTCAGAGACTTTGCTCTAAGCCAAAACCCCGTAGGCTTACTTTCCAGAAAAACAATCTACTGCTTTACATGAAGTTTTCATTACAAAATCTACCTTTAGAGAAGATGGAATATGCAAGACCTAAATGATAGAAATGACCCAGAAGTGTTTTCTTTAAAGGCCCAGAAGCCCTGATGTGTTAAACTCCAGCTGAATAAGGCTCCCAGCCTTCCAGATGAAAAACAGCTTCAGTGCTCAAAAGACACACAAGCAGCAAGTTTCCACATACAGAAAAAAGCAGGGAGGTGACAAAATAAAAAAAAAAAAAAATCACAGCTTCTGCCTCTTACCCTTGTCTCACAGGGGCTTCCCTATTTACACACCATGACCTCCAGGTAACTCCCATGTCAATTCCCAGGCACAGATGCATTTGGGTACAATCTAACAAGACTGAGCATGCTCCTGAAAGCTTTGCCAACTGGTGTTGAAAGGCGCTTTGATTGTGAGAGGACCTCCAGCTGCTGAACACAACGAGCTTACACATTGCTTTGGGACCCTCTGAAATGGCACAAAGTACAGATTGCATCACACCATAAGATCAGGGGGTTATTAACTTAAAGAGAAAATAGTAACAACATATCAACAGCAAGCATCAGCAGTGGGGCCTGCTGAGGGATTTATGGAACAAAGAGGACATTGCCTGGCAAGCCAGTGACGCAGAGTCACTGGAAACACAGCTGTACCTCATCACCATACACAACCTCCATGTCTGGCACAGGTAGCAAAGATCCTGCAAGAGCACCTCAGCAGAGTAAGACATGATGGAAAATGGACAAGGAAATACAATTTGGGTGCCCTCAGTGACTGAGCCCCAGCTCCAGCCAAACACAGTGAAGGGATGTGGGATGAGTGAACTGCAGGACCCTGTCAGGGTTCTCATTATTGCCTGATCTTTTTGATACTGGAAGGTCCATTTTGTGATTAACTGATATCCCAGTGCATCTCTCAGCCTCACTGCTCAGGTCCAGCTTGATTTTACCTTTTTTTTTTTTTTTTTTTTTGGTCTGGGGACAGTACACTGTAACGCTTACCTTGTGATTTATAATCATCCACATGCAGGTACATCTGCTTTGTTCACTTCAGCTCCAGCTGTCATTTGTTTAGCCCCTTGCAGGTTTGTGCTATGCTGTGACTGACCTTGCAAGATAACTGCAATCCATTCACAACACTCAGTGCTACCTTTTTATCATTTGTTTATCCCACACTTTTACCTACACTTTGCATGCAGGTTTTACATAGCCTCCAGTTCAGTTTCCCCTATAGAGTTACTCTTTTCTTAAGAAAAACAAGATGCATTTGGGATTGAAGCTGAGGCAGGATCCTCCAGGCCCAGAGTGTGCTCTCTCTTCAGTACTGTTTCTACACTGGAATTGCTGAACTTGTCAGAGAAATGGAAGAATGAGGCCCTGGGCATGTGGAAAGGAAAGGGCAGGGGAAGCAGGACCTTTTCTGCAAAGCACAGACCGGGCTGAAAACAGTTCTCCTTCAGCAAACCACTTTGAGCCAGAATTGTTCAAGCAACATCAGAAGCAAATTACTTGTTTGGACATGAGGAGAGGTGGAAAGGAGAAGCAGCCCAAAAGATTCATGCACAAGCACAAACTGTTTTCTTCCCCTCTCAGTATCTACTTCTTTACTGCAGTCTTCCAAAATGCCCACAGTCCTTCTCTAAATTAAAACCATAGACACCGTTAGAGACACTGTTCTCTGCAGACCAACAAGCAGGTCCCAGGAGCAGCAGCAGCAGCTGGAAGATCACCCAGCTTTGCCCCATCCTCAGCTCAGGATCAGCTCAGGCTTGAGGACCCTCTGAACTGCTCATCTCCCTAGGCTGCTCCTCCTCACTACTACCCTCCTACACGGCTCTCCCCCATCCCCTGTCCAACTCAGCCTCGCCACTCAGGCCTGTAGGATTAAGTCAGGATCTTGTGACTAAAACCAGGTCAGCCTCCTTCCCTTGAACCCATCTGGGCTTAATTGACAAAAGCGTACCCTCACAGCTTTTTCAAGGGCTGCTGGAGGCAGCTGCCCGGTGATGCACCGGCGGGGCTGCCGTGCTCTGCTCCCACCGTTCCCGCTCCCTTAAACTCTCGCTAGCAAAGAGAAAGTCAGGGGGTGCTTCAGTAGCTGCGGAGAGCGGGGCTGCCGCAGGCTGAGCTGCCCCGTGCCCCAGGGGCCCGCTCTGAGGCACCAGGAGCTTCCCGGCAGCAGGCGCCGGCCGAGGCTCGGGGAGCGGTGGGGTGCACGGCGCGGACTCACCTGCTCCTGCTGGGACCCGCCGGGCCGCCCTCCCCCCAGAGGCCTTCGGCTCGGCTCAGCCCCCGCGGCACCGGCGTGAACAAGCGCGGCGCGGCCCCGCCCCTCGCGCCGTGCACTGCCCCCCCTTGCGCCGCGCCCCCCAGGGAAGGCCTAACGCCGCCGGCAGCCCCCGCCAGGCTCCTCGCAGGTGCCGCGGCCCTTCCCTGGGCGGCAGCCCTCCAGCCGGGCCCGCGCCCGTCGTTGGCCCCGAGCACAGCCACCGTCCAGCATCGGCAGCGCGCATACCCAGCTGACGGTTCTCCCATACCCCACCTCTTTCGCGAAGCACAGTGAGGGTGCCCCCTCCTGGTCAAGAATTTCCGCCCCAGCCCGTGGTGGTGCTGTGGTTTACAGAGTAGGCTCCTGCCCCGGACAGCACCCCGGGGACCAGGTGCTCACTTGTGGCCAGTGCTGAGAGCTGCTCAGAGCAAAGGCCACTCAAATTCCAGACATGCCACGTGTGGACATGTCTATCTCATATGAACACCATTGTTAGACTCTGAACTTATTAATGGAGACAGATTCCTGCACCAGGGCTTTGCAGTACTTGCATGAAGCTGGAAGAGTTTGTGCACCCCCAGACTGAGGTCTATTTCTATTGCTATTTCTGTCTCTGACTACAGGCCAAATCTTCCAAAATCTCCAGTGGCTCAGGCTCCTTGTCCAGCTGGTGCCAGCCCTGTCTCATCACTGCCAGGACAAAGGTCGAGGGCAGCTGTGCAGCACCCCTCACCAAGGGCTCCAACTATCCACCTGCATGAGCAGGGTGACCTCCTCACTTGTGCAATGGACACCACTGTGTTTCTCCACTGATACAAATGCTGCTGTGACATGGGGTGAGGATGCCCTGCAGATTTCAGCAAGCGCCAGTATAAGAGCTCCCAGGAGTCATTTAGGTCACCTGATGAGGATAAGACAACCAAAAATATGTGTTGTACGTAAGAGGGAGACAGCTGTGACTGGAGAGACACAGCTGATGACAAGAGAGGCTGGGCAGCCATGGCCAGAAACATCAATGCCATCCTATTGACTCCAGTATGCTCCAGAGCAGGATGATGCTCTCAGGACAGAAACATGCTTAGCCCTCCACAGTGCTCCTGTCTTGGCCTCCGTCCCACCCAACAGCAGGGACTGGGGAGGGACACAAGCAAGGAGGGCCACAAGAAGTCCCTGCCCTCCCCTCTACCACTGCCAGTTCCCAGGGGATGCTCCACACTGTTGCAACCGGAGGCACGTGGAGTCAGAAGCACCATTTATCCCAGGGAGTGATCCGTGGTGCAAGGGGGAGCACATGGAGCAGTCATGCTGGCTGTCATGGGCAAGAGTCCTTAAATCCTGTCTTCAGAGGGATTAACCAGCCATGGTGGTTTCCTCACAAGCAAATGAAGTCAGGTGGAGCAAAGACAACTGGTTAGATATGGCAGGTACTTCATTTTAGGGGTATCGCAGAGCTTCTTCCTCTGAAGCACCACAGGACACCCTCAATACAATGACAATGCTGGAACAGCACACTGACATGTGGAGAGGAACATATACCTGCTGTCTTCAAGACAGTTTTGTGCAGATCTCCCCAAGCCCCAGACATGATGCCTTGAAGCCCCTCCTACTTCCATATGATGACCCTCAACAAGAAAAGCAACAGAAATCTTTTCTCTCCAGAGTGCTGCATGGCTGTCCAGGAGCCCACAGTGGAGCAGGTGGATGTGGCCTGGAGGAGGATGTGATCCATGGAGAGCCCCTGCAGAAGCAGGACCCAGGCTGGAGCTGCAGCCTGTGGAGAGGAGCCCACACAGGAGCAGGGGGTCTGAGGGGAGCTGCTGCCCATGGGGGACTCGTGCTGAAGCAGTTTGCTCCTGACAGAGGGACCCCATGGTACAGACCCATATTGGAGCAGTTATTGAAGAGCTGCTGACTGTGGGAAGACCACACAAGATCAGTTTGGAAAGGACAGCATCCCATGGGAGGGATCCCATGTTGGAGCAAGGGAAGAGTCACTGTGAAGGAGCAGCAAAGTTGAAGCATTAGGGACTGACCACAGCCCCCATTCCCCTGTGCCGCTTAGGGAGGAGGATGTATAAGAAGGTGGATGGAGGGGAGGGTGTTTTTGTGTTGGTTTTTGTTTGTTTGTTTGTTTGTTTTGTAATTTTGTTTTGTTTTGTTTTAGTTTCTCACTGCTCTAGCTTGTTAGAAATACGTAATAAGTTACATTAATCTCCCTATGTTGAGTCTGTTTTGCCTGTGACAATTGTTGAGTGATCTCCCTATCCTTATCTCAGCCCTTGAGCCCTTTCCATTGCATTTTCTCCTTCTTTTCCTTTAAGGAGGGGGAGTGAGAGAATGGTTGTGGTGGAGCTCAGCTGCCCGGCTGGGTAAAACTGCCACACCTGGACGGTTGTCAAGGATGTTCTTTTCTGTGTGCTTGCTGTCACTGAAGTAACTAAGGAAAGGTCGAAAGGTGTCACTGGAGGTGTTGAGAAGACTCTCATCTGAAGCCCAGTCTGGTCCCTTAGTTGATGGTCACCAAGTGGTTCTGGGGATTTCCATGCCAGCTAGCAGTCATACTACCTCATTGGGAACACTTCAGGTGACAGCTGCCTGTCCTCCACACTGGAGATCTTTG
This sequence comes from Netta rufina, assembly GCF_964035555.1. Taxonomy (NCBI): domain Eukaryota; kingdom Metazoa; phylum Chordata; class Aves; order Anseriformes; family Anatidae; genus Netta; species Netta rufina. The sequence goes on from NC_140144.1 coordinate 857,366, forward strand.
CAAGTGGATGTTGAAAGATCATTTGACAGAACCACAGGTGTGACAGCCACAGCCAGGATTTGGTCCCAAAGCATCAGCCTAAAAAGGAGCCTCTGGCAGGTACAAAAAACACTAATGGAAAAGTTCCAACATATAGAAAAACCCTCTGCCGAGGACAGACAGAGGTGCCCTGGTGTGCCAGAGAATGGAGGGCCACTTTGCCCCTGAGTAAGGAAGCCCTGGGAACTCCAGCTGGGCCTGCAGCAGGGTAACAGAGGGAAAGAAGGACTTGAGATGTCTAAGCACATGCCTTTTTTGGACCCAAACTCTCCAGAGCACAGCCCCACATCACTCTGCAGGTTAGTGCCATGTAAGATATTTGTTCCCTTTATGCTCCTTGGGGGGCTTCTTCTAGAAATAAGACTTGTGAAATCATACTGCATCTGCCTGTTTGTCCCATCCCAGACAATCTGGGGGCTCATTTGCCATTTCAGCCACATTTAACAGAAGGCTCAAGACCTCAGAAGTGCTTGGTTTGGTGAAAACAAGCAGCACATGGGGAAGTGAGACCATTCTTGTACTCCCATTGTTGGAGGTGCTGCAGCATGAATTCACCCCATCACAGACATTACAGAATCCGCATCCCAGAGTAACTGCCTTGAAATCTAGCAGTAGGAAAGGCTCTGGTAGGAGCCTGCCCCTTCTCAGACACTAAAAACAGCACTGCAGAGTACCCAACTGGAAGAAGCCCTTACAGGAAGTACATAGTCAGCACAGTGACTGTTCACATCTGCTAAAACATCTGCTGCAGCTCCTCTTGCCAACATGGAACAACAAGATCATTGACAGCTGAGTAGAACACCATGGAACTCTGGATTCTGCCATAAGGGGGAAGTTTATAGCTTGAGAAATTGTGTGCAGAGGCTCTTCTCATACCTCAGAGGAGGAAAACCATGGCCATGTGTCACCCTGCAGGGCACTATGGCTTGCACTGGTGCTTTATGCAAGCCTGAGGTTCCCATTGAGCCCATGTCCCACAACAAGGCATAAACCTCCCACAAGCACACTGCACAGCTGCATTGGGCTACACATACCTATGTGAGCAGCTGCCTCCAGGACCTTGTCCTTGAACATCCTGAAGGGCTGACAAAATCACTGCCTGTTAGCCTGAGCAGAGATAGGCATGTTTTCCCTTGGCACATCCCCAGGCTGCACGATCTGCTGCACACTGCACAGAGGTGGGAGAGGGCTCCAGCGGGTAGTGGCATGTACAGGGAGACCCCAGCCTCTCCTCTTCTGCCTGCAAAGTGCAATGCTCACTGATTGCTCTGTGCTGTGAGCCAATCATGGCAGAAATAAAATCTCAGTCACCACAGAGTCACAGCATGGCTGAGGCTGGAAGGGACTTCCAGATCCATCCAATCCAATTCATACTCAATCTGAGCCACCCAGAGCAGTTTGCCCATGATCACATCCAGGTGGCTTTTAAAGATCTCCAATGAGGGAGACTCCACAAGCTGTCTGGGCAACTGGATCCAGTGCTCCATCACCTGAACAGTAAAGAAGCGCTTCCCAGTGTTCAGACAGAATCTCGTTTAGATGGCACTATCACCCCACTCACTGCTGCTCACAGGCAAGTCCACATTTTTTGGCTTATGCAAATCACCCTTAGCCCCAAAAAGACTGCACTCTCCTGTGAAACACAACAGCCAAGTGGAGCCTCACTCCAGATGGGGCTTTAGGGCACTTATTGCAGGGTGAATTTGGAGCAATGGACACCTGCCAGAGCAGCAGACTGCTCAGGTTAATAAAAGACAACAATGAAAGTACAATTTTTGGTGGACAAAGCGCATCACCAGCACTTTCACCAGGCTGCACAGCAGCCAAGCTCTTCTTCCAGCTTGTGCTCACTCCTGCCCGCAGTGTGGAGCTGCGGGTCCTAGCAGCAGCCTAGTCACCAAGTGCCACTAGCAGATTTGATTGACCCCAAAGCACCTGTTACAGTCTCTCCCAAGGCAGTGGTGTCCAGAGTCATGACCTGCACAAGCGTAGTACTGGTAAATGCAGCAGTGACTGACAGACACAGCCTTGTGCGCCTGGACTTGGCTCCGTGGGATCCAGTCCCTCAGCTCTCCTGCAGCAGTACACACCACTGTGGCAGTTCAGCCACATTGCTCCTCAGCTATCAGCCTTGTCAAGGTCACCGTGCTTCTAAACCTGACCTCCAAAGCATCTTATAAGGAGATCAGTGCAGTAACATCACTTTGCCCAATCCACACTTTCTGCGCTGGCAAGCCTGTACATGAACTGATGTTCGCACAGTTCATGTATACACTCTTACAGGAAGTATCTAGTCAACACAGTGACTGTTCACATCTGCCAAAACATCTGCTGCAGCTCCTCTTGCCAATATGGAACATGTTGCCTTCTTGCCAACATGGAACATGTATTGCCTTCTGTACCCTACACTCACCAGCATATCACACAGCTCTATTTGCTGTGCTTCCTAAGGACCTGGTTTCCTTGCATTTCCAGTCCTGCAGTGCTCAACAAAGCAGCAGCTAGCATAGCCTTGGAAGTGTACACTCAGAGCTCCACAGGGACACAAGCAGCAAGAAACAAGATCAAACTTCTCTGCCAACCACCAGGCCAAAAAAAAAAAAAAAATGATTAGGTCAGCTGAAATAAAAGGGCCTGCAGAATCAGGAAAGGTATATTAGCAAAGAGCATGCTCTCTTCCAGAGCATTAGGATTCACAGTCTGCATCTGACATGCAGGTCCCTGTCCAGCTCCTAGCTGGGGCAAGCAGGATCTGCCAGAGCAGCAACCTCTGCAGCAGCATCTCTCAGCCAGACACCTCAGTCTTCTGCACCACATCATCCGCTGCATGACTGCCGCCATCACTCACCCTGAGTGGACACACACCCTGCATGCTAACAGATCTGCCTCACAGTATTTTCCAAGGCTACATCACTTCTTCAATTCAGACCCCACCAGAAAGCACAGCCATACACCCTCCACACTTCCACTGTTCCTTCCCTCTGCCTTGTGCTGGCACAAACCTCTATGTAGACTGTGTTTTGAACCAGACCTGAAAACTGATCCCTCAGAAGATTAATTCAATGGGAGGAATGAGAAAATATTTTTCAGCTGGCTCAGCTCTCTGGTCCTGCTTATTACCCAGATGCACAAACCTGTGCATGGGATTGAACCCAGCAAGCATCAGAATATGAACAGGATGCCCCTTCTCCAGATCAAACCTGAACAAACACAAGGTCAGGTAACCTCAGCCTTGCTGCAACTATGGGACCCGCTTCCCACCTCTGCTGTAAGAATATTGTGTCCCCCTTTTTGAATCCTTGACCACCTCCTCCAGTATTTTTTCCACTTGCGCCACAAGCTGAAGTATAGGGACCTTTTCCAAAATAAAGACTGCACTTTTTGTTCCACAGGATGCTCCAGGATGCTGGCTGAAAGCAGGGGAAAGGATGCAGTATTCAAATACACTATATCCTCAATCTCAGCAAGACTAATCCAAGCTAGTGTTCCCTGCTGTCAGCAGCAAGCAGACACAAAATTGCAGACTGGTTGAAGCACCTCAGGTCCATGTGATCCAACCTCCTGCTCACACAGGGCTGTTTGCCCAAGACCATGTCTAGATGGGTTTTGAATATATCCAAGGATGGAAGAAGCTCCACAATGTCTCTGTGCAACCTGTGACAGTGTTCTGTTACCCACACATAAGTGTCCCCTGATCTTCCCAGCGGGTCCTGCGGTCCGGCAGAGAGGTTGTCCCATCTAGGTCGCCAAATTGATTCAAAGATCGAAGCCGAAATTCCTTTAAGTGGTATATTCTTTATTGCAGCGCTGGATGCACGGGGGATCTCTCCACCTATCGTGCATACCCAAAGCAGAAAGCAGTCTTGAATTTATACAATCAATCTATCAATATTCTACAAGCGCCTATACATATTCATTACCTATCCCCGCCTTCCCTCGCTTCTCATGCTAATTAGCCTTTTGGCACCTTGCGCCTGCGTAGAGCCTCCCAAGAATTGTGGGCAGGGGTCTTTGGGACGTGGGCAGGGGTCTTTGGGAGGAAGACCCCGAGTCTTCCTCACAGTGTACTTTTCACCTTTGGTCAGGAATCTGCTGAATTGGCATGTTTCTTAATTGCAAGAGCTGGTTGTTGCTAATTCTTCCGTTTGTTGTATCTTTATAATGAATTCCAATGTCCAGTTTTGAGATTTATAGTCCTTACGTTTGTTTCTCTGTCCGTCTGCCGCTTCCTTATCATGAGTTCCAGTGTCTTGTTTCGAGATATACAGTCCATGTCTGGGGATTGTCCTTGCCTCCCCAATGCCTCCCCAATACCTCCTTAATCAGATGGAACCTTTTATGTTCCCACTGGTGCCCGCTGCTTCTTGGCACTGGGCACCACTGAAAAGAGCCTGCCTCTTGGCACCCTCCTGTCCTGGCTTTGGTTGGGATAGAGTTAATTTTCTTCATAGAGGCTTGTATGATGCTGTGTTTTGGATTTTCAATGAAAACAGTGCTGATAACACAATGTATTCAGTTGTTGCTGAGCGGTGCTTTCACAGTCAAAGACTCTTCTATTTCTTGTGCTGCCCTGCCAGTGAGGAGGCTAGGAATGCACAAGGTTTGGGGGGGGACACAGCCAGCACAGTTGGCCCAAACTGGCCAAAGCAATATTCCATACCATATGGTTTCATGATCAGCAATGAAAGCTGGGGTAAAAGAGGATGGGGAGAGGGTGTATTCAAGGCAATGGCATTTGCCTTCCCAAGAAACCTTGATGAGCCCTTCTTTATAGGAATTGGCTGAACACCTGCCTGCCAATGGAAAGCAGCAAATGAATTCCTTGTTTTGCTTTGCTTGCACATGTGACTTTTGCTTTACCTAGTAAACTGTCTTTATCTCAACCCATAAGTTCTCGCACTTTTACCTTGCTGATTCTCTCCCCTATCCCACGTGGGGAGAGCGAGCAAGTGGCTGTGTGGTGCTGAGCTGCCTGGTGGAACTAAACCACCATACCTCCCTTCAGGTATTTGTACACATAAATAAGATTCTCTCTGAGTCTTCTCTTCCTCAGGCTGAGCAGTCAGAGGAACATGGGGAAGGCAAGTCAGGCAGAGCTAACAAGAACCACTGCAGTTTGACAGTTCAAGGAGGCTACACTAACATTTGGCCATGTTGGTGAGACATTGTCAGCTCTCCATCTTAGTCATGCCTCACTAGGGCATGCGCAGTGCACCCAACAGCTCTGCTGTTTCCCCACAAAGCCCCTGGGCTAAGCTGCAATGCAGGCATGCTGAGCATCTGAAAGTATTTGATCATAAAAGCATTCTTGGATTATTTTTTTTTAATAAAGGAAGACAGACATCCTACTTCCTCCAAAGAGGAAATCTGAAATTGTGCAATTACTATGTGCAGAACTGTTTATATCTGACTATATGATCAGACCCTCTTCCTATTTTCAACTGGTTTGAACATCCTACTTCAGTACAGGTTTGAACATCTCACTTCAGTACTGACAGCTAGGACCAAAGGACCTTTACACCATCCATTCTTTAGCTGACAACAGAAATCAATCCACAGAAAGACAATGCAGTACCACAGATTATTGGCGAAAGACATGCTGCTCAGCTCGGACAGGACAAATATCTAATCTCTCCACTTTCACAGAACAGGAACTTAGAAATAATTAATCTGCAGCAGACAGAGGAAGGATTTACATAATTTTAAATGAATAGACAAAATAAAAATAGAGGCTTCTAAGAATACAGAACTGTGGTGCTTGGGTCAAGAGGTCTTTTCACATCTCCCCTGCAGTTTTATCCCACTGTTTGTCTTCTGAGGCCAACAACCTCACCAAGGGATACAACAACCTCACCAAGGGGATTCTCCAGCTGGACCTGGTAATCTGAAAGTAACACTACAGAGAGACTTTCCTTTTCATTTTATTATTTTTGACTGAGTTCAGTATTATTGACAGGAGAGAGACAAAAATAGATTATTTCTTTCTCTTTTCAGATCTTGGAAATCCTTTGGCTCTTTATACATCCACAAGCAAGTATTTTCATTTCTGAACCCATTATTCTATTAGAACAGTAGACTATACTACACAAAAGGCATTAGAGGAGAAAAAAAAAATTACCCTAGGAGTCTTTGCCCTCATCACCTCACAATTTCCCCAAACTCTTCATAAAGCTCAGCAAAGAGAATAATTACTTTCTTCTTCCTTTCCCTGGATGACACACCTCACAGACATTTATTGTTGCCTAATGCTGCAAAGCTCTTTGGGACAGAATTTAGCTAAGCAGTAGTCTTAAAAATAAATCTTAATCCTGCTGTACAGCACAGCCTTCACCCTGAACCCACAAAGAACCTGCTCAAAGGACCATTTCCAGCCATTCCTCTCCACTGCAAAAGCAAACAATTTCCTGCTAATGTATTTAGCTTTCTTTGTAACAGTTCACATTTTAAATTAAGACAAATGTGAAGAATGCCCAGTGGTCTACGAAATGGAAAAGACTCCATGTCAAATTCTTCTCCTTTATAAAGAGGTTGGAAGAAAGTTGTTTGAACCACATCTTTTGCAGAAATCCAAATTCTCTGGACCATTGTTCCCAACAGGTTTAAAGACAATAGCCCAATGTAATCAGAGATTTCAAAATCTTAAAATGAAAGTTTACTAAAAGCACAAACCCTGGAATGCAGGAAATTAATCAGAAAATAAAGTAATTGAAATATTGCTCAGAACGCCCCTCAGTATCATATTTTAATTCTATTAAATTCATAAAGCATAACACAGTTTAAGTTGCAATACACTGCAACCCACTTTTTCAATCAAATGTCCAGTCTGTCAAAGGTAAGTTGAACTTGTGCAAGTTTTGGAGAAGTGGCCAGGATCTCTTCATGCTTGCTCAGGCAGGAACTCAAGTATGAACTCAGCAGTAGAAAAGCCCCTTTCTCATCTGTTCACTCACCACCTGAGGTTCTCTTAACATGTCAAGACAGGCTTCATTTAACTTGAGCCTTGTCTTGTGACCACCTGAACCAGACCAATCTTGTATACTGTGGTTGCCAATATGTGGCTGCAGATGTTAACAGTAGACATGAAAAATCTACCAGTTTTGTAGTTTCCCACCTGTGACCACATCTTTTGGATCTTCTTCTCATAACAGCTCCTTTGGTCTTCAGTAAGCTAAAACTCTTCTATAAAATAAACTTCCACAACATTCACAGACATCTTGTAAAGTGTTTGCCACATCTTAAATAAGCTGACAAAATCCAGTAGCCTCCATCACCAGATGCTTCTTGCTATCTTCATACACTCTTCCTATTTGTCCTTTGGGGTAAAACTAAGCCCTTATTTATTTACTGGTATGTTCATACAGCACTCAACATAACAAGATTGAGCTAGATCACAGGTACTGCTGGGTTTACTTACAGATATACTAATAGGTCCAGCCCTACCCACTTTGCAACACAACTTTATCCATTACACATATCTCCAAGGGCATGCTGGCCTGATCGAAATCCTCTTGGACCTCTATCTGGAACCAAAAACCTACAGAAATCACCCATTAAATGACTTTAATGGCTGTTTTGAGAGCTCCTCCTGAGTTGTTGTCAGAACAGGGTACATGCTCCCTCCCCTCACCACAGAGCCACCACTGTATCACCACCACAGTGACATTCTCTGATCCTGTCACACACTTACAGGCTCCTGCCAAGAGTGAGGGGTATCATTCACACCTCTTCCCATCTGCTACTCCTTCACTCACCACTCCTCATCTGACTGGTAGATGTGAGCGAAAGCCTACCATGGTTCCTGGCCCTTGCCCTGAGTGCCTCCTGCACTGTTACAACTTTTTTTTTCCCCTCTCACCTCCAAGCACTATACAGCCCAGTTGCCATGTGCTCTGTGTGAAGGCAGGACTGAGCTTTTAGCCCTGCCCATCTCCTCCTTCTCATGCAAAGGCATCAAAGAGCAGGCATTAGGTGTTATTATTCTTCCTGCAAATGAAGCACTGATCCTACACCACAATGTGAATGCTACAAATGTAGGAAGAGCAGAAGACAGTGGAGAGGCTGGTTTGTGTTATAAATTGCCCCCTTAATTAATTTTCAGAGAGCATTAATCAATTCAGAGAGTATTAATCATAGAAAGGAATTTATTGAGTAAGCCAACAGCAAGCAAAACAGCGCTGGGCAGCCGGGGAGTCTCAGCTCCGCCAACAGTGCACGCCTCACCCCCACCAGGGTCCCTTTTTATATCTTGGTAATTCCAGGATTACGCAGCACATCCTGGTATGTTCTGCGACTGCGCACACTGTTGCTAGGGGGTCGTCTCTGTCCCTCTGGTGGTCGTGAAGATGAAGGCCATAGTCTTCCTCGGCGTTGTGGTTCAACTTCTTTTTCTACTTGGTCATGTTGGCCCAGCATGAGACAGGAAGGCAAGATGTTGATACACTAGTTTAGCAACTTATCAGGAGATGGTTACATGAGCTTTGCAGCAGTGTCTTTGAACAAAAGAGGCAACTGAGATGCAGAAGGAGAGAAGGGGAGGAAGTTCTCTTTTTTGTTACATTAAGCAAAAGAATTTTCATAGTGTCTAGCCAAGCATTATACAGCTCCTTACTTCAGCAGGGAGCTTTCACAACTCCCGCTCCTCAAAAAGAACTCCTTGTTTTTATAATACAAAAGACAATGAACAAACATTTATGGTTGTTATATATGGAGTGGTAATTCATGTTGAGAAAATTGTTGATATTAATAAAGAAGGGGGAGATTTGGGAATGTGGCCATGGGGGTTGGAAAGCCCCGTGGTTGAGATAACATTAGACTCTTAATGACGAGGCCATCAAGAGTATAAACGAGTTCAGAAGGAACAAAGAAGGGTGATTCAGGAGACTCCATGCAGTCTCCGGTTTCTTGTTCCCCAGCTGGTTCTCTTGTTCTCCAGCCCTTAAGGCATGGATGTTTCTGGGTGTTTGCTGTTGTTGTTACATTCAAAGTTGTTTGACCAATGAAAAATTGTTTTGAAAAGAACTGCAGTGGAGAGAAGGGTATAAGAGGGGAGCCTGCCCTCAAGATAAAAAAAGGCAACACGATGAAGTTACATCAATAAAGAAGCAGGAAAAAGAAGTGAAGAGGAACAGGCTGGTAGAATGGAGACCAGGGCGGGAGCAGGCACATTGAAGATAGGTTTGGCCAGACTCAGCAAACTGCTCAGAGAAGCTCACACAGAAAGTCGCTGGAAATAGGTGCACTGGAGCTGGAGAGAAGCTCGAGCTGAGAGAAGCGGACCTGTGCACACAACTGCCTCTTGCTGGTAAGCAGTTGCGCATTATGGAGAATCACATGTCCTTAGGAACAAAGACTGTCCTGGTAACCTTACAGCTTATTCTCCTTATTAACAATTGGACAGTTTATGAGCCTGAAATATGGGACCAAACTGAGGTCAAGGTGTGGGACTCTGCAACTAAAAATGGCAAGGTTGCAGTGGGATTGCTCAGCACCTGAGAGCAGTCTCTGAGGCCTTGAAGAGCCATGTGGAGCCACAATCACAAACATGTGGCTTGCCAGATAGTGAGGGAGCTGCGGGCTCCTTTACTGATCCGACTGCTAGGCCATGGGCCCCTCTGCTGCTACAGCCATCGAAGGCCTTTGCTGTTACGCCCCCTGTTGACCTGAACGTGCCTTTTGACCCAGGCCTCATTGGCCTTGAAAAGGAGATGGATATGCTTTTCTTCGATCTGGGAAGAACGGGATACATAAGGCCTGAAGACCGAGTTGCTTGACAACTTAAAGCGAGACATATTGTTCAAAGGGAATGGAAAATGGAGACTTGTTAGTAATCAAGAAAAGGAATCGAAAATGGAGACTGTTAAGTCATGGAACTTAAAGGGTTGTTTGTTACCTTTCCTGATTTTACACATGTATAGGCGTACTCGAGTTTAGTATGTAAAGCAATGTTCTGTATATTTAGAATGTTTGATGTTCGTGTGTGCATGTTGGTGGAGCGTAGACTCCCCATACACCCAGCACTGTTTACTTGCCTTTTGTACCTTTTATAGCTTTTATACCTTTTATGCCTTTTATAAGTATTTGTTTTATAAATATTACAAAATTCAGATTGAGTTGAGACCTCATTTATAACATGGTGCATTACAGTTTGGAGACTCCTCACCCCTTGCACAACAGCATTCCCCAGATCTGCAGGGGTGGAGTGGTGGCCTAGCACCAGCACAGAACCATGCTGAATTTCACCTTCCTCATCCTCATTGCACAAGCTGGGCTTCCAACACTGAAGCAGGAGGCCCAGAGAGCAGCTGGCACAGACAGCCTGCCTGCTGCCCACAACGCCCCACATGGTCCCAGCAAGGAGCTTGCTGCACAGTCAACGGCAGGCACAGCAATCCCACCAGCTGCACTCATCACCAAGCATTGCCACAAACGCCTTACCACCCCTGCCCTAGCACACTGTCACTGAGCCCTGCCGATGCTCAGCTCCATCCCGCTGCCAGCTGCACGGGGCCCAGCGGGCTCAGGGTCCGCGCTGCCTGCATGAGCCCCCAGCAGGGCCCAGCTGCACCCAAAAGCAGCAGCTGACGGAACACCCCCAGACAACACGGCAGTGCCTCGGTAGATATGGCGCCCGTGTGGTCACGTGAGGGGGCGTTATCACAGGACACCGCGGGCCACGGGGTTCTTTGCCCAGCCGCCCAGAGCTCCCGCGCCGGCGGTCGGGTCGGTGCCCGCGGAGAGGAGGCGCGAGCGGGAGGTTGCCATGGGAACGCGCCCGCTGCTGCTGCTCTTCTGCCTCTTCCCGCTGCTGCTGCCGGCCTGCGGCGCGCCCGGTGGGTGCCCGAGGCAGGCCCTTGCTCTGCTTCCTTGCGCCCCGTGCCGTGCTGCGAGCCCCCCTGGGTCCGTCCCCTCCGGGCGAGAGCCCCCAGTCGGCCCGGGCCTCACCGGCTGGGCACTCTGGGCTCCCCTGCCCCAGACGGACATGGACAGGCCGGCACCCTCCCGCCAGCCGGGCTGGGCCGGGCCGGGTCTGGCCACGCCGCGCCGTACCAGGGGGTGGCGGCCGTCGTCGGTCAGCCCTGCACTGATTGTCCTTTCCTCCAGCTGCCCGGCCAGCGGGGCCTGGCCTGGAGGAGCGGTTCTTCCAGCAGGTACGGGACCACTTCAGCTTCGAGACCTGTAGCAACGAGACCTTCCCGCAGCGGTACCTGGTCTCAGGTGGGTCCTGGGCCCTGGGGGTGCACTGCGGCCTGTGGCAGCGATCGAGCTTTCCAAAGGCTCGCCACTCGTGCACAGGGACAGAGAATCTCAGAGAGCTGTGCTGATCTGCCAGGAGTCGGTCTGATCCGAGCACCAGCCTTTAACGACCCACTTTGCTTAGCCTCTCCTCTCATCCCCTTCAGTTCCTCATTCTGGTAATGAGATGTGTGGTGCAGATGTGGAGATTGGCCTCTTAGCAATGTGAGCAGGTAAGAAAAAATGGCAGTGGTAGGTTTGAACTGGGCTTGCCCTGTGCATGTGTATTTTCAGTTAGACACAGTATCTTCTTACAAGTGCAACTTCAGTGCATCAGGAAAAACAGTGACCCAAATGTTGTAGTCAGTACTGGTGATTTTTACACCTGAAGACAACTCCAAGAAAGATGTCTCTTGGGCCTGTGTTTCACATTATTCACAACCCAACAACTTTAGATAGCTTAAGGCATGCTGAACAAAGAGTACAAGGAGCCTGCAGTGTCTGTCTTTCTAGCTAAATAATGTGTTATCTTCTGAGTGACAAGAAGTGCGAGAGAGGAGACTTTTCCAAACAATGTGCTTTCATTTTCATCATAATTTCAATAACTAGAGTCAGATGTTTTTGAGTACTGTGTGCTTGGAGTTATCAGGGAGATTTGCAGTGAGACAGCAAGTGTGGCGCTGTGATTAACATCAGCCCAGAGTGCTACCTACCTTTGGGTAGCGCTGGCCAGTTCTAGCACTCACACACTGTCATCTGAGGCCTACAGGCCTGTGCCTGGAGCCTGTTAGGCACATTATTGCCTTCTCATTATCTGATACTGCAGCTTGTTCATCACTGTCATCTTGTTATATGTATTATACCAAGCATGAGCTCAGGGATCACTTTGGCACAAAGATCAGAACACTAGTGAATTTTGATGGCATACCCAGGACTGAAATTTCACAAATAAAATGACCATTTTTCAGCAGAACTTAGGGATCACATGGTCTAAAGCATTGCAAAAGTTGATTTTTAAAGTGTTATGTTTTATCTGCATGACCTGCCAGGGCAAAGTCTGTAAATTTAGAGCTAAATTTATCTGTGAGAAACAAAACATGCTGAGTAGTTTCCCTCTTTCTGCTTCTTGTGCAATACAAGTCTTTGGATTATCAGTGAGAAATTCAAGGAGACTATTATTTCACAACCAGGCGTCTGACTGTCTTGAGGTTAGCTGGCAGTTGCCCCAGGATTTAAATCTGAAAATAGATATGTTTAAGCAACCTGTTTGTGTTTTTGGCTCTTGTGCACAGCTGTTTGCTACAGAAGCCATGAAGCATATGAGAAGAAATGCCAGAGTAAATAGAGCATTTCACTTTCCTACCTGATACCCAAAACAGATGCAACACAAAAAGAATCAGCCTTTTTGTTAACAAAGATGAAGAATTTCACTAATGACACATTTCAGGCCTGTTTCCAAGCCAATACTTGCTCTGGCAGGTCTGCATTGAGAATATCTGTTAATAGTAACAGCCTTGCCTGACATGCTGCAGTTGCATCCATAGCATGACCTCTGTTGGAGGCTCCTTTTAGGTGATAAATTTAATGCTTAACTGACAGTCTGAAGTCTTGTTGAAGAAAGCTATTTATTCTCCCCACCACCCTCCCCTTGACTTCTGTACAATTTAAGAGTAAGCTAAAATCAAATGTTTGACAAAGTCAGCACTAAAGCAGCCATGTGTTACACAAGCAAGTATTGGCATCATCAGTCAGCTCCTCCTGGTAGTCTCAATTTGCCATCAGTTATAGACAGATCAGAAGATAAAACAAATGTTATTTACAGCTTGGCTCTGGGTTGTACATCACAATAAAAGCAGTAGAAAGAGGCAGGCAATTCCTCAATGTTCATTTTGTAGGAAAAGTGATCTGTGCAAGTGTTTTGGGACAATTTAGGTTGAAATGGGTATATAAATGGGAAATCACTCTTTTGGGGGCAGCTGTTTGCAAATTCCTTGTAGATCTGAGATTTTCAGGAGTTTTAGGCAGAAGTAAAAGTTCCAGGCCATATAGTGATCTCATGGAAGCTCTTACTGAACCCTGCTCAAATGACAGATTTCTGTAGCCTGGCCTTTCTAACATCTGTATTCCCCAACACAGGTCTCAGGGATCAGCCTGTTCAAAGAGTTCTTCCTCATTAAGCTCCTGTCCAAAGTCACCAAAACCAGACATTTCATGCTCTGACAGTTTTGTTTGTTTTTGTTGTATGTCTTCTGTCAATTACCTCACTCAGTAAAGTTCTGGAACAAAGGACTTGGACCAGTCTTTCTCTATACTGGCAATGAAGGTGATATCTGGACTTTTGCTCAGAACTCCGACTTCATATTTGAATTAGCAGAGGAACAGGAAGCACTTGTGATATTTGCTGAGCATGTGAGTATTTTAGTCATTATGCATATTATAGAGTTGTGTTAGTATTACCAAATTCATCTTTCTCCAGGTTCAGAAAAATAATATCTCTTGCCACAAAGCAGAGGTAGACCTGCTGCAGGCTTTCTTGTCATAGTAGTAGCTCTTCATTATTTAACCACAGCCTATGATATTTTTTTTATTATGCCTACCACCAATCCAGGATAGAGACTACTGTTTCAGTAAAACTTATCCTATGGCATATTTGATTTAGATCACTGCTGTTGTAAATAGTTTCTACCGGTCTTGAACTCCACACTGGACTGGAGAGTTCTTTCGTTAAGGTAATGTTTTCCTTTCTAGCCTCTGAAGTCCCAAACCATCCTGTTCCTAGGTACACCACCCTAACAAATCTATTATTCTCCAACCTATGCATGAAGAGATTATACACTGTTCCCTTTTCTAGTTGGGGATTTCACGAGAGAGACATGTCAAGGCTCTACTTGGCACCCACTGAAGTAGCTTGTCCTGAACTTTACCATCCTTTATGGGACATATCCTGAAGGTCTCTATTTATCTGATATAAGCAGATTCTGGAGAATCTGAGCATTTGCTCAGTTAAGAATAAGTTAAGGGGATGGTGTGTGCTCTGTTATCACTTCCCATTTGTGCACACTTGTCCCATTCCTATCATGAAGAACAAGGAAGGCCTAGGCTTTGACACCAACATTTTTGCAGCATATCTCCTTACTTTTAGAGGTACTATGGCAAGTCTCTTCCATTTGGACATGAGTCAATACAGCTGAAGAGGACTGGTCTGCTTACTGTGGAACAAGCCCTTGCTGACTACGCAGTGCTAATTACTGAGCTTAAGCAGCAGTATGGTGCTGCAGACTGCCCTGTCATTGCTTTTGGAGGCAGGTAAAGGTTGTGTGTGGTTCTTCCCTTCTCTGCATCCTTTCCTAGACACAGTTGTGGTGTTCTCATAGTTCCATTTAGCTCCCCAGCAAGCTTTAGAGGCAGAGCTCTAAGCTATTCTATAGACAGCATATGTGCCTGAGCTCCTTGAGAGCTTATCTCCAGGACCCAGGCAGCTCTCCCATTAAGAATTAGTCTTGACTTGTGATTGCCTTTGGGAATGTTTGTTTTGGAGACTGGATGTTTCTAGACATCTTTAATGTACAAGTCAGCCAGAACTGCAGAAGATAAGTTCCTCCTGCAGTATCACATGATTTTACATGAAAAATGCTGAAAATTAATAATTGGTAAAATATTCTTTCTTGGGGCCCACCAGCTTTTTATTAAACACAGCCTCTTTATCAGTATCTAGCCATTTTCATTGTAGGATCTTTTATAATTCTGCTCTGTAATCTGCTGCTTGGTTAGTCCTGGCTTCCAACACACATCCTTCCTCAAAATGCTTGCTCAGCTGCAGTTCAGAGCTGTGTTGATATTGTGTCCCTTTCTCTTGAATGGCTTCCTACAGAAGAGGTGCTTCCCTTTAAAAGGTTTCCAATGAGTACAGGGCTTCTCAGACATTGCAGTGAGCTAAAAAGCATTTGATCAGGTGATTATCATTACACTGCAGCTCACTGTAGTGGTGACTGGGTTGTTGATCCCAGTGGTGTTTGTACCATGTCTACCAGGACAGTAGCTAGTGTAAAAAGGGCCAGGACAGTCCTTGGGTGGGGAGGTGGGATTCAGTGAGACCTGCTAGCAATTAGACTACAGCTGTTTGTTTGTAAATCGGAGTTAAACATGCAGCAGCTCTAAACAGCACTAAACCTATCTGAAGAATACTGAAATATAGCAGTATTGGAGCAACATGTTTCTTGGGGGGGGGAGGGAAGAGGGGGCAAGGGGGAGGGGGGAACAACAACCTTAAGTTGCTTACAGTTTTGCCAAACTATCCAGTGGAACTGAATTTTCTTGTGTCAATTTCTTTTTTCTGTTTCCAAGACCAGAGTTAGAGAAAAGTATATGGCTTTACATGTGGGTGATGTGGGACTTGAATACTTCTGAGCTGTGAGTGAAGAGGCTGGAGTCAGACGAGGTGTTGTTATCTCTGTGTTAGGGTTGTCATTTATCAGCCCCAGGAATGACCTCAGAGTAACACAAAAAAAAAAAAAAAAAATGCATCTGAATAACTTTTGTGGCATTGGGCTTATCTAGCAATCCCAGATATATCTGCAGATCTGTGGCCCTGTCACTGAAGCTGTCAAGGCAGCTTTGAGTTTTGATGTGGTATTTGTTAATGTCTCCCATTCCCTAGGCCTTTGCTGATAATTCATGAAGCTGTTATTTGGGTTGCCCAAGATAACTGCGTCCCATTTCCCAGCAGTAGAGGGAGCTGAATATTCTGTAGTGTCCAGGGACACCCTTTGCTTGTTAGCTCTTTAGACAGTCTTTATAATCCTATATGCAAAATGTTGTCTCCTTCACCCATTAGGTAATGACAGCTTGACTTGAGCCCCAGTTGGTTCTGCACTGAAATCATCAAGACATGGTCAGGATGGGGCAGAGTTAGATAAAGGCAGCATTTATATTTGTCTGCAGAATCCAATTGGGCTAGTGTATTCCCATAAGAGTTGACTTCAGGGTCTGGGGAAAAGTCAGTAGAACGTGCTGTGTACATTAACTATAACTAGGTATTTTTACATAAGGATGACACCTAGATTTGCATAAACATTTTGGTTTTTTGAGTTCAGTGAGCTTGTGCCTGCTGGCCTGATCTTTCAAGTTAGTATGTTATAATCTATCTGTTAAAGGAAATAACTCTTCTCTGTCCTGTGCCAGCTATGGAGGAATGCTGAGCGCTTACATGAGGATGAAGTACCCGAACATTGTAGCTGGAGCATTAGCTGCTAGTGCTCCTCTGTTGTCTGTGGCTGGGCTTGGAGACCCCACTCAGTTCTTCAGAGATGTAACAGCAGTAAGTAGTAGCTCTTTGCAAGAACGTTTTTCTTCTTCCTTTAAGAAGGCAGGATTTTTTTTCTTTTCCATGTCTTTAGACAGACAGCTGTTTTTGCAGCATCAGTGCTACACAGATCTGCAAGGAAAAGCAGCAGCTGCAAATAGTTTTGACTGTTGCTGTGGCTGGGGCAGCTCAGGGCTCAAAGGTGCTGCTCTTGTAAGCAACACAAAACAGTTCCATGATGTTTAGTACCACTAAGAATTCACTTTTCCATTTCTAGTGAGTTGTCCAAATTACAGGCTGAAAGTTTTCCTTTATACCTGGCTGAAAAAAAATGGATAATTAATTGTTCAAATCCTCTTTCAAAATGTTTTTGCATTGATATTTATGATTCACTGTAGATCCTTAGTCTCAATATGGTTGCATTTCAATGAAGAACTTGAATATTTCACTAAATAAAAACGTGCATGGTGTCCTGGATTCACTGAAAACCAAAATTTAAATGTGGCTTTCACGTCCTAAGAACATCAGAATAAATGAAAGTATCTGTGGGAGTATTGCTGAGAACTGACTTGCATTTAGTTTACATGGAAAGAAATGTACTAGCTGGTAGTACTGAAATCTTGTGATGGTGGCTGTTTTGCCTCTTTGGTATGATTTTCTAGATCTGGGTGACACATGTGGCTTTGTGTGAACTACCTGTGTTTGACATGTGGTCCTTTTGCTCTTGTTACATGCATGTATATAAAACCTTATTTTAATGCAGAGACTTACAGCGCAGACAGTATTACTGGTAAGCATAAAGAAGAGAGTTGTGAAAATAAACTCAATAGCATTTGAAAATTTAAGTATATAAGTGAACAAAAGACATCTTGTCTTAAAATTATACATTTTGAATATATGGTATCACTCAATTGTCTAACATGCTCAATAGTGGGAATTCTTCTCTGGATGAAGTGAATTCCTTCTCAGAACCCCTGTTCAGATGATAGCTCTGACTTGTTTCAGTTGTGAATGTGCTGTGAGTCATTACACACCCCTGAAAACAGGGCTTTGACCTTTTCATGTGAAAAAAAAAAAAAAAAACAAACTAACTCAGATACTAAGCAAGCACTTTGAGTTGTTTTCAAAGTAATTCCTTCCACCTTCAGCATGTCTATATAACAGCAACCCTGTGCATCTGAAGGCTGAATTCAGCTGCCCTGCTCAGTGAACAAATGCCCCTGAGAGCTGTTAATACTAATCAAGGCACAAACCTTCTGTGAATCGTTGTGGGAGCTCTCTCTTCAGCTTTCTGCTTCTGAGTCAGAGTATGTTCTCTCAAAGCAGCTTTCTCTATGACTTTTATTGAGCATTTCTGGCACATTTCATGAGCCTACAGCTCACAGGGGAAGAGAGCAAAGGTCAGAAAGTTTATTCTGTGTATGGTATTTGCATAAGACTAGGTTTATATGTACACCAACTGCCATCCCTGCAGCCAGACAGAAAGCCCTAGTGTGAAGAATACATGTACAGCAACACGCGTGCTTCCTGTAAGCTTACTGCTGCAGGGGCTGGCCAAGCGATCAACTTCAGATTGGTTTAGACTTCTGAATTAGGTGTAATTCAAAAAAGTAAAGCTGGCAGCCTGAAAGCTTTGATTGCCAAGTTGGAACAGCTTTTCTTGGAATGTCTGTAATGCCTCCTGCCTCTGCAACAGCTCAGCTGACCTGTTTCTATGTCCATAATGGTCTGCTGGGGAAAAGCAAAAGCGGCAGTGGTTCATTATGTGTCAGGCAGCACACTGCAGCAGTTCGGCATTAGCCTCTCAGGGACCTCAGTGCTCACTGCAGCCAGAACAGACTTACTCTTCCATCCCAGACTGACTAATCTGCATGCTACAGTCTAGAGCCATTAGTTGACAATAAGCACACACAGAAGGAGATTTAAACCATGGAAAATCCCAAAGTGATTTCTTGAACTTTCAGACAAAAAGGCACAGAGAGGAGTCAAAGGAATATTCCATATCTGTTTCTAGTTGAGGCTGCGTCTTTGTAAGAAAAACGCTTAGCTAGTGGTCTGTGGTTAGTTACCATTGTTCTCACATGATGAAGAGACCTTAAAAGAGCCCTACTACTTACTATTACAAAGTACTGGTTGTGGGCAGATCTCAAACTGCCTTACAAGCTGACAGAAGAGAAACAGTTCAGGTTGCCTTCAGTGGCAGAAACAACTTGTTCCAACAGCATAACCAGCCACAGCTCTTGAAGCATACTTTACAGTGCTTTTTCAAGAGGATCAGTAGTGCTTTTCCCGAGAAAAGAAGACTTGGCCTTCTTGGTCATCTGGTAGGTCACTGGCAGGCTTAAGAAGAAAAGCAGGTCTTGGTTTCCCAATCCAGTGCTCAGCCCTGTGTGGCTCCTTCTTACAGATAAAGTACAGTAGGAGGCCTCTATTATATGTTTTAAAAATAAAAAACAGCTCTTGGCCCTAATAGTCTGGTACCTGTTCCCATGTCCTGGTCAAGGCACATGTCTACTCTCATTGTTTCATGTTCAGTCTAATGGCTCCACGAAGTGCAAAGTGTTTTGTCTAAAGGCTAGTCCCAGTAGTGACCTGGTGAAACAATTACTGCTTGGTCTGAGCTGTGCAGGCTGTTAGTTTGTGGTGGCACATTCTGATTTCTGGAGCTTAAAGCAGAAGCACAACCATCATTGCTTCTGGAGATGCAGATATGATTCTGGCCATAGTGGGCAAGTAACTTCTGTCATCTCCTGGTACTTCTGGCAGCTTCCCTGTGTAGCATCTGCACATAATTCCTTCTCAGAACCCCTGTTCAGATGATACCTCTGAGTTGTTTCAGTTGTGAATGTGCTGTGAGTTGTGAATGTGCTCTGCACATATCTCCTCTGTACAACTGTAATCCTGTCATTTTCTGTCCTTTCAGGACTTCCAGAAGTCTGGACCAGACTGTGTCACAGCTGTACGCAAAGCCTTCCATCAGATTAAGAATCTGTGCCTGAGTGGAGGTAAGAACAAATGGCCCCACAGACCGTTTCCCAGGGGTAGGTAGACTCTGGGATGGGGGCAAAAAGTTGATTCTGTCAGGTTTTTGGTTAGGCCTTAACTGGGTTCCAGCTAAATCAATGCAAATGTCTGCCTGACCTTCCTGCTTGCATGATTGATTTTTGATTTCACAAACAGTTTCGATCAGTATTATAATTAGTAATGGACACTAAAATGTAAATATCTGTATGGAGGATTGCACTGTGTTAATTAAACAGTCTTTTCTGCAGGAGAAAAAAAAAAAAAAGAGTTTTCAAAAACACCTTCTATTTGATGCTGGTAATATCTGTGATATCTGTGCTTGGATATCTGTTCTCCTGCACAAGAGCCTGGTTGATGAGACTGTCCTGCTTGGCTCTGAAGGGCACAGCAGGTGGGAGGCAGCAGAGCCTGAGGGAGCAAGGAGGACGTTGCCACACAGGGTGCTGGGGAGGACAGCCTTGTACTTACTGCTCTTTTCACTGCATCAGCCGCAACTGTTCTGTCTCAGAGGGTGCTGCTTCCACCAATGTTCCCCAGGGAGGTTTCTGTGTCTCATGAGTGGGAGATGCAGGCTTCAGGCCAGTGAAGCCACACAGGAAGGCTTTGCCTGAACATCTGTGTTTGTGTAAATTTAGATGTAACATACCCTTCCTGCTGGAAACCTCAACTATGTGTTACATATCTCATTATCCTTGAGTGAAACAAGATGCTGCAGCCTGGTATTGGTTTACTCTGTTGAAGTTCATGCCTTTCATTTGCTTTTATTCTGTAGCTTATGATGAAATCAGCAGCAAAATGGCTACATGCAATAAGATTTCTAACAAGGAGGATGTTTACCAGCTTTTTGGTTTTGCTAGAAATGCCTTCACCATGATGGCCATGATGGACTACCCTTACAAAACTGATTTTATGGGTCACCTCCCTGCTAATCCAGTGAAGGTGAGTACCAGGACACAGGTGAGAATTGCACTTTCTGAAGGGAGGGACATACACTTCAATGACCTGAGTGCAGGGCTGCACAGCATGGGGCACAATCAGGTACACATCACTGGGTGGTGGTGACAGGGAGAGGTAGTGGTGGGTTATAGCACTTCCACTGTGATGATAATAAATCTACATGTTTTAAGCCCCTCTGAGATGGTGGCTGTTGTGTTTGAAATGCATTGCTATCAGGCTTGTCAGGGAGGGCTTGCTGGAGCCATACCTGCCATTCTCTGTGTTTACTTTAGACAAAATGGCCTGTGCAAGTTTGTTGACTTCAGTTTTGATTGCTAAAATATACAGCATTTCAAAAAATGTAGTTTGTGGTAGCCTTGAAACACTTTCATAGACATATTTTTCTTGGTGGGTAGGTTGGAGTTCTAAAAATCAGGTTCCTTTTTAAAGTATCATCCGGTAAAATGCTACACCTCAGAGTACAATGAGGAGAAATGCCTGCTGGTATGGGGACTAGAAAACCCAAAAACTTTTAAGAGTAGGAGATGGCCAAGTGTGGGAAAAGAGCCTGGTTACAAACACTTCTTAGACAGCAACTGGGGCCTGAAAAAGGTCCCAGATCACCTGTCACTATTGCAGCTCTTGACTTCTGCTTTGCTGTCAGCCTTGTGCTTCTGTTCTCTGCTGCACTCCTGTACACTAGGCTAATGGAACTGTACATCCTTCTGGCCTTGTGGCTAAGACAGCAGCTGACATTTGTGGTGTAAGTCCTACCTGGAGCAAAATGCACACTATGCAAGAGGTGCTACAGGCCATGTATTACAGGGATCCAGGAGTTGCTGTCTCTGGCTCCACTGGCCATCCAGCTCCCTTCTAGGTTCTGTTTAATGATCTGTAAAATGGAAATAATATTCTAACCTCCTTTGAGAAGGGCATTAAAATATTCTGATTGCAGGAGGAAGAACTGTTCCTTGTAAGTGTCCTCCACATAGCTGTGGATGTTTACCTTGGAAAAGAAACAGGCTTAGTTCTTTCTCACTGTTTCTATGTATTTTGTTGCTAGAGAGAGGAAAAAACACCAAAAAGATGTTGCAATCAAATATGCAAGTGATACTTTAGACAAATCTTCCTGTTTATCCCTTCTGTGGCATAGACTGTTACCTGTCATGCCTGCAATTTGCCTGTAATGTGTCTCATCCAGGTTGGCTGTGAACAAATCCTTGCCCAGACAGATCCAATTGAAGGCCTGGCAGCTCTTGTTGGTGAGTTAATCTTATCAGATTGGTCTTTCATTTAAAATCCTGTTTTCTAGAAGCACCTCATCATTATGTGGTTTATGTATTGTGGGAGCTGGTACAACTCTGATTTTCCAGTGGGATGGTTTGTGCTGTATTGGTTTCATCCATTGGAATGCATGATGGCAGGTTCATTCTCTCACCTTTTCAAACTTATCCTTGTAAAATTTTTCAGCTGTTGTGGCCCTTGCTGCAAAAATATTGCATGCTGTTGACTTTCGATGAAATGTGACTTCTAAGGTACTTGGTTCTTTTCTAAATGTTTACCCATACTCTGGCTCAAGCAGTCACAGATTCAGTGCATGTTCACTGAAGGAAGTTCTCTGGTCTGCTAGTTGAGGACAAGGTTGCCATCATAATGCCCTACAATCTTATCTGAGTGGCAAGACAATTGTAAATGCATGGTATATGCTTATCTCTGTGAGTACATAAATTTTCAGCCAGCAATATAAAGTGTCAATTCTAAATCACAGCTGAAAATGTTTGGCTAGAGAACTAGAAGTGTTGCTAAAGCACTAACCTCTTGGCAAACACTGTCAGATCAGCTCGACCTATTCACATCCTACTTCTCTTCAGAGGAAGAGTGGAACTTTTTTTTCTTTGTGATGAACAAGCTGGGAGTACATTTCTCCCTCCTGCTGGTGAGGGAGCACTTTGTGCCTCTCCCTGGCTCACCAGTTGCATTCACTTGGGACAATTTAATCATGCAAGAGGCATGATCAACCAGAGCTTTAGGCAGGGAACTGGCTTTCTTCCATACCTGCCCCTCTATGTCATACATGAAAACACTGTCTTCTTTTTGCATGTCGTGTAGTGACCCACCTCCTGTGAGGTAGAGCATAGACTCACAGGCTGTGATACT
The DNA here is from genome assembly GCF_964035555.1 of Netta rufina. Classification (NCBI taxonomy): domain Eukaryota; kingdom Metazoa; phylum Chordata; class Aves; order Anseriformes; family Anatidae; genus Netta; species Netta rufina. The sequence continues at coordinate 880,056 of NC_140144.1, forward strand.
GAACTGGCAGCCGCTGAATGGGGATAGTGACAGCGTTGTCCACTGATCATTTACAGGACAATAGTACTCTGTTGCATCAACGTGAATCCATTCCTCCACCTGCAAAGAACCAGACCAACACTGATCCATCATATTACACCTCAAGCAGGTATCAATGTCACATCAGGCTTGTTTGGTTCATGGTAGAGGAAATCTCGACATGTGTTTGAATACAGCGGAACTCAAGGTGCCACATCTTCAGTCTTAATTTAGAAATCAAAGCATCAAAAGAAGCTGAATTAAATAAAATAATGCCATTGAAGAACTGCTTTAAAATATGCTTGTTCTTGGAAAATGGGAGGAATGAGCCACAGGAACCTACTGGAATTGGTTTAGCTTAAGTCCTTCCTGGTCTCTGTAGACTTAACACATTATGGAGGACCTCATGGGAAGAGAGCTACAGTGCACTGAATTCTAGATAATAACTGAGTTTGTGTCATCTGGAGGAATTTGATGTCAGATCTGATGTGCAGTTTCTCTTTACAGATTTCTATCACTTCCTCAGTAAGCAATTAAGTACTCTAAGACACATTCATTCCTTTGAAAGAAACAGCACTGGCCATGCCAAAATTGGGCATGGGATCCTGAATCTTTACTTTCAAATATGAATTGCTGAATGATCTTTGAATGATTTGAATGATCCATTCCAGGATTTGAACTTATGTCTCCTAAAATCTAGGCTGGTGTCTTCACTGCAATTCATTCCTCTTCTATTTGCCAGTGTTTTATACCCTCTCAGCACAAACAAGGAAAATCAACATATTTTGGGCAGGTACATGAGCAATTTTACCCTTAGGTTTTCCTGCATTAGGCTGCAGCTACACTGTATGTTTTCTCTATGTAAAATAGAGCTTTAAAGAGCCTTTGTACCCTGGCAAACAGGGTATGACAAGGCAGCTTTTAGTGGGCATGATTTTGGGCAGGTATGCTTGCATAAGCTTACTGGCCTAACTTGCAGCTACACAAGTTCACTAAGAGAACAAAAATAATAAAGTTGTTGGTCATCCAGATGGAATAATGCAGTCAGGGCCTAGCAGTACAGAGACTCCATTTTGGAAGAGAATTGGTGTTACAAGAACAAATGAACTTACTCCTTTTAGTGTCCTTCCTCCAATGCAAAAGATTCTGTCTTTTACTGTAGCCATCCCATGATCACAGCGGGTAAAGGTCATGGCAGAGTTGCTAGTCCAACGTCGGAGGTGGGGGAGGTAGCTGTAAGTGTCTCGTAAGGTTTTACCTGCTGAGAAGCCCCCTAGAAGAAGAGCAGAAATCTTGAAAATCCATCTGTCAGTCTCAGAATCATAGAATAGCTTGGGTTGGAAGGGACCTTAAAGATCATATAGCTTCAAACCCCTGCCATGGGCAGGGATGCAACCCACTAGATCAGGTTGGATAAGGCTCTATGCAACCTGGTCTTGAACACGTCCAGGGATGGGGCATCCACAACCTCTCAGGGCAACCTGTTACAGTGCCTCACTGCCCAAACATCCAGAAAACATTCTGCAAACATCAGCAGAGCTGACATGGTATGAAATTTAAAACATGAGCTTCTTAGATATTATTTTTAAAAAATAGTTCCAACTGTTTCTGCAGATAGTTATTCACAAATGAGTTTTGTATCAGCTCTTGGGGTATTTCCGGTGCAACCAGGAAGCACAAATGGCTTTAGTTACGGAATCTGCTTCCAGCACACAGAGTCACAGAATAGTTTTTTGAAAGAAAAACACTTGAAGTTCTTTGAACTACTGACAAAGATTCAAAGTTCAGAGCCAATCTGCCATTGCTATCGTCAACTTTCTCTTTTAGGCACTCATTTGTGTATTTCAGTGCTGACTTATAAAAAGCTCCTTACAGGTCAAAAGTGCTGCTATTGGAAGGGTAAATACTTTTAACTTTCTGCCTGTTGAATTCCAACCTGCAGAGAGGCTTTGCAAAAAATGAAGGTGATACTTCTGGTTGGGCATATGCCCAGCTTCCTGGGGCTTTGATGCTTTCTCTGTATGCATTGTGGTGTAACCCTATTAGGCTGCTGAGCTCCACACAGCCACTTATTACTCAACAACAGTGCACTGGGGTGAGAATCAGAAAGGTAAAAGTTAGAAAAACTTGTGGGTTGAGATAAAAATAGTATACTAGGTAAAGCAAAAGCTGTGCATGCAAGCAAAGCAAAATATGGATTTTTTTTTTGCTATTTCCCATCAGCAAGCAGATGTTCAGTAATTTCCAGGAAAGCAATACCATCACATATAACGGTTTCTTGAGAAGACAAATGCCACAACTCTCAATGTCCCCCCTTCCTCCTTCCCCATTCCCCCAGTTTTATTGTTGAGCATGACATTCTGTGGTATGGAATATAATATTGCTTTGGCCATTTTAGGCCAACTGTGCTGGCTATGTCCCCTCCCAGCTCTCATTCAGCCTCCTCACTGGCAGGGCAGCACAAGAAATAGAAAAGTCTTGACTCTGTAAGCACTGCTCAGCCACAACTGAATACATTGGTGTGCTATCACTGCTATTTTCATCAAAAACTCAAAACACAGCACCATCTCTTCTCTATGAAGAAAATTAGCTTTGGTTAAATTAACTTTTGTCCCAGCCAAAACCAGGACAACATAGGCACATTGTCTGCATGGTACTTATTTTTACATACTTTATTAAAGTAACACTTAATTTCTGAGTTTGCTTGCGCAGGGTAAATCAAATTTGCAGTTACACCACTGATTTTAGAAGGAAATTAATGTTATAGACAGGTCAGATCTTTTACATAAGGGGTACTTCTGGAATAGTGTTATCCAACCTAGATCGCTACAGCACGTTTGAAGCTCTGTGAAGCTAGGAGGCAATTTTGTCCTTGCTGTCCAGTAGGAATCAAGACAAACAGCAGTTAAATGAGCTTTCTGTGGTACCATGGGTCAACTGAGCCAAAGCAGGGACTTGTACCTGAGCCTCAGCTTTTCCTCTGGCTGAACCAGTATCCTTCCTTTTTGGTCATCTGCACAGCCAGTACAGGAAGTGTTCTGCTGTCAGTGGAGTGTGTGTTGCTATCAGACAGCCTCTGTACTGCCTTTTCTGCTCTCCAGACCTTAGGTGTACAAATAGTTGCAGGTAAGTGCAGGTCTTTGCAAATGTACAGTTAAAAAATAATGTGGACTAGATCAGCACAGGGATCCCAGCTGGCAATAAGGGGTTAAGAAGCATGGATCCTATAGCAATGATAGGCAGACCCCAGGACTTTTAACTGCAGATCAATAACACAAACACCACAGTGCTTTTCCAAGGACAAACTAAAGACTATCTTTCAAGTCTGAATTAGTAGCTGTAGAACCTAAAGGTCCTCCAGCAGTTCCGTGAAATGTTTAAATCCATGGTGCTTTCTTGCATACATACATACTGCACCATCTACCAAAGATCCTTGTAAAGACCAAGGGGTCTCTTAGAGGATAAGAGCTGTACAGGTACTGCAGGTAAGAAGGTAAGAACCTGCACTGTACTTATTTTTATATGGACTAACAGTGCAGTGCAGGGGAGTTAGTCCCACATCTTCCCTTCAGATTAATACCAGAGTATAATCCCATCCCTAGCACTAGGACCCTCATTTACCTTTCAGACAGCAAAGCTTTGGGATTTTAGCCAGGACTGCAAGGTCAGAACCAAGTAGGAGTGTGGTTTGCAAGTAGATGATGTCACGTTTAATGTCATGGAAAGAAAATGGCTCCTGCAATTCAAGATCACAGTGAGGTTGTGCTGACACAGCAGGAAAAGCTGTGGGTGTTGGTGTAGATACAGGCTTGGACTGTGATGTTCAGATGCCACTAAAAAATCAATGAAAGTATATGGGAATATGCTGATTTTGATTAGCTTTGTCACCTGAAATATAGAGGACTCCCTTGTGTACTGTGCCTGCATGATCAGCAATAGGCACGGGGAAAGGAGCTGCAAACTCCCACTTGTTGTCAGTGGGCTGGTATGATTCCACAGTGCGGGTGAGGGTCCCCAGCAGTGTCCCACCACCCACAGAAAAGATATGATCAGACAGCACATCCGCATGGAAGCGTGTCCGCCGCTCCAGCATGCTGGCAACCTGGAGCCAGGAAGTGTTGCGTGGATCAAATCGGAAAACCTAGAAATATACCAAACAGGAGATGGTTAGCAGAAAGCAGGTGCCTGGCTTTGCATCTCATGTGGCTTCAAGAACTGATGAACATTTTCTCTGGGCTGAGGGATGGTTTACATTCAGAGCTGGACACCTGAAACAGCAGTACCATGCTGATGGAGCTGGCATCCCTGCGAAGGGGCAGATGCTGATCTCTGCTCTCTGGAAACAGCTACAGGACCCAAGGGAACAGCATAGAGCTGCAACAGGGGAGGCTCAGGCTGGGTGTTAGGAAAAGGTTCTTCACCAAGAGGTGTTTGGGCACTGGAACAGACTGCCCAAGAAAGTGTTTACAGCACCAAAGCTACCAAGACTTCAAGAAGCATATGGACAATGATTTAAGACATAGGGTCTGTTATGTATGGAGTGGTAATTCATGTCAAGAAAATGGTTGATATTAATAAAGAAGGGGGAGATTTGGGAATATGGCCATGGGGGTTGGAAAGCCCCGTGGTTGAGATAACATTAGGCCATCAGGAATATAAAAGAGTTTAGAGGGAACAAAGAAGGGTGATTCAGGAGACTCCATGCAGTCTCCGGTTTCTTGTTCCCCAGCTGGTTCTCTTGTTCTCCAGCCCTTAAGGCATGGATGTTTCTGGGTGTTTGCTGTTGTTGTTACATTCAAAGTTGTTTCACCAATGAAAAGTTGTTTTGAAAAGAACTGCTGTGGAGAGAAGGGTATAAGAGGGAGCCTGCCCTCAAGATAAAAAAAGGCAACACGATGAAGTTACATCAATAAAGAAGCAGGAAAAAGAAGTGAAGAGGAACAGGCTGGCAAAACGGAGACCAGGACAGGAACGGGCACTTTGATTGCCTCATGAAGATAGGTTCGGCTAAACTCAGCAAACTGCTCAGAGAAGCTCGCACAGAAAGTCTCTGGAAATAGGTGCACTGGAGCTGGAGAGAAGCTCGAGCTGAGAGAAGCGGACCTGTGCACACAACTGCCTCTCGCTGGTAAGCAGTTGCGCATTATGGGGAATCACATGTCCTTAGGAACAAAGACTGTCCTGGTAACCTTACAGCTTATTCTCCTTATTAACAATTGGACAGTTTATGAGCCTGAAATATGGGACCAAACTGAGGTCAAGGTGTGGGACTCTGCAACTAAAAATGGCAAGGTTGCAGTGGGATTGCTCAGCACCTGAGAGCAGTCTCTGAGGCCTTGAAGAGCCATGTGGAGCCACAATCACAAACATGTGGCTTGCCAGATAGTGAGGGAGCTGCGGGCTCCTTTACTGATCCGACTGCTAGGCCATGGGCCCCTCTGCTGCTACAGCCATCGAAGGCCTTTGCTGTTACGCCCCCTGTTGACCTGAACGTGCCTTTTGACCCAGGCCTCATTGGCCTTGAAAAGGAGATGGATATGCTTTTCTTCGATCTGGGAAGAACGGGATACATAAGGCCTGAAGACCGAGTTGCTTGACAACTTAAAGCGAGACATATTGTTCAAAGGGAATGGAAAATGGAGACTTGTTAGTAATCAAGAAAAGGAATCGAAAATGGAGACTGTTAAGTCATGGAACTTAAAGGGTTGTTTGTTACCTTTCCTGATTTTACACATGTATAGGCATACTTGATTTTAGTAAGTTATGGAACTTAAAGGATTGTTTGTTACCTATCCTGATTGTACGTATGTATAGGCATACTTGGGTTTAGTATGCAAAGCAATGTTCTGTATATTTAGAATGTTTGATGTCCGTGTGTGCGTGTTGGTGGAGCATAGACTCTCTGCACACCCAGCGCTGTTTACTTGCCTTCTATACCTTTTATAGTTTTTATACCTTTTAGAAATATTTGTTTTATAAATATTACAAAATTCAGATTGATTTGAGACCTCATTTATAACAGGGTCTGATTTTAGTGTGGTCCTATGTGGAAGTGGGACTTGAACTGAATGATTCTTGTGGGTCCTTTCCCAAAGCAAGATATTCTGCAATTCTAGTATGTAGAAGTGGGAGACCTTCAGTGAGCAAGCCGAGTAACACTCCCTCTCTCCCTCACTCCCTCCCTCCCCCCCTCCCTCCCTCTCTTCCTTAGACATTTTTCCAAGTCTAAAGGTTTCTTGTGTCTTACCTCATTTGATGGTTGCTTTCCCATGGGATCAAATTTGCACTGTCCCCCAATGACAAAGAGGAAGTCATTGATGATGGCTACACAGTGATTGTACAATGGCACAGAGAGGTCCCCAACCTTGTACCATGTGCTGCAGCTCTTGTCGGCAGCCCACATCTCTCTGCAAATGCAGTTGTCAGTGGTTCTGCCACCAGCAATAAGCAGCATGGTGGAACTGGAGTGGAGGCTTGTGCGTTGGGTCTGCAGGAGTGGCTGAGCATATAGTAGGGACTGGTAAGTCAGAGCCTCCTGAAGGTGTCTGTGGCAGCCTGATTTTAGCTTCATAAAAGGCGTTTCCTGAACAAATTCCTGCAGATCCTGTAAAGGAATGAGAGGGAATCTTATGCGCCTTAAAGTGTCTGCTGCATCTTCCAGCCGTGTGCGGTCATGCTGCAGCCAGCTCACAGCAGCTCTGAACAGTTCCAGCTCGCTGCACCCCTCTGTGTTGGTCCTGTCTAAGATTTCACAAAGGGTTCCTCTGTCAAGATCTTTCAAGCACTGAGGATCAGCCAGTATCTGTTTGTAATTCTGCCCTACATAGCACATGGCTTTCTGTCTCAACTCTGCCAGGCCAAGTTTTTTAGCAATGTTAAGAACATCCATGCAGTTCTCACAGTTCAAACAGCCCTCCAGAAATTTGAAGCATAGCTTGATGACTTCACGAATAAGCAGGGTTTCTGCAGCTTTGAATGTTTCCTCAATATTCTGTAATGAAAGATCTAATTTGTTGGAGTAAATGAAGTTGAGAACATTCCTCAGCCCCGCAGCACTGATGGCTTTCAGATGGATGTTACAATCCAAGCTTCCCACTCCTGTCAAGTTTCCAACAAATAGGATCTTGCAGTAATTACTTGCTGATGCTAAAATGATCTTGTGTGCTGGAAAGCAAACCCCTTCTGCCTCCAGTGTTACATCACACAGTGCTTTCTGGGCATGAAGGCTGCTGATCCCTTCTAGGAGTCTCACCAGATAAGTGTCAGACACAAGCCTCTCCATGTTGGTCTGCAAGCTGAACAGCTTCGTTGTGAACAGCACAGTCCCAGGACTCGTTGTACGCTCAGTGCATCTCCTGTGCAGTCATCTGCAGATGAACCGGGGGTTTCATGCTTTGAGGGAGCTGAGGCTGTGCTGCTTGCTCCACCAACCCATTCAAAATGCAGACACAGCAGCGACTTCTCTCCTCATCATGCTTTTTCAGGTTGCCTCTGCAGGAGCTGAGTGCTGCATTCCTCACAGAGCTAAGTGGGGTTGTTTGCCAGCAGAGCTGTTGGTGCTAGTTATCGCAGAAACAGTGTTTGTGGGTTTTGCCTGTGGGCTATGACACTGGCGTTACTGCATTCTTCCTCGTGCTATCTGGTAACTACCCATCTGCACAAAAGCAACTCATTCCTCTGTAGCTCCCCAGCTATGCTTCACTGGACCCTCTGGTCAGGTGCTTTCATCAGGGCAAGCCTGCACATGCCATCATTCCCTTTTTGACCAACAGTCAAACAAAATCTTGTGACATGCACCCCCTTGGCCTTCTTGCTTAATTAGATGCATTCATACAACAGATACTTTGTGGGAGGGGGAGGAGGATGGTGTCAGCAGATACATCCAGTTCAGTTTGAAGCCTGTTGTGCTGGGGACTAATTTTCTCTATGCAGCCTGCTCTTGGGTGCATTAGGGATTGGAGGCTGGGGCCCTCCCAAAGACCAGTGAGCTGCTCACTCAGCTTTTGGCATGAGCAGAGATAGCAGGAAACTTTTGGGAGTCTCTTCCTAACTGTGGATGCAGCAGAAGCAAGCTGTTATATATGGAGTGGTAATTCGTGTCAAGAAAATGGTTGATATTAATAAAGAAGGGGGAGATTTGGGAATATGGCCATGGGGGTTGGAAAGCCCCGTGGTTGAGATAACATTAGGCCATCAGGAATATAAAAGAGTTTAGAGGGAACAAAGAAGGGTGATTCAGGAGACTCCATGCAGTCTCCGGTTTCTTGTTCCCCAGCTGGTTCTCTTGTTCTCCAGCCCTTAAGGCATGGATGTTTCTGGGTGTTTGCTGTTGTTGTTACATTCAAAGTTGTTTCACCAATGAAAAGTTGTTTTGAAAAGAACTGCTGTGGAGAGAAGGGTATAAGAGGGAGCCTGCCCTCAAGATAAAAAAAGGCAACACGATGAAGTTACATCAATAAAGAAGCAGGAAAAAGAAGTGAAGAGGAACAGGCTGGCAAAACGGAGACCAGGACAGGAACGGGCACTTTGATTGCCTCATGAAGATAGGTTCGGCTAAACTCAGCAAACTGCTCAGAGAAGCTCGCACAGAAAGTCTCTGGAAATAGGTGCACTGGAGCTGGAGAGAAGCTCAAGCTGAGAGAAGCGGACCTGTGCACACAACTGCCTCTCGCTGGTAAGCAGTTGCGCATTATGGGGAATCACATGTCCTTAGGAACAAAGACTGTCCTGGTAACCTTACAGCTTATTCTCCTTATTAACAATTGGACAGTTTATGAGCCTGAAATATGGGACCAAACTGAGGTCAAGGTGTGGGACTCTGCAACTAAAAATGGCAAGGTTGCAGTGGGATTGCTCAGCACCTGAGAGCAGTCTCTGAGGCCTTGAAGAGCCATGTGGAGCCACAATCACAAACATGTGGCTTGCCAGATAGTGAGGGAGCTGCGGGCTCCTTTACTGATCCGACTGCTAGGCCATGGGCCCCTCTGCTGCTACAGCCATCGAAGGCCTTTGCTGTTACGCCCCCTGTTGACCTGAACGTGCCTTTTGACCCAGGCCTCATTGGCCTTGAAAAGGAGATGGATATGCTTTTCTTCGATCTGGGAAGAACGGGATACATAAGGCCTGAAGACCGAGTTGCTTGACAACTTAAAGCGAGACATATTGTTCAAAGGGAATGGAAAATGGAGACTTGTTAGTAATCAAGAAAAGGAATCGAAAATGGAGACTGTTAAGTCATGGAACTTAAAGGGTTGTTTGTTACCTTTCCTGATTTTACACATGTATAGGCATACTTGATTTTAGTAAGTTATGGAACTTAAAGGATTGTTTGTTACCTATCCTGATTGTACGTATGTATAGGCATACTTGGGTTTAGTATGCAAAGCAATGTTCTGTATATTTAGAATGTTTGATGTCCGTGTGTGCGTGTTGGTGGAGCACACCCAGCGCTGTTTACTTGCCTTTTATACCTTTTAGAAACATTTGTTTTATAAATATTACAAAATTCAGATTGAGTTGAGACCTCATTTATAACAAAGGGATAGACATAGATGGTAGCGAGACCTTATGAACACTTTGGCATAAAGTTGTGATCACAACCCAAAGCTGGTACATATGCTGCTAGGGCTTTTCCTTCCTTACCTGCTCACTTACCTGGGGTGTTCACCCTTTCCTTGGTCTTGGATGCACGACTTTCACAAAGGCTGTGACTGAGAGGGCAGAGGGTTAATGATAAGTTGGCTTTGTGTTGTGTTTCCACCTGGCAGGGGTATTTTACAACTCCTCTGGCTCAGTACAGTGTTATGACATATACCGACTGTACCGGCCCTGTGCTGATCCCACAGGCTGTGGCACTGGCATGGATGCTGAGGCCTGGGACTATCAGGTAAGGTGTTAGAGACACCAGCAAGCTTCAACAGCTGCCCCGTTTATTCCGCCCCCCCCCCCCCCCCCCCCTCCAATGGCAGTTCTTGTACCTCTTTCAGGTCTGTACGGAGATCAACTTAACGTTTGACAGCAACAACGTGACTGACATGTTCCCCGAGATGCCCTTCACAGAAGCCATGAGAGAACAGTACTGTCAGAGCAAATGGAGCGTGAAGCCAAGAGCACAGTGGCTGCAGACAAACTTCTGGGGAGGAGGTGTGTTGTGTTGGGTGCTCATCACGTAGCTCATATTTGCTCCCTGCATTCCTTTAGCCTGGCTGAGCCCTGCAGGGACAGGCACAGCTAACAAGTGCCAGCAGAAAAACACAGCCATCAGGCCCAGCATAAGGGCTTGAGCAGACTTTTCTCTCTCTGAAATGGAAGTGGGAAGTTCTGTTGTCCTGTGTTTTCTGTTACTGTTTTTATTTGCTGTAGAAACCAAATGCCAGTGGGTAAATGGGCAGAAAGGAAGCCTGTCAAATGTCATCTTTGAATTTCAGACTTGAAAAGTGCAAGCAACATCATTTTTTCAAACGGAGACTTGGACCCATGGGCTGGAGGTGGGGTAAGCAGGTTAACTCCCATCTACCAAGCACAGACAGCAGCCTTCCCAGGTGATGCACTGCCCACTTCGCCCTTTCAAATCAGTGCTGGCAATTCAACTTTAGCCTATCTGAATTTCTGCAAGTGGCTGTTTTATGCTGAACCATTCAGGAGTTGCCGGATGTTAATGACAGACATGTTTGAGTAGTGAGTAGCCAAACAGCCAGGAACATTGCAGCAGTAGCAGTGGCTTCCTGCGTAGAGCAGACACATCAGGAATCCAGCACCTTGTGGGTCTACCCCACCCCTGGAAGTGTTCAAGGCCAGGTTGGATCAGTTTTTGGGCAGCCTGGGCTGGTGGGAGGTGTCCCTGGGGCATAGAACTATGGGCTTTAAGGTCTCTTTCAACCCAAACCATTCTATGATTCTATGAACCTTAACCTGTTGCAATTCTATTTCAAGACAGTCTCAGCACTGCATGCGCCTTGAATTTTCCTTTCTCAGCATGTTTTGTTAGATCAGGCAGTTGCTGTAATCATCAATCTAAACCTGGGAACATTTCAGTTTAGAGTCAACAAAAATTCAGAGTGGTGATAGAACTCTACTTTTAAAAGACTCAAAACAGGATTTTGAGTTAATTGAACTCTTGATTATACTGCAGGTGGTCCCTTGTTTTAGGCTGGCTTGGCAGTCCCAGCTACAAAAGGAACATGGTCCTTAGAGTGGATGAACCTTGTATTTCAAACTGCCTTCTCTAAATTAGGCTGGGTTTTCATATTATAGGAAGCCTCCAATTTACCTGAGTCAGAGGGTTTGACTCAAGAGGAGTTAGTCATGCACACAGTACCAGCTATACCTACAATCTCTTCCCATGCATTTCATCACTCCTACCCACATCAGTTTTCAGAACTGATGTCCAGTTCTGCTTGGTTACTCTGAGAGTTTGTCTCTCTTCCTTTCATTCCAGATAAATAGCAGCCTAAGTCCTTCACTAATTGTAATAACCATTAAAGGAGGTGCTCATCACCTGGATCTCCGGTAAGTATGAAGTAACTGACAGGTTACTGTCCTTTGGATGCCAAGATCCTACTGCCATGGGTGTTTGGTCTTAGCTAGCCACAGTCCACAGAACAAGGAGATACTTTATTTAAATAGAACTGAATACCAGACTGTTAAGGCATAATTTTGGAGTCATTTTCTAACCTAATGCAAGTGGTCTTATAGCCTTCATGGAAGACAGGTTATGCAGGACTCATCCCTAAACTCACGTACTTTCTTGGAACATGTTCTGCTTGCCATGAGTGTCTGATGGCCTGTGGCAATCAGTCATATGAAGCAGTCTCCAGGCATTAACCATCAGCCTTCAGTCCTCCAGCAGAGGGCAACAGCCAATGACGCAAGGGAGAGCTTTATGTTAATGGGCATTATGTTAACTTGTTTTCTGGAGTTTAAATATGAAGTACAAACCACGAGACTAAAGAGATGATCTCTGTCCGTTAGTTCCCTGGCTATGCTTTCCCTATGCAAGAGACAAAGATATGGCTTAGCCAAAATGTAGTGCTCTCCCCTAACTAGCTCATACTGCTCTGCTTTCTCTAGAGGACACAATCCAGCTGACCCGCCATCTGTCATAGAGGCACGCAAGTTAGAAGCGAGCATCATCAGTGACTGGGTGAAATCTGCAAGAATGAAAAGAGGATGGGAGAAGCGCTTTGGAGCTTCAGCAAGTGGGTAGCTGTGATAAGACACACATGGAGGTGGCAAGGCTGCCACTACTTGCTACCAGGCTGCAAAAAGACCACAGCCTGCTGAGTTGTTCTTTTTGAGAAAGTATTATCTCTTCCACCATGCTGATGAAAATTCACCTTCCTGAAGTGTCCCACCTGCACCTAATAAAGGATCAAAAGAAAAACAAAAGGATAAATCACTGACTGAAGCCAAAACCATGTTAATAGAGTTTCATGTTCACCTACTAATGAGAAGTTATTGTAAATGATGGAAAGAATAAAAGCTTGCCTCAAGGCCCAGGAGTCATCACTGTCCTGAACAGTATGGTGGGCAGGATGAAGGTAAATTATTAGAGAACATAAAAACTGGATGACTAGAGGAAAAGCAGAGGTACATTCATTAAATCGAATCATAGAATGATTTAGGCTGGAAAAGACCTCTAAGGTTAAGTTCAACCTTTAACCTAGTACTAGTCCACCGCTAAGCCATGCTACTAAGCTCTACATGTACACGTTTCTTAGATACCTCCAGGGACTCAACTAACTTCACTGGGCAGCCTGTTGCAATGCTACACAATCCTTTTAGGGACGAATTTTTTCCTAATATCCGACATAAACCTCCCCTGGTGCAACTTGAGGCTATTTCCTCTCATCCTATTGCTTGTTGCTTTGGAGAAGAGACCAACCCCCACCTCCACTGAGGTAGCTGTAGAGAGTGGTAAGGTTTCCCCTGAGCCTTCTTTTCTCCATGTTAAACAACCCCAGCTCCCTCAGCTGCTTCTCATAAGACTTGTTCTTTAGGCCCTTCACCAGCTTCATTGCCCTCCTTTGGACACGCTCCAGCACCTCCATGTCCTTCTTGTAGTGAGGGGCCCAAAACTGAACACAGTACTCAAGGTGTGGCCTCACCAGAGCCAAGTACAGAGGAACAATCACTTCCCTAGTCCTGCTGGCCACACTACTTCTGCTACAAGCCAGGATGCTGTTGGACTTCTTGGCCATGTGAGCACATGGCTGGCTCATATTTAACTGGCTATCAGCCAATACCCCCAGGTCCCTCTTCCCTCAGCCTGTAGCATTGCATGGGATTGTTGTACCCACCAGTGCAGGACCCGACACTTGGCCTAGTTGACCTTCATACAGTTGGCCTTGGCCCATCAGTCCAGCCTATCCAGATCCCTCTGCAGAGTCTTCCTGCCCTCAAGCAGATCAACACTCACAGTCCACTTTGGTGTCATCTGCAAACTTCCCGAGGGTGAACTCAAACCCCTCATCCAGATCACTGATAAAGATATTGAAGAGAACTGGCTTCAATACGGAGCCATGGGAGATACCACTTGTGACCAGCCTCCAACTGGATTTAAATCCACTCATCCCAACTCCTTGGGCCCAGGCATACAGCTGATTTTTAACCCAATGAAGCGTACATCTGTCCAGCAAACTTCTCAAAGAGAAGCCCTGGTTCTCCTGTAAATGCTGTGTGATGCCACTCAGTCTGCTCCATAAAGTTCCCCAGGTCAGACTGACAGGCCTATAGGCTGGAAGGAAGATCTGGGAAACTTTCTTATAGATGGGTGTCACATATGCTAGCTGACAGTTGACTGGGATATCCTGATAAGCAGGACAGCTGACACATGATGGAAAAGGGTTTGACAAGTACTCAGTCAACTCTGGTAGACCACATCTGGCCCCATAAACTTGTGCACATCTAAGTGGTCTAACGGGTCACTAACCATTTCCTTGTGAATTATAAGGGCCTAGGAGCAGAAGAAAGCTCTCATCTATCAGTTCAGGTGGCTGAGTACCCAGAGAACAAATGGTCTTGCTGCTAAAGACCAAGCGCTCCAGTCTTTTCCCCATTTATTGTCACTATGTTTCCCCACACAACCAAGAAATGATTGAGATTCTTAGTCCTCCTTTTCTTGTTTATGTATTTATAAAACTTTTTATTTTCCTCTTTAACAGCGATAGCCAGTTTGACCTCAAATTAGGCTTTAGCCCTTCTAATTTTGTCCCTATGCAGCCTCATGACATCTTTGTATCATACATGCACAGGTTCTTAAGAGATTCTACTAGTGATCAGCTACACAAAGACTTGGTCAGCCTCATGCAGTGCTGTGGGTGCTTTTTTGTTTGTTTGTTTTGTACTGCTGTTACTCAGGAGCTGAGTACTAGTAACCAGGAAATGCACTTACACTTGAGACATCTTCAGGTCTTTTTAAAATAAATTACAAGTTTATTAAAGTGTATGACAATTTCATGGCTTGGTAGTATAAGCAAAGAAGATAAAAAAGAATAGTTTTGATCTTTCAAGGTAAACTCATCTTTGCACATTAACAAGTAGATTTTCCACCTACTAGAATTACTATATACCAATAAATATCAGCATAATTGCAAAAATATTACATCTTAGTTATCAGTTGGATGCCTCAGTTGATGAGGTGGTAGAGAAGTCTCACAGGACACCAAAGGCTTGCATTACTTACACAAAGTCATGGCATTGCTTTAACTTACATTACATTGCTCAAACACAAGACTTTTAAGTATTTGCACTGCCAGGTCCTCCCTGCCATCACAGTACATTGGTTCCCAGAGCTACAATATCAATCACTGATGTTATTTCACAATATTCAGGTGATGATAAAAGGATTTGGTTTTGTTTGCATATGACTAACTTACCTCTTTCCTGTTCTTAAGCTCAGAAGGCCAAAGCTTCTGCCCCCTACTAAGTAATGCAGGGAACAACAGGAACAGATGGAAGTCCATTTATCAAATTGTTCAGATATTTATAAATGAAGAACACCATTAGGAAGACACAATCAAACTCCAGGCCCCAAATAAAGAGGCCTTAAGACTACTAATGGAACTATATCCTCAATAATGCTTTTTTTTTTTTTCCCTTCCCATTTGTGCTGTAGGAAAACCTGCATCCCCCTACTAAGAGCTGTCAGCTCATTACTAGTCATGCTTCTTTTTTTTTTTCCTGAAACTGTGGGTCATACAAATCTGCCTTAGTGAGCTACAACCTCGTATTCATCTTCCATGCACAGAGACACTCCCCTGTTCCCCAACTTTTCTGAACTGAGATTTGCTGTACCCTAGCAATTATTCATTCGTAGCACCACATAAAAAAGGCATAGTGGTGGATGTCTGTGCAAAGAGAGGATTGCATCTTGCTTCTATTACCTAAAGCATCGTTAGCTCCCAGCAAGCATGCACCCTAAACCAAACCATCAGTATATTAAAGCAAACAAGTTCAGCGTACACCTTTTGGAAAGTAATCTGCAATTTACCACCTTTGGACACCAGCTTTTTTGGTGCCTTTGAGTGATCAGCTGCCCAAGGCATCTTATGAGCTTCAAATTCTTTAATCCTCTTACAATGAGCTATGGCTGATCCTTTATTTTCCTCTTGCAGATAGTACCTGCCCCAGAGGAATCCACATAGTGTGAGGGACATGCATCAAGTGTTTGATTTATATGGATGGATGAATACTAAAATCTAAAGTACTTCTGCAAAGGGATAAACTAGATACACATGGGCTTCCATGCAGATTATAGATGAGCAGTACTAAAAATAATTACAAAAATAAGCTTCAAACTGTGGTTGAAGACCAAAGGTAGTACCACAAACATATACAACATTTTGAAGCCTTGGGCAAGGAAGGATGGGATATAAGAAAAAACTGGCTATGTGGTGTTCTGTGAACTGACAGGGAAAACCCAACAGCAGCAGTCACCATTCATAGACATTGTGGGACGGGTGCTTGTGGCTGAATTTCTAGGAACACAAAAGGAAAATGGAGTACAAGCAGACAGTACATGACCTGAAACACTGTCAATAAATGCTGGTTTAAGACCTGTATCAGTGATGTCATTGAGAAAAAGCTTATTTTATTTTATCACCACATAACAGCATAAGGAAGGTATGACCAAGTTGGGAACACTGCACAAAGCAGTAAGAACAGTGTCTCTGGCCCCAAGCCTTTAAGTCAGAGTTCGGAAACTGATCATGCAAATGAGCAGGTTTTCTGGGAAGCTGGCAGGCACAAAACATGAATATCCAAAGGCTTCATTTTTAGTGGAAGCAGAGGCCTCCAGACTTTGACATTAAGTTCCAACAATACTTGCAGACAAATAAACAACCTAACAAAAACACACACACACAAAAAAATCCTTTCCAATCTGAAGTTGGGGAAAAAAAAGTCTTAGAGCAGGAGAAATGCAAAGAACTCACAAAACTGTTTACATGTTAGTTGCAAAAAAAAAAATGTCCTATCTGCATTCCTTATCACTGCACTATCACACAGGTATAAAATAGGAAAGCAAGCTGATTCTTTGTCTAGTATTTGGAGGAGTAAATACAGCTGTATTTGAGCTTGAAATTTAATGCTGAAAATCTTAAATGTTCACCATGAAAGGGCCCCTATAAGCTTACACCACAGACCTTGCAAAAGTCTCAGTTTCCCAGTCTGGTAGCAAGAATTCAGTTATCAAAAAGGTTGAAAAAAGATTAGATGCTAAAGGTGCTCCACATCCACCTATTGATTTTTCTTTGAGCAAACAGATTAAATCCCAGAGTGGGAGGTTTCCAACCGCTACATTTGTGCAGTATTCTATGGGTGTGACCATACCCATTTGTTTCTCAGTGAAAGCATAAATGAACAGTAGAGCTGGGTACAACTGTTTTTTTTGTTTGTTTGTTTGTTTTTTGCTTTAGTTAAATTAGACAAGGCACTCAAGCTCTTGGAGAGAAACCAAGGCAGCTCTTTGTGCAAAAGGACACAATCACTGGCTTGAAGAGATTACGTTTCCACAACATTTGATTTAAGCGTCAGAAGCACACTAGGATGCTGAAACACCAAAACGAATTACAGACCCCATACTTAAGGCTGTGGTTCAAAGAACCACAAGAGTACACCCCCACATGCCCCTAGGAAAAAAAAAAAAAAAAAAAAAAAAAAAGTACACAATTTCTGTTGGTTTTGGGAAGGCAGGAAGGGAAAATATATAGTAGAAGTGAGATGGACAAAGTTCATAGTCTGATCTGACAAAACATATTATATTAAGTAAAAATAAATAAGCAATTAAAATGACATTTGCAAAAGAACTGGAAGAAGCAGATGAGTTTTTGTCATATTATTCAGGTTTGTGCCATTTCACATATGATAAAGGAGTCAATCAAGCATTTGCTTTCTATACTAAACAGAGCTGAGCAATCTTAACTTCAGACTTGAAGGATGAGTACAGTAAAGTCACACTTCACAAAGACAATTCAGTTTCTGAGGAAGAATTAGGTAGAGAAGAAATTAGTTGTACCAACAAGCTCAGCTAGAAGAAAAAAAAATGTGTTTGGGAAAATGCATGTTTATTCTTCTCTCCTTCATTTTGCTCATTCTGCAATGGATTAGTATTACTCTCGTGTTAAACATGACACAATAGGAAATTTTAACACAGACTGCCACAGTCTCATTTGTAGAGTCAACTACATTAAGATCAGCATAAGACTTCAACAACAGATTTTTGGTGAACACCTAGATATATTCCACATCTTCAGACTTCTCTTCATTCCCTCAACAGGGCTTGTCCTATAGGTGAAACATCACAGTTTAGAATTTTTATGATCCATGGCAAAATCAGCAATGATGGGATCAATACTAGCTGCAATTGAAGGCACGAGGCCCAAGCAACATAAGTTAGAACAAGAGGTTGTGTACTCACACTGAATTAATCTTCTTTTTTATTTTCTTTTATCTCATTTTAATCCTCCATTTTTTAGCCAAAGCTGAGATCCAAAGTAACACAAACCTGCTTCACAAACTAAAAGACTGAAGGTGTTTCCTTCTCCATTTCAACAGCAGTTTCCTTCTTCTCTGTTACATCAAAGAAAATCTTAGTATCAAATAGGTTGTGCAAGCTAAGGCTACTGGATTACATTGCACACATGAGAAACTTACTTCCAAGGTTACTGCTGGCTTTTGAACTGGAGGGACGTTGTAATTCTGCACAAAATTCTCTTGTCTAGAAAAATCACAGGGTCTTTTTGATGACAGGAAAAGGTGCAATTTATAAGATTCCTTCATCTCCATAAGTCATCATTAGTAAATGGAATGATAAATATTCTTTAAAGGGACTTCAGTAGTGGTCCACATAGTAAGTTCAGACTCAAGCAAACAGAATTAATCAGCATAAAACAAATACCTTACTTTAAAAGTCAATGGTTACAAATGCTGTAAAATACACATATGCCTAAGCCACTGGAAAATTAACCATTACAATCAGATTTAGACTAGTTCTGTTTTGCAACCCTAGATTTATAGGATACTGTATCTCACTTCCACTACCATGCACCTGCATACTTCCCACTGCTTCCATTAACTAATTAAAAAGAGGAAAAGACATTTTGGTGAGAACAACCTATTTAAAATTACAAACAAATTTCTGTGATCTGTGAATACGGAACTGTCCAAGTAGATACAAAGCCAAAGGCAGAAAACTAAAGAAAGCTGTTTTCCAAGTTCATGGTTTAAAACCTATTTGCACATATAAAAACAAAAGATGCCAAGGCTCCTATAAGATTCTATACAAAGCAAACCTGAGTCTGCTTTCTTTTCAAAGAACTGAAAAATCTTCAGTAATTCTATTGCAACCATGAATTCTCATAATACATCTAGACTGTCTGCTTTTAATACTTCTGATGAGAACATGTCTACCAAGGAACCCCTAACAACAACAACAAAATGATAACTTCTCTACAGTCTAAACAATGATGAATAACCTGAATTTTGCTGTATAGCTGTAAGCATGTTGAGTCAACAAACACCTTACAATGCAAGATGTGGACAGGAAGGGATGGAAGGAGGTTGACTTAGAATTATATCTAATGTGCTCACAAGCTTTCCCAGTGCCCAACCTCACAAAGCAGCTTTCAGTCAGAATACCTGAGGTCTAACTGATACAATTAATATATATAATGCATGTATAGTTTCACTTGTTTCACATTGTCTCCTGCATTCCTGCAGATAACTTAAAAAAACCTGCAAAATGTCTACAAAATTATACACCACTTTGAGCCAAATCAGCAGCAAATTCTGTTCCATCATTCATTTCAACCACAGCTTGAACAGATTGTTCAAAGTGCTCTATAAAACTAAGACACTGTACAACAGTTGCTCTGCTGCCACTTCCTTCTAATGTCATGCAGCATAGATTGGTAGTTTGGAATGAGATCAAGAGTATCAGTAACAATACTGACAGCTTTAACTTCTACCTGGGAAATTATGGTTTATCGTTTATTCTACTTAACATCTGAAACACCATATGCTCTTATGAAGGAATGGCGCCATAACCAAGTGTTTCAGTACATCCAGAATAAACTTGAAGGCTGATTCCTTCTCTCCAGAGACATCCCTGTGCTTTAAGACATCTTGCTGCATTCCTGATATTTAATTAGCATTTATTAAGACTGACATAAGTGAGTTCTGGTTCACCAGAGCCCCGTGAACATCATGGTCCATATTATGATTATTCTCTAAGCCTCATAATCATCAGTACCAGGAAAAGCAGCTTAATATTGCACAGATTGTTCATCACAGAACCAAAGCACAGGGATTAGATATAAGACTGACATGACTTCTCCAAACCAGAGATGCTTTCTCAAAAGGTTTTGTTCAAGCCTAAAAAAGGTGCAATACAGCATCTCACCTCAAACCCTGAAATTTAAAGTGACTTGAAGATAAAAACAACACCACTGGAATGTCTACTGACACCCTATCTATGCCGGCACCCAGATTGGGAGTGGATGAGCTTCTGTGTTAAATACAAATTTGTCAAGGTTGATCAAGTCTACGTCATCTGAAAACAGCAGAAACATGTACTTGAGTGTTTCCCCAAGGAAGAAGCTCTCCATTTTATCTCGTGGCTCTGGATTACTGGGATTCTGAACGTTGTTAATGGAAGTATAACCACCTGTAGGAACCTGTGCAAAAAGAAAAAAAAAGCAGAAACTTTGTATATTTCTATAACCTAAAATATTGTATTTTAACCTTGACTTGCACCTCCTCCTGAAGAAAATTGCTAAGATCTATTAGTACTTGCTTTTCATTTGCACATAAAAATTCAGTTATGAAAAAAATCTCTGTGCAATTCAAAACAAACCACGAAAAAAACTGCTAGAATAAAATAAAGCACAATGTTCATTTATGCTTAATTTGAAGAAGTATCACAAAGAGCATACCAATGAAGTTTCTGGACAAATGTACAGGAACTAAATAGTGTAATGTTTGCATTACAGGTGGTCAGAGTACCATACCTATCCTGTTAAGAACAGACCATTGAAATTTAATGACCATTGGCATCTAGACCACACTTTTACAGCATATCAAAGCAGTATCTCCATGAGCACTGCTGTCAGAGTAAATAAAAAAAGCCCTTTATTAAAGCATTAATGCACTTCCATTTTGTTTGGCCACTTTAATCAAAGTATTGCTTCAACCCATCCAGGTACTTCTCAGTTTCTGAATTCTAAAGATCACAGTATAGATCCTAATAGCTTCCAAGACAGCATACAAGTACTTTGGTAGTCTGCATAGACCTTCTTCATTTTACTTTTAATCAATGTAATATAAGTAATCTTGCTGAATATACTAAGTATCTGGTGCATCTCAGACTGTAAGGCACTGCATGAACCGACATTTTATTGTGTTCTAATGAGTATCCTCGCAGTTTTTTGATGGCTTCTGAGAAACAAAGTTTCAGAAGTTCTCATCAGAGGGAGAGTGAATATAGTCCTGAAAGAACCAGGTCATTATCAGCTGACCTTACCCGTGTGTATTTATTGAAGTTCTGCAAGATTTCCCAGCCCCAGTCTTGGTATTTCTTATCTCCGGTGAATCTGTACATATAAAAAAGGCTTTCCACTGTTTCTGGCCGCAGTAAGTTATGCCTGTCTGCAGGCTGCAAGAGAAAAATAAAAAAGCAAATAATTCAGACTAATACATATGCAGAGAGAAAAATAGCAATTCCTATTTACACCTACCCTAAAAAGGTTACTATGTATAACTCAGCTTCTATAATAAATACATTGCAGGGTTAATTAAATCCAAGGGCTAGGGTACACCTGGAAAACAATGCAGCGCAGAACAAGCTGCTTCACAAGAACAGAGTACATCACCAGTGTCCAGACAGGAGCTTTAACAGCATACTAGAGATACAGAAGAGACATCAAAGTACTGTTGAGGCCTGCTAACTGTTCACCTTGATTTCCACATCTTTGTGGCCCTTTTGTGCATGAAGATTGAAGTGCACAATCTCTGGACTCAGGCCTGTCTCTACTTGCTCATACATTTGGTAACACGTTTCTATCAGGGCTTCGGCCAGTTTCATATGATCAGCAGTCAATCCATTGTGAGCTCCCAGTGCCAAAGTACCAGGCAAAAAACAAACCAAGTGATCCTGTAAGACAAGACAACTGTTGCTAAGAAAAAAGTTACAAAAATCAAGTGAAGCAGGATTAATATTACACACACAGACACATTTGTGTTCAAATTGTTTGAGTTTTGTTTTCTTGACATTTCAGGTACAAAGTACTTGAAGGTAAAATTTAACTATCTAGTGTAATGCAACACAAAACAGGAAGCATTATTACAGTAACGTCACAAATTTGAAAAGACCACGTGTTTTTATGTCAGGTATCTGAAAGAAGGGTGGCAGGTCTGGGCAAATTAGGGGGAAGAGGGTGTTCTGTTTTACCAGAACTGTACATTTAATACCAACTGGGGGAGGGGGGGGAGGGGAAATTTATCATCCGAAGGTTTCTCAATAAAGACAAATAAATAAGGGACAAACTGATCATCTGAGCTTAAAATTAAACGTATAATAGAACACAAGCACTGCTATAAAGTTCATTAGAAAAAGAAAAATACTTTGAGACAGCATTTAAAAGAGATCCTAATGGATTTTGAAAGCTTAGTATCTTCACAAAAATAACAGCTAACAAACTATGATGTCCATCAAAACAGCAAGTTAAAGGAAAGTGATACTGCCTAAAAATACTATTATTTAAAATATTTACATAATAATTTAAATAATTATTAAGTAATTATGTTTTAAATTATATTTTTACAGAATAGTATTTAAAATAAACATGTAACATATGAAATGAACTTCCCAAGTGCCAGTATTTTAAAATGAAACCTGAAGTAGGACCACAGAGAAAGATGAATCAGCCACAGAAAACAAAGCTTAGGGGCAGGGGGATACGGCAGCTGAAGCAGATTTTCATTACTCTGAAATAACCACCTTAGCATGCTGTAAGACAGACAACATTCAGAGAGACAAAACTACTGTAGTTACATCCACTGTTACAACTGGAAAACACTGACAATATATATTATCTACATTTTTGCCTGAAAGCTTGCCCCTTTCTTGCAACTTTATTTGGAGTAATAAAAAGCTTTTACCTCTAACTTCTATAGAGCATCAGAGATGTAAGAGTACCATTCTTCTAGAGCACAGGAAACTGCTGACTCACATTCCTACCACTACCTCTCCTAGACTTCCCCTCTTGCCTATAGCAAATTGAATGTCACAGATACTAGGCACTGCAAACAAAACATATTTGGCTCTTGTATTTCACAGAGGAGAGGCACCTGAGGATGACTTGTACGCAGAGTATTCTGTATTGGTTTCCCAACATGCAACAGCAGCAGTGAAAGAACTACAGGGACATTTCTGTTGTCTTCCAGAAGTGTCCAGAGAACACGTCTTGGCTCAGACGGCGATCACTACAGGTCAGATTTTCTCTGACAAGCTGCAGGTAACTCATGAGACACACAACAGCTATCAAAGCATTTTGTTTGTTTGTTTGTTTTTTATTGGTTTGTTCATTTTGTGGGGATGGGCAGAGGGGAAAGAGAACACAGCAGACTTGCATTTGCCTGTACATATGTGGATATTTTTTGGTGGTAGTTGTTTTGCTGTTGTTTTCTTTAATTGTCATTTTAAATGCAGGTGTATTCTTACCATCTTGGCACTGAAATGGCCATGAGCAAGCTCTCCTACAAAGGTAAGCTTCTTGGGTTGTGATCTCTGAAGAAGATGCTTTTTCACGCCTTCTATGGCTCTCATATAGTCTTCCAACAGTCTGTGAATTAAAACCATTCCAAGTTGGCTCACATACTCACATAAGTTTAACCACACCTGATATTGGACACTTATTAGTTACTGCTACCGTGTAACCATACACCTTTGCTTTTCAAGTAACCCCTAAGTTTAAAGTACTAAGGTAAAAGACATCACGAACCCTGTTTCCAGACAACCACCACATTTCATTTCAGGAATCCTTAAGACCACAGTAATTCATACCACAGTTAATCCAGGCGAGTACAGACATGTGTAGCTCAACCCCCTCCTCTAAATTAGATTCAATTATATCAGGTTACCTGGGGACTTTCCAATTAATTTCTGAGTATCTCTGAAGATGGAGAAACAATGAGCTTGCACAATCTTTTCTAATATTTCACTACCCTCTTTATGAAACTTTTTCACAATATTTAATTGCTTTTCTTACATGAAAGTACTCAAAACAAGGGAAATTCCATTTTGAGGCTCACAAAATGCTATCATTCATAGACCTAAAGACAATGGTTCTCAGTTTACAATGAAGTATGGCTTGGAAAAAAACCATGATGCAAACTTTCTTTGTAGATTTGCTCCAAAATGCCTCACCAGGGCATATTGTCTCTCTGTCTGGATTAAACCCTGTGGATTAAACCCTTGACATGAACAAGTCCAACATAATTAGCTTGTAAGGACAAAAACTGGTTAGATTTTTCTTTTTTTGTCTTGTTTGGGAGGAATTCCTTTTCAATATTTCTAATTGCTCTACTCCTTACAAACATTCTCTTCACTTATCCAGGGCAGGTAGGAGAAACATGAGACATAAAGCAACACTTATGCAAATACCAAGCTTCAGTATTTCCTTCTTTCTATGAGGTTACACCATGAAGATCAAATCTGCCACCTCAACCAACCATTTAACAGGATTTGTCTCCAGTCTCTAGTGCACCTCTTATCTGATGTGCTAACAAAGAAAAATTTTCTGAGGAGAAGTTTTTAGTTTAAGCCTAATTCTCATGCTGCTTTTACATCAACTTACCATAGGTCCTCTTGGCTCGCTTTTAAAAACAGATATTTTTAGCGGACTGTTGCACATACAGATTATTTTTCTTTAGGCAGTCATATACAGCAGAAATTTTTACAGCTTGCACCATTTTCACACCAATATGAGAAGTGGAAAGAACTTACTCATTTTCTTTTTTCCCACCCTGAATCCATTGCTTGAGCAAATACTCATAGTAGCTGTCAGCTCTGGCTCCCAGAGTATAGACACCCAAATGAGTGAACTGCCCGCTATTGGTGTTTATGAACATAGGCACCAGTCCATCATTTTTCCCTGAGAGCGTGTGAACATGTTTCATCACCTCATCTACAGCTTTCTGGAAGAAAGAAAATAAAAAACAAATTCCACGTACGAGACTGTAGCTAGTAGCTTCAGGCTGAAAACAAATCTTTATTCTTCTTCAAACTAGTATCAGGGATATCAAGTTCCATTCATGCCATATACTAAATACAGGATTTCAAACTTTCTGACTTTCATAACCTCATATTATGGACAAATATGATTACCTTGCAATAATCATAACTATCTCCTTCCCAAATACAGGGCGATAGTCAGCTATATTCCTGAGTGCTGTAAGCCCATTCAAAAACCAGTACTGCAAAAAACAATACTGGGGCATGAGACTACAATCTGACTTAGTCATATTTGCACAGTAAAAGTGCAGCTAAAATAACAACTACGTGAACCCGCTATAGCTAAAAATTCTTTAAAACAACAGAATTAGGTTACCAAATAAAAAGAAGAGTGGAAATTATTATTTTAGTTTCAATTAACTTTTTTTTTTTTTTTAATACTGTGACTCGGAATCTAATTTAATAATTCTAATTCCTTGGAGGGCAACAACAGGGTTTTGTTCTTTGCACTTACATAATGGCACCAAGAAACCACACACAGAATTCTAAATATTAAGCAAGGCACAGCTTCACAGACCTTGTTTAGCTTAGTATATTTTTTCAAACTTAATAATGTGGTGTCAAACAAAAACATCAATACTAAGAACTGTGTGGTTTTTTGTTTTGTTTTATAAAAAATGAAAACTGTTCCTCAGGGAGAAAAATAATTATTCATTTCCACTACTACCTTCTGATATTTAAGAAAATAAGTCAAATGATTTATTTTTCTTATTCTTCCTTCATCTAGAGTTTCAAAACTCATTTAACATCACTGAGAGACTACAGAGTCAGATGTGGTATCGTATATAGGCAGCAAAAAGGAACAACATCAACAGGTTCTTCCATACCTGGAATTTCTCATCTCCAGTAAGACGAGAGAGCTCCCTAAACTCCAGCTGAATACTGGTCACCTCTGCCACAGTGCTGTCAGATGTCCAGCGAGGTGGATGTGCAGTGCCCCGGCCAATGTTGACATCAGAATAGGGTATCTTGGAGGGGGTTTTGAATGCTGGCATAAGCCTATTCCCAATGTCTTTCTAAAGAAAAGCCAAGAGCACAGGACACACACAAAATAAAAACAGGACACAAAAATATATACAGACACCCAACCCTTTATATTTTCTTTCAGCAACCAGACAGAGAACAGTACCTTAGTTTTAGATTCTGAAAGAAAGCAAAGAATTAAAAATGGTCATGGATTTACTCCTAACAACAACTACAGAGTTTCTACCTTGTTCCTAGTACTGTATGCCTCATTTGAGTCTGCAGTCCCTATGCAACGTGATTTAATCCTGAAGTAAATGACTGAGATGCTAATTTAAGGAGGTGGTTGATGCTGTTAAGATGCCTATACAGAAAAGGCAACAAAATACAACTATTACTCTTTTCCAGTCATTTACCCTTTTTTTTTTTCCCCCATAAACTTTCTTATTATGGTCAGCTCTTCATTAACAGAGGAACAGGCACATCTGTAAGCATACCTGACAAAACACATTAGGGCTCTGAGGTGATCCAGGGTGAAAATAGAAGTGAAGGCTCAAAAGACTAATAGTAAATCCCTCTCCCACCATTTTAAATATGAAATGGTTGCAAAATGGCAACATTCAACTTTGTGATGAATCCTCCCTCAACTTTGTCCAATATGAGGTATACAGTCCAGTTTCATTACTAAGACTCTAATCACTCACAGCTTTTTCCAGGAAGAGGCTATCTCCAGAGAGATGGTAGGTGCTCAGCAAGCCACCAAGAATACGAATTGTGCTCTCAAAGAGGTTCACATCCACATTTTTATCAAAGACTAAGTCGTTTGCTACCCATATTCTTGCTTCTTCAAACTCTGAAAGGTAAAAAGTGTAGTTCACTTATGGATTTCTGGCACGTTCCAAAAACTGTACTAGAGAAATCAGCATTCCATATATCCATGACAATTACTTATGTATCTGTCTAGCAAGATGATAATTTTTGGTTGAAAACTGTAGCAAAGAGAACACAATAGGTGAAATTTGATTTATTTTTTTTTTTTTTGGATTCAGTTCTTGAATGTCTTGTATTTGGGGTAAATAGTCTTTTCAGTCTACTTGAGAAGAACGACAGAAAAATCTGTGCTGTCTGTTGTTACCATTATCTAGTAGTAAAAAAAAAAAAAAAAAAAAGTCAGGTACTCTTTTTCACTGAAGCATTAGCATTTATCAGCTTATAAGAAAAATCAGCAACCTCAAACATAACTTTCATTTAGACTGCACTTTATTCAAAAGAAATCCCAAGAGCTTTCTAAGGCAATCACCAAAGAATTGCTATAAAATATAAAGTAGTCTTCAACAAGAATCCATTTTCAACACATATGAACTACTAATATTTTAAAAACTCTATGCAGTTTACAATTATTTTTTTTTTTAATGGAAAAAGCAGCACACTGTCAACTTGACGAAATTTCAAGACAACCTGCTCAAGTCTAGAGCTGCAGACACAAGATATGGAGTTTTTGTTTGATTTAGTATTTTATACAAACCTCAAACTTAGAAAAGAGAGAACCAAAGGTTTCACTGTTCCTTGTATCCTTTCTAGCAACTCTGTTCTTCCTATCTTGACACTAAGAATGGCATAATTTGTAAACATTTACAAAGGAAGCTATCTAACAGTGTTCAATTCATAAAGTTCCAGAAAAAAAAATAATACCAAAAAAAGAAAATCTAGAGAACAACAAAAACACTCTTACACACTTAAATACTGATTAAGCAAGTTTTCTTCAACAGAACTGCAGATTTTTGACTTAGTATTTAAAATCTATTTGAATCTGTTCGAAAGTCTTCTAAAAACAAAGTCACTTTCAGAATATATGAAAAACATACAGACAGTAGAGCAGTTCACAAAGTCGGTATTGAATAGTCCCTTCCTCTATCCACTGATTCCTTACATAAGCTTCTGAAATCCAGCTATGAAATATTGATATTAGGTATGATAAAACACAAACCAGATCTCCGGCCAACTACATGAGGCCGATGGAT
Source organism: Netta rufina (assembly GCF_964035555.1). Taxonomy (NCBI): domain Eukaryota; kingdom Metazoa; phylum Chordata; class Aves; order Anseriformes; family Anatidae; genus Netta; species Netta rufina. The sequence goes on from NC_140144.1 coordinate 907,848, forward strand.
AGAAAGCCCGCAGTGGCTGTATAATGACACAAAGATGTCACTAGTATTTTTAGTACAGAAACCAAATCAAGTGGCTTATTAATCCATTCCTCAGTTTCTAGCACATATATCCAGTTATACGTAATAGTGTAATATTATTTTCTGGCTCAAAATTCTAATCCAAGAGCAATGGTCTCTTTTCATACTTTTTTTTAATATTTATTTTTAGGCATTGTGCATGTGCACACTCACCCTCACAGGAAAACTAAACTTATCAGCCACATCTAATAAATGTTCCCTTAAAGAATGCTGACCATATTGCCTGAATAGAAAATAAGCAATTTCAAGGTAAAAAAAAAAAATGGAGAAAAAAGAAATTACCTTCTTTTAAGCCTAAAATCCACATAGTATCCAAGGCATCAATTAAGGTAAGCCCAAGTCCAAACCACTCACTGTAAGACTTGGACAAAGGCTTCAGTTCATCATGGCCCCAAGCAAAATCCTTGTATCCTTTCCATGCATGGCGGAATGCTTCTATCACAGCCATCTGACGTTCATTTATGGGCACTGAAAAAGGAAGACAGCACCTTGTTCAAGACTTCTGCAGGGAACTACCAAACTCCCTATACTGCATATACATGCATCCCTATACTGAACACCATTTTGCTGAATCCTACCCAGAATAAAGTTTCTTCTAAAACTACTTAAATCATGTAAGTAGAAAAAACTCAGGTTATTCTTTTCAGCACAGCCTTTCCTCTGTGGAATAACCAGTCAGTGTCTCTGGTCAGCAATTTACTCATGGAAACAAAGATCACTCCCTCACAATGTCATTTCACCAAATACATTAAAATGTTCACACACAGAGCTGTGAGATGAGTATCACTGAAGCTCAAAGACCTGAAAGTCAGGAAATACCAGAATTAAGACTTTAAATCAACTGTAATTCAGCTGCTGTGTATGTATGCTTACTACATACAGACCTCAGTTTTTTACCACATAACATTTTTCTTTATCTTCCCTATCTTATTTGTTCCCTTTAGCTAAATTTAAAGTCAGTTCTACAAAATAGTTTCTCTAGAACTTTTCATTCTAGAACTCTTCTGTTTTAGAAGGAAGAAAACTGTCAGTTCTGACTTACGCAAATCCACGTCCTTTTCTATGGTTCAACTGAAGGTTTTGCTTACAATTTGCCATAAAAAAAATGAACTCATGGTACATATCCAACATGAAAATTTTGAAGCCCATTAATATTTTGGAGAGCTATACATAAACAGAATTCTACAGGGGGAATATCAAGCAGTAAAACTAACCCCGTTTATACTAAGCTAGCACAAGCCAAGTACATCACATTGTATTATGCCACATTTATCATATTGGAACTTCCTTACATGGAACCACAAAGCATAACAACAGGTTCTTTACTCCACAAGGAGTCCAACAACTACAAAAACAAATTTCTACTGCTTCCTGATGAGCCTTAAAAAGAGTCCAACTTAAATCAGGGAGGAAGTTACTTTCCTTGGATTTGCAGAACAAAAGAAAACACTGCTGAAAAAGGAAACTCACTTTGAAGCCCTCTCTCTTCAAACGTCCGTTTTCTGGAGAACAGACAGGAATGTCTGGCTCTTCCCATAGAAAAGATTACAAAAATTTGACACTAAAATTTATTTTCAATACCATTTTACCAGATTAAGGAAAGCAAGGCTGGACAAGAAGATCTGAATGGAATGTGTGCCCTCTCTAAACAAAGGGAAAAAATATATCGTGCAAAAATTTCAGTACATTCTTCTGATTTTTCTTGTATGGCTGAGACAAAATCAATGTGGGAGAGCAGCACCCGAGATTCAAAAGATAAGGGGTGAAACTGAGGACATCCTCACAGTGTCACAATGTGACAAGATTATCTCCTGGCAAAGGAACAGAGAAGTCCATAATCAGAAGCCTCTCTAGCTTAGAAAAGAACTTGCTTCAGGCTTTCAGAGGATATAATGCTATTGCAAAAATATAGAGTCTGAAGGAATAGGCACATAAGATTGCTTATATGTAAATGAGCCCTTGGTAGTTATGGTTCCAATAATGTACGGAAGAAAACATGCCTCTTCGGTGCTACATAGAACACATTTTAGAATACATTTTCCAGAAGGACGCGTGCATTTTATAACAGGACAGAGGTAGCACTGAGCTACCAGGAATAGTATGTATAACACACATTCTGCAACCTACTCACATAGAATCTGGCCACTAAAGATAGTCACAGCAAACTGTTTCCTACCATGGCACTGGACACATTAGTTAAGTTCTACACATGCATCAGAGTATTCTTTATTCAATACTGAAAACTGAGGCTGCGAATCAATCAAAATTTTGAAGACTAACAAGCATGTACGTTGTCATGGTGAAATAAGGAAACTGAAAGGTTTGGATATCCTAGGTAAATCATCTTTCCTACACATTTTTTGTTCTTATTCCTTTCTCCTGTCAGAATTTTGTTTCCTTCATTTAAAGGAAATAAACACGTGCTGGGAGTGAACAGAAATTAGTTGTGCTATTTACCTGGTTCCTTCTGGCCTTCAGCTTCCAAAGATGAAGGTTTTTCTGATTCCTTTATTTTACTAGATGGAGGCTCAGTGCTTTGGTCGGGTTCTATCACTGCTCCTCTCCAGCTGCAAATACAGAGGATTGAAATTAATACTTAATTTGATCACAATAAGTCCTGCAACTGAATGCGACTTATTTCCTATTTTTCACTATATTTTGATAAAAGGAGTGATTTTGTATCAAGGGTCAAAATAACCATGTTGTCCACTAGATAATTGTTTTGTTCAAATAAAAAGTTATTTGTGCCAGAGAATTTTTACTCAATTAAGATATGCGTCTTAGAACAGGCTCCTGGAATTTCATTAAGTATCTTGACAACAGAATTTAATAAAGAACTTTTTAAAAAGTACTAAGATATCTGAGATTGCTACATTGAAGCATTTTGTTACTTACTGGTTCTGAAATAGTCACAGAAGTCACTAACACTAAATTAGTACCACACAAATGATGATCAGTAAGAACTCATGAATAAACACAGTGGACTAGACATTTAAAATTGCTTTAATTCCAAGAGATTTCCCAAGCATCCCCAACCAACACAGAAGCATAAATCAATCAAAAGAGGTTTTCATTACCGTTACAAATTTCCTGAAGGTAAAGTCTTTCAGAATGAGCTTCACATCAAGCCAGGTTCATATCAACATCAATTGATCTATCTCAACCATGCTGTTTACTATGTAGATATGTTAACTTTGAGGTCGCTGTGTATCTTGAGTTCATGATATTACATGGGCAGACAGAGATAGGGCAAGGATAAAAGAGGGGAGATTTAGATTAGATGTGAGGAGGAAATTCTTTACTTGGAGGGTGGTAAGGCACTGGAACAGGTGGCCCAGAGAAGTTGTGAATGCCCTGCCCCTGGAAGCATTCAAGGCCAGGTTGGAGGGACTTTGGAAAAGCTGGCCAACTGGGTGTACATGGCAAGGGCTTGGTAGTAGGGGGGCTGCTGGGGCGGCCTCTGTGAGGAGAGGCCAGCAGCTGCCCCATGTCAGATCAGAGCCAGCTCCAGCGCTGAGCCAATGTGAGACACTGGTTGTGCCTCTAGGCGAGCAGATATAAGAAATAGGGAGGAAAAAAAAAAAAAAGGGAAAAAAAAACAAAAACAAAACAAAACAAACAAAAATAAACCACTGTGCAACAGCAGCCGGCAGAGAGGAGTGAGAGAAAGCCCTGCAGACACCATGGTTAGTGCAGAAGGAGGGCAGGAGATGCTCCAGGCAACACAGCAAAAGTTCCCCAGTAGCCCATGGAGAGGCCCCTGGATCCACCTGCCATGGATGGCAGTTGGATCTGGGGAGAGCTGCTGCCAGGTGACCCACTTTGGAGCAGTTGGCTCCTGACAGATGGACCCTGTGGTACAGACCCACACTGCTGTGGGAAGCCCACATAGGATCAGTTTGGAAAGGAAGGCATCCTGTGGGAGGGACCCCACATTGGAGCAGGGGCAAAGAGTGATCATGAAGGCGCAGCAGAGAAGAGGCATTAGGGACTGACTGCAGCCCCTGTTCCCCTGTGCCACTTGGGGGAAGAACATAGAAGAGGGTGGATGAGGGAAAGGTGGTTATAGTTTGGTTTTAGTTTCTCACTGTTCTAGTCTGCTAGAGATAAATTACATTAATCTCCCTATACTTAGTACGTTTGACCCGTGACAATAATTGCATAGTGATCTCCCTGTCCTTATGTCAACTCTTGAGCCCTTTCCATTGCATTTTCTCCCGTTTTCCTTTGATAAGGGCGATTGAAAGTGCATCTGTGGTGCAGTTCAGCTGTCCACCTGGTCTGGTGAGAGGTGTCCCTGCCCATGGAGGGGACTTGGAATTAGTGATCTCTAGGGTCCTTTCCAACACAAACCATTCTATGATGACTCTCCTTACAGAACCGAGCTTATTAAGACCTTTAAAGTTTATTGTTTACAGTCACTGTACTTTCTGACTTGCATAAATTCAATCATTTCATTTCTTACTTTCATTCTTTAAATTTCTATCAAGTCTGAGTGATTTCATCACTCTCACATTTTCCTGTTACCACTGGTTTAATCCTACAATGGCATTAGTGGAAACACAGGAATAAAACAGCTCAAGTCATTCTGAGAGATTTTGGATAATATCAACAGCCGAAATACTGATGCTATGATCAGCTGAGTTGTGCCAGTGTTGAAAAGGACACAAACACGGAGGGGGGGGGGGGGGGGGGGGGGGGCTGCAGAGGGGAGGGAATGTAGTGTTCCCATATCTTAAGCACCTCTGCTGAACTTCTAGTAGTCTTTTCATTTTCGAAGTTATTTCTTCAACTATTCCCAAACCAAAAGATTTTAGTCAGTGCTATCTAGGATAATAACCTAATAAATTATTTACAGCAGAATAGATCCTCTAGTAAAGACATTTTTGCATCTGCATAAGGGTTCTTTGAACTGTACAATTGATGTTTTTATAAGAAAGGATTAAACATATTTTACACAATTATATGCTATATACATGTCTACAGCTTCTGCCAGTTCAACTTGGGCGTAACTTTGTTTACTGGCATTATATCCCTAATCAACGCTATGACACTGGTACAATTTTCCTTATCTAGCCCAGAACAAAAATGCTTGTGACTTTATTATTATATTGATATCGTCACACTAACATTTACTACAAAACAAATGGAAGAAATTCACAGACACTGATAATTTTCCAGTGCATTAACTGTCTAAATACATTAGAAATGCACTACAGTCTAGCAGGGCACCAAACCTTCTGCAATTCTTAGAAGCAAATAGTAAAAACAAAAGCTGGACATTCACCCAAATTAAATAAATCAATCCAACAATATCTATCGCTGTCAGACCAAACTTAAGAACAAACATAGGTAAAGATAGAAATCAGCCTCAGACAGACAACAAAAAGCCCTTGCAATTTTCACTCCAACATCCAATGGATCCTTAGAGAAGGGGCGGGGGGGAGGTGAGAGAGAAGAAAAAAAAAGGAGTTATAACTTGCTGGAAACACTTCTACCTGATAACAGATTTCTCTGTTTTCTCTTCTTTATCAGCCTGGACCAGCTCTTCTACAATCTTGCTGGTTGCATGTCGCGTCTTCAGCCTCACATCCCTCCGTGGTGGTTTGATCTGAAGATTGGAAGGACTACGCCGAATGTGAGGCAATTTCGGCTGCTTCTGAAGAAATAAAGAATGCTCAGTACATTGTACAGATGGTAAAATTTAAATCATAAATCAAAATTATTAATTTTGATATAATGCCAACAGGCAAATTCTGATTTGACTGGAAGGTATGCTGAAGACACCATCTTTTTATTGGTGCTGGATTTTTTTTTTTGTTTTATTATTATTATTATTTTTCTTCATTTGTTAATTTAAAAGTTTTGGTTAAATTACCCAAATTTTAAGTTGTAGGGTTTTGTTCTGGTTTTTTGTTTGTTTTTTAGTACATCGCTGATGAAGAAAAAGTACACTGAACACTTAAAGTTAAAGCCAGGTAACATCTTACCATGTCCAAAGCCCTTCCTGAGAGGACAGCATTCCACCCACAGCAGGTTTTTGTTGTAAGTTATAACACCTTTTTCCACAAAATTTGTTGGAACTGATCATTATTTGCATCTTCCACAAACTCTTTGGCACATTTACAAAACTCATTTCTTCTCATAATACCTGAGGTGAAAGTTCTGGGTAGTCCCCAGCGTTGGCATCTGCTTTCTGTGGCGCTGGCAGAACAGCTGGATTCACCAGCTTTAATCCAGGTATTTCTGGTTCTGTTCTCTGCTCATCCAATGATTTGTTTGTTAAACCTAAACATACAAAGCTGTTGCTCAGCACAGAGAATGAACACGTCCAGCTAGAAATGTGTAAGTCTGCTGCATTCACACACTAGATGCACCCCCAAAAAGTGTTTCCATTCATCACTGATAAACCTGCACTAATTGTTGGATACCAAGTGTTATTTGGTATTAACCAACTCCTTAATATCAAAGGACGCTGATGAAAGGCACATACTTTTTTCATTGCTATTATTTTAGCTTCACAACACAGGCAGAAGGATCACATCAATGGTAAACATGTAAATGGTAAATGTATTGTAGAAAACCTTAGAACTTCAAATCTTATGGACAATCAAAACCAAAAGAGTATCACCTTATCCTACTGCTTAGGTTTGGGTTACTAATAGCCTCTATGTTTTTTCATAACATAGATATGTAGATATCTCTAAACCTTGACCAACTAAACCAAAACATTGCTCCAGTCAAGATAACAAAGAGATATGAAAAGTACTTCAGACTAAGCATATCCATTGAAACATGTCGCATAAAATAGTTTAACAATTGTGCTTTAAGAGATGCAGTAAGTCAGTCAATAAAAAATGAGTTATAAAAACTACAACAATCTCTTAAAGATAACACCACATGCAGGTAATTTAGAGCCATACAATACACATACTTTTCCATGGTTCCCCCATGCTGGTAAATGAAACGACTCCACAGACTGCCAAGAAGGCAAACAGGAAGAGAATTATACTCCGCTGCAGTCGAGACAGCTGCTTCCATTTCTTTAAGAGAGAGAGGAAGAATATTTAGCACAACATTAAGAGCCCATTCCACTAAAAAAAAAAAAAAAAAAAAAAAAAAACAGCTCATTCAGAGCAAGTAATGCAAAACTGACTAATTTTACCCTGTTTCCAACTGCAAAAATGATGACAGAGAAAAAAAGAAATATAACATGCTAGCATATGGCACAGCAGGCTCAGAGAAATATTAGAGCCACTTGCTGCAAGAACCCTGGAGAATGCCATATGTTGAGAATCCCAGAGAGCATCATCTGCAGCACGGTGACTTTCATCACAGCCTTGGTTGGCTGACCTGTGCATTTGCCCAGATGTCACTTTGGAAACAAGCCAAAAGTCTCTTCCCTTCTTGCTGGAGAGCTACTACAAAACAGATAGCCAAAATACAAAATAAGAAACAGGGAAAAAAAAAGTGTCAGGAAAACTAAAACACTACTGCAGCGAAGAAGAAAGGCTTAAAATAATCTAAGGACCAGTCGCTGACAGGAAAAGTGAGGCATACTGCCCCTGGAAAAATCATCTGTAGAACTGTCATGTAGAATGGGGTCTGTCACCAGAAAAAAAAAGTAACCAAACTATAGCAACATATAAAAAAGTAAACAACAGTTTAATAAGCAAAACAAAAACACAATTTCAAGATTAGTTTTAGGCAAAAACGTGTTTTTAAAATTGAAGTACTTACAACAAAATTACTAAATCAGACTTCAAATGACATGTTAGTCTAACAGAGAAGTTTTCCCCATTTAGAGAGAGCAGTTAAACATCAATTGTTAAATTACCATTCTGTTGCTTTTAAAACAGTCATAGCAAAATGCACCAAAGCAGGAATTTGCTTCTAATTACTGGCTTTGGCACACAGAGAGGGAGCTTCATTGCTGATGCCATGCTTAGGAACACCCTACAGCTTCCTACGAACTTCTCTACACTCCACAGTACTTCCTGGAGTTCTCATCCTCTTACTAAGCCAGAGGCTGCAAATATTTCAAGGAAGAAAATGCCAAAGCATTCACATTGCCAAGCTCCAAGATACCCGTTTCCTGTTTCTCTACTGTTGACAGTACAGTAACCCTGTGTATTCTTCTCTATGCATGCTGCAACATGCTGGTCCTGCTCCTTTGCCTTCATCTCTACCTGCACTGTCAACCACATCACAGTCATCCAATTGCAAAAGGATGCTTGAAATCCAGCAGCCCTTTATTTCCTCAGGACAGGATGAGAAAAGAGGCACTGACTGTGTGTTCTTGGGGTGGACAGGACTGAGGCACAAGAATACATGAGGGCATTCAGCTTTTTCCTTTTTCCTGCTGGCAAAGAAGATAGATAAAAGGAAAGATGAAATATCTTGTGCTCTGTCCCTGCATTTCCTTAACTGTAAATAAGAGAAGACCTGTAGTCCTGTGTCCCTAAACAAGTTCTTCATAAGCTTCCTCCAACAATCTGTAAAGTCTTCTACATTTGGCTATACTTCACTCCCTATCTGCAACCACAGTCACCTCATCCCACTGCCTCACATTTTCCCAGGTTACCTCTCCAGCAGAAGACGCTCACCCCTACTAAATCTGCCTGCCCACTCCCTGTCCCAGTCAGACAATAAGGTCACTTCCACACAGCTCTGCCAGGGACGTCTCTTCTCACACTCAGCCTTCCCACAAAAGCGGAACCGTTCAACTGAGAAGCTGCAACAGAGGACAGCGCTGACCCTTCGAGCCATAAAACAGGGTGCAAAGGCACCCAAACCAAATCTCATCTCCCTCTTCCAATCCTGATTAGAGTCTGGGGGGAGGCGTCTCTGCCCGTGGCAGGGGTTGGAACTAGATGGGCTCGGGGATCTCTCCCAACGCGAACCATCCTGCGACTCCGTGGTGCAGCCCAGCGCTCCCGCTCCCGTCAGGGCACCCTCGCTGCCCGCACTTTCCGCGCAGGCAGAGGCCCGAGCCCCCCCAGCCGGGGGCACCCCGCGGGCAGAGCCCGCGTCCCGCCCGGCCGCCCTCACCCGCCAGCAGGAGCGCCGCCTCCAGGCCTTGCTGTTGTTGTAGCCTCCGACCCCCACCGCCTCCTCCGGGCTGAGGGTGACGGAGATGAAGTCCCGCCTGGGCGGCGAGGCGGCGGCAGCCGAGTACATGGCCACAGCCGCCTCAGGGGCCGCAGCCGCCTCAGGGGCCGCAGCCCAGCCGCCCGCCGCCCCGCGCGCGGCCCGCCATTATCCTGCAGCCTCCTCGCACCGAGTGGGGACAGAGCGGCCGCTTCCGGATGCCGCTCTAGGCCCAGAGCACTTCCGGAGCTCTATGGCGGCCCTAGCAACAGCGCCGCCGTGCCCTAGCAACGGCGGCCCGGGCCGCCGGCCCCGTCAGCGCCCCTGGGCGGGGCCAGGCCCTTCCGCCGCTGAGCGCCCCGCGGAGGGCGCCAGGAGCCGGCGGGGGCGGCTGGGAGGTGGGAGGCCGGCGCAGCTGCCCGTGGCTCTTCGCAAGAGTTAGGTCGGCCCTCGCAGCTCTCTCCTCGCACCGCACCGGCACCTCAGGGGGAGACACGCACTGGGTGCCAGGCCGCACGGAGCAGGCTTGTTCTGAAGTAGAAAAAACTGGGGCAGGAGCAGCAGTGACACAGAAGCCAGCGAGCACGCCAAGGGGGGAAGGTTATATTCTGCTGTCCACTGTCACAGTGACATCTGTTTTGTGCAATGTCCCCAGCCATCCTGACACGGCCAGTTCTTGAACATGGCTGGTTCTTTTGGGCAGAGTCAGTGGAGTTTTAGGGCTGCAAGAATTTCTTTCCTTCCTTTCCCTTGTTAGCCCTCATTTTCTAGGTACTCTCACACACCACATAGTCATACTCCATCTTCAGCTGCCTGGTCAGGGAGTGAGATGCAGAGATGCTGAGAGCCCTCACGTTTCCTCCACAGTGTGAGATTAGCACAAAGATAGGTCACATGATACCATGATTGGCATGAAAGAAACATAAATGGAAATGTATATGTGGGAGGTAATCAGGAAAAAAAATAATTGAAAGAATGTATTCCCACTAGTCAAGTTCAGGAAGGTGCATCTCCCATCCAGCCTCGAAAACTGTGCTCTGTTAAGGGTGCAGCACAAACCACACAGGACTGTATGCTGGCTGGAGGACATCAGCAAGGCAGCAAAGCTGCACACCACCCTTGCTACTCCAGCCAGCCCACCAGGTAAAGCAAACTCCAAGCCCCTGTTGACTCACAGAGGACAGAGAAGAACTGTCTAAAGCATCCCTCATCCTCTGCATCACACCCGGTGCTGGGTGGATAATCATCATAATGCTGGCCTGACAGCACACAGGTGTGAACATGCATGAACAAAATTGTGAGAGAATGAGTGTGAGTAAGGAAAAGTAAATGTAAGTTTTGTAAATAAATCCTTTCAGGAGATTTGGCACTGAATTTTGGTACACAGCAGGATTCACACAATTCCCTTACCTGCTTCTCCACAGACCCACTGCGATCTGTCCCACTCTGCACAAATAGTTGTCAGCATCTTCATTAGAGAGGATGGTCATTATCAATGGGTGTAGAGGAGTAGGGAAGAATACCATCTATTATACAAATTTAGAGCAATAATGACTGCATTTTTGTATTATATGGATAATACAAAATTATCCATTATTATTATTAAAATTAATTATTATTAAATATTAATTATTATTAAAATTAATTATTATTATTAAAAATATTATATGGATAATGCTATCTCCTACATCTGAGAACCAGATTACTTCTATATCGGGTTCACAGTCTAACAGAAAAAAATTATTGAAGCAGCCATGGATACTACTTTAAGTGCTGGCCCTGAACATCTGTGCCTAACTATTCAGTTAACATGCATCATATGAGCCTTTAAATTTGGAATCTGCCTCTGGTTTATCCTCCAGATAAAGAACTGGGATGAGAACTGGGTGGACTTTTCACAATAAAAAAAAAAAATAATAATAAATAAAGCAACTAAGCAAATTGTTCTTGGAGATTTGAACACTCTGCACAAACAAGCAGAGAAACAATTTAACAGAAGCCTGAAGCATGCACTCATTTTTTACTAGTCGTTTTCTTATCACAGGAAACGACAAATTCATGTAGCTTAAAAATGCATTAAAAATTCCAGCAACCCTTGTATGGGTGCCAAGAGAGAAATATGGGATGAAATAGGTAAGGAAAGAAAATCTGATTTTGACCCTTACTGGGTTTAGCACTAAACCCCCAAAAGAGAGGACAATCTGTCATTTGTGGAAAAATTAATATCTTCCCCTACTGTTCTACAAATAGACCCGTTTAAAATGTGCCAGTTAATTGGAAGCCAAGCAGAAATACCACCACAGTCGGTGCTTAGCACACCTCATCACCTACACAATAGATGTGAAAGCCTGCCTCAGAACCAGAGTGCTCTAGTTGACTTTAAATAAAAGAAAAATGCACACCATCCACAATTAAGGAGGACAAATTGAGTTGCTGAACTTGAAGAAAAAAAAGAAAAAGAAAAAAAAGAAAAAAAACAAAACACACACAACACAGAATTGCAGGGGAGGAAACAGTGTTCTGCTTACTTTCTGATGGAAAAACACATCCCACAATGTCAAACCCCTTCAGGTATTACATGTTGCTGAGTTCTATGTCATCCTGTAAATATATTATGGGCACTGCAGCCTCCAGTCACACTACCAGTGGCACAGTATCAGTGTCCAGCAGCTGTGGTGACAACACCCATGATGTGTAGGGACAAAGACAACTAGTGTATTCTCGTTACAAACAAGGATGACAGACACACAGAAATCACAGTAACATCTTTATTATAGAAAAGCTTAGGTCTCCAAAAGTTTCTGGACCACTATGGGATCCCCCTCTATTTTAGATATATTTTTTTTCATTTCACAATGAATATGAGATTTTTTAAGTTCCCGCAAGAATCTTTTAATGTTCCAGTTTAAAACATGAAGAGTCATAGAAAAAAACAAACAAACAAACAAACAAAAAGGTATTCATCATACTAATTCAGTTTCGCCTTGAAAACAATCTCTAAAAATCATGTCAGCAGTTCAGTGTTCACATGATTTAAGCACATAGAAAATGGGCTATAGTTGAGTTTCAAAAGAGAAAGCATTTTATAAATGAAAAAATAGATGTATTATTTCTTTATAGTACTGTGAAACTTAAAGCAACCTGTGCCTGAATTGATAAGCAATATTTGCAAGAATATCATGTGATTACTTCTCAGATGTAAAAATTGATAGACAGGAATGAAAATGACCCATAGAAAATTGTGCAATAAAAATTACAGAATTGAGCAAAGACAAATGCTTAATTTATACTAAAAATCAGTTATTGGTTGCACATGCAAAATGAGGTAATCAGAACTGCAATAAGCTGGTTTGCACATCCAAAAGACTAATTACTTATGCATATGTAGATACACTTTATATCTTTAAATTCTGCCATTGACATTTAAATGGTTTCTTTAGAAAACATGAGGCTACTTATAAATTGTACTTGGTCTCAAAGCTATTTTAATACTTCTCTAACATTCTGAATACAGCTTCATATGAGGAATTTTAGAAAATCACTTATGTGAAAGATTAATGCTTAATATCAGCATCAGCCATTGCTTAGTAGAAGCAGATCCTGAGACCTGGTATTTCAGATGATGCCTCATCTGAAATGTTTTATCTTCCTCATCACCTTCCTTATACCCGATTTGGGTGAAAAGTATAGCATGCTCCTCAATCCAATTCCACTCAGCAGAGCACACACAGAGTCCTCGTGAAGTGTGAAACAACTTTGGTGTGTTCAGTGAAGGTTCTGTTGTAGGCAGCTGCCCACATGGCACAGGTCTGCTGGAGCTAAACAGGAGCTGTGTATCATGGTCACCCTGGAAGTCCTCAGCCAAGGCTGAGTTCATGTGCTACATGTGTTCTGACAATTATTGTCCTTAATTAGCTGACAATTATCTTCACATTATAGTTAATAATATATTTTTAAAGAAAGGCATTTTTCTGCTTTTGATTACACCTCCAATTCCACCATCACAGCATGTTCCTCCTATTACTTTCAGCCACTTTAAAAGAGTTCCCCTTTGAGGGTTAGGATATACATTAAACAAAAAAATGAAAAGCAAAATAAATGTTTGCCATAAAACAGGAAGAGTAGAAGGTTATTATGAAAACAGTTCTCAGCCTTTGCCCCACCTCCAACCCCTCAAAAATAGTAATAATAAAAACCCTGTTCACTACAGCCATAAAGAGTAAAGAGTATGCAGCCTGAGCTGCATATTTAGTTATGTTTTCTTGGAATACCACTACTGAGCCTAAATATGCAAAATAGCCTGTTCTGCTGCTGAGGCCAAATCTCAAGCAAAACTTACACATAAAAGGATCCCTATCTACAGCAGACTCCTCTGCATAACCCAATTAGAGGATGTACTGAAGTTGGTCTACTAACCAGCACAATATTAGAGACAGAGGACCGAGTACACGAAGTACATACTTTTTAGGGTGGGGCATCATACTGATTTTTCTTCAGCTGTGCACACAGTAGAAAAGAAAAAAAAAGCAACAATAACAACAAAAAAATGGAACAAAGATACAAATAAGATACATAGCAAGGCACTGCAGAGATTTAATCTTCTTGAATGCAAAGCTGATTGATTTGTTTCTGATTTACTCTGTTACATATCTGTATGTATAACAAATAAGAAATATAAAATCAATTTGATACCTGGAAGGTATTAATCTCCATTCACATCAGTCTACGATAAAGACCAAAGTAAAAGGCATAGCCTTCAGTTACCAAATAGCCAGGTACATATGCATATCTGTGTAAACACAACTGCTGCAAGCATTTGCCAACTATCTGATACTATAAAGCAATTTTTCATAATACATAATACACTTCACAACTGACATTTTAGCAGTGTCATTTCTTTCAATGGCTCTGACAGACATGATTTGAGAAGTCCTCCCTCCTTTTCAAGAATTTCCTAGCATTTCTGCTTTGTTTTCATCGAGTATAAAGGGAGAACAGAAGTCTTTGTTCTTCATGCACGCCTCCAGACCCTGAGAATATGTGAAAACAGTAAAGTTAGGTTATAAATGGATCAGACTTGTTATCTGTACTATTTTTAAGTCTCCATAATGTTCTCGAAGAATGATCTCTGGAACAAACCTTCCTAGAGAGGGTGAAGCATGGAGCAGAGTGTTCTTACCTCCGATTAGAACAATCCTAGCAAAGAAAAGTCAACTTAAATTGTCTTAGGTTTTGAAAGTCTCCAGAGACGGAGACTCCAGAGCCCCCTGGGCAAGCCTGTTCCAGTGCTCTGTCACCCTTACCATAAAAAAGTTTTGTTTCATATTTAAGCGGAATCTCCTGTGTTCCAGCTTGCACCCATTGCCCCTTATCCTAATGGATATCCCTCTTATTATAATGGATATCCCCTTATCCCTCAGCCTTTCCTCATAAGCGAGATGCTCCCCTCCCTTAATCATCCTTGTGGCACTGTGCTGGACTCTCTCAAGCAGTTCCCTGTCCTTCTTGAACTGAGGGGTCCAGAACTGGACACAATATTCTAGATGTGGTCTCACCAGGGCAGAGGAGAGGGGGAGGAGAACCTCTCTTGACCTAATAACCACAGCCCTTCTGATACACCCCAGGATGCCACTGGCCTTCTTGGCCACAAGGGCACAGTGTTGGCTCATGGTCATCTGGCTGTCCACCAGGACCCCCAGGTCCATCTCCCCTTCACTGCTCTCCAGCAGGGCAGTCCCCAACTTATCCTGGTGTCTGGGGTTGTTCTTGCCCAGATGCAGGACTATACATTTGCCCTCGTTATATTTCATTAAGTTTCTCCCCGCCAAATTCTCCAACCTGTCAAGGTCCCTCTGGATGGCAGCACAGGTTTCTGGCATGTCAGCCACTCCTCCCAGCTTAGTGTTACCAGCAAATTTGCTGATGGCACACTCCGTTCCCTCATCCAAGTCATCGATGAATATATTAAACCACACTGCTCCCAGTACCAACCCGTGAGGGACTCCATTAGATACAGGACTCCAACTTGACTCCATACCATTAACCACAACCCTCTGGCTTCTTCCCTAGTGGAGATGTAAACCTCTGTGTATACTCTTCCCCAGAGCACACATAACCTTCTGCAATCTACTCTTTCTCACCCTGTTTCTCCAACATATAAAGGCTCCTTCCCTCATTACTAAATGGAATTAGCTTTCTCAGAACCAATCGTTTACTGAGGGATGAACCTCATAAATGTGTTCTAAGATGCATTTCCTCTAAAGACAATGAAAATATACTCTCAGTGTTCACTCACTGTGGAAGTGATTAGTATGCACAAGATTCGTATGCACAGATTAGTATGCAACTGTATACAGTCACCCCATGGATTTGGTAATTTGAATATTCTGCACTTTTCATTCAGAGGATCTCAAAGTACTCGTGAGTCCTCATGAAATTGCACAGACTCATTACAAATCTCATTATACAGATAGCCAAACTTGTGATAAATGAAGACTGAACAACCTGCTGAAGAATAAGCCACAGAGGGAACCACAAATATAACACAGAGCCCAAGTCCTAGCTCCCTCAATCTTATCATTTCTCAGCAAGCACAGGGTAAAGAAATCCAATTTCTGTATAGAAATCAGATGCATTCCTGCACAGTCTTAAAAATACCTCCATAGATAATTATTCTCACCTCTCCAAAGTAAGACACTAATGGAGAAATCTCACACACAGCCGGAGGATCTTCAGTTCCTGAGAGACTGAAGAAGAGAACACAGGATTAACTTCTTGCTATGCTTACAAAGCAGTGTGTCATCTTTGAAAGTCTGTCAGGAATAAGACATCCAGAAGGGTAAGACATTTGTTATATTCACATACATCAGACATCACTTGAACACAATCACTGAAAATAAAAGGGAGTCAGCAAGTCCCAACTATTTCTCATCAAAACAATTACATGACTTTTAAAGAGGTGCTTTTCAAATACAATGAACAGCTTGTGGGTTTATTTGAGTTGATGAATTAAGAGTCCCAAGAATGGAAAGCTGCTTTTACTTCAGTGTGATGCAGGAAGTATTTAAACTGGTAGTTGCTATAATAGCCAATACTCATGTCCACCTGAGATTCTAGATGGGCTTTAAATACTAGGATCATATTCAGAAAAGCTGGGGAGGATTACAAATTACAATTCCTTGGGCTGGCTAAATCCTGAATGATACAAAAGGTTGCCTCTACCTAAGGCAGTTGTCTCACTGTGTGTTGCTATACGAGGAGTCAACTATCTCCAAGGCAGGAAATTCAGCCAGACTTAAAGCAAAGCTTACTGGCCATTACTGACTAGAGTACTTACAATCACTAATGGAGTAATAGCTGATACAGATAATACTTGGCATGTTCAGAAAAGGCCAGCTGAACAGAACCCATGCCAAGTCATCATGTGATCCGGCAAACACTCAATTTTAGAATGAAGTGTACATGCCATTACCGAGCTTTCAAGTTTGGGCAGTCACATGCAAAGAAGCTGCAGAGAAGGTCACAAAGATGCACACCTGAGTTTCTCTGGTATTCTGCAACCATTTTCATCCAGAAATCTGGCCCCAGCCTTCAAAGCCCAGCGGTAATGCTGGGCCAGGAGGGATTGCCGAGCAGTAGTAGGAGTGTCTTTGTCAGCTGTGTCTGCATTTTTTAATGGTGAGAATTCCTCTTCTCTCAAAACTTCAAATGCCACAAAATTCCTGCAAGCAAAGGGGAGAAAACAATGAAAAACAAAGTTAGCCATCAACCCTGTTAGCAGAAAAGATGCAAAAACAACTTTCAAGGCGAAGAGTTCATACATATTTTAGGGAGCATTGATGTATGCAGCCTGGGGCAAAGTCAAACTAAGGAAAGCCCACCTCCCATCTGAAGAACAAAGAATACCAGGACTTTATGACAGAAAAACAGAATAGAATTATAGAATCACAGAATCATTTAGGTTGGAAAAGACCACTAAGATCATCAAGTCCAACCATTAACCTAGCATTGCCAAGTCTACCACTAAACCATGTCTTTAAACACCACATATACGCATCTTTTGAATACCTCCAAGGATGGTGACTTAACTAATTTCTCTGGGCAGCCTGTTGCAATACTGCACAATCCTTTTAGGGACGAATTTTTTCCTAATATCCGACATAAACCTCCCCTGGTGCAACTTGAGGCTATTTCCTCTCATCCTATTGCTTGTTGCTTTGGAGAAGAGACCAACCCCCACCTCCACTGAGGTAGCTGTAGAGAGTGGTAAGGTTTCCCCTGAGCCTTCTTTTCTCCATGTTAAACAACCCCAGCTCCCTCAGCTGCTTCTCATAAGACTTGTTCTTTAGGCCCTTCACCAGCTTCATTGCCCTCCTTTGGACACGCTCCAGCACCTCCATGTCCTTCTTGTAGTGAGGGGCCCAAAACTGAACACAGTACTCAAGGTGTGGCCTCACCAGAGCCAAGTACAGAGGAACAATCACTTCCCTAGTCCTGCTGGCCACACTACTTCTGCTACAAGCCAGGATGCTGTTGGACTTCTTGGCCATGTGAGCACATGGCTGGCTCATATTTAACTGGCTATCAGCCAATACCCCCAGGTCCCTCTTCCCTCAGCCTGTAGCATTGCATGGGATTGTTGTACCCACCAGTGCAGGACCCGACACTTGGCCTAGTTGACCTTCATACAGTTGGCCTTGGCCCATCAGTCCAGCCTATCCAGATCCCTCTGCAGAGCCTTCCTGCCCTCAAGTAGGTCAACACTCACAGCCCAGTTTGGTGTCAACTGCAAACTTCCCGAGGGTGAACTCAAACCCCTCATCCACTGATAAAGATATTGAAGAGAACTGACTTCAATACGGAGCCATGGGAGATACCACTTGTGACCAGCCTCCAACTGGATTTAACACCATTCACTCTTTGGGCCTAGCCATACAGCCAATTTTTTATTTTTTTTATCCAGGAAAGCGTACATTCATTCAAGCCATGAGCAGACAGCTTCTCCAGGAGAATGTTTCGAGAAACGCTGTTGAAAGCTTTGCTAAAGTCTAGGTTGACCACATACAGAGCCTTTCCCTCATCCACTGAGCAGGTCACCTTGTACCAGAAGGAGATCAGGTTCGTTAAGCTTTTCATAAACTGAGGTGCCCAATCTCTTTCCTCATGACCCTCAAGGACTGTGCAGATGTAGGAGGAAAAACAAAACTTCTCCACAGATCCCTCAGAAACTTCTCCAGGCACTAGAGACATGTGGACAAAAAGTCTCAGCTAAGAGCAGAGCAGTATGGAAACAACAGCAACACCTGAAGCTCTGATACATGGCAGAGCTGTGCTGCTCACTACAGAGCACATCACCCCTGCTCAAAGAAATGGTCACTGAACTTGAGTCTGTGGGCAAGGATAAATTGAGGACACCAGTTTCCAGGTATGAATAAGCAATAAGGGAGGACTTACAGTCAATGTTAAGTACAGTTGTTTATCAGAAAAAGGAACTCAAACAAGATACCAGCCTCTGCACATTTCTGCACTTCACACGTGAAGAGCATCTGCCAAGCAATTTTTGCATTATTTTTACAAAGTACAGGAAATCACTGCTTGCATATGAGCTCTTTTGAAAACCAGAACTCTGCACTATTTCCAATATGCTGCCTTTGCCTTTCATATATTTCATTACTATGTCAGGAAATGGAGACCATGGTTCAAAACTTGAGCTCTTTTTCCTAAAGTAAATCCTCTAAAAGCAAAAATGCAATCCCCAAACAAGATATTTCAGTTTGCTTGATATCTCTTTTTGCCATCCATTTAAGCCTAGAAGAAAATCTTTACAGATGAATTCTAGGCCTTCAAAAACAGTATTTATAAATTTCTGGTGGATTTCTAAATTATTAAAATCCCACATTCCATGAACTCAAAGCTCCTGTGTTAATGCTGTAGCACAGCTATCTCTGCTATGTTTCAGAGTTTGGCAAGCCAACATCTACAGTTCCTACAGCAACAGTAACTTAGCCCCAAGGTGCTTAAGCAACATGTTTTTTGAACGGAAAGGGCACAAACTAAGCCCTTATTTAATACGCACCTAAATGTAACAAGAGTTGCAGTTGTCATGGAAGTCACAATTGCACAGAGCCTGATTTCTTAGATTCTGAATACTTTAACATGCACTTATATTAAATGCTGGTTTTGCACAAGATTTCCTTTTCTTTCTTCCTTCCTTCCTTTCTTTCTCGTTCTCTCTCTCTCTCTTCCTTTCATATGGCTATTAGAGGCTGGGCCAATCAAACCATCCTCCACAGAACAAAAGGTTCCCAGACTGCTCAGAGAAAGCCCAGCTGCTGCCAAGGACTCTGTGAATGCACCTGTGCAGCCTGTGAAGTTACTGTCATGGTAGATCCAACCGTCTTTTTAACAAGTCACCCACAAACCACACACTATGACAAAGTCTTTTACAACTTGCAGTCATCCAAACAAACAGTGAGAGGGGAAAAATATTCATGTCTGCCACTAACTTAGAGAACTGGAACACATCAAACACAAACTTCTCCAGCTTTATCCCATTTGGTTTTAGCGGTTTTACCAGATTTCCCTCCTCGTCAATGTAAGGCACCTTCTTTATGGCTATGTGATGCTTCAGCTGGGGCTCATATTTTCTGCAAAAAAAAGGAGGACAAATAAGATCATTTACTTCTTGCCCACTTTGAGAAAAGAAGTACACTTCTGGGAAGCACGCTGCTTATTATATGTATAATAATAATAATATATATTACATGATTCTAGGTCATATCTCAACTGTTGTGGGTTGTGACATAAAATCACATCCAGGAAACACTTCATTGAGCAAAGCAGCCCAGACACCTGCATGGCAGGGAGCAGCAGCACTCGTACACAATGTGACATAATAGGGTAAAGGAAAAAGTGAGGGAGGACCTAGCATCCAGCTGCAATCAGAAGCACAGGAGAAAAAAAAAAAAAAAAAAAGTAACCTAAACTGTTAGATCACACAGAATCACACAGAATTATCTAGGCTGGAAGAGACCTCAAGATCATCGAGTCCAACTTTTGACCTAACACTAACAAGTCCTACACTAAACCATATCACTAAGCTCTACATCTAAACGTCTCTTAAAGACTCCACCATTTCCCTGGGCAGCCCATTCCAATGCCTCACAACCCTCTTGGTAAAGAAGTTCTACCTAATATCCAACCTAAAACACCCCTGGCGCAGCTTTAGCCTGTTCCCCCTCGTCCTCTCACCAGGCATGTGGGAGAACAGACCAACCCCCACCTCGCTACAGCCTCCTTTAATGTATCGTAAAGAGTGATAAGGTCGCCCCTGAGCCTCCTCTTCTCCAGGCTAAACAAACCCAGCTCCCTCAGACGCTCCTCGTAAGACTTGTTCTCCAGACCAGCTTCATCGCCCTTCTCTGGACTCGCTCAAGCACCTCCATGTCCTTCTTGTAGCGAGGGGCCCAAAACTGAACACAGTACTCAAGGTGCGGCCTCATCAGAGCCAAGTACAGGGGGACAATCACTTCCCTAGACCTGCTGGCCACACTGCTTCTTATGCAAGCCAGGATGCTGTTGGCCTTCTTGGCCACCTGAGCACACTGCTGGCTCATATTCAGCTGACTATCAACCATCACTCCCAGGTCCTTCTCTGCCTGGCAGCTCTCCAACCACTCCTCTCCCAGCCTGTAGCTCTGCTTGGGGTTGTTGTGCACTTGGCCTTGTTGAACTTCATACAGTTGACCTCAGCCCATTGGTCCAGTCTATCCAGATCCTCCTGCAGAGCCTTCCTACCCTTGGGCAGATCGACACATGCACCTAACTTGGTGTCATCTGCAAACTTACTGAGGGTGCACTCGATCCACTCATCCAGATCATCAATAAAGATATTAAAGAGGACTGGCCCCAGTACCGAGCCCTGGGGAATGCCACTAGTGACTGGCCTCCAACTGGATTTGACTCCATTTACCACGACTCTTTGGGCCCAGCTATCCAGACAGTTTCTAACCCAACGAAGCATACGCCAGTCCAAGCCATGAGCAGCCAGTTTCTTGAGGAGAATGCTGTGGGAAACGGTGTCAAAAGCCTTGCTGAAGTCAAGGTAGACCACATCCACAGCCTTTTCCTCATCCACCAAGCGCGTCACTTTGTCATAGAAGGAGATTAGGTTTGTCAAGCAGGACCTGCCTTTCATAAACTCATGCTGACTGGGCCTGATCACCTGGTTGCCCTGTAAGTGCCGTGTGATGACACTCACCATAATCTGCTCCATGAGTTTCCCTGGCACTGAGGTCAAACTGACAGGCCTATAGTTCCCCGGGTCTGCCCTCCGGCCCTTCTTGTAGATGAGTGTCACGTTTGCTAGCCACCAGTCGACTGAGACCTCCCCCAATAGCCAGGACTGTTGATAAATGATGGTAAGAGGCTTGGCCAGCTCCTCCGCCAGCTCTCTGTCCTTGGGTGGATCCCATCCGGCCCCATTGACTTGCGTACATCCAAGTGCCGTAGCAGGTCGCCAACCATTTCTTCATGGATAGTGAGGGCCACATTCTGTTCCCCATCCCCTTCCACCAGTTCAGGGTACTGGGTATCCAGAGAGCAACTGTTTTTGCCACTAAAGACTCAGGCAAAGAAGGCATTAAGCACCTCCGCCTTTTCCTCATCTTTGGTAACTCAGTTCCCCCCCCGCATCCAGTAAATTCTCCTTAGTCCTCTGTTTTGCATTAATGTATTTGTAAAATCATTTTTTGTTGTCTTTGACGGCAGTAGCCAGATTGAGCTCCAGATGAGCTTTGGCCTTTCTAATTATGTCCCTGCACTGCCTCGCAACATCCTTATAGTCCTCCCGAGTGGCCCGCCCTCTTTTCTAAAGATTGTAAACCCTCTTTTTCCTGCTAAGCTTAAGCCACAATTCTCTGTTCAGCCAGGCTGGTCTTCTTCCACTCCGGCTCGTCTTTGGGCACATGGCGACAGACCGCTCCTGCGCCATTAAGATTTCCTTCTTGAAGAGCGCCCACCCAGCCTTCCTGGACTCCTCTGCCCTTCAGACCCACCTCCCAAGGGATTCTACCAACCAGTGTCCTGAACAGTTCAAAGTCAGCCCTCCGAAAGTCCAATACATCAGTTTTACTGGTTCCCTCCCTGGTTTCTCCAAGAATGGAGAACTCTACCATTTCATGGGTAAGTGATGGCCAAGTTGAAAATGGAGCAGAGCAGATCTCTCACACAAAGTTAGATCAAGCTCTTCAGGAACACTATCTGGCTCAGGACTAGACAAAAAATGAAGCTAGATCCCCCATAGCTATCTCCACGCCTTTAGACTTCATCAGTATCATATCCTCCCACAGAGACAGTATCCCCAGCCTTTCCTGAGTCAGTATCATATCTAAGGGAAGAGAGCTGCATGCTGAACACTCAGTATCATGCCTCCCTCTCCCGACTCCAAGCAGAATCTTCCTCCGTTTCCACTAACTCCCCCAACCTGTTGTCCCAAGGGACAGCATTGGTAACATTCCTATTGAAAACCCTCAACATTGGTTGACCACACCACAACTCACATGCCTGCTCATCTCTGCAGGCCCAGAAAGGCCATGCACTGGTTTATCTCCATAGATTAAGTTACAGCAAAGCATGCAGCCTCTCCATTACATAAAGCCTAAAGAGCATGTTGGAGTGGTCAAAAGTGGACATGGTTGTTTTAATCTCTTTTGAGAAGAAAGGAGGTACCCATAACTATAATTACAAAGTGGGAAATGGGAACATCCACTCTTGGAAGCATTTCTGGGATGCACAGCTGCCTGGTAGTTCTGCTGGAACTTACTGGGCCACCATCTGCAGAAATTCAACAGTGAAGAAATGGTTGCAGATATTGCCAGTGCTATACACCAGCCCCCCATTAGGGCTTTGCAGCTGCGCAGTCTCTGGACTGATCTCACTGTACTCCACCACCTGATAGATCCCATCCACACGACACACCACCCCAACAGGCTCTGTGGGGTAGGCCTTCTCCACCACCTGCAGACACAGGACAGAGGACTATGACAAGAAGAAAGAAAAAACTGGCAATATTTCAACTCCCCCTGGCACATTATCAAATTATCTTACTATACCCTACTGCACGCTGATTCTTTAATGCTGCAACAACACAGGCAAGACAGTGCTGAGTATACAAAGTAGCCTGGAGGCATATTTTTTTTCCAACAATCTCTCATAAAAAACAGTACATGACAACTTAAATTGCAGTTACTCAGAAGACAAACCACAGTTAGAAGAAATCAGAATACTGTGGGGACACTTTTCTTGTCAACTTTTAACTGGGACCTGGCATTAAATGAAGAATGTTTACAGCTATTAACCTTCAGCTCCCTGCCTGCATTAACAGTGTTCATGATTAAAGCAATACTAATCTGTCCTCATAAACATCAAGCACCTGCTCTTTTGGAGTCACAAAACCAGGCTCTTTCAACTTTACCTGTCCTCCGCAATGGGATGTAAGGAATGCCATGACTAGACTTAAAGGTGTACATGTATTTATAAAGCACATCACAGTCTAATAAAGCTTCTTGATATCTCAGGTGCCTTTATAGAAAGGGCACACATAAAAGGGAATTGATTCCAGTTTGTAGTTTCCTGTGCAATTACAGTCTCTGCTTTAATCTAAGTTTATTTTCCACTGTATTCTGGGAAGAGGGGAGGAGGTCCTAGAAGTACACCCCCAGGAAGTATACTCTGAATACAAAATGGGCAGCAAGCGGCTCCCCCTTGCATTTTCAGAATGCCACATCTAAATCTGCTTCAAGTGACCTGTCATTGGACAGAGATCTGAACACTCCCGTACCTCCAAGCTTACCCTAACCAGTACCTTCCAGTGTAATCAGATCTTAACTCCCTGTGGGGAAATGGCCCAGCATTAGCACCACCTCACCTTGGCACCGCAATCTGCCCCTTTGGTAACACAGAAGCCTATGAAGACTGGATCTGCCATCTTGACGAGGATGTTGTCTACACAGTATACGTGAACATACTGTATACCACGCTGCTTCATGTCATCCAAGATCTTATTATCCACCAAAGCACGATATAAGCCACCATTGCCATCTATAATGCAAGAGAAAAGAAGAGGCCCTGGTTAATTAGTGACTCTGCAGGGTTTTTATTGCAATTAACAAAGCAAAAGGTACAAGTCCTGAACAAATTTTGTTTAACAGCAGAGCAGGGAATGTTTTCTAGCCAAGAATCAGTGCCACTGGATTTTATTTCCAGCTCTGCCACCAACTCAGTTCAGGCAAGGCCTGAACTTTCACACCCTAGTGTGAAACCTTGCAAAGTAGGACTGGGTACCAACCTCACAGAGAAGCATTATAAGACTTTGAATTGTTGTAAGATCCTCAGAGGAAAAACACTAATGGGGAAAACAGTGTGGCAAAAGAGGGTGGGAAAAGACATTTCTTCTCTTTCAGTGCAGAACAAAAGCACATTTAAAACTCAGTCTGTAGAAAAACACTAAGGACAGTCTTATCCTCTGCATATTCCTGTCCCTAAAAGTATCCAATGACTTTCTAAAGGCTTAAACTCCATCTGCACATTTATTTGTTCACCACAGATCACCATTTCATGGGCATTCCTTTGACACTCCAGTTAGCTCAGGAGAACCGTTCTGCAGCCACAAAAAAAAAACAAATTACTGCAACATAGCCTTGAATGGGCTGCCTTGACTGAGTCTCTTGCCATGTTCAGGTTAAGAGAAGAGAAGATGTGAGACATTTCAATCTTTTTGGAAAGAGTTAATCTTCCTGCTCCTTGTTGCTTTTTTCCCCATTTCCAGCTATCAGCCTTGAAAGGGGGAGCCTTCAGCCAGGTGAGCTTTCTCCCCAGCCTGACAGAATCACTGCTGATTCCTGAGCAAACACTAACTCAGAGCTGGCACAGTGCATGGCAAGGAGCACACAAAGCTCTCCTGACAGCTTCACCCTGGGAAGCAGCAGCCCAGGGGCTGTCATCCTGGAGACTCATCCCTAGCTTATACACAGCCCTACCCATGCACATGCACACTATTCCAAACCTGCACCCCTTCTAATCCTGCAAATATTCCCAGGCTTTGATTAAAAAAAAAAAAAAAGAAAAAAAAAAAGGCCTGATTGGAACCAGAATCTGTTCTCCAGCAATAACTAAACAGAGGTTGCTACATTCTTGATTAACAGACTAAAGCATTTAACTGAACCCTCCCATGTTAATTAGAAGCATTGACATTGACTTCCAAATACTGCTCCTGTGTGCCAAGGCCAGCTGACAGTAATTTTCAACACATTACTGTACCAAATAAGGGCAAACAGCAGGGTACCTGGAGCCATAGCAATTTTCCCCTTCTCTTCCAAGATGGCCTTCCCATCAAAGGTAACAGCTGGCAGCATCCTCTGTTCAAACATGATCACATTGGATTTATCCAGGTTGAAGAAGCCATGGTCTACAAAGAACTCTTCTGTTGGCCCCAGTGTGAACTCACTAGTCATGATATACCTGGGTAGGAACAAGCGTAGAGCAAGGAAGAAGAAAAAGAAAAAAAAACTACAGATGGGACAGAGAAGGAAAGAAACCTTAGAGAATTAAATGAATGACAATACAGTAACTTATGGTATGTAGCTGATTAGTAGAGATCTCCTTGAAAGCTCATCCTGCAGTAAGGCTGTACAAAGTCTCATGAGCAATCCTTACCCACAGGTTTAGCTCCAGGCAAGACAGAAAAGCCTTTCCCTAAATACGAATAACATCTGGATATCCAAGTCAGCTCCAAAACAGAGTAAAGAACAGCACAAGAGATTCGTTCACCCCAAATTTCAAACTGAAAATAACCATTTAAAGAAGTATTGACCAGCAAAAGGTGTTGAGAATGAACCATGAATCTCCAGGAGCTCAAAGTATGCTAGTGCATCTTTTGTGCCAACACGAAGAGCAGCACAACTTGTTTTTAAGTTTCACTGTTTCCTCCTCTCCTTCTAGCTCCACCTTGCTTCTGTCTTTCCTTCCATTACCTTCTGTCTCCAACGCTGGCTAGAATCATAACAAGTCTTACAAGGAGTGGCTGAGGGAGCTGGGTTTGTCCAGCCTGGAGAAGAGGAAGCTCAGGGGCAACCTTATCGCTCTTTGTAAGTACATTAAAGGAGGCTGTAGCGAGGTGGGGGTTGGTCTGTTCTCCCACATGCCTGGTGACAGGATGAGGAGGAATGGGCTAAAGTTGCACCAGGGGTGTTTTAGGTTGGATATTAGGAAGGAATTATTTACTGAGAGGGTTGTGAGGCATTGGAATGGGCTGCCCAGGGAAGTGGTGGAGTCACCATCCCTGGAGGTCTTTAAGAGACGTTTAGATGTTGAACTTAGTGATATGGTTTAGTGTAGGACTTGTTAGTGTTAGGTCAGAGGTTGGACTCAATGATCCCTTCCAATCTAGACAATTCTGTGATTCTGTGATAAAATCATAAAATATCCTAAACTGAAAGGTATTCAGAAGAATTATCAAATCCAAGTTCTGGCTCTACACAGGACCACCCAAAAATGAAGCCATATGTCTGAGAGCACCGTCCAAGTGTTTCTGGAACTCCGTCACGCTCAATCCTGTGACCAGTTCTCTGGGGAGCCTGTTCTAGTGCCCAACCACCATCTCAACAAAGAACATTTTCCTAGCATCCAGCCTGAACCGCCTCTGCCACAGCAACATGCTGTTCCCTTGGGTCCTCTCGCTGTCACCAGAGAGAAGAGATCATAGAATCATAGAATGAGTTGGGTTGGAAGAGACCTTAAAGATCATCTTAATTCTAGCTCCTCTACAGAGAGATCTCCCACTAGAGCAGGTTGTTCAAAGCCCCATCCAACCTGTCCTTGAGCACTTCCAGGGATGGGACACCCACAATTTCACTGGGCAGCCTGTTCCAGTGCCTCACCGCCCTCATGGCAAAGAATTTGTTCCTAACATCTAACCTAAACCTACCCTCTTTTAGTTTAAAGCTATTATTCCTTGTTCTATCTCTACACTCCCTGAAAAAAGAGTCCCTCCACAGCTTTCCTGTAGCCCCCTTTAGGTACTGGAAGGCCTCTATAAGGTCTCCCTGGAGCCTTCTCTTCTCCAGGCTGAACCCCCAACTCCCTCAGCCCGTCTTCACAGGAGAGGTGCTCCAGCCCCTTGATCATCCTTGTGGCCCTCCTCTGGATTCCAACACGTCCATCTCCTTCTTGTGCTGGGGGCCTCAGGGCTGAACACGGTGCTCCAGGTGGAGTCTCACGAGAGCAGAGTGGAGGGGGAGAATCCCCTCCCTCACCCTGCTGGCCATGCTTCTTTTGATGCAGCCCAGGATGCAGTTGGCTTTCTGGGTCGCAACCACACATTACCAGCTTACATGTACGTTGAGCTTCTCATCCACCAGCACCTCTAGGTCCTTCTCCTCAGTACTGCTTTGAATCCATTCTCCACCCAGCCTGTATTAGTGCTTGGGATTGCCCCAGCCCAGGTGCAGGACCTTGCATTTGGTCTTGTTGAACTTCCTGAGGTTCACACACTCCCACCTCTCAAGTCTGTCCAGGTAGGTCCCTCTGGATGGCATCCCTTCCCTCCAGCATTGACCACACCACACAGCTTGGTGTCATCAGCAAACTTGCTGACGGTGCACTCAATTTCACTGTCCACATCGCCAACAAAGATGTTAAACAGCGCCAAACCCCGTACCGATCCCTAAGGAACATTGCTTATAACTGTCTTCCGCTTGGATATCAAACCATTGACCCCAATTCTTGAAGTGCAACCATCTAGCCAATTCCTTACCCAACAAGTGATCCACCCATCAAATCCATGTCTCTTCAGTTTGGAGATGAGGATGTCGTGTCAGACAGTGTCAGATACTTTGCACAAGTCCACATAGACAACACCAGTTGCTCTTTCCAGCTCTGCAACCCCATCGTATAAGGCCAGCAGATTTGTCAGGCATGACACATGTGGGACAGTGTCAAATATTTTGCACAAGTCCACATAGATGATATCAACGTCTGCCCCTCTGTTCCTGTCATGAGGAAGCTGTAGGCTGCTATCAGGCCTCCCCTCAGTCTTCTCTTCTCTAGGCTGAACAAACCACGTAACTTCAGCCGCTCCTCATATGTCTTGCCCTCTAAACCCTTCACCATCTTGGTAGCCCTCTTTTGGACATGCTGTTATAGCTTTATGTCCTTCTACTGTGGTGCCTAAAACCACAAATAGTACTCAGGGTGAGGCTGCACCAGCACAGAGTGGGACAAGCACTTCCCTCAACAAGCTAAGAGCCATCTTTACCATGTACCTGCGCAGCACTTCCTCATGTAATAGGTATATAGGGTCTTCTGGTCTTCTGTAAGCACACTAGGGTATCCATAGTTTGCACATGACAGCTTAGACCTCATATACACACTGATTTACATCTTTGCAGCACAGCAGAGCCTGGCCTCTGGGGTACAGTTGCAGCCAGCTGTCTCCTCAGCCCAAGGAAAATAAACTGTAAACATTATCATCAGATGTTGAATCCTTCTTTCCAACAGCACCTGGGATGAATGCATTTGCAATTCAGGTTATGTATACATGGCTTCAGAAAGAAGTACACAATCCAGACTTTAATTACTTTCAATCTCTGATTTGTAAAACAATGTGCCATCCTGAAGACCTGAGATATACATGCTCTTTTGTTCTTCCCAAACCCTGCCTCACACCAAACAGTGATTTCATAAAGGTATTTCTTTATATTCTAAGGATGAACACATAGCAAAAAATATTCCCAGAACCATGCTGCAGTGCCTTCCTCTCTCTCTTAACCACCACATCCCATAGAGAATTGATAATCTGCACCTTGCACAGAGCTTGGAGACTTTTGAAAGCTGGTAGCAACCAGCAGATAGGTAGACAGCTATAAACAATGACAGCACGAGGTAGCCTAAAAATGGAGCACGACAAGCATTTACTATTGTGGAAGGGAAGAGTTTTATGCTGTGGCTGAAGATGCACATAGAAGGTCTTGGAATGTGAGCACAGTGTCTCCATACAGGAATCTGAGAAAGTATGGCACAAACATATGACATCTCTCACAAACATTCTGAAACAGGCACTGAAAAGTGCTGTTTATTATGTTGTCAGGGACTGCACTTGAAAAGACACTTCAAGGGTAGTGCTCAGTTCCTCAGATCTGCAGACACAGGCCTGTCATTTCCCATCCCTGTACATCCCTCTGGATGGGATCACACACCCTGCAGAAGAAGATTCTCCCCTGACACGTCACTGCAAGGCACCTAGAACAGCACTTCCAGAAGACAATATAGGCAAGACTAGCATGCAAAGACCTCTGTACGGTAGGTCTGTGGCTCCAGGTCACCTACCAGGGGATGGCACACTTGCAGTGGTATCTCTGGCCAGCGAGCTGCTCCACTTTGCGGATTCTTTCTGCTTGGATCTGATATAATGTCTTCCCACTGGGCAATCCCACATTGTACATGCCCTTGGGATAGCTCACTCCCAGGCGTGTTCCCTGTCCTCCAGCCAGGAGCAGCACTGCCACTTTGTTCTGTGAGATCTGATGCAAACCTGAAAAGGAGAAAGAAGCCAAAGGAAACATAATCACAAAGACAGTCAACATTCTGTGCCCTTCTTCTGAGCCTTTCTACAGAGCTCAGGCAACAGCCAGAAGCTGACAGTCCAATGACCACTGCTGGCAGTTCAGAGAGAAATACGATGCTGCATGCAACATTAAAAAAAAAATTTAAAAAATCATTTCACCTCTCGCTGATAGATCCATTTCCTCATTTAAAGCAGCAGATGGTTTAACATTAAGAAACAACTGTGAATTGCAGCTTAGGATGTTCAAATTGGCCATTAGAATATAAATTAATTACTGGAAAGTGGTGCAGCACTGGAAAAGATACCCAGAGAGGTGGGGAACATCCATCCCTTGAGGTTTTCAAGAGTTAAAGATAGCTGACCTCACCTAGGGCTGGGTGTGGTTCTGTTCAAAGTAAGGGGGTCCTTCAACACCAACATTTCTACATCCCAAAGAAACAGTTTCATCATCTTCAGTAAAGCATGAAGATTTCTGGAAGCCACCTCAATCGACTACCTGTGCTTGTGTTCCAGCTTCTGTTTGCCTGCAGTGACTAATAGTAACACAGCAAATTTCGCAGAAGCCACAACTCCCACAATCTAATTAAAAACCATATCATTTCTCCTGACAAGCCAGAAATGTCCAGACTTTGGGGCACAATCATACAGCTCATTCACAGACTTTGTTCTCTGCTTTTTCTCAAACCATCACCACAGTAACCACTAGGCTCAAATCCAACAAAGTATTTACCTTAGGGGACACTTTACATTCCTCTGGCATACAGTGAGCTCTCGGACTGCCCAGGTCAAAAGCTACAGCTCTTCTGCTGTACAGTAGCAATCACAGCCTTTTGCAACCTAACTCAAGAAGTATCCTGCACGTTGCTGAGCCTGCCAATGCCCCCCACAGTACAGGAGCCCATGCTTCACCACAATCTCCAAGAAGAAGACAAACACTCACATTTTAACTTCAGCAGGAACTAAAAGATTCCTGATTTGGACTGATAGACACAAGGACCAAAAATACCAAATTAGAAGGAAACTAGGATTGTTTTTATGCTCACCTTTAAATAATTGTAATAATACTGTTGATTTCCCCATGCTTACAGGTTTCAGTCAGACTACAGCAGGAACACCATGTTTCTGCCTAAATACATGTACACTGTTTCCCAAAATGCTCATAATGCCTAGTTAGGCACAATGAAGGGAGCCAGTTACACAGCACTGCCATTGCTTTGCTGAAGGACAGGGCTTTGAATTCACAGGATCACAAAACGTTGGTTGGAAGGGACCTCTAAAGGCAGCCCAACCTCATGCTCCAGGTAAGATTAGAAGAGCTTTCTCGTAGGAAACCAGCACTGAGGGTCTTGGACTTGGGATTTCAAACTTTCAGGAGGTTCCTGAGTAGATGAGAAAGCTCAAATGGGTTTAAACTTAAAATTAAAAAGGCACAGATGACAGCACTGGATGAGCTGTCTGGTGAGACACTTAGCTCTACTAGCTCTACTACAGCAAAGCTCCAAAGTTTCAGTTTTGTAACTCTGATGAAATTAAAATAAACCCAATTTTATGCAACAAACCACAAACAACGGTTCTATTACAGAACTTCCTACTGCAAAAGACTTAACAAAGCACTGGTGTGGGGGTCTAAAGTATAAGTTATGCCACTACTATTTGCTAGAGTCCTTGGCACACCAGTTGCTGCTGAGTCCTTGGTTGCAGGTTCCAACCTGTAACACCGACTCTCGTTGCAGCCAGGACACAGGGCTAATGTCTGGTTCATTTACAGACACAGGTCTCCATGTGGGCCCAGCGAGGCCCTCTCCAGCACACAGCACCATGGAGTGCCATGGGAAGGACCTGAGAGAATGGGCTGCAAGACAATGCTTCCAGGGTGGTGGCTGCCTCTCCACTGGCACCCTGTGCTAACGGTGTCCTCCGAGGAGAAGAGAAGCAGCAAATTCAAGTACAAGACAAGCTGCAGAAGGGAAGCATCAGCAAGAGGATTGAGAAGTTTTGTACACAATCCTTGGTTGGTGCAGTGCTACAGCTCGGGGAAACAAAAACCTCCGGAAAAGCTTCTTTCCTCCTAGTCCCCTCTCTCACTTCCCTTCTCCCTCTGCTCACCTCCCCATATAGACATGCACCCAAACTGACAGCCACTTCAGCACTTGGCTAACTGTCGGTATTCAACTCCCAGCCAGCCTTTGTGTTCGCAAGACTGCCAGAATCTGGCCCACCATCATCTTTACTTGTTCCTGTGCCTTGGAGGAAAAGCCCCAGCATGAGAGATTCCTCACACAGCCCCTGTTGTATGAGGCAAACCTACAAAACAACTTGCAGGGATGGAATGGTGAGCAATTAAATGCCTGTTGAAGGGTCAGCAGCAATGACTAAGTTACCAATGGGGGAGAGAAAGGAAAAGCAACTGTGGTTAGAAACCAAAGTTAAACTCTTCAGTATGAGTCACTGTTGTGGCAGCCACCCCCTTTTCTGATGCAGGGAACAGAGAGGAAAGTCACAGCTGTAAATGAAGCAGTGAGTGTTACCAATTGCACACATTCTGCTTATTGCCCTCCCCTGCTTTATCTCAGGAAAAACAACAATTATAGTCTTGCCAAGTTCAGGCAGCACAGTATCTGATTCACTACGCAAGGAAAAGCCTCCCCCCTGGTCAATTTATCCATAAACAGATTTAATCTTGGCTTCTCCACACTAACAATAAGCCTCTCATGAAACAAGACAAATAGCAGCATCTGAGCAAAGAAAATCACTCAGCCATTAGCACTGGCAAAAGCAGACTTGCTATCACTCCCACGATCAAGAGCCACTGTGAATGAGTCGTTCTCCAATGATTCCCAGACACATTAAAAATCCACAGCAGATGGTCATGGGCCCAGACACCCAACAATGCAAAAGGCATCACCATGCCACAGTCACCCATGACCACACAAGTGCCACTGAAAAACAGAACAAGACCTTTACAGGGCCTGTACACCCAGCGAGCACATCCTACTGAACCTAGCAGAGGGAGAACGTGAAATATATACATCACCATCCAGTTGGCTCCAGCTACTTGCTTCTCTGGATGCAACCAAGTACCTGACTTGTTCATAGCTGCACCAGTTGTGACACATCAGTGCCCCACTGTACTCGTTTGGAAGGTCAGTTATGAGTCACTGGACAGGTGCAGGTTCATACCAGACCAACCTTGAAACCTCTTCCCTATGTTCCAAATCCAAGTATTCATTAGTGTTCATCCTTACAGAAGCTGAAAGCAAGGACAGGTAGCCTGGGAGGAATACTGAAAAACAGTCCAAGCAGGCAAGGATCAGGTTAGGAAAGCTAAAGCCCTGATAGAATTAGATCTGGCCAGGATGCCAAGGGCAACCAGAAAGGCTTCAACAGGTACATCGTTGATAAAAGGAAGACTAGGGAAAATGTGGGCCTTCTCCTGAAGGAAATGGGAGAACTGGTTACCTAGGATATGGAGAAGAACGAGGTACTCCGCAACTCTTTTTTCTCAGTCTTCACTGGCAAGTGCTCTAACCACACCACTCAAGTTGCAGAAGACAAAGGCAGGGGCTGAGAAAATTAAGAACTGCCCAATGTAGGAGATGATCAGGTTCAAGACCAGCTAAGGAACCTAAAGGTGCACAAGTCCATGGAATCTGAGGAGATGTACCTAACAGTCCTGAGGGAACTGGCAGATGAACCTGGTAAGGCACTATCCATCATATTTGAGAAGTTGAGGCAGTCCAGTGTTCCCATGGTCTGGAAAAGAGGAAACACAACCCCCACTTTTATAAATGGAAAAAAGGAAGACCTGGGGAACTACAGGCCAGTCATTCTTACCACTATGCCAGGCAGGATCATGGAGCAGATCCTTCTGGAAATTATGATTAGGAACATGGAAAATAAGGTGATTGGTGACAGCCAACATGGCTTCACTAAAGGCAAATCATGCCTGACAAATCTGTTGGCATTCTACGATGGGGTTACAGAGCTGGTGGAAAAGGAAAGAGCAACTGGTGTTGTCTATGTGGACTTGTGCAAACTATCTGACACCGTCCAACATGATATCCGTATTTCCAAACAGAATGTGTGCTTGCAACCCAGAAAGCCAACTGCATCCTGGGCTGCATCAAAAGAAGCATGGCCAGCAGGGTGAGGGAGGGGATTCTCCCCCTCCACTCTGCTCTCGTGAGACTCCACCTGGAGCACCGTGTTCAGCCCTGAGGCCCCCAGCACAAGAAGGAGATGGACGTGTTGGAATCCAGAGGAGGGCCACAAGGATGATCAAGGGGCTGGAGCACCTCTCCTGTGAAGACGGGCTGAGGGAGTTGGGGGTTCAGCCTGGAGAAGAGAAGGCTCCAGGGAGACCTTATAGAGGCCTTCCAGTACCTAAAGGGGGCTACAGGAAAGCTGTGGAGGGACTCTTTTTTCAGGGAGTGTAGAGATAGAACAAGGAATAATAGCTTTAAACTAAAAGAGGGTAGGTTTAGGTTAGATGTTAGGAACAAATTCTTTGCCATGAGGGTGGTGAGGCACTGGAACAGGCTGCCCAGTGAAATTGTGGGTGTCCCATCCCTGGAAGTGCTCAAGGACAGGTTGGATGGGGCTTTGAACAACCTGCTCTAGTGGGAGGTGTTCCTGCTCATGGCAGGAGGGGTGGAACTAGATGGTCTTTAAGTTCCCTTCCAAGGTGAACCATTCTGTGATTCTATGATTATCTAAGCCTTGTGTTACTGCAGGGCTAGTGCAGATGGAACTTCTCCATTTGGCCTCATATATGTGAGCAGGACAGCCCTGAAGTGCCTGGTATCTGGCTCCTTCCACTGAACTTCACTCAGAAGTTTCCAGTGGAGGAAAAAAAAAACACGAGGGAAAAACTTACAGGGAAAAGTATAATCTAAAAAAGTTCCCATGAGACACTTCTGAACCAGTTTTGTTTCAAAAGGATAATAAAATAATTTTAAAATCCCTAAATAATTCAGAACTGAAGTTGGCTGAGCTGAAGTATTTCATACTGATTTAAAACAAAGCTGCCTGAAGACTGAAATCAGCACTTGCTGGTCTGAGTTGAACTCCAAAGCAACACATCCAATATTATGATTCATCCACTAATCAACATCCATCACTTACCCAGCTCCGTCCTTGCAGCATTACCTGCTCCTGTAACAGCATCTATCAAGCTCACGCATACACATGCACACTCCGGTCCTGACACAAAAAGGCCACATCACCTCCTCCTAAGTGCCACTTGTCTCAAATGATAGGTTTAAGCATAGTAACAGACTGCAAACAGCGGGCATCTTTCATATGAAGCCTAGCATTAACCATGAGGGCCCATTTTGTCAAGCAACATCCATCAGCAGTAGCTGCAATCCCTGGCCACGACTCAAAGGTACCAGTGCACCACTTCACTTAAATCAAGATGCCTCAGATAAGATGCATTTCATCTAAGTTTTCCACACAGTGACTAGAGGACGGAAACTGCCTAATGGTTATTGAGCCTCTCGCACTGACCTCCCCAGTGTGGCCTTGCTGCATGGAATGCAGGCAGAACTCTGAAACTCAGACCTAAACAGGATGAACCCCACTCCAAAGCAATGCCACTAATAAAATCAACAGTTCCATTTTCTTTTTCACTTCCCAGAGTCCAGTAGACTGACTAGGCAGACAACCCAGGACTCCTAGCAGGTGGGCACACTGTAGGACTTGCTGAAACCATCACTGCTCCTACCACTGCCATGAGAAATTCTGCCCTCCTTTCCAGCAGAAGCAGGGTCACTGTACTCCTAGAAGAGGTCCAACAGCTTCTAGGGCTGTATGAACAGCCCTCCCTGATGGCAAGCATGTCAGGATGGGACAGATCTTCCCATCATTTATGGCATTCACAGTATTTATAGTGCAACCCTATAACTACTGGAGAGTTTTTCAAGTTCCCGATTTTAGGTTGCCATGAAAATAAATATCCCCCGAAAGTTTAGTAAGTACTTCGGCTCTCACTACCTAGCTGCAAAAATACTAGCATTCATAACAATAACAACAACAAAAACATAGTAACTGACATATCTTGCTGCATATTCCTGCAGGAAAGGGAAATATTTATCACACTTAAAAAAAAATAAATAGTAACTCCAGCTTATCTTCTGCAGCACATGAAATACCAGAAGCTGAACCAAACAAAAAAAAAGGAAGATGCACTGGCTGACAGATATCTGCAGTAAGTCATAGTTTGCATATAAAGCAAAAACAAAAATAGATTTTGCAGGAAGAACAGATTGATCTTGCAAGAACAGATTGAATTCTCCTGCTGAACAGATGCATCAGCCTGATTATAACAACAGTCAGCAAGAAAAGAATAAATCAGGAAAAAAAAAAATCTACAGAGTAGTCAGATAACCAGAGCAGCTCATCAGAGCCTCATGAAATGGCAGCTATACTGTGGCCCATGCCCTAGACTAGAATTTTATTAATAAAACATTTACTAAATCTAAAAGTGTCTGTACTTGACTTATATCATCATCCATAAGGCTGCCTAGAACAAACTTCATGTTTGTGTTTAAGATCCAGGAAGCAAGTCTGTCTGAGCTAAGTTTTATCATCTCAGAGATAGTAACAGATCCTTTTTTTTTCTTTTTTAACAGTTTAAAAATATCTTGGATGTTCCCAAGAATAACTTCTGAGTTGCTTGGCTCTTTTAACAAACTTTTTAATCACAAAAGTGGGAAGGGGAAAGGACAAAAAATTAATTTCAGCTGTTCAGTCTTTATTTGAAGATGACAAGCTTGCTGCACATGGGAGCTTCTGGGAATTCAGATGCCCGTTCACAAAGCACAGATGAGCTCAGTTTAGGGGTGATAGCAATCCCCTGAAGCAAATGGTAACATCACAGACACGCAACCTCTGGGAGATCCAGCAACAAGCTGAGATGTCTAGAAAGGCATGCATGAGGGCCTGATCAGAACCAGAGTATGTTCTGCTCATGTCCCAGCTCAACACCAGGAGCAGTTCACTTTAAAGAAAAAACCCTTTGGAGCCTCAGTCCTCCCAGGGATACACAAACCCAGGAAATCCTGTGCCATACCACTAGCTCCCCCAGGGAACACTGAATTGGGGGTCATCAGTGCTCCCTGGGGAGAGGTAACTTCTGCACACCAGTCTCCCATTGCAATGCTGCTGGGGTTCAGCACTACAAAGTCTCACTCCCAGGGAATAAAACTGAGGGCTGATTCTCACCTGTAGCATTAAACTGGATCATAAAAACAAAGTAAAGTGAAATTTAAGAACTGCATCCCCCTCTCCTGGTAGAAATCAGAAGTGGTCTCTACACAAGATGGGTATCAGGGCAATCTGGATTTTAGGGTCAAGTGACGTTTGCATTGTTCCCGTCACAGAGGGCCTTCTGAATTCTTTCTCTGGCAAGAACTGCTTACAGGAAGCAAGGTCAATCCCACAGAGTTTGCCTTGTTTACTGCTGACTGTGGCACGAGTCAGACATACCAGCACCTCTCTGAATCGCAGCTGAAGACAAAGGACCTAGCTGTCCAGTTTACTGAAGTTGTTTAACTGTGCAGCCCTAACCTAGATCATCTGACCCTAAAATTCATGCATTTCCTCCTCAAAGCAACATCCTCAAGCCTGAGGAAGCAAGCACCACCCTAGCAGCTCCACTCCCAAATCCAACCAGGCATTCCTGGGTGGCTGTTCCCACTCTGCTCAGCTCACTGAAGCTCTATGCAGTATCACAGAATCACAGAATTTCTAGGTTGGAAGAGACCTCCAAGATCACCCAGTCCAACTTCTGTCCTAACACCAACGAGTCGTCCACTAAACTGTATCACTAAGCTCTACATCTAAACGTCTCTTAAAGACCTCCAGGGATGGTGACTCCACCACTTCCCTAGGCAGCCCATTCCAATGCCTCACAACCTTCTCGGTAAAGAAGTTCTTCCTAATATCCAACCTAAAGCTCCCCTGGTGCAACTTTAGCCTGTTCCCCCTCGTCCTCTCACCAGGCATGTGGGAGAACAGACCAACCCCCACCTCACTACAGCCTCCTTTAATGTATCGTAAAGAGTGATAAGGTCGCCCCTGAGCCTCCTCTTCTCCAGGCTAAACAAACCCAGCTCCCTCAGACGCTCCTCGTAAGACTTATTCTCCAGACCCCTCACCAGCTTCATCACCCTTCTCTGGACTCGCTCGAGCACCTCCATGTCCTTCTTGTAGTGAGGGGCCCAAAACTGAACACAGTACTCAAGGTGCGGCCTCACCAGAGCCAAGTACAGGGGGACAATCACTTCCCTAGACCTGCTGGCCACACTGCTTCTTATGCAAGCCAGGATGCTGTTGGCCTTCTTGGCCACCTGAGCACACTGCTGGCTCATATTCAGCCGACTATCAACCATCACTCCCAGGTCCTTCTCTGCCTGGCAGCTTTCCAACCACTCATCTCCCAGCCTGTAGCTCTGCTTGGGGTTATTGCACCCCAGGTGGAGGACCCGGCACTTGGCCTTGTTGAACTTCATACAGTTGACCTCAGCCCATCGGTCCAGCCTATCCAGATCCTCCTGCAGAGCCTTCCTACCCTTGGGCAGATCGACACATGCACCTAACTTGGTGTCATCTGCAAACTTACTGAGGGTGCACTCGATCCATTCATCCAGATCATCAATAAAGATATTAAAGAGGACTGGCCCCAGTACCAAGCCCTGGGGAACGCCACTAGTGATCGGCCTCCAACTGGATTTGACTCCATTTACCACGATTCTTTGGGCCCAGCTATCCAGCCAGTTTTTAACCCAACGAAGCGTATGCCAGTCCAAGCCACAAGCAGCCAGTTTCTTGAGAATGTTGTGGGAAACGGTGTCAAAAGCCTTACTGAAGTCAGTAGAAAGGCTTGGTGGGAGATGTGAGCAACGTTGCTGGAAAGCCTGGTTGGACACAAATACTTGCCTCCACTGTCATGAGAACCTACCTCTTCACTAACCAGAAACTAGCCCTAGACAATGGGCTGTGGTTAGGCCTAGCCCCAGTTTGCTGCACAAGTTTGCTGAAAGCCGTTGTGGAAGGTGATGAACCCAGACCAGCCAAGACTCCAGCAGTGCAGGGATGATGCTCACATTGCATTAAACCAGACACCCAGCTGCTCAGGCCAGCAGGCCACCACAGCCTCACCACCACGAGACAGGACCAGGCACACATGTCCCATGTCACCAAT
Source organism: Netta rufina (assembly GCF_964035555.1). Classification (NCBI taxonomy): domain Eukaryota; kingdom Metazoa; phylum Chordata; class Aves; order Anseriformes; family Anatidae; genus Netta; species Netta rufina. The sequence goes on from NC_140144.1 coordinate 946,841, forward strand.
GTTAATCTGTTCAAGGACCAGAGCAAGTGGCAGGCTGGCCATGATCCTCTACCTACAAGCGGAGAAGCCACCCTGAGCATCTTCAGCAAAAATGCCCTGACAGACATTTCCTCATGCTCCCTCCTTCACCACTCAGCCCCATCTGTGAAGTCTGACACATCTGAAAAGCTCTTCTGTTCTATAATTGTGTCACTTCTATGCTTGCTGTTTTGATTTTGTTTGGAAATTTTTACTCCTCTGCCCACACATCCTCACCTCTTTACTGGCAGATCTAGGTCAAGACTGTGCAGACATTTGCCACACTTTAGGATTTTACTCTGGCCACAGCTGTTTTTTCTCTTGCTTTCTTTCAATTTTATATATATTTGCTTATTTAACAGTGATGTTTTATTTTATAAAGAAGCAGAGAGAGGCCACCGTACCTTTGAAAAGAAACAGAATAGAGCGCACACTTTGAAAAAAAGCACAGTGTTTCTGTGTAATACACATATGATGGGGAACTGGGGAGCACAGCACCCCACTCCACACAGCCTAGGTCTAGATACCACCTCTCCCATCAACCCCACCTTTCAAACACTCACAAGGTGACCAAGGAAAGCTGCCAGTATCTACCAGGCTCCAAAAAATGAGGAAGGTGGTTTGACACCATATAGAGTCCCCAACAGCTCGCTGGGTATGCACACGGGCCAGCTGGATCAGCCTAGCCATCCATGTGAAGTCTGCTGTGCGGGTGAAGGCCTGCCTCAGGCTCATCAGCCATGGAGGGATGATGCAGGAACTGCAACGCGTGTGAAGTCAGGGGATGCTTTGATAGCAGAGCTGTCCCCCCAAGAGCACTCTTCCAATGTGTTTCCCCATCCACCTGCCTTGTCTGAACAGATATTTTCCTTTCTTGGGCTTCCCCTATTGCTACCCACTTCTCTGCTCAGATCTCATCTTCTTCCTGTACTACAGTGACGCAGTTTAAAGATCACTCTGCCCCAGCCTCTGCTGTAACACAAGACCAACTTCATGCCAGCAAGATGCCCATGAGACCACACGCATGCCTGGGTGCAACTTCCCAATTAAGCTGCAACACAGACTCTTCTCCCACCTATCTCCAGGGACTTCACATCTTCCTACGAGACGCAGTGCTATTCCATGTCTTGCCCACCACATGGCTCTCCAGCCACTGCTGCTGTGTTGAACAGCTAGAAATTAAAGTTAAACATGCAGGCCCCAAATGCCTCAACAGCTTTTGCCAGGGATCTGACTGCCTGTGTTCAGGACTGGGTCCAACAAGGTAGTCTCAACTCCAAACCAGAGTCCCCACACTGTCATGGAGGTCATTGCCCTACCTGCCCCGACATCATGCTTGGCTGCCACTCTTCTTTCCCCTGCTGCTGACACCACACACCATGGCAACAACCCGCTGGTATAAAATGCAGTGCCATCATCCAGGCTGCCGGATGTCACCCCAACCACGATGCTGCAGGACACTGCTCTCTGCCCTGGGGATCCCACTGGCAACAGTCCTAAGCTCTCCATCAGCCATTTCCAGGGTGCTACAGGGAGGCAGCTGTCCTCCCAAACATGCCATGTTATGCAGCCCTTCCTGACATTACCAGGAAGACAAGCCAGCCTCACACAAGGAGTGTGACAGCCCACGGCTAGATCCAGTCAGTTTGGGAGATTTCCACAGGCACCACACCACACTCTGGTTTTAAGATAAAACCCTCTCTGTTTTTGGCCTTCAGTTGTGCAAGTGGTGTGCTCATGAATCTTATGACACCCCAAACAGCCGACCTCAAACACCTTTGCTTCCTGCCAGCCTCAGCAGCATCTGTGGACTCCACAAACTAATGAAAAAGTAGAGGTTTTAGAGAGAACGTTTTTCCACGGGGACGAGCAAGCAGCTCACTGCAGTCACTCCAGGCTCTGCAACCGCAGAAACGCTCTGCCGTCCTCCCCCGTGCTGCGCCCCAGCCTCCCGCCAGCATCGCGGCGGCCGCAGCGCTGCACCGAGGGAGGCACTGCCCGGCCCGCAGCAGCGGGAGGCGCCTCCGGGCCAAGTCCCCTCAGCAAAGGGCGGGGGCCTGCGCGGCCGGGCTGGCGGCAGGGGTCCCGCCGGGGCCGGCCGGGCCGGCGGCGAGGGCCCAGCCCCGCGCTCGGGGTGAGGCAAGGGGGCAGCGACCCCGCCCCGCGCCGCTCACCTTCCGCCTCCCAGCGCTCCAGCGCGGCGGGGCCGCTGCGGCGGGCGCCGCCCAGCAGCTCGGCGGGCAGCGGCTCCATCCGGCCGTCCAGGAGTTCCAGCGGTCCCGGCTGGCGGGCGGAGGCCGCCGCGAGCCGACAGTGCTCGCCCAAGCCGGGCGGAAGCGCCGCCAGCAGCGCCCCGCGCTGCGCCGGGCCCAGCTGGGCCCAGAAGCGCAGCAGGTGGTCCTGCCCGGCCCGCGCCAGCCGCGCCCGCACCTCCTCGGGCGGCCCCATCCCGCCGCAGCCGCCCAGCCTCTGCCCCCCGGCGGCGGGGCGGAGCGGGGCCGGGCCTGCCCCAGTCCCGCCGCCGCTCCGCCCCGGGCGACTCTCGTTCCCGACGCCCCGTCCTGCGCCCCGGCGGGGCTTACTCTCCGGCTTTTTTCCCGTTTCCTCTGCCCTGCGAGGCTGGCTGCGTTCGGCCAGCAGCCCTTCCCATCCCTCCTCAGGCCAGCGTTGCCCGGGCTCTGCAGGCGCCCGCCGGCCTAGAATACACTTCTGCAGTGCTTTGTGCATACTGAAGTGCTTTGGCTGCTCAGATATATCTGATGGGGATACCGGAGGTGCTCGTACTGGGAACTTCATATTTAAGAAACTCAGAAGGATTACATCCACTTTTGCGTCAGAAAACTCGTGGAGTTAATTTCAGCACAGCATGCAGCTGGGTGGGTCCTGTGCCATCCAGCTGTGATGCTTGTCAGGGATCAGATTCCCCCAGCTCCCAAGTGCGCTGCCTGATCAGACACTGAACCAGCAGTGAGGAAATGCTGAGACAGAGAAACGCAAAGAAGGCTGAGCCAGTCATGAGGTGTCAGATGACACACAGTGAGGTGTAGATATGGATGCTTAGGGACATGGTTTAGTGGTAGACTTGGCACTGACAGGTTAACGGTTGGATTTGATGATCTCAGAGGTCTTTTCCAACCTAAATGATTCTGTGATTTTATGAGGTGGCTTCTTCTGCCATGCACAGTTGGGCCACAGGCTGCCAACAAAGAGGGCAACACAATGCCCTAAACTCCTGTCCTCAAAACCCCACTGCTCTCGCTGTTGGGCAACCTGGTCACAAACATCCTCTTGCAGCCATCAGCCTGTCTCTGTAGCTGGGCAGAACAAGACCAGAAGACAGCTGTTTGGATGGACATGGCTACCTCCCTCTGTGTGGCTGGAGCTGGGGAGCTGGACCCCATCTGGATGAGACAACCAGGTTAGGAAGAAGCCCTGCTAGTTGTCATACCTTCTGCTTCACAGTCTGTTTTCCTACAATGTCTCAGTGGAGGACTCAACAGAACTACTATGTGGACATGGGCCTAGGGTTTTAAAAACTCCTAGCTCTGATCCCTGCTGCTCCCATTTACACAAATCTCTTCCTGCTGTGGTTGTATTCACTGTCTGCCTGGTATGTGAATGGGTGTAGTCTCTAGGTCCTTCCACACACGTGGTACGTGCTTAACCACTGACCCTTACAAACACATAGTTATCAGAAAAGGCTTTCTCAGATACAACTTTTGAATTCCACCCTGTGTTTTTTTTCCTGCAGAACTTGGTGCAGCCCTTGCTGCAAAGGCTTGGAGAAACCCCAGCACACAGCCATGACATACCAGACAGGACAACCTGAGAAAGCAGGATGTAGGTAAGACTGGGCCAAACAAAATGCAAACATGCACAAGGAACAGGAAATTCATTGTCAAAAAAAGCTCCAGCAACCCTAAAGAAGAGAGAAGTCTTCTGCTTCACAATACTTCATGTGATAACAGCAGTGGGTTAGGATAGTGTATCTTACTGGAAAGCTTCTTACAGAGATTCTAATTTTTAGGACTTTGCTTCAATAGGTAAGCATCCACAAATGTGTCCTCTAAAAAAAAAAAAAATGTGACAGACCATGCAGGAACATTTTAGCTGCCAGCTCAGGCCCTGGTTCCCAAACTAGCCATAGTAGGAGCCAGTGGAAATACAAATTCTTGCTCTGCTGACCTAGGCATGTTACAGACTAAGAAGATACACTCCTCTGCCCCCCAGGTGCTTGTTTTAGCTCCTCACCCACTGTCTCTCAGCCGTTGTGACAGCCTGAGAGCTGCCAGCCAGCGGCCAGACTTCCTGCTCACAGGGCCTCCAAGGGAAAAAACAGTCTGATGGAAAGAAAAGCAACTTAATGGGAAGTACCTGCCCCCCTCCAAAGCAAACAAACCATGTCCTCAAAGAGGTCCAGTAAGCAGGAAGATTGAAATGATGGCATCTCAGCACTGGTAAGAGCAAACAAGACAACCCTCCCCACAAGGAAAGCTTGCTGCTGCCCTGAGACTGCACACCTCCTGCCACCTCACGCTCCTGCCCAGAGGTTTGCAAGGGATGGATGAACTGCTGGGTTGACATCTTGGTACCATACTGGGAGCGATTCCCTGCAACCTCTTAGCTTTGGGGCTAAGAGAAGGGATAAGCACAAATAGTGCTTAATTAATTAACAACAGAGAGAACCAGAACTTGATATCTAGACTGCTGTTAGCACAATTCCTGGTGTGGCTTTAACTGAGGGCCAGCTAACAGTTCCAGGGTATTGTTCTGGAAATCCACTCTGGATGTAGCACTATTTCTTGGTAGACGCTGTAAGACAACACATTGAGACCTTCTTGCTCCAGCTACAAGAAGCATCATGCTCACATGCTCTCATCCTCTTGGGGGATTTCAGCCACCCGGATGTTTGCCGGGAAAGCTACACAGCAGGTAGTAAGCAATCTAGGAGATTCCTGGAATACGTTGAGGACAATTTCTTCGTCCTGGTTTTAGACAAACCAACCAGAGAAGTGTTACTGGACCTGGTGCTCACCAATGCAGAAGAGCTCATTAAAGAGGTTAAGACTGGAGAAAGCCTGAGTTGCAGTGACCATGCTCTGGTTGCGTTTGTGATCTCAAGGGGTATGGGCCTGGCTAAGAGCAAATTCAGGACCCTGAACTTCAGAGGAGCCAACTTCCAGCTGTTAAAACAATTAGTGGATGAGATCCCATGGGACACTGTCCTTAGGGACAGAGGATCCCATCAGAGCTGGCAACTCTATGAATATTTATCTTACAGTGCAAGAGCTCTCTATCCCCATATGTAATAAATCAACCAGGGAAGGTAGAAAACCAGCATGGCTGAACAAGGACCAGCTGATAAAACTTAGGCAAAAGAAGGAAATGCACAGACAGTGGAAACAGGGCCATGTGCCCTGGGAAGAGTACAGAGACACTGTCCAGATATGCAGGGATGGGATCAAGAAAGCCAAGGCACTGACAGAACTAAATTTGGTGAGGGATGCAAAGAATAACAAGAAGGGGTTCCACAGATACATTGGCCTCAAAAGAAAGACTAAGGAGAGTGTACCGCCTCTGACAAATGAAGACAGATGTGGAGAAGGCTGAGGTACTGAACAACTTCTTTGCTTCAGTCTTCACTGGTGGTCAGGCTTCCCACATTTCTTGTGTCCCTGAACCCTCTAGGCAGGGACTGGGGGAGCAGAGTCCCTCCCACTGTAAGTAAAGAACAAGTTCCGAACTGCCTGATGCAACTTAACAACTGCAAGTGTATGGGGCCTGATGACATGCATCCCAGGGTCTTGAAGGAATTAGCTGATGTAGTCACCAAGCCACTCTCCATCATATTTGAAACATCATGGCAGTCAGGTGAAGTCCCTGGTGACTGGAAAAAGGGAAACATCACCCACATTTTTAAAAAGGGTAGAAAGGAGGAACCAGGTATCTACAGACTCACCTCTGTGTCTGGCAAGACCATGGAATGGATCCTCCTGGAGACAAAGTTAAGGCACATGCAAGACAAGGAGGTGAACTGAGACAGCCAGCGTGGCTTCACCAACAGTAAATCATGCCTGAGCAATCTGGTGGCCTTCTGTGATGGAGTAACTGCATTAGTCGACAAGTGAAGTCTGACCAATGTCACCTACTTGGCCTTCTGTAAGGCTTTTGGCATGGTCCCACATGACATCCTAATCTCTAAATTGGAAAGGTATGGGTTTGAAGGGCAGACCATTCAGTGGATAAGGAATTGGCTCAATGATTGCACCTAGAGAATGGTGGTCAATGGCTCAATGTCCAAGTGGAGGCCGGTGAGGAGCAATGACCCTCAGGGATCTGTCCTGGGACTGATGCTTTTTGATATTTTCAAAAATGACATAGACAATGGAACTGAGATGGAACCCTCACCAAGTTTGCAGATGACACCAAGCTGAGTGGTACACTTGATACCAAAGAAGGAAGAAATGCCATCCAAAGGGACCTGGACAAGCTAGAGAATTGGGTCCATGTGAACCTAATGAAGTTCAACAAGTCCAAGTGCAAGCTGCTGCACCGTGGACAGGGCAATCCCAGACATGAGTACAGACTGGGAGAAGAACTCATTGAGAGCAGCACTGTGGAGAGAGACTTGGGGGTTCTAGTGGATGAAAGGCTTAACATGATGCATCAGTGCATGCTTGGAGCCCAGAAGGCCAACTGTGTCCTGGGCTGCATCAAAAGCAGCTTGACCAGCAGGTCGAGGGAGGTGATTGTCCCCCTCTGCTCTGCCCTCATGAGGCCCCACCTGGAGTACTACATCTTGTGCTGGGAGAAAACACAGGAAAGCTGTGGACCTGTTAGAGTGAGTCCAGAGGTGAGCCACAAAGATGATTAGAAGGCCGGAGCACCTCTCCTATAAAGGAAAGGCTGAGGGAGCTGGGGATGTTCAGTCTGAAGAAGAGAAGGCACAGGGGAGGCCTCATTGTGGTCACTTTCAGTACTTAAGGGGTCTTATAAAAAGGACAGAGAGAGACTCTTTACTCAGGTAGATAATGATAGCACAAGGGGGAATTGTCTTAAACTAGAAGATGATACATTTAGATTAGATATTAGGAAGAAATTCTTCACTGTATGGGTAGTGAGGCACTGGAACTGGTTGCCCAGAGAAGTTGTGGATACCCCATCCCTGCAGGTGTTCAAGGCCAGGATAGGGCCTTGGGTAACCTGTTCTAGTGGGTGGCATCTCTGCCCATGGCAGGGGGGTTGGAACCAGATGATCTTAAAGGTCCCTCCCAACTCAAGGAATTCTGTGATTCTATGATAGAGGCCAGCTGGTCTGGGTGGCAGGTAATAGCACATACAGCCCACAGACACACCATTGGTTCCCCCAGACCTTGTTCTCCCCCACGAGAAGGAAGCAGTGGGGCTCACAGCATGTCCCTGAACCTTTGATCAGGAGACAGCCTAATATGGCAGCAAGCACCATGTCTTAGCAGAGTTAAGATTCACACATGTACGTGAACATCAATATCACACTGAAATCTGCATGGTGCTTAATCTGCTGCCACAGTCACACAGCATCATCTATGCATGTGCTGTCAGTGTCGCATGAGAATATGACCATCTCCACCAAAATCAACTTGTTAACACTACTGATGAGGCTGCTGTGACCTTTTCATCCAGGGGAGGCAGTGTTGATTGGTGGGACGTGCTGGTCTGCTACCTGCCTCCGGGGGGATATCAGATGCCCTGTGCCCTTCCCAGAGAGGAGCAGTGGTGCATTTGGATGCCGCCACAGGAGAGCCAGTGCAAGTGTCACTGCATTCCCAGCTGCCAGCACCTGAGGGCCAGCACAAAGGGAGGGTTGGGACTGTTTTGAATGGCAGGTGGTGCTTTCCAGAAGCTTGGAGGAAGGAGAACTGAATAACTAATTTATGTTAAATACAAATAAAAACAAACAAACAAACAAAAAACTCTACTAGTGAAAAGAACTTGCCTGGCCCTAAAATAAAGTATTCACTGAGAGAGGAAAAAAAAAGAAACAAAAGCCTTTTTCAAGAATTTTCAAAATCTCCTATTCACCCTACCACTCTAAGGAGGTCTGTTTGATGACAATCCCTTCAGATCACTTTGATAAAGAAAACATAGTAAAAGTGGAACTGCAATGGCCCCAGCTTCTTGTTGCCAGAATATAAATTTCCACATGGAGGAGTGAGAGTATTTCACTTGAATCAGTATATACAGTTAACCCCAATAATTGTTTTTGGTATCTGCAGATTGCTTTCCTAGTAACATAGACCTGCCTGGCAGGGAAATTGGACAAGAGACATTAAGGTAATTTTAAATCCCCACTATTATTCCTTGCTGTTCCAGCAAACCCAGAGATGTGGGAGGCATCTAGGGAAAAATTATTTTCCTACAGAGCAGCCTTTGTTGAACATAACAGCCCCCATGCTGATGCCACAGTTTGGATCATTTTGAAACGTCCTGTCTTTGTGGCACAGTATGAGTCTTTAAGCTCTACAGAGGCATGCAGCCTCCTTACCTCCTACTGTCACCAGAGCTGAGCAGCATAACATTCACTGCTCTGCCTCTGAAGCAGAAAGGATAGGAATAATGTACTAGTTACTTCTTCCTGTATCCTACGAAGGTGTGACTGTGTTCAGTCAAATGTGACCAAGCCAGGCAGAGATCTCAAAACAGGTAGGTAGGCCAAAAAAAAGTTATGAAAATAAATGGTTTAAAGAAGAGCAGGCTGTGAAAAGCCTGGCCATAGCCCAGAGACCAGTCACAGCAGGTTCCTGATAGAGAAAGGACCAGTGATGGTCTCCAGAGGCTGCTGCAATTTACCTGGCAGCCTGAGCCTCAAGTGAGTGAGAAACTCCATTTAGAAGAGGAAAGGCAAGAATGGGCTGAGAAGCCAGGCATGGGACAAAGCTGTTGAAGGCACTGGGGGACTTGACAGAGAAGCTGACAGTCGGGAGAGCAGCAAAGGCCACATCAATAGGAGAAAATGAGGGCCAAGTCTCTACCCCCTTCTCCCTTTCAAGCCAAGTCAGAGCTAAAGGAAATTACCCCAACAGACGGCACAGGGAGATGTCCACAGACAACCTCACAGGGAATTAGCAACTGGACAGTGTCTAATTCTCTTTTCTGTGTGCTGAGGCAATTCTGGCTGCAGGGACGTGATGAGGATGAATATGTGCTGTCTAGGTTCTCGCAGGTACTGGTGTCCCACTTGCACCTGGCAGTGCTGTCTGTGCTGCCAACAAAACAGAGCAGCCACTTGCTTGAGCACCCACATGTGCTTTTGTGTCTGCACAAGCCCGGCCATCACCCTTCTCCAGCACACTAACTGCCTGACTCCCTTAGTTCAGTGCCATGAGCATCATATCAGGACAAATTCCTTTCAGGTGCCTCCCCAGGGCTGAGCCACTTGCTGTTCCTGGGACATGGGAATAGTGACACCAGAATGACACCTGTGCTTTGTAGTCTGCCTTGTTGCAATGAATCTGACAGAAGGAGCTTGCAGAGAAAGGCAGTATCTTTTACTAGGCAGTATCTTTTGCACTGTTAAATCTAATAGACAGTTCAAATTTCAGGCTAAATTATAGAAACACTTTATCTTAAAACTGCTGGTTCATAAAAATTCTGTAAGAAAGATAGAAGTAAAATCCAGCTGGTGATCAGCCACCAGTGGTGTTCCCTGGAGGTCGGTGTTGGGGCGCATCCTCTTTAATATCTTTATTGATAATTTGGACGAGGGAATTGAGTGCACCCTCAGTAAGTTGTCAGATGACACCAAGTTGGGGGGAAGTGTTGATCTGCTGGAGGGTAGGAAGGCCCTGCACAAGGACCTGGACAGAACGGGTCGGCGGGATGAGGTTGAACATGGCTAAGTGCCGGGTCCTGCACTTTGGCCACAACAACCCCATGCAGCACTACAGGCTTGGGGGAAAGTGACTGGAAAGCTGTGCAGAGAAAAAGGATCTGGGGGTGATGATTGATGCTTGCCTGACCATGAGCCGGCAGCATGCCCAGGTGGCCAAGAAAGCCACAAGAGCATCCTGGCTTGTATCAGGAACAGCGCAGCCAGCAGGACCAGGGAGGTGATCATCCCCTTGCATTCCACTCTGGTGAGGCTGCACCTCAAGTACTGTGTTCAGTTTTGGGCCCCTCATGACAAGAAGGCCATCGAGACCCTGGAGTGTGTCCAGAGAAGTGTTACAAAGCTGGTGAAGGGCCTGCAACACAAGTCCAGGACACAAGTAGCAGCTTAGAGAACTAGGGCTGTTTAGTCTGGAGAAGAGGAGGCTCAAGGGAGACCTTATTGCTCTCTACAACTACCTGAAAGGGAGGTGTGGGGAGCTGGGGGTTTGCCTCTTCTCATAGGTAACCAGTGATAGGACTAGAGGGAATGGCCTCAAGTTGCACCAAGAGGGGTTCAGGTTGGAATTTAGGGGACATTTCTTTGCAATAGTGAGAGTCATGTCACAGTTTGGACTTTTTGATCCTGTTCACTAACCAGATTTGCTCTAGAGATGTTAGAAATGCTAGGTCTTCAGGTATCTCTGCTTCAAAAAGTACATGCTTCCCTTTACAAGGTTATGGTGCCTTTGGTGCAGAAGAGGCAGGGCTTTCAGGGCGATGAAGAAGACTCCCAGGAAAAAATGTTCCCCCACCTACCTTACTAAGGCTCTTACATCCCAGGCTCTGTACCTGTTGAAAAACGTGTGCAACAAAATTTGGGAAAGGTGCAAAGTCCAGCTCAGTGATTTGGCCATCCTGTCCAGCATCTGAAGTTTGTCACTGTAAGAAGCGGAAAAAGCTGTTGAGTTCGAGCACAGGTAGCAGACTCCTAGTTCTGCTGGCAAGTAAGCAGATTTACGACCGGAGAAACAGCAGGTGAGGCAGTGCTGTGAGCAAACAGGATTTGCGCCTGACGAAGCACCAGCACCAGCCTGGCTTTTCGCGGACCTCCCCCCTGCTGGGAAACAGCTGCGGCCAAAGGTCACCAGGCCGTTACAGGCGGCACCCTGCGCCCTGCGGCTGCCGGCGGGAGGCGCCTTCCCGTCCCCGCGACCGGCTGCGGTCCCGGCCGGAGCCGGTGGGATCCCGAGCGGCCGGGATGAGCCCTGCGGGCTCGGCGGCGAGCGAGGCCGCTCGCTGCGCGGAGGGGTCCGGCGGGGGCCGCTCCCCAAGCGGGGGGGGAACAGGGCGGGGGGGGCGGGGGCGGCAGAGCCCCCCAGGACACGGGCGAGCGGGGAGGGGGCGGCTCGCGCCGCGCCGCAACTCAAACCAGCGGCCACGCCCGCAGCCAATGGGCCCGCGGGGCTGCCCACCGCCAGCCAATGGGAGCTCGGGGCTGCCCGCCGCCAGCCAATGGGAGCGCGGGGCCGGGGCGGGGCCGGTAGCCCAGCGCGGCTGGGCGGCGAGGTGGCCTCGGGGCGGCGGCGGCGGCGATGGCTCCGGAGCGCGGGGCCCGGCCGCCCCCCGCCGGGCCGCCCCCTGCCGGCACCGAGGGGCTGCCCAGGGCCTTCCTGCAGAGCCTGCGCACCCTGTTCGACATCCTGGACGACCGGCGGCGGGGGTATGTGCACCTCCGGGAGATCGAGTCCCGCTGGCAGGGGGCGGAGGCTCGCGAGCTGCCCGCCGGTGTGCTGGAGGGGCTGCGGCGGGCGGCGCCGGCCAGCGGGTACCTCACCTTCGAGCGCTTCGTCCTGGGGCTGCGCGCCGCGCTGCCCGGCGCCGACGGTGGGCCCCCGGTGAAGGGACGAGCCCCGGGGCGCGGCGGCGGCGAGCCGCGGGCGGCGGAGAAGGAGAAGGAGAGGGAGAGGGAGAGGGGCCGCGGCACCGCCGTCAGCGCCTCGCGGAGCCTGGAGAAGCTGCCGAGCCCCTGCGGCGCCGAGGAGCGGCGGGGGCAGAACGCGGGACACCGGGAGCCGGAGCCGAGCCAGCCCCGGGCGCGAGGTGAGAGGCACCCCGGCATCCCCGGGCCGGCTGCGGCTCGATGGGAGACGGCGGGTGCGGGTCCCTTCACCAGGCCGGAACGGGCCCGCTCTGCGTGCTGAAGGTGTCTGGCCGTGTACGGGCATCGCAGCAGAACTGGCAGCGTTGCGAGTGATCCAGCGACACCGTTGCCGGAGAGTCGAGTTAGGCAGGGCAGGCTGGGATCCACACCCATGGCTAGGTCTGGTTCTCAGGCAGCACAGACCTGTTCTTTCTTTTTCATTTAAAACAACAGTAAATTCTTCCCCCAGGCCAGATGCAGAACTCTGAGAAGTCGCTGATATTTATTTTTTATTTTGTCTTCAGTGGGCTTTGATTCAAGTTCTAGATAAACCGGAATGGAGAACGCACAGTTTGCAAATCCTGCTCTGTCTCGGGCTTGTTCTTCCCTTTACATTTCTCCTCGTGTGGGCGCTTGTCTCTTTATAGTGGTGACAAGAAGAATTAAGGGCTTTACAGTAACATGTCCGTAGTTGTCCTCTGGCACAAAGTCTGTAGGTGACCTTCCTTGTGGGGTGGATCATGAAGCTGATCATCTCTGAGAGTTGCTGGGTATTGGGATGGGGAAGCAAACTCCTGAGAGCCAAGCAGCTTTGCTTGAGTACCAGCCGCAGCTGTGTAGTCAGAGTTAATGCTGTGAGTGTGCATTATCAGAAGGGGTTGCTCCATGATTTCAGGCACATTTTGAATAGTGAAAAAGAGTGAAATCTGATTCAACTGTGTTGTTAATTACATGGCACAATTTACAGCAATAAATGAATGGGAAAGCAGCAGTAGGGAGATGTGCTTCAGTGTCCCCAAGCACTCACTGTCCAGGCGGTCGGGACAGGGAATGCCCCGCAGCCGCTGGCAGAGCTTTGGCTGCAGAGCCCAGCAGCAGGTTGCTGCTGGCTGTGTCCCTTCCTCAGGACCTGGGGTCCCTGTGCTGGATCTGCCAGGGTTCCCCTGATCCTGGGCCAGTGAGCTATTAGAGGGCTTTGTGCTGTCTCACATGGCTTTGTCCTAGGGTTGCAGTCTGGCATTGCACCTAAAGTGGGGCATCCACCTACTGCTGCAGGAAACATGGCTCTGACCCCCATCCCAGCGTTCTCCATCCTTTGCTTGTCTTAGATGCAGTGACTGGGAAGTTCATGGAGTGAGGTGATTCAGCCAACTGAATGGGTGTAAAATACATTATTTTTATACTTTTGTGTGCTTATATGTGTTCTTTGGCATGATCATTCAGTTTGATGGGCTGGTGAGAATTTTGGGCTGACAAAGGCAGGAGAGCAGGACGACTTCCTTTACCTTGGGAAAGTTGTCTGAGCTAGTTTGCCTTCTGTTCCCCACCCTTTCCTTTTAAACATTGCAGAGATTGTCTGCTTCTCATTTTGCCTCCAGACTAATCACTAGAACTTACTTAGTGGACTGTTATTAAAGTTGTTTTATCGTCAAGAATGTAAATCCAGAAAAAAAATGAAAAAAAAATCCTGCTTGATAAATAATCATCAAATTGAAAGCTCTCTACTAGATGGGACTGAGCAGATGACTACTGCAGAATATAATTTTCTGGTTGCTGAGGATCTTTCTATTATGGTATGGTATACTGATGTCCTGAGCCTGCAGGCAAGTTTAGTGCCTCAGCCCTTGCTGCCAGCTTCCCCAAAAGCAGGGCTATATTCTGGCAACAGGCTTGAATTTTAGACTAATTCAGCAACTTAGTGAAAGTTATAACTCAGTTACCGTATGTCTTTTAACTCTGGATCCTGCACACCTGCTCAGTGATACCCTCCACTGCAGAGGGCTTTCCTAAGCATGTGATTGTACTGGTGCATGTTCCCTTCAAAGGGATGTGAAAGATTCAAGCATCAATGAGGCAAGACTTGGCTCTTTTCTCACTGAGGAGAAATGTGGGTCCAGTAAGGCCTGTCTCAATTAGATTACATCATTTGGGCTTAAGGTTATTCTCAGCCTCCAGTCATATGATGTACCTTTTGTAAGAACTCTAGCTGAGAGTGGGGAGGTGATGTATCAGTACTTGTAATCATCAAAGTGTTTGATGGCGCTCTCCCTGTCTTGTGTTCCTGAGGAAAGGAGGTACTGACAGGATGCTACCCAATCTCTACTTCCTGGCCCAGGGTGGATCCGCATGTGACAGAGGTAATTTGAGTATGAATTATGGCAAGATGGCAGAGGCTGAGGGCTAGGTGATCTTCCTGGCACTTTCAGGTGGTGCAGTGAGCTAGTGGGACAGCAATTCAAGTCCCTGTTCCACCTTCATCACTGATTTCTGTTAGCATGGGCAGAGACATGGTAGCATGGGCTTCTGAAGACATTCCTGCTCAAAGTCGTCTTCAAGGTTCTCAGAAGTTAGTGTCAGCCAGGCAATGCTGGAGCAGCCTGCACATCATAAGCAGTTGCTTCGTTGCCAGCCACAGTGTCCAGGAGCCCACTGATATGCCTGGCACGAGGATCACAGAATCACAGAATTGAAGGGGTTGGAAAGGACCTCGGAAGATCACTGGGTCCAACCCCCCTGCCAAAGCAGGTTCCTTAGAGCAGCCTGCCCAGGTAGGCATCCAGACGGGCCTTGAATATCTCCAGGGAAGGAGACTCCACAACCTCCCTGGGCAGCCTGTTCCAGTGCTCCGTCACCCTCACCGTGAAGTTCTTTTGCATGTTGGTGCGGAACTTCCTGTGCTGTATCTTGTGGCCATTACCCCTTGTCCTGTCCCCACAAACCGCTGAAAAGAGGTTGGCCAAATCCCTCTGTCTCCCGCGCCTCAGGTATTTATACACACTGATGAGATCCCCTCTCAGTCTTCTTTTCTCAAGGCTGAATAGACCCAGGTCTCTCAGCCTTTCCTCATAGGGAAGATGTTCCAGCCCCCCTATTACCTTTGTGCCCTCTGCTGGACTCTTTCCAGGAGGTCCCTGTATTTTTTCTGTCTTTTTTGTACCGGGGAGCCCAGAACTGGACACAGTACTCCAGGTGAGGCCTGACCAGGGCAGAGTAGAGGGGGAGGATTTTCTCCCTTGACCTGCTGGCCACGCTCCCTTTAATGCATGCCAGGATCCCCTTGGCCTTCTTGGCCATGAGGGCACACTGCTGGCTCATGGTCAACCTGTCATCCACCAGGATCCCCAGCTCCTTCTCCTCAGAGCTCCTCTCCAGCAGGTCATCTCCCCAGCCCCTACTGATCCATGCGGTTGTTCCTTCCCAGGTGCAGGACTCTACACTTGCTCTTGGTAAACTTCATTTGGTTTCTTCCTGCCCAGCTCTCCAGGCTGTCCAGGTCTTGCTGAATGGCAGCACAGCCTTCTGGTGTGTCAGCTACTCCTCCCAGCTTTGTATCGTCAGCGTACTTGCTGAGGGTGGACATTATTCCCTCATCAAGGTCATCAATGAAGATGTTGAACAAGACCAGACCCAGCACCAACTCCTGGGGAACACCGCTTCGCACAGGTCTCCAGCTGGACTCTGCGCCACCAATCATCACCCTCTGAGCTCAGCCAGTCAGCCAGTTCTCAACCCACCTTACTGTCCACTCCTCTATCCCACACTTCTGCAGCTTTGCTAGCAGGATGTCATGGGAGACAGTATCAAAAGCCTTGCTAAAGTCAAGGTAGATGATGTCCACTGCTCTCCCCCCACCTACTCAGCTGGTGATGCCATCATAGAAGGCAACGAGGTTGGTCGAGGACAACTTCCCCTTGGTGAATCCATGCTGACTACTCCTCATAACCTTCCTTCTCTTACAGTTGCTTGGAGATGGCATCCAGAACAAGCTGTTCCAACACCTTTCCAGGGACAGAGGTGAGACTGACTGGCCTGTAGTTTCCCGGATCCTCCTTGCCCTTCTTGAAGACCGGAGTGACGTTGGCTATCCTCCAGTCTTCAGGCACCTCTCCTGTTCTCCAGGACCTTTCAAAGATGATAGAGAGTGGTTCAACAATCACCTCTGCCAACTCCCTTAGCACATGTGGATGCATTCCATCAGGACCCATGGATTTGTGTGCTCTGTCACTTCTAGTTCCCCTCCCTTCCCTCGTCAAACCTAGTTTAAAGGCCTGGTAATCAGCTCTGAGAGCTTGCTCCCCAACACACTTGAGCCCTACTTGTCAAGTTGAATTTGGTCAGCAGCCCACATACCTGGCTTCTCAAAGGGCTGCCCAAGATCGAAATACCCAAATCCTTAGTCCAGACACCACCCCCTCAGCCAGTCATTCACCTCCTTCTTTCTGGGTCCCGGTCACCCAAAGGGAGGACAGAGGAGAACACTACCTGCACCTCTGATCCCTTCAACAATCTTCCCAGGGTTGCAAAATCCTTTTTAATATTTTTATAGTTGCAGCTTCCTGGGATCCTACCTGAATGACAACAAGAGGATAGTAATCCTCCGGTTTAATGAGCTGTGGCAGGACCTTCCTAACGTCTCTGACACGTACCCCAGGAAGACAGCACACCTCTCTGGATAGGTTATCTGGGCTACAAATAGCAGCCTCAGTGCCTCTCAGCAAGGAGTTTCCGATCACTAAGACTCTACATGCTATTTTTGTGGCATGGGTTGTGATGCAGTTCTCTGCCCGGCCCCAGTCCCTATGCTCAGTACTTCCCCCAATCTTGACACGCTTTGCAGGGTTGCTTCCCAGGTTCGTACTACTGTCCAGACCCTCAACCTCATCCTGTTCCTGCCTGAAAAGGGAGTCGCCTACAACAACTACCCTTCTGTCTTTCTTGGTGGAGGCAGTTTTGAGGCATGGAGTCAATTTCCTCGCCCTAGGCATCCTCCTGGGTACACTTTCTACCTCATCCTCACCCACCCGTCTCTCAAGCTCAGGGGCCTCAAACCTGTTGCGTAAGGGCACCTGGGAAGGTGGGGCCGGTAGGAGGGGGGCACTGCATGCGAGGTTGAGCAGGGACCTGTTTCCATTCCTCCTCAACTCCCAGGTCCCCTCCCTCTGCCCGACTGCGACAGGGCAGGGGGTCCACCCCCATTTGGGGTGTCCCACCCCAGTACCTGTCCTTCAGGCCCTGCAGGGAGTTGCCCCACCAGTCTGTCTCCCTCTCACACTCCCTGGTGGCCCTCAACCTTTCCACCTCCTCCTTGTGCTCTGCCATCAGGCAGACCAGGTCATCCACCTGCTCACACCTTACATGCACAGTATCTCTGCCTCCCTCAGAGGGCAGCAACAGGCTCAGGCAATCCCTGCATCCAGAGATCTGAACTGCTGCATTTTTGAGCAGGCAGTCAGTCAGGGTGGTTGCAGACTTTCTAGAGAGAGCTCTCTGCCTAGTGTAGACCACTGCAGCCTAGCTAGTGGTAAACAGCCGTTAGATGAGTTGTTCTTGTGGGCGGGGGGGAATGCTCTGCCCTGCCTGAGCACGCCCTGCCCACACGCACTGCTGTGCAAACTGCCGCCGAGGACGGTGAGGCTGATGTTGGAGATGTCACTGTGCACAGAAGGCACCATGACAGCTCCTTGCTGCTGGTTCTTAGGTTGCCTGCTGCAGCAGGTGTCTCAGCATTAGGGGTCTTTACCCTAGTGGTTCCCTATGGAAAAGCTTTCATCCCTGCTGAGAGCCAAGGAATTATGATATGGGGTGGTTAGTGCCTTGCCCAAGGGGTCTGCAGTGTCTATGGGCACTGCCTCCTACCAGCGCAGCCTTTGTGGCTAGGGTGGCCTGGCTCTACCAGCCTGGGAGGGAGGAGGCAGGACCTCTCCTGCTCCCTAGAAAGTCTGATCCCTACTCATAACCAGAGGTTCTGTTTTAGTCACTATGTTGTTAGCTCAGGTGCACAGAGCTCATTTGTTTGACTGGTGAACACGTTCTTATCAAAGTTTCAGCTCAGATCAGCCTGTGGGCTCCACTTTTATCATGCAACACAGACCCAATACTAACACTTCTGGGTAACAGCAGCAAAAACTGTTTTAACATGTTGTTTCTACCCTGCAGCTCTTCCCAGAGGTGCTCCTGGTTTTGCTTTGGGATTCTGCTTATCAAAGCTACTCTCAGTTTTGGGACTATTCTTCTGCTTCCCCATCAGGATGTGTTATAGGTCTGCTAGGAGAACATGTGCATAGCTGCGCCAGTCTTGCTGTTTTAGCTGTCCCTCACAGGGTGTATGATATGGTTGTATGAAACTAAAGACAGTTGGCAAAACAGATAAATGAGCAATATCAAGACTTTGTGCTTAGTAAGATGTCAGAGACCTGTCTCTGCTGGAGCACTTGCTGATAAGACAAGTGGGACACTGTGATAAACCAGCAGGTGGATTTTTCCCATACCATCATGGCCCCTCTTCTCAGTGACACAAAGTGACAGGCTGAGCGAGGTTACTGCATAGCATGCCACTGTTGGAGCATTGCCTGCTATGAGTGCAAGTCTAACTCCTGTTGCTGAACTAATAGATATGTGGCACCACAGACACCCGCAGTGTGGTGTGATTCTCCCTGACCTCACTGCCTTCCAGCTCCCTCCTGTGAATCGAGCTTGTCTTTGAGATGCAGGGTGACTTCTGTCTCCACTCACTTCTCCTGCCCTATATTCCTCTTCCTTCCCATCTGTGTGCTCTGCTGAGGAGGCTTGTGCAGCAGCTAGGTGGTATGCCTGGCTGTGCAGCACCATGCATCCTGCCTCAGCACTCCCAGTCCTTCATGCCCATCTGCACTGGAGAACATGCTAGACCTGTGGAAGTTTGCTCAGGTGCCTGGGAGCCAGCATGTGCCCAGCCCATAGAAGGATGTGGTGATGGGTGGGAGTGCCTGGGAGATACATGGGCAGCAGTCCCATGGAGATGTTCTCCACAGCTGCCTCGCTGCCTGCTTTCATTTGCCTACTTCCCTGCTGCTATTTTCTGGTTCTTTTTTGGTAAAGCAGGGAAAGCAAAAAGCTGTGATCAGAGAGCATGGTGAGCAGCAAGAATGAGGAGGGTGAGCACACGGTAGGGTCTGCTGGGGACTCGGCAGGGGACTGGAGCAAGGAGGGAGTGCAGCAGGCTTGCTGCCTGGGCATGTCTGGAAGGGGTGGTGACAGCAACCTTGGTGCCCTGGTATCACAGTTCACAGCAGCAGGGCGGTGCTCTAAACTCATCCAGAAACATGGAGCTGAGCTGCCTGGGACATGGCTGCAGGGCTGTCTTTCTGGCAAGTTAGCCAGGGCATGGAGTACAGGGCTTGTGCTGATTTCAGAAGGTGCTTAGCCAGTACCTGCTTTAGTGTACAAGCATATAGCATGGGCAGGAGACATCTGATCCAGCCTGAAACCTGCCAGTGTGAATTTAATCTGCAAAAATAGGTTATGTGTGGATTTGGACCAGCATAATTTGTATGTAGTACATCAGCCTTTCGCTAAATAGGATGTTAGGATTTTGATAAAAATTTGGTAACCCTATAGCCAGATTGTTGTATGTTTAGACCAAAGGCATGCAGCTTCTGGTATGCATCACCCCCTTTAGCACCAAGCACATATCTGGGTGGGGAAGAAAAGTGTATTTGTTCTGAAATGTGTTGGTCTGATCTCCATGACCATCTCCAGAGCTGCTCTAAGTGGCTGCCCCCTCCAAAGAAAGCCCCTTGTGAGAGCTGCCACAAATGACTGGAGAAGGAGCTGATCCCTGACTCTCTCTGATGCTGCTGGGTTGCCACTGTTTGTACAAATGGGAGCAACTGTGTGAGCCCGTCACCAAACGGGAGCTGCCTTCAGGAGGAGGTGAGTGCATGGCAGGGCCTGTGCTTCCTGAGCAGAAGTCAGGGATCCCGTGAAGACTGGACTGAAAACTGGAGTTGGCAGTACCACTAATGGTTTAATTGTGCTGGAACTGAAGCAGCATTGCCTAGAAGTTGCCTGCTTTTTACAGAAGATGATTACCAAAGTCTGTTGCCGGCCTGGCATAACAAAGTAAGCTGTTGCTGAGGTCTGGCTTGCCTGCACAAAGATGTGAGCAGGTGCTATGTGCAGTGCTTCCTCAGCTGCTGCCTGCTTGCAGGGCTACCCCACAGACTGCCCCACAGAGGGGCCATGGGGAGGTTTTGTTGCAAGCAGCTGATGCCCTCATGCTTTCATCTGTTACAGGTATTGATGTTAAGTCTGCTGGGCAGTCCCAGGGAGATGGTGGCCATGGAGGCACTGGGGACGTTCGGAGACATCAGAGGTTACATGCAGAACACCGGAGACACACTATAGCCAACGGTGTGGATTTTAGCATGGTAAGAAAACAGCCTTGTCCTGGGCTGCAGTCAAGGGGCCTGCCCCTGCAGGATTTCTGTTATAAAGCTGTATTGATGTACATTGTGGTCTTGCAGTTACTTCCAAGGCGTTTTCTGTCCTGAAATGTGCAAGAGAAAGAGAAGTTATGGTTTCCCCTGTGTCCCATGGAGCAATGTCAGCCTATGGAGTTGGCATCTGTGCAGTCAAACACTGTCTTCATGGGCAAAAACTTGGGTAGAGAAAGGCAACAATTTACCTTATGGTACAGGAGAAGGCCCCAGTGCTGCAGTCATCTGAGAAGATTGGTCTCTGGGCTTTTCAAGCATGCCTTGTGCAGAGCCTCAGTGCTGTGTCCTCTGCTAGCTGTTCTTTGTAGGTCAGGTCTCAAGCATGCTGATCCTTGTGGCTCCCAAGAGATTTTTGCCATTAATGCAGAGAAATCTAAACTGAATTTGCCTGGGAAGCCCAGTATCAAGGGATCTGCTCCCCTCTCTGTCCCTGAATGGAGAGGTTTGGATCAGCTTGCCCAAACCAAGGGATCTGCACTGCTCCCAAGTGGAATAGCGAAGCTGCCTGGGCATGTTGCCCACAAGCTCAAGCCAAGACCTTGCCTGCAGGATGAGTGATCATCTGGTCTTCCTTGCTTTGTCTCGTGGCATGAGGGCTGCAGGCCAGGCCATGACTCTCACATCTGCAATTCCACTTTTGGCACCCTGGTGTCACCGGCTTCCTGATCTGAGCAGGGCCAGCAGGCTGCATTAGTGTCCTTGTGCAGCATTGATTACAGCATTGCACTGGCCTTGGGCAACATAACATGCTCTGATTCCCAGCCTGGCCAGTCTGGGGAGGGTGCAGTTTATGTATGCATGGGAAAAGATTTGTTGGGCTTACAGCAATGCAAGGGGCTGGGTCTTTCTCTTTCAGACCGAGGGGGTCTCTGCTGAGAGGTGCTGACATGGAGCAATAAATGTGGATGTGTTTGCCTGGGATTAGGGGTCCCTCTGGTCCTCAGGTTTCTGGTGGTTGGACATTGCTGCTTTGACAGGGTATGCCCCCTTCCTCCCTTAGCAGGGCTCTCACATGTGCACATGGCTCCAAGGTGGAGTGCAGCAGAGGTGTCATCACTGCCGTGAGTGTGAAGTCCTGCCTGGTGCTGATGAGGAAGGGGATGGTGCCCAGGGTGTCTCCCTGAAGGCTGGTGTTTGTTCCCAGCACTGCCACAAGTGCTGTTGCTTTTTAGTGTTGCCATTGCCTTTGTTTCCCCATGGTGCATAGTTGTGTGGGAGGTGGGATGCAGGTGCTCTACCTTTCTTCCATCCATCCATCTCTAGTGTATCTGAGTGCTGCTCTGCCTTTACATGTTCCTCCTCCCAGAGATAGGATGCCTCAACTTGTCCTGTGGGGGTTGAGAAGTCTTCCCAAGCACCAGGGCAGAAGTATTTGGTACCAATTCCACTTCTGAGTATGCAGAGACAGTTGGAACAGGTTTGAATCCAGCAAGGATTGAATCTGCATGCAGGGTGGAGATCTTGCCTGGCTACCCTTCCTCCCTGATGAAGGGAGGATATCTGGCAAGACAAGGCACACAGCTGTGATTAGGCTAATCTGCCTAAAACCAAGGAGGGGGGGGACACACTGTTGTCCATCGTGTGTCCTATAGGCGCACTAGGACCTGTTCATCCTCCTCAGCAAAGCAGACGAGTGGGGCCTGTGCTGCAGCCCCAGGACCCTTTATGACAGCTGGTGACTCCTCAGATGTTCGGTGGGTTTTGTTGTTGTTTTATTTTCAATGAGTCCATTGATTGATCCAATTTCCCCATGTCCTTGGCATAGCTGGAATGAGACCTGTGAGAGGCCAAGCACTTTTGTTTGCAGGCAGCCCAGAGAAGAAGCACTCTCCCCTCCCCTTCTATCACAGGCAGTGACCAACCAAGATGTGCTGTGCCCATTCCACCTCCCCATTCTCCTGCCCGAGAAGCTGCTCTGCCCCTAGCTGTATCCTGTCCTCTGCCCCTAGATTGATTCCATCTGTCCCTGCACCTAACGGAACTGCTGATGTCCCACTGCTCTGTGGGATGCTGCCTCTTCCTCCGGTTCCCGTGCTGACCAGCAAGCCCAGTGGGACCAGGCTGGGATAGGCAGTCACAAGCTGCAGCCAGAACTGGATGGGGGTCCTTGCCACATACAGCACCTTCTTCATGCCCCTCAGCAATACTCTGTGTAGTACCAGGGCTCTGTGGTTCTTCGTGTGGGTACGTCCCCTTCTCTCTGTTTGTCCATATGAGCATTGGTGTGTGAGTGGCTGCTCTATTGTAAACAGCACGTCCAGAAGCAGAGGGAGCAGGAACAGCCCTGGCATAAGGGGTAGCTGGCATGTGACAATTGTGAGACTTAGGGAGTGGAGGTGGGGACAGAGAAGTGCTGG
The DNA here is from genome assembly GCF_964035555.1 of Netta rufina. NCBI lineage: Eukaryota > Metazoa > Chordata > Aves > Anseriformes > Anatidae > Netta > Netta rufina. The sequence continues at coordinate 969,463 of NC_140144.1, forward strand.
CAGCCTGAAGAAGCTGTTGGTACAGTCTCACCTGTTTGCTGGAGGCGGTCAATGTTTAGGGTCACTTCTGAGCTGAATTGTTCCCGTCCAGATGTTCTCCAAAACAGCCGGAGAGGTTTCTGAGTGTCCAGCAGTTTCTAGGCTTGCCTGCTTGTGTGATCAGAGTGCTTATGGTGGATGGAGAGCTGTCTGCCCTCCACAGTGAAGACTCTCCTGGTGCTCAGTCTGTGCCACAGGCTGTGGAGGTCAGGCAACATCACGGCAGAGAAGGCAGGCAGCCATTTGCTTTGGGGAGTGCTGGGAAATCCAGCCCAGTGCTCTCGACATGGAGGAAGGCCTTTCTGCCTTGGAGCAGCCACAAGGGTGGTTCAGGAGGGCTGTGAACTGGGGGAGCAGGCTCATGCCTGCTTGGAGAAGGGGACAGGAGTTGGACTCAATGATCCTTATGGGTCCCTTCCAACTCAGGATGTTCTATGATTCTATGACAGGGAAGAGTGAAGGCTGATGAATTGTTCTGTGGTCATTCTGTTCTTCTGGGAACAGACCCTCCTCTTCTTGACACCTCCGTGATTTCCTCATGGCGGTGCAGAGCCAAGGGGCCTTGGGAGAAGGGTGGCAGCAGAGCAGGGAGGCCCCTTGTCAGCTGGGCACAGGCAGCTAGGTGCTGCTGCTGTCTGCTGTTGATGGAGGGCCCAAGCTGCCTGTGCTGCAGCAGGTTGTGGCTGGCAGGGCCCTGTTCTGCTTGTCCCAAAGGGGTGGGGGCAAAAGCCCTGGGTGCTCTGTTAGCAGCCCTCCAGAGATGTGAATATATCATGTCCCTCTCCATATGACTTGAGCCTGAACCTGAAAGACTAAGCAGACACAGTCAGCAGAAGGGTACGCTGTGCTCAACTCCAAGATGACTTGGGCAGAAAAGCAAAGGAGAAAGCAGAGAGCTGGGTAAACAGGACTGTAGATTTTGTCTGGGGTTCTGGTCTCTAGATAGCTTGGCTGCTCTCTGAAAGCCAGGTGAACTTGTGCTACTGATTGAAGCTTGCAACCTCAAGAGGATTTAGACAGTGGGTGCTGGCCCTGTTCTTAGCTCATCCTTGGATAAATGACAGAGCAGAGAAACGTGCTTCTTCACTAAGAGCTGGTGGGGAGCAGGCCGGGTTCCCTAGACAGGAGGATGGAGGCAACCTGACTGCCCTTCAGCTGCTGCAATTGTTCTCCCAAACTGGAGAATTCTTACTCCAAATCAGGATCAGCCAGTGGCTATCATCCAAATTCTCTGCAGCTTTTCATGGGGAAAAGAACTGACACAGCTGCTGGTAACCAAATTCCTCTGTGTCTCATGAAGAAACCAGCTCCTTGGGCTTGACAAGACTAGGCTAGAGGAAATTGCTTGAACTTCGGATTAAGTTGATCTGTAGATGCCTTCACTTGGGATCTAATGGGGCAGTGGTTCTCTGAACATTTGACTTGGACCTGGATGAGGAGGGGATAACACATCTGTGCACTGTCCTGCAGCTGAAGTATATGAAGGAGCTGGAGCAGGAGAAAGATTTCTTGCTTCAGGGTCTGGAGATGGTTGAACGTGCCCGTGAATGGTACCACCAGCACATCCACTTCATGCAAGAACGCCAGAGACTCCTGGGAAAAAACAAAACCAGTACTGTGAGTCTAGGACTTGTTCTGGGGATTCCCATCTGCTTGGGAGGGCCCGTGGGATGTGAGAACTGGGCTGGGATGTTTTGGTGTACCCAGTAGTGGCCTGGCTCTGCTGCCTCTGCTTGTTGCGTGTGCCCTCGCTGTTTGACTGAGGATCCCAAAGGGGCTGGGGATACTGGTCCAACCCTCGCTTGGCAGAAGAGAAGCATGGCAGCAAGTAAGGAGGGTATGAGCAAGCCCCTCCACGTGCCTGGTGTGGAGCTGTGGGGTTGCTGCCTGAATGGGATCAGGCCTGGCCTCTCACCATGGTGGATTTCCCAGGTAAAATTGCCCAATGCAGAGAGGCCAACCCTTCCTCACCAACTGGGACATTCTGCTGCCCACCTGCCAGCCACGGGGCTCTTCCTTGGGCCAGCCCACCTGGGGGAGCCCTAGGGCAGCACAGAAAGGGTCTTCCCTTGTGTGGACACCCATGCCCTTGGCACAGCTTGTACGCCCCCCTCACCTCCTGCCAGGCTGCATGCAGGTTCAGGATCAGAGCATGACAGAGCAGCCACAACCTCAGCCCTTGTGCTGTCTGTGCCATAATGCCAGGCTTGAGGCTGGTGTCTTGCCTTGTTAACATGGGTATGTCCCATGGCCTGTACAAGCTCCATTCTACAAAGGTGCAGGGCCAGCTGAGACATGGAAGCAGGTGGGTGCCCCAGCTCTGGGAGGTGTTTGGAGGGGGCTGAAGGCCAGCCAGCCACCAAGTCCTCTCTGCAGGGCAGAATGACTCCCTAGAAGCTGGCCCCAAAATAATGCCTGGACTCTTCTGCCCCGTCCTCCAGGACTTCTTCCCTGATGGCAACCAGAGCCACCTGGGCCACCTGCTTCCCAAGCTGCAGGAGGTGAACCGCTGCCTGGGTGACCTCCTCTCCGCCATGGGCAAGGTGAGAGAGCAGGATGTTAGCAGCTTGCCATCATTTGTGTGAGCTAGGTGCCTGCCCTTTCTGCCCTCACACTGAGAGCTGGGCTGTCATTGGAGCTGTCAGAGCTTCCCCAGGCTCTAGGGGCCAACTTGACTCTGTTGGCAAGACAAGGATGGCAGACAACCAAGAAGATAGTGCAGCTAGTCCTGGGCTAGGATGGAGGATTCTCAAGGTATTTGAAGGGATAAATGAGGTCCCCAAAAAGGTGTAGACCTTGTCATGTGAACAAGGAAAGCATCCTGCTGAGGTGCTCAACCAGTCCTCTTAGAACTGGCTGTCCTGGATGCCAGGTCACATGGCTCCTGGCAGGAGCAGGACACGCTGGCATGAATGATTCCACTTTAGTCTAGAAAAGCCTTGGTGGAGACCCTGTGATGGCCTGTGCTGACTGTACTGGTGGGGTCTTAATCCTGTGTAGGACTTTGCTCAGCTCCCAGTCTATTAGTTCCCCATGGGTCACAGAAACAGCTTTTATCTTGGGACACAGGCTGGGGAGGGCCACCAGGAAGAGAGCTCAATGTCTCAGCCCTTCGCTTCATCTTCTCCACAGCCAGGGAACCCTTCCTCAACTCTGAGCAGGCTGGCCCCCACGGCCCCCGTGGTGTCCCCAGCCTCAGCAGGTTCCCAGCAAGCCATCAATATGCTGAAAGAGCAAAACCGACTTCTCACCAAGGTGAGTGGGGATGATGGAGAGGAGATACACTTACAGAGAAGGCTGGGAGGGAGCCCTTGGGGAAAAAGTATGTGACAGTTAGAAAGTGTTCCTTCAATCTGGCCAACCTTGGTCATCCTGGAGAAGGGCTATGGGCTACACCTGGAGCCCTTCCATGTCCTGCAACTGGGTACCCCTCCTGTTGAGGGGCATGTATCCAGCTATTTACTAGGTGAGGGACCATGGACATGGACCTCATTTTCCCTGCCAAAGGGAAAAGACTATGACAAATAAAGGCCACAAGAGGGTGCAGATGCTGCATCTTGGGTCTGCAAGCAGTACTTCTGGGAAGCAGACACCAAAGATACCCCTGCTAAGGCCACGCTCACCAAAGGAATTTGCATCCTGGCACATGCAAATGGTGCTTTTGGGCTGTGGGGGGCTTAGAACAGCTGAGCCTAGCCCGGCTCACAGATGCCTCAGGCACAGCAGAGCTCTGATCAGCATTTTACTCCTCTGTCCTGTGCAGGAGGTGACCGACAAGTGTGAACGCATCACCCAGCTGGAGCAGGAGAAATCTGCTCTGATCAAGCAGCTCTTTGAGGCTCGTGCCCGCAGCAACCATGAAACGAGCCAGCTGGACTCCACGTTCATCTAGTGCCTGTCCCCCAGTACTCTTCCTGGCCCCATACTTGAGCTTCCCCAGAGGGGTTTGTGGGGCTGGGACTCTTGCCCTAAAACCATTACATTCATTGCTTCAGGTGTGGAGCTCTCAAGAGTTGTGGAGGTCTAGAACTGCCCATGGCCTCCCTGTGGGAGTAAGCTGGGGACAGCACTTCCCCAGCCCTGCTTGGGCAGGCCTGGGGAGTCTACCCTCCCTGCTGTGCTTGGCCAGCAGCACTGCTCGCAAGCTACTCCTTTTCTAGAACTGATGGCAGTGACTACTCCCCCATCCCGTGATCCCCAATGTGTTGGGGGAAACAAAGGCTACCTGTGCTGTGTGCACAGGGAGAGGTGGGGGGAGAGCTGCTGTACTCTTGGCCTGACTTAGGCTGAATTCTGGCTGCTCTTAGAAAAAGATGATGCATCTTGAACACTCCATCTTGAACATTTCCAGGCAAGCCTGGTCATTGAAAGGTACCCTGTCTGTTGCTTGTCCCTCTGTCAGGGGACAAGATTGAAAATGTGTAATGGGGCATACCTAGCTCCTCCCTGCTGTCTGCTGGTGGAACCAGACTGGGCTAGAGCAGTGCCTGAGCTGGTGCTCCTCCTAGGGCAATCTCTTTCTTCAGTTTGATGTAGTGATGCCATAGTTGCTGTTTATATGTCTGCAGGCTCCTATAGTTAATGAGCCATAGACCCAAATGAGGTAACCATGTACCTCTGAGCTGCTGTTTCAGGCTGTTTGCAGATTGAGGCAGATACCTCTATGTCACTTTATTTTGTTTGACCTGGTAAGCATTTGCTTATAAGCCTGGCAGTCATATTTTTTCATGATGACTTTAGAAGGACAATAACAGAAGCCTGATTTCACACTGGGGCTTTAGGACTTGGTTTCTTGAAACTGAATGTGGGTGATGAAGAGGAAGCTGCTAGGCTCTTTCTTTGTACATCTCCAAGTGGAGAAATGGGAGCTTTGGGTGACCTGGTAGTATATGCAAGCTACCTGGGGTGACGTCCTGGGTGTGAACTGAATCCTTCTCCAGCTCTATTGGGGTGGTGGTCATGTTAGACTGATGTATCTCAGGACACCTCCTCCTTCCCACCCAGCTCAATGATGAGGCTTGAGCTGTGGCTTGGTACTTGGTACTTATGGTACATTCATAGGAGATCCATGGGAATTCCCATGTATCACAGTCCTAGTCCTTTGTAGCTCCAGGACCTTTCTCTTCAGCATTGTTTGTGCTTGGACTCTACTGGCACAATGCACTGAGCTGGGCAAAAGGTTCTGGACCTGCCCTGCTTTAACAGGTTTAGCTCTGTTGGGCTGGGAACTGTGCAAACCAGTTCCTCTCCCACTCCTGGGAAGATGTTTCTACCAGTTCAGTGCTGTCTGTCCTACCCAGCTCCTCTCTGAGCTTCATCTCGACCTGAAGCTCACTGCAGGGCACTTGGTCATAGTTCTTCCTTTGTGCCTACTGCCCCCTGCCAGAGTGGGCATCAGCAGAGTGTTGGGGAAAGGAAGAAAGAGCAAGGCCATGGCAAGTCATGTCCTGTATCTGTAGGAGTATAGTGTTAGTTATCCCCTGGGCATCGGTGCCTGCCATCTCTTTGATGTCTTCTCTGGTACCCAGTCCCTGTTTTGCCTGAGGCTGAAGGAAAAGTGTCTCTCTTCATAATCTGTCTTTAGGAATAATAAAGTGGGGTGAACTGCTTAGTTTATCCTTCTGTTTCTCTGACTAAATCAGTCCATTTGTTGCTGCAAGCCTTGCAGTTCCTGACTGTCCTGTCCTAAGGGATTGTGGGTGAGCTGAGGTTGCACAACTGCAACCTGAGCATGAGGAGTACAGTGGGTCTCTGCTCCAGGTTGGGTTCCCATGCTCTTTCCCTTCTCCTCTGGGCATCCCTATGCTCTTGGGCTGGGGATGCTGCCAGTCTTCCCTTGCTACTGTTGGATGGGATCATGAAATCCCCATGCACCCCCCTCAGACTTTAATGTTATTATTCCTTCTCAAGCAATGCTCCAATATAACCACCTCCAATGACTGTGGACAGCTACGGCCGCAATGACTGATGCCAGCTCTGCAGTTGTCTTCCTGCACAGAGAGCCTGAGAGGAACTCTCTGGCAGGGTACATCATGGTGCACATCCCTCTGCCTTGCACCAAAGATGGCTGCACCTGTGCCAGGTGAAGCTCAGGGCCCTGCACTGGCAGGAGGCACCTTCCTTTGACATTATACAGAGCCATGACCTGGGGAGAACTGGGACCCTTGCTGCACGCTACAGAAACCAACCTGCAGCACTGTGCTCTGCAGGCGAGCTGCCCAAGCCTCTGCGTTCCCAGTATGGGAGCAGAGCCATGGAAGGAAGACCTGCGCCAAGCCTCCTATGCCTGGGAGAAGAATCATTGCAGCAGCCTCTTTCAAGTGGTGATTAGGGTAGCCACAGTTCCCAGACAGGGCAAGGAGGGGGTGATAATTACCCTCAGTTCCCCTGTTTAATATCTTTCCTAGGATGTGAAGTCCCAGGCATCTTTCAAAGAAAAGAGAGGATCATTGTCCCTGCTCAATGCCACTCTGTGTGGAGCCAGGGCAGCTCTGCCACTGCCCTTGTTCTGGGACCTGCCCAGCTGGAGGGGAACAGCCTCTCCGCAGCCTGGGCAGTGCTGGCTCTGGGCCCGTTCCATGCAGGGAAGCTCTGGGATCTGGGAGCCCCCTGCCAAGACTCCCTGAGGGCTGGGAGTCACAGTCCCTGGCCTGGAGCTGCAAGACCTGGCCTGGCTACACTGCTTCTGGGTCCCTGGGGGGGGGGCGATCTGGCCTGTGCCTGACCCTCACCTGTGTGCCTAGGCTATGTCACCTTCCATCCCCTTAGCCACAAGCAGCTCAGTGGTGGTCCAGTGGCTGTGAGACCTGGGTTTGTGCCTAGGGCTGTTAGCAGGGTGCTGGTGAAGTGGGTGAACGTCTTCCCTTCTCTTTGGGCTCTGATCTCGCTGGGTATGCACAAATCTGTGAAAGCACATCCAGGTGTGATGATCACATCTGGAAACTTGTGCACAGTTGCAGCACAGCAGGAACCATCACAGCAGGTCTGGTCTGTGCCCAGCCAAACCACCTAAACTCAACCCCCTGACACGTGAGGTAGTCAAAAGCAAGGTGCAACACCATATAGTCACCACTCAAGTCTTCATTTATTATCACAGGCTCAGGAGCTGCTGGCCCCAGGGTGAAACTGAACAGGGGCAGCTGGCATCGGGAGAGGACCGTCCACAGAGGGGTGTGGGCAGGGTGTGCTTGGCACTGGCCAACCAAGAAGTCTTGTCTGGTCCCCAATCTGCCCCAGGGGATCCGTTGATCTCATCTACTGTGTCCTCAGCCATGCTCTTTGGGAAGGGTTCAACTGCCCAGGTCTATTTGTAGGTTCTTTCTCTTCTGCCTAGTTCCATGCCCTTCTCACGCCCTTTAGGGCTGGGCTGTGTGCCCAGCTACCCCCCTTAAAGAAGGGCTGCTCTCCCAGCAGAGCAATTATTCCGAATGCCAGCAGGAACAGCCGCATCTTGGGCCCCCAGCCGGTACGTTTTGTGCTTTTGCTTTTCTTTCCTGCTACACAGGAACTGTTCTTTGTCCAACAGGATTCCTTGCTGCCCTGGGCAGTTTTCAGCAGATCCAACACTGACAGGTGCACTGTCAGACTGCCCCTGTTTTGCACCCACTGTCCTGCTCTTTCCATTGCAAATCACAGGGAGATGAACCAACAGCCTAAGGACCTGGGGAGCACCCTGGGTCCTGGGGCAGTCAGTCCTCTCCAGGAAGGGGACCTGGGCTGCAAAGGGCATATGCAGCTACCACTGCCTGTGTTTGTTCCCTCAGCTCAGGGGCTGGTTGGTGCCTGGCACTTCTCAGCCCTGTGACCTGGCACCCAGTACCTCTTGTTCACCTCCTTGATCTCTCATTACAAGGTACTTTCTCCTGTCCCAAATCACCTCTGTGCCTTATTACCATGCAGCCAGGCCTGAATCCCAGCCTCCAGCTTGCCAGCACTTTTCTTCTTTTGGCAGACGTACAACTGCTTCCTGCATTAGCAGCATTGACACATGTATGCTTAGTGCTCCCCTTTCCTCCTCCCTGGCTGAGACCATAGTCACAGTGTGGGCTCTCAGTTGATATGGACCAGCTCTGCCCTCACCTCTGCTTGTGTAAATCATTGTAATAGAGAGCAGGAGTAATGGTGGGTGAGCTGGGACCTCTGCTGCCACATCCTAGCTCATTCCTGGGGGAATGCTGGTGCCTTGGCTGTGCCGGCTGCCCGTCACCAGGGGATCAAGCACAGCAGTTCCAGCTCCATTCCAGCATCCTGCCAGATCCGATGTCTCCCTGCAGTATGACTCCAGCTTGGCACGTGTGATCACTGCTGTTTGTGCAACTGAACCTCTTCCAAGGTACAGATTATTGAAGCCAGATGCTCTCTCCCTAGGGAATCCTGGCACAATGGGGAGGGGGTGGAGGTGGGGCTCCCAAAATTCCTGCTTTGCTCTGCAGCTGTATGCCGTGGGGACTGTGACTTTGCTCTCCCCATTACATAAAGCACAGCTGCCGTGGCGGATAGCCACCCTGCTTGCTCGCTTCGCTCTTGGAGCAGCAAACTGTTGGGGAGCAGTCTGGAGCTGGCTGCTGCCTTGAGGTGCAGGCAGACCAGAAGCTGGGTTCCCAAGCAGCACCCCAGGGCACTCATTGTGTGAGTGCCCCTAGACCCTATAAGCATCTTCTTGCAGCCCCCTCCCCCAAGTATGGCAGTTCAGTGCCAGTGGCACTCACAGGTGGCTATGAGTTCTCCTCCACCCCCTGCCATTGGGACAGTTCTGGTCACCCTTTGCAAGAGATGGTGCCATGCCAAGCAGGGCTGTGCTTTGGGAAGGGGTAGGCAGCTGAACTGGAAGAGGTGGGAGTTCTGGCAGTGAGCCTGTGCTAAGCTACAGCCATGTTCCAGGTAGAGATCAGCACTCACACACTTGGTTACATCATTTGACTGCCCTGCCTCAGTTTCCCCAGCTGTAAAAGACTAGGCATGTGGACCAGCTGTGTCAGCACAGCAGGAAGCCTGGGCTGCTTTGTGCCTGCACAATTTCAACAGCTGAGCATTTTTTCTTCTATCTTTTACTGTGCACTCTCTGTACCTCAAGGCATCAGAGGAGTATGTTGGGTCCAAACTGCCTTGCAATAACTGAGGCCTGGAAGTGATGCAGCTTGCCCTGGAGCTTTCCCATCCTGCCAAAGCCTGGTCCCATGCTCCCAGAGAGGGAAGGATGGGCCAGTGAGGATTCCTGTGTGCTCAGGGGCCAGAGCTGGGAGCAGCGAGCCCTGCTGCCCCAGATCCTCCTTGGGCATGTGTCTCTGTGTGCCCTCCAGTGCACCCCTGCAAAGGGCTGAGACAAACCATCTGTCCCCTGCCATGGGCAGCCAGTGATTCCCCATCCTCAGCCAGGTCCGTGCAGGCAGGTACTTCTGGTTTCTTTTGGCTGCTGAAGATGGTCTCCTGCCCATGGAGGAGGACTGTGGGGTGTCCACAAGCCTAAGAAACATCCACAGGCATGGCGTTGGCCAGCTCCTTGCCAGTGAGGACAGAGCTGCAATGGAGAGGCTGGTGCCTGCCAGGCCCTACCCAGGTAGGGGAGGTGCTGCTCAGCCATGGCCTGAGGGTGGGGTTCACAACAGGCACAGATCTGTTCCATCTTAGCCCTGGGCCCTTCCGCACCACCAAACTGCAGCTCTGCCATCCTGGCAGACAGCTGGCATCAGGGGTAAAGTCATGGCTTAGAAATGCAAGCAATTCTGCCATGGAGGAGACCAAGGGAAACAAGAACCCAGCCACCCTGTACCAAGGCCACACAGTAGCTGCATGGGCTGATTTTCACCCTCATGCCACTACACACATCCACATGGCAAAAAGCTTTTTTTTTTTTTTTTTTTTTAACTTACTGATCTGTCCCCAGGAGTACTGCAGATGTGGGATGGCTGAGGAGCTGGGGGTGAGTTGTGTTACAAGCAGGGCTTTAGGCTTGTGCTGTGCTTACTTTCTACAACGGCACAGAGCAGGTCCCAGATTGCAACTGCTTTTTCCATCCCCACTGACTGAGGCTGAATTTGGGCTGTGGCTGGCAATGAATGTGGTGCTGGTCAAACTGGAAAAGAAATATGCTTTTTACTATTACTGACTAAACAAACCAACCCCAAAGACATTGCCTCATTCACCAAAATTTCATTTAGTCCTAAGTCAAAATACTTTGTATTGTTTTGAGTTCTCTCGGGGCTTTTTAAACATGCTTTCATTTTTCCTTCTGTATTTAGGACCAGTTCAAATGGAAAGACCATTTCTAAGTTACCTATGCAGAAATGACCCATCCTGGTACTTCTGGCATGATCTCTTCTATGCAGAAATCATCAACTTCTTTGGGATGCTTCCAAAACCTTAAATAGATCTTAATATCTTCCAAATCCTCCATCAGTCCTTAGGCTAAGACACTCTGCAGGGCAGACCAGGTCCCAGAGGCAGTCTGGACATCCCTCCACACCTGGCTGGGGAGCTGCACCGCGGCTTTGGCTCAGCAATGAGCACATCCCCAGCTTCCCAGCACCAGCAAGAGATGTACCCAGACCAGCTTAGAGAGAGCTCAGCTGGACTGGCCATGAGGATAATAACCGAATAGTGATTTCATCGTTAAATATTTAATGTTGATGGCTTAGCAAGAACATTGTTTAGGCTTATGAGAGACATCTTGGTGCTGTGCTCCTGCACAGATGCAGATGCTTCCTCATCCATGGCTGTGGGGCTTGTTGGGGCAGAGGAGGGCAGCCTCTGCTCCACATCAGGCTGTGGGCTCATCCTGCAGAGGCCGATGAGCCCAACATCTTGATGGCACCAACCACACACGGGGGAAGGAGTGGCTGTGCCACCTAGCAGTATGGGGCTACCACTGCCTGCAGAGTGCCATGGCCCTGTGTGCTCAGGGGCCAGAGCTGGGAGCAGCGAGCCCTGCTGCCCCAGATCCTCCTTGGGCATGTGTCTCTGTGTGCCCTCCAGTGCACCCCTGCAAAGGGCTGAGACAAACCATCTGTCCCCTGCCATGGGCAGCCAGTGATTCCCCATCCTCAGCCAATGCACTTGGCTGGTTTTGACCAGAGCTGAGGGCGGGGCAGCCCTGCCCAGAACACTTGGAAATGCCTGCCCTCACTTTGCTTCTCTGTCCTAAATCTTAAGGGGGTGTTTCTGGCCCAGGCATTTTTCACATTTCCCTCTGATGAGTAGGCTGTTACACCATTGCCAACTCACAGAAAGTCATAAATCTCCTTTAAAAAAGGACCTACTAAAATAATGAAATTAGCCATAAATAAATAAATATATAAAGCCTTTGTAAATAATACTTTTAGGTTAGGAATTTTATTCCTCTGCAGCCTTCAACACTACCATCCTCAAGCTTTCCTCTGCAGCCAGTGGGGCTGGAAATGCAACACTCTGCTTTGGTGGGAGCCGAGACCTGTGTAACCAGAAGAGCTCTGAAAACTCACAATATTGCAAAACTTGATTTGATTAAGAAGATGTGCAAAGCCATTGGGCTGTTAGGGCGCAAGGGCAGGAGCGGCACTGACAGAAATAACCCAAAGAGTTTGTGTTCCCACTACACTGTGGCTACTACCACTCTGTCACCAGTATATGCATGGGGTGTGTCTCCCCAAATGCTGTGGCCGGGTGCTCATCTTGGGCACATGGGCTCTCCTCCTTGCAGGTCTCTGAGCCCCCCTGCCCATGCTGCCCTTGGCGCTGATCTGCCCTAGGTCTTGTCTCTGCTCCTGGTAGAACCCTGTTTGCAGGGTAATAAATAACTGCAGGCCAAGGCAGCTTTTCCATCCTACCAGCTCAGCTCCAGGGCTGGGACGTGTGTTTCCCTGTTTCCACCATGTGCCGGTGCCAGCCTTCCCTGTCCCAAACATGTGAATAGCACTCCATACCACAGACGCAGCTCAACAGCCACTCAAGCACAGCCCATGAGCAGCCCACCCCCAAACGAGCCAGCCACTCACAGACAGGCAGATGAGAGGCTTCCTGGGGAAGATAGCAGCACAGACAGCAGTGTGCCTGCATTCACAACACTGGTCTAAGCTCAGGAGTTCAGGCACCAGTAGCGAAATCCATGCCACAACCACAAGCACAGCTGCAAGTATGTGCACAGCAGTGCATATGTGGCTGTACAGCCTCACACGGTACCAGGCTGTCCCACCCATGCTGTGTCATCCCATGCCCATGCCATGCCCTTGCTCACATTGTGCCCATGTTCCCACCAACCTGTGCTCTCCATCCCGCACATCGTGCCCATGTTCCCCACTCAGTTTTTGAATCCACAGCAAAGTGAAGAAGGAGCCCCTCTGTTATAAATGAGGTCTGAATATTTATAAAACAAATATTTCTAAAAGGTATAAAAGCTATAAAAAGCATAAAAGGCAAGTAAACAGCACTGGGTGTGCGGGGAGTCTATGCTCCACTAACACGCACACAAACATCAAACATTCTAAATACATGTATACAGAACATTGCTTTACATACTAACCCGAGTATGCCTATACATATGTACAATCAGGAAAGGTAACAAATAATCCTTTAAGTTCCATTCCTTTTGAACAATATGTCTCGCTTTAAGTTGTCAAGCAACTCGGTCTTCAGGCCTTATGTATCCCGTTCTTCCCAGATCGAAGAAAAGCATATCCATCTCCTTTTCAAGGCCAATGAGGCCTGGGTCAAAAGGCACGTTCAGGTCAACAGGGGGCGTAACAGCAAAGGCCTTCGATGGCTGTAGCAGCAGAGGGGCCCATGGCCTAGCAGTCGGATCAGTAAAGGAGCCCGCAGCTCCCTCACTATCTGGCAAGCCACACGTTTGTGATTGTGGCTCCACATGGCTCTTCAAGGCCTCAGAGACTGCTCGCCAGGTGCCGAGCAATCCCACTGCAACCTTGTCGTTTTTAGTTGCAGAGTCCCACACCTTGACCTCAGTTTGGTCCCATATTTCAGGCTCATAAACTGTCCAATTGTTAATAAGGAGAACTAGCTGTAAGGTTACCAGGACAGTCTTTGTTCCTAAGGACGTATGATTCCCCATAATGCGCAACTGCTTACCAGCGAGAGGCAGTTGTGTGCACAGGTCCGCTTCTCTCAGCTCGAGCTTCTCTCCAGCTCCAGTGCCACCTATTTCCAGCGACAAGCTTCTCTGAGCGGTTTGCTGGGTTTGGCCGAACCTATCTTCATGAGGCGATCAAAGTGCCTGTTCCCGTCCTGGTCTCCATTCTCCCAGCCTGTTCCTCTTCACTTCTTTTTCCTGCTTCTTTATTGATGTAACTTCATCGTGCTGCCTTTTTCTTTTCTTTTTTTTTTTTTTTTTCTTCTACTTTCTTGAGGGCAGGCTCCCCTCTTATACCCTTCTCTCCACAGCAGTTCTTTTCAAAACAACTTTTCGTTGGTCAAACAACTTTGAATGTAACAACAACAGCAAACACCCAGAAACATCCATGCCTTAAGGGCTGGAGAACAAGAGAACCAGCTGGGGAACAAGAAACCGGAGACTGCATGGGGTCTCCTGAATCACCCTTCTTTGTTCCCTCTAAACTCTTTTATATTCCTGATGGCCTCGTCGTTAAGAGTCTAATGTTATCTCAATCACGGGGTTTTCCAACCCCCATGGCCACATTCCCAAATCTCCCCCTTCTTTATTAATATCAACCATTTTCTTGACACGAATTACCACTCCATATATAACACCTCCATGTGCAATAAATTCTTCTGGGATTTAATGTCCTCCCCAGCCCAAACACACTCCATGTCCATACACCCGTGTCCATACATGCATCCATGTCCACACACACGCCCCCACATCCACACATAGCAACACCCTGGCCATGTGTGCGTGTCTGTGCGCACAGGGTGAATTAGTGCAGTGAGGCTGGAGGAGGCATGCCAGCCTGCAGGAGCTTGGGAAAAAAAAAAAAAAGAGCATAAAATTAGCTGGAACTTTTGTTGCTGGATTTTGTTTTCAAATACAGTAGAAAACACATTGCTGGAGGGAAAATCGAAGAGTTCTGGGCCTGCAAGAACAGCCTGTGGGATCACGTGGGGGCTTCTCAGAGGTGCTCCCTAAGTCCCCAAGTCCAAGGGCTCTCTCAAAGCAAAATTGATGGCTCTTTATTTGGTAAGGGATGCATATTGTCATGGTTTCAGCTGGGATAGAGTTAATTTTCTTCCTAATAAGCATTCTGAGGGTCTCACCAGGCCAAGTGAACATCAAAATAAACATCAGGTGGATAAGGCTTCTAAGACTGAAGTGGCTCAGGTGGATCTGGACTAGCTTCAGCATACAACAGTCCAACTCTGGCTTCTGATGTGGATACCAAACCAGGACATGGGGCAAGAGACAGGTGCAGAGCAGCAAACCCACCATCACCCACAGCATGGCCCTGGGCAGACCATCAGCATGGCCCCACAGAGCCACAGCCAGTGATATTCCGAAAGCCAGCCTGGCTGAGCAGTCTTGGGCATCTGGGGAACAAGGGGTGCCCTGGGGCTGGGTGTTCATCTCCACCTTCTTTGTGGTGGGGACTCTTGGGGACCAGCAGGACCAGGCAGGTGATTGTCCCCTTGTATTCTGCTCTGGTGCGGCTGCACCTCGAGTACTGCGTTCAGCTTTGGGCCCATCACTGCAAGAAGGACATCAAGGCCCTGGAGTGTGTCCAGAGAGGGGCAACGAGGCTGATGAAGGGCCTGGAACACAAGTCCTGTGATGAGCAGCTGAAGGAACTGGGGGTGTTTGGTCTGGAGAAGACGAGGCTCAGGGGAGACCTTATTGCTCTCTGCAACTACCTGAAAGGAAGGTGTGGAAAGATGGGGGGTTGGCTTTTTTTCACAGATAACTAGCAATAGGACTAGAGGGAATGGCCTCAACTTTCACCAGAGGAGGTTTAGGTTAGAGATTAGGAGACATTTCTTCTCAGAAAGAGCAGTCAGGCATTGGAATGGGTTGCCCAGGGAGGTGGTGGAGTCACCATCCCTGGAGGTGTTTAAGGAAAGGTCGGACCTGGTGCTGAGGGACATGGCTTAGTGGGTGACATTGGTCGTAGGGGGATGGTTGGACCAGATGATCTTGGAGGGCTTTTCCAACCCTAATGATTCTATGATTCTATGCTTGGTAGGCGTATCTGTGTGCCAGTGCCGGGGCACATAGAATCATAGACATGCCTGCCAAGCGTAAAATCATAGAATCATTTATTTCAGGTAGTTGTAGAGAGCAATAAGGTCTCCCTTGAGCCTCCTCTTCTCCAGACTAAACAGCCCTAGTTCTCTAAGCTGCTACTTGTGTCCTGGACTTGTGTTGCAGGCCCTTCACCAGCTTTGTAACACTTCTCTGGACACACTCCAGGGTCTCGATGGCCTTCTTGTCATGAGGGGCCCAAAACTGAACACAGTACTTGAGGTGCAGCCTCACCAGAGTGGAATGCAAGGGGATGATCACCTCCCTGGTCCTGCTGGCTGCGCTGTTCCTGATACAAGCCAGGATGCTCTTGTGGCTTTCTTGGCCACCTGGGCATGCTGCCGGCTCATGGTCAGGCAAGCATCAATCATCACCCCCAGATCCTTTTTCTCTGCACAGCTTTCCAGTCACTGTCCCCCAAGCCTGTAGTGCTGCATGGGGTTGTTGTGGCCAAAGTGCAGGACCCGGCACTTAGCCATGTTCAACCTCATCCCGCCGACCCGTTCTGTCCAGGTCCTTGTGCAGGGCCTTCCTACCCTCCAGCAGATCAACACTTCCCCCCAACTTGGTGTCATCTGACAACTTACTGAGGGTGCACTCAATTCCCTCGTCCAAATTATCAATAAAGATATTAAAGAGGATGCGCCCCAACTCCAGCCCCCATGTAACTCCACTGGTGACCATTCACCAGTTGCATTTTACTCCATTCACCATTACTCTCTGGGCCCAGCCACACAGCCAGCTTTTAACCCAGCAAAGAGTGTACCTGTCCAAGACATGGGCTTCCAGCTTCTCCAGAAGAATACCCTGGGAGACCATGTGAAAGACCTTGCTGAAGTCTAGGTAGACTATGTCAACACGCTTTCCCTCATCCACCAGGCAGGTTATCTGGTCATAGAAGGAGATGAGGTTGGTCAGACAGGACTTGCCTTTCATGAACCCATGCTGGCTGGGCCTGATCCCCTGGTTGACACGCATACATTGCATGATTGCAGTCACGATAACCTGTTTCATCGCCTTTCCTGGCACAGAGTTCAGGCTGACAGTACTGTAGTTCCCAGGGTCCTCTTTACAACCCTTCTTATACATGGATATCACATTAGCAAGTCTCCAGTCATCCAGAATTTCTCTGGATGACCATGACCGCTGATAGATGATGGAAAGCCACACAGTAATCACATCTGCCAACTCCCTCAGCACCCTTGAGTGGATCCCGTCTGGCTTTACAGACTTGTCCAGGTGAAGCAGCAGGTCTCTAACTGTTTCTATTTGAACTGTGTGTGTGGGGGGGGGGGGTTCTTCTGCTCCTCATCCCAGAGTTCCGGGTCGGGAGGCTGAGTACCCCGAGGATAAGTGGTCTGGCTAGTAAAGACAGATGCAAAGAAGGCATTAAGAACCTCAGCCTTTTCCTTATCCTCAGTAGTCATGTTCCCCTTTGTGTCCAGTAAAGAATGGAAATTCTCTGTGGCCCTCCTCTTGCCATTAATATATTTATAAAAACATTTTCTGTCATCCTTAGCCTTAGTGGCCAGATAGAGCTCATGCTGGGCTTTGGCCTTCCTGGTTTTTGCTCAGCGTATGCTGGCAACTTGTACTCTCCCCAAGTAGCTTGCCCCTTCTTCCACTGGACATAAAATCTCTTTTTCTCCCAGCCACTCCACAAAAGTTCCCTGTTCAGCCATGCCAGTCTTCTTCCCTGCCGGCTCATCTTACAGTACACAGGGATAGCCTGCTCCTGCACCTTGAAGACTTCCTTCTTAAGGACAATCCAGCCTTCCTGGACCTTTCTGCCTTTCAGAGCTGGTTCCCAAAGGACCCTCCCTACCAGTGTCCTGAACAATTCAAATCTGCCCTCTGGAAGTCCAAGGTAGCAGTTTTACTGACACCCCACTCCTGACTTCATCAAGAATAGAGAACTCTACCATTTCCTGGTCACTCTGCCCAAGACAGCTCCCTACCACCACATCTCCCACCAATCTCTCTGTTTGCGAACAGCAGGTCTGGCAGGGTACTCCCCAGTAGCCTCACTAACTAGATGAATCTGTCTTCCACACACTCCAGGAACCTCCTACACTGCTTCCTCTGGGCTGTATTGTATTTCCAGCGTATGTATGGGAAGTTAAAGTGCCTCATTAGAAAAGCGCCGGTGGTTGAGAGACTTCTGCCAGCTGCTTACAGAATGCCTCATCTGTCTCTTCATTTTGATTTGGCAGCCTATAACAGATCTCCACCAGGATGTCTGCCTTGTTGGCCAACCCCCTGCCCCTTATCCACAGGTACTCTACCTTATCATTCCCAACCCCAAGGTCAAAACACTCTCTAATAGAGAGCCACACCACCTCCCCTCCTTAGTTGCCAGTCCATTCTGAAGAGCTTGTAGCCATATATTGTAGCAGTGCAGTCATGGGACTGGTCCCACCACATTTCAGTGATGGTGACTAGGTCATAGTTTGCCTGCCACACAATGGCTCCCTCTGTTTTTTGCTCATGCTGCATGCATTGGTGTAGATGCACTTGAGTTGCACCATTGCCCTCACCCTCAACCTTGAGACTGCTCCTCCTGGGACTGCCCCCCATCTCCATCAGGTCTCATTTCCACCCCATCCCTCTTCATACCTAGTTTAAAGCCCTCTTGATGAGCCCTACCAGCGCCTGGGCTAGAGTCCGTTTCCCTCTTTAAGACAGGTGGGACCCATCCATCAGCACCCATCAGACCAGGTGCCAAGTAAACCTCTCCATGATCAAAAAAAAAAAAAAAAAAACAACCAAATTCTGCAACAGCACCGGCCTCTCAGCCATGTATTGATCAGCCAGGTCTTCCTGGTCCACTCAGTATCCCTCCCCACCACTGAAGGGATAGAGGAAAATACCACCTGTGCACTCACTCCATCCAGTAACTGGCCCAATCCCCTGAAGTCCCTTTTGATAGCCTTCAGGCTTCTCTCAGCAATTTAATCACTGCCAGCCTGAATTATCACTAAAGGGTTGTAATTGGAGTGGTGAACAATGTCAGGAAGTTTTATTGTAATGTCCCTGATCCAGGCCCCAGGTAGGCAGTAGATTTCCTTGCAGGTAGGGTCCAGCTGACATAGGGGGCCCTCTGTTCACCTCAGAAGGGAGTCACCTACGACCATTACCCTTCTTTCCTTCTTGGTGGAGGAAGTCTTGAGGTGTGGAGTTGACTTCCTTGCCCTAGGCAGCCTCCTGTGTGGACTTTCCCCTACACTGAACATGCTGCCTGGAGGCACTTTGCTGCCCACTGCTTCCAGGGTGTCAGTACTGCAGCAAGGGCAGTGAGGGGATGATCCTGCCTCCCAGGGTCCCATTGGTGCTTACCCAGGGCTATGAAAGCATGAGAAGCAGCAGTCACAGATGAGCCATGATGGCTGGCATTGCCATGGACATAGGGTCACTGAAAAGTTGGATGGGAAGCAACCTTGGCTGCCCAAGCAAGCTGGCAAGTCCTGCCAGAGAGGACACTTACAGGGTCTGGAAATGGAGAACTGTCCTTGAAAGTCTTTAGAGGGACAAAACCACTATCTCTTCCAGTGAAAGAATGAGATGAAGTGCATGGAAGCCAGATGCAACACAACTTAGAGTGGTGGTTCTTCATGCTAGGGTAGCAGGAGTTCCATGCCAGTGGTTTGCATGAGCTTAAATAGTATATTTTGACAAGTCCATAAAAGAGGAATCTAGAGAAGGGCATACAGAGAAATCAGGAAATCCCCTGAGCTGAAAATAGCCAGAGACTGGAATAATGCTCAAAGAAAGTATTTAAGTATGCTTGCTGTGGTCTTACTCATCTCTGGACATCTGGCCCTTGATGCTGGGCTGTGTAAGGCCTGGCACCACTGCATGTCTGGAGGGGACAGTGGAGACCCCGTGGCCACGTTACTGGTGGCTGATCCCTGGCTTATGTGGCCAGCGTGCTGCATGCTGGCTGTGAATGCAGCCTGCACAGGCTCTGGCTGGCCCTAACATTGTTATTTTTTAAACCAATGAAACTTGTACCCATTAAGATTTTGCTTGAAAGCTTAAATTTACTTCCAAGGGTGCAAAACACTGGAACACCTCATTTCTAAGTGAGAATCCCAGTGACTCCCAGGGACTCCTGTTATTCCAGACACTGGAAGTGTGGCTGCTTGCACAGATGGTGGTGGTTGAAATGGCAGGCCTTCGTGTCCTGCAGCTGTGCCCCAACCACCTACAGTCTGGCTGATGCGCCAGCCCTCACAGAGCTGTGATGAGAGGCCAAGGCACTCTGGAGGCCTGGACGAGGCTCGGTGTCTCTGTCTCATGCCCATGTGGCTGTGGCTGCTCCAGGCCAGAACACAGCAGCCACTTGGCAGATGACTGTGGAAGTCCCTCTGTGGTCAGCCACCCACATAACCATAGCAAAACTGAAAGTGATGATCCCAGGGCTTGCTTCTGAAAGTGACACTTGCAGGATGTCAGAAAAGGGAGCTGAATCATTTAGCAAGGCACTTGGCAGGGGCTTGAGGAGATAATCCGAGGCAGCCTGCTGGCATTGGCGCAGCTTCTGAACCTGCCCCTGAAGCTGGGCCTTGTTGGGGGCCACCACCTGTATGCTCGCCAGCTCAAACACCAGCTGCCTGCCCGGAGCCACTGGGGCTGTGTTGCAAGGGAGCTGGCATTGAGGCAGGGCATCTGACATTCCCCAGCAGGACTGGGAATGTACCAGCAGTGGGCTGCAGCTGTTCCTTCACACCCTGCCAACGTGCCCAGGACAGGGACTGTTTCTGACCTGAAAGCAGCTCTCCACACAGCTGGGTGCTTGCAGCTCTCCCAAGGACCACCCCATATGGGGGGGAACCTTTCAGAAGCTGCACCTTGACAGTTGCTCCTCGACAAGGAGACAAGACACTGCTGGCTGCTGAACAAGCCTCTGGTGAGCCACATCACCCCAGCCTCTGCCAGATTTCACATTCAGGCACAAGGCTGTTTTCTGATCTAAGGTTTTAACTTCAGTGCTGCTTAGGGCCGTTAGCTGAAAAAGTCAATCCATCAAAGATTTTCCCGCTTCAGGGCTGGTGTGCAGTGTCTCCCTGCAGCCCCCATCAGAAGCATGTGAAGTGATGATTGCCCTTCCACCTCACAAAAAAGGCAAAATCTAATTGAGGCTGGGAACAGCTAGACTTGATAGTTCAAGCCATATGCTAAAACCTGAGGGCAACAGTGTGCCTAAAGGAGGGACTAGCATCCTCTCCATGCACTCTTCTGGTACAGCCCCATCCCCGCGATCATGAAGGAGCACCTGGACATTGCACTGCCAGCTGCCTGCAGATGAACCTGGGTGGGTTTTTCTTTTCCTTTTGTCCTGGTTACAAGGCATATATTATACAAATATAAAATACAAAACATATATTAAACGGGCAAAATGTCTCAGGTGTTGGCACTGAAGGAAGTGTTGGCAGCTATGAAGGCCTCAAGGTAATGCAAGGACACAGCCTTACTGCTGCTGGTGACCCCATCATCTCTGCAACCTGTTTTAGCCTAAGGGACATATTTTTAATTGGTGTAATCCTAAATATGGGTCCTATTTGCTCTTCTGTCCTGCAGCATAATATCCTAGAATCTCACAGCACATGATTTTCTCAAACTGCAGCTGCTAGCATCCTGTGATCAGCTTAGAAGCTCCAGATCTCACTGAAACACAAATAAAAGTCCAGTTTTGCAGTTATTTTCAGAAGCTGAAAACTGTAACAGTCTGAAGCTCATGAACTTTCTCCTGTTTTTGTTTGTTTGTTTGTTTGTTTAATTTTCATGATTTTGAGGTATCTGACTCAATTTTTGAGTTCTGAGTCATTTGAGAAAAAAGCCCAAGAGAGACAGGGCAGAGTGGAGTGGCCAGGGAGCTAGAGCTGCAACAGGAATTCAGCATGAGGATTCCTATGGAGGGACCCAGGGTGGGCAAACAGGGTGAGGTTGGAAGATGGAATATGGAAACAAGTGGCTTTAATCAATTCATTAAAGTTGATTTGTTCCCTGGAAATGGATCAGTTCAATGACCTGACATCAGTAATAGCATATTTTGCAGCAGTCTCACAGAGTTTGTTCCTGCTCTCCTGGGTAGCCCTGAAGAAGTGCTAGGTTTGCCGGAAGACACTGAGCCCAGATGCTACTGAGGAGGAGAAGGCTGCATAGAAGTGGATGTCAAGGGAGTGACTCTAGGAGAGCAAATTTCTAACCATATTTGCCCAAAGCAGAAGCCACCAGCAGCTGGGTACATTTCCTACCTAGTGCCAAGATGCCCGCCATTTTCAGCTGAAATCTTCAAAGTCTGGGCAGCAAGAGACAGGCAGACCAGCTGGCCATGAGACAGCCCAGGGTGGCCACAAAGGTCTGGGAGGTGAGATGGGAAAGGAAGGGATCACTTGAACCTTGGCCCAACGGCTTTGCTCTCCTGTCCTTGTGCTGTGTAGGGTCTCTTTGCTTCCACCCCTGCCAGCAGTCCTGCCAACATTCCAGGCTGCTCTGTGAGGCTCATGATGCCCTCCATGAAGTTTGTCCTGCAGGTGCCTTTATCTGTCCTGCTTGTGCCATCACACCAGCATTACTCTACTGGGCACATGGGTCCCAATGCCAGGAGTGATGACAGCTCAAGGCAGGATAATCACAACTCATATCTTTCCCATGTTCCCTTTCAGAAGATGTCAGTGCCCCTGCCTTCCCCACTGAGGTCCCAGCGCCCTGGGAGGCAGTGAGAAATGACTTACTGAGGTCACTTGGAGCTGAGATCTGGTGCTGATGGGCAGTGCAGTGGGGTTTTAATTAAGTCAGCAGTGTGGTGGTGGGAAGTTCTTGTCCCAGGACTGGGACGAGTACAGCTGGCTTTGAGTCTGCCTTCTGCTCCCCTAGCCAGCAGACTGGGGTTGCATGTTGGGAGCCGAACAGTGATCTGGCTGCTCACGCACCAGGCTAGTGGAGAGAGTGTGGGAAAATGCCATTTGGACTAAGGCTGGGTAGACAAAGTTACACACTAAGCTGGGGCTGAGGCAGGTCCTGGTGCTACAGCTTCAAAAGGAAACAGCTCTCAGGGGATTCTTTTCTTGGGATGTGGGAAGGACTGGAAACATGCCTGCTGGCTGGAGGACAATTCTCTGGGGCTGCGTCTTTACATAGAGAAAATAACCATATATCAAAAGAAAACTCTGTTGAGAGGGTGAGAAAAAAATGATGCCGGTGCACTTGCATTTAGCAATTGCTAAGCCGCATGACTGGGCATGAGGAGCTGCATGATGGGCTGCATCTGCCCAAGGACACCTTGCAGGGTGGACACATGGCTCTGAGTTGCCATGATGGCAGTGCCTTGCTGAGGCAGGTGTTATAAATGAAGATACAACTCAGTCTGAATTTAGTAATATTTATAAAAGGCAAGTAACAGCGCTGGGTGCATGGGGAGTCTATGCTCTACCAACACGCACACACTAACATCGAACTTTCTAAATATACAGAACATTGCTTTTACATATTAAACCAGAGTATGCCTATACATATGTACAATCAGAAAAGGTATCAATTGAAACATAAACATGGCAAAGTTTTAAAAGGCAAACAATCCTTTAAGTCTATTAATGTCCATGACGGGACGAGCATAGTTGGAGTTGGTAATCCTGGTTGAAGTGCTCCTATAGCTTCTATGACTTCATTAATTTCTCTCAGGCCATATAACAGTCTTCATTTTCCATTCCTTTTCTTGATTAAAACACCGGAGAATTCCAGGGCTAGTCATGGGAACAGTATGTCTCGCTTTAAGTTGTTAAGCAACTCGGCCTTCGGGCCTTATGTATCCTATTCTTCCTGGATCGAAGGGAAACATTTCCGTCTCCTTTTCAAGGCCAATAGGGCTTTGGTCAAAAGGCACGTCCAGGTCACCAGGGGGCGTAACAGCAAAGGCCTTCGATGGCTGTAGCGGCGGGCGATGCTGCAGCAGAAGGATCGGTAAAGGAGCCCGCAGCTCCCTCACTACCTGGCAAACCACACGTGTCTGACTGTAATCCCACATACCTCTTTAAGGCCTCAGAGACTGCTCGCCAGGTGCCGAGCAATCCCACTGCAACCTTGTCGTTTTTAGTAGCAGAGTCCCACACCTTGACCTCAATTGGGACCCATATTTCAAGATCATAAACTGTCCAATTGTTAATAAAGGGCATAGGTTACCAGGACAGTCTTTGTTCCTAAGGACATGTGATTCCCCATAATGCGCAGCTGCTTACCAGTGAGGGGCAGTTGTGTGCACAGCTCCACTTCTCTCAGTTTGAGCTTCTTCGCAGCTCCAGTGCCTATTTCCAGCGCCTTTCTGTACAAGCTTCTCTGAGCAGTTTGCAGAGTTTGGCCAAACCTATCTTCATGAGCCGATCAATGTGCCTGTTCCCATCCTGGTCTCTGTTCTGCTAGCCTGTCCCTATTCATTCATTTTTTCTATTTCTTTATTGATGATATAACTTAATTCTATCGTGTTGCCTTTTCATTTCGAGAACAGGCTCCCTTCTTATACCTTTCGCCCCACAGCAGTCCTTTTCAAAACCACTTTCATTGGTCGAACAACTTTGCCCAGCAACAGCAAACAACCAGCAACTTCCATGCCTTAAGGGCTGGAGAACAAGCAACCCCAGACGGCATGGAATCTCCTGAATCACCCTTCTTTTTTCCCTCTAAACACTTTTACATTCCTGATGGCCTCATCGTTAAGAGTCTGATGTTATCACCAACCATGGAGCTTGTCAACCCCCATGGCCACACTCCCACATCTCTCCCTTCTTTATTAACATCAACCATCTTCTTGACACAATTACTCCATATATTACACAGGGCTGTGCCCCCGTTCCTATTTGAAAAGTGTGTGAAAAGAGACCGGTGCAGCCAGGAATCCGGACAAGATGCTTCACGTGTATAGGGCTTTTCCCATCAGGACGGGCAGTATGTGGCATGGAGAGAGGATGGGATATAGTGGCATATCTCTGCTGGCTGTCACAACCTCACTGGGAAGCCACCAGGGAGTCCCAGGCTGAATTAGGCCTTTAGTGTATTAATAAAATATTGCCAAAGCAGAGCAGAGACCCCCTCCTTTTCCTTGGGTTGAGCTCTCAGTGAGAGGTCTTTAATCAAACAAGTGTGTTTTGATATCACAGATTCTAACAAGCAGCCACCTGAGACAGAACAGCTTCTCCAGCCACAGCACTGCACACTGGTGGTGAGGGAGGTGACTGTGCATCTGACAGGCAGGAACCGTCTATGGAATGCTGGTGGTCTCCAAAACCCACTGCAGGCATCAGAGAGAAGCAAAATGATTTTTCCAGTGGTGTTCCATAATGGGACTGGGCTGGAATGGCACCTTCCGGCTTCTCCATGGAAACAGAAAAGGGGGGCTGGAGCAGCACCACACCTGGAGCATGATGCCAGACAGCTTCAGGGCCTTTACAGGAAAGTGGTTGACATGCCTACAGCAGGCTCCTACCTCCTGACCTGGCTGCTATGAAACTGCAGGAGGGTGGTGGGTGTGCAGGGTCCTCCTGGTGCTCACCATCCTTCAATAAAATGTTAGTTTTGTCCCTGACACCTGTAGGAAATCAAAGGAATCTCAGAGCAGAGGGTGTGTCTGTGTTGTGGGCAACAGCAATGGTAGATTTTTTTTCCTGGAACTGGGTTAGATGTAGATAATTGTGGAGCAAGAGACCCCCTTTAGGTCAGAAAGTGTTTGGGGAGAAAGTGGTTGGCAATGCTCACCCTGGCAGGGGAGGCAGTGCCACAGGCACCTGGGGTTTTTGGCATCCCAGCAGAGTGGCCTACCAGGAACCCCATCCCTCTGTGGCCTTCTACGAGGCCACAGACATTATGATGGGCCACAGGCTGCAGCAAGCCCTGTGCCCCCTGACTCAGCACAAGGGTTCAGCCATGGCAGACCCAGCTGCGCACTGGCACTAGCTGTGCAGCACCTCAGGACAGGCAGCAGCTGGCACCTCTCTGCTCAGCCTTGACTGTGGGCCTGTGGCTCCTGCTCACTCCTACCACAGGTCCATGCCAGTGCTGCTTTCCTTCATTTTGTGTGCTTTCCTCCCGCCCAAACAACAAGTCTGGGGACAGATGAGCTGGGCGCTGTGGTGTGCGGGGATGGTAACACTCCTGGGCAGGCATGGTTGAGTTGATCCGTCTCCAGGGTGCTGTGGCCACCAAGAGCCACTCAGCTGCCATTCCAAACCTGCCATGGCTTTGGTTGTGAAGGTGAGAATGCTGTTCTGAGGGAGAGGAGAGGCCTGGGGGAAGGAGCACTGCTGCAGGGTGCTCCTTCAGGAGTCCTGCCAGGGCATGGGGATGCAGAAGAGGAGATGCTGAGGGCTGTTAGCGCTTTTGCAGCCCAGAGCCCTGCACATACCTGTGCTGGGGCCACGCTGCAGGGGAAGGATGTTCTGCCCCAGTCCCCAGCCCCCCTCTGGGATCTGCAGCCTCATACCATGAGATGCAGAAAGGCTCACAAGGCACTGGCAGCACCCTGGTCCTGCAGCCCTGGATCTGCCAGCATGAGAGGGCAACCAGACCATGGGGAGTGTGTCCTGGGCATCAGAGGGCTCTCAGCAAGACAACCTGCTTTCTGGACAACTGGCAACACCTTCCTGGAGAAGCACACCCATTTGCTGTCTGTTTTGGCACCAGGGGAACTGCTACCCCAGCCAGAAACCTGCCTGCAGGAGCCCCCAGGCCAGCACTGACCAAACGCTGCCCTGGGAAACGAGAGAAAAAAAAAATTTCAGAAAGGAAGACAAGAATGGAGACTTTTGCTTGGGTTTGATCTTTGCTTCCAGGCAGGCATCTTTGCCAGGAGGGAGATTATAACCTTGGATACATGGCTATTGTTCCAGTCCCTGTGTGCTTCAGTGACTGTAAGAGGAAAAGCTTTGGGCTCGAATCTCAAGTGCATCAGGGTGAACTCTCACTTGCTGAGTTTAAAAGACACTGGCTCAGTGGGAGCTGCCCTAATTTTCACTTTTTTTTTGTTGCACTCCTTTATTTTTCTCCTGTACCAATGGAAAATGGATAAGCTTGCAGCCTTATTGCCCACAGATTGAAAAACAACTAAAAAAAGCCTTGCATTTGTGCGCAATGGGCTTGCTTAGTGCTGGAAGCTAGTGTGGGCATTCCCCAAATCTTCCCGGGCAGTCCTAGCATGGCTCTTGCTGTGTTGGTGAATCAGTTCAGGTGGAGATGTGAGAAGATGCACCCCAGGCAAACATCTCTGCTGGGTTGAGGGATTTGTCCCACCAGCAGGGCAGACCTCAGGCTGCCTGGAGTTTTTACAGCACTGCCTGTAATTTTGGACTCCTACATGCAAGGAAAGGAGCCGCTGTGGAGTAGTTCAGCAGAACAGTTTATGAAGCCCAGATGCCCAAGTCCTTCAGTTCATGCAGAATTCAAAGTGCCCAGAGATCCCTGGAGAAAGGCTTTGGGCTTGCTGGGTGGTTGGCCCAGACTGGCCTGAACTCTGCCAGAAATATACCTGTTTCCTCAGCTGAGTCCCCACTGTTAGGTCAGTGCTGGTCCTGACCCCAGACCCACAGATCTTGACTGGTCTGTATGTGGCCCTGGGACTGGGAGAAGGTTGCAGCTACTCTGAGCTGGGTGTGCATCCACGCTGTTCCCAGGCAGGACTGGGCTTGGTTTTGGTTTTGGGATTGGCTCTGTAATAAATGACTGAGTCCCAAATAGGATTGAAATTAAAGTTTACAATTTATTAAATGAAGAGAGGCAAGCAAACAGTGCTGGGTGAGCTGGGAGTCTCCGCTCCACGAAGACGCACACGAGCTACATCATGTGGCTGGTTTTTATGCTCCTAGGCTAATACATATTCATCACCACTTTTGGAAAAGGCAGGGTTATTATAATTAGTTCCCGGGATCTGAACCATCCCATGGATGCATGCATATCAGTCTCCGGTGGTCCCTCCGGGGGTCACTCGTACTGAAGGCTCATAGTCTTCCTCCCAGGCTTTGTCCTTCTGTTGTTCTTCAGCTTCCCTTCTCTCCTTATTTAGTAGTCTCTGGGCTAGATGTCAGAAACTTGTGTCTCGTGCAATAGTCAGCAGTTATGTCAAAAACTCACCCCTATTCTCTTATCTCCCAGACCCAAGTCTCAAGTTTTACCCTTCAAACCCTCTATTGACATGAACTGCTAGACTATTCTTTTTCAAGATACAAGAACTATATACACTAACCACTCTGTTTCACTTGGACTTGTGATTATACAAGGGTATGTAAGACAGAAGGTCACATTTCATCATGCTGCCCTAGCATTGTTCCATATTGACATGAATCAGATGAACATATTTCACAGTTCTTGAGATTGGTTTGGGAATTGGTTTTTGGATTGGTTTTGAGACTGAGAGTGGTGCTGGGGGATTCCTTTTCCCATGGGCCAAAGCACATGGCCCTTTGAGTCCAGTCCATGACCAAGGAGTGAGCTCCTGCCGTTACCTCCCTTCAATGTACTGCTTGAGAGCTGCCTATGTTGCTGAGAGGGGCTGTGCTCCTGCTAGGACAGCTTTTCAGGATCCTGCCATCCCAAATGTGTTGCTGCCCACTGTGAGGACTGTGCTGGTCTCTAACGAGCCCTTCTCCCTTTCTACCGTTCTCACTCCAAGTATGTCTGTAGAGTACCTGAGGCACCCCACTGCCCTCCCGTGCTCCCTCAAGAGCAGACTGGGACCTCTCATCTGGTCTGAGATCAATGTTTTGCTGTAGCAGCTCTTGAGTGTGTCATCAGGTTGCTTCAGCATTGTTCATGGCTAAGCATGGCTGATCTTATGGTGGCTCATCTTATTCCAGCTCATCCTCATCCCAAGATTATTGAGTACTCCCAGATGCATCTCCCTTGCACTTGCTCTCAGCTGAGAAACTTGCACATGGGAGCAGAAAAACCCATCACTAATCCCTCCCTTTGGACCGAGGTCTGTTGAAGTGACTCCAAGCACATCCCCTTCTTCCTGTTATTTCCCAACCACATATGGAGTTGCAGAGCCACTCACCAGTGCTCCCAGATGTGATGTCATCTTTTTCTGCTCAGTGAAGATGTTGAGAAGCCCAGCCCTGAGCAACAAGCAGCCCCCACCCACAGACAGCAATTCCCAGGGCCAGCACTCCATTCTCTGTCTGGGAGAGACTCTCAGCGAGTCCCTTTCTTTCCTTCCAGTTTTTCCACTCATCACTTACTCAGCCTGGCCAGCACTCTCCCAGGTGACCCTGTGTCAGATGCTTTTGTTAGAACAGGTGGGTTAGAAAAACTTCTTTCCTTTGTCTGGGAAACCAACAATCCTGAGATTTTGGGTGAGACTTCTTATCTTTGTTCCCCTTCTGCTGCTTTGTCCCTAGTGAGTATTTTGGCTGCAAGTCCGTCAGGGTGAGAACAGGCTTTGTTGCACAGTTGGGACAGAGCGGCACCAAGACCTTGGGAAACAATGCCTAGTGCCTCAGCCTGGCAGCTGCTGGTAATATAGAAATACATTCCAAGAGCCTGCAGATGCCCTGGGCATGCTGGTGCGAAGTCCTAATTCAGATTTACCTGGGACCAAGCACTCAGTGTTGACCCAGATATGGGGTGAGTAGAGGCAGAGCTGGGCCTCTGGATCTGGACCTCTCTTTGCCTGTGTCATCTGGCTGTTCCTCTGGGCTTGCTGGTAAGCAAAGGGACATCTGTAGTGTGTGACATCTCACAGAGATGCCTGCTCCTTCTCTGCATAGGCCCTGTAACGAAGGTGGCACCCTATATACAGGCTGCAAGTATGCAGAATTTGCATTAACTGACGGGGACCTTATTGCTGTCCCACAGCAAGCTTTGGACCTGTATATGGTTCATTATATAGCTATTTTAGGATACCATACATGTCTGGTCATGCTGAGGGTCTCTGTCCCCAGTGCTATGAAAGCAGGAGAACTGGCCCTTGAAATTTCATCTTGTCCCTCTGTCACTGGGGGACCTCAAGGCAGGATGGTGCTGGGGGGAGTGTCCCCCTTTTATCTGGTCATCCAACAGGTTTCTCAGCTGCTGCATGTCTTCTGAGCCCAGTGGGCTGGGGGCAATGGTCAGCTCCTTTGGGAACAGTTATAATGATGATGTGATGTGCTATAATGATGATGTGATGTGCAGAGAGCAGGAACAGTATCTTCCTCCATGGACCCCCTTTCCATGCCCCTGTCTAGGGTTGGCAGTGACTCCAGGCTGTAGCTGGGTGCTAAGTGGAGTACTTGCCTGCCTGGGCACCACTGCTGGGAAGTACTTGCCTGTCCAAGTACTGAGCTCCTGCAGGCAAGGCACCAGTGGTGTGATGACAGGGGGGCTCCAGAGGTGCTGGACAGACTTGATGTCTGCTGGGACATGGGGCCCCAAGACCTCTGCCCTTACCTTGCTGCGCAGCACAAAGACATGTAGGAGTGTTGTGGGGTGCCCAGAGGTGGCAGGGCAGCAGGGTGGCAGAGCAGCAGAGAGTCAGGGTGATCAGGCTGCACCAGGCTGGCTCCCTGCATGGTCACTTACACATTGAACCTGCTGGCTCAGGCAGGTCCTTTGCTTCATAATCTGGAGCCCTGCAAAGGTGACATCTGTGCCATTGGAGCACTTGCACTGCTGGCATCCAAACCCACGTGTCCTTGATTTTCTAATTCAAATGAAGCCGAGCTCTCTTCTTCTCATGGCATCAGGAAATCCTCTGCTCCATCCTCCATTGATGAGAAAACCCTCCCTGTCCCTTCCTTTCTTTTTTCCTGATAAATTCATTCATGCCTGAAGCTAATTTTATACTCCTTGGTACAGACAGCCCATATGGGATACCCACTTTAGTGCAGGTGCTGGGTCCTCCCTGTGGATATGGCTGGGTTGCAGGCAGAGGCACAACCCCACTTCCCTTCCCAGTGATAGCCCTAGTGAAAGGGGCAGGATGAGACATGACCACTCACAGGAGCCTCCCTCTGGGGCCAAAGCATCCAATGGCTGCACCTCACCAGACTGCTGGGGAACCATGGCTGATCTTCCATGCAGCAGCACCGTTTTGCACCACATATAGGTGCAGTATTGCTGAGATGTTTCTCTGGCTACTGCTGGGTTCACTTGTCTGTGACTCCTTTTGCATGGCTGGGAGCACATCCAGCCCACAAACATATCCCAGTGTCCAGTGCCTCCCTGTTTGTGCTGGAAGTTGAGTGTCCTGCGATATTATTGTTTTGGCTTTAGGCTGTGCTGGGGGCATGCCTGAAGGCACCACCAAGGGCCATGGAGCTGCTGTGTGAGCAGTGGTGCAGTGGAAAGGCGATTCATGCACAGCCATGCTGAAATGCTCCAGCAGTTCTTCACCCTGGAGTTCCCTGGGTGGGAAAGCAGGGCCAGCCCGAGGGACAGAGAAACAAGACATCAAGAATCAGCAGCAAATGGCCAAGCAGCTCCATGCCCATTGGGGCTTGGTGAACAGAGGGTGGCAAACGTGACTTTGTGTGGAGAAGGCCAAGGGGAGCAACCTTCCTTCAGTGAGAAAGCCCCCTGTTCCATACCACATATGGACAACCTGGGAACAGGATGGCTGACACTGTACATGGCCAAGGTACTAATCCAGCCATGTGCAGACTTTTGTAGGAGGATCCCACAGCACTGAGCAGCCACCTGACAGAAAGGCAGATATATCCCCATGTCTCTGAAAGCAAAATAAGGACAAAGAGCAAGGGACCATCCCTACCTCCACAGAGCTATTCCAGACCCATCCTTGCTCAATGCTAATCAGAGGAGCACTTGATTCCTCCTCAAACAGCCTCAGAAGACATCTTCTCACTGTTTATTCAGTCAAAACAATAAATGTGAGTCTTGGCAGCTATTGGGAAAAGTATTAAGGGTGTCTAGAGAAGATATTTTTGCTTCTGTGTTAATCCCTGGCATAGTTGCACCTGTGACAATTGCAGGTGTGCACCTCAGAAACACTACGTGGGTGAGAGGGAGGGCAAGAAGAGTCAAGAACAGTCAGATATTTCCCTGTGGAAAATTGAGAAGAGCCTATAAAGTCATCAGTGTTGCAGGAAGGCAGAGGAAATGGTACTCTGCTAAACCTCAGACCCAAGATTCTGCTCTTCTCTGGTATAAGCAGCAGACTTAAAAGAGGATTTTTTTTTTTTCCACATAAATCTGTACATGAATGTCTTGGTGTCCATTGATACAGGTTTTCTAGAGGTTAAATACTTAAAGGGAGGAGTTGGACACACCTGTTGGACTCACCAGTTAAAAGCGGAGGAGAAAGCCATGCCCTGCTGTCAGTGGGCACCAGCCCCTCTGTGCCCTTATTTAACCATTTATTTCCCCAGCTCCTGCTGCTGGTCACTTCTGGCTGCGCTGAGCTGAGCAGAGGGATATATGGGCTGATGATCTCCTCCATTTGCACTGTACAAGGGGCTTGCAGCCCTGCTTATGGGGCAGGAGAGGGTCCCCCTGTTTTGACCCCCAGCAAGCAGCAGGTGGAGGTCTCATCTTGTGCCCAGCTGCCTGCTCCCAGAGAGAAAAGCCCAGGAAAGATCTGTCTCAGAGGGAGGACAATGGTCTCATCCCTGGTGGATTGCCTTCCAGCAGCAGAGCCTCCATGATGTGCAGGGAAGTGGTGGCCAAGGGCATGCAGACCACAGCCCTTGGCAAAGGCAAGGGCCTCCTTAAAAGCCTGATGCCCCAGCAATAGTCAGGAAGTGCTTAAGAAACCCAAGTGCTGGTGCAATATGTGCTGTGTGCAGGGCAACTGTGAAAAGTGGCTTGCTTAAGAAAAAAAAATTAAGTGAGGCTGCCTGTGAGGAGCTAAAGTGTGACCCTCCTGCATGCAACTCATCTGGGCTGGAAGCCATGTCCTCCTTCAGACTGCTCTCCTTGGTGATATCTCCTTGTTTATTATTTTGTTCACTGTTTTATCCCTCTGTGTAAGCAAGCTCAAAATGTCCCCTTCAGAGCCCTTGGCTCAGTGCTCCATGTGGAAATGCATTTCATTATTCACTTGTGACCATACTAAAAACTATCTCAATATATGTCTGTATTCCTCATAGCAGTCATAAACTCTTTGTAATGATTAAAAGCAGTAATATATTTGTAACAGTTGACAGGTGAGACTCCTTCTCAGCTTTTCTGTTGCTTGCCTCCTACTAAACCCGCCGGGGTGCCCAGTGCTGGAGAGCCTCTGGCCTGAGGCAGGTGGGAGCCCCCCACTCCCTGTCCCAGGGCTCACAGTCCCCAGCCCTGCCAGGCCCTCACTTTCCCAGAGTTTGGCTGTGACAGGGGTGATGCTGGAACTGGGAACAGGAGGGGCTGAGTCCCACAGCCTGGGTGGTACACGGGTAGCCCAGGATGGGTTAAGGACAATGTCTGGGGCAGCAAGAAACTGGAACTGAGCCCTGAGATAAGGGGTAGTACCCGGGGAAGCGCGGGGACGGGCAGGGCGGTGCTGAGCCCCGCAGCAGGGGCGATGCCCAAGACGGGGGCCAGGTCTGGGCTGAGAGCTTGGTACAGGAGTTGAGGAATTGACGCCCGGGGGTCGAGTCCTGGCTCAGGGGCCGTGCCCGAGGTGGGGGGGACGGGGCCGAGCCCGGGGCAGGGGCAGGCACATAGACCGGTGCCGGCTCCCCGCTGCCCGACGGGACCCGTGTCCCGCCCGGGTGGGCCGGGGCGGCGGTGACTCAGCCGGGAAAGGCGGGCGAGGAGGAGGAGGAGAAGGAGGAGGAGGAGGAGGGGGAAGGGGACGGGGTAGGGGAAGGGGAAGGGGAAGGGGAGGAGGAGCAGGAGCCGCCGCAGCCACCGCGGAGCCTCTCACCTGCCCCCGCCGCCGCCGAGGAGCGGCAGCGCCCTCCCGGCCCCGCCATGGCCCGCCGGGTCGCCGCCGTCCTGCTGCTGCTCGCCCTCGGCTGCCTCCTGGGCATCCTCCTGCTCTGCCTCGGCTCCGGGGACGCGCGCGGCCCGCCGGGCTTCAAGGTGAGCGGCGGGGGGGTGCGGGTACGGAGGGGACAGGGACGCGGGGCACCGGTGGCATCTGGGCTACGGAGGCTGGGGGCCTCGGGAGGCCAGGGAGGGCACCCAGCTCTGGGGGTTCTGGGTGGGGGAGAGGCTCCGGGATGCGGGGACTCCCTGGCGCCAGCAGAGACTCGGAGCCGGTGGTCCCTGCGCTCCGGCCGAACCCGGCACCGCGGAACGACCGCGCCCTGCCGCCTGCCCTCGTTCACCTCGGAGGAGCCTTCGGAGCGCAGCAGAACACCAGAGGGCCGGGGGTGTGGTGCCTATGGCCAGGCTTCTGGGATGGGCGCCCCGGGCGCTGCTGGGCTGCAGCTGCACTGCCTTAGCTGGCACTGCAGGGCAAGAAATGCGCTTGCCTATGAAAATGTGCTGGTGTTTGTTGTTTTCTTGGTTTCTGTGTTTGTTTGTTTAATTTTACATTCAGGCACCGAAGGAAGTTCCCGAACAATTTATTGTTGCCAAAGTCCTCTGATTGACTCCTGCTGTGCAAGTATTTTGTTTTAAAAAGGTCTTGTTTCTTTCAGTGACGGACAGCTATTCCATGGGGAGCAGGCTCTTGTCCTGGAAAGTGGTTCATCCACAACCCCCTCTTTCTCATCCCTCTTTCTGACTGCCAGATGTGTTGCCTTCTCTCCAGATTTGTCAGACGTAATCAACATTAGGTTGAGAAAATGAATGGGCTTAGCCAGGATGATACTCCCTGGTTGTTAGTATAACCACTAAAAATTAACTCGTTTCCTATAACACATTTCTGTGCCACTCATTTCCATGTGCTGTGGCAGTTAGGGGCTGTGCTCATAGTTGGTTTCCAAGCTGATTAAGTCTCTTTGGACATGGGGGAATTAGAACTACTGTTGCTGAGACCCATCTGTATTTGCAGAGCTTTGGTCAGTCTGGGAAACCTTTTATCCTCCTGCAGTTGATTCCTATCTGGAGCTTTAAGCCAGTTGTGTTCATGCAGCACTGCAGTTTGGGGTTGCACAGAAGTGCCTGAGGCTAAGCGGCCCAGCCCAGAGACCTGGGGTTTTGCCCCATTCCTGGATGGAGCAAGTGCAGCAGGGTTGGCACCATGGTGCTTTTTCCTGGAGGGATGCTGCTGGGCAGGCATGGGGAGAGGTAGTTTTACACAAAGCTTAGGGCTGTTTTGGGGATGCAAAGATTTGTCTTATTCGAATTCAGCCCAAAATGCACCAACACAGGGTGAAGTGCTTGTTTTGGACTCACTTGGCAGCCCCAGCCAGCCCAGGGCTCTGGCCTGGATGCTGGTGAGCTGTAAGATTTGTCCCAACCCTCGTGCTGCTCTGCCATCACCAACAGCCATTTCAGCATGGGGGGGCAGCCCCAATCTCTGTCCCTTCTCCCCAGAGGAGACAGCCCTCCAGCTTAATGCTGCTTTGGGGTACATTACATGCCCCTGCTCTCCTCCTGCCGTCCCTGGTCAGGGAGTCAAGGGGCCAGCTCCCGCTGTAGGTGCCATGCAGGGCTGTGGCATGTGCCTGGCTGGCCTCCTCTAGAGCCCCTGTGCAGCCAGCCAACCATGTGGCAACGGGGAGCCTGGAGCAATGTCCTCAGCCCTTAAGAGGCAGAAGGAGGGGCAGAGGCAGCAAACCAGAGATACTCCAGCCCTCCAACTACCCAGTAGCTCCCCTGCCTTGGGCTGTGTTTAGGAGCTGGCTGCACCTCTGCTTGTGCCATGGCTTGCATGGGGTGAAGATGCATGAGCGTGTGGATCCTGTGGAATCCTGCTAGCCTCGGGATCAGCACTAAAATCAGGCCCTGTTTGCTGGTTTGTTCTGCTCAGTTTAGGGTGGCAGCCAGAGTTAAGCTATTATTGTGATCAGTCCTGCTCCTTTGTGGCTGGGGGGGACTGTGGGCCCATCTTCCCCTCCCACTCTGGGCAGGACATCACTGTCCTTGCTGGCTTGGTCCACATTAGTAACAGCTTCTGGATGACAGCTCAGTTCACTTATGAGCTAAGGCTGACCCACAGCTCTACCTCTTCTCCTTCTAGCTCCTTTGCTTGGAATATAGCCCTAAAAATACCCCAGATTATTTATTCTGCTGTGAGAGGGACCGCAGAGCACAGTCTTCTCCTTTCTTTCTGGGTACACAGCTGAGCTTATGGCACCATGGCCTTACAGCTCTGAGCTGTTGTCTTTCCTTTTGCAAACCTTCCTCTTTTTTTTTTTTTTTTTTTTCCCTTCTTTTGGCAAATCTCTTCACTGGCTTTTATAAAGCCTGTCAGGTTTGTTCCCTGTGAGCCATCCTGGGGAGAGCTTTGGTTCCTGTGGCAGGAGACCTGCTGTAACCTGCAGCACCCTCAAGGGAGGTGGGCTCCATTGTGGGGCCAAGCTGAGCCCACACTGTACTGTGGAACAGCCCAGAGAGCCCGTGGGTGGGGAGGGATGAGGATCTTGGGCCATGAAGCATGGCTGTGGGGCCTGACACCAGCTGCAGTGAGCTGGGCTGTTCTCAGCACCCCTCCCTGCCTCCCCCAAGGGTGTGGGATGTTTCTGGGCAGCCTTTGGGGCTGTGCTGTGTTTGTCCATTGGGCAAAGCCACATGTTTTATAGGAACCCCAAGCCCTACCTGCGGTTTTGCCCTGTGGCCTTTGAGGACATCGACACTGTGTCCTCTCTGTGGGGACTGAGCTGCTCTGGCTGTGGCTAAGGAGGCCACAGGCCACACGGGATCACTGTCCTCATGTGGGGCTGTGCTGGGACTGTCCCCGGTCCTGCAGCATCACTGGAGTCAGGCTGGTGGGTCCTATAGATAGAAAAATTGTCTCTTCCTATGCTGCCAGGAGATGCTGGTGTCATGGGACTCCCACAGGCTGGGGACAGGGCTGTAGACATGCGTGTGAAGCCTGCCAAGCCCTGTGACTCTGGCAGCTAAGCAGGACAGGGCCAGTGAGAGGGGTGATGGAAGCCAGGCACCAGCACAGGAGAGTGCCAGGACATCATTGTGTCCCTCCAGTCCTTGTGTTCACCCAGCTTGTTGGCAGGCGCAGGACACCTTGGCTGAAGAGCTGAGGCAGGACTTACACTGTAAATCACTAATGAGATGGGCTTTTGGTGGTGCTTTTCTCCAGAGGCTTGCCGTGTGCAGAGCCCTGTACGTGACTCACCTGAGGCTCCCAGTGCTGCCATAAGCCTCTGTCTATGTGCCTGCACAGCAGCTCATGCTGGCTGCACTGGTGACAGCCGCATCCCCCACAAAGGGGCCAAAGTGGCAAAGGAGCTAAGAGCTCACCCTGGTACTCATTTCAGGAGACCACTGGGCTGGGTGTCTGAGCTCCCTGCACCCCCGGCTACCCCCAAGCCCTGCAGGGTGCACGTGGCCCAGGTAGGGGCTGTGACAGGGACAGGGGCTAGTGCTGGCACCAACAAAGCCCTGCTGTGGGTGGCAGACCTTGTCCCTAGCAGCCATTCAGATGCCGGAGGAACATGTGTACCCTGGGTCTGCAGGAGAGGATGTGGCATCTGCTTCATCTCTGGGACCCTCTCAGACATCTGGGTCTGGCCTCTGCCCTTTCATACACACACATGCACACATGGCCTTCCACTCCTGCTCGCTGCCACTCAGCTGCTGGGCCAGGCAGGCAGTGCTGGCCAAGCTACCAATGGCCAGGGAAGACGGGCCCCTCCACAAAGACAGGCTGGGATGCAGAGTCCTGTGGAGGCCAGGAACAGGATCAGGCAGGGCTGGCACACTGCACTTCCCAAGGCAGCCTGGCTCCCGCCACATGCCATGCAGAGGCCCTGGTTCCTCTTGTGCAGGGGCAGCCAGGGTGCAGGACATGACATAGCGCCTGTCTGTGCCGGGAGCTCCTTTCAGCAGTCCTGTGCCCAGCTCCTGGGGCCAACCTCTTTCCAGCACTTTGCGTTGCCACTTGTTGTTACCTCATCTGGATCCCAATGCTGCTGCCTATGGCACCCATATTCCCATGGGTCCCTCACCCACAACTCCTTGGGCTGCTGCCCATCTTCACCCCACACCTCACAGCAATGGGTTCTGCCCCACAAGAACACTGGGGTCCAAGAGGACACTTAGAGGTGGCTTAGAGCACATGGCAGAGGGACATGCCTGCTTGGGGCAACTGGTTCTGGTTCTGCAAGATGCCCAGCAGTGTGACCCAAATCTGACACATCCCCCAGAGAAGCTGCTCCAAGCTGTAGCCAGGCTGGTGATACACTGAAATGGGAGTTGTGGATTCTATGAGGAAACGCATGCCCTCAGGCAATGCCACTCCCCAGCTGCTGCCTTAGCAGCCACAGAGGAAACCTGCATACACAACAGGAATCTTAGTGGAGGTGGTGTGGGTGGGAGTCAGCTCTGGGGTTGGGGGGCAGCCTCACTCACCCCACAGAGCTCTGTACATGCCCTAGGAGGGGGCATGGTGTCAGGGCTGCAAGACCCTACTGAGTGTGCTTGGCTTACTGTGGGTCTGAGCATGCAGCACAGCTGTCCCAGGCACACACCCACACATGCCTATGCACATATGTACATGAGAACACACATTCACACACACACACCTAAATGCACACACATGCATACAAACCGGCACCCATGTCCACACAAACTCATGCCTGCATAGCTGCGTGCATCCACCCTCTCACATGCACATGTACATGTACGCCCATGTATGTACATCCATACACAAGCATGTCCACACACATGCATCTACATGCACATCTGCACCCCCAACACGTGCACCCCCCACCACAGCTCTCCAGGAGCTGGAAGCAGCCAACCCCACACCAGTGCTTTGTCATGGGACATTTCCCCAAACGCCACAGGCATGTAGAGCTTCCCCTGCCCACCCTGAGTATGGCCATGTGTCTGAGCTGGTGTGGCCATGTCTGTCCCTGCTTTGTGGTCAGTGTTGTGTCCCCAGAGCTGCTCCCACTGGGCTATTCACATCCTTTGTTTGTGGTACCAGGCATCCCCAGCGCTGTGAGTGTTCAGCACTCATCCTCTTAGCCTCCTGCTTCAGCACTTCTTAGCCCCTGCTGCTCCTCAGCTACTCCCATTTCCAGCCCATCCCCTTGGCAGGCTGCAGCCTCCCCCTGCATCACCCCAGAGTTGGTGACACAGGGGCAGCACAAACCCCCAGACTGTCCCTGGTGTCGCAGCTCTGCTCAGCCCTGGGGGCTGAGGGTGAACTGTTGATGCTTTCCCTTTGGTGAAGATCTGTCATCCAGCTAATAATAATATAAATCAGGGGTTGCCTCAGCACACTGGCACCAATTCCCCCTTCTTCCTGGCCACAGAGGGGGACTCTCGGCTTTTGTCCAAGGGCACAAAGCAAAGCACTGCCTGTTAATGGGAGATGAGGGAGACTGTGGCAACCGGGGGGGGGGGGGGGGGGGGGGGGGGCGGTCACACACGTTGAAAATGGTTCCCAGGGGAGCAGGGAGGCACTGTCTGTTGTGGGGCCAGCTGTTCACATGGAAATGGGGGTTGCTTCTGAGGGGGGATCCTCAGGTGACCTTTCCCATGCCCCAACACTTTATTTCTGCTTCTTCTGACAAGCTAAAAGTAAGCTACCCAAAACTGAACCCTGCAGCCACCTGACCTGGAGCCCACTCTGCAGCTGGCTGAGGACAAGGACAGGCAGCAATGGGGCAGTGACTCAAAGCCAGATGATGGCCCCACAGGCCGAGCTGGTTGTCTGTCCCCATGGGACCCAACCAGGCAGGCCTGGGGCAGCTCAAGGGCATTGGGCTGGGAGAAGAGCAGCCTGCCCCTGGGGTTCATGTGGGTGTTTGGCAGGGATTTATGGGATGCAGGTAAAGCCATTGTTTAGTCCAGGTTTAAGTCTTAGGTAGTTTCACTCTGGAGAGGTGGTCAGCTGGGGCAGCACTGAAACATCTTGTGTTCAGCCCCAAGCTAGCAGCCTCCTCTCCAGCAGAAAAGCAGCTCTGGCCACAGTGTGAAGAGGCCCAGGCAGGCAGCCCTGTGCCCATGGACAGCTGAGTGAGGCAAAGGGGTCTGGGGCCTGGGGGCTGCCAGTGGCATGGCACAGGGCAGCTTCTCCCCAGGAGCTGGGGAACTGTTTGGCAGGAGAGAGCAGGGGTTATTTATAGCTGCAGAATGGGCAAGCCTTACAAGGGCAGGGAGGGATGAGGTGGCTGGCTGCCCTTCTTTGGAGTGCTGCGTCCCCAGGCGGCTGCCCTCAGGTGTCCTCCCTGCTGGCCTGAGGGGCCACAGCTCAACACAGCTGCCTGCTGCAAGGAGCAGTGCTGTGGGGATGGGAGCAGGGGGCAGCACCTCTCGGTCCATGCTCAATGAGGTGAGGGGGTCCCTATGCCCAAAGAGCCAGTCCCCTTGGTGTGCTGAGCAGCATCCCAGGTCAGCAGTGTCCCTCTGGGCAGAGTGCCCCACTCCCAGAAACATCCCAGGCCAGGCAAGATCCTGGTATGGACAGGCAAGACCTCACTCATGGTGCTCACCCCAAGAGAGGATGCTCCTCCACTGCCCTGAGGAGCTGGCTGAGGATGGTGGGACTCAGCTCAGTAACTTCCCTGGAGGCAGCCAGGGGCAGCCAAAGGGGCTCCTACCCTCTGGGCCTGATTCCTGCCTCTCCACCTGCAGTATGGCATCGTGCTGGACGCCGGTTCCTCCCACACCGCTATGTTCATCTACAAGTGGCCTGCGGACAAGGAAAATGACACTGGGGTGGTCAGCGAGCACAGCATGTGTGACGTGGAGGGTAAGGGCTGTCCCTGCCCCCTGGGTGGCACATCCCCTTGCTGGCAAGTGACCATGGCGGTCCACATGGCCTGACTTCTCTCCCTGTGCTTTCACCAGGGGCAGTGAGGTGTTAAAAGGGGTCTGACTCTGTTCTCAAAACCTCCCCCAAGAGAAATGTGCTGTAAGGGTGGTGGCAGTTTGTCTTTTCCTGGTATGCATCATACCTCCAGAACACAATTCAGCTCATTGCCTAGCCCAGCAAGGAGCAAGGGGTGTTTTTTTGCTATCCATTTATCCAACCTTTTCCAAACTGCCACCAAGTGAGGGATGCAGCATGGGCAGAGATGTGGCTAAGCTCTGGCTATTTGGACAGCCATGTGAACAGCTATAGCAACGCTCAGCTCTACTGAACATCCTGGGAGGGGCAAAGCTGCTCACTGAACATTGTCCCACCACCTACATGGCTGCAGGGCAATGCAGTTTCCCTCTCCACAGGTCCTGGCATCTCCAGCTACAGCTCCAACCCTCCAGCTGCTGGGAAAAGCTTAGAGCACTGCCTGAACCAGGCTCTGAGAGATGTGCCCAAGGAGAAGCATGCGGTGACTCCGCTCTACCTGGGCGCTACAGCTGGCATGCGCCTGCTCAAGTGAGTGTTGGCTCTGGCTGTGCCAGCTGCCTGGCCTCAAATGTTACTGGGGAGGCCTTACCTCACCACCCCTCCATCCCACCACCCATGGTGGGGGTGGAAAATGTGAAGGATGGCTGTGAAGTCACCCCTTTGCCAGGCAAAGCTGTCCCCTGCCTCCAGATTCCCCAAGGCAGTGGCTCTGTGTGCCCTGCAGAGCTGCTAGGGAATGCCATGCTGCAGGAGATGCTCTTCAGGACACAGTCCCTCTGTACTCCCCATGTGGGACGAAAAGGGGCACTAGAGGTCTGGAGGGGCAGCTCCAGGATAACCCACCCCTTCTTTTTGGCTAGCTAGGAACAAAGCCCCCTTGTACTTACTGCCAGCCCAATTTGACACAATGAAGATATTATCCCCCAAATCCACATGAGCAGACAGTCCTGCCCCATTTGCCTGGCCATCAGAAAGAGAGAACACATCCACCTCTGCCTCCTGGCTCCTTCCCTAGCTGAGACAAGGAAATTAGCTGGGTTTTGGGGGATGTCCCAGCAGGTACATGGGTAAGAGTTCCCCACCTGCCTGTGGTTAGCTCCCACATACTGGCAGAGCCAGAGAGTTACACAGCTCTGACTCTGCCCCTTGCACTGCTGCATGTTTCCATCTTGCCTGCAGCATTGCAAACCTCGAGGCCTCGAATGCCGTCCTCAGTGCAGTGACTGCCATGCTGAAGTCATACCCCTTCAATTTCCGGGGAGCAAAGATCCTGTCAGGGGAAGAGGAGGGGGTGTTTGGCTGGGTCACAGCAAACTACCTCCTGGAGAACTTCATCAAGGTGGGCAAAGGAGCCTGGTGCCCAGCAGGGCTGGCTGCACTGGCCAGACTGCTCTGCACCTAACTGCTTCCTGCACCTGTTACTGTCTCTTTGCCCAGCGCGGGTGGCTTGGGGAATGGATCCAGCCCAAGAAGAAGACACTGGGGGCCATGGACTTCGGGGGTGCTTCCACACAGATCACCTTTGAAACCAGGGACACCATTGAAGACCCCAGAAATGAGGTGATGCTGAAGCTGTATGGCCAGCCATACAAAGTGTACACCCACAGCTTCCTCTGCTATGGAAGGGACCAGGTCCTCAAGAGGCTGCTCTCAAAGCTCCTCCAGGTACTGGCACGTGCTCACCCAGGGACGCTGGCTATCATCACACCAGCATTTATACAGGTTGGGAGGTGCTGCACCCCAGATCCTTCAAAACACTGCTTTAGACCTGTGATTACCTCCTGGGTTCAGGTTCAGGAGCCAGGGCAAGAAGGGGATGATTTGCAGAGAACCTAGGGTTGCTGGGACTCATGCTTTCTCTGTGGGCTTCTTCCAGCCCTGCTTTCCAGGACAGCCCTGGGGGGTCAGCTGCACACATTTCCCAGCCAACTCTTGGTTTTTGCCCCCTAAGCAACACCCATGGTTCCAGGGCTTCCTCCCACCCTCTCCATAAGGTGTTGTATTCAGCCTGTGCCAAATGTCCTGAGTCATCTCGAGACAACAGTGGCAACTGCTGTCTCCCGCA
This sequence comes from Netta rufina, assembly GCF_964035555.1. Lineage (NCBI taxonomy): Eukaryota > Metazoa > Chordata > Aves > Anseriformes > Anatidae > Netta > Netta rufina. The sequence goes on from NC_140144.1 coordinate 1,011,583, forward strand.
GTCCTTTGCATCCCAGGCTTGTCAGCATCTCCATGGTGGGAACCAGAGCCAAGCAAGTGGTGCCAGGGCTGCTGTGGCACAGGGGAGACAGGGTGATGGCACAGCTCACAGGGGCCCATGTGTTGCTCCTCCAGCAGGCTGAGAACTACCAAGCAACTGTCCCCAATCCCTGCTGGCCCACAGGCTACCGCAAGAGCCTGTCATTGAGCAGCATCTACGATAGCCCCTGCACAGAGAAGGAGAGGCCCAGCCTTCCCCTCAACACCTTCGTCACCATGGCTGGCACTGGGAATGGGAGCCTCTGTGCTCTGCACGTCAGCAAGCTCTTCAACTTCACCACCTGCTCCTTCTCCCGCTGTTCCTTCGATGGCATTTTCCAGCCTGAGGTTTCAGGAAACTTCATTGTAAGTCCCAGCATGGAGCAGGGTGGTGGTCTGGCTGTAGGATCTGCAGCAGTCCCCTGGCTCCCAAGTGTCATTTGTCAGCAAAGTCAAACCCCATCTCTGCAAGAGCGGTTGCTTGCATCCACCACAGGTTACGCTAGCTCTCTGTGGTGAAAGAGTTTGCTCCCAGCCTGTCCTACAGGTGTTTCCATTCCTCAGGCCTTCTCTGCCTTCTTCTACACGGTGGACTTCATTCAGACAGTGATGGAGAGACCTGTACACTTGCCCAAAGACCTGAAGGATGCTGCTGAGACCATCTGTGCCACCAGCTGGAGTGAGGTGGGCTCCCCTGGCACAGTGGGAAGGAAAGGGGTGATTCATGTGGGGCATCTCCTGGGCTTTGGAGGGGGCTGGGTGTCCTGGCACCTTCCCATAGCATGTAGTAGGGAAAGGGTTGGTGATGGCTTCCACATGGGACCAGGAGAGGTTCAGGTGGGTATAAGAAGTGCCTTGGCCAGCCAGATGCTACTTAGAACTTCGGGCTCCATAAACAAACCCTGGAACATACTGGCCTGACCCCCTTTCTCTCTCTTCATGCATCTCATCCAGCTGCTCCAGAAGGCTCCTAAACTGGAGAAGAGGCTGTCAGATTACTGTGCTACCAGCATGTTCGTTTATTTGCTCACCACCAGAGGGTACAACTTCAACAACCATTCCTTCCCAAATATTGCCTTCCAGAAGAAGGTGGGTAACATCAGAGCACATATCCATCCCATAGTATTCATTTGACACTAGGCCAGAAAGCGCTACAGAAGCGATCATCCCAAACCAAGAAAGAGCCAAGCAATGTGTGAAGAAAGATCTTGGGGAAAAGAGGCAGGATGGGACTCAGTTTTGGGGTTTATATTTTGGGATATTGAGAAAAAAATGATCTGAGTTGACTGTAGGGTGGTCAAGGAGTCAGGAATTTCAAAGTCCTCCAGTTTGTCCTTGGCCCTCAAAACACTACTGATCTCAACCTACTATTTGGTCAAGCTCATTGGGAAATTACCTCAGGGTAGTATCCCACTTTTACCAAGTCCTTTCACCTACATGAACTGTGGGATGGGCAGCAAAGTCAGGATGACCCTGCTCCCACCAAATTAGTTCAGCAAAGCCACCAGGTCACTGTTTTGTCCCTGGGCTAGCTGGACCCACAGGCAAGCAAGGACTCAGGGTGCTGTGGACTCCTCCAGACTTCTCTTCTTGATTGAGCTGATAGTGAAATGGTCCCTGGAAGGTCCCTTGCAGTCCATGGGGCTGGACTGACCAGGGTGGTGACCATGCCAAGCTGTTTCCACAGGCAGGAGAAACCTCCATCGGCTGGGCCCTTGGCTACATGCTGAACCTCACCAACATGATCCCAGCAGAGAAACCTGCTTCCCACAAAAGCATGCTGTACAACTACTGGGTCATCCTCATCCTGCTTTTTGTGGTCACCACCCTGATAGCTCTGGTGACTGCTGTTTACCTGCTCCGCCACAGCAAGTCCAGCGCAATCTAGCTGCAGGGACGGGACAGGCCTTTGTCTGCAGGAGCCAGCACCATCCTTTCTGCTGAAGTCTGAATACTTGGGTTGCAGCAAGTGCTTGGAGATACTGTCCTCTGACACCCAATGCCATCTGCCCTGGAGGGAAAGCTGCCCCTTTTTGCCTTCCCCTTGCTTTCAAGCAGCAGAAAAGGTAGGGATGGACAAAAGAGGACTGCTGACCCTGCAGTGCAGCAGGAGCAGAATGTTTTAAGGGCTTCCCAGTACTACTCAGGGACGGATGCTAGAGCAGTCTCAAGGTTAGGACATCTGTTTCTGGGGCATCTTTCTACCACCAGACCTGGGCTGGACTGGGCCAATGAGTCCAGACAACTGCAGGACTTTATTCTCGTGTGCATGGGGAAGGTGGAGAATATCACTCTAGCCCATACAGCTGACCTCACTATCCTGTCCCTGGAGAATCAGCCGAGACAGGGAAGCTCCGGGCATCACCCAGAACCTACACTGTCTTTCTGGCTGATGCACAAGCTCCAGTGACCTTCCCGAATGCCAGATCTTGACCTGGACTTCCACCTGCCTTGAAAGGGCCCTTTCCTCTACTCAAAGGGGCTTTGGTAGGGGCTAAGCAACAACCAGAGCAAGCAGCTTCCCAAGCCTCTTCTTCAGCAACCATATGCAGTGCCTTTCTCATTCCAGTGGTTCCTAGGCCAGTCTCACCTTTGCCACAGCCAGTGCCTCCTCTGGCTCCCGGGTGCATAGGTGACAGAGTTGCTGCATGAGTAAGGCTTTCTGCTGCTTTAGGATTTGAATCCTACATCACCCCAAGCCAAACAGCTGGGAGGATGTGCCTTCATGTCTGAATGAGTAAAAACAGGGACATGGAAATGTGCAGAAAGGTTTGTGTTTTTTGTTGTTGTTCCTGTTGATTTTTTTTATATAATCAGAAATAAATCTTTGTAACCATTCCTATGGCTTTGTCACCACCATAGCAACAGGCTGACAAAGCCTGGCTGTCCCACAGGTGTAGTGCTGCTGGTGGGCTCTGCTTGGACACAACCACACGTAGAGCTCTGCCTGAAAGACTTGGTCTCTTGCAACCTGCCCAGTGCTCAGACACAGCCATGGTTTTATATGCTTTACCAGTCTGCAGAATTCCCCAAGTCAAGACAAAGTGGGCTTGAAATCCCACTCCAGGCTTAGGCCCACCTGGAAGTGGAAGCCAACCACAGCTGAGAAGTTCAGGCTTCCTGAGCACCAAGAACTCAAGTCACCCCAACGGTGCAAGTAGGTAGTGCTCAGCATAGCTCTGTTCCATGCAATCACTTCTGCACTCACAGGTGCACACAGGAAAGGCTTTGCTGCCCAGCCATGGCAGCAGAGCAGTCAGGAACTTGTCGATGCAGGTTGCTCTGAGCTGCCAGGCTCACAGAACCACTGCAGCATCCACCCAGCAGTGGGACAGCTGTGCAGGGCCCATCCTGACTCACAGATCCCATCTGCTAACAGCCCGCTGCCCTCAGCACTTTCCTCTATGCACCCCCAAGAGAGGAGCAGCTTCTCACTGCCCTCCTTGTGCTTGCAGACAGTACCAGCTCTCCTCCTTGGGTTTGCTCAATTACTGATGTCCTTCCCTAACAACGCACTGCACTGAACTTTTCTCTAAGCCTCTTTGACGTTAGCTGTTCTGATGGTTGCTCCCCATCTCTGTGTAGGGACAAATGGAATTCTAGTTTTAGATGATGTTAGCCCACACAACCACTTTCAATTCCCAGCCTGTTGTTTGTCCAGAACAGGAGCTCCCTCCGGCGGCCAGACACAGATACTCCAAGGTCTCAAACACAAGGAAGCCTTTCTGTTCTCTTTGAAGCTGAATAGCTGCTGTCCTGCTTTAAGAAATTAGCTTGATTCAAAAACCATCTAAGAAATTCAGCTGCAACTGAATCAGAGCTGGACATCCACTAAAAGAAGCCAGGTTGACCTAGTCATGACTTGGGGTTTACGGGTAGGAAAAAAATCAAAGAGATTCTTGATCTTGCCACATGCCTCTCTGGACATCTGTGATTCAAGACAGTATCCTTCCATCCCAGTGGGTAACAGGTCCGGATGCAGAGTCTGAGCTGGCCAGGTGCCATGACTTGCCAGCAAGCAAGGCAGGCGATGTACAGACTGGGCTTTGGGCATGTATGCACCCTTGCTCCCTTTGTGAGGGCAGAGATGGCGCCCAAAGAGGCTGTGCAGCTGTAGGGCTTAGACCAGCCCCATCTGGGAACTCAAGAAAAGCCTTGCTGTTATGAGGGTAAAGAGACTGTGACTGACTATGCTCAAGAAACAGAATGTTTGTGGCAACAGCTCTGCTGCCTCATAGCTTAGCCTAGGTATGTCCATGTTTGGAGACATTTCACAGCCCAGTGCTTTTAGATTGTAAGTACTGTAGTCTCCAGGAGACCAGATGTCCTGGTTTCAGTTAGGACAGAGTTAATTTTCTTCCTAGTAGCTGGTAGAGTGCTATGTTTTGGATTAGGATGAGAAGAGTGCTGAAAACATGTTGATGTTTTAATTGTTGCAGAGCAGTGCTTACACCAAGCCAAGGACTTTTCAGCTTCTCGCTCTGTCCTGCCAGCGAGCAGGCTTGGGGGGCATCAAGAGCTGGGAGGGGACTGACCCAGGACAGCTGGCCCAAACTGGCCAAAGGGGTATTCCATACCACCTGGGGTCATGCTGAACAACAGATAGGGGTGGCTAGCCAGGGTGTGGGGGCCGGCTGCTTGGGGATAGGCTGGGCATCGGTCAGCAGGTGGTGAACAACTGCATTGTGCATCACTTGTTTGTACACATTATTATTAGTAGTACTATTATCATTATTGTTATTATTATTATCCTGTCTTAATAAACTGTCTTTATCTCAACTCACAAGCTTTATTTTCCCGTTTCTCTCCCCTATCCCAGAGACAGAGGGGGGAGGGTGAACGAATGGCTGTGTGGTGTTTAGCTGCCATCTGGGTTAAACCACAACACCAGATTACAGAGTCACAGAATGACAGAATCATCTAGGTTGGAAGAGACCTCCAAGATCACCTAGTCCAACCTCTGTCCTAACGCCACCGAGTCCTCCACTAAACCATATCACTAAGCTCTACCTCTAAATGTCTTTTAAAGACCTCCAGGAATGGCGATGCAACCACTTCCCCGGGCAGCCCATTCCAATACCTCACAACCCTCTTGGTAAAGTTTTTCCTAATATCCAACCTAACCCCGCCCCCCGCCCCCCCCCCCGGCACAACTTTAGCCCATTCCCCCCCATCCTGTCACCAGGCACATGGGAGAATAGACCAACCCCCACCTCGCTACAGTCTCCTTTAAGGTACTTACAAAGAGCAATAAGGTCGCCCCTGAGCCTCCTCTTCTTCAGGCTGAACAAACCCAGCTCCCTCAGCTGCTCCTTGTAGGACTTATTCTCCAGACCCCTCACCAGCTTCATCGCCCTTCTCTGGACTCGCTCAAGCACCTCGATGTCCTTCTTGTAGCGAGGGGCCCAAAACTGAACACAGTACTCAAGGTGCGGCCTCACCAGAGCCAAGTACAGGGGGACAATCACTTCCCTAGACCTGCTGGTCACACTGCTTCTTATACAAGCCAGGATGCTGTTGGCCTTCTTGGCCACCTGAGCACACTGCTGGCTCATATTCAGCTGACTATCAATCATCACTCCCAGGTCCTTCTCTGCCTGGCAGCTTCCCAACCACTCCTCTCCCAGCCTGTAGCTCTGCTTGGGGTTGTTGTGCACTTGGCCTTGTTGAACTTCATACAGTTGACCTCAGCCCATCGGTCCAGCCTATCCAGATCCTCCTGCAGAGCCTTCCTACCCTTGGGCAGATCGACACATGCACCTAACTTGGTGTCATCTGCAAACTTACTGAGGGTGCACTCGATCCCCTCATCCAGATCATCAATAAAGATATCAAAGAGGACTGGCCCCAGTACTGAGCCCTGGGGGACTCCACTAGTGACTGGCCTCCAGCTGGATTTGACTCCATTCATCACAACTCTTTGGGCCCGGCTATCCAGCCACTTAATCACGCAATGAAGCGTGCGCCAGTCCAACCCATGAACTGGAGAATGCTATGGGAAATGATGTCAAAAGCCTTGCTGAAGTCAAGGTAGACCACATCCACAGCCTTTCCCTCATCCACCAAGCGCGTCACTTTCTCATAGAAGGAGATCAGGTTCGTCAAGCAGGACCTGCCTTTCATAAACCCATGCTGACTGGGCCTGATCACCTGGTTGCCCTGCAAGTGCCATGTGATGACACTGAAGATAATCTGCTCCATGAGCTTCCCTGGAACTGAGGTCAAACTGACAGGCCTGTAGTTCCCCAGGTCTACCCTCCGGCCTTTCTTGTAGATGGGCATCACGTTTGCTGGCTACCAGTCAACTGGGACCTCCCGCAATAGCCAGGACTGCTGATAAATGATGGTAAGCAGGTTGGCCAGTTCCTCCGCCAGTTCCCTCAGTATCCTCGGAGTGGATCCCATCCAGACCCATCGACTTGCGTACATCCAAGTGCTGTAGCAGGTCACTAAACGTTTCCTCACAGATTATGAGGGCCACATTCTGCTCCCCATCCGCTTCCACCAGTTCAGGGTACTGGGTATCCAGAGAACAACTGCTCTTGCTGCTAAAGACTGAGGCAAAGAAGGCATTAAGCACCTCAGCCTTTTCCTCATCTTTAGTAACTAAGTTTCCCCCTGCATCCAGTAAAGGATGGAGATTCTCCTTAGTCCTCCTTTTCGTGTTGATTTATTTATAAAAACATTTTTTGTTGTCTTTAACAGCAGTAGCCAGATTGAACTCCAGGTGAGCTTTGGGCCTTTCTAATTTTGACCCTGCACAGCCTTACAACATCCTTATAGTCTTTCTGAGTGGCTTGCCCTCTTTTCCAACAGTCATAAACCCTCTTTTTTTCCTAAGCTTTAGCCACAACTCTCTGTTCAGTCTGCTTCAACATTTACCAGAGGGACTGTCTCTAGGTGACTCCTGCACGCCACCTCTTTCCATCCTATTGGCAGTCTTTACTTTAACCACAGTGTGCACTTTGAGCTCTGGACTTTTATTATGTTTGCCATGTGCAATGCTCACACACAAACCACCTGAGAGTCTCAGGTCTCCAACATGCATGCACTGCACCACTGACTTATCTAAACTCCCTGGCAGTACTACAGACAACTCCCATGCAGCACAGGCACATCAGGCAAACAGCAAGGGGTGAAGACAGCAGCAGCAGGACACAGGCGTAGCACACTGTGCTGCACTGGCTACTCCACAATATCTCCATACTTGTTCCTCCTCACAGGTGGTGCGACTCTCTCTGCGTCCTCTGGGCTGAGACTTTCTGCAATAGACAAGAACAAACTCCTTGTACCCCAGACAATCCCAGCATCTTTGGCAGGTGTGAGCAGAGAACCATAAAGCTCTGGTGAAGAGTTTGATGTCTCTTCAGCTTGGCCTAGCTTCAAGAATTCATTGATGCTAATAGCAGATAGCAGAGGCAGCCATGAAAACCACACAGCAGAGGCTGCTCTGGTGCCCTCTGCAGCCCTACCTTTCTCATGAGCAGCCTGGCTTAAGCACAAGCATGGAGGGGTTTGCTAGCTCACAATCTTCTGCCCTATTCTTCCTCTTCTAGCAAACAAAACCTCCTCCACAATGTCTCTCATGAATCCACAGAACAGGCAGGCCAGCAAGCAGAAGTGAGCATACACTCTCCATACCACTGGCTGCACCCAAATGATGGGCCCAGAGAAGTGAGAGCTGTGAGACAGAGGCAGGGCACTCTGACTGCCCTAGCACTGCTGCTACCCCAGAGGGCTACTCCAGTCACATAAGAGAAGAGTCCCTTAACTGCAGGGTGCCTCTGTGGGACTTTACCAGGGATTCTAAGAAAGACACAAATAGTCACCAGCTTAGAAGCAATGCAGGAACAGCAAAGAGCTGCAGCAGGCAAGACAAGCCCAGGTAAAGCAGCAAGGAGACATGAAATATACCTGTAGGTTGAGACAGCCCATCGGCCATGGTATGCTCCTGTGGGGACTTGCCCGTCTCCAGGTAAATCCAGAAGTCAGAGCATTTCTGTGTCTCTGCTTTGGTCACCATATAGCTGGCAAGGGATCCTGCAGCTGAAGAGACCAAACATGCAGGCAGCTTCCAGAGAGCACTGGTAACAAGAGTGTTTGCAACTGCCTACAGGCAGCACCCTTGAGGAGCTTGGGGAGCAGAAGGGTGGAATGAGTCAGGTCACAATGCCCCCCACATTAAGGGCAAACTGCCGTTCCACCTGCAAACATGGCACCGGTCCTGCAAGCCGAGGCCGTGCTCCCTGCAGGGCCCAGCACTGCCAGCCTGCTCACAGCCGAGCCTGCAGCCACATCCAGGCAGCAGGCGCTAGGCAGGGCAAGGAGGCTCAGGGCACTCACCCACGGACAGCAACAGGTTGTACTGGAGGGCGTACGGCAGCTTCTTGTTCACCAGCTTCTGCACGGCGAAAGCGGCTCCGCTGCCTGCCAAAGCCCAGGGACCGCGAGCAGGATGCCAGCCAAGGCCACCCGCCGGTGGGGGGCCGAGTGCTGGGGCCTCCCCCGCCCGGCGGAGCCCGCCCCGGCCGTACCTGCCAGGAAGGCGCCGATGCCCTTCATGAAGGCGTGGGACTGGCACGCCGCGTACTGCCGCAGCGCCTGCGGAGACACCGTCAGGGCACCGGCCCGGCCCCCCCGCCCGGTCCCCGGCTCGCGGCCCCCCAGCCCCGCCAGGTAGGGCCGGCGCCTACCGGGTGCTTGGCGGCCACGCTCTCGTCCACCCGCTGCAGCCCCAGGTTCCCCATGGCGGCGCCGCCCTCGCCGGCCGTGCAGGGCCCGGGGCCCGCCCCTTCCGCGCCGCCGCCATGGCGGAGCCGCCGGGGCCTTTCTGCGTCCTGGGGGCCGGGCCGGGCCGGTACCTCTGCTACTGCTGCCCCGCGGCCGGCCCCGGCTCTGCCGGCACCGTCTGGTGAGTGCCGCGCCGGGCGGGGGAGCGGGCCGGGCCGGGCCGGGCCGGCTCGAGCCCCGCCTGAGCCGCTGCCCCCCGCAGTGTGACCGACGCGCTGGAGGTCTGGGCCGGGGAGCTCGGCGCCCGCCCGCCGCAGGGCCGCGTACGTAGCGGGGCTGGGGGCCGCGGGGGGGGGCCGGGGCGGCGGGGTCCCGGGCCGCGCCGCAGGAGGTGCCCTCTCCCCTCAGGCGCCGCAGGGCGGGACGTGCCTGCCGGAGGACGACGTCGCGAAGCTGAGGTGGGTGCTCGGCCGGACCCGGCGCCCTTTGCCGCGGGGCTCCGGGCTCTCGCCTCACCCCGGGCGCTTGCCCACGCAGGGAAGCCCTGCAGCGTGGGGCCGTTTCCCTGAGCCTGCAGGATGGCAGGGCCACGCTGCAGCTGCAAGGGGAGGCCGGACACAGCACCCTTCATCTCTGCAAGCTGCCTGTTGCTGAGGCGAGGACCCAGCTCCAAGCGCTGATGTTTGGCTTGGCGACTTCCATCAAGAAGCTGGAAGAACATCTCGAAGGTCTGTGTGTGGTTGTGGAACAGGGCAACGGGAGAAAGGAGATCAGCTTCCATCCACTGTCGTGGTATCATCTCTCTCCCACCTAAGGTTTCCCCCAAGTGAGCCGGTTCAGAGGACCAAGTAAGATGGCATTTAGGAGGCTATGTTTTCATGGTCTCATCCCACATGACATCTCCTCATGAGCTATGGTTAAATTGGCCAGGAGAGATGAAAATGTGTGGACTGGGCAGCAGAGGTGCTACTTTCGTCTTCCTGCTTGGGCTGACCTGTTCCCAAAGCTGGCCAGGGCATTCCCTGACCATCTTGGGCAGAAGAGATCCTGTATAGGACTAAAAGCAGCATTGTGACAGTGTGCAGGAGCACAACCTTGCCCTAATGGCTGACAAAACACCATTGTTGCCTTACAGAGGCAAGTTTCCTTTACCGTGAGGGTGACGGAGCATTGGAACAGGCTGCTCAGAGAGCCTGTGGAGTCTCCATCTCTGGAGATATTCAGAACCCTACTGGATGTGATCCTGTGCAACATGCTGTAGGTGACCCTGCTTGTCAGGGAGGTTGGACTAGATGATCTCCAGCTCTCCCTTCCAACCTCAACCATTCTGTGAAGGTCTTGGGGTAGCAGCACCCTAGATGGAAGTGGCTGGAAAGAGAATGTTGCTAGGTTTGGTTGTGGGCTGTGGAGGGGAGGGAGCTTGCTGGGAAGCCCGGGATACATTGGCACATAATCTGATTCTCATTCCTGTCTCAGCAGTGGTGGGCACGCTGGGGTCTTCCTGCAGCCCTGAGAAGAATGCTGCCCAGAGCCAGCAGCTCTTCCTGCCAGGTAGGCAGTTACCATGAGTTGTGTTGCTTGTTTGCTTTCTCTTCTCCAGGAAGCTGCTGGCTCCTGTGTCCTTGTACTCTCCAGGAAACTCTGAGCCCCTTCTGCTTTGGCTGCTGTCAACCACCCTGCTCTTGGTGCCCTTCCCAGCACAGGAGGGGCCAGGGCTCAGCATGGTAGCTCTTGAGGTGCACTGTGCTCAGGTCCGATGCCTAGTATCACCAAGCAGGGTTGCTTGCTGGCCTCCAGGAGAAGGTCAGGCTTCACTGCTCTTCCATGGCAGTTCTGCGAGTCCCTGGAGCTTTCACATAGGAGACCAAGTATGGCCCCTCATCATCCATGTCTCCTGGAGGCACATCCTGGGCACGGAGGGGCTTGCAGGGCTGCCAGAGCAACCAGCTGACCTTTGCTTTCCCTATCCTTCCTGTCTCTGACTGAGGCAGACCCCAGCCCAAGGAAGAACAGGGCTGCTGGCTCAGCTTTGTCAGCTAAGCGGAAGATCCCAGGAGAGTCTCTCATTAATCCTGGTTTCAAAAGGTAAGCGCTGTTCCACAGCCCAGTGCTGGGACTTGAGGTCCAGTGGTCACCAGCAAGCTCCTGGCTGGCCTGTGACTCTCCTTCCATCGCCTTCTAGCAAGAAGGCACCATCTGGAGTGGACTTTGAAGACTCATGACCTGTGGTGTCCTGTCCCCCCGATGACAGCATTTTCAACCACATGTGGCTGATAGAGGTTTTACTGCCTCCTGGCCCTGCCAGGCTCCTTGCTGCAGGTGTGGATCATGGTCAACAAGGGAGATGGATGGGGCAAGCAGGACCCAGAGACCCGGAAGCAGTGCCTGGCAGGCCTGAGGGGGCAGCAGATCCTCAGCTGGTGCTGTGGCAGGGCCTTGGGGGGAGGGGGTAGACAGGGCAGGGATGACAAAGTGGTGGCTTTTTTTACCTGCAGCTTCTTCCTGCTGAAAGGAGCCACCCCTTTACTCCACTCGCCATTAATTGGTGTTTTGTTTTTTTTTTTTTTTTAAATATCTTTGAAAGATATTTTTTTAAAGATCGCCTGTGCTTAATTTATTGCCAGTAAAGCTGTTTTTAGCCAGCTGGTCTCTGGGGGCTTGTCCAGAGTGAGAGTGTGTGTGTGTCATTCCCTTTTGCCCCTCCATTGCTCTGGAGCCATGTGGCCAATTTCAACTGAATCTGAGGAGTCAAGGGGTCGGAGGAGTTCACTTTCCTGACAGTTTTGTGCCAGTGGGCTGGTGGGTGACTGGTTAGAGCTTCTCTAGCCCCCTGCAGAGCTGGAAGTTTGGGCACAGCCCTTGCTAGACTTGGAGGCCTGTGCAAAGTCCTGTGTGGGCGGAGAGCTGTTGGGGTCTGTCACTCCAGACACAGTTATCTTGCTTGCAAAGCCTTTATTGATCACCAGGTGCTCTGATACATGGCTTGGACTTTTCCCACTTCATCCCCATCCCTGTCCCAAATCTTCTCAAGAGAGCTTCCTAAGAATGGGTCCTGGAGGGACAGTGCCCTCTGCTCCCCTTGCACAGGGCAATGGGGACAGAGGGCAAGGTCATCAGCATCACCAACAGCATTCCCACACCTCCATTCCCAGGGCTTTGCCATGGCTGTGCCAGTTCTCCTCACCCTGTGCTGCTCTTCACAGGCATCAGGTGGTGCCAGCTGTCCTGGCACAGCCCTGTCTTGGGTCCCTCATGTGGCTGGTGGCACAATGTGCCTCTGAGGGAGGCTGCAGGGATACCCTCTCTGCTCTGGGCTCTCTGCTCTAGGCAGACTTTTTTCTTCCCAAAATGAGGCTCGGCTCCTGCTGTTACCCTCAGCATTGCCCAGCTCCGTTACAAGTGGTGCCCATGGCCGTACCTTTGCACCCATATTTGTGCTTGAGGGATCACAGGGTAGGTCAAGAGTGTCCTGGCCAGGCAGGGAGGGTGACAAGAAGCGAGAATGCATTTGCAGGTTCAGTGCAAGGCAGCTTGCTGATAGCACCTCAGGCAAGGGTGTCAGCTTGGGGAAATTTGGGTACCAGGGATGCAGCTCATGCTCTCTGCCCTCCCGAGTGCAATTCAGGCAGGACAGTGGTGGTGGCAGTGGAACCGGGGCAGGCATTGGCCTGCTGCCTGACCCCATCCCTATGCCCACCTGGGTGTTTGCCCGGCTCACTACGGAGACCGGACCACAGAGCGATAGGCCTGAACTATCTCCTCACTGTTGGGGCAGGTGTACTTGAACTCCTTGGTTTCGCTGGCGTTGTTAAGGTAGCGCCACACACCGCGCAGGTCCTTGGGGATCCCGAAGTGGCGATAATGCTGGCAGACAATCTGCAGGCAGAAACAGCATGAGCTCTTGCCCAGCACTGTGTGCCTGTGATGTGCCAAGGAGGGTTTTGTGGCTGGTAGGCAGTGGCATTCACAGCCACATGGGTGACATAGCATGAGGGGACATCTGTGGCAGTGCACAGGATGGAGAGGTGGTACCTGGTGGGGGATGCAGACGGGAGTGAAGTCTGCAGGAAGGCACCAAGCTGTGCAGGGGTCATGGGGAAGGGCGTGCCAGGCAGGCACCTGGGGGGCATGGTGAATGGGGGAGAAGAGGGAACACGGGTGGGTGTAGGGGCGGAGAGTTGTTGCAGGCAGGTGATGGGCTGGCACCCAGGAGGAGGTGAGGGCGTGGGGCAGGCAGTACAGAGAAGCCAGGGCAAGTGGAAGGTCACAGCATGGGGATGCCTGTGCTCACCTGCACGATGTTGAGCTTGGGCAGCAGGTTGCAGTCAGCTAACGTGAGCTGGTCCCCGTCGAGGAAGCGGCGCTGGGAGGTCCGGAGGTGGGGCTCACAGGCCAGCTCATACTCCAGGGGGGCACTCAGGTACTCATCCAGCTTCAGCAGGGCCCTCAGCAGGCTTCGCTGCAGTGCTGCAGGATGGGCAGCAGCACACTGGGTCAGGGCAGCACCCTGCTGCAGGCATGGGACCGGCAGCTTTGCTGAGCCCTCCCTGCCACGTAGCCTCCTCTGTCAGCCTGCCCTGGTGCCCGCATTGTTCTTGCCTGGCCCAGGTTGGTCCCTCCCTGTTCTGCCAAGGGTACCCTGGCTCAGCTGTGCTGAACCACACTGGGGGTGACAGGCTGGGGGTACCAGGATGCTGAGGGATGGGCAAGGAAGGGCTGGCCAGCCTTAGGGGTCTCAGCACCTGAGGGCCTGCCTGGGGTTCCCCAGTGTGGCACAGCACAGGTGGCCCCCCCACTTCCTCACCTTCATCCTGGGCGGGCACTGGGTTCTTAATGAAGGTGGAGAACTTGTGGAAGATGTCATTGCCTGCCAACCTTGACTCCTTGTACTGTGGGACCAGGCTGGGGAACCTGTGGGGATGTGGGCACAGCTATGGAAGGAGGCAGAGGCTGGCAGGCCCAGGTGCTGCCTGCCCCCTGCCCCTTTCTCAGCCTCCCCCACCACACTTTAACCACTTCCCCTTTCTGGGGCAGTGCTGGACACTGACATGGGGGGGGCCAGCCTGTCCTCCAGAAAGTCCTCGATATTGACAGTGTCGGTCTTCGGGTCTCCGTTGTAGAGCAGAACGGGCAGCTGGGCACCTGGTGCAAAGTCCTTCAGCACGTCCAGTGCCCTGCAGGAGACAGGAATGGTTGCTGATGCCCACTTTGCCCAGAGCTTTGTGGGGCACTGTGTTGTATGCGTGTCCAGGGCAAAATGATTATGTGGTTCCCCCAAGGCTGCTCCTGCCCCACTGTGTGCCTGTGGCAGTTCTGCCCTGGAAAATGCCCACCACCCTCCCTCAGGGCAGTGGTGGGCAGCCAGGGGGATAAAACAGACTTTACCCTTCATGCCTTTTCCCAAGGTGGTGGGGTCCTGCCTATACCCCTCAGACCAGTGTGTGGGTACCACAGGGTGCCGCTCACCTCTTCACATCCACGGTGGTGAGGGTAAAGGGCACCCCTTTGAGCAGCAGCACCATGAAGAGCCGCTGGCAGAAAGGGCAGTGGCCCACACTCTCCCCGTCCTCGCTTGCCTGCGGGCAAAGACAGAGAGCTCAGCTACCCCAGCCCCACACTCCGGCAGTGGGTGCGGGCTGGGGCCTTGGCTGGCTGCGGGCCAGCGAACAATACAGGCAGCTTCTAGGGCCTGTTATGCTGGGCACAGCGCCAGTCCCTGGCCCCTGCCTGCTCATGGGGCCTCTGTGCCCCACCCCAGAGCAGCCTGCGTGGCACAGTAGGTGGTGGCCCACAGTGCTGGGTGGCAGGGGTTTGGCACAGCCACTAGCTTGGCACCTGGCTGTGGCAGGGGACAGCCCAGCAAGACAGGGGCTGTGTGGTGGCCGTAGGAGGTTTATGGCAATGCTGTTGGCCCTGCCACCCTCCAGGCGTGCCCTCAGGCAGGCCATGTCCTGCCCTGTACAGCTGGACAAACTGCCCTAGCCAGGTGGTGGCTAGGAAAGGCCCAGGAGGTGCAGGTGCAGGCATCAAGGCACTGCAGTGGCTGGGCTGGTGTGCAGGGGTCCCCTCTTCACCCAGATGTGTACACACACACACAAAGGGTACCTGTAGTGGATGTAGGGTGGGAGAGGGAGTGTGATACCCCAGTCCAGCAGCCCTTGCTGAGCACCTATGTCTGTGGGGCAGGCAGCAGCACAGCGTGCTGGAGAAGATGCCAAGCTGCTTGCTACCTGCCTGGGAACCTGCAGGTGGACAGGGGGGTGTGCAGGGGTAGCTGAGCCACCCCAGCCCAGGGTACTGCCAGGGGTAGCAGCCAGAAGCATCCCTGCCCAGCCCACATCATCCCCAACCTCCAAACGACCTCCACTCACCTTGACGAAGAGCTGTATTTGGGGTTTCTCAGCCATGCTGGGTGGTGGCTGCTGGTTGACTGGTGACTGTGCTGCAAGTGCCTGTGCTGGAGCTGCAGCCCCTCCCAGCCCACATTCCTCCCTGGGGTGCACCCGCTCCCACCCACGCCTGGCCCCACGGCATGGCTGGGGACGCCCTGCTGTGGGGCCCTGGCTGCCAGGGCTGCTGCCCAACAAGGGCAGCTCACAGCAGCACCCGCTGCTCCTGCTCAGCACCTGGGGCTGCTGCATCCCATGGGGCTTTGTGTCTGCCAGCACCCCCCAGCCAGACTCACCACCAGCCCTGGACAATGCCATGTGCTGGGTATGGCCCTGCATTGCATCCAGCTCCCTTTACCCACACCAGGCTCTTGCACCCCACCTGGGGCACTAGGAAGCCCATCTTCTGCCATTCCCCAGCCAGATCCCTCCCCAGGCACCACAGCCCTGGCAGCCCTGAGCTCCTGCCCACCTCCTTCCAGACACCACACAACCTTGCTGGCTTCAGTCATTATTTTTTATTTAAAACAAACATTATTTTCACATTTCATCTTTTTTTTTCTTGCTAGCAATGTACAGGCTCCTCCAGAGCATCTCCACCCATCGGTACGCCCCACACTTGGGGCTGTGCATGGCACAGGTGCTGGCATCTGAGGATGTGTGGAGGGAGGCAAGGTGGGAAGCAGGGCCAAACTCAACAAAGCAAATAATGTTAAGGCAGCAGTCACCCCCACCTCGGGCAATGCTGCATCGCTCCAGCCCACTGCCATGGGGCACCTGTCTGTGCAACCACCCTCAGGGTGCCCAAGGGTCAAGGGCCGTCCTGCACCTGGGATGGGGAGGCCACTACGGCCACCCAGGCTGCTAAGTGTGCCATGGACACATTGTGCTAGGGGCACAAAAGCTTCTCTGACTGTCCAAGGACAGTAGTACAGTGGCACAGCACCAGGTGGGCACAGATCTGCTGATGGGAGCACTGGGGGTTCTCCTTGTCAGAGGAGCCCCACGAGGCACAGCAGCAGGACAGGTGTGGGGTGAGGATGAAGTCCTGCCTGGCCAGAGCTGGCCACTGCAGCAGTGTAGGGCACCATGCTCCCCTTGGGTGCCCAGAGAGGGCTGAGCTGTGCCACCTCCAAGGTGACACCTGAAAGCCTGCAGGTGACACTGTCTCTCCATGGTGGCAGAGAGAGCTAACCTGGACTTTGCTTGTACCCCAGCACAGTGTGGTGCACTGCCTGCACCATCTGCACCACCCAGTGACCAGACAGTTTCCTGTATGCCATAAAAAATATATGGTCTGAAAAATCTGAAAATAGAGCTTATCATCTCCCCCCAATTTTTCCCCTATTGAAAATACTGTATATTGTATCACAATCTATAGCAGTTGGCATACAGGAGTGCTGAGCCCTGGGAGAGGCATGGGCACAGCAGAGGGCAAGGTGGCACCTGGGTCTACGGGGCCTGGGGCTTAGCCCACACCTGTGCCAGGGAGACTGGAAAGGCCAGCAAGGCCTCCAGGATGGAGGCAGCCATGGATGGTTGCACCATACAGTATGGCAGCTCTGGACACACCAGGGTGCTGCAGACATCCCAGGGGTGGGTGGTCAGGGTTAGCATCATGAGCCTGGAGGTCACCCCTGCTTTGTCACAGCTGTGCGATGCTGAAAAGCAGTGGGCTGGGGGTGTCACAGAGTGGCACTGCCCCCAGGGGTGACACGGTGGCAAGACCCTCTGCAGAAAGGAGGGGCACTGCCACCTGAGGGGGTGCCTGCTGCCTGCCCCAGGTGACACGCAGGGCCACAGATGCTGGCCTCCATCCTTCCATCCCCAACATTCCAGGCACCTCTGCCAGGCTGAACCAGTGCAGAGTCAGGCTGCCTTGTCCTCACACCTTGAGGCCACCTCCCTCCCCAAACTCAAAAGCCATCCTGGGGCGCAGCAGTTCCCTCTCCCAGTGCCATCAGTGAACCAATAACTAGAATCCATTACAAATAGCTCCCACGCTGGGCCAGACTCTGAGCAATGAGTGCTAGGGCAAGGGAGAAAAGGATGGGTGACAGTAGAAAGATGGCACAGTTGCAGCGATGCCCTGTGCCTAATGCTCACTGAGGGAAGCAGAGTGTGATGGCAGGCAGGAGGGCAGGGTGAGGGATTCTGGGACATGGTTGGGGGCAGAGGGGAGAAACAGCTGGTGCCAGCACGTGAAATACCCTGTGAAATACCTCTCTGCCCCACCACGTGCCTCTCTGCATGGGCGCCAGTGCTGTGCCCCAGGGATAGCACTGAGTGCCCAGAGCGAGCAAGGAAAGGCTTGGCAGAGCCAGGGCAAGCACTGGTACCTGGCAGAGGCAGCCCTGGGCAAGGTAGCAAGCCCAGTGCTTGGCAGGGCCAAACCCCTCAGCTGGCAGAAGCACCAGCAGGGCTGAGTCCCTCTCTCCAGCAGGCTTGAGGTCACAAGTGATGTTCTGTCAGCAGTGCTGACAACAGAAATCAAAGGGTGAAGCACTGGAGCTCCTGCCTCTGTAATGCTGGGCCAATGAGCCCCTTGTGATGCCATGAGCAAGCGCCAAACCCGGCAGGTGATGGAAACGAGGAAAAAGTAGCAGTCCTTCCTCTGGCCATGCCAGGTCCAGGCCTGGGGTAGTGATGGGGCAGGGGTATCCCCATGGCCAGGATTCCCTTGGGGTGGATGCAAAAGTGGGTGTCCAAAGGCACCACTCTCAGAGGTCTCTTCCCTGCCAGCATGGGACACGCAGGGCTGGCGGCACTGTTGCAATGTAGTGTCCTGTTCACAGTCTCTGTCCGTGGCATGCACCAGCCTGGCAAGCTGGCAAGGACGGCAGCCCCTGCTGGTGCCATGTGGGGAGTTGCTCCAGAGCTGCAGGGGACAAAGGCCAGCTGGTGGCCATTGGTTCAGAGTCCATCCAGGCTGGTACCGTACCCACTGTGTCCTTTCCAGCAGCAGGGCTTGACCCCCTGGGCATGTGGGGGCAGTTCCCTGCATCCCCATGCTGACTGCGTCCGCTCAACAGGGACAAAGGGAGAGGAGAGGCAAAAAGTATTTGGTGGCTTCACAGCCAGGGGATGTGGCTCCCCCCCTCAGTGTCTCAGCACAGCGTGTCCGTGTTGAATGAGAGCTGAGCCTGCGGACACAAGGACAGCAGGGCTCAGGGGCCAGGGCCAGGCAAGGGACTGCCAGCTCTGCTCAGCACACTGAGCTCTGGGGCACTGTGGGGGCCAGGACCTGTTGTGGACATTGGGGAGCCCCCACAGACTTCTTTCCCACACAGCACCCTCCTGCCTGGCCCCTGCCCCAAAGGGTTCCACTTCCCCAGGATGAGGCTGCAGCACCTAGTGCAATGCCAGGGCTTGGCCCCAATGCTCCATGATAGAGACATAGCTGGGACCCCGGTCACTGAGATACTGGGAGCACTTCTCACCCTCTCCTCCTCGAAGCTGATGAGGCCTTCATCATCAGTTTCCAGGTCCTCCTGCTCCTCCACCACCAAGGCCTGCAGCTCTGTGGGGGTTGCCCGTGGGCGCAGAAGGCTCAGCACATGCTCCAAGGGTGACTGCATTGCACAGCTAGGGCTTGTCTCCTGCTGCTCCAGGTTGTCACTTTGCTTCTTGGCAAAATTCACAAACACCTGGCAGGAAAAGGGTGAGAGGCTGCAAGAGACATGGCACAGAACCCTGCCCCAGGCTGCCCCTAGCCTGACACTGCTGCCACCAGAGATGAGCCATGAGCACATCCCTGCCTCTGCATTCCCCCATGTTCCTGGCCTAGCACTTGCTGCTCTTGTACTGAAAGAGGCTTTTGCAGGCACTTGGGCATGGTCACCTCCCTGGGCACAGTCACCCTCCCTGGGCATGAGCACCCTGCTTCTCACTCCATCCCAGGCCTCACATTGTCCAGTGTGGTCTGGCTGACAGAGTAGTCTTCAATGCCCAGCACATCCACCACCTGCTCCATTTTGCTGAAGACCTGTGCCAGTGAGATCTGGTCTGACTTGAGCTGGTACTGGGCCTTAGTGTGGTGCCGCTCCTGCAAAGGACACTGAGGTCACACCCCAAACCCCATTCCATCAGCCCAGAGGGGGATCCCATGGAAGGGACAGCCCCTTGGGGGACAAAGGCTGCTTTCCACCATGACACATGGGCTGGCAGGGATTGCACTGTCACCACTGGGATCTCACCTTGAGGATGGCCTCAGGAAAGTTGCGGTTGAAGAACCTCACCACCTCCTTGACGTTGAGGCTGGACTTTGTGCGCACTGTGATCATGTAGCCATCTCCAAACCTGCACAGGCATGAGGGACCCCATGAGACCCTACCTCCCCACCTGCACCTCTGTGGGGAAGGACTGATCCCATGGAAACCTGCCTGCTGGGGATGATACTCACCAGGCTGCCACTGCACCCACCAGGACAGTCAGGTGCCAGTCCAGGCTGCCCTGATCCCCATGCCCACCCTCTAAAGCAGCAGCCACACAGATGGTTGAAATCTTCATGCACATGCCATGAAGAAACGAGCCATACACCCTGCCATTCAGAAACCAGCACCTCCTGGCATGTGGCACACACAGGATGCTGGACCCCTCACTAGGTTCTTACCTGTTTTTCAGATGCTGGATGCTGCCAAGACATTTGAGCCGCCCATTCACCATGATGGCCAGGCGGGTACAGAGTGCCTCACATTCCTCCATGCTGGGGAAACAGGACAGGTTTGAGCTGGGTGGCTAGAGGCCACACAGCATGGGCAGAGGGTGCAATGTCTACCTGCAAGGGGCTGCAGGCTGGACATAAGTGGAGTCAAGTTCCTCAGGCCTTCACCCCTTGTGCCATGGCACCACCACCAGTGATGGGAGACAGCAAGAGGGTGTCCCAGGCTCCCTCCCTGTGTCCTTTGCCATACACTGTCCCCTGGAGTCCAAAGAGCCCCACTTCCACCCACCACCTGCCCACACAGCACATGAAGTGCCTGGAGGTGTCATGGGTGTAGCCCAAAGCGCCTCAGACCTGTGGGACGTGAGCACCACGGAGCGGCCTGTTTTGATGACATCCAGGATGAGGTTCCAGAGGAAGCGCCGTGCCTTGGGATCCATCCCTGTTGTTGGCTCATCCTATGGGACAGATGGCATGCTCAGACAAGGCAGCTCCTGGGGGAACCCCGCCGCTCCCTGCCTTCCCATCACATGGGCACAGCTCTGCTTCCCTGCCCCTTGGAACTCTTGTGGTAGAGCCAGTGGCAGACAGCTTCCACCCAGGGCCCTGTTTCACCCAGGATGGCTGCACACTAGCCTGGGTCCAGCCCCAGGGATATGGGACTGAGTGGGAGCACAGGTCAGTGATAGGGGTGGGTCAAGGACCCCACATCACAGGGTGTTGGGGTGGCCTGGGGCGCACCAGGAAGATGAAGGCTGGGTAGCCGATCAATGCGATGGCTGTGGACAGCTTCCTCTTGTTGCCTCCACTGTAGGTGCTGGCAGGCTTGTCAGCGTATTTGGTCAGCTCAAGCTTCTTCAGTGCCCACTTGACTACCTGCAAGGTGCAGAGGGCTGTGGTCCCCCTGCCAGGGCTCCAAATGCCCCTGGTCATGGGACACGCAGAGCTGGCAGCATGCAACGGGCAAGCAGCCAGGCCCCACAGCATGGACCAGCTGCCAAGCGATGTGCTGGGCAGGGGAGCCCCATGAGAGCCCCTCGCACAGCCCTGTGTGTTGGTGGGGCCTGTAAGCACCTGTGCCCAACCCTGGCCCAGTGATGGGCACACTACTGGAGCAGCACTGTCCTTGGGCAGCAACCGGCAGTCATGAGGGCAGCAGTACCCGCCCAGGTCCCCACTGGCGGCTGGTGAAATTCTGTTCCCAGAGCAGCCCATGGCACAGCACCAGCCCTCACATGCCCCACCAAAGCCCTACCCGCTCCTCATCTTTCCACGGGATGCCACGCAGGCGGGTGTAGAGCTCCAGGTGCTCCTGGGCTGTC
Source organism: Netta rufina (assembly GCF_964035555.1). NCBI lineage: Eukaryota > Metazoa > Chordata > Aves > Anseriformes > Anatidae > Netta > Netta rufina. Next base: position 1,032,725 of record NC_140144.1, read on the forward strand.
AGCTCGTCGAAGAGTGCATCGAACTGTGGGCAGTAGCCCAAGCTCTGCTGCACCTGCAGGAGCTCCTTCAGGATGCTGCAGAAAGGACAAAGGGGCCACAGGGAGAAGGAATTACTGTCTGCCCACAAACAATTTTTCCTTTTGAGTACACCTGTTGCTCATCCTCCTTTCACATGCCTTTATATTGCAGCATCTTATTCCAAGAAAACCGCAACTGGCAGCCCTGGCCAAGAGCCATGGTCACTTGCCACACCACAGACAAGGGTCAGCCCAGCAGGACATAGGGCTGCAGTCCCACTCAGGCTTCTTTTTCCTGGGAGACCCCAAAGCAGGCCCCATCCCATCCAGTCAGGCTGTGCCCCTGTACCTGTGTCCATTAACGAAGGCCTCTCCTCCTGTGGTGCTCTCATCCCCCGTCAACATCTTGAAGGTGGTCGTCTTTCCCGCACCATTGACACCCAGCAGCCCGAAGCACTCCCCAGGCCGCACACCCACGCACAGCCGATCCACAGCCAGGATGCGCCCAATCTTGCGGGACTTGTATACCTGGCAGAGCAGGGCAGGGGTGCTCAGCACGCTGCCCCAGCACCCTGACCCAGCCAACATCCCTTGGATGCCCCAGAGCATCTCCCATGCCTGCAAGTCCAGGGCAGGCTGGGGTTGCTGTACCTTGGTGAGATTTTCAATCTTCAGCATGTCATTGTCAGCATCCCCACGCAGGACACGGTGCCGCTCATTGGCTACATCAATGTCATCTTCGATGGGCTTGGTGGAGACAGGAAGCCGCCTGCAGAAGGGTGCGAGGGGCAGGGTGGAGATGGGTGTGAGCAGAGGCCAAGCAAGCTGCCATCCTGCGCCCACGCAGGAGGCAGAGGCCAGGGACGGAGGGCCTCCCCAGTTCTGTGCCTGCTGGAGAGGCAGCCCTGGGCTAAGGGGTCCCAAAGCAAAACTCTGCCCCATTTAGAAAATCTGGGAAGGCTGTGCTCTGCTAGAAATACCCAGAGGCAGCTCTCAGCTGGGCATTGCCTGCTTGGCCCCACGCTCCCAGCCACACTCACTGGGGCTTCCGGAAGAAGTTGTATTGGCACATGATGGTGATGAAGAAGCCGACGAAGCCTTCGATTGTCATGGCGACAAGTCCACGCGTCACAATGTCCCATTCAAAAGGTGATTTCATTTTATCAAACTGCCCTGAGTGGGATGAAGAGAACAGAGCATCTGTGGGGACACTGTCCCAGGAGGACATCCAGCCCATGTGCCCTCCTGCATGGCTGAACCCACAGCCCCAGTGCAGCAGTGCCTCTCCAGGGGATGGGGACACCAATCCAACCACCAAAGAGGTAGCCTTGCCTCACAGGTTGTACAAAATCTAGAAATGACCTCTGGTAACAGCAGCAAATATTTTCAGTGGGAACTACTGCAGCAACCAGGTTCCCACAATTTTCCACTCTGTGGCCTTGAAATGACCTCATAGCACCCTTGACAGCATGTGGCAGCCCGGCCCATGGAGGCCAGCCCTGGCTGCTACCACATGGCAACACTACTGGACACACAGACACTCCCACCCCGTGTGCTCCCTCCCTACCACAGCACCCTGGAGAAAACAATAATGGTTTTCCCAGTCCAGAAGGCTGATTTTAACCCGTCCCACACAAGGAAAAAAACATTCAAACTGGAGATGACGCAGGCTATGTTCCTGGTCAGAGGCTTAGCAGCAAAACAGCCAGGTAGCAGCAGCCTTTATCTCAACACCACCTTTGCTGTACAACCTAAGCTGGCCTGTTACAAGATGACACTGTCTAGCTCCAGTGTCCCCTCCCCTGCCTTCTGTGCCTGCTGCCATAGCTGCCTGGGCTGGTTGGTGTTGCAGGCACCAGGGCTGGTTACAACAAGGCTTTCCATTTGCAATGTATTTGTTGTTGAATTCATCTTGCAACTTTTCAACCTCAGTGGGTAGGATCAACCCAACTGAGAATGCATACTGTCAGATTCTGATGTGTCAGATTCTGCTTCTAAACACCCCCCATGATGCCAGCAGCACCCAAGTTAGATACAGAAGCTGCTGAGAAGTAGAGAGAAGCAAGAATATTTTGAGTCCAAGCTGAAGCTGCAATTGGCAAAAGGGTCATTCTGGATGGGCAATGCAGCCCTGCAAGCAAGAGACCACATCTAGAACAAAACAGCCCTTGCAGTTCCCATCCCTTGTATCACTGCACATCCACACCGTGGGCAGTGTGTGATGGCAGCAGAAATGTACAATGCTGCCAGGGCTCACTACGTCCACTTTCTGTGCAGCTCATATTTGAGATGGCCCAAGAAACCATGCTCAGCATCACAGGTACCACGACATGCCTGATCCTCAACTGTGTCTCTTCCTGGGTCCCCTCTAGTTCACATCCCCTGGATTTTTGCTCCAGGTTGATCTGGGCCCTGGTTGAGCCCCACAGGGTGGTTTTAGGGGATGTGCTGGCGCAGCGGTCCACCCCTGGCCCAACCTGCCCTGGAGTAAGGGAGGGAGGGAGGAAAAGGCCATACCAATCTTGGCGTAGTACTCATTGATGTACTCATTGTAAGCCATCTCCATCAAGCCGTGGCCCAGGTTGTAGTTAGGGAATACAAGGAAGCAGCTCTTCAGGTAGCTGTTCACCACCTTCAAATCCTGTGGAGATGGACAGACAGAACATGACTATCAGAAACACCTGTAAGGACTCTGAGCACACAGTACTGTGAGCCCGAGCAGACCTCATAACTGACCCTGCTGTGAGCAGTAGCTTGGAGAAGAGACCTCTTGAGGTCTCGCTCAGCCTGAGCTGTCTCATGACCCAATTGCTGTCACCACCCTGGCAGCAAGCAGGCACCACCACCTGCCACATGGAGTCACAGGCTTTGTCACAGTGTGATGGCTCCTTGCACTGTGCCAGAGGCATCTCCCCTCTTATCAAGCTGAGGGAGGCATCTTCTCCCTTCCTGGTGGCCGCAGCCAGAGATGTGAACCCTGTACCTTGTCATGCTCAAAGAGCTGCAGCAGGAACGTGGCGACAGTGGCAGTGATGCCAATGAAGAGGTTGATGACGATGAGGAAGACGTAGGCAGAGCTGGGCACCTCAAACCAGAAGGAGGCAGGGTACATGATGGGGGTGATGGACCAGCTGGGGAGGCAAGCAACAGGAGTGCACATGAGCATGGTAGGACTGTAGCACCCACTGGAGAGCTCTGGGATTGCCCATCTCCCAGCCCCATCCTTCCTGGGGTCTCCCACCCCAGCGTTCAAAGCCCGCTAGCTACAGGAGCCACAGAACTGAAAGACAGGGGGACAGAAAGATCTGGGCTAGATCCTGCCTGCTTAGCAAAAGTGCAAATGAGGCATCAGAAGGACCCACTGGTGCATCCTGACTTCACCCCTCCCTTGCTCACCCCATCTGACCAACGTACCCATACAGCAGAAAGAGTGAGAGGACGGCTGGGAAGTTGGTGGGAGAGGTGTATGCCGGGAGGTCAAACACGAAAAGGATAATGATACAGCACGTGGCCGGTACCAGGTAGTTCAACTGCAGAAGACAGAAACTTCTGTAACTGCCTGTCCACTCAGCCCTGGGGGCTCTGCTGGTGAGGCCACATGCCCTGCTCACCATATCCCACACGTAGTTGGCCAACCAGTAGATGACAGGGTCGCAGCCGCTCACAAACTGCAGGTGTTTGGCCTTGGTGGCCTTTTCAGCCACCAAGAACACCACAAAGCTGGCAGGCACAAAGGACATGGCCACAATGATGAAGATGGCAATCACCACATCTGTGCCTTGCAGACTGCAAGGAAGAGGAGACCAGAGACATCATCACCCTCAGCTCCCCAACCTTGTGTGGGACAATCACTGTACAGAGGACAGGGCATGGCACAAGGACCCCCCATGTCACAGCCTCACAGTCAAACCATGCAAACCACAGTGGGAAGCTCCCTCCCCTGCTACATGATGGCCCCCCTCCCTCAAACCAGCTCCCTGGACATACAGGTAATCCAAGGACAGGCTGGCGCTTGTCTTGTTCATGGGATGGTTGGTGACCGTGATGCCTGCAGCAAAAAGAAACATAGGATTGTTTCTATCCTGGCTCAGGATAGAAAATGTTACCCCAGCCCCAGCCTGCCTGGTCCTAGTTCTCAGTGGGAGGAGTTTCCTTCCCTGTAGCCCAGAAGCAACACTGCTTTGGGGCCAAGACCTCCCTCTCATCAGCTGGCAGACAGATAAGCCTGCAAGCCCAGGTGTCAGCAGCAGCACCTCAAGAGGTGCTGCCCCAGCCATACACTATCTAGCTTAGATCTCAAGCCACACATAAAGGTGTATGAACCCCCTGCCCCAGTTGTGCACTAGCCTGCTTGGTCCAAGAGAGTACATGGCATTTTAGAACCTTGTTGGTCCAAGAGAGAATATGCACTTTAGAGCCTTGTTGGACCATGCCCTAAAGCTGTTCCTGATGTGCTTTTGTCCTTAAAACTCCTCCAGGCCCTCACCGTATGCAGCAGGGTTGCCTTTGCTCTTGGGCAGGTTCGCTCGTAGGATGGCATTGTTGAGAGCATTGAGGTAGGTGGGCATGCTGTGGTAGCCCTTGTTGTTGTAGAAGACCTGGAGGAGCAGAGAAGAGTGGTGGGAAGTAGTAGGAGGGCTGGGCTCACACCAGATGTGTGGGGTGGGGTGGGGTGTGGGGGGTGGCAACAGGGTGCCCCCCTGCTCATGGCTGTGAGAAGAGCAGGCCAATGCTGACCACAATGGGTCTGACCCATTGTGGTGGGAGCTTTGCAAAGTGCTCCATGTGGTTAAGAGCCCCACCGGGTCTCTTGCCAGAGAGCACTGCTGTAGAGCAGTGGATAAGGGGCCTGGCTGTGCAGGCAGCACTGCCTTCCCCCTTCTCTACCTTGCCTGTGCCAGGGCTGCTGCTGCCCACCCATCTCCTGGCTACCTCAGGGCTCAGCTTGATCCTACCTGGGCTGTTCTGCGGACGGCAATCTTGCGCACCATGGCAGGAGCCCTGGCCCCAAAGGAGGCTGGGATGGATTTCTGGACATTGCCAAAGGTGAGTGCCCCGTACCTGTGGGACAAAGCACCCCCAAGAAGCTGTGACTGCTGTCCCCTGTGTCCAGGAGCAGGGCCACACTCCTGGCTCCCATCAGCACCCCTGAGGTCTCCCAGAGGCCCCAGCCCCATATCCTGCACTATGGCAGAGGGCAGAGCCCTCCCAGCCTCCCTCTTGCCTGTGCAGACGGAAGCGGTCCGATGTGTAGAGCAGGTACTCGGAGACGTTGCGCCCCGTGATGTCTGCCAGGATGTCCCCCGTCACCACCTTCATCTGTGGGGGATGGCCTCCCACACCACTGGGGCATGAGAAACCAGTCCCCTGCATGGAGCATGTGCACTTGATAGGCTCATGGATGATCCGAGGCAGGGCAGGGGCTGATGTGACTGTCTCTGTGGGGTAGAGGAGGCAGAGTCAGGCCCCAGCCAGCCCTGGCTGTGATGGCTGTGTGGGGCAACATGGGGACAGAAGGGGATGAGAGGAGCACATGGAGCAACCTCCCTCACCCTCAGCCAAGAGGTTCTGGCCAGGCAAGGAGAAGCCTCCCTGCTGCCCTTGTGTTAGCTCCTGCTGACCACAGCCCAGTCTTTAAATGGCCCTTTGTGTCCCAGTGATATAAAGGGGCCAAGAGATGGACCCAGGAAAAACGTGGGAACAGACAGGGAACAGAAATGGTTCAGAGACAGGGCATGAAGTGTGTCTGGAGAAAGCAATGCAATCATTCCGCTGGCTGGGGACCAAGTACCCAACCCAAGTACCAAGATTCCCAATGGCATCATCAGCCCAGTAAGCTCAGCAAGGACTGCTGAGGCTGAATGGGAGCAGTGCTGCAAGGCTAGCATCAACCCTGATTCAGAAGTGCAGCCAAGCAATGCTCTGCTATCACCGAGCCAAACAGCACCCGATGGGCACTTTGAGGTGCCACTATAGCTGCTCCTGCAAGGAAGACACATTGCCCTGCCTGCAGATGAAACCCCAGCCCAGACAGACCGATGCACTAAGTGCAGATGACACCTTTGATAGCAGAAGAGAAGATTGTGGAGTTCCAAGCATGCAGCAAGTCCTCATCCACTGAGATGGGGTAGTCGGAAGGAGCTGGGGATGGAGGCGGTGGCACGAAGTTGGAGAGTGGCAGGCCCTGAGTGAAGGAGTCGATGCACATAGCATCAAAGTACTTGGCTGCCAGCATCTTGGACTCATTGCTATTGAGGTTCAGGGTCTGCATGGGTTGGTCCAGTGTGTTGTTGAAGGCTGTCTTGAGCACACAGGTGGCCCCGATGCCAGAGGGCAGGTGGAAGGTGTTCACTAGCTGCTGGGGGCTGGCATCTGGAGACAGCCTGATGCTGCAGGGAGAGCAGCGGGTAAAAGGTACAAGAGGCATGAGACATGGAACATCCCACCTTGGCCATCTTCTGGGCAAGTCCATGCAGCCTCAGTATGTGTAGTGGCTGAATGGGCACAGGCACCACGGCTGTACAGCCTTGGGTACCCACTCAGCCCAAGCCTGGCATGAGCCAAGCTGATGATCACAGCCAGCGTCAGGACTGGCACGTCTCCCAGAGAGGCCCCAGGGGAGAACAGAGGGCACTTTCTGCATGGGGCATTACACTGGCCAGGCTCTACTCCAAGCCCAAGCCAGCCCCAGTGCCAGACCAACTGTAAATTGCCCTCCCCAGTCCCATCACCCCATTGTGGTTCTGGGTACGGGAGTGAGATTGGGGTGCAGGATGGTGCTCTTGAGCAAGCGGCAGCTCTCACCGGTACTCACGCCGCTCCTCGTTGGCATAAGGAATGAAATTGCCCTTGGGCTGGGTGTAATTGTGGTACTGTGATGGCGAGAGGATGAGGGGTGGCAGGTCACCTGTGGAAACAAGGACAGGAACCTGTTTGTGGCCTCAGCACCCCTGCCCATGTGGCCCCATGCTCACAGGCAGGCTGAGCACCCAGAAGCCTTGTCCTTATCTCACTTGAGTCCCACCCCCAGCATCACCACCAGTCCAATGGGGGTACGCAGAAAGGGCTAAGAGGAGTCCCCAGCATCTGGGTCAGCAAGACCTGGCTGGTGTGAGGGCATCAGGGTGGGAAATGTGCCCTCACTCCAAGCTGCTGCCAATGCAGAGAGAGGATACCTGATCTGGTGCAGGGGCACGAGTCTGGGCCCTGGAGAGGGGACAGGGCAAGACCCCCTTGTCCTCCTCACCCCAATGGGACAAGGGCTTGCAGGTACCTATTTCAGGCACGGAGAGTGCCACAGTCATGGCCACGCAGACAAAGAAGGCAGGCAGAAGGATCTGAGAGAAGAGGGCCTTGGTGTTGCGCTTAGCACAGTGGAAGCGTTTTACAATCAGCCCGTGGAACTGGCGCAGCTTCAGCCATGAGCCCTCCAGCTTGAAGGTCCCCTGCCCGGCCAAGTCATGGTCCTCTGCCTCCACATCGGCCTCTTGGTCTGCAAGGAGGAGGTGGCAGGTAGGAGGATGTGAGCCACCTGCACAACTGCTCCTGCAGGGCCCCAGTGACCCCACACCTGCCTTAGCCTGTGGCCACACAGATGCTGAGCTATGCACAGCCACTCTGAGGGGCCACTGAGCTTTGGTGTTACCATGGCATGAAGCAAGGCAGCTGGCTGGCAGGTTTCTCTTGGCCCAAAATGGGAAATTGTTACAATGGTTTAAAAAACAAACAAACAAACAAACAAACAAACAAAAATGTGGTGCTTTTTTGCAGACCCCCCCCATCTTCCCATCAGTTCTAGCCAGCCCAGATGCTCCTGGATGGCAAGGGCTTAGCGCAGACAGGAAGAGGGGGGACAGGTTGTGGGTGTGGGGACCCAGCAAGGCAGTGAGTTTGGGGCTAGGACTTGGAAAGTCTGATTGCAGTGCAACACTGCTGCTGCTCTGCCTCCCACTGACCCAAATTCAGCAATACTCAGAGCAATACACAGACCTGGCAGGGGAAGAAGAGCGTCACAGCAATAAATTAATCATGACAAGAACTGGTGGGATAACCCAGAAAAGGATTTGTGAAGTAAACAGTAGCCTTTGGGCTCCTGCCTGCATGCTCTGTGCTTGTGCAGTTTGAGCATCCAGGCAGGGACAGTCCTGAAACCATGTCAGCATCTGGAGAGTGAGCCACTCTCTAGAAGATGACTCCATGCTGGAGGGATGGGCTGGCCAGCCAAGAGGAGAAAACCCAGCAGCTCAGCCACCATATCAGTGCACCCCATGCCACATTGTGCTGCCAGTCAACACAGCTGCTAGTGTGAGGAGTGTGTTAGTGGGAGTGAGTCTGCAGGTCAGCGCTTGCAGGATTCAAGAGAGACAAAGGGAAGGGCTAACACTGGCTGTGCCTCCACCTGTCGGTGAGCCCAACAGTTCTGTGCCTCAGCACATAATCCCTCATGCACATGACACGAGTTCAGGGGGTGCCAACCTTGGCTAGAAGCACCAGTTTCCAGCCATCCCACCCCAATCCTCTTCCCAGGCTGCAGGGCCTGTGCCTCCCTTTCTCTCTCTTTTACAGGCTCCCTGGACACATCATCTGTTGGAACACAGGCTCACTGTCACTGGGGGCTCAGCTGAGCCAGCATGATCCCCAGTACACCAGGGCATGGCCCCCTGGTGAGGGCCAGCGCTGCCTTGGAGCAGCCATCCTCCCCATCCCAGAGCACCTCTATCATGGTGCACAAGCAGCACACCGCCACGCGGCATTACGAACCTTGCAGACTGATGTTGTCAGGGTCCTGATGATTGTCAAACAATGGAGAGTAATCCCCAAAGAACTCAGAATAAGCCCCACCTTCGTCGCCCCGCACGGAGCCCACCGAGGAGGCCGAGCGCAAGGATGCCTGCGACTGCGCCAGCTTGGAGCATGTCACCAGGTTGCTGAGCTCTACCTCAGGCTTCTCAGGCACGTCCACCTCAGCCAGGGGCTCCCCATTGGCCTCTGGCTTTGGGCCCAGCTCAGGGACAGGTGGCTGGAGGGCATCCTTCTTGGACTCCTTCATGTCTGGAAGGAGAAGGGGCACTGCTGCTGTCTGTGCCAGCCTTTGCTGTGCCTTGCACAGCAGAGCACAGATGTACTTTGCAAACCCAGATCAAAGCAGCTGATGGTTGCCCTTAAGCTGGGGCAGGCTCTGACAGAGGCCCCCCCTCCTCTTTGCAGAGGAGACTCCTGCTCCCATGCAAAAGCCGAGGAGACACAAAGCCCACGTAAAGGCACACGATGCCTTCACCTCACTCCCTGTGCCCCAGTGCCAACAGCACTGCCATGTGCCTCCTGCAGTCCATACCCACATCACTGTTCTCCAGGGACTGGTCCTCCTCAGACACCTTCAGGAAGACCTCCTCGAGTGTGGTGTCCATCAGCCCAAAACTGGTGAGGTCAAGTTCCTCCAGACTCTGCTCCAAGTGCTGTGGAAGGGAAACCATTGAATGAGAAGGGCAGGCGGCTCCAGCACTGCCACAGCACAGGGAAAACCCTCAGACACTCATCCGGTGAGTGCTGGTGCCAGGCAGGACAACAGCCCCATACCATTTGCTGTTGGCATCTCTTTGACAGGGCTGGAACAGGCCCAGTGATGTGTCTTGCCCTTCTGGGACCAACTCCACATGGGCCCACATGCACATTTGTCCCCCCTTAAGCCTCATGAGATGCCATGCCCATCTGAGCTTGTCTTGCCCCTTCATGGTGATCCCCCATCCTTGCACTGTCAGCAAGGCAGGCAGCAGGGTTGTGGGTGGCTCAGGTACCTGGAAGAGCCTCTCAAAGCAGCCCTTCTTGACAGCCTCGCTCGGCAGGATGTAGGAGAGCTCAGTGTTGGTGTCCGAGATGAGGAGGCAGGAGGCCACGTATTTCTTGATAAACTGGGAGACGCGGGGCTCAGAGCAGGGGCTGACAGAAGAGTGGCCTAGAGGACTGTGGGGCTGGCCTGGCTCTGCAGCAGAGGGGCAGCACTGGTCATCTCTTCTGGCCTTCTACCAGCAACCCCTGCCATCCACAGTACTCCCAGCACCTCAGGGGTTCCTTCTGCATCTATCACAGGGTGCTAGCAGCTTCTGGCTGCTCTGGCCATGCTTCCTGGCCTGGGTAGGTGCTCTGCCCTCAGCCCCACAGAGCACCACTGCCCACGCCAGACATCAGCAAGCAGCCCCTGGGCTGGACACCAGGATCAGCACCTGGAGGCAACACCTCCATGCAGGATCTAACTGGGAACCCAGAGAACCGAGCAATGACACCTCTTGCATCACTACCCTGTCCCCCTGTCCCCTATGTGTGGCCTACGGGGACTTGAGGCAGGAGCATTTGGGCTTTGACCTCTTGCTCCTTTCCTGTGCACAAAAAGGGCTGGTCCCATCTACTCATCCTCTAAACCCAGGGTCCTTCTGGGCGCACAGACCTGTGCTGTTTCTGGTGTCTGACTGCCTCTTCACCACCGTCAGCTTGTAGCCATCGCCATAGGTGCTCTTGAGGAAGAGTGGGGAACCACAGCACTTGAGTTTGCCATGGGAGATGATGGCAATGCGGTCGCCCAGCAGGTCAGCCTCATCCATGTGATGAGTGGACAGCAGGATGGTCCTCCCTGCCCGGTGGCACAGAGCATAAGGAGAGGGTCTGGGGCTACACCAAGGCTGCTGCAGCCCATGCTTGCCCTGCTTAGGTAAGGCACACTGCCTGGGGGCATGGGGAAGGAGAGCACAGAGCTGGCCATGCCCCCGAGGGTCTCACAGGGACCCCTGGGTCACATGCAGAGGGGTCCAACTGCCACAGGGAGACAGACACAGAAAGAGACCATGACACAGCTTGGGCAGGGAGACAGGAGAGGCCCATCTGGTCCCTCTCAGCAGGCACAGTGAGGGGTTTTCTCTGTGCTCCTAAGCCCAGGCTCTATTTTCTGCCCCACAGCAAGCTGTTCTCTCACTCTGGCAACCCAGGTGAGTGCTGTCCTGGCTCACCTGGCTTGTACTTGAGGATGAGGTCCCAGATGGCCCTGCGTGCGTATGGGTCGACTCCAGCCGTGGGCTCGTCCAAGATCACAGCCCGTGACCCACCTACAAAGGCAATGGCCACTGACAGCTTCCTCTTCATGCCTCCTGAGAGGGTCTGCACCAGGGAATGGCGTTTGTTGGAGAGCTCCAGATCCTCAATCATCCTGAGGACAGGAAGAGAAGCATCACGACTGCTGGGGCTGGCCTGTACCTGCAGCCAGCATCTGTGGGGAGCATCTCACTCCTCTTCCCCACATGGTACCAGAGTCTCTTGGCAGTCAGGACAGCCCAGCTACAGCCAAGCTACGAAAGGATCTTATGCCAGCCCAACATCCCAAGTTTCCAAGAAGAGTTGGTGGAGCTGATGTTGGGGTGATCCCTCTTGGAAAGGGGACCTGCTTCCACAAAAAGCACAGATGGGGGCAAAAGAAGTTAGGGGGTGCCTACTTGTCCATCTCCTTGCGGATCTCCTCCTCTGCCATGCTCTTGAGCTGTGAGTAGAACCAGAGGTGCTCCTCCACTGTCAGCTTGTCAAAGAGCACATTGTGCTGGGGACACATGCCCAGGTTTTTCCGGATCTCATCCATCTCTGTTCGGATATCGTGGCCATAGATAGTAGCGGAGCCCGAGGTCGGAGGGAACAAGCCAGTCAGGATGGACCTGGATGGATGGTGAAAAGGACATGGTAAGGAATGTCACACGCAGTCCCCTGGCCCCAGTCCCAACCACCACCTCCCAGAGTATCTGCTGGGCCCTGGGCAGAGCAGTATCAGTGAAGGGCTGTGTGCTGGCTGTTGGTCCCCCTCTGTGTCACCCCTACATCCACACCACCTCCCTCTGAGGACAGCACCAGCAGCCATGGATCCCTGGAAGTACGGCCATGCAGCACCTTCCCAACCTACCAGAGCTGGCCAGGACACAGCCCACGTCCACCCCAGCAAGAACTCACATGGTGGTGGTTTTGCCTGCACCATTGTGCCCCAGGAAGGACACCACCTGGTTCTCATAGAGGTTGAGGCTCAGCTTGTTCAGTGCCAGTTTCTTGTCTGTCTTGTAGACCTTGGTGAGCTTGTCAATGCAGACGACCAAGGGGAGGTGGGTTGGCTCCTCCTCAATTCCCCGTGTCTCCTCTGTCATGAGAATGGAGCAGTGAGGAGTCAGGGCTGGGCACTGAGTGGGGTTCCCAGGGGTGAATCTCCCCCACTCCATCCTGGAGTGACCGTGCTGGCTCCTGGCCCTTCCCCTCTGCATCTCAAACCTTTCCTGCCCTGAGTGATGGGCAGCAGTCCCTGGGAAGGATCATGCCCTGACATACAATCTGCCCTTCAGGACAAGGGTGCATGGGATGCATGGAATCCATGGCCACAGAGCCAGGGCCAAACCCTGAAGCCCTACCACCAACCTTCTGCACCCACCAGCTCACCCAGCCTCCTGCTCTCCATGGCGCAGGCCTGATCCTCTTCCATGATGCTGAGGCGGGTGGTATGTGACCAGGGCCAGGTCCACTCCCAGGTCTCCACTCTTCCATTTCCTAGCCAGTAGGACTTCTGGAACGGGAAGTACCAGGGCCGCGGCAGGCCAAACATGCCTGCAAGCACAACCCTGCTGCAGTCAGGGCCATCCCTGCACCTTATCTGCACAGAAGCCGTCTAAGGGCTAGGGCAGAGCTGAGCACAAGCACAAGCACAGGCACAGACATGGGCAGGGAGGTTTCCCCAGCCCAGGAACATCACTGCAGGATGGGGCTGCCAATGCTTGGGGAAATGCTGCTGGGCTGTGCAGGGAAACAAAGCAAAACTGGGCCTGGCTCATGCTTCAGTTTTCCTAAAAAACCTAACAGAGTAGTTAAGACTCCTCAAATAGGCAGTAAGAGGGAGTAATGCTCCAACTATGGATGCCACATTGGTCAGTAAACTGAGACACATGACTGAAGACCTCCTTGGAAATTGCCAGGGACAGGGAAGTCACCATTGGTACAGGCATGTGGGCAGGTGTCCCCAGGAGGACACACACAGGAGACCCTGAAGGCATGCTGTGCTGAATCCACTTGTATCAAGGCTGAGCACAGCCAAGAAGCAGCAGCATCCCCAGTGGGGAGGCTCCTACAGGATCAGAAGTGCTCTAATGCTGTCCCTGCCCACCCTGCCTGCACGTACCCGGGTGCACAGCCTCAATGTACCACGTGAGCACCCCGTACACCACAGCATCTATGATCAGCATCATCATGGACAGCAGGAGGTTGAAGTCATCTCCTTCCACAGGCGACTGGCTGAAGGTGTGCCACTGGATGCCTACACCAGCCACCTCATACAGTGCAAAGTACTTGGAGCCCAGCCCAAAGGCCGTGGTGGACATGAGAGACTGCAGGGAGGAGGAGGAAAGGGGATGTCAGACAGAACCACAGACCAGCTCTGGAGGAACAGGTTAGGCAAATTCCCATCTGGCTCTGCCCCACCCAGGCCCATGGACACCCAGGCTCCACCCTGGGAGGCACCAAACCATCTGGAGATGCTTCCAAATCCCCATGCCAAACCAGTTCACATGTGCATTGGTTTCCCTAGGGTTTGATGACATGTGTACGGGATGTGGGGAGCCCACGACTTAGTGGTAGCTGTCACCTGTGTAGGGGACATAGGGTACCTAGCACAAATCCTTGGCCAGGCACCTCCTGGTAGCCGCAGCCAACTCACCGCAATGCACTTCTCAAAGGCCGTGATCTTGTCATGCGCCACCTCCTCCCGGATGGCCACATACATGTAGGGCACGTAGCTGAGGAAATAGATGATGCCTCCACAGGCAGAAGCCAGCTTGGCCTTGGAGTAGAGCACTGACACCAGGAAACTGTAGGGAAGACAGTGTCACCTCACCAGCCCTGCTGCAAGACAAAGGTGACCCCACAACCAGAGAAGCTCTACCCCACCTGGGCATCCCCCTCTCCCACACCCAGCACCACCTTCCCCCCAGGGACGTGAATGCTGAGCTCCCCCTGCCAAGGATGGAGGGACCCTCCAGTGCCCAGCCCCAGATCCTGCTCCACCAGGGCTTTCCCCACACTGTCTGATTTCATTGGTGTTGAAGTGGTAAACTACCCTTCAAATAGGCTGGGGGGAACCTGTACTGCTCCACCAGCCCTTACCATACAGCTCCCAGCACACTCACCCCATGGCACAAGGACACCCTGCCAGGGATCTGGCACTGCTGGTACCCCCTGACTCCATGGAGGGAACCAGGCTGCTCACCAGAACATGATGGTGGCCACAGCATAGATGGCGAGAAAGAGCCAGATGATGAGGACATCACTGTGCATCAGGACCTTGCCATATTTCAGGATTGCAGTGAGTGCTGTGACTGAGATGGAGAGCTGGACGAAGCCGGTGATGAACCAAGCCACCCAATGCACTGCATTGTTCAAGCCCATCATCTTCATGACCTGCAAGACTTGCACTGCTCAGCTAGGCTGTTCGCTACCCTGTGCATCTCCGAGCCTGTCACTTGCTGGGGTTGGGAGAGCAAAGGACAGCACCGAGGGGAGTGGCCAGACCACAGCACCCCATGACAGAGTGACTGCAGGCTCAGCTGCCTCTAGCTCTAACCAGAGCTCATGACAGAGATGCTCGGGAAAAGCAGTTCATCCCAGAGACGAGCCATGGCAGAACCCTGGGATTGAGATCTGTGCCTGGGGCACCAGGATGTAGATGGAGCCAGGGGTTTGGCAATGGGCTGCCCTACCCTGGCAGTGCCAGGCTGTGTCCCAGTATGTGGCAGGGCTTGGAGCAGCAGGGCCACAGGCTGAGCTGGGGTCAGTGCTCTCCCCACAGGCTGCCCTGGCTGCTGGCAGCAGTTCTCTGAGACACTGGCCAGCTCAGCCTGGCACTGTGCCCGGCAGCTTGAGCACACTCGATTTCTGCAGAGCTCTCCCCTTTGCAGGCAGCTCTGGGCCAAGCCAGGTCCTGGGCTGCTGCTGTCTAGGAATTGCTACAGGGTGACAGAGGGGTGACTTGGCAAGAGGGATGAGTCCCAGCACCTGGCATACCCTGTGCAGCCAGGCAGCTAGACAGAGGAGACACCAGCTCGTCCTCACAGATCTCCCCCATCAACCCCACCTCTTTCAGGCGATGCTCCTTCTCGGTCACAATATGCTGGATCATCATGGCTACTGAGTAGACCCAGGAGATCACCATGCACAGGGGCATCATGTGCTCGATGACGAAGAGAAAGCTGGTGGGGTACAGGAAGAGAGGGGGGAGCTGGATGGTGGCACCACCACAGGAACTTGGGAAGGCCCTGGGGACAGGCCACAGGGCAGCAGAGGTGCTCTCCCACCACCTGGGGACTACTGCAGCCCTCAGCAGCTCCTCAGTGATCTGCAAGAGGTACTGCTCCCATCTCTACTTGATACCTGAGAAATCTGATACATGGGGAGGGGAGGCATTTTTCAGAGCCTCTCCAATGTGTCCATAGGAAAGCCTACTGTCAGTTTATTAGGTCCCAGCAGGCAGGCCTGCAGCAGCTGCACAGACTTGACCTGGTGCACTGCCTGCCCTGCTGTGGACAGGACCCCCTGCATCTTCCTGCCCCGGAGGGCTGGTGGGTATTGGACTTCTCAAGGTACTTCATCCAGACCTTTGTGTTTGAGAACCACTAACAGATGCATGTGCCACCCATTTACCAAACTTCTCCTATTCCCCCCAAGTAATCCAGTCTCTGAGACACAGAATCACAGAATCATCTAGGTTGGAAGAGACCTTCAAGATCGCTGAGTTCAACCTCTGACCTAACACTAACCAGTCCTTCACTAAACCATATCACTGAACATCTAAACATCTGAACGTCTTTTAAAGACCTCCAGGGATGGTGACTCAACCACGTCCCTGGGCATCCCATTCCAATGCCTAACAACCCTTTCAGTAAATAAGTTTTTCCTAATATCCAACCTAAACCTCCCCTGGCGCAACTTTAGCCCGTTCCCCCTTGTCCTGTCACCATACCCTGCAGCCACGAGTTCCCCACTTGAACTATGAACTGAGGAAAAAAAAATCCTTCCCCCACTTGCTGCTTGCTTAGCTTGGTGGTCAAAGCCACAGGGCATAACTGGTTGCTCACCACTCCTAATGTCAGCAGCCCCCAGACTTGTCCTTGTTCCCCAGCTGAAGTGTCCTGGCCAATTTGGACTGCCCAACGGGCAGGAGAGAAGGTCATGCCCACATGGGTGTTACTCACTCGTCCCGGGTGTAACATGGGTATGGGAACATCTGCACATAGTTGCCAGGCTCCACCACATCATGGCCAACAAAAGTGTTGATGAGGGCACGCTCCATCATGTCTAGGGAGTAGGAGAGGCCAGGCTGAGTGGGCAGTATGGGCAGGGATGGGGACCATGGTGGGGCAAGGAGCTGGTACTCACCCTGGATCCAGACAAAGCCATAGAGGAAGTAGAAGCGGCCACCAGTGTTGGGTCCAGGCCGCCAGTATGCACGCCGGATCTCGTTGGTCTTCTCCGTGAAGCTGGAGTTCTGCCTGATCTTGTACATGACATGCGGGGGCAGCGAGCCATCCCTGTTGGTCTGGAAGATCACACCTGTGGGCAGTGGAGAGGTGGAGAGCCTGGTGGCACTGCAGGAGATGGCCACACCGGCCAGCCCACAGTGACAGGCAGGGATGCAGGGATGGCCAGGACCCCGGGCTCAGCATGTAGCAGCAGAGGGCGAGACGAGGACTACAATGGCCAAGGATGGTGCTCATGTCCCCTTGTCACACTGACTACAGGCACCCGTGGTGGGCAAGCCAGGACAGTGGCAGGGAGTTGTGCTTGTAGGGGCTCAGCCAGGATCTATGCACAAAGCAGAGGGAGAAGCAAGGTACTCAAAGAGAGAGCTGGCACACTTGATCCACTCATCCACCCAACACATGCACAAGGCAGCATGTCCCAAAGCCAGTGGCCCCATGCCTGGGGGATGGCTTCAGACATGGCTACAGGGACCCCTGCAAAGAAGCTGGTTCCCAAGGGACGTACTGGCAAAGACTGTGACGTTGTCCTGGTAGGCCTGGTTCAGTGTGTAGTTGACGATGCTTTCCTCATCTGGGAAGCCCTTGAAGATGTCCACACTGACCTGGTAGGAGGGGAAGGCCAGGCAGATCCCATCACACCTCATGGTTCTGGTCATGGACCCCTTACCCCCTCTATGGCATGTGCCCCCCACAGTGACCACAAAAGTGACCTGAACCCAGCAGATGGGCACCTCCACTGCTGACATTTCCCCCAAAGCTCGTGACACCAGAGAAGCCATCGTCTCCTCTCTAGGTCTCCCAACATATGGCCTGAAGGAGATCTGAGCAGATCTGACCCCTCTTTGGCCCTGCAGAGCCCAGCTGTTGGTGGTGGGTGCTTCTCCAAGCGCCTGCATGTCCACAGATGGGTGCAGTCTCACCTTGGCCATGAAGTGGACCCAGCCACAGGCAGCATTATCAATAGTGTCCAGCTGCTGGAGCAGGACGCTGGCATTGGGCAGTGAGAAGTTGCCATTGAGAAAGTTGCGGAGAAGGTCATTTTCGGAGACATTCAGGATCTCTGGGTGCTTGTGGAGGTCAGTGGTGAACTGCAACAGGGAGGAAGACATGGAGGACAGAAGCTGGGATACCCCTGCCACTCAGCACTGCCCTCCCTGTGGACGCAGATGAGACCAACCCTTTTCTAATGCTCCTCCTGTGGACAGCAAGACAGTATCTGCCTTGCACAGGGCAAGAGCAGGGTAGGCATCCAAGTAGCACCTGAGCACTCTACGCACAGAAGCTAAGGGGTGCCTGGGGGCAAGACACCCCTTTCCGGCCCATGGGGCAGTAACCTAAGGCAGGCTCAGTCCCCACAGCACTACCCTACCTGCTGGAGCCAGCGGATGCGTCTCTGCAGCCTGCCCTCTTCCAGGTAGGTCCGGATCTCAGGTGATATGTTCAGCCATGCCTTGGCATAGTGGGTGACATTGCCCACAAAGGCAAAGGTCTCGTTGGCCTGTGGGTCGGAAGGTCATGCTGTGGGAAAATGCTGGGTTAACTGCTCTCCAGGACAGTGCTGCACTCCACCCTAGCAGCCATGGAGGTACCAGCCCACTGCCCTGCAGGTGCTTGCTGGCATCTGGATCCCTCCTGCCTGCTCAACTCCAGCCCCCCAAGCCCTCCTGAGCTCCTTTGGGCATGGATGTCCCTTGTGGACTGGGCTAGTGGAAGAGGAAGCAAAAGGGTCCTGGACTCTGCACCCTCATGAGCTGAAGCCCTCACCTTCAGAATGACCTTGTCCACTTCGGTACCCACAGGAGCGTAAAGAATTTTGGGGTTGCTGGTCATAAGATGTACAAGGAGTCCTAGGTTTCGCTGTTCCTTGCTGGTGAAGCCCAGAGAGCTCATGTTGCCCTGCTTCAGTGCCTCAGGTTCAATTGTCCTGCAAACACAGTCCAGGCTGCAAACTCCACTCCAACCCCAGCATCCCTCCCTGCAGGCAGCCCTGTGGCAGATTTCCCACTGAATCCTATGCCAGTGAGGTGCTGCCACAGTGCTGCCTGGTGCGAGAAGTTTCCCCTGGCAGCGGCACAAGGACGTGGTGTGGCACCCACATCCTGCACACTCATTGAGGGACAATTCTGCCCCTTTATCGTTGGCAGAAGCAAGGTGGGCTCCCCTGCACCCTGCCCCAGGAAGGGAGCTCACAGCTCAGGCAGTTCCCTGGCCCCATTCTCCTCATGGGACTCCTACCGGTTGTTGCCACAGAGGATGGGTTGCAGACCAGCCCAAAGCTGCACAAAGGCTGAGAACTGCCCCTGGGGGTTGTCACCACCAGCCAGGTCCCCCCTGGAACCCTCCTCTTCCACCGTGGCATTGCTGGCTGTGGCATTAGCACTGGCCCAGCCAGTGCTGTTGGCGGTAGGTGGTGGAGCCTTGCTGGTGCAGGCTCCCCTGGGCAGGAGCCTGGCCAGTGCTGAGAGGATGTCCATGTCGTGGAGAACCTTCTCCATCTCCATGAGGTCCTCTAGGAGGGTGCGGAGCCGGTGCTGGGCTGCCGTGCTGTTCACCTCATCCAGTTGCAGCTGTGAAGACAAGCAGGCAAGAGGATTACTCACAGCCAGGGTGCTGAAGCAAAGGGGCCCTGCTCTCCCGCTGCCAAAAGGAGGGGATTAAGGGGGATTCCAAGTGATGACATCCCCATTCTTGGTTAAAAGGTTGGAGCTGTGTCCCAGACTCATAATATTGCATCCACAGCAATCAGACAGTAGGAGCACAGCCAAATACTGGCAGGGTCTTGCTGGGGAACCTGTGAGAAGTGTCTGTCAGACAAGGATGGAACGAGGAGGGGGACCTCAGACACAGCCTCAATAAGCTGCGCTCCCAAGGGCATTGTAGGCACCAGGGAAAGGTGCAGACCCTGCTGGGACGCTCTGTGAGGATGCTATGGACACCCAGCATAGCTCTGCCCCTCATCACATCCAACAGGCAGTGCCAGAGTGGGTGCCAGCAGGGGAACATCATCTGGGGTCACACTGGAGCTGTGAGGACCATCCCCAGCAGGCCTTGGAGTTAGACAGGGGAGATGCCCATGTGGGGTAAGGAGGGGCCAGGCCATGTACTGAAGCATGTCACAGAAACCAGGGCTGGCAAAGCATCCCAATGCAGCCCCCAGCAGTTAGGGAAGAGCAGTTTGGGACACAGCCCTGCCCCATGGCTCACCCTACACCCCAGAGCCACAGCTGCCAGTCCCACTACTCGCCAGCTCCTGCAGCCATGCCCCAGCCCCGTTCTCACCCTGCTGATGATCTTGGGGACATCCAGCTGGTCCCGCAGTTCAGCAGCCAGCAGGGTGAAGCGCTCCTCGCGGGCTGCCCGGCTGCCATTGCACACCAGCACCCGGTATGCCTGCAGCAGTGGCTGCTGGCTTGGGGCCACACGCAGGAGGCGGCGCAGCGTCCCAGAGCTATGCTCGCACGTCAGCTGCTCCAGCACTGGTGCTGTGAAGAGAACAGCCTGCAGGGCAGGGAGCTGTGGCTAAGCTGCCCCATTGAGGGCACCGCAGCCATGCCCCTCCTCACCCCAGCCAGGCACTCACCTCCATCTCCGTGACGAAGGCCTGGGGGCTGTAGGAGCCTGTAGGTGCCGTGGTGGCACTGGCAAGGCCCAGGGCCTGAGAGAGCAGGTGGAGCAACGCTGGCCTCTGCAGGGCTGTGGAGGGGTTGCGCAGCGCGCTGTGGACTAGCCCTTCCCGCAGGCTTCTCCAGCTGCTGGGAAGGCTCTTCTACGAGAGGACCAAAGAGGGTGTCTGGGAGTGTGGGGGCTCCCCAGTGTCTCCCTCCATCCCAAGCACATGTGAATGGCCCCACAGCACCCACATCCAGAGTTTTCACAGAGGGGAAAGAAAAAGGGGGCATGCAGATCTGGTGGAGCACCATCCTGGGCAGGGCATGAGGCTCAGTCCTCACAGCCAAGAGCATCCCAGGCCACAGGGGGTAATGTTTTCCTCCTCTCCTCCAGGCAACGCCACCACCCATTGCCGTGGCAAACTGAGTTGTGGGCACTGGCCCACCTCAAAGCACTTGGGGAATCGGTGGCAGCACCACAATGGGAGCCAGGTGACCTTACTGTTGCTCTGAACATCCGAAAATGTCCCATCACATCCCCTCTGACTGGACAGATAACTCTAAACCATCCTGCATGCACGGCAGAGCTAGGCAGGCCAGTGCAGAGGGGATGTGGAGGACAAGCTGTGCCCCACCGCATCCCCTGCACGTTCCTCACCTCCAGCTGTGAGATCTTGTCACTGGGTCCAAACTGATCCCACAGGTCTTGTTCATGGACATTGTCTGGTGCCAAAGGAGAGGACCCAAACAACAGGTGATATACCTGCACCAGGGACGGGAAAAGTCTGCTGAGCATGCTAGGAGCAGAAGGACCCCACTGCCCAGCAGTGCCCTGGCACAGGGTAGGATGAGTCCCTGCTGGGTGCCCACTGGCCCCCACCCCACGGATCTGGCACTCAGGGCTCAGTCTGGGTTGGGACGTACTTGCCCGCTGCTGCAGTGCAGCGTCCTGCAACCCCCATGCCATCACCCACCTCCCGCAGGTCAATGCTGGAGCCCAAGAGGAGCTCAGTCGTGTCGTTGGGGAGGGACAGGTTCTGCATGAGGAAGCGCTGCAGCTCGCCCTGGTCCTTGGCTGCCCACCCCAGTGTGAAGCCAGACCCTGGCAAGGAGCAAAGCAGGAGGTCAGAACAGCCCATGATCAGAGGGGACACAGCCTGGCCCCACGCATGGACATCTCATAGCATGCAGCCAGGAGGAGCAGTGGCAGGGCACTGCCACATTGCTGGGCACCCCATGAAGAAACACCTCCATCCCTGGCAGGACACAGCCTACCTGCTTGGCTGCTGAAGTGGGTCTCCATGGAGCTGGGCTCGCTGCTGCTGAGGGCCTCCAGGCGCCGACGCAGGGATTCCAGCTCCTCCTCCAGGCCCGGGTGGTCTGGGTCAAACAAGTTACTCTGCTCCACCACCTCACTGAGGTGCTCCAGGAGCTGCGTCACCCTGTAGGGAGCACAGCACTACTGCAGCTTCAGGGAAGGAACACACATTGCCCAGGGGGAAGGGCCCCTCAGGAACTGCAGCACCCAGACAGCATGGCCTCATGCCGCTGCACTCGCCTGCACTGAGCCTAAACATGTGCCAGGGATGCAGAGTAGAGCTGCAGCACCTCCAGGTGTCCCCAGGGCCACCTCCTCCCAGCACAGTGCAAGGCACCTGGGATGCTGCAAGTGCAGGGGAGATGGGCTGAGATTTCCCCTGCTCCCAGGGGACAAGGGACGCTGCGCACAAATGCATCAGATGATGCTTGCTTCTGCACCTTCCCCAGGGGGATGTTGCCAGTGTGAGAACAGGCATGCTGTGCACATGTGCATGTGTGTACATGCATGCAGGCACGTGTGCATGCATGTGTACATATTTGCATGTCCATGTGTGTGTGCACATGGGCAGGACCAAGAACAGTGCAGCAAGAGTGTGACTCACGTGGAGTTGGAGTACTGCAGGAAGCCAAACTCATCACGCTGGCCATCGGGACACAGGGACTGCATGATAGGCAGGATCCCAGCCGAGGTGAGTGGGGCCGCCGTGTAGAAAGCTGGAGCCAGTGAGAGAGCACAGAAGAGGCAGGGGAAGGCAGGGGCAGGAAAAAGGAGAGGCAGGGGCCACCAGAGAGACAGACACTCAGTTCAGAGAGAAGCACTTGGTGCGCCCTGCGAGCCCCAGGGGACGTTGGACAGCCAAGGTCAGAAGTTTGCAGCCTTCCTGCATGGCCACCAAGACTGTCCCTGCTGGCACCCCCTTGGCGCTGGGGGCAAATCATGCCCACCTCCACAGCCACCCCAGCTTGTGCCACCTTGCCTGTGCCCATTCCCCCCCAGATGATGGTGGCCACTCAGCCCCAGGATGACGCTGACTTCTGACACTTGCCCACTGGAGTGCCACCAACTTCCCCTGGCCTCTTGGCCGCCCTTGTTAGTAACCTCAGAGGCATTGCTGCATTTCCAGAGGAAGAGAAGAAGGAAGAATACAACAGGGAAGAGCTGTCACTCACAGGCCAGGGCCCCTCTTGAGACCCATCCTCCTCCCCACCTGGCTGCCCCGACGTGAGACTGATGGAGGTGAGAAATGGAGACACGGTGAGGGGGGAGATGGACAAAATGAGGAGCAGTGAGGAGGCAGCAAATGTTCACTCCCAGACAGGATTGAGCCCTCACCAGCCGCAGCCTTTCCCCCTCATTCCCTGGGCAGGGCAAGCACAGCAGCCTGCACGGATCCCTCCTGAAGAGGACCAAAGGCTGTCACTGGGCAGCACCTGGCAGGGCTGGGTGGGGTTAGCCCTTTACCCACTGGTGCCCCTGGTTAGAGGTGGGTCAGTGCTGTTAACACAGCTGCGACAGGAGAGCTGGTGAAGACGGGCTTCTGGGCACAAATGGGGACAGCCCAGGGCAGACATGGCCCAGCATAGATAGATGGGCCAACAGCCTGCTTGAGATGGGCTCCATGCTGAAAGCTGTGCCACGGTGAGGTGACAACACTAGCATCTGGGTGACTTCTTGCTGTCCTTCTGGTTCCTTCTGCTAGTGCTGTGTCCCAGCTCCGTCCCAGCTGCAAAGGACTGGGACAGGGACCTGGTGGCAGGGGACCAGAGCTGCCTCCAGACTGGCTGCTTTGGGGACAGCCGGTGGGACACAGGCACAACTGGGCGATCATGAGCTGCACTGCAGCCTGCAGGCAGCAGAGTTTGCCCCAGGAGAGAGGCAACAAGATGGGAGAGAGGGGCCTCTGCCAGGCCTGGCATGCCCTCTGCAGCCCAATCAGCCAAGGTCACAGCCATGAGTGGCCCCAGCACCTACTAAACTCAGCCTCAGCAAGGAAAACACACTAGAGGCAGTGTCTGGAGCTGGCCCAGGCTGGTCAGCAACAGCGGGGGCCAGGGCCATGAGGGCCACAGGTGGCTGGCACAACGCAGGTAGTCAGGCAGGGCCACACTGCACTGCCCAAGCTCATCTTCACCAGCCAAGGAGGGAGAAGGAAGGCAACAGGTTACAGAGGTGCTAATTAGGCCAGAGTGAGCTGATCCAAACTGGTCTCTTTCTCCCCAAAAGATTTTGCTGGCAATGGCAGGGGAAGGGGAGAGGCACCCACCCATCCAACCAACTTACAGACTGGAGCATGCAGTAGAGGCATGGAGGGCAGGCGGACAGGGGTGATGGTGGGAAAGAAAAAGAAAATGTGAGAGAAAAGAAAGAAAAAACAAACCAAAAAACACAACACAGAGCACATATCAGCACCAGGGCAGGAATCGGGGCAGCGCCGGCCACCCTCAGCTCATCCCCTATGCTCCTCAGCTGGGCTCTCCCTCACCAGCATGTGTTCAGATCACTGTCACACTGGGCCATGGCCACCAGCTGCCGGCGCCTCCCCTGGCTCCGCTGTGCTGCCCTGAGGCATCTGTCCCTCTACCCATGGAAGGCACCTGCCCAGGGAGACATCTTCTGAGGCATCTTGCTGCCACACAAAGGCCAGACAAGCTCTGCATTGCCACTTCTTCCTGACAGCATGGTACCCATGGAGCTCCAGCTGTGCATCTCCGGGACACCCTGAGCTCCTGCCCCATCAATTTTCTGGCCTCACCCTGGCCCCAGCAAGCCCCAGAGTCCCCCTGAAGCAATGCAAGGAGCTGCACACAGAGCACATCCCCCTGTCCCTTCCCAGAGCCTCCCAGCTGCTCCCCTGGTGCTTGGGGGCACTGCAGCTCTCCCAGAACCACCCAGCCCCACCACCCCTCTGTCCCACGAATGCCTTCGGGCAGAGATAAGATGTCCCTGCTGATGGCATCTGAAGGCTGCTTGGTCCTGGTCAGCTCCAGGAAGCTCCCTTGGCAAAGAAGTCCTATTGCTCTCCGGCCCATCTTCTGCAACAGCACTTGTCTGCAGCCCCTCCCCTAACCTATGTCCCCAAAAGGCTCCTCTGGGTCCCTGCCAGCTGTCAGAGTGTCCTCCTAAGCCTCAGGCTGTTCCTGGGGACAGCTGCTGGAAAAGCTCTCCAGTGCCTTGTGGGGGGAGGGGAGGGCCTAGACTGCCCCCAAGTATGCGTGTCCCAGGCAGCACCAGATCACACTCACCTTCCTTCACAGGGATGGTTGGCTTCTTCTGTCGCAGTCCCAGGAGGATGAAGAAGAGCACCAGTGGGATGAAGATCTCAAAAGTCAGCACCCACTGCAGATGACACAAAGCAGAGGGACTATGACAGCCAGGGACAGGACCTCCACCAGGGAGAGGCATGAGCAGGATGAAGGTCCCTAGGGCAGCCCCTGCCCCATGCCCCAGTGCAGCACAGCACTGTGCCCAGGTGGATGGTGGCACCACAATGGCTGAGACACCTGAGGTTCTCCAGCTACTCCCTGCCCACACCCTGCCTGTTCCATTCTGCAGGGAAAGCACTGCCAGGGGGCACCATGGGACAGGATGGGCCCATCAGACAGTGTGCTAGGGCATGAGCCCAGACCAGATGGGCCACCACAGCTGGAGCTGCCCAGGGCGGACAACGGCCCCAGGTCCTTGTGGCCTATGAAGAGCCACAGGCACCCTCCTGGCAGTGCCTTCCCAGCCAGCAACTGCCTGGTCATGACATCCCTTGTCCCTGCTGGGTCCCTGCGGCTGGCCTGGCATGCCCAGAGTGCCCCTGTGTGATTGCTCTGCTATTGGAGCTGGGCCCCAAGGAGCTCCCAGCCCCATCTCACCTGTGAACCCAATGTAGGCAGCAGACTTCAATGCTGTCAGGGTGAGGAGACATTCGATCAGGACCTGGCACCATCTCCATGAATGACTGGGGGCAGTGCAGGGGATCCCGACCTCCTTACACCCCCTCTGTGCCTTCCCAGAAAGCAACAGTTGGACAGGATTTTCAACCAGCTGCATATGGCAAATTGCTGCAAATCCCCAGGAAACACCAACCCCAATAGCACAGGCAGCCCAGGCTGGGCTCCATCTTTGTGGCCCTCCTCTGGACCCACTCTGACAGCTCCACATCCTTCTTGTGCTGGGGGCTCCAGACCTGGACACAGTACTCCAAGAGGGGCCTCACAAGGGCAGAGCAGAGGGGCACAATCACCTCCCTCAACCTGCTGCCCACCCCTCTGTTGATGCAGCCCAGAATGCAGTTGGCCTTCTGGGCTGCAAATGCACACTGCTGCATCACGTCGAGCTTTTTATCCACCAAAACCCCCAAGTCATTCTCTGCAGAGCTGCTCTCAATGAGTTCTTCTCCCTCTCTGTACTCATGTCTGGGATTGCCCTGTCCCAGGTGCAGCACCCTGCACTTTGACTTGTTGGTACCTTAAAGGAGGCTGTAGTGAGGTGGGGATTGCTCTATTCTCCCATGCGCCTGGCGATAGGATGAGGGGGAATGGGCTAAAGTTTTGCCAGGGGAGGTTTAGGTTGGATATTAGGAAAAACCTCTTTACTGAAAGGGTTGTTAGGCATTGGAATGGGATGCCCATGGAAGTGGTCACGTTACCATCCCTGGAGGTATTTAAAAGACATTTAGATGTAGAGCTTAGTGATATGGTTTAGTGTAGGACTGGTCAGTGTTAGGTCATGGGTTGGACTAGGTGATTTTGGAGATCTCTTCCAACCTAAACAATTGTGTCATTCTGTGATTCTGTTGAACCTCATTAGGTTCATGTGGGCCCACTTCTCTTATTTATCCAAGTCCCTTTGGATGGCATCCCTTCCTTCTATCGTATCAACTGCACCACTCAGCTTGGTGTCATCTGCACTCGATCCCACTGTCTCTGTCATTGATGTAAATGGCACTGGTCCCAGGACAGACCCCTGAGGTACACCACTCATCACCAGCTTCCACTTGGACATAGAGCCATTGAGCATCACTTTCTGGGTGTGACCTTCAAGCCAATTCCTTATCCACTGAACGGTCCACCCATCAAATCCATCTCTCTCCAATTTGGAGACCAGGATGCATGCCAAAGGCCTTGCAGAAGCTGAGGTAGATGACATCGATTGGTATTCCTTTGTCAACTAACGCAGTCACTCCATCATAGAAAGCCACCAGATTGGTCAGGCACAGAAATGGGAAATGGTTTTGTTTTGTTTTTAATACAGGGTTTTAAAACAAAAGTGTCTGACTGGAAAGACACAAACTGCAACAGGTGACAGCCAGGCCTTTCTGTCTCTGATGGCAACACCTCTTCACCAGCCTCAGCCATGGGCTGGAACTGCTCAGATAAAAAACAATTCTGCCCAGCAAAGGGCAGTGAGCAGAGGGACCCCTCTGCCCGTACCCCATGCTGGTGCATGGCCATGACCAGGAGGGTCTGTGGGCAAGGCATGGCTGCATCAATGGGTGCTGCACCCATAGGTGCTGCTCAAGGGCCTCGCTGCAGCCCCAGCAAAGCTCCCTGCAAAGCTTCCTCACTGCCCACTCCATGCTGGGAACCACTGATTTGGAGGGAAGAAGAGAACGGTGGAACAAGGGCTGGAAGGGACAGGGATGGGGGTGCTGCAGGAAGGAAGCCAGGCTGCCTGGGAGCGGTGCCAGGGATGGGGGGGATCCCTGTCTGTGTGGCACCACTGGTCCCAGGCACCACCCCCACTGTCACCACCCCTGTACCCACGCCTGCCCCCCCTCCCCTGCTTGTTTACCAGACACACAATCGTGCCTCTGTGCACACACGGGTGCAAGTCTGTCCTTCCACTACCACCCCCAACACCCCATGTTGCATCCGTACCAGGCAGGTCCCTCCTTTGGGGATTGTTTGGTCCTTGTTGGCAAAAGGAAGCGCCTGTTTGTTGTTGTGTGTGTTTTTTTTTCGTTTTTTTTTTCTCTTCTTTAAAGCAGGTCATTGACCTTTTGCTCGGCTCCATCTCCAGGACAAACCAGAAATGAGACTGGGTAGCAAAGATATCCCCCATCCCTGACCCCGACCCCAGAGCAGCACTGGGCACCCCCTATGCACTGCCATGCCCCTCAATGCCAGGGCTGGGTGCCCCCAACACAGACAGACGTGGTGGCAGAGCAGGGCTCACCAACCCACACCGCAGGGACTGATCCTGTCCTTTCAGCCCCAGGCTGCCCACACAGTGCTAAACACCTTGGGCATAGGGTTAAGGCTGCCTCACACCCAGAGAGAGCAGACATGGGTGCTCTCACCCCCAAGCCCAGCACATGCCCCGAACTCTGTCACCCAGCCCATCATGCAGAGGGTACTGCAATGCCACCCACACTCCAGCCTCATCTCCTCCAGACTCTCCCACCCACAGCTGGACTCCAGGGTCTCCCATCATGCCTGCCCTAAGAGAGTGCAGGGGAAACAGCAACTGCTCCAAACTGCCCAGTCCTTCCCACAGCCAGGTTATGTGCTAGAGTGCCTCTGCCCACCTACAGCGGGGCAGAGGGACATAGGCAGGCAAGGGGGCCTGCCCATGGGGAAGGAACACCCTGTCCCAGCACAGCCTCAGTCCCCCACGGGGGTGGCACCCAGCAGGGCCACCTGCCACCAGAGCAGCCAGTGGACACAGTGCCAGCAGGGGTCACCACCTATGGGTGTGGAACACTGGAGGACACAGCAAGAGCATTTTGGGATTGCACAGGACTTACTGTGGGAGAAAGCACAGACAGGGAAAGGCAAGGATCTGGTTGACCAGGAAGTGATGCTACAAAAAACAGATGGATAAGGAGTAGAAATAGCTGTGCCCTTGTAAGCATGGCTGTTCAGTATACTTGCCCAGCCATGCCCCACACTGATCAGAAGATCTGGACCGCCTTCCTTCCCAGTTCCACTCTTGACTCTGCACTGGGTCAGCTCTGCATGTACTTGCACAAGTTCAGCACCAGGAGAGATGCAGGTCCCAGGGTCCCAGGTGCCTGGGTGCCAGCAGTGGGGGAGGCCTGGCTGGGGCAGGTCCTGAGCCCCGCTACTGGAGGGATCCAGCCCACAGATGCATACAAGCCCCTCCACATGCAGGCATCCACCTCAATTGGCCAGAGGGCTGAACAGGATGAGGCCACCACTGCTGTGTTTGCACAAATGTGGGGCACCTGCTCATGGTCCATGCAGCTGCGGGGGAATGTACACGTACACATGGCATATATACGGTGCACATGCAGGCCGGGCCCATGTGCTCAGCCTCTCTCACACTCCTGGCTCCAGCCTGAAGCTCCAAGCCAGGCAGGCACAGGGGCTGGCACAAGTGCTGCTTGCATGGCACTGGCCAAGGCAGGCAGCTCCCAGGGGAGGCCACACAGTGCCCTGGAACATGACACCCTGGCAGAGTAAGTGCAGGGGCAAGAGGAGGGCACCGTGCTAGGGGAAGCACTGGACATAACCCATGGGACAAGGCCCAGCAAGGGGCAAGAGCAAAGGGCCCGGCCTGGCACAGTGACCCCCACTGACAGGGCTGTGGTCCCCTGCCAGCCAGCACTCGGGACCAGTGCCACAGGTAGCTGAAGGACACACTGCAGCCAGAGGCTACCATGGGCTGTGAGGTCTTCATCTGCCAAGCAGACACTGGACCATGGACTTTGGCAGGACAGCTTCACTGGTGTCCCCAGCTGCCCCAGTCCAGCTGCCACGGGACACGTGGTTGTCTGCATGTCTGGATAGCTGAGCCAGATGCCCCCTGCAACCAGGCCCAGGGCCGAGGCAGCTCTCTATGCCCACTGCTATCAGCCAGAAGTTCGCTCCATCTCTCCTGCCTGCTCCAAGAAATCTCCCTAAGCCCATGGCCATCACCTTCAGCCAGCACAGCCTAGCAGAGGTGCAGCCAGGAGCCTCCCCAGGCTGGGACCAGGCAGCTGCCTCTCAACCACTTCTCTAACGCAAACCCTGTGGCAACTCCAGCAAGGTCCCCCCACCCCAGAACTACCATACCAGCACCCTCTCCAGCCCTGGTCTGTCACCAGGACATGGGGGGACAGCTGCTCTCCTGGCAGAAGCAAGGATATTTACTAGGCTTGATCCAGGCATAGTAGCACCAAGTTACATAGCTCAGTCAAGACTGGCCTGTGGTGAGCCCCTGTTCTGAATTTAAGAGGGAGGGGCAGGGTTTGCCCAACCTCTTCCCTGGGGAGGAGGGAGGGAACAGAGCCCTGCAGCTGCCATTTCCCCACCAGTCTCTCCTGCAGGCCCCAGCACTGCCCACAAAGCAGAAGGTGACAGCCTGCAAGAGGCCCAGGGAACAGGGGTTCAACTCCTTGAGAATCTACACCCTAATTTTAAAGACTAGTGAAAATATTTTAAGTGTATTGATGGCTCCAAACTTTAGTTGCAGCATCATCAAATACCTGCTTACTGCAAATATGGTCTTAGAGCTGAGAAGTACAAATGGGTTAAGTTGTGGTCCCTGTGAGAGAAGATTATCAGAGACCCCAGCATCCCAGCACAGTGTTCGGATCCACACAAACCCACAGTACCTAAGAGAGGAAGCCAGGTGGAGCTCCCTGCCGGGCATGCTCCACATCCAAGGCCAGTTCTGTTGCGGTACCCCAGCAGGGATCCAGACACTGATACCCACTGGTGGTCACCACCTGGCTGAGCACCCCCAGCCCTGCTAGGACACCAAAAGGCCGTGTCTGGCCTGTGCCCTGACCCTTGGTGACTGCCCTCCAGCCTCGGTCTCTGTACCATGCTCCAGACAAAGCAGGGCCTGCTTCAAGCCATGGGGCCACCTGTAGTACAACCCTGGTCACACCAGGGCCGCCAAACCCACCCCACTGGCCCATCCACTGGGCCTGGCTGCTGTTACCCCTGCGTCTAGTCACAATTTCTTCTGGCCCAAGTTGTGCCCATTGTCACTGGTCCCACAGACACCTCTTTCCACTCCTCAAAACCTGCCTCTGGCTTTGCCCAGCAGACAGCACTGGCACTGTTGGCTCAGGACAGCCTGGGGAAGCTAGAGGTCCTGATGTTTCTGGAGGACAAGGAAATCCCTGCCTGGGCTTGCTGAAGCCTCTCATGACCCCAAGAGGGGAGCCACAGGAGAGCAAAGGACAGCTCCTCCCCTGTGCCAGCCCCACAGAATGGCTGAGGTTGGAGGGGACCTCTGAAGATCATCTAGCCCAACCGCCTTGCCAAGCAGGCACATTGCACAGGATGGCATCCAGACGGGTTTTGAATATCCCTGGAGAAGGAGACTCCACAACCTCTCCAGACAACCTGTTCCAGTGCTCTGTCACCCTCACAGTAAAGAAGTGAGAGGGCACTGCTGTCACTGAGTGCCAGCAGGAAGGGTCCATCAGGACGTGGCACCAGCGACAATGCTGGACCAGCTCCTGGGCTGGCCACAGCACTGCTCCCAGGTGGTGCTGAGAAGTGACACCCAAAGCCTCTACCCATCCACCTCCTCTCTGCACTCAAACCAACACCTGCAGAGGGGGAGACCAGTTTAAGCCAACTCACAAGTAGTCCTGACAGCCCAGCACTACGTCTGCTCCCCCTGAAGCACAAGCTCTGCCATGCACGGACCTTGGATGTGAGCCCTGCTACACTTGGGAAGGCTGAGGCTCAGACACAACACAGCATCCAGTGTTTTTGGCTCCTTGTTGCTCCTCTGGAGCTTTGCACATGAAGAGGGAAGGAAATCATTCACAGCCCCTTGCTGCCCTCCAAACAGCACCTACAGCCCCTTGGAGAGTCCTGCAGCATCCCCCCTGTACAGTGCCCCAGTGCTGCCTACTAAAAGTGCACTGCCCTTCACAGCTTTGGCTCACGCAAAGCAGCACACAGTGAAACAGGTTCCACACACCCACACAAGCCCAGGACACATCCACCTTCCCACTGGCAAGAGGTGCCTGGCCTTAGCACAGGCTGAATGGTGCCAGCGCCTGCAGGGCCATGATCACACTCCAGTATGGGGGAAGGCACTGCCACCCCTCTCTACTTTGTGGGAAGGGAGAGGCCGTGGAGCGAGGCAGAGCCCTGCACACACTCACAGCCCTGGCTGCAGGGGAGGAGCAGTGCAGCAGCTCATGCCGTGTCTGTGAATCGCTCTGCAACAGGTGCCCTTGCCAGGCCAGGCCTGGCCACACTGTCCCTATGCTGTTCCTGCACCACCCCTGCAGCAGTGTACGAGCAGCCTCCTGCTGTGGTGGTGATTCAGGGGGATGCTGCCTGGCAGCGCTGCGCCAGCACTAGCCCAGCCTATGCGTGCCACCCCCGCCTCCCCAGCACCAGCTGCAAACAAAGAGGGGGGCAAAGAGCATCCTGAGTCAGTGCAGAGCCCAGCCTGATCAAACCCCGCCCAAGGCTGATCCCTGCTCTCATCTAGCGCTGGGAAGAAGCTTCTGGGAGCTTCTCGTCAGGAACTGGGTGCTGTGGCCCTAGGCCTGTGCACTGTGTCCTGGTACAGGCATTGCTGCAGCAGGTCCCAAATGGCCAGGGTGAGGCACAGAAGCAGCTCCTGGAGTCTCAGCTGCTCTTTACTATTCCTCAAAAAAAATCCTGCGCAGCCAGCACTTTCAAATAAAATGCAAAATAAAACACAACAGCACCCTTCCATCACTGGCACTTCAAAGCTGGGAACTCCAGTGACAACAAGCTTTCCTGTCCCAGACATGTTTGCACAGAAAGCAACCAGGAAAGATGGCCAAACACACTTGGCTCTACCCTCACATGATGCCTGGGGTAACTTGAGAGTTCACCTGTTCACTTTACATCCTGTGTAGGTTTAATTAACTATTGACAGTTATCTGAGAGCCCATCCCTAAAGATACACACAGCTCTGCTCACCCCCAGTCCCAGCAGAGTCAAGGTGCCATAGGTCGTGGATTTTTCCTTTGTGCAAAGAAATCCTCAAACGTGCACCATTCAGGACTGCTGAGCATCTGCACCTGAGAACTGCCTGTACTTGGGACAGGGGGAGCCCTGGCTTCACTCCATCCTGAGGTGATGCTGTTCTGCTCAAACCTCCAATGCTCCAGGGCTCCTGCCTCAAATTCTACGCTAGGAAGAATAAAAATCATAACCAAACTCCCAAATAGCCCCTAGAACAGATCAGCTACTCTGGGCAGTCATACTCCCACAGATAAGACTCAAATCCTTACACGGGTACTACAACACAGCCAAGGTACAGTACCCAACTCAGCCACCACCCAGGAGCTTAGCAATACAGGTACTGTAGGTAAGATTGTCTGGTGATGTCCTTGCTCTTTGTCAGTTTTTTCCAAAGATGAAATGATGTTGAGCTCTGGTATGCTCCTGCCCTGTTTCGCCACTGCTTTTGTTTGTAGCCATGGATCCTGTGATTGGCCCAGCTTCTCTGCCTCCCTGCTGAGCCCACACATACTGTCACATCTCAAGACCACAGCAAGGGTTTCTGACACCACCACTGCAGGATCAAGCTTCCGGGACAAAGCAAGCCCCTCCCTGGGAAGGGCTGGGAAGCAGAGTCACAGAAGGCAGTGACATGTTGCACAGTGGGTCAGGACCCTCTCCCACGGCTGCCTGATAACACAGCCACTCTGCACAGGGCTGGCACTTACCACTGCTACATTCTCAAGTGGACAATCTGAGCTCTAAGAAAATGCAGAGCCTGAGGAGAAAGTTTGTTTCAAAACTGCTGCTGTACCTCATTAGAGTGCTAACCTAGCCACAACCCCAAAGTCTGGGTGCCAGGATGAAGGAGACTTTCTCAGGGCCACTAACAGTTCAGTG
Source organism: Netta rufina (assembly GCF_964035555.1). Lineage (NCBI taxonomy): Eukaryota > Metazoa > Chordata > Aves > Anseriformes > Anatidae > Netta > Netta rufina. Next base: position 1,065,999 of record NC_140144.1, read on the forward strand.
GCAGAGCAAGAGACTGGCCCCAGCTATCCTGAGCCCCAGAGCCTGCAGCAACGGGCTCTGCCAAGCACAAGGCATCTGCCTGGGAGATAAACCCTCCCTGTCCCCTGCCCTGCTGCCCCAGGGCTCTGGTCCAGGCATTACAAGGAAGGAAAGGACACTGTGGTTTGAGGCATGCACCCCAGTGCAGCGCCCCACACCAACAGTCAGCTGCCAGCAGAGCAAGGGCAGCCCAGGCACCACACTCCTTCCATGACAGCACCAGAAGTCCACCCATTCCCATCCCACCACCACCTCTGACTCCCCAGGGTGAACTTAAGCCAGGGAAGGGTCTTGTGCTCCTCCATGCTTTATCAACCCAGTCTGGTCCACTAACCTCTGCCTGGCACCACTGAGTCAGTCCAAGGGATTTAGGGGCTGGTTTCCCTTGGTGAGATGTCCAGCTCCGGATGGAGCCTGGGCAAGGGCAGTGTGCCTCCCCCCGTCCCCCCCATAGCAAGCTGCAGGGATCCACATAGGTTGACGATGCTGGATTTTGGCACAGGCCTGACTCTGCCCTAGCTTGCCAGCACCAGCCAGCTCTGCTCCCAAGCTGCTGGGAGGGTACAGAGCTGCCTTGGGAGCAGGCAGGCTGTCACCCTCATGCACAAGGGGAGTGCGAGGTGACCACAGTACTTAGATGCAGCAAGAGTTCAAGGAAGCAAGAGATCAGCTCAGGTGACACGCACAAGGCACCTGTGTCATCAGGACACAAATATCCAAGGGGCTGTACCAAATCCAGCCATTGACCATGCTCTGTGCTAGGGGCAGCTCTCTCTCTGGGATGGAGCTGCTGTTCTGCACCCTCATGTGGCATCGCTGGGGGCAAGGTGGTGTCAGCCCTTCCCCTGCCCTGTTCAGATGATGGTCCCTGCACACAGAGGTGATTGGGCCTGGGCTCCTCACCTTCCTCCTTGCCTGCCCAGCAGCCTGGGAGCTGGCAGCCATACTGCAGCTTTCTGCACTGCACTCCTGCACTGCTTGCAGAGCTGAGGAGGCATGGAGAAATGGGTGCCCAAAAGATGCACACAGCCCCAGACTGTAAACCTGTCGGGCTTGGTGGCCAGGTCCAGGGCAGCTGTTGAGGGCCAGCAGATGCCAGGGGCAGCTGTCAAGAACCAACATAGTTGTGCCAGCCTGCTGGCCCTTGTGGGCAGGGATCTGTGACACACAGGGACGAGGCAGTCCCCAGCCTTGATCATTTGGCTGCACTCAGTGCACAGGGTGGGGATGACTCAGCCGAGAGCATCACCCTCATCCACTGTGCAGGGGCTGCCCTGGAGGGCACCTGCCCATGGCACAGCCTCCGTCCCGTCCTGTCCATGCCCTCCCTGGCCTGGCATGCCCCCAGGAGTCTCCAGCACTCCACGTGCCAGGATGAAGTAGGGCCCAAGGCTCGCACGCTGCTGGCGAAGGAGAACACGCAGGATCAGGCCTGCAGGATATTTGGGAGGGGGAAGAGGAAAGAGAATCACCAGCTTGGGAGCAGCAGCTCACTACCCTCCCCCATCCTCTAAAAATAACCAGCTCCCTCCATGCCCAGCACACCCCTCCCCCAGCCAGCCCACACCCTTCGTGATGGGGTTCGGGGTTCCTCCTTGGCCAGGACCTTCAGCAGCCCTTCCCCACCGGCACCTCACCTCCAGCCCTCCACATACACGGGCCCTACAGAACCACACTCTGTGTGGCAGAGGCTGCCCCAGCACCCCCCATCACACCCCCACCTGCGTGGCAGGATTAGGCCAGCCCTCCCCTAGACACACCAGGCAGAAGAGGCCAAGGAAGGATTAAACCAGTTTCTCAACCCCAGCACACACAAATGCACACATCAGTATGGATGTGCACAACATGGGGGTTCAAGCCAGTTCCACCAGCAACCAGGTGGAGGTGGGAACCTGCCTCCTCTGCCACCCCTCTGGGAGCTGAGGAAGGGGCAGAGCAAAGGCAAACATCTGTGACAGACCAGGTTTCACAACCTCATGACCAAAAAGCAGGAGCAGCTCCCTCCAGCACCCTAGGAAGACACATCCCTGACCCACATACAATTTAAAAGCCTATTTATAGCATGCAGACATCATCGAGAACTTGGGAAGGCTTTACCACACCAGAGACATGGCCCTTGGGACCAGAAACAGAGCTTGCAAATGTCCAGTGCTTCTGGAACCTGAGACAGGTCCAAGGTAGGGAGGAAGGAGCTGCACATGGTGGACATTTGGGCAGAGGGGAGAGAGACTAGTCAGCAGCCCTGGACCCCTCATGCAGGCACTCATACACAGTGCCTGCTGCTGCCAAGGGCTTGGACGACTCCCACAGGCACGTGGTGGGAGCAGGGACAGGCAAGAGACCTAACTGTTGCTGCTACGAAACGTGCATCACTGAGCTGCCCAGCCTGTGCCAGGGCACTCAGAGATGCCAGCAGCTGGGCAAGGAGGGGTGTTTTTCAGCTGCTCTATGGGTTTATAAATAGACAGCATCCACACTTTCTCCTTCTGGTCCGCAAGGCAAGCGGACATCACTAGATCTCTGCATCCACCACCACATGCATTATTCATCTCCACAGCCTAACTGACAGGAAGAAAAGGGTTGCAGCAAGGGAACAGAGAGGACTGGCATCCAAAGGCGTCAAAAGCAGCCCCAAGCCCCGGGCAGCCTGTCTCCAGAGCGCACACAACGGCACGCAGGGATGCCGAGCCCCCATCCACACGGAGCCCCTCGGGGCTGCCCTCCCGCCCTCGCAGGTGGCCGGACGGGCACGGCGAAGATCCAGCCCCCCACCGGGGAGGAGGCTCTCTCGGCCCCGCACTCCGAGCCTGCACCGGGAGGGGGACGCGTCGCCTCGCTCCCCCGGGCAGGGCTCGGCCACGCCGGCTTTCCCAGGACCGCAGAGCCGGCGATGCCGGCGCCCTCAGCGCCGACCCGGCCCCCACCGGCTGCCCGGGCGGAGCCGCCGCGGGGACCCCGGCGGGTTCTGGCCGGGGGCTGCCGCTCACCCCGCGCCCGCCCCCCCCCCCACCCGGGGCACCAGGCCCTCGCCGACGCTCACCGGGCTGCGCCGCTTCAGCGTCACGTTCTTCCAGAGCAGGAGATGGAGCTGGTGCAGGAACCCCATGGCCGCGCCGCGCCGGCCTCGCCGCAGGGCGCTCCCCGGCTCCGCTCCGCCCCGCTCGGCACCGCAGCTCACCCGCCGCCCACCGCCATGCCCAGGCCGCCGCCGCCGCCTTTGTCCGCAGCAGGCTCGGCTGCGCGGGGAGCGGGCGGGCGGGCGGCCCTGCCCCTGCCCCTGCCCCTCTCCCTGCCCCTGCCCGCTTCCGTCCTCGGCGCACCCAGCCCAGCCCGGCCCGGCCCGGCCCTGCGCAGCGCCGCCCCCGTGCCGGGGCTGCCTGCCGCCGCCTCCCGTTAAAGGCACCGCCGGGCCGCAGCCCCCGGCTGTCCGCCGCGAGGGCCCGGGGGGCGCCCCCCTGCGCCCGCCCCGAGATCCCTGCCGGCCCGGGGGGGGCCGCGGCCTGGAGACGTGGTGCTGCGGCCCGGGGCGGCGGGGCCCGGGCCCCGGCGGGCCGAGCCGTCACGGAGCGGGCCCGGCCGCTTGCCGAGGCGGGCGGCGGGGCCGCGGCAGCGCCGATGCCCCCTCAGCGCCGCGGCCGCGCGGAGGGCCGGCAGCGCCAGCCCGGGCCCTGCTGCGCCAGGGTGGCCACGGCGGGGTGGCTGTGCCGCTGGGGAGAGGCCTGCCGGGGGCTGGCGGGCCGGGCAGGGCGAGCGGTGAGCTCGCAGACCCCAGCCGCAGGGTGAGAGGGATCTGAGCTCCTGCGGGGCAGGAGAGGGGGTGAGGCCGGCGGTGAGCGTGCCGGCCAGCTCCTGGTAGGAAGGAGGGCCTGGGGAGTGGGTCCCACATCGGTTCACAAAACTCGTGGGTGCCCACTGTGCTGCCGCGGAGGAAGAAAACCATCGGTAGCCGGCTGCCCCTCACTGCAGCAGGGGCAGTTGTGCTGGGCTCAGAGGTAGGATTGTGGAAGGACATCCAAACACTTTGCAAGCCAGGTTGTGCCAAAGGGTGCGTGCTCATTGTTTCTGCTTCTCAGGAAACCAAGGCACCCTTGGGTGCATGGCCAAGAAGGCCCAGAAGGACATTAGCAGAGCCGACCACAGCACCCCAGGCTTGCCCATGCTGTATGGCCTGGCCAGGAGGGGGGCTCCTGCCCTAGGAAAAAAAAAGATGCTCTGTCAGTGAGACTTACTGGTCCACAGGACCTCACTGCTTATCTCCATTCTTACAGCTGCGGGGCAGTGGAAGAGTGGTAGAGCTGCTGTCCTGGCATTCAACAGCCCTTGTAAAATGCCCTGATGTCAGTTTTGAGAGTGGGGGTTACAAATCTCAACAATTTGCACCATTCCAACACTGTTCCTCCAGGCCAGACCTGCCTCAGGGGAGCCCATCGCCAGAAGGTGTGCATGGTGGGGCAGTGAGCCCTTTGCAGCCATGGTGCACATCTCACTCCAAGAAACGTTCAGGACAATGACCTTCCTTGGTACAGTGGAGAGGGAAAGATTATTTAGGGGTTTACATGGTGCAGTCTTCTCCTGATGGTTGTTTTTGTCACACAGCAGTGACCTGCTTCCCTGACGGGCCTGCCATGAGCCATGGCCTGGAGGGGCTGGCTGCCCAGGCTGCCTGCATGTGAGGTTGGCATTGGTGTCCCTGTGTGCTGGCTGCCCTCAGCCCAGCTGGCTGCTGGCTGCCCAGCTCCTGCCCAACCAATGTGTGGGCAAGAGGAGTGGTGGGCTGTCCACATCCGTTCTTAGAGGGGACCAGCCTGCCTGCAGCAAGCTCTGCCCCATCCCAGCTGACTCTGAGGCTGGGAAGGATGTCCTCAACACCAGCAGGTACTGAACCAGGCCAGCTCTGTCCCTCGCCTCACTCTGTCCTGTTGATCCAACCAACCAGACAGACATCTTTCCTTCCTTCCTTCCTTCCTTCCTTCCTTCCTTCCTTCCTTCCTTCCTTCCTTCCTTCCTTCCTTCCTTCCTTCCTTCCTTCCTTCCTTCCTTCCTTCCTTCCTTCCTTCCTTCCTTCCTTCCTTCCTTCCTTCCTTCCTTCCTTCCTTCCTTCTTTCATTCCATACAGACAACCAGCCATCTATCCTTCCATCCCTCCCTTCCTCTCTCTTTACATTCCCCTGTTTTTTTTCATTTCTATCCTGTCCCTGCCTCCACCCAGCTCCCTCTTGGCTGTCTGTACCCCCTTGCTCCATCTGCTGTTGTTGCTGTCTTCAACCATCTTGTCTCTGTGCTGCTGTCAGGGTTAAGTGCAGCCAGAGCAGTGAATGACTTGGCTGCCCCAGCTCCAAGTTTTGTTGCTAAGGGTGACCGTGTTTCAGGCACTGCTCTGGAGCAGCTGCCTGGGCATGACAAAAGCTCCTGTTGTCCTGCCACAAAGTGCCATTATTCAGAAAACTTCTGGGCAAAACCTTGCATGGCATCTGTATCAGGTGGGTGTCACCTCCCAGGGCCATTGGGCAGTGACCAAGGACAAAGGGACACCCAGGAGACATGGTGGTGGAAGGGCACTGGGTGCCAAGGTGCCCTGTGGAGGTTGGCTGTTCTGGAAGGGCAGCAGTGGGGCAGCCCCCAGGGAGCTTAAGCCATTTGGGCTTAAGTTGGGCTTAAGCCATTGGGCTTAAGTTGAGCCAGGGGAGTTTTAGGTTAGATGTTAGGAAGAACTTCTTTACTGAAAGGGTTGTGAGGCATTGGAACAGGCTGCCCAGGGAAGTGGTGGAGTCACCATCCCTGGAAGTCTTCAAAAGACGTTTAGATGTAGAGCTTAGGGATATGGTTTAGTGGGGACTGCTAGCGTTAGGTCAGAGGTTGGACTCGATGATCTTGAGGTCTCTTCCAACCTAGAAATTCTGTGATTCTGTGAGCATGGGAGGCGGGCACCTGAGCTCCCTGGCATAGAGAGGTGCCAAAGTTGGGGATGTCGGGGCTGGTTCTGTGCCTTTTCACCGTTCTCCACTGGCTGGAGTCACAGAGCTGCCATGTTGGGATGCTACCAGGCTGACCAGCATTTCTCCTGCTTTAAAATCCCAGTGGTATTTGGTGTGTCCAGCAGCACCAAGACAGGCCATTGTGGTTCAGACAGTGGTCAGCCCAGGAACGAGGCCTTTGCTCCAACAGGGGCTTCTAGTTGGTCCCTGGGGAAGGAGGGATGTATGCACGCTCCTTCCCCCTGAGCATATACCCAGCTTCTCACTCTTCCTGAGAGACTGCAAGTGGTTTGTCCCTCACCCCACTCTTCATAAAACCCCACCCTGCTCAGCTCAGGGCAGGGGGCAGTAGTGTGGGTTACTAGTGGGGCTGTGGGGTATGGAGCAGTGCCCATGACCTGGTCTCTCACCTCCCTCCATTCCACTGCCTTGGGTCATGTCTTGGTGAGCTTCCCCAGTCTTCTGTTTGGCATGACTCCAAACACCAACAGCAGTGGGACAAGGGGCAACACAGCCCCAGGGAACCTGGTTGCCCATCCCTCCTTGGACCTGGAGCCTGAGCACCTCTCACAGGGCTGCTCTTGCATCCATCTGCAGAGGGCAGCAACCACCCACCCGCAGTTCTCTGGGTGCTGCTGGCATTACCTGATGGTCCATGGCATGTCCACAGATGCTGGCTGCTCTCCACCCAACTGGGCAGAGCTGGCAGAGACCCCAGCTGCCAGCCTGGGTTTGAGCAAGACAGCTCCAGCCTGGCACAGTCTCTGGCCCTGAGCTACCCCTGGGCATGTCCCTGGGCTGCTGGGAGAGGGTGCCTGCACACACCAGCCGCAAATTCCTGCCCCGGGGCTTCTAAAACCCTGCCTAGGGTAGCACCGTGGCTGACAGCTGCAGATGTGGCTGTGGCCTTCCAGCAGCCTTCCAGGACACAGCTCCTTTATCTCTGTCGTGTCCTGCATCCCTGGTGGAAACCTCATGGCCAATGTGGCACGGCCACCTGTGCCACACAGGGAACTGGGGAACAGCAGCATGGACAATGCTGTCAGGGAGCGCTGCCAGCAGCGAATCAGACTGGGGCAGGCCAGCCTGGGAACAGTGCCCTTTGGGCTGTGCAGTGCCCAGTATCAGGGCTCTCAATCACACAGGGGAAGAAATGCAGAAAGGGAGTTGAGAAAAAATAACAGGAAACAGGACATAAGTCTGAGGAGGAAAAAATACCCAAACCCAGCACTGCAGTTGGCCTCAGAGGTCTCTGAGGGTGGCACTGAAACCGCAGAGCCCTGCTACGCCCCAGCACATTGGCAGAGCACTGCGGGCACAGTGCTGGCAGGGGCCCCATGGGAGTGGTCCTTCTCCCAGAACTGGGCAGCCAGAGGGATGGAGAGGAGCAAGAGTGAAATGGGGGGTGCAGCCTCCAGGGCTGCTCAAGCACCCCAAGAGCCCCCAAGGAGTGGTTTAGGGGCAAAGAGCACAGTGGGACCTCACTCCCCTCTTCTCTTCATGCCATGCAATGCAGGTACATATCCACTTAGAGGACAGCACTACATGCCTCAGGGCTCTCCTCCCTGCCTCTATCTCAGTTTCCCCCTCTCTCTTCACTTTGCAAGGGCCTTAGGAGACAGGGGTGTACCCAGGCAGCCATGCCAGCAAGGAAACAACCAGACACGTGGCCTCACCAGGACAGTGGCATGGCCAGACCCTAGGCATGGGCACAGCTCTCAGTGTAGGCACAGTAAAGGCATGCATGTGCCCACTTCCCCCTTTGACAGAAAACATCCCAGCAAGGGCAGGTGCCCAGGCCTGGCAGAACAGAGGAGCTGCTGGTGCTGCTTTAGCTGACAGTTTCAAGATGAGTCAGTGGGAGCCAAAATCAGGCTGGCATCCTGTTTTCAACCTGGCTGCAGGGTGGCAGACAGGAGGCACACAGGGGAGGCTGAGGGCAGGGCCCTGCCTGCACACATCTCAGAGCAGGCAGGGCATTGGGATGGAGCAGGAGTCTGCACGTGCTGAACCCCCAACACACACACACCTGCTCCTTCCCAGCACTGGCCAGGAGGGAATTGCCCCCAGCCCAGCCCCAGCACAGGTGGTCCTGCTCATGGTGCCAGGCTAACGTTCTGGGCTTGTTTATAACCCGCTCGGCTCTGTGATGGGCTGAAGAAAATGCAAAGACAGCAGCAGGTTTATTCCAAGATGAATGAGCATTTTGCTCTTCATCTGCTTCTGGGTGATTTTGGAGAGAGTTGTGTGTGCCAGGAACCTGCAGCCAGACACGACAATCCTGATTTTCAAGAGTAAACAAAATAATAGTAACAATGTTCTAGTGGTCTCAGCAAAACAGTGCTTGCAGGATGTGCTTTGGCACAGCAACTGCCAGCCCGCAGAGCTGCCCATGGGCTCAGCCCAGCACCTGCAGCCTCCCTCCCTGCCATGCTCTGCATGGGCACTACTCTGGTAGGCAGCTGCGGGCAGGAGCACAGTGGCCAAGGCAGCCTGCTGGGTACCAGACCCTGCCTACATCCTGCTCCACGTTGCTCATGCCCGAGGACGGGGCTGGGTGGCAGGGCTCAGACCAGACTGGGGGGGCTTTCCCTGCTGTCCCCTCCTTGGTATCACCCTGTGACCCATCTCTGTCCCCTTGCACTCCTCTGCCACAGGGCTGGAGAAGACATGCCAGGGGGTGGGAGACCTGGGGACCTGCCTGGAGAAGGTGGCCAGTGTGGACTTGCTTCTGCAAGTGCAGAAGTGCCTGCTTGCTTCTGAGGACACCCATGCTCCTTCCATCCACATGGTGGAGAGCACTGATGAGTCCCAGTGCAGGGACACAGGGACACTGGGCAAACCCCAAAACAGGGGCAGGTACCAGGAAAAGCCACAGCTCATCTGGGGCATTGGAGTTCTGGCTAGCAGCTGGGATGGGAGAGGTGCTCGGCAGACATGAGATACGATTTGTGCTTGCTTTCAAAGATGACCCCTTGGAAATCCCTTTGGGGAACTGAAACCCCACACAGGGCTACCTGTCTCTTCCACAAGGAGCTACAGCCCTGCCAGAGAGTCTGGAGAAAACACAAGGACATAGGTCAAGATGTGTAGGCACAGAGAGATCTGCGAGCATCTACCAGGGTGCAGCACACTGCCATGGGGCAGCACGGGACATGCACTGTGCAACAGGAGCCCATCCTGGCATGGGGCACCCCCCCAGCCATGTGAGAAAGAACCCAGCCATGGGGCACCCAGCTGTGGGTGATACTGCCACCCACATGGCACAGGGGAAGTGCTCAGAGTGTGCTTTGACAGCAGCAGGAAGGACCTGCTTGGGGGCTGGGACAAAGCAAAACCACAGAAAAGAGGAAGCCCTAAGTACTCCAGCCCAGAACCAGCAGCTGCCCCAGAGTACCTGCGTGGGCAGTCACCAGCCCTGTCTGCGCCGTGCTGCGCCGTGCTGTGCCGCGCCACACCGTGCCGAGCTGCTGTCCATTCCACAGTAAGTCTGCAGGCTGAGCCCACATGCCAGCACTGCTGTACAACATGGGGAGAGGGTGGCTAAGCAACGGGTTGGCTCCTGGTGCTGCCAGCCTGAGGATCTGCCCTTCCAGAACAATCTTTGAATGTGGGGCAGTGTCCCCACTGCTGGGGACTGGCAGGCAAAGGGGCCCGAAGCACCGGTGTCCTCATGCATAGTGCAGGGAGCCGGCAGAGCTGTTTTTCCCTCTTCAGATGATTTTTTTTTTTTTTTTTTTTTCTGGAGCCTAAACTTAGCTCATGTATTTTAGCATGCCAGACGGAGCAGGCCAGAGCAGGGAAGGGATTTGCAAAAAAGTAAAGCTGCTGCAAATCAGCTGGGAAAGCAGGACAACACCTTCCACAAGCCTCCAAAATCACAGAGAAACCAGCACCCCCTGCCTGGCTGTTGGGCTGGGACATCTAATTTGCTTTCAGAGGTTACCTTGAAAGGGAAACTGTCTTTTGTGCTGAACAGTGTGGGTGACCTGCCAAAAATTTGGCTGCAACACATGCAGAAATGCAAACTGCCAAATAGATAGGGAAAGGAGCTGAGAGGGAGCTCCCTGTACACCCGCGGCTGTGCCCTGCAGCCCATTCCATGCCCGGCCACCCAGCATTGCCAAAGCATGGGAAAAAAAATCAGGCAGTGTCCAGCCGTGCAGTCCTTGGGACCAGCATTCATGGGGTTTTGAGCTGGTTGCTGGCACCTGGTGCAGCTGAATGTCGCCCCCCTTTCCCCCCATCTGCTCCTGCTGCTTTCTATTTCAGTGAGCAACTCTGACTCAGTTAAGAAGCAGAACCTTTGTCAAGGCCAGACATGGGCAGAAGGGCACTGCAGTGGAGTGAACGAAGGTGTAAATGCGCATCTCATGCTGGATGGTGGGTGACTGGGGTTCCCACATGCCTACAGGCGGAGCCCCGCCAGCTGGAGACCTACAGCAGCCCAGCTGTGGGGGAGCCAAATGCTCTCTGCCCTGCCTGCTGGGGACTGGAAACCTGGGGCACCTGAAAATAAAGTATGGGTATATGCGGTGCCAAGACAACCAGCTCCCAGACCTGGTGTCTTCATGGCTGGGGAGAGCACCCCAAGCCCAGGGAGAGCACTCCAAGCCAGGTAGGAGCCCTGCCATCACTGCAGGAGGGTGCTGGGACAAGCGAGGCACGTTTCAGGCAGGACCCTGATCTGGCCTCGAGTGGGGTTTGGGACTTCCTGATTGCTCCCAAGAACACCCCAATGGCTGATCCATGAGTGGGTTCAGGGATGGAGCGTTGCTCTGGGGTGTGGGTTCACAGCATTTCCTGTAATGACTCCCAGCCAGCTGTGAGGCAGGACTTGGGGTACTCCCTCACTCTTTGGCATATGGCCCCAACTTGTAGCCCCCCAGAAAGAACCGCATGTTCCTCCCAGGCTTTGCTGTGGCAAGGCTGGCTGCATTTCAAGCTCAAAATACCCCCCCAGGCAAAGCGAGAAGTGTGGAATGGGACTGTGCCTCTTTGTCAGATGGGGAAACTGAGGCACGGAGCAAGTGACAAGGAAAGCATCCCTTGTGCATGCAACTGGGAGTAGTGCTCATCAGTTGTGACACGGGGACAGGTGGCTGCTGACTGTTGGCTCCGTACTCCCTCCCCATCTCCTTCAGCAATAGCACTGCTTGCCCCTAGAGACTGGGGTCACTGGGGAACACATGAGGGAGGGTGATGCAAATGACAGCACCAGCTTGGTGTGACAGGGCTGCAACAGCTCCTGCCTCTTCCTACCCTGACAGGTAGCCTCAGGGAAAGTCCTTTTATCTGTTACATATGGGATTTTCTGAGCTTAAAAGACAACACAAAAGGAAGAAAAAAAAAAAAAAAAAAGAAAAAAAAGGCCCAGAAAAAAAAAATGGAATCCACATGGTGAAAGCTGTGGGTCCCTCTGTGGCACCTGGGATGGCATGCAACCATCCCCTTGCTTGGCAGAGGTGCTGCCAACATCTCCAGCCTGCCCCAAGCCAGGGATCCCTGCTGGGTTGTGGCAGCAGGTGCATGGGTGGGACCCTGCAGGGTGGGCAGAGGTATACTGGGGCCTGGGGGCTCCTCCTGTGCCTGAGCCCTGTGGGGTTTGGGCGCCGTGGAGGAAGCGCAAAGTTTTTCTCCAGCCACTCCAGCCCCAGCATCTCCTCGTTCCTCCATTTTTCTGCCAGCCAGGTGGCTGAGCAAGCTGAGCTGATGGCCCTTGCTGGCTTCTTCTGTCCCAGGCACAGCCTCCAAGGAGGTGACACCACCAAGAAGGTGACACTACCAAGGTGACAGCCAGCCCTGCTGAGCACCGGCAGCATGTCCCGGGCATCACCACTGCCACGGCTGCCATGGGGCCGGCCCAGTATGAAAGCAGTGGTCACTGCTGGGTTGCTTGTCACCATGCTCTGGAACCTGAAGTGCTTCATCAACTCATCTAACATCTCTGGTAAAGCCCCCAAGCATACTAAGCCACTGGTGGTCCTAGTGTGGGAATGGCCTTCAAATCAGGTCCCAAACATCAGTGGGGACATTTGTTATGAGCTGTACAGCATTGAGGGATGCTGGCTCACCATGGAGCAGCAGCTCCTGCACCAGGCAGATGTGGTGGTGTTTCCTCACACCAGGCTCCAGCAGGGCAGGGACAAGCTGCCCCGGGAGAAGCCACCAGGGCAGAACTGGGTGTGGGTCTCCCTGGAGTCCCCCACAAACACTAAAGCATTAACAGGATGGAACCAGACATTCAACTGGGTGATGACCTACAGACGAGACTCAGACATCTTCATTCCCTATGGCAAGCTTGTGCCCAACCGGTCAGCCACCATGAACATCCCCATGAAGACCAACTTGGTATCTTGGGTTATTAGCAACTATCACAGGACTCAGAAAAGAGCTGAAGTCTACAAGAACCTGTCCAGGTACCTCCATGTGAACATATATGGGAAGGCAAGCAAAAATCCGCTTTGCAAAGACTGCCTTTTGCCAACGACATCCAAGTCCAAGTTTTACCTGGCCTTCGAGAACTCCATCCACCAGGACTACATCACTGAGAAGCTCTGGAGGAACTCCCTGATGGCTGGCACTGTGCCTGTGGTGCTGGGGCCTGCCCGGGCCAACTACGAGCAGTTCATCCCTGCGGATTCATTTATTCATGTTGATGACTTTAGTTCCCTGGCAGAGCTGGCCACCTTCCTGAAGACCATGAACTCCAGCCGTTACCAGCAGTTCTTCGTATGGCAGAAGAAGTACAGTGTGAAGCTCTATGCAGACTGGAGGGAGCGCATTTGTACCATCTGTGCTATGTATCCCAGCCTGCCCCAAGGCCGTGTCTATCCCAACCTGGAGAGCTGGTTCAACACCTAGTGCAGAGCTGACACGTGCTGAGGGCACTCAGCACTGCCAGACATCAGGGATGCATTTGTGCAGAATATAGAAGTGGGAGGAGTGTGGGGCACCCTGCGACAGAACAGGATGCTGTGCAGGGAGGGATGTGAGACCTCTAATACTCGCCCTGTTGTTGCCTCACTGTTACCTTGAGCAACTCTGTATGACTTAGCTTCCTGCAAAATGTGACCCCATACTGACCTATCCCGCTATGGTGCTGGAATAACCAGAGGGTGCTTTGGAAATAAATGACACAGCTTTTCAGAGGCTTGGCCCATCTGTCAGGGCCTGGGAAGGGCTGAGGGCAGGCAAGGACAACAGGAACCATCAGCTCCCCAACCTTCCTTTCCTCCTCATGCCCTTGTAATCATGCTGTACCCCCCCCCCCCCCACTACCTGGACAGCAAATCCGTGGTGGCAGAGGCCCTTGGCAATGTTTCTGGATGGGTGACAGCAGCTTTGGGGGGGAGGGTGTTGAGAGGGAGGAGGGATGGGAGAGACATGGTCCCCCGAGACCTCAGGGCAAGAGGCTGCATCCTGCCAGGGACCCAGCATCCTGTAGCCAAGGACAAGCAGCTCACACATCGCACCAGCTCCCACAGCCTCCGTGCTGTCACAGCCCTGCAGAACCCATTTCCCCTGCCCCTGCTCTCTTGCTGCTGGTGTCCCTGTGCTGGCAGGACACCGGATGCTCTCAAGAGCAATCACAGCCTGCTCAGTGCAAGGCCGAGTCAGAGCAGGATGACTGTGGTTTTGCACTGCCGGCTGTATGTACTGCTGCGACAGGAAGCTGTTGAGATGGTGCTGTCCTGAACTTTGCAGCAAGCCAAGAGCAAACACCCCACACCAGTGTCCTTGGCAATGCCAGCCCCTGCATACCCCATGCCATGCACACACCACGTGCCCTGGACACCCCCACACCAAGAGCATCCCACTCTGCACTGTGTACACCCCCCCTCTGTGGTCACTGCATGGCAAGCAGCCTGCACTGTGGGCACCCTGCAGCACACATACACTGCCTGGGAAGCTCCCTGCACTGCAGGCACCCTAACTCAAGAGCATCCTGCACTGTGGGCCCCCTGCTAGCACACATACCCTGCATTGTGGGTACCTTGCACTGAAAGCACCCTGCCCTGTGGACACTGCACTTTTGAGGACCCTGCCCACTCTGCACCACCTATACCCTGTGCCACACACTCCTGACCATGCAAAGGGCATCCTGCTCTGTGCGCACCCTCTACCCTGGGCATGGGCAGCCCCTAGGCATGCCATGGGGAAGCACCCATCTGGGACTGGCAGCAGACGTTGGGGATAGGCAACAGAACCGGGCAGGAATGTGACTGCTCCATCCTTGCCTCACTTTCTGTGCAGACCCAAACTTCACCATGTCTCCTCAAGTCATTTACCTCCCCGGTAACAGTGACTCATTTTGTCACACATTTTGCCCAGTTTTCCTCACTGCAGCCCCCAAGACTACACAGCCTGAGCCCCACCACCCTGCCCAGCAGCACCCAGCAAGCTGCCGGCCACCCACTGGACCTGGTCGCATGGGTGATAACCCACAGCAGAGGGGACAATCCTGCTTGCAGTGTGTGCTTTGTGAACATGCCCCAGCATCAGCCCGGTCCAGACCTGCCTCACGTGGCAGTTTGACAAGACATGCCACAATCTTCTGATTTCTGCAGTGTGGTTTCTCATTTTGTCTTCTGGATCAACTGAAAACTGAGCAGGAACATGTCACAACCCTGTCAGTGCTGCCCTCACCTCCATGGCAGCACGGTCCCAACAAGCCTCAGCTGGCTGCATCACTTCTCCATCATCACACATGGCCATGAGGGCTCTGGGGCTGCAGGATCTGGGGGTCCCAGAGCCTGCTCCCAAGGAGTTCCTACCCGGCTGTGCAAACTGCAAATCTCTGCAGCAGATAATCAGATGGTTGAAACTTGCAGAGTCAAACCTAAGCAATGTGACAGCCTTCCCAGGCAGAAATGGCACCTCTGTATGCAAACCTATGGTCTAGTGTATCACAGACTGCCAGCCCCCATCACCCCCAGCTCACTCCCCCCTCCCCCCACCAGTGTGCCAGGCAAGAGCCAAGGGCATTTCTGGCCACAGAAGTTTGCAGCAGGCGCTGCGCCTGGCTGTGAGCCCCACGATTTGAATCCTGCTGTTAAATCAGGCTGTGGGCAAGGAGCCCTGGGCATCCAGGTACTAAGGAACAAGTGAGGACACAGGGGTGAGGGCAATGGGGTCCTGCATGTGTTTCCACCTCAGCCCTTTGTAGGATACCAAGGTGCTCTGAGAGCAGCAGCCAGCTCCTGCACAGCCCACGAGAATGAGGGTGCAGACCAGCCCTGAAAAGCAAGAGCAAAACCATCATTAACTGGCAGCTGAGCTAAAAAGAGGGCTTTTCAGAGTTGGTTTCAATACAGATCTGGTCACTTCATTGCTTGTGCTCGGGGAGAACAACCCTTAGGGTGCAGACTTGGCTGCAGCAAACCAGGCTGCACAGCCAAGGGTGCTGAGCAGTGAGTTGTCGCACCCAGGAAGTGCCCTGCTTCTCCCATTTGGCAGTCCCATGCACCTCCTGCTGGCATCACCCTGCACAGCCTTGCTCCCAGCTGGCCCATGACGTGGGGCTTCTTGGCCACCAGCACAGCTACCTGGCAGTGCTGAGGCTGTCCAGGATGCGCCTTGCCCAGGACTTGCATATTGCTCTTGCAAGCAGTGGTCAAGCAGCACACCCCAGCAAGGCCTTCCCTGTTCATGGACCCTGGAGGGACCCTTCACCTGAGACTCCCTTGGGCTTTTGCCTTTCCAAAAAGTAACTATGGAAAAAAATAGAAGCCCCACAAGGGTGGGAAGTGACCCCTGTGCACACTCCTGAACACATCTGCTTTTGCAGATGGGAAAGAAAATGGTCTGTGTGCCCCCACCGACCTCCAACCCAGTTCCTGGAGCTGGACACATTGCTCAAAAAGCTGCCAGGCCCCTTGGTTACAAGCCGGATCGGATCCAGAGCAGCTCACGAGCCAGCACCAACTGACCTTAATTACCTCCAGCAGCACGAAGCAGTGGCTCAGCTGCAATGTAAATTCTGCTGTTCAGCAGAACTCCCGGCTGCAGTGTGGGCACCAGTTTGCTGTATCTCCAGCCACTGCAGGCAGCAACAAGCTGGGTCTTTTAGATTGTGGCAGCACCAACTCTCACAACCGAGTTCAGTGTAACCTCTCTGCCTGCTCAAGCCTTAGGCGTAACAGGGAGCTCAGCCCCTCTTGGGTGCACCATCCAGCTGCTAGAACAGCACAGCACAGCCCCTCCCCACACTCCCCATGTGCAGCCAGACCCAGACTGACACAGCTGTGGTCTGCAGACAGTGACCACAGCAGGACCCAAGCAGGCACAGGACATAAAGGAGGCAAGGAAAGAGCTGACTAGCTCTCATGCCCCAAAGAACTGAGATTTATTTCACTGCCAGAGGGAATATGATTAAGGAAAAAAAAAATCATCATCAACTACAGCAGGCTCAAAGGCACGGGGTGCTAGCAGCATGGACAGGATGGCATCAGCCTCACTGTGGGCCCTGGGCTGGGATCCCTGCAGAATAGCCCCAGGGCAGCCCAGCTAGGGCTCTAGAGAGTGAAGAGGGCCCAGAGGCTCCGGGGTGATGCTGGGAGAAGAGCCCTGGGCCCTGCCCTGCTGACCTGCCAAAGGGGGCAGGCAGCAGGGTAACCCTCCTGTGTTGCCAGGACAAGCAGGGCTGGAGGCTGGGGCTGCTGAGGGCTCCCCCCACAGCATCATGCAATAGCCCTTGGCTCACCCCAGCCACCCGGAACAGTGGGCAGAGCCCATGCGGGGACCTCCCCTTCCCCGTGTGCAATGCCCCAGCCCTGCTCTATATAACAGGGAGGAGGCATCTGGGAAACTAGTGATCACTACAAAGAATTTTGCTTTTTAAAAACTAGAAATACAGCCAAAACCATTAGAAAAAAACCAAACAAACAAACAAAAAAACCAAACAAACAAAAAAACAAACCAAACCAAACAAACAAACAAAAAAAAAACAACTCCCCCCACCCCTAAAAAATTTTGAAATGCTTTTTTTCTGGTTCTCACAGGAGCAGCTTGGCAGGGGTCAGGCACAGGCAGCTCCACCCAGCCCCCAGGCACACATGGCTTTGGCAGGTAACAGTGAGGGAGCTCTCCCCCACACCCCTGAAAGGCAGGAGGGTGCTGACCCTATGCAGGGGAGCTGCTGGGACCAGCGAACTCACGTAACTGGGAAGGACTGGGAGCAACTGTAGAGAGCGGGCACCATCCCCACGCTTGTCTCCTGGCCCTTCCTCAGCCCTTCAGGCCCCAAAAGCTGTAAAATAGCACAGCCACTGCCCAGACAAGCCCTGGGAGCAGGGCCAGAGCCATGCCCGTGCCTTGTCGGGGCAAGGGGAGGATGCTGCCCCTGGACAGATGGGCTGCAGTTGGGGCGCACTTCTGCCTGCCCTGGTTCAGTGGCTGCTGTTGTTCATGGAGAGCCCAGGCTGCAGAGCTTGAGGGAACATCTCAGCCTTGTGGAAGGGCGGCATGTAGACAGGAGGGGATGGCGCTAAGCTATAACCCTGGGACGTCACTGGGATGGGTAGGCCAGGGGGCACCAGGGACTGGTTCATGTCGTACATCACCCCCTCCGTCTCATTGCCAAAGGGCAGCAGCAGCCGCTTGCCTTTCTGACGCCGGTTGCAGAACCAGACCCGGACAACCTGTGAGGGAGGGGAGATAAGGCAAGGATGAGTGGTGCTCTGCAAGCCCAGGGACAGTGTGGCAACAAGACCCTTCTGCTGGTGGCACCTCCATGGCCCTGAAGCACCTGACCTCCTGCACGGCTCCTCCTGGGGCTCAGCATGGAGGGTCAGATGGTGGCAACCAGCTCCAGCCACCCTCCCACACCTTCTTCCAGTATCAAAACTGGCCTGATGTGGATGCTCAGGAACTGCAGATGTTTGGAACCCCTGCCCCCCACCCTCCAAACCTACATCTTTGTCCAGGTTCAGGTCTTCAGCGATCTGGGATATCTCCTGGGGACTGGGCTTCACACATTTGCGGAAGAAGCTCTCCAGCGTTCCCTTCACATTGGTCTCGATGCTGGTCCTGCGTTTTCTCTTCCGGGCTTGGGCCAGCACTTGCTCTGCATTGCACATCTGGAAGTGAGAGAGACCACACACTTGGTCACAGGTCCTGGCAATGTCCCCCCAGCCTCCGGACACACACACACACAGCTGGCTGCAGAGGTCTGGGAGGGATGGCAGACTTTGTCCCTATGACTGTCTGCCAGCACAGACTCTTTCTGATCACCAGTGCAGAGAGATGCAGTAAAAGCTCAGAGTTCACTGCTGAGCTTCACCCCACTGCAACTGGGGTCATTCCCAGCATCCTACCGCTGATTCCCCACCTGCATGGGCAGAGGAGATAGACACATCTTTCTGCGTTACATCCCATCCCTCCAGCCTGCCCTCAGGGAGCAGCGAGATGCATCTCCAGCTCATCCCAGACTCCATCAGTAGCCAGCTGCTCTGAGACGAGCTGCCCCTGCTGTCACATGGTGCATATGGGGGAATTTGGGCTCCCACCTGACTGGCTGAAGGGTGCTACTTAGCATATCAGCAGTGGGCTGAGTACTCCCCTCCCTCTCGGGACCAAACCCATGGCTGTGAGAAAGGCAGTGAGCCACTGCCATGGCAAGGGAAGCCTGCTCCTCCCCTCCTCTCCCAAAAAGCATGTGTGCAGGGCAGAAGAGGCCGCAGCTCATCTGTCAGCACATAAACCAGACACCCTGCCCTGCCCAGCCCCGTACCTCCTGCATGTTGTCCGTGTTCTCTGCTTCATTGAGCCAACGCTGTAGCAGCGGCTTCAGCTTGCACATGTTCTTGAAGCTGAGCTGGAGCGCTTCGAAGCGGCAGATGGTAGTCTGGCTGAACATCTTCCCTGCACGGGGAGGCAGGCGCTGTTATGCACAGCTCCCTGAGGGCAGCTGCCACCCCCAGCAGCCCCCCAGGCCTCCTCAGGGACCAGGCACCAGAAAGGGCATTTTCCCTGCTGGTTCAGCACTCAGAAACTCTTCAGAAACAGCTATTGTAAACCAGTTCATTGGTGTTAACAGCAGCTTTAGCAAATACAGGCTGGTGCTGGCCACTGCTTTTGCAGGTCGTTATGTAGCAAAAGTCTCTTTTGCCCAGGTGACCTATCCCCATGTTGCCCTTTCACCCCCCCCCAGGTATGGGGAGAGATGTGGAGAAAAGCTTACCATAGAGAGTGCCCAGAGCCAGCCCCACGTCAGCCTGTGTGAAACCCAGCATTATGCGCTTGTGTTTAAGGTCCTTGGCGAACTGCTCCAGCTCTTCAGAGGTTGGTGCATCCTGGCAGGGAAAAGCAAACTCAGAGGGAAAACTTGCACCCACCTGGGCTAGGACTGCAAAGAGCAGAGTCCCATCACTGGGGGGGGGGGGGGGGCAGTACAGGCATGGGATAGGGACGAGGGGTGGAGATCCCTTGGTAGCACTGATGCACACCTGCCGTTGCCACCTAGGGTTGATGGGGTAGCGGCAGAAAGGATTTTCCCCAACCCCCAAACAATGGACTCCACTGGGCTCTGGACCCCTACTGCCCCCCCCCCCCCCCCCCCCCCCCATCCCCCCGCACGCCTTGCTCCACACAGGAGCACATGGAGAAACCTCTGGCCCTTTTCTGGGACAGAATGCATGACGTGGAGCACCAGAGCCCCGAGGTGTGGGTAGCTCTGCCCTGAGGTGCGGGCAGCACGTCTCTTCTGCCTGGGCTCACACCCACAGCCTGACCAAGGGCACCACAGACCCACAGGCACAGCTTTGGTGATGTCCCCAGCATCATTCCTCTACCATGCACCCCACAGCATGTCCCCTGGGATGCAGGGCAGGCACCAGCCCCTCTCCTGGCTGAGCCCAATGAAGAAGAAATGACTCAGATAAAGTGAATTTTGAAAGAACATATGATTTGACTGGGTTTCAAGCACAATTTGCAACAGCCAGACTTCACTTTTGGAAAGCTGCTTACCTAAGTGCTTCACTTCCTCCCTGCAGTACAGTCTTGAACAGCTGTAGTGGGCATTTTGCAATCTTTTCACCAATTTTCACATTTGCCGCATTTTTCATATTTTACATGCATACCTCCTGCGGGCCAGTCTCAGCTTTTAATTGCTCAAGTACATCGGCAACAAGAAGCCCAAAGCATCCCTACCATGGGGCACTCTGACCCTCTTAGGAGAGAACTGTTCCTTCTGCCTCAACACAGCACAGCAGGACGTGAACTGCAGGGCGGGCAGGAGAGCTGCGCCCGGCTGTGTAACACACACACCAGTACCCCACGGGCTGGGCTCCAACCTTATTTTGCCACTTACACAGCAGCAACTCTGTGCAAAAACAAGAAACCCACACCAGAAAAATAAAAGCTCAGAAAAGCTTTGAAACAAACCACTTCATCGTTGCTGCTAACCCCAGAGAGTGCTTGCTGGGAAGTATGCTTTTACATCATGACACGAAAAAAAAAGAAATCCCCAAATACAACTGCCAGTCACACTGCTAAATGAAGGTGTCTCCCCTCACCGGGGGCAGCCAGCAGGGCTGCTCTCGTCCCAGTGATGCCCGTGGGTGTTGTGAGTGGGCGCAGCCCCGCGGGGCGCGGTGTGGGGCAACCGCGTGCTCCCTCCCCGGCCGCGATGGTTGGAGGTGGCCGCGGCGACCGGGAGCTGAGCGGGGCAGAGCCCCGGGCCCGACCGCGTTGCGCTGCCCCGGGCTCCCGACCAAGCGGAGCCCCCTCTTCTACAGCAGGGGCTTGAGGGGCGCTGGGCGTGGCAGAGCGCCGCCCGCGGGGCCGCGAAAGCGTCTTGGTTGCTCTAAAGCACCTCTCCAAAGGCCGAGCCCTTCTTCCCTCGCCCGCCCGTAGGGGTGAGACAGCCCTGCAGCCCTGCGTGGCTGCCCCCGGTCTCTGAACTGGGGGAAGAAGGCACGGGGCTGGCTCCGCGGCAGAGAAATGCCCCCCGGCCCGGCTGGGTGCCACCCTGGAAGTCCCCTTCTTCATCAGCGCCTCCCTGACTCCACAGGGGTCACGGCCGCGCTGAGGGGAGAGTTTGCCAGGCACAGGGCAGGTTAAGGGGTTCCCACCCCGGAGCCCCGACCTGAGAACAGGTTTGCTGCCGTCCCATCCCCTGATCTCGGGCCGATCTCCGCAGCTGCTCCACACGGCTACCCAGAACCTCTCTCTGCAGATGTTTCCTCGAAACGTTAAAAGACCTCAAAGGTGTACTTACGCCGCAAAGCTGCACTTGCGCAGGCCCCGAGGACAGAGGGAGCTGCGATGCCGGAACGAGAAGGTGCTGCCGGCAGTCGGAGCCCGGGGACCCGACGGCTGCAAGCGCTCCCAACATCCCCGCCGGCCGGGGCCGCTCATTCCCAGCGGGACATGGGGACGGCGGGGCCCGGTCCTGCTCGGGGTCCCGAGGACGACTCACCCACGTCCCGTTCCGATAACGCACTCCAAACCCGCCCCCGCCGACGGCCGTCCCGTCGACAGCTGCGAAGTCGGGATAGCGAGTCGCCCGTCCCGAGGCCGGGGACCGTCTACGAAGACTCGGAGCGCGCCGAGCACGCGGCGGGGCCGGGGCGGCGGGCGGGACAGCCGTCGGGGGGCAGCGGAGGGGCCCGGCCGGGCGGCGGGTCCGGGACGCGCAGGGGAAGGGAGCGGGGTCTCACCTCGTCGCCGCTGTCGCTGGAGTGTCCGCCCTCGCTGGCGGCGCCGCTGGAGCTGCCGCTGCTGCCCAGGCTGGCGAGGCCGCCGGAGCCCGGCTGCAGGGCGGCGGGGCAGAGCCCGTGGCCGGGACCGGCGGGGAAAGGGGCGGCGGCGGCAGCGCTGGGGAAGGGCGCGGCGGCGGCGGCGGCGGCGGCGGCGGCGGGGGGCGCGGGTCCGGCCCACGGCGGGGCGGCCCAGGCGGGGCCGCAGCAGGGCGCGGCGGGCGGCGCGGCGCGGGCCTCGGGGGAGCCCTGGCGGCAGGGCCGGCCCGGGCGCGCCTCCGTCTTAGCGGGCGGCCCCGCGGCCGGGGGCAACCAGGCACGGGCCGCCGCGGCGTCGCGGCCGCCGTCGGGCTCGGCGGCGAAAGGGAAGAAGAGCTGCTGCGGGGCCGCGCCGTCGTAGCCGCCGCGCGGGAAAGGCGGGCCGCCGTCGGGCAGGAGGCCGAAGGGGGCGGCCGGCAGCCCCCCGTCCGGGCTGAACATGGTGGCCGCGGCCTAGGGCTCCATGCGGCGCCGACGGGGCTTCGGCTCGGCCCGGCCGCCGCGCTCAGGCCGGGCGCGGGCCGTCGGCCGGTGCCTCCATGCTGCGGCGCCGACGGGGCCACTGAAGGCGGCGGGGCCGAGCCGGGCCGGGCCGGACCGTATGGAAATGGGCCCCCGCCCCATTGGCCCCCGCGGCGCGGCCCCACCGCCGGTGGGTCGGGCGTGAACTTGATCCCTTTGAGCCTTGAGGAGGGGGCAGCGGCCCGGTCGAGCAGGCCCCCACGTGCTCGCTGCCGCTGCTCGCGGCCATCGGGGCGCCCGTGAAGGGGGACAGCGACGACCCCAGCCCCGCGGGCAGGGCCGTACCCTCAGCAGCTCCTCGCCGGGGGCTCGTCGAGTGCAAGGGTGGCTCCGGAGGGGGCTGCTTTGGGGACGGGGACAGCCGCAATGGTGGGAGCAGAGGCCGGGGCAAGACTGAGGCTTTGGGGACGGGCAGCCACTGGGACTCTGGTGCCTTCGTGCACCGTTCGTCCATCCCCTCCACCTCTGCAAGGATGTGGGAAACAAGATCCAAGTGGCAGCGCTTCCTGGGCAAGGCTGGGCATTCCCAGCTCCCTGACACCATGGCATGACTCTGCTCTCCCTTGCTGTGCAGTGGAAGGCTGTGCCACGGAGGCAGGCTAGAGGCCCCAGAGCTCTGGGTGTGCCTCTTGGGCTAATTGCAGCCTTCGCTATCGGGCTGATCTACTCCACAATGGACGTGCTTGATATTTTCTCTATCTCAAGGGCTTTCCTTTCCTCGCAATGGAGTTATTGGGTCCCAGGTCGAGACATTTTCACCTTTATTCCCTCCTCCCTGGCAGAAGCTTCCCAGGATGCTCCTCACAGCCTGCTCCTGATGGTCAGGCTCAAGCTGGGATGCACCTGCCCCATGGCAGCTCCTGGGGCCAGGCAGGGCCAGCCAGGCCTGGTACCTACTGACCTGCTGACGGAGCTAGGGCAAGGGCAGCCTGATCCAGCACCTTTCCCTGTTTATTAACCCAGATTACTGGGAGCTGTTGTTTAGCCTCTGCAGTCTCACACTTGAGCTATGCCAAGGAGATAGGCTTGAGGAGCACCCTCCCTATCACTGCGTGCTGTGGCAGTGCTTCTGGCAGGCTGGAGATGAAGGCGGCTTGCTGCTGGTTTTTGCTGCTGTTTTCTGTGCATGGTGACTGAGCAGGGGTAGCTGCCCAGGGCTAGCACCCACAGCACCAGTGGCAGCCCATAGCCCAGCACAGGGCCCTGCCACAAGGGGGAAGTGGAACTGGAAACACCCCTTTCTAATGGTTTTCATATAAGTGAAAAAATGAAAAAGTGAGGTGGATTTTGGGCCCTTCCTGAGTCCTGCTGGTTTCACTGGGCGTTTACCAACCTGCCCCGATCCTGCAGTTCTAGAAGAGGACAGCAGACAAGGAAAATGACCAGGAAAAACTTGAAGGATGCAGAAAGCTAGTTGGGGACATGGGCAATCCTGAGTGAGTACCGTGTCTGCAGGACCTGCCTGGGGTGAGAAACAACAGGTGAGAATCCTTCCCACCAGTGCCCTTCTGTCTCACCGCTGCCCCAGTCACGGCTGCAGGTGCGTGTTTCAGCCGGGCCGGGGCCGTCAGCCCGGCGGGTCCCACAGGCAGGGCTGCGGAAGTCTCGCTGCGGGACACAATCGCAGCCATCAGCCCTGGCTCCTCCGGGCTCCAGCTGCGGCCCCAGGGTTTCAGAAGATGCCTCGGCTGGGCAGTAACTCCTCTTCCCTTTGATTTATTGTTCCTGGGCCGGGCCCCCTCCTCCTGCCAACCTGATCTTTCTCTCCATCCCCCCAGGAAGCAGCCCAAGCCTGCTGCCCGCCAAGGCCTCAAACACATTCCTGCTCCCTTTCATATACAGGCGGAGGGGAAGGGAGACGTTGACTTTGAACTGGCCCTTTGTAGGAGCAGGGCCCATTGTGGCGGTGATGGTTTTAGCTGGGGGATGTGGAGCGAGTCAGTGGGGTTTCTCAGTGTCCCCTGTACATTTCAATAGGGTGATCTCTGGGGCTGCGTAAGGTGGGGGTCAGTGTGTGCCAGTGGCTCGAGCTCAGCATCTCTTTGCCCTTTCAGGGCAGATCCTCCTGCTCTGTCCCCAGGCTTGGGCTGCAGCCCATCCTGGCAGGCCAAGCTCTGTGATCAGCCAGAGATCACTGGGATCCCACTAGAAAAAGCTTACTGGAAAGAACTGTGCATGTCCTCCCCAGCTCAGTAGGATAGTAGCAAGCTGGGGCAACAGAAATGCAGAAACATTTGTCTCTTTCCTTTGCTGGGTGTGCTGGTTTGGCACCGGTTTGCACTGGTTTGGAGACAGAAGATATTAAGAGAGTATGTGATCAAAGATGATGTTTTATTCACTGTCAATCCACAACACAGCTGTCAGTTCTGTGCTGGATGCTGCAGTTTCATGCTTAGTGCAACCAAGGCAGAGTCATATGGTAGGCTGCAGCCCTGTACTGGTGGGGATGCAGCACAGCTAGACCCAAACATCACCATTTACACACCAGAATCATCGTGTGTGTGTGTGTGTGTGTGTGTCTGTGTGTGTCTGTGTGTCTGTGTGTGTCTGTGTCTGTGTGTGTCCGTGTGTGTGTGTGAAGCACAGCTCCTCCATGCCACTGCAGTTTGCTTGGCTGCACCAGAAGAGGTGCCAGGGCCAGGCATGCAGGGCCAGGCAGGAGAGGGCTCTCAGTCTGTGCCCTGGCCTGTGCCTTTGCGAACGGAATTGTGACTGAGAAGCATTTGTCCCACAGTGGTAGCAACCTAGGAGGCACAGCTGGGGAGAGGCTGCAGCCTCACATGCGGGTGGTGGGTTCTCAGGCTGCTAGGGTAAGTGTTAGTGGGCTGGGACCTTTCTGAGCTGAGCTGTGCAGCAGCTCTGCCCTTGTGTGCCCACCCTGCTGCCTCTGCTCAGCAGGAGCCCCTGCTTCCTGGGCTCTGTAAGCTGCTTCAGTCTCGCTGACTCCAGGAGGACAGGCAGGAGGCTTGGTGCTTACCAACCCAGCTGAAATGGAAGTCCTGGAGGATGGTTTGGTCCAGAGCTGTGCCTTCATCAAAGAGAACCCTGCAGTACAGAGCCTGGGGTATAATTTGGGTATCATCCACATCACTGCAGTACTCAAACCTGCCAGCCCTTCCTCCCTGCCTTTTTACAGGTGGGGAAATAGAAGCACAGGCAGACGGACTGAGCACAGACCCTGTACCTGGCCCTGGTCTTTCCTGGGATGTCTGCATCATGGAAGTGATGTCCCAGGACAAATGAATCCTCTGTGCCCAGTCATGCAGCAGAGGCATGACTTCCTGGGGGACATGGGGCACCTGCTACTATGGGGCCCTGAGTAAGGGGGTCTTCCCATTGTAATGGGCTACAGGAGGAGCAGCAGTCTCCTACTCAAAGCTAAGACTTCCCCCCAAACTGGGTGTGTTCTGAGAGGCAGTTGGCTCTGAGAGCAAAGGAAAGATGAATCTGGGGACCTTGGAGGGGGTGATCATGCAAGGGCTGTGTTTTCCTAGGGGTGAGCCCTGGTGGGGCTTGGTGAGCAGGGCAGTGCAAATAATGGCCCTGTGTGCAACTGGAGACCCCGGTGTCCCCCATACAGTGTTCATAGGTCAAACACACCAGGCTGAGACTTGGCTGGGGACCCAGCAAGTTTGGGGAGCCTGGCATGGTGGCAGGATGTGGGTAATGCTGGCCAGGTCCCCAGCCATGGGGTGGCCAGGACAGCCATGAGCAGGCACGAGCAAAGCACCCTGACAGTACTGGTGGTTCAGTGATGAGTCAGGGAGTGACCCGCCCAGGGCTGCACAATAGCACCCGACCCTGCAGCACCGAAACCCGGAGGAGACAAGATTCTATCAGTGTGAGGGGGCTGGCGTGATCAAAGGGCTGGGAGCTCCTATGGCTACACAATGGCTGGTGGGAGGGAGCACCGATAGCCCTTATCTGCCAGCCCCACTGAGGTGCGAAGGGCCCGGCCCTGGGGGGTGAGAGATTATCAGAATGGGAGGGTTTGCCCTGGGTGATTTAGGGCTGGGTGCAGGCAGACACAGCTGGGGGCTTCCACTCAACACCTCTCCAGGGAAATCTGTCCCAATGGAGTGGATGTTCTGGCAAACACATACATCTGAGAAGCAAGAAAGTAAAATGGTTCTTGCTGGGTCTAGGAAAATCCCTGGGCATGGTCCAGAAAGTTGGCTCCCTGAAAGTTCTGCTGTTAGAGCAAGAGGGCAGGCAGTTACTCTTGCTCTCTCGGGGAAGGTTTTGGGATGGGGGAATGGCAGCTGCCCTCCCTGCCCCTGGCATCCCCTCCTCCCCAGAGGAGACCCCCCCACACACAAAGGTCCCAGCACAGGACCCACATCCAAGCACCTGCAACAGAGCAAAGTTGCAGCAGGGCACAGCCCGCCTAGCCCCACAGCACACACTCACATGGGTCTCAAACATGGTTGTTTAATAAAATTTCCTTTTAAAATAACTACAATCCATACAACAACAATGGTCTTGGGGAGAGGGGCAGCAACCCACATGTAACAGCACGGCGAAGAGAAAGGATCTGTGCAGTGATGACTGCTGCCATTGAGCCCTGTGGGGAGACAACCCTGCACCTCCACCATGCTAACACAGGGCCACACCACTGTCTCCGCCATGCCATAGCTGCTGGGGGGTGGCTGCGCTGGCAACAGCTCCTGCACTTGCAACAGGCTTCCCTTGTGCAGCAGGTCATCGGTGGCTATGATGGTCCACACCAGGGGCTAGACATGAAAACATCTGCAAACTCATCCCAAGCCCTGTGCTAGAGGGCTTGTGGCCAGTGCAGCAGGGACGCTCTGGGACTTGGAGCATCAGGCTCTGAGCAAGGATGTGCTTGCAGCAACTGGCAAGAGCACAACTCATCCCTCTCCTGCATGCTCCACCCAGACATACAGACATGGGCAGAGGGTTCAGATGGGGCCCTGGACCCTAAGATGGACTGGAGGAGACTGTCCTCTGCCATGATGGGATGTCTGGAGAGAGCAATGGGCCAGGGGGTGTGGGGATGCTGCTAAGGACATGGGCTCCACTGGGCAAGGGTGTGGGTTTGGACAAGGGCAGGGGCCAGGGGAAATGCTGGCATGTGGAGGGAGCATTTTGGCTGCTCTTGCTCTGCACTGGGCAAAGCTATGCTTGCCCGACTGTTCTCACTCCAAAGGCTCTGTGTGGCTTGGGGAAGCAGTGCAGGAAAGACACTGTGACTTGCTTACTGCTCCTGGCCGTCTGTGTTCCTGCCCTTCTCTCTCCTTCCTCCTCCACAGCTACACAGGTTTAAAACCAAAATACTTAACCCCTTCTGATTGTTCACTGCATTGATGCCTGGGGTGAGATTCCAGCAAGGAGCAAGGGCCTCTAGGGAATCCTCCATCTCCAGTGGGCACAGCCCGGGCATGGGGTCCCTCAGGCCCTGTCACCTTGCTGGGAGGGGGGTTAGGGTGTGCAGTGGCACCAGGACTGCCAGGGCCTGCATCCCAGGGCCTCTAAGGACCAGCCCCAAAGAGGGGACAGTGCTGGCCCAGGGACCCAGGCAGACCCCCTCCTCCTGGCCAGGCACCACAGTGTGGCCCCTGTGGCGGCTGAAGGAGCACTGCGGGGAGCAATGCCTACAACCTGCCTGAGCTCCCTCCTGCTCCTGCCTTTTGCTAACATGGCTGGGGAGGAGGGGACTGAGCAGGTCCTGGTGCCAGTCAGCGCTGAAGCTGCCAGAGATGCCATCAACTCCTAGGAAAGTTTCAGTCCCTCCTGGAGGGGCTTTCAGCAGTTTGGCCCCAGCTGCAGCTGACTGGCAGCACCCATTCCTCTGGGCTGTCCAGGCATCTTCAACACTGTCAGCCCTGAGCCTGCTCCCCAAATCCCACTCTGATCGTCCCCAGCTGCATTGGGAAACAGCCCTTAGCCCTCCTCAAAGCACAACACAGAGGAAGCGCCATGGCCCCGACGTCACTGGCACTGATTGCCCTTGGGCGCCCTGCAGGGCTGGTGCGTTCCCCGGAGCTGGAGCAGCGAACAGATGGCAGGGACGCGATCACATCGGCAAAGAGGACAAGGACGCTGGAAACGGGGGCGACCCCCCCCTCCCATAGCTGTTAGTGGGTGTTTATTGGGCAGGCGTCGAACAGTCTGGCAGAGGGACCTGTGCCCCTCGGCCCAGCATGGGCACCCTGTGGCGCCTGGGCCATGCCGTTCCGCACACAGTCCATAGCGAGCTTGGGTGTGGGGAGGGGGGGATGTTACTGGTGCAACTTGGGGTTTGGGGGGTGTAGGGACGAGTCGTCAAACAGCGGGTTCCTCACTTCCATTTCTCCAGTCTGCAGAGTGGGATGGAGGGGAAAAGCAGAAGGTCAGGGCCGTGCTGTGGGGCTGAGCCTCCCCATCCCATGGGGCCGGGCTTGGACCCCAGCCCCAGGGCACAGCACAGCAGCACCCGAGGGTGGGAGGCCTTGGCCCCCCAGCTGGAATCCTCTGGCCAACCCTGAACAGCGGTGGGGTGAGGTGCTGGGCTGTGGGCCCAGAAACCCATACCACAATGTCCAGCAACCTGGCTGGCAGGAATGGGGTTCATTGCCCAGACTGCCATCAACTGCCCCTTAATGGGCCTGTAAAGATGTAATGATGACCCTTAATCTGGGCCCTGATGGCCGGGCTCCGCAGCCATTACCATGTGAAAGGCTCCTTCGGGGCCTCTTTGTGCTCTTTGTACCCAGGGCTGTTAGGAGCTGCCCTTCCCCAGGGTCCCCTTCGAGCTGCAGGGTCAGAAATGCCCCCTCTGGGTCTGAGAGGTCACAAGCCAACAGGATGAGCCACCCCTTCGCGTGCCCATATCCCAGTGCAGTAGGCTATCCCCACTTCCCAGTCCCTGCCCCTTCTTGGGGAGCCCTGTTCCTGCCTGTTGGAGTCTGGTGGCCTGTTGGGAGCTGACTGGGAGACAGGGAGAAGGCAGAGGGACTAGACCATTTCAGGGGCTGATGAAGGACAAGTTTAAAAGGCTCTTTGTGATGAGCCACACATCCTGGGCATCTGATTGAGCCCACCCCACAGGCACAGGGTCCCCCCAGCACACCCTGCAGAGCTCACAGGTGCCCCAGCCATCCCGTGCCCACCTTACCGGAGCCAGCCCAGGGCACTCGTACACAGTGAAGTCTCCATCCTCGTTCTCCTCATCGGATGATGCTGAGTCTGGCACCTTGGGCTCCTCTTTATGCCTGTGGAGAGAGGTTGCAGAAAGACCACATGTCCTCATCACAGGCTATTGGGATCCTCAGCCTGTGGCACAGCTGTGGCAGCTCTGGAGCTGCTACATCTTTGTTTCCAGGTAAAGGTTGCTTACTTCTCCATGGAGAGCATCTGCTGCTTTTGGTGCTGGTAGTGGTACATCTGGGCACTCTGAGCCAGCGTCTTGTCCCCAGGCTGCAGAGAGAGTGATGGCAGCTGTGAGGGCAGGGCTCTGGAGAGTCCCGGGCCCACGGCAGCTACCTTGGGGGGGCTCTGCCATGTGGGGGGACATATGCCTGGCCCAAGCACCAAAATCCCTGCAGGAAGGGAGGTGGGCACCTTACCGAGATCTTGTCATAGGGGAGAGGGCTGGCTGTTCTCTCTGCTGAGTAGTCTGCTTTCTGTGCCAGCCTGACCTCCTTCTGCAGCCTGGCGATGGGAGAGGACAGCAATGTCAGCAGTAACTCGCAGAGGGGAGCCAGTGGTCCTCCTGGGGGCCCCAGCCCTCCCACACAGATCCCTGTTCTCTGTGATGGTACCTGTGACCGGCTGCACACTTAGGCCAGGTGGCTCTGCCACTGTGTGGGGACCTGGTCACAGCCACCTCCATCCTGCAGGCCATGGGTACACAGGGAGCTGGAGATGAGCCACCAATACGCCACGGGAGTCAGCACCCAGTACCAAAGTGATGCTCACAGCATGTACCAGCGCTCTCAGGAGTCATGGTCTATGCCTGGCGTGGGGGTGTCCCACCATTGCCCTCCAGCACAGACCCTGGTGGAGATGGGCAGTGGCATGTCTGCAGTGGGACCAGCATGGACAGCTGTTACCTTTACTCCAAGACTTCCCCACGCCCTGGAGAACAGGGGAAACAAGCTTCCCAGGAACAAGGACACTGAAGGACTTGTCAGCACCAGCAGGTTTGTGCTTACCTGCACCAGCAGACTGCAGCCACAATCAGAGCAGAGATCCCAGCCACTGTGCACACCACGATCAGCCCTGTGGAGGGGACAATGGGGTGAGCCCCAGCTGTGCAGCGCCCACCCTGCATTGCCTAGAGCAGTGCAGAACCAGCGTGGCCACTGCCAGCCTATGTTTCCCAGGTGAGGGTGTGAGACCTCCCACATCTGTCTTGTGGGCCTTACCAAGCACCACGTCGTCATTCGAAGGGATGGGGGATGCCTCCACAGGATACTTCGTTGCTGCAGTGCTGGTAGAGGTGGAGAGGGTGGCAGCTGCCTTGCTGCCAGCTGGGCCCCTCCGCAGAAGCTCCTCTCTCAACCTGCTGGGCACTCGCTGTCTCCCAGTGGTGGCTGGGGTGGCTATGGGACAAAGCTGTGTGTGAGCAGAGCAGCATGCCTGGTGCCCAGATGCATGCCTGAGAGGGATGCAGCTAGGGAAGGCCTGGCCCAAGTCACTCAGGGCCAGGAACTGGGCAAGCAGGGGACATCCCTGGCAAGCAGGGGACATCCCTGCATGGGGAGGAACAGCAGCCTCCTCCAAAAGCAGGGCTGTGCAGCGCCTGGTGGCTTCAGGCTGGCACTGTTGTTCTGTCCCGGTCAGCCAGGGACTGGCAGGAAACTTGGGTGTGATTTCCTGCCCCATGAGCTCCCCAGTTCTGAGCAGGACTCTACTGACTGGAAGTAGCACTTACTCCTGGGCTTGCCATCCTGTAGTGCGTGGGGTCGAGTAGCGTCCTGCCTGGCCAGCACGTCTGCCAGAAAATCAATTTCTTCCTCTAAGCTGGGAACAGACATCCTCCCTACACCAAGAGAGACATGTGTGTGAAATGGATGCCCTGGGACAAGAGCCATGGAGTCACTCCTGTTATGCAGGATGAGGGCCCAGCCCAGAGACCACATCGAGCATCCGCCTGAGAAGGGGCTCACATTGCTATTTAGAGTCCATCCCCAGTCCAATGTAGCTCTCTGGCACACTGATGGTCCCAAAGCTGAGAAAGCTCCTAACCACTCTTTGTAAAGTTTTCATGCCACAAACTCCAGAGGCTGCATGTCAGGGAGCAACCAACCACAGCCACAACCACCTTAATGGAGGAGCCCGTGGTCCCTGTGAAGTCCCGCAGGAGCAGTCAGCCACCAGCATGTGCTGCTCAGGAGCTACCATGTGTCCCACTCCATCACAGCGCAGAGCACAGGGACACAAGCCAGACTGCGAGAGGCACCTGGAAGCTGTTCCTCTGCTGTGGGGTGTGAGGGACAGCTCTGACAGGGGCAAATCTCAGAACAGCTGCAGGCCCAGAACTGCCAATTCAAGGCCAGTGAAGACACACCTGAATGCTGGCCCCAGTCCCAAACTTTCCTGTACACATCAGGGGTCTTGGACTCATCCAGAGGGCTAGTGGCTGGGGGAGGCTGGGACCGTGCATGCAGACCCCTGCTGCTGCGGCTTTGTGTTGCATAGGGCTGAGCTCCTCCTCACCTCCACGGGGCTCACAGGTCACTCAGCCCCTGCCCAGGCAAGTGTTGTGCTCTGCTTCCTGACTGCCACAGGCTTCTCCAGTCCCATGAGCAATGGGGTAGTGGCCAGTTCCTCCCCCAGCCCCACGCCCCGTGCAGCGGGAACCACTAGGTATCCCCAAGGCCTTGGTGGGGATTTCATGGTGGGGCAGCCCTCAGCTATGTTAACCTGACTTGGTGAGGACCCGAGCCATGAGCAGTGTGCCACCTGCAGCATGGGGCACAGGCAGGTCCCTGCCAGCCTGGGGGTGCCCACCTGCAGGGTGATAACACAGACTGGCAGAGCAGGAGGGGAACCACCACCCCATGCTTGCAGTGCCAGGCAGAACGTATGCTCACGCATATGGCTTTTAACAGGATTAAACTCAACTTCAAAGCTAGAAGACATCCCTGTTCCTGCTGCCTCTGCCTCTCAGTTGCTGCATTCAGGCTGTCCCCAGTGGGAAACCCTGGAGGGTAAACCAAGACATACAAAGGCGACATGGTGCAGGCAGTTTGGTTCCTGGATAATTCAAGGTTATAACAATTACAGCTCCTCTGGAATTTGTCATCGCTTTGAGTGTTTGGAAATAAACACTGATTCCCTCTCAGCCAGTCACAAAGACCCCTCTGCCGCCCCCGCCTACCCCTGTGACTCAGAGCTGCTGTCTGTCTGCTCAAGCCAAAAATCAGTTTTAAACAGAGACACCACGGGTCAGACAACCTTAACCCACAGGAAATGAAACCATGGCCAGGGCTGGTGCACGTCAGAACAGGGAGGTTGTGTCTCTGCACCAACATGACCCATTTAACCTGTGCTCAGCCAAGGGAGGCAAAGCCCTCATCCTGCCTGTGCTAGCACTCGCCGTCATACGTGGAACCTCACTTCGGTTGCTTTCTGGAATCATGTGCTTTGCCAGGTATCTCAGCACCTGCTTTAAACGTGCATGCAGAAGGCTCCAAAATTAGTATGAAGAGCCACTGATCTCCCTGAATCCCTCCACCCCAGCTCCCCAGGAACCTCCCAGCCCAGGGCCCAGTCCCTGTCCCCATCAAGGGATGCTGCAGCTGGAGCATTGCACATGCCCATTTTGCCTGGCTCGTACACCCAGATTTCCACTGCCAAGGCATTTTGCAAAGTAGCACAAGCTGTGAAGGCAACAGCAGGAGGTTTGGGTTTGTGCCACCAGTGCCAGGATGAAGAGGTTAGCACTGCAGTGCCAAGGTGCTGACATGTGGCCAGGCTTCCCTGCCAGGAAGGGGCCAAGCCGGACAGCCCCTGCATACCATGGGGGCAGCCCTGTGCCCAGCAGGGACAGCCCTGTGTGGGCTCTCTGCCACATTTAGGACAAGGACTGTTTCCATTCCAACATCAGCTGTGCCAAGGGACTCCAGGGAATGGCCCTGCCTATGCAGACCTGTGGTCACCTTCAGGCTTAGGGAATCTGGGCTGTTATTTGTGCCTCTGGTAACGGGGTGTGCAGCCCATGTCATAGTTGTGCTGTGATACCCTTTGCCTTGGGCAGATGCTAAAAAGAAAAAAACAACAAAATGCTGGAAGAACCATACAGAAAGGGATGAAAGCAGCTCCTGAGGTGCTCTGGGACACAGCGCTCAAACCCTTTCCAATGTTTAAAGTGGCACTAAAATCATTAAAGCAGATTTGCCATTTGCTCATTTTCAGATTTGCTAGGAGATTCCAGGTCAGGTGACTCACCTGCATTAACCAGTTTTATTTCTAAGTTCCCTTTCAGCTGCTAAAAATCCCCATACCCCTATTTCACTTGGTTTGAAATGAATACAGACCTTTTCATTTTTGGCCATTAAATTTTAAAAGCATTTAATTTTAATAGCAGCAGAGATTTTCCCCAGTGATAACCATGTCTGCAGCATTTACAGGGCATGGCAAGCAGCAGCATGGCACTGACGAAGGATCTCACTGGGCACTGAGAGCAGTAGAACTGCTGCAGTGAAGCCTCAGACCAGCAGCTGCTCCCCAGGTGATGGAGCTGTAGTCCCAAACCTGCCCTGCTGCATTGGCAGCTTTGGGGAGACCCCATGTAGGGCTTCAGAGACCCCACCTTCAGCCCTGCCCACAGCTGGTGCCGTGCAGTGGCCCTGCACCACAATTTGGGACAACCCTGTATGAGGGTGAAGGCAAACTTGGGGGCTGCCCTATGTGTGGAAGTTCAGGGGGCTGGGATGCAGGGCAGTCTCTGGTAGAGTTTGCTGAAACTGAGGACTGAGCCTTGCTGAAGCCCAGGGGTGGAAACAGAGAGGCCAGGGAGATGCATGGGGGGTCATTAGAGAGAAGGATGGCCACAGCTGTCCCTAGCACCTGTGCCAGCAGCTGAAAGCAGCACCCACAGAGGAGGGCAACCAGGTACGCCACGATGTTGCTGTCATTCCAAGGAGATACTGGCCATCCCATGAGCAGGCTGTCCTGCGAGCCAATACCTTGAGTTCCCTCAACGAAGCAGAGTGGGCACGCTGGGCAGGCAGCAGACATGCAGCACGCACCCAGGCACAGGGTGCACACCAGGCAAGCCCTAGGCTTGCATGGGGTGTGGGTGCCCTCTGATGGGGGCTGCCAGCACCTGCCTGCAGGCAGGCCCAGCCGGGCTGGCACGCAGTGCTGACAACCCCAGCCTGGGGCGCTCCCTGCCCGTGGTCTCCTGTGCATGACTCTGCAGTGTGCAGGGGTCTCACCATGTAGGGTCTGGGTACAGCAGAGAGCATGAAGGGACATGTGCAGTCTTCTGCTCCAGGTGGAGGAAACCTGGCATTGACAGTGTAAACATCCCAGCCCCCATGGGAAGTCATAAAATTTTTACAAATCCACTTATTCACACCATCTTGCTCCAGGTAAGCAGATGCCTTCCCAAGTGCAGGGCAGTGCAGCAAGTGGGGCTGGCATCCCCCCTTCCCCTCTTCCCAAAGCGCTTCCCCCAGCCTGGATGGGCTCAGCCCCATCTCTGCCAGACCCTGCCCTGCTGCAGGCTCTGTGCTGGTGGGGTTGAGCAGCAGCACGCAGCAGCAGGGACCTGACAGTACAAGCCGCGTCTTGCAACCCTCAACACAAACCCACCGCAGCATGTTCAAACGGCACATGGATTCAGCCCTGCTCTTCCCACAGTGCACTGGCAATCATCTGGGGACTCAGACCCCATCACAACCCCGAGGTGACCTTGGAGCAGGGAGCGCCAGTGAGGAGCAGGCAGTCTGCAGGCAGTCTGCTGCAGGATGCTCCACAGAGAGTCCAGTGCACCCCATCTCACCTCTGTGCTGGTGCTGCGCTGGGTACACCAGGACGCCCATGCATGCCATCACCAATGGGAGGAACACGCGGCTCACGTGCATTATCCGCTTGAGACCCAAAGCAGCGCGTCTTGCCCTGAAAAGCCAAGCCAGCAGCACACACTGCTGCTCTCAGTGCCGGCCTGGCTGCCTGTGTGCATGAGTGGGTGCGCCAGGGAGAAGAACCCTGGCTCCTGCCCACACTCCTGCTGGGAGCTGCAGCCAATCATGGGAATGGTGCTGCAGCGAGCACCGCAGCAGCTGGGATCCCAGGATCAGCGTCACTGGCAGTCGCAAGTGTCTCAAGGATGCCTAACCATTTAAAGGGGCTGCCCACACTGCGTGGGCAGCCCTTTTAAAGGTTTAGGCATCCTTGAGACATGGCAACCACCCTGTTTCCAAGCTGGCATTGTATCTTCCCCTCCACAATGCAGATATCACAGCTCCTCTGCATCCTTGCAGAATCTCCTGGCTGTACTGAGAGAGCTGGGAGCTGCTGCTTGCTGCCAGCTGGAGATGGAGGGTCAGTGCCCAGGATGCAAAAGCAGCCACAGAAGAATTGGTGCCTCCCTGCCACCCACTCTACAAAAGGTGCTTCGGGATGCTGCTGGTCCCCTGAATGCTAAAAGAGGATTTGGGAGGGTAATAGTTTTCTTCCACACCTTTGCTGCAATGCCAGGCTGGCCTGCTGCAAAGGGCTGAAGTGGGAGCCAGAAGTTGGTGGTGTTGCTTTAAACTGCAGCTGGAACAATGCTGGCAGCAAGGCCAGCAGAGGCACCTACATGTTTACCGCCAAGGAAAGGATGCTGCTGCAGCCCTGCATCTCTTTACCAATGCTGGCACAGAGCAGGGTTGCTATGGAGATGTAGGCACATGTGCAGCCCTTCCTAGAGGGAAATTCACTCCCAAGACTTTACAGAACAAACCTCAGCCCGCTAGGAGAGCCGTTCAGCACCCCTGGAAGCAGAGTCTTTGTGTGGAATACCTATCTGTCTGTCGGACCCCTGCTTGCTGCTGAGCACCAAGCCCAGACATCATGCCAGCACCTTCTCACAAGCACTTGTGTTTCAGCACAGTCCATCCCCTCTGACTGACAGCCAAAAGGCAGCACAGAGCCAGGACCACTTTGCTTTGGTTTTCTTCCCTCTAATTTAAGGGGTGATCTTTCTACCAGGAGGTTGATGCAGGAGGTAGGAAGGATTGCCCCCTGCATGTCTGCATGCAGGAAGCATGGGCTGGGGAAGACATCTGCAGATAAAGACAGATGAGCCATGGGCTAGGGGCAGGGAGCAGAAACCTGTGCCAGGAGCCCTGTGCTTGAATGCTGCCCTGGAGGACTTGCCCTGCAATGGCTGGGTGCTGCCACCTGCCAGGTCCCCACAGCCTTCATGTCCACACAGGTCTCACTGCCTTAACAGCACTACAGCAGGATCCCAAAGCTGCTCAATGCACAACAACCAGAACTCAAACCATCCCCCTGGATGACCCCATCCCTCCACAAGGCAGCATGGATTTGGGGGAGCTGGCTCTGGGTCCTGCTGCAGCTCAGCCCCATGTATTGGGCCCTGCCAAGGCATGGAGCAAGCCAGCAGTGGCACGGTCCCTGCACTTGTGGGACAACCAGGACCCCTGGCCCTCCCCATCTCCCCAAGGGAGCCCATGTGACCACCTGCTCAGCCTTCCACAAATCTGGGGCCATTCACTGGAGGCTCGCTCCCCTGAATATTTCATGGTACTGCTTGAAACACAAACACTGACATAGATGGCTCTGACTTAGGAGGTGCATGAGCACTCATCCTCCCCACCTGCTTGCCTGTCTCCTGCGCAGCCTGGCACCACTGCTGTGGTCTGTCCCAGGATGTGACAAGCTGCCCAGAAGATTTTGGGTGCTTCCCTGTCCCTGGGACTGCTATGAAGGGCCGTGTCACACGCTGTTGTGCTGTGCCAGCAGGGATATTGTGTAGCATGCCAACACCATGCCCCAACCCCTTGGGCCAGTGCTGCAGGGTGCCACCAAGTACAGCAGCTGGGTGCCAGGAGAGATCCTGGGCTCTGCTGGCCATTGAAAAGCCTACAACCCTTTAGCAAGAAGGTTTGGGGGCTGAAGGAGTGAAAAGCAAGTGAAAAGGGGTGGTTGGAGGAACACACTGGTTTGCAGGGAACACTCTTGCCCCTGACTACAGCAGCATGACAGTTCTGTTGCACAACAGTTGCTTCAGTGTGGCTCTGTCTCCACCCTGCATTTCCCAGGAAGTTTCTGTGTCACACCTGTGGCTCCAGGGACCTGTCCACAGGGCAACCACAGGCACCCAAAGTGCCTGGCAGGTAACTGCGGCTGCACAGCAGGATGCTGGTACCCAGTGATGCTCTGAGAAAGCTGCCCTTCCTTCCTCTGTATTGTTCCCAGCTGCATTTCCAGCAGCGCTTTCCATGCGCAGGGGTCCAGCTCTGGTTAGGGAGCACTGCCACCCACCAAACTGCACTCACACATGCACCAGGTGCACGAGGGCCTGTGCAAAAGCATCTGGCACACAAAAGCCAAAACATGCCATGTGGCAGTGCCATAGCAGTGCAGAAGCCCCAGTCACATACCCAGATCATCCCCAGTGACACCTCCAAGCAAGCAGTATGCGTGGGCACTGCCAGGTCCTGGCTCCTTCCCAACACAAAGAGGCTGCTTGATTTTAGTAAAAGCAAAAATAATTGGTTGGAGATGTAGTTAGAGCTTTATTTTGCCTGGATATTGAATCTGCAAGAAAAGCCATGGGGGCAGCGGTGGGGACAGAACAGAAGCTTGAAGCTTTCCAAACCACACAGAGTCAAAGGTCACCCTAGACAACTCACATACCTGGCTCCACCTGCACAGGCTGTGCGGGAAGATGGGTGTCTCTGTGCCGTGGGCATGTTGGGCAGAGTGCTGCATGCAGCCACGCTGGGAGCACCTCCACAGCACAGTGCTGAATGGCACTGGGATTGGGCAACCACAGGTTACTGCTCCCTGGGGATGCTGTCATCATCTCTGCCCTCTGCAGAGCAACTCAGGCTGTGCCACAGCCCCATGGTCTCTCCCAAAAGGAGCAGGGGGACAAGGCACCCTGCAGCCTGCAGTGCCCTGCGCACAGCTGGACAGGGCTCTCACCCAGCAGACTTCATGCTATTGACTCAAAGCCTCCACATGCGAATGCCAGGCTGTTAAAACGTCATCAGAAGAGATGGCAGCCCGAAGCAGATCCTTGTCTCCGTCTCACTATGACAGCTGCTCTGTGAAGAATGGTCTCCCTTGCTGACTCCGCATGCAAATGGAGAGGCAGGGATGGAGCAGAATGGGGAGGGTCAAAGCAGCACAGGAAAGAGCAAAGGTGAACTCTGCCATGAGCTACCATGAGCTGCAGCACTAAAGAGCCCAGGCCAGGCTGGGGAAGCCTTACCACACTCAGTGCTTATGGCACACAGGGGCCTGAACCACAGGCCAGTGTTACCAGGACAGTGTTACAAACCAAGGTGAACCAGGTATTTAAAACCCAAATGCCAGCACAGATCAGCTCTGGATTGGGTGACATGGTGGTTCTAGCTGTGGGCACCTGCTTGCATCAGGTCTGCACAAGGCTCTGTGCACCCAGAGCCACTACTCTGCTGCTGCATGGCCTGGGCCTCTGTGCCACCACCTCTGCTCCTCCAAAGAGCCCCCACCCAGCACAGGCAGCACGGGAGCATCCCTGTGTCCACCCAGGCCCCTTCTGCCCCTGGGCCCTCAGGTGGCACCCATGGGTCCTGGCAGGGCCCTGCAGCAGCTGTAGTTTCCAGCACTGCCATTTGTGCTGCTGCCAGCCCAGCCACTGTAGGCCTGAGTGGCTGGAGGAAGGTGTGGAGGGGAGGGCAGTGCTCTGCACACTTGCTGCCAGCTCCAAAACCACCCTGCACCTGCGGCAAGGTGGGGCTTGGGGCAACACAGCAGAGCTGAGGCTGCCCAGGTGCTGGCAGGGACATGGCTGCAATGCAGTGGGGGTGGCAGATGATGGGCAGCAGGGGTCAGGTGGGGTCACAGGCCAACAGATGCAGTCCCAGGGCTGGGGCCACAGGCAGGAACATGGGAACTTGCCCCCCACCAGGGCACGGGGTGGGTGTCCATAGGGCAGGCAGAGGCAGGCAGGGGTTGCAGGACGGGTGTATGGACGTACCGCTGAGTGAGATCTTCTTCTGGACACATCGTCCCTTGTCATCCTCCAGGAACTGGGGCAGGCAGGGGCCGCAGGCACCTGAGCCTGGTGGGCAGAACTCCCGTCGCTGCAGGGTGCAGTCCAGGCTCCGGGGACATGGCTCTGCTGCAGGACAGGAAGACACACATCAGGCAGAGCAGAGGGGTTGGAGGTGCCCTTGGGCCAGGCACCTAGTTGGCTCGCAAGCTGTCCCTGACCAGCACTGCTGCCTTCACAAACCACAGCAATTAAGCATGTGTTCTAATGATCAATGCAAGCTGGCATCGAGGCAGAACTGGGCAGGTTCTGCTCAGTGTACACCAGGCACAGTGGGATGGGGGCAGTGCAGCTGGCCTAGCCCTGCTCTTCACCTCGCCATGCCCAGATGTGCCCACCCGTGAGGCACTGTGTAGACACAGAGAGGTTGGCCCCACAGAGATGGATGCCTGGCTCAGAAAGGCACCGAGTCCCCAGCTGGCTCAGAGCAGCAGGGGGCACCCTGCCACTGCTCCTGGGTACTACCGCTGTGGAGGTGACCCCGCCGTTTCCCCCCAGTGCCCCAGCTTTCCATAGGGCCCTGCGGGAGAAGGGCCAGGCCCAGCTGCCCCCCAGCCTGGTTATGAGTCAGGCTCCCAGCA
This sequence comes from Netta rufina, assembly GCF_964035555.1. Taxonomy (NCBI): domain Eukaryota; kingdom Metazoa; phylum Chordata; class Aves; order Anseriformes; family Anatidae; genus Netta; species Netta rufina. The sequence goes on from NC_140144.1 coordinate 1,106,086, forward strand.
CCATCCCACGCTTTGGGAGCCATTCCTGTCATCCCTTGCATCCCCAAAAGCACCCAGCTGCCAGGGCCATGCTAGGGAATGTGCCCCCTGCCTGCTTGTGGGGATGGCAGTGCCAGGTCAGCCCTGGAGCAGCAGGGTGCTGACTTCAGGAGTACCCCACGAGAAGGGGAACACCAGCTTCTGGGGCTTTCCTTTGCGTCCCCATCCCTGCAGCATGCCCAGGACGAGCACAGGGCAGCCACTGCTGCACCCAGGCACAGCGCAGCAGAGGACTCTGACACAGGATAAAGGTGCCAGAGCTACCTGTGCCTGCATCACTCGAGGGCCACCAACAGCGTCTCTGCCCCCCAGCGGGAGAGAGGCGCCAGGTGTGATGTCACCCAAAGTGTCCTCGCCGTGGGGCTGTGTGGTTACCTTGCTGGTACAGAGAGTGCAGCGGCATGGCAGTGATGGTTGCTATGGCCCTGCACTGGCCACCTGTTGCCCCCTCCACACCCTGTGGGGCATCGCACTAATCGCTCTCAGGCTGGCAGAGCTGCCATCTCAATTTAATGAAGGACAGCAGAGCTGCCTTTGCTGCAATGGTTTATTGTGCAGGCGGTGTTTTCTCAACATCTCCAATGAGGCCCCATTAGGACAGCAGCCTGATCCACTGAAGCCCAGCGCCGTGTGCACAGCAGCAATCTGGTGTGATTTGCTCAGGGTATGCTCCTGCACGCCACGGCTGGGAAGAGGCTGGAGGCACTTAATGCAGATAGTTTAAAAGCATTAGGAGCATGAGAAGCAAGTCATAGCTGCTTCCAGAGCTTGATAATTTCTTCATTAACAGAAGAAAGCAACAGCCAGACTGAAAAAACTAAGGACAGAAAGCAACAGGGGAATCAAAAGTTTCAGAAGGCACACCTCTGTGAGAAGGCAGCAGCGAACAGCTTGCCCCAGCTGCTAGGCACAGGCACAGAGCGGGGTTCTGGGTCACAGGGACCCCTGTGCCTGCAGCTGGCCCCTCCAGACTCAGCACAGGGCTTGGCCATGCAGAGCACTTGTGAGGTGAATTAACGTGCAATGGAAAAATAATTGGGTTTTAAGCACAGGAGCTGGACTTGGCCTGTCTGCTGCTTGCCTGCCCTGACCTCCCTCTCAAGGCCACATTCGACTTAAAATCACACACCAAAAAAAAAATAAAAAAAAAATCAGCAGCTTAAGTGCAGGAGGTTTCAGGGCAGCAGAGCCAGCAGCCTCGGGGATGAGGACACCCCACATCCCTGCAGGGTGACACCCAGCCTGAAATTCAGGTGACTGTTTCCCACAAGGCCAATTGGAAGCCATGGTCCTGGCATCCTCAGCCAGTGCCCAGCAACCAGTTAAATAAAACTCAGCCTGCAATATATAAAAGGTTGTTATCTTTGTTTAAGGAACGAGCTGTGCCTGTGCAGCTGTCACGGGTTGGGATTAGGAGTGAGACAGACAGGCACTGATCTAATTAAGCTCCCGATGTTTAATCAATCACTGGTTAGTGAGCATATATTGCCATGTGGGCACACTGTTGGGGATTGGGGTCCCTGTTCTGCTGTGACAGCTCTGGGGCCCCATGAGCCCTCTGAAACCCTGCCCTGTGCACCAGCAGACAGATGATGGGGCGCACCTCCTGTTGCAGGGTGAACTGCCAGGATAGGACCCTCTGCAGCACTCTGTGACAACCTGCACTGGCTGAGCCTGTGGGTCCCCCTGCACGTGGACCCTGAGGCAGATGCCCATGCTGGCAGCCTAAAGCATGCACACATACAGCATGCGCTTCCTGTGTGCACCGCAGTAACAGACGTGGCACGTCCCCATGGTCACACCTTGGCCTCAGGCTCAGAGCCCAGGATGGGGTGGGGAGGTGAGGTCCAGGCTGGCCCCAGGGTACAGGGACTGCAAATTGCTGCAGCTCGCCTGGCCACAGCACTTTCCCAAATCCACAGCACCCCCTGTCATGGACACTGCACAGCCATGCAGCCTAGCCTGCAGGATGGTACAGGCCAGCTGCCAGACACGCAAGAGGAGCATACCATAAAACAGTACCCAAAGCATGGCCCAGAACACCATGCCCAGATGTGCTGAGGAGGTCTGGGGGTGGGGGATGCTCCATCCAAGCCTCCTGTGCAGACAGAGCAGTGAGAGGCAGATCTGCCTCTAGCTCAGTGCAGCGTGAGCAAAGGCAGCACCTGACACTGGGCTTTGGGCTGGGACAAGGTGCCTGCCATGCTGGGGAAGGCTCCGTGGCTCCCCATAGACAGAGGCACACGCAGGAGCTGAGCCTAAGGACAGCCCGGCTGCCAGCCTGTGCAGGAGGGCCAAGTAAGCTGACACAGCCAGTGTGGAAAAACAAACATCAGGGTGAACATTAGCTAAGAGCCTATGGGACTGGCCCTGTGCATGGGAGGAAACGCTGGTCTGAGAGCTGTGTACACACACACACACACGCAAGCACAGACATACACTCACACCAATACATTATCCGGGCTGGTAAGCTCAGCACAGCTCTCCCAAGCCCTAAGGACCCATGTCAGAGCCTCCAGCTTCTACGTGGGGAGAACCATCCTGGGGCACCCGCTGCCACCAGCCCCAGGGCAAGCAGTGCACCTGCCGCACTGTCCACCTCAGGCTGGTCTGAAGAGGTGCTGAGCTGCTGACACTTACAGCCCCGAATAAAATGTTTTTTGACATTTGTGCCAAAACACAAATATGAAAAAAATAAATCAAGGAGGACATCCGGGTGACAATGGAACACAGGAAGTTCCCTTGGTGTTTAAGTCCAGCAGATAAAAGTTAACGTAAGAGGGAAATTAATTAGCACTGAAGGCTGGTATGAGCACTCACACTGTACACAGGTGACACCCAACCTCCCGGGCTAATGGGGCCCCAGCCCCAGTGGCAATGCCAGCAACGTGAGCATGCAATGCATGCACTAGTGCATCAGCTATGGCAGCTGTGTGGTCAGGGGGGCTCTTGCCTGCCTCCTGCCAGGAGCAAAGCCACCCTAGGGCCACAGGTGAGGAGGGAGAAGGATCCGGCCCTGCACAGAAGCAAAGTGAAGCCCCCAGCAGGCAACAGCTCCCACCCTGTGGCCTACCATGACCAAGCTGAGTCATGGCGACACTGCAAGGAGAGAGACTGGGACTCCCTGGGGACAGGGGGCAGGTCTTTGCTGCCACCAGAGCAGCATAGCTGCCTTCTCTTCACATCCTGCAGGAGCCACTGTGCTGGGATGGTCACATCTGGAAAATGCAACCCGTGGCCTTGTCACTGCCTGGCTGGGCTGCCGGGGGTGCTGCTCACCTGCCAGGGATGGGGACTACTTTGATACAGCCCCTAGAGACCTGTCAGAGGCCAGGAGGCAGCTGCTTCCTGCTGGAAAACTGCCAGTGCCTCTGCAAACACAGCCCAGCAAGTTCTCAGCAGGTCACTCCTCCTCCTCCTCCCCCAGCCAGGTGACGTGGCAGCTGCTCTGAGTCTGCTCACAACCTGCCTCCCTCATCAGTGTTCCCAGCAATGTTGCTGTGAGCTGGCACCAGTCAGGGCTTTTCTCCCAGAGTCACCTCTGCAACCCGCTCTGATGGCTGAGCTGGCCCTGAGCAAGGGGGTGGGCAGCCCTGCTGCTCCGTGCCGCAGACCACCAAGTGCTGGTTCCCACAGCAGCACTGGTTTGTCCATGCAAAAGGGGGAGAAATGGCACAGGAGCTCCCATCCCTGTCAATGCAGAGGCTAACACTGCTCCCAACCCTGCTCCGCTGGGCCATGCTGGAGGCTGCAAATAAATCAACTTGCAGCTTAAAGCACTTGCCTGCCTCCTTGTTTGGTGGGTTTGTTCAAGCAACACCACCACAGCACTGGGCTTCCCCAGCCTGCATGCCTCCATGAGTGGCTTGCCTCAGGGCTTTCAGCTTGTTTGAGTTTTGTCCTCTCCAGACAGGCAGGTGCAGAGGTCTGGCACAGGCTGTCCCCCGAGCCACAGTCAAGTGACAGCCCTGCAGGGCTGGGCAGCCACAGGTGGGAGAGGACGCAGGATCTGTGCCAGCTGATGGCTGCCTGTGCCAGCCTTGCAGACATCGAGATGGGCTCCTGGAGCTGTGTCCCCCTCCAGATGTGTCAGCTCCAGGCCCAGTGACAAGGTGCAAAGGCCAGGGCAGAGATGGGCCCTGACTCCAACCCCCCAGGGTAGCACAGGGCAGGAGAAATGCACAGGGGACAGGCCACCTCTGCCTGCCTTGTTCCTGGGGTAGGTGCTGCAGCAAGGACACTCAGGGGCCTTGCACCCTTCCTGCAAAACAAATCCCTCCCTGGAAGGCTCCCCAGTGTTTTCAGCCTGTAAGGGTGCACTCAGAGGCTCACCATGCTGCTCCTCAGGAATAAGCTGTAATGGACAAGGAGTGAGCACCCATGGGTGCTGTGGGAGCCCAGAGTGCCAACACAGAGAGTTAGAGCCAAACCCACCCAAGATGCTGGGGGGGATGCAAAACCTTTGCTATCCTCAAGCCACCTTGCCTTACTTCAGTTTTCACTAAGACCACATTACCTCAGAGCTGGTCCCTGCAGAGGCACCACTTGCCATGCCCTGGGGCATGTCTCAGCAGCGTCCCTGACATGCTGGGAAGGGACTGAAGCTGCAGTACAGGGCTGTAGGGAGTGTTCATCCTCCCTGAGGAGAGGGCTTTGGAGGAGTGGGAGAGGAGGACGGAGGATGGGGTGGAGATGGATGGGAGCAGTGCAGAGCATGGAGTGGTGAGTTCCACACAGCACCTGCTTTGGACAACATATACAGTACTGCCAGAGCAGATCCTGACTACAAACACCTCAAAAACTCAATGAACTCTTGTTTTCCCACTCCTCAGAACAGGGAAGGGGTAGCACCAGACGTTCTCCCTGTGCTGAGCTGAAGGAGCAGTATTTCATTTAATTGCTACTAAAATACCTGACTGGACAGAAAAATTGCTATTCACCACCTTGGCAATTTGCCTGGCACATCAGGGAAACAGGAGCAGGATTAATGGGCATTGCAGGAAGGGGAGATAGCACTAGGATGGATGAAAACAGCTCCTGTGAACCACAGCTCCTGGCCCCACTGGCCCTGCTGACTAGGTGAAGCTGCTGCTTACTCGGAGATACCAGGGCAGGGCCAGGAGGCAGCGATGGACAGGGACCTGGGACCCTTCTTCCCTGCCCCGCAATTGCATTGCCTGCAGCAGGTGGGCTGGCAGCTGCATGGGGGGCAGGACCCTGCTCTCCAGTGGCCACAGGGGACCACTGCTAGCCATGCATTTCTCATGGGAGTGGTCATCAAGCCTAGGCACATGTCACACCTCACCCCTCCCAGAGCCACACAGGTCTATCTGCCAGGTGCGCGGAGTGAACTGGGGACACTGAGCCAAACAAGACCCCATCCTCCATCCTGTAGCCCTCTCACTGCATCCAGCGGATCCCTAGGCAGCTCCAGCCCCGTGGGGGCTGCACAGCACCAGGAAGATCAGGCATCTCCTTCCCACCAGCTCTGCAGCACTGAGGCCTGCCTCCAGCCACAAGTGATTTGCTTTACATATTCAGGAAGAGACTAAAAAAAAAAGAAAAAAAAAAAAAGAAGGAGAAGAAATAGATGTTACATGCAATTTACTTGGTGCAAGCCAAGCATCATGTACTGCATGCAGAAGACATTCTCCAGTCAGACTGATGAGGTACTCTTGGTGTGGATGGAGTTAGGGGGGAGTTGAACTCCCCTACACTGGGGATACCAGGCTCACACTGGTGTCACCCCATGCCAAAAAGAACTTGCTGTACTCTGCAGCTTAGAACATCCACCTCTGTTCTGGTTTACCAGGCTTTGCTCAAGCAAATACCAATTTATTCATTTTCCTTTTTTTTCTGCGTGGACACTGAAGTTTGGGGGAGGGTAGACTGTCCCACAAGCTGCTGCCTGCAGGTGCTCCCCCCGACAAAAACCCGGCAAGGGGCTGCCATGGATGTTCTCCTGATGCTGCCCAGCAGCAGCTCCATGCCCCAGGCCCCATGGCTCCAGCCAGCACAAGCAACAAGGCCCAAGTGCAGAGAGCAGTCAGGTGGGCAAGTCATAGGGCCTCACCCAGGGAGACCCACTCTTGCACCCTGTTATGCTCCAGGACAGCATCGTGCAGTGCTGCAGATTCTCACTGCACTGGGGACTGCACCAGCATCGCAGGGGATGGGCATCCCTGGCACCACTGCTGCAGTTGCACGGCTTTACGGTGCTGAGCATGGGCCCAACCAAAGCCTCAAGCAACTGGACTTCAGTGGTCCCACTCCTCTCCTCCCAGCACTGACCAGGCAGGCTCGTGCTGATGAGCAGGGCAGCCTGCTGTGCCACAGAGGCTGGAGAGGTACCAGGGCACAAAGAGCAGAACCACTCTGCGGTGCTGTTGCTGCACCAGCTGCTGTGAGAAGGAAGCAGAGGTAAGCCCATCCACCCTGACTGAGCACCCGAGGAGCTGCCAGACCAAGTGCAGGCATGGCCACAGCATAGAATCATAGAATACCCTGAGCTGGAAGGGACCCATAAGGATCATCAAGTCCAACTCCTGGCACCACACAGGTCTACCCAAAAGTTTAGACCATGTGACTAAGTGCACAGTCCAAACGCTTCTTAAATTCCAACAGGCTTGGTGCAGTGACTACTTCCCTGGGGAGCCTGTTCCAGTGTGTGACCACCCTGTCTGTGAAGAACCTCTTCCTGATGTCAAGCCTAAACTTCCCCTGCCTCAGCTTGACACCATTGCTGTGGGTCCTATCACTGGTGATTAAGGAGAATAGGTTGGCGCCTGCCCCTCCACTCCCCCTCACGAGGAAGTTGTAGACCTTGATGAGGTCTCCCCTCAGCCTCCTCTTCTCCAGGCTGAACAGGCCCAGTGCCCTCAGCCGCTCCTCATACGTCTTCCCCTCTAGGCCCTTCATATCTTCGTCACCCTCCTCTGGACACTCTCCAACAGTTTTACATCCTTTTTGTACTGTGGTGCCCAGAACTGCACACAGTACTCGAGGTGAGGCCACACCAGTGCAGAGTAAAGCGGGACAATCACCTCCCTCGACTGACTAGCAATGCCATGCTTGATGCACCCCAGGATACGGTTGGCCCTCCTGGCTGCCAGGGCACACTGCTGGCTCATATTCAACTTGCTGTCAGCCACAACCCCCAGATCCCTCTCTGCAGGGCTGCTCTCCAGTGTCTCGTCGCCCAGTCTGTATGTATAGCCGGTGTTGCCCTGTCCCAGGTGCAGGACCCAGCACTTGCTCTTGTTAATCTTCATGCGGTTGGTGATCGCCCAGCTCTCCTATCTGTCCAGGTCTCTCTGCAAGGCCTTTCCACCCTCAGCCGAGTCCACAACTCCTCCAAGTTTGGTGTTGTCAGCAAATTTGTTCAGAACACCTTCTAGTCCTACATCCATGTTGTTTATAAAAACATTGAAGAGGGCTGGCCCTAAAATGGAACCTTGAGGGACCCCACTAGTGACCACCAGCCTGATGTGGCTCCATTTACCACAACCCTTTGAACCCTATCTGTCAGCTAATTGCTCACCCATTGTATGATGTTTTTGTTTAGCTGTATGCTGGACATTTTGTCCAGTAGGATCCTATGGGAAACTGTGTCAAAAGCCTTGCTGAAGTCCAAAAAGATCACATCAGCTGTTTTCCCTTGATCGACTAGATGGGTGATCTTATCATAAAAGGAAATCAAATTTGTTATGCATTTGTTCTCCATAATTTTACCAGGCACTGACGTGAGACTGACAGGCCTGTAATTGCCAGGGTAGTCTTTCTTGAAAATTGGCACAATATTTGCCAGCTTCCAGTCTACTGGGACCTCTCCAGATTCCCAAGATTGTTGAAAAATAATTGAGAGAGGTCCTGCAATGACGTCAGCCAGCTCTTTAAGCACCCTGGGATGAATCCCATCCAGACCCATGGACTTGTACGGATCCAGGTGGAGAAGCAAATCCCACACACATTCAGGGTTGGTTGGGAGTTTGTCATTCCCACTGTCATTCCCACTGTTTGTCATTCCCACTGTCCTCCAGCTCAGGGCACCCTGAGCAGGCACATCGTGCACAGGAGCGTGCTTTGACTGGATGTGCCAGCACAGTTTCTAATAAATCCAGGAGCAGCAGGGCCATGGTTAAGCGCCACTGTGCCCACTGAGGCCAGATGCTTCCCTCCCACATCTTGCTTGCATTCCACACCTCCAGGAGACATTTGGAAGCCTTTAGTAAAGATGCATCAGGCACGATTTTGCTGATAAAACGCCCTCTGGCAGCTTGGAGGCAGCAGCATAGGCAGCTTCACTGCGTGTGGGATGGTCTGTCCATCCTGCCCGCACTGTCTGACCCACATGCTGGCACTGGCCTCAGCATTCCCTACAGACCCTGAAGCCCTGCGGAAATGGGACCAGTGACATGACCAGTTATCAACAGGTCCCAGGGGACAGGCGGCATAAGTCCTATAGTACTGTAGCAGCAAAACCAACCCTTATGGGACCCTGGGCAGGGAGCCCACCCATGCTCGACTGGACACGCATGGTGAAAGGCAAACGGAAAGGCCCGTGTCACCCTGTCCTGCCCTTATTCAGCTTTCACACAGACTGCACCCACTCTGACTCAGCCCACAGTGAGGTAGTGACAGAGCTGCAGAAGAGCTAGCCCTGTGGGGCTGGGGACACGGGGGCTTCCTGCAACCTGGGCAGGAGCTGGACCTGGCCCCCGGCCCTGCAGGAGGCACAGCCGTGTCCGGGGTCTGCCTGTGGAACACAGCACCCTGGGACTCCAAGGTGCTGCAGGCAGTGTCAGAGCAGCAGAGGAACCACATGGAGATTTCCTTTGTTTTTTATCCCCCAGGAGAGGCAGACAGCTCAAGCAAACCTCCTAATTTCCAGCCAGGAAGCCAAGAATTAGCGCTGCCGGCAGCCAGCCCCACGCCGGGTCACATTACTGGCAGACTACCGGGGCCTATCTCTCTGATGGCTTAGCAGGCGGCTTGGAAATAATCCCTGGCAGACACAAGATGATGAGCTGCTCAAACCAGAGCTTCTCCTCCCACTGCCCCACAGCACACCAGAGCTGTCAGCCCTGAGGAGCACTCCCCAGCAGCCCCAGACTGCAGAAATGCCCCAGCCTCGGCCAGGTCCAGTCAGCACCCATGGTGCTGCCTGCATACAGGGCCAGGGCCACCTTCCCTACATTTTGCCCTTTGTTCACCTCCATCCCCCAGGAGGGAAACCGAGGCTTAGGAGCACGTCAGGAGCACCGTGATGGGCTGGGCTGGGCTGGCTGCCAGAAAAGCTCCCTCTTGGCACGTCACCCGTGTGTCACCTGCCTGGGCTGGCGGGGCTCAGCCTGCAGAAAGCAAACCTCCCTCCTGCTGCTTGAGCGAGGGCTTTGCCTGCCCTGTCTGCATTGGAGAGGCCTCAGAAACACGCTATTGGGCACACTGGCAGGCAGCTGCTGCCTTACATTGTGCTGAACACAAAATGGAGCAACTGGGATCGCAGCGCTTCACTGATGGGAAGGGGCAGGACATTATATATTACCTGCTCTTGGCTGCATTTTCTTCCTCGAATTCAAAGCAGACAATGGAAGGAAATGGAAAATGCCCATGTGGGAACAGGACACTACACAACATACTCCAGTAGCCCACGTGCAGTCCTCAGACAGGACACAAAACATTTGATCAGGGACTGTCAAAGCCTTTTGACATCCATTGTCCCAGAATCTCCAAAGGCCCCAGGCTCTGCTTTTGCAGAAGAGAGAACGGCCCCACATGTGTGCAAAGTAGCTCCTGGAGCTTCTTCCCTGACATGGGCCCGAACCAACAATGGCCTGGTGACCAGGGTGTGCCCGGCTCTAGCCCCGCACCTGTCAGGCTGGGTGCCCGGAGCACGCAGCGCTGCCTGGGCCAGGCACTGAGCTGCCCTCTGCAATGTGAGCCCAGCTGTCCCTCCCAGAAATGGCCACTACAAACGCTCCAAGCACTTAACGGCCAGTTTCTTCTCTAATTGTAATTATCCTTAGTTCATGAAATGGCTAATTATAGGCTTGCTGCCTCTGTTCAGTGCTCTTATTACCCTTGCAATAGCTGTTGTAGATAAAACAACACTGGGCTCAGGCATTGCTGGGAGAGGCGATGTGGTCCTGAGGCCAGGCAGATAGGGAGCAGTGCCCTCAGAGAGCAAGGACATGAGAGACAAATGCCCCGTTGGTGGCACCAGTGCCGGGGCTGTGCCCTGGTGCAAGTGGGTCCAGGCAGCAGTGACCCTGAGGAGCACCTGAACTGGTCAGGGATCAGGGACCAGCCCCAGAGCCCATCGTGGGAATGAAGCACTGGGACACCACGTGCATACTCCTGTAATTAATGCTCAGCAGAGGACTGATGCAGTTCCTGTGGTCAGTGACCAAGAGCCTCATGCTTGGGGAAGGGCTGCCCTTCCTGTCCCCATCACCCGTCCCACCCTGTGCCCCCTCCTGTCCCCAGTGCCCCTGCCATGCCGTAAGCATGGAGCAGACATAAGCCGATTATGTCCCTTAATACTCTGATGGCCCAGAAAGGCAGTTTCAGGCAAATGTCTCAAACTCATCTTTGTGTTTGTGCTGAAGAGACTCGCGGAGAGGGGGAATCAGCTCAGCAGGGGCCTCAGCAGCACCAGCAGCCTCCTCCAGCAGAGCAGCCGTGGGATTATGCCAGGGTCTTGCTCCCAAAGAGCAGCACACTGAAACCAAGCCATCAAGGCTGCCCACAGACCCCAAAAGCTAAACCCAGGTCCAGAGCAGGGAGCTGAAGGCACCCAGTGCTTCTGCCCCAATGGCTGGGGCTTTGCCCTGCCCAGCCCAGCCCCAGGGTGCCCTGGCAGAATGCTGAGGAGTGCGCAGGGCTGTGAGTCCCCAGTGCCAAGGTCCCACTGCCCTGCAGACTGGCTGGGAGCAGCACCCGTGGGGCCCTGACTGGCCCTTTGGGACAGCACTTGGCGAAGTTGCACATTTAAGAGGCATCTCCCTGCATGGCCCCAGTGCAAACATCATGTCCAGGAAGACACACTATGAGGGTCCCCTCAGCTACAGCAACAGGAGATGACAAAGCAACTTCTGGAGCAGGGACTGGGACCAGTGTGAGCACCAGAGTGTGGTGCTCACAGGACAACCCCAGCGCAGCTTGTCCTCATGCTCCTTCCTGCCTCCAAAGAGACATGTGGTCTCTGCAGCGTTTTGCCTCCTTTTTCATGGCAGGAGACCAGGTCTCACAAGGGTGGTATTTGCCTGCGCTGCGTGGAAGCCAAAAAGGGAGCAGGAGAGTCACGGCATCTCTTCCATAAAGCCCTCTCAGACCTCTGCCTTGGCAGTGAAGGGAGCTGGCTGCATCAGGAATTGCAGTGACTGGGGGCATCACGTAGATCAGGGGCGTCTTCCCACCCATTCCCCCTCCCCATGCCTGCAGACCCTTGCCCAACAATGCTCCCCAGAGCAGGCATCAATCCACAGAACCCTTAGGGTGCCTGAGCACCTCAGTTCCTGCTCCCCCTTTGCTACCATGCCTGGGCAACCCAGGAGGCGTCATTTCTCACAGTAGGAGCAAACTGAGCACCCCAGCTCCCAGGGACACATGAAGACACACATGAACTACTGGGCTGCACCATTGTGTGGCAGAAGATGTCTCAATGCTCAGCCTAGGGGGGTTAACCACAATGGGGTGGCTGCACACCACAGGGATGGTCAGCAGTCCCCAGTCATACCAGGTTTTCAGTTGAAGTGCCATCCACAGTACAGGCATAGAGCTCCTCACCGCCAAGTGGGATAATTGACCACCATGACCAAGATGACTCAGATGAACTTCTCTGCATCTCAAGAAAAAGCAGGGAAACCTGAAAGCCTCTGCTCTCTGCAAATGAACCCAGCTGCCAGACACAGCAACGCAGGGACCTGCATGATGTGGGGGCTCAGAGACCACGCCTTGCTCACCCACTGTGCAAGCTCCTGAGAAGCTCTCCAAGACAGAACCGTCACTTGCAAGGAGTGAGGAGACAGTGATGGGTGCAGAACTGGGCACAGGCTACAGCCCACCTTCTGCATGCCCCCAGTTTCATTGTTCAGGATCAGCTGATCCCACAGCCCTTGGGGAAGCCTGCAAGTGCCCAGCTCCTTGGCACTTCTCCACAGGCACAAGGAGGACAGTCCCCTAGGCCAGCAGCCTTCTGTGCCCTGACCCCATGGCAGCTCCCTCCCCACCAGGGTAATTGCAAAGCAGACAAATTAAAAGCCGAGCAACTGACAAGCCTACTGTGTGGTGAGCCATGAAGGCTTCACAGGGCAAAGAGCCAGGCAGATAACTCCTGCCTTGTTTTGTACAGCACGAGACCTTGAGAGCTCCCTGCACCACCACAGAGCTGGGAAGCTGCTATCAGTAACCATGTTTGTGCTCTCACCTCCATCCCCACAGAGGTGGCACCAGGAGGAAAGGGAACAAGGAGCTTGCAAGTCACACGCATCCTCCCAGGAATGTTGGGCCAAATGGGTCACTTGGACCCGAAACGACCACTCATGCTTTGCTTAACAGCTTCTTTGGGCATCTCTGATGCAAGCTGCTGGCTGCAGCAGCAGGGCTGTTTTTTTGGTCTTATTGAAAAGAGGTTCTCTCCTGCCATCTGATCTGGAAAATCTTTTTGTTTATAGTATTAATAGATCAATTCTGGCAAACAAATTTCTCAAGAAGGGGTGAGAAGTCTTAATCTTACTAATGCTCCAGGAAATGGAGCCAGAAAACTAGGTGAGGCAGCACAAGCATTTCTGCTAGAAGCTGTGCACACTGGATAGAGACACAGAAAAAAAAAAAAAAAAAAAAAAAGCAAAACAAAAGAGTACTGGCTGTACCACCTCCAAAGCCAGCTGCTGCCTCATCTCAGAACAGGCCCTCAGCAAGACAAGGATGTAACTGCGCCACATGCCATCTGTGTCCTGTGAGACGCCATCTACTGCAGAGGCCTTTTGGTCACAGTGCAGGAGGCAGAAAAATCTGGGGAGATGTCAGCCTCTGCCTGAAGCAGCAATCTTGAAGCTGCAGAGCCGGGGGACACAGGTGTGACGGTCCTGGACCTTCCCCTGGCTCTCTCCTTGACAGGGTCTGGCACCACCCACATGGCATGGAGCAGGAGATGCTGCTGGGCCCTGCCATCCCCACCTCGCAGACATTTCCAGAGCAAGCAGAGCTTTACCCAATCCTCCCAAGAGGGGAAATTTAATAACGGAAAGAAACAGCCAACGCTTCCCCTTCCCAGCTGCGCTTGAGGAAGAAGGCAGCAGCGCCCACAGAGTCCCCAGCTGGACACCAATCAGCTGTAACCTCCCCCACGGCAAGCAGGGGACAGGACCAGCAGAGGGGACAGGACAGGGCAGGGTAGAGGCGCTCTCCAAGGCTGCTCCAGAAGAAGAAACTAACCCAGAGCTCTTGCTGCGTGCCCACATCCTGACCTCCCAGTTGCTGGGTGCCATGCAAAGCTGGCATCCTGGCAGTGGGATGCTGCTGTCAGCATTTCCAGGCTGTAAAATGACATTATTGGAAACAGTGCAAAGAAACTATCCCTAGCCTTTGCTTGGGGGAAAGCCAAAAACCAGCAGAGCTTCAGGCTGAGTCTGAGGACACCATGCTGCAAAGCTGCTGCACTGCTGTGGAGAAACCTCATGGCAGGCACCTGCGTCTGGCCAAGGCACACACCCTCCCTGCAGCACTGGCAAGGGCAGGCAGCCACAGCCCAGAGCTAACACAGGGCACCACTGGCACACCTGCCCAGCCTGAGCACAATGCACTCAGCTCAGGCCTGAGCAGAAAATAAGAGCTTGAGTAGTGCCCCCCAAATTACACCCACTTGTGCTGAGAGAGTACAACAGCCCAGCTGACAACTCCTCTCAGCCTGCACTCACCTCATCTCAGGGAAGCTGCCCTCTGACGGGGCAGGGATGGGAGGGGAAACTGCACAGGTGGCACCAGAGCAGCCCCCTTGAGAGGTCCCCCACCTGCATGGCTCTGCCAGCACGCCTGGCCTGCCCCAGGAAATGTTCCTTGGAGGATACCTCGGGAGGGTGAAGCTGCTGCCTTGAAGCCCGCAGTCTCAGATGAACCACCATGGCTTTGTAATGGTCTTAAATTCAGAGCCAGCAGATTATGCCAGATCACTGGTGTCTGACCAGAACATCTGCAGAGCCACCCAGACCTCATTCCTCCTTCTGCAGCATGCATCATGGTCCCCAGGTGGCTCTGCTAACTGTGATACCCCTGCAGGGTGATACGGGGCTGCACCCAGCCCTGGCCTCCATGTGTGGAAATGCCACGCATGCAGCAACCACACAGAGGGCCTGCTTACAGCCACCCCAGCACAGAAAGGTCTGCATGTTTTGAACCACTGGGAGATTTTCAAAAATTGCACCTCCCAGAGGGCCGGTGGGAGCCCAGTGGGGTCATGCCGGCACCAGCCCATGCTGCACTCCTGCCAGCATCCACCCCGTTGCCAGCAAGAACAGTGCCTGCCCATGAACAATGCTGGGAGCAAGGAGGCAAGGCCTGGCTCCAAGCACCCGAGTGCTTTCTGCAACCGGCGAGGCAGAAAGCACCTGCCAAGAGAGACACTCTGTCCCACACACAGGGACAGGGACACCACCGGCTCGGGGTCCTGCCCATGGCAGCCCTGCACAGCCCAGCAGTGGGCACAGAGCAAGGGACAAGGTATGTGCCAAGGGCTGGACCTGCACACATCAAACCCCACGAAGATGCATGTTGTTCAGGGAGACGTGCCAAATGAAACTCCAAAACAAAGCAAAGCCCCCTTAAGAAAATAGAAAGAAGGCCAAATGCAGAGCTGCTGTGAGGGAAATGAAAGCTATGCATTTTTTCTTCCCCTGTAGAAAATCAGAAATGCCTCCTGTCAGTATGTCAGCCCTGCAGAGTGGTGGTGCTTCTTGAGGAGAGTGGTTCTTCTGCCAGGTGAGTAAACAGCAAGCTCCTGCGCTGTTGGTGTAGCAGAGGGCAGGCAGGCGACTTCTCTGTGCCTGGACTGACGCATCCCCATGATGGCTCAGTAACATGGCTCAGTCATTAGAGCAGCTTTATTTGTTTGTTTCTTTTTTCAATAAAGACACTCCACCACAGCAACAGCACAGTGTCTTCCCAGCTCCCTCATGCTCTGCTTGGCCCCACACAGTTCAGTTTCTGTTGCCAGTCTGGGAACAGTCCCCACACCTGCGGGCACCTCTGGCCTCAGGGCACAGCCTGCATCAAAGGTACCAGCTGTCAGGGCCTTGCCGGAGGTACCCAAAAACCCAGCAGGAAATGTGATGTGCTGTGCTCCCCTTGCTGAGCCCCATCCCCACACCTGGGCTTGCCCAGTGCCTGCAGCAGCTCAGTCAAGAATGAGGGAGCAGAGGTAGTGGGGAACAAGTGGCTGAATTCACCCTGTCCTTGGGCTGGCTGTGCTTCAGGACAACAGTGGGAGAAACAAGACCCTGCAGGACACCATGGAGGAGACCAAGGGACATTTTCCATCTCATTCTCACACCTCGGGAAGGCACGGTCCATCGCTATGCACCTAACATGGGAACCCTGCAGGAGGACGCTGGGAACCCCTGACTCTTTGTCAGCTCCACCGCTCCCAAGGCATCCCTGCTGCAGCCCAGCACACCCCAGGTGAAGTGCACATCTCTCAGCCGTGCACCCATGGCTTCAGGCCACCGAGGTTTCCAAGCCAGGCACGGCGGAGCCCAGGTCCGTGGCACCCTGGGAAGCAGACAGCAGCCTCACGAGGCGTTTCGACCCCGGCCCAGTGGGTTTCATAGCTCGTCCACCCCAGGACTGCGAGAGGCCCGGCGGCACCTGCGGGCTGCTGGCTCCCCGCCCCGGCTTCGCACCGCCCGCTGCCTCCCGTCCGCCGCTGCCCCTCGGGGGGGGGGGGGGGGGGCACAACCCGTGCCCCGTCCCAGGGCCCGCCCCGGCGGGGGGAGCACCGCTCCTCCGCGGGTGCCAGGCCCCCGGGGAAATGGGGACGAAGCCGACGGCCGGGTCCCCGGGGAGGGGGCAGGCGCAGGCCCGGCCACAACGGCCCTGGGCCCCCGCGGCACACGCAGCGCGGAGCCCCGAGGCGACGCGGACACGGACGCGGACGCGGACACGCAGCCAGGCCGCGGCGCGCACTCACCGGCGCGGGCGGCGCGCGGGCGGCAGGCCCCGAGGGCGGCGAACAGCAGCAGCAGCAGCGCTCCGCGGCGGGCCGCCACCATCCTCCAGCGGCGCGGGCGCGGGGCCGCGGGGCTGCGGGCGGTGGCGCCGGGCTCGGCGGGGCGGGGCGGGGCGGTGTCCCCCCCCCCCCCCCCGCGGGGCGGTGCTGGCTCCGTAACGCCCGCCGCCGGGCTCGGCCGGGCCGCGCCGCTCAGCGGACGGCGGCCGCGGGGCTCGGAGCGGCGCGGCCCGGGTGGGCGCTCTGCGGCTCGTGGAGCGGCCTGCCGGGGTCGGGCCCCTCGGTCACATCAAATCTTGTGGTCAGAAATGCGGTCCGCACGCAGAAAGAGAAGGCGTGTGGGGCGGAGAGATGCCGTGCTCGCAGGGTGCCGGGAGCCGAACCCGGGAGCAGAGCTGAGGCAAAAGCAGCGGGTGTTGGGATTAAGTTCCTGCCCTGGCCCCTCAGAAACCACATGAAAGGGGGGCAAGGGGTTGCGAGATCCCGTGCATGGGGATGACAGAATCACAGCATGGCTGAGGCTGGAAGGCACCTCCGGGATCCTCTGGTCCAACCTGTGCCCCAGAAGGGCCTCCCAGAGCAAGGTGCCAGGACCGTGTCCAATCCATTTCAGACATTCCACAACCTCCCTGGGCAGCCTGTGCCAGTGCCCTGTCACCTGCACAGCACAGAAGGGCTGCCTGGTGCTCAGAGGGAGCCAAGTCCCTGCTTCTGCCCTGCATTGTCCCTGTCACCAAGGGACAGAGAGGCCAAGCTCAGACTCAGGTGAAGACCCTGCCAGCTCCCCCCAGGTGCCTCCCCTGCCCTGTTCCATGCATTGCCAGAGCCAGTGCCCCTGGCTGCATGCCAGGACTGGTGTTCCCCAGGTGCGTGACAGAGCCATCTCCACAGCAGGGTCCAGTTGGGATCCCCTTGCCCACAGAACTGGGCAGGTCCCTGTGCTCCAAAACTGACCTGGCCCTGCCATGTCCTCCCAGCGCCTTACTCCTACACAGGACTCTGGAACTCCCTGACTACTGCTGTTTTCCCCTCTCTTTGCATGAAGGAAGGAAGAGGCCCTGCTTCCTGCTTATGTGACTTGGTTAATTGGAGTCTCCTAATTTCTATATTTCAAACATTTAGCACTATGTAGGACTAAGCCTGAGGAGTTGCAGGCCAAGAAACATCTGGTGAGTGACAGCTACCCGTAATGACAGATGCTCTTGCACCCACCGGAGGCTCCACCAGTTCATTTGCTATTATCTCAACCTTGTTCCCTTTCCCTGCAGCAGGGTGTTTTGGGTCTGATCTGAAGAGGTCTGAGATGGGGTCTTCAGGGCAGCTGTGGGAGCACTCCCAGACTGGTACAGCAGGGACCGCAAGAGGCAGCACTTCTCCGGTGGGGTTAGAGAGCAGGGGATGGAGTCACCAACTAACCGGGAGCCGCTGAGGTCATGGGATGGGAGGGGATGAGGTGCTGGTGGTGTGAGGAGCACAGGGACCAGGGCTGCAGTTACAAAGCTGATCTGGGCCATGAGTCTGCAGCGTGGCAGCAAAAACAGGGGCCAGGACATGGAAAAGTCACCACTGCCAAATGGCTGAGATCAGGCAATGGCTTTGTCCAGAAGTAAACCCAGCAAGTGCCCAGCCAAGCATGGGAGTGCTGGGGCCAGGGCAGCCCCAAACAGGGGAATGCACAGGCTGCTCTGCAGACATAGCACTTCAGGAGAGTGGTTTTTGGGGGCCGAGCAGGGATGGTAGCACAACTGCTCCCCTGCAGACTGAGAGCCCTCCTCAGCCCCTCCCCCTCGCCCCCTACTGCCCCTGCCCCGGGAGGGGCCTGAAAGTGATGCTCTCTTGGGGGAGAAGAATGAGCTGCTGAGGCTGAACCCAACCTCAGGGGGTTGCAAGACCCTGTGGGGTGAAAGCCTGAACCTGGGCTGACCCCATGGCTGGCCCTGTTGTGGCAAGTGGTTGGACTGCAGACCCCCAAAGGTCTGTTCCTGCCCGAACTGGAACTGCCCTGTGATGCCCTGGTTCTGTTCCCAGTCTATGGAGCAGTGCTTGCCGCTTGCGAGAGGCAGACTCCTAGCACCGAGGCGGCCCCAGCTCCAAGGGCTTGTCCCATTGCAAGCAGCTGCTAGTTCCCAGCTTCTCAAAACTCAGATTGAGGCCACATCCATTGCTATTGCTGAATTTCAGATCTTACAATTTATTTGGCTAAAAGCTTAAAAAAAAAAAAAAGAAAATTGTATTTTCCAGCTTTTATATGGTGCTAAGTCTTTCCCCAGGAGCTTTTGGGCTGGGGTCAGTTTTGAGCTGATTGTGCATAGTTGTGCTGGGACTGGCTGTGCTCCCAGCTCAGGGTGGGTGGGCAGGAGGACACTGGGGCTCACCCAGCAACAGGATGGGATGGTTGGAGCTCTAAGTCACCTACTCTGATGGCAGGGTGCACTCTTCTGGAAAGAAAACAAGGAATGAGGCCCCACTCCTTTCCCACAGAGAAAACCGAGGAGTAACGTGGCACAGAGGAGAGCTGCTCAGCAGATGTACGGAGGGATGCACAAGCTAAAATCTCCTGCAGACCCCAGTTTATCACATTGTTTCTGCCTCACACCCTGTGTACTGCCTGCAAGGGCTGCACCTGCCCCAGCTCAGTGCATGGAGCGTTCCAGGGCACCACCACCCTTCTTGACCCATTCTGCACTGTGTGAGCCATAGCTATCAGTGGTCTGCAGTGAAACAGCTGTGGGGAGGTGCCACCTTCCCCCATCCCACACCCCCACTTCAATGCTGCTGTGTGCAAGAGCCAAGTGCACAGGACCCCACTGGGCAGGGAGAATGTGGGGTCAGGTCTGCCTCTTGCTCTTACCGGTCTTGGGCAGTACAATCATCTGCTCCTCAGAAAGCCCCATCTGGCTCATGGTGTCTCTGAATTTCTTTAACATGTGGGGTTTCGCTTCAGCATCCCTACCTGCAGAGGACAGAGTGGTGGCTGCAGCCTGGCCAAAACTGTCCAAGCCCTCCTCCTTCCAGGCATAGAGAGACACATCTGGGTGCCGTGTTTGTGCCAGAGCAGACAGTCCAGACATCCCCAGAGTGACCAGGTGAAAACTCTCCTGCAGTTCCCATCCCACTTACTGAAGGGTCTGCCCCATGCACCCCTTGCCTCCCCAGCTCTTGCTTTCTCCAAGACTTACTGTAAAGAAACAACACTGAGATGATCCGCCCCTGGTACTCGCGGTCACTGAGGAGGAGGATGTGGTTGCTGTAGTCCGTATCTAGCAGCCTGCAGCTGGGGACATCATCCTCTGCAGGAGAAAGCAGAGGGATACAGAGCTGGCAAGGAGAGAGCTCCATGCAGGAGGCAGGGAGACGGGAGAGGACTGTGAGCCATGGAGGGACACATTAGGTGTGGGATAGGGAGGGGTGAGCTCTGGGCATTGCCTCCCATTGGGCACAGGCTGAGCATCCCCATGCCCAGGGCTGCTGGGGTTCCAGAAGTTGCCATGCAAGGCTGTGTGCAGCTTCTCACACATCTTGCCTGCCTCAGCTCCATCTTGCACTCCCTCTGCCTCCCACACCCAAGCTTCTCCACCCTATACACCTGTACCCCTCCTCTGCACCCCCTACCCTCTGCTGTAACCCTCTCCAGCACACTTGTACACCCCTTATGCACTCCCTGCCGTATCCTGTTCCTGAAGCTAGCACCACTCCCAGCCTGCATGGCTCCAACTGCCACAGGCTTTGCTGAGCTGCTGCCGTGCTCCCCTTTCTGCCTCCAGGGAGGCTCCCTGCACCTGCTTGCTGGCACAGCATGGGATCCCCATCACACCAGCCTCATCCCCAGTACTGCCTGTTCCACTCTCTGGCTGTGGGACGTGGTGGTGTCCAGCTCTCAGCTGGGCTGCCTCCATCTCAGGGTGTTCCCGTGGCCCTGGGACCAGCCAGGGCTGCATCCACCAAGAGTCAACAGTTCTTACCGTGGTTGTGAGAAGTGCCACTTCTTTCCTCAAGACCATCATCAGAGCTCCTAAACCCAGAAAAGCCTGAAGAAAGTCATTTTTTTAGTCCTGAGAACAAAGAGTACTTTCAACATCCAATCTCTGCAAGCTCTCACCCCTCCAGTGGGCCCTTGTGGCACTACATTGCACCACGAGAGAGTCTGGGGCCCCCAAGCACTGCACCCAATCTCTTGCTGGAAGGAGGTTAGGGCCCTCTCTGAGGATGCTCCTGAACAACCTCTCCCCAGATTAATCTCTTCTGGGACACCTGGTGATGTGGCTCCATTGTATGGTACAGAAAAAGGACCCTTAAATCCCAACCCTAGCATGATCAGTGGAGAGAGCTGGAGAGCTGGAGGTGTGCGGGGCTGGGCTCTGGGACAGGGGAGATGGAGGTGTTCACAGGTCACCCAGGAGGCCTGGTGCAGACAGCCCAGGGCCCTTTCCCATCACTCTGGGATCAGGGCATCTCCCAGAACCACTGCCAGGCCACAGCAGCTCCGTGGCTTGCTGGTGACAGGTGAGCTGGGCACGGGATCAGGGCCAGGCTGCGTGGCAGAGGTGTGCTGGGGGTCTGCTGAGTGGCACCAGCCCACAGTGAGGGCTGGGCTTGCCTGGGGAGAGGGGAAGGCATCACAGCATCTCCATTAAGGGACGTCCCTTGGCTATGGGGTCTATGCCAGAATCATCCTATGCTTTGTGACAGGGAATCCCTAGCTCCTGCTGGTCTGCTCTGCGGTGGTACATATTATTGCCTGCATGGGGGGCAATAGCCCAACTTGATGTCAGTGCCACAGAGGGTTCCTGTCCTGGGGATGACTTAAACCCTGCTGCTGGGTCAGGAACAGATCTCCCACCTCTGCCCTTGTGCTCCCCTGGTACTTACAGGAGTTTGTGTGTTGACTAGGTTGATCATTTTTTTTTAGGACCATCATCCTCTGCTCACATCCTTCAGGGCTGGGGAGCAAGCAAAGACCATCAGACTCTGGCTTATGGCATGCAACCCCCTCGGCTTTCCCAGTGCCCCTTTAGCTGGAGCAGCTCCACCACATTTCCTTTGGTCTCCTCAAAAAGTGGCTCAAGAGGTCATTTGGTTGCTCTAGCCCAAGTAGCTGCAGGGAGAGGCAGGAAGATGCAGCTGGGGCTTGAGCTGAGACAATTCCACTCAGAGACAAGGCACACCTAACCATGTCAGGGGTGGCTGGGCAGAAGCTGTCAAGAAAATGTTATGATTTTCATCCCTCATCATCCAACCAAGACTGGACACCTTTCTAGGAGGAAGAGGTTCATCAATCTGATTTTTTTTTGGGCTGACTGAAGAGGTAATGTGGGCTGTGTGGCACCCTCTAGTTAGTGCTAAAGAAAAGAAGAAATTAATTTTAAAGCATGTGAAGCCACATCATTCTTCTCCACTGGGAAGAAGCTTGGTTGAATTTGGCCTCTCTTTTTAGGCACACAGAATGACAAGTGAAGACAATCTTGCACTGGTAAAGATAGATTAAATAGAAAAATGTTTAAATTTTCTTTGATTTAATGACACTTCTCCAATCCCCTACACAGCCTGGTAGTGGAGAAAAGACAATAATCCTAAATCTTTGCTCACACTGTTCAGTTAGAGGTGCTTTACAAACACCCATGGATGCACTGATTCTTTGGCTCCACCTGCAGCTAGAAGGAGCAAATCTCCCCCACCAGGCCAGAGGGTTTACTTGCACAGTTCCTTGCTCCATTTTTGCAAGACTAGGCTGTACTTTAAGTCTGAGTCAGCAGCAGGAGCAGATGTTGGACATCTCCTGCGTGGGCACATAGCACAGTAGCCCCTCTGGTCTCATCTCTGTAGTCTCCAGCCACATGGCAGATGTTTCCATGTCCACTGTATTTTTCTACTTTTAGTTAATCACTGTTCAAAGCTGGAGGATGGAGGCCAGCTCTTGGAAACTCTGCTCCATGCACGCAAACAGCACACGTGTTACCATGTCGGGAAGCAATGACCTCCCCCAGGGGACCTATGCAGTTCTTCCTATGTTTTTTGAAGAACTCAAGAGCTAACTGAGAGGCTTTTTCAGAGCAAAAAGGAAAGAAGCCCATGGTGAAAGCCATAGCAAATGAGATTTTGCAGTGCAGCTTACCCAGAAATTAAAGTTGTGATGATTATTTCACCATTCTGTTGTGGTTTTACAGTGCTCACAGCCATCTTCGCATTTCTCTTGAAGTCCTCGATCCAGCTGGAGTGGGAAGCTATGGCAATGGTATGCCACTTCCCAGCAAGCTAGAGAGAATAGCTCTACACTCATTAATACAGAAAACAATGGGAGATTCAGGGATAGAGCAGGAAGCCCCTAAAGCCTCCTCAGCTTAGGCTGCTGATGGGGTAGAAAAGCATTTCTTCTGCAATGCAGAGCAGTGGTCTGTCATAAAGAGCTAACCAGATGCAAAATCCACTTGGACAAACCCAGGTACTCAGTAATACTCACTAGCCATCTGACTGCCCCATGAGGGTGCTTAAGCACCCAGATGTTATGATTTTAAATGCCAGAAAGCCTGAGGGACTCTGACTCCCAGCAGGAGCTCTGGTCCTCACAGAAATGTGCAGGTGGGCTTTGTCTGATCTCTGCTCCCTTACGAAGGCTGTATCCAAGCAAGGCAGCTTCCCCATCTTCCACCATGAGAAAATTCCCTCAAATGTCATTACCTTCTCTGAATCAAAATATTCCTTATGAGGGATTTTTGCCTGGGCCTGCAGCACTGACAGAAGCATCAGCTCCAAGAGCAGGAACATGACCTTCATCTTCAGAGCTGGCCTCTTGCCAAGCACAACCTGGCACCCATGCAGCACACCTGTGAGGACGTTGTGCTCCATGGGGACCTCCAAGCTTTTATGCTTGCACAGCTCCTCAGAGGCAGCAAGCAAACCCATCTCTGGCCACACGCATGACGGCTGAAGACATTGCACAGATAACATCGGCAGCCGTGGCCTCAGCTGGCACTGTGTTTGCTTTCGCCTGCACCCGAACAGTGTGTTCCTGCTAGGTCTGGCACAGAGCGATACGCTCAGCTCTGCCGCCAGGGGCAGGGAGAAGTGGGGAGGAATTCCCTGCCGCTGACAGTGTCTGCAGGACCAAAGCAGGAAGCTCTGCAGAGTCATGCAGAGCCCCAAAAGGCACTTTCGGCACCCTTGGGTGCATTCCACCTAGTCCCATGGGCTTCAACTTGTCTGGTTTGCATATGTCATCCTGACTACATCCCTAAATCTTACTTTGCTGTGGGTAAATCTCCACTCCCCCAGACTATTTTTGCTCAGATCTGTTGTTCCAGAGCAGTGATCTCCACACTTTTTTAATCATACACCCCTCGTACTAAAAAGCTTTTGAGCACATACCTCCAATATAAATATAGTTATTTACAAATTACATACATGTATTACTACTGTACATTATAGAATATATAGAAAAATGGAAATTAAGAAAGGATGAGATAAAGATGATGTTTTAAAACAGTATTAAAATATTTTATTTATTAGTGGTACAAAAAATATTTTCTTCCTTTACCCCAATGCATTGTCTTGCACACCCCTGGAGTGCACACACTCCACTTTGGAGACCATTGTTACAGAGAAAGCAGAGATTTTTCCCAAATAAATAAGTATGATAAAAGGGAAATATATTTATCTTTTGTAGCAGACACTGGCCAAACATAGAGCACACTTAGGACTTGTGGTGCATGACCCTTCCCTGCCCCATGGGTTCTTCATTGTCTTTTCCCTGTCTGTCACCTCAAGAGATGCATACTTGGCCAAATATGAAAATAGCTGTAACTGGCAGGAACAATTGTGAAACTGAACCCTCCTGGGTTTCAGCATCAGTAGCAAGGGGTGGATATCTGGCTCACGTGTCCTGGGGACCGTGGGTGAGAAGGAATATGCAATTCCTCTTTTATTGGCAAAGGAGCAGCCAAGTTTGTATCTGTCCTGCAAACTGGATTCCCAAATTAGCTCTCCCTTGATGGTGTGCTCTGGGGAGGGTGTGTCACATCCTTGCCTAAGCTGGATAAAGCACACTGGGTTCTGACTGGGAAACTCTTGGTTCCACCAGAGGAGGGGTTGCTTCCAGTCACAGGAAACCATTTTTTCCCATAATTTCTGCTAAATGGGAGCCTTACAGAAGCTTGCAAAGAAACCACAGCCCAGCATTTGACTGAGGTCCAAGAAGGATGTGAGGATGTTTCACTGTGCCTGTAGGCGTATCTTCTTGCACACAGTGAGATACGGTCACGGTGTTCTTCCACATCCCTTTATTTGTGGCCACCAGGCAATGCCTTCTCAGCTCTGTGTGGTGCCAAGAGCCCTGTGCACTCTTCCTGAAAGCACATCATGAATCAGAATAATCTGCTCTCCCAGGCATGTTCAGGTGCCACCTACACTCCTGCTTTGTCACCACCATTTTGCATGCGGAAGCAGATGTCTGTTCCCAGGATTGGCTTTGATTCCTGAAACTACAAAGATCAATCCCCTGACAATGGTTTTCCTACTTATACATATTTTATTGCATTAAGAGAAAGACATCCGGCTCTGCAGTGTCTGCAAGTCCAGCCCAGACAAGATTATCCACCACTTAGCAGGAGATGCTTACAGCAGGGCATTACTGCTGCACTTTGCAGTGTTTCACCTCAGAAAGAGCTTTGCTTAGGAATAAAAGCTCTTTCCAGGAAGCCTGACAAAACCTCGGTGCAGATAAATGATTAAAACAAACAAACAAACAAAACAATGCAAACAAACAATCAAACAAACAACAACAACAAAAACAAGGATAACCAAGGGCACCGTCACAACAAAGGCATTTTGTGGAGGTTCAGTACTGCTTCTTGACCTGGACAATACCTATTTCTTAGGAAAAAAGTTCACAGAATTATTTTTTTTGGGAGAACTGTGACCAAGACCTAATGGTTTTATGGAATCCCCTCCTGGTCTATTCACATCTCCAGAGGTCTCCCTTCTGCTTGCCACTGGTCCAAGAGAGCCCCACTGTCCCCCATCATCTTGGGTCATCAACAGCCGTGCTCCATGCATGGTGAAGGCAGAGGCTGTTCTGCAGCCCTGCCTGTGTCCTTGGTGGATCTCTGTGACAACACTCTGTGCAGGGCTTTTCTGATGGCCCCTTGCACTTCATTATTTCTCAAGCTGTAAATGATGGGATTCAACATGGGGGTTATGATGGCGTACAGCAGGGCGAGGACCTTACCCATCTCCTTGGAGGTGCTGGAGTGAGGCAGCAGATAGGCAATGGCCCCAGCACCAAAGAACAGGAACACAACAGTCAGGTGGGAGGTGCAGGTGGCAAAGGCCTTCTGCCCCCCTGCTCCCTTCTGGAGGACAGCCCAGAGGATGTGAACATACGATACGAGAGTAAGGAGGAAAGAGCCCATGGCAATAGTCCCAGCCAAAGCGTACAGGACGGCCTTGTTGAAGCGAGCATTAGGACTGCAGGACACATTCAGCAAGAAGGGTATCTCACAGAACAAGTGATTGATCACTTTGGACCCACAGAAGTGTAAGTGGGCTGTGAGAAAGGCCTGTATCAGAGACGAGAAGGAGCCACTCAGCCATGAAACAGCCACTAAACAGTGGCAAATCTTCTTGCTCATGAACACTGCATAGTGAAGGGGGCGGCAGATGGCCAGGTACCGATCGTAGGCCATGGCAGCCAGGAGCACACACTCAGAGCCTCCAAAGCTAAGGAAGAAGTAGATCTGTGTGATGCAGCCCACAAAGGAAATGGTCTTCTGTGATGAGAAGGAATCCTTGAGGATCTTAGGGAGTGTGACAGAGGAGTAGCAGATATCCAGGAAGGAGAGGTGGCCCAGGAAGTAATACATGGGGGAGTGCAGGTGAGCATCCAGCCAGACGAGGTTCATTATGAGCAGGTTCCCCAGCAGAGTCACCAGGTAAATGAGCAAGAAACCCAGGCAGAGGGCCACCTGTGCGTTGTAGGTACTGGAAAACCCCAAGAGAAGGAATGAGGTGGGGCTGCTGAGATTTCCCCCCTGCAGGGATTCGGAACTCATCTACAGGGAGAGCAGGAGGACATGAAGGACAGGTGGAAGCAGGGTGAGCACTCACCCCTGCCGTGGGATGTCTCCAGCCTTCTGCTCTGTTGTGTTGTGGGCTGAAGCCATGACACAGCCTCTGGCAACCCTCGCAACTCACATCGTGCTCCAGGGGCTCTGGGATGGGAAATGTCTATTGGGGCAGGTGATGAGTTTCAGCCCAGGGGGGTTCAATCCTCAAGCCAACCCTGCAGGAGCCCACACCTGCACAGCCATGCCCATGTTCCCACTGCCCCGTAGCTGTTTCAGCTGGCATGGGGGCAACTCTGGCCCAGTGCTGCCAGTGGACTCTGGTAGAAACCTGACAGACCTGGCTGAAATGGTTCTAGCTCTTCAGGTACTTGTTTGAAGAGCCCATGGCACAGCAAAACCACTTCCCTGTGCCTCTGTCTGAGCTGGGGCAGGACCTGGTGATGAACGGGCCAAAACTCTGCATCACCTGAAGAACACCTGAGAGCAGGGACATCACCACTGTAGTCCATAAGGATCCCAGGAACTGTTAAATGAGAACAAACAGGAGCAGTCCCTCTCTCCCCTTCAGGTTTCCTGGGCTGTACCTGGAGTGTGGTCTAAATATCCCCAAAAACATGGCAGGTTCGACTCTGCCTTGCTGAACTATTGCTGCCCTTCATAGCAGCAAGGTGTGTTTACATTGTTAATGAAAACATAGAAAGACCATAGACTGTGGAAGCACATCTCATCCTTCTGCTGGAAAAACAAAACAAAACAAACAAACAAAAACCTCAAATCAAAACCAAACCACCTTTAAAAGTTACAAAGACAGTGTCTGATTGCAAATACGGCACTGTAGTCTCATGAGCACCTTGAGAAAGCATTGTAGGGAGGGAATTTTGAGAGATCACAGGACCAGAAAGGCATCTGAAGGTGATTGTGTTGTTCAAGTAGTTCAAGGGTGGCAAGCAAAAGCAGAGGCACCAGCCTGCAGGAAAAGGGAAAGACTCTGAATCTAATGAGAAACTGGAGTTCAGGGATACATAAGATATTGAGTGCGAACCTAAAACTACTGAATTCTTAGGAAAAGCAGGAAGGAGACAATCAGTGATTTATGCTCAAACTTGCAAGAGGCAGTTTGTCACTGCTGGGGCTGACAGGGCAGTCACCAGGTTGTTGCAGAGGGAAGTGTGGGAGCATCTTCCAGGAGTGAGGAAGAGGTGGGTACCAGGCTGAGAAGACTTGAGCTCCATCAAACAACATTGCAAGTTCTCTGCAAAAGGCAACAAGGACATCCCCACAATGATGGGGATGAGCTCCACAATGTGGAGATTCAGGGATTGGCTGTACGTTTGTCCTGGTACCCTGCAAATGGGCTGGATGTGTACTTTGGGAGGGAGGGAGGTGCAGACAGCCCAAGGTTTGGTCCCACAGGCAAGGCTGGAGCACTTGAGCAACTGGGAGCTTCCATGTACATGCTCCTCCTAATGCAAGGAGGTGATGCATCAGGAGGGGAGAATCTGTCAGGGATCCAGGCTGGGAGAAATGACATATCAGGCTTTGAACCACAAAGGGACTGGTGGCTGAAGAAAGGCATGTACTCTCCATGCTTTGTGTGGTATGTGCTGTTAAACAAGGGCAGAAAGCAGAGACAGAGGAAAGGGAAGCAGCTGTAGGGATAAGTAGCTTGTGTTCATGAAAGGACCTGCCTGACCAACCTCATTCTGGCTTGTATTAGGAATAGTGCAGCCAGCAGGACCAGGGGAGTGATCATCCCCTGTACTCTGCTCTGGTAAGGCTGTACCTCGAGTGCTGTGTTCAGTTTTGGGCCCCTCACAACACAAAGGACGTTGAGACCCAGAAACATGTCCAGAGAAGGGCTATGAAGCTAGTGAAGGGCCTGGAACACAAGTCCTGTAAGGAGCGGCTGAGGGAACTGTGGGTGTTCGGTCTGGAGAAGAGGAGGCTCAGGGAGATCTTTTTGCTCTCTGCAACTACCTGAAAGGAAGGTGAGCTGGAGGTCAGCCTCTTCTCACAGGTAACCAGTGATAGGACTAGAGGGAATGGTCTCAAGTTGCACCAAGGGAGGTTCAGTTTGGAAATTAGGAGATATTTCTTCTCTGAAGGAGTGGTTACACATTGGAATGGGTTGCCCAGGGAGGTGGTGGCATCACCGTCCCAAGGCGTGTTTACGGAAAGGTTGGACATGGTGCTTAGGGACCT
This sequence comes from Netta rufina, assembly GCF_964035555.1. Classification (NCBI taxonomy): domain Eukaryota; kingdom Metazoa; phylum Chordata; class Aves; order Anseriformes; family Anatidae; genus Netta; species Netta rufina. The sequence goes on from NC_140144.1 coordinate 1,134,607, forward strand.
GCTGTAGTGGGTGACATTGGTAGTAGGGTGATGGTTGAACCAGATGATCTTGGAAGGCTTTTCCAACTTTAATGATTCTATGATAAGAGCAGGTGGGAAAATGGTACAGCCAAACAAAAGGCTGGTCTCTTCTAGCTCAGGAAGAGCAGATGATCCATAGGAAATAATACAAATGGTTGTGGCTTCAGGCAAAGCTGGTATGGAGCACCTCAAACTGCTACATGGAACACCCCATGACAACAGATATTCCTGGAGGTCAGCGAAACAGTTGGTGTAACCAGAGCAGACAATAGAGGATGCAGGAGGAGAGTGCAAGAAAGTGAGATGAGGAGGATGGGTAACACAGCACAACACATTGAAAGGCACCATCAAAACATCTTCCTGGGTCCAAATCACCTTGGGAAGAAGGGAAAGGAAGGTCTGCCCTGACAGATCCCTCAACCAGACTGGGGCAAGAACAAAGCCACAAGAGAGAAATTCTGCCAGGAAGAATAACTCCTTGGAGAGGGGAGGCTGTAAATCACAGTCTTGACTACAACGACCATTCCAGAAACCCTAGAATCGTAGAATATCCCAAGCTGGAAGGGACCCATAAGGATCATCAAGTCCAACTCCTGGCACCACACAGGTCTACCCAAAAGTTTAGACCATGTGACTAAGTGCACAGTCCAAACGCTTCTTAAATTCCAACAGGCTTGGTGCAGTGACTACTTCCCTGGGGAGCCTGTTCCAGTGTGCGACCACCCTGTCTGTGAAGAACCTCTTCCTGATGTCAAGCCTAAACTTCCTCTGCCTCAGCTTGGCACCATTCCTGTGGGTCCTATCACTGGTGTTTACAGAGAATAGATCACCTGCCTCTCCACTCCCCCTCACGAGGAAGTTGTAGACTGCGATGAGGTCTCCCCTCAGCCTCCTCTTCTCCAGGCTGAACAGGCCCAGTGCCCTCAGCCGCTCCTCATACGTCTTCCCCTCTAGGCCCTTCACATCTTCGTCACCCTCCTCTGGACACTCTCCAACAGTTTTACATCCTTTTTGTACTGTGGTGCCCAGAACTGCACACAGTACTCGAGGTGAGGCCACACCAGTGCAGAGTAAAGCGGGACAATCACCTCCCTCAACTGACTAGCAATGCTGTGCTTGGTGCACCCCAGGATACGGTTGGCCCTCCTGGCTGCCAGGGCACACTGCTGATCAGGGCACACCCCTGGATATGTCATCTCACATGTTTTTACCACATCACAGCATGAAGTGAACTGATGGGGTTCTGGTACCTGAGTGGCTGGTAGAGCAGGGGTGTTGGACCAGCTGGCCTTCAGAGGTCCCTTCCAACCTCAATCATTCTGTGATTTTGTGATTCTAGCAAGCAAGCAATGTATCTGCACCGAGGAGGACATTTGGAATGAGTGGAAAGTCTGCAAGCAAAGAAAAGACCTCAAAACGCAACAAGAAAACTCTACAGTGAAAGACGAATGAGTGCAGGGAGACCATGAAAATGGTGTGCAGCCTTATGAGATTAATATACGTGCTTTAGCCATATATTTGAAGGAAAGGCAGCCCTATGGCACTTCTCAGTTCACCCAGACCCAGAATCACTCAAACACGGTTTTCCAGGAAGACGATTTATGGCAAAAGTGGGGTTGCAAGTGACAACATGAAGGTATGGGGACAGCAGCATCAAGCAGAGAGGAAGGTCCTCAGAGGTTTGTTGAATACCAGTGGGGCTGCAGGAAGGTAATGTGGCTGCACCTGAATTTAGGAAGAATTAATGCCGCTTCTCCTTCAGTGAGTATGCAAAGCATCTTTGTGAGGAGAGCTACATCTGATAGGAGAATAAGAATCCAGCACTGGACATTTGCAAGGTTTTAGAGGAAATAAAAGTTGAAGTTAGAGTAAAATGTAACCCAGGCTTCCAAGGGAAGGTTGTACCCAAAAACCCATCTGTCCATCCCTTGTTAGACACTTGGTTTCTCCAGCAGTGGGAATGGCACAACTATCACTTTCCTGGATCTCAGAAAAAAGATGTCTAAAATCCCATGTTAACCTTGAGAAGAGCAAGGGTGAAGGGGCAAGGAGCAGTGGGGAAGCTCCTGGGAGACCTGGGGGGGACATGCTGGCCCCACTGAAGTTGTTCCAGAGCAGAGCACCGTGCATTGCGATGTGCTGGGAAATGGGAAGCCATGAGCTGGGAGTTGCCGATGAGAACTAGCTGGGCACAGGAGCTTTGTGACTGTGGAGCAGTGTGCTGGCCCACAGGGATATCAGCAGGACACCCAGCAATCTGGCCAGCCCAGGATAATGACAAATCATGAGTGTGGCAGGGGAAACCAAACTGGCTGTGGGGACAGGAGGAAAGCTTTCCAGTCTATGTGCGAAAATAGTGATGCTGAGATATGTTAGTGAGACCTTGCCAGGTGGTGCATAGGGAGCCTGCTTGAGGAAGAGGGAGCTGTTCTGCCATGGCACTATGCCTGCAGAAGGAAGAGCCCCTGGGGAGCACATGTTGCGATGCGGTCAGCCTGGAGCTGCAAAGCCCAGCAGGGAGGCAACTGCTGCATGGGGGAGCAGAGCCATTCGCTAGAGCATGCTGCTGTGGGTGGGCCTGGCACGGACAAGCCTGTGTCAGCTAACAGCTTAAACCCAATTTCAAAAATGATTTGTACTTGGGAACCACATCCTTAGTTCTAATGCACCAAGATTTGGACAAGGAGTCAAGGTGCCATGTGGTGCCTTCTCATACGGTTTAGATCCCACAGTGATTACATACCAGCGTAAATACAGGAGGAGTTTTGGTTCCTAAATGTTTGTCACCAATTAGATCTTTTCCTTTTACCTAAAATAAACATGCTGTGACTGTAAGTAGATGTCCACAGAGCCTTTAGTGTCAGTTTATTGAAGTGGAGGTAGAAAACTACGTGCCTGGAAGTTAGCACAAAGACCAGAAACCCCCAGCTCTCTCCCTGCATACCACGGCCCTCTGCCCCTCCACACCTGGGAGCATACCCAGGCCTCCGGTCTCCCCAGAGGATCACCACAAAGCAGCTTGGCTTCTCTGGCACTAGTTGGGATATAAGTGGCATCTTCGTTTCATTTTCCAGTAACTGTAGGGGTTTGCAATTAAGTTTGCTGATCTAATAGCCATTAACTGGATGATCAGCCAGTCATTGGAAGTGTCTGTTTGCCTTTCTGTTAATTACATACCTTTTGATTTCCAATCAAATCCAATACAAGACAAGTGAGCTCAATATAGAAGCTGATCAGTGCTGCTCTTTGTGGAGCACACACCAACCCTATGGTCTTGCTGGGTTTGCAAAGCTACATCATGTCAAGACTGGGAGCAGACAGCACGCACTGCGACACGAGCAAGTGACACGTCTGCTCCCAGGCAGAGCCGTGTTTGCAGGAGGGGCAGGGCTCGCCTGGTGCTGTGAGCAGGAGAGCGGCAGCGGTGTGAACTTTGAGACGTGTCCCAGGCCCCTGGGCACTCAACAAACCACTGGGCCATGAGCAGCACTGAAAGGGCCTGCATCTTCCAGTCCTGGGAGAGGGCGACAGAGCAAAGCAGAGCTGGCCTTGCAGGGCTCTGCATGGGGTGAATGCTGGCCCTCCTTGACCCTACAGCTGTCCTGCCCTTGAGCAGTCTCCCCTCCCCCCATCAGCTGGGGACATGTGAGGACCCAGTGCCTGTACAGCTTACCTTGAGAAGATGCTTCTTCTCTTCACGCCAGGTGTGTATGGTAGCAAAAGTGGTTTGGGATGCCAGGGTGAATTCAATATACCCCTTGGAGGCACATGGGAAAAGATCCCCTGTTACAGCAGAGTCCGTAATTGCACATGCACAGCCCCTTGAGCCATTCCCTTTAGGATGTTGTGGGAGCAGGGAAGCACACTGCGAGTGAAGACAACAGAGTCCTGTGGTCAGTGTCAACTGAGGGCACCCCCATGAGGCAGCCCCAGCCCTCCAGAGGCTGGGCCTGGAGGCAGGTCTGAAGCTGTCTGAACGTCCCAGTAGCTGCAGGCTCTCAGAGGGGTGGTCCTGTTGTGCGGCTGGGGTAGTGCTGTAGGCTATGCAGCCCAGTTGATTCAGAGACACCTGGGAGCAAGAGCTTGAGTCTGGGAACACGTCAGTTTTCCTCACTTTTTTTCACTCACTTGTTTTCCTCACTTTTGCAACCAAGAATGTACTTCCTGGCCTTCTTGGATAACCTTGGTTTCTTCTAGACAAGCTGGTCTGGATTTAAGAGTGATATGGGGGGGTGGAGGGGAGGGTCTAGCAAGTGCAAGGTGTGTTGTTTCTGTGCTCAGAGAAGCTGTTCAGAGACCTTTCACCTCTGAGAAGTTTGGGACTCTGGAAAGGAGGTTTCCCCCCAGATTCACCAGTCTTCAAAGGCCAGTGTGGGGCCTGAGAACATGAGTGATGGGGAAGCTGGCCACGAACAGGAGCATCTCTCTCTGACACAGCACTTCTCCCTGCCCCAATGAATGCCCCAAACTGGACCTTGCTCTCCAGATGTGGTCTCACAAATGTTCCTTGATCTGCTGGCCACTCTTTGCTAACCCAGAAGAGGACGCACTTGGCTGCCTTTCCTGCAATGGCACCCTGATGACTGATGCTCATTTTGTTGATGCACAGGGCAAAGCTGCCATCTCACCCACAGGCCCATACTGCCCTGTTGCTTGTGGTTAACCTCTCAAGAGGCAGTACTTTGCATATGCCTTGGCTGAACACCAGGAGGTTTGTACTACCCCATTTTGGGGGGCTGCTGAAGTCTCTTTGAATGACAGCCCTACCTGCCAGAACAGTAGCCAGTCCCCAGAGCTTTGTTGTCCCCAAGATGCACATCATCACTGACAATGGACATTGCTTGGAGTGACACATCTTCACACATTTCAGGAGATGCTGGACCTGGCAGGTTGGAAAGTCCACAGTCACATTGCTCACCACCCTCAGGTCACCCGACACTTTGCATCAGCTGTGTTGGGTCAGCTGGTCATAGAGCCAAGGTATAAAGTCACATCCTGAGATGATCCAAGTTGAAAATAGCTACGTGCTTTCAACAGTGCACCTGGAGAAAGCAGGAACACCCGAAGTCTGCCATTTTTTTCTGTGCCAGTGTCTCATGAAGCTATGGCCCAAAAGGGCACCTTGCTGCCCCAGCAACAGTGAGTTTTTTCTTCACTTTTAACAGGTCTCAGTTGGTGTCATTAAAAGTTTCTGAACTTCTGCAGTCTCAACTTCTGAAAAGGCTCCAAGGGCCTTGTTGTGCCACTGCAGTGCCTGGAGACAGGAGCTATATTTGCCCCTTCCCAAACTCAGGAACAAAAACAGTGTTTATTCTTCTGTTGGGCTTGGACCCAGCACAGAGGTGTCTTTAAGCAGTAATTAGCAATTTAGAGGTGACTCACCCCTCACCCACGAGATTTCAGATAGTTGCTGCCTATGCCACAGAGCCATTGCCCATCAAGGCAAGACCCCACAGGGGACAGACCTCGAGACCAGGGTGCTAAGGAAAGGCTCAGCTGGGCTGGCACCAGGTCCCAGGTACAGTGGCAGCCCATCATCTCACTTCATGCAGTCCAAGATGGACAGACAAGATCTGACAAGCTCACGCTGCAGTAGTGACTCCTGCTGTGACAACCATATTGCCAGCTGACAACAGCGGTGCCAGCACCATTTGCATGCAATGGGACATCCACAAGGTTCTAACACAGATCCTGAGCTTTAGGGGGGACCTGATTCATGGGGAATCAAAGTGCTCTTCTCAGTACGGCGAGTGCTATGCTTAGAACCAGAGATGCTCCAATACATTTACATTTTATTTTTAAAAGGGGGAAAAAAAGTAAAGTCAAAAGGGTTAAATGTCACACGAAGCACAGAGATTGTTTATCTTTGCTCTGAGCACTTAAGATGTTTTTAGAAAATACAAACCTTAAACAAAGTCATAAAGGGAAACCAGTGCATTTAAATCAATTTAAAGAAGCTTGTTGGAAATAAGAGAAATGTTCTTAAAATTGCATCCATATGAAGACAGTAAAATGAACTCTAGGAAGTTGAATAGCAACAAAACAAGATAAGCAACGAAGACACCAAAACTTGTCCACTTGCTCTGAGGAATAACATCTGCACTTACATATAGTCTTTTCTTCAAAGGCTCCAGGAACAGGAATTGAACATTAGGATCTGTTTGACCAGGAGCTGGTCAGATTCAGATTGAATTTTCAAAGAAAATAAGCTGATGGAAAAGCAAAGAAACTTGGCAACTGCCTTGGATGAGAAGGATCTTTGTTTGAACCCCAGCCTAGAAGATCTCTTTTAAAAACACATTAAAGGGTCTGCCCAATCAAAAGAGAAGTCCAAGTCAGTAGTAAAACAAAGAAGATGGCATTTCCAGTCAAAATAAATCAAGTATGAATTTCAAACTTTTCACTGTAGCGTGTCATCTGCTGCTTATACTCGCATTTGGTACCACTGGTTTTCACCAGAAAGCTAGAGGAAGTAAATATTATGCCAGATTTTAAAGAGGTTCTCAGAAGTAAAGAGACTACAGATAGGTAGACCTACTATGTAGAGCAGGCACATGCTTGTAAGAGCTGTAATACATGGCAGAACTAGTTAATGCATGGTCAAATTATGTCATAAGGGAGGCTGAATCCAACTTTTTCACGGGAAAGTCACACCTCACAAATATAATTTCTGGAGGAGTCAACAATATATGAGTATTGGACATTCCTTGGTAATCTGGGAAGGGTTTTTGTCAAAGCCTGTGGTGGATAGACTGCCATAGATGGGGAGGAAGATCCTCACTTGCTAAATAAGTGGCTGAGAGAGAGAAAACCAGTCAGTTTTCCAGGGGAGGAAGATCACCCCTGTAGCCTCATCAACACGTGCTAATGCACATGCTGGCTGGTGTGATACCAGGTGACCTAGAAAGGGCGCTAAACATGTTGGGGACAAGGTCTGCCCCTTAGCAGGGCAGTAATGCTGAGGTCCCAGAGGAGCAAGTGTCAAGGCAGTGACACAGGACAGAGCTGTTTTGTCCCATCCCAGGGCTGGTTCTCAGCCTGCTGCTGCTACCCAGAGAGCTCACCATGCTGACGGTGGATCATTAAACATCTCACCCACATGCTGCAGGAGGTGAAAGTGGCAGATGCAGCATGAGGAGGAGGTATTAGGTGTGGAGTGGGGAGCAGGAAAAGGCACTGTTTAACTCCAAGGTCTCACTCACATCTTCAGGGCTGGGTGGAGGTCCAGATCCAGTCACTCAGCCTAAGCAGGGGAGGGAGAGAGAAGGATGAGAGGCACAGCACAGGTCACTCCAGCTGGGAAAGTGAGGAAGATCTGGATCAGCACAAAGAAGATGAATAGGGAAGCTACTCTCCACAGTACCAGCAAGCACTACAGCCATTGGCTGTGAAGTCTCCAGAAGAGCTTCTCACAAATGCAATGCTCAGCACCTCCTGGCTATTATGCACATGGGTCTCCCTTGCCCCACCACCACTCTGTTCTCTCCCCTGAGAGCCTTCCCCACCAGCTGGCACCTGGGCTGAGCTCTGCTGCACCAATCTGCTTCTCAGCACAAGGTGCTGCCAATGGCCCAGGACACCTTTAGACAAATTAATGAAACAAAGTCCCATGGAAGTCATTAACTATGTAACAATATCTGGCAAGGCTTATTGCGAAAATAAAGTGGGGCAGGTATAACCTCCTTTTTGCCCGTCCCCTGTGCTTCTCTTTGCCCCTGTATCTGCCTGTAGCTGAAGGCAGGATCTGGGAGGGGATGCCTAGTGCATCACAGCTGCTGTAGGTCATGGCAGGGCAGGGCAGGAGTTCTGCCCTGGCACCCAGCACCCCAGCTCCCAGCATGGAGCTGCCAGGATGCTCAGCACCCAACTGCTGAACAGCACTGGGCTGGGGAGGACATCATGGTGAAAGCTCCCTTAGTGAGCAGCAGGTACAGCAATAGGCTAGATGAAGGTGGGGGGGGGATGCAGTATGAACACCCCACCCCTCTACCCCCACCCCCCACTCTGCATGGAGGGGTATTGCACCCATAAGAGAGTTAAAAATGCAGCTTGTGTGCAGACCTGCTCTGGGTGGCCAGTCAGGCACGGAGAGAAAGCAGACAGGCGAAAGGGAAATGGAAAGCACCGGTGGCAGAGAGAAATGATATCACCACTGTCTGCCTGGACAATGTCCACACATGGCAGGAAGGAAATATTTGGCTGGAACACGATGTGGAAACACCGGGACTCCCTGTCACACAGAGCCCTTGGCAAAGGGCTGTGCTAACTGCAGGATGTTGTGAACCACATGAACAAATGTACTGAAAACAAGCCTGAGGCAAAGCTACGTGTGGGAGCAGCATTCTAAGGAGCACAGCAGATAGCAAGTTGTTCCTGTCCAGAAACAGTTGTTCCTGTTCGGACTGGGCAGGGAGGAGAAGTCCTGCTGGAAACACTGGGCTCCTTCACAAAGAGGACAGAGATGAAACTGGCTTGGGAAGTCCCAGCAGGCTACCTCGCCCTGCCGCTGCTGGGATGCGGCCAGCTCTCGCCCTGCTCAACACCAGGATCAGGAGGGGAAGTTTCACAAATGTATTTTCCCTGTGGTGGGGAAGGAACAGCTGAGAATATCCTGATGGGCTCAGCACTGGGACAGAACTTGTTCAGCATTCTTCCTACCAGCACACAGCAAGGAGGCAGATTGTAGGCTGAAATGAAAGCCTGTGTTGCCGGCAAGGCTGGCCAGGAACAGGCAGTGTAGAAAGTCAAGTGGAGAGGATTTCTGCACTCTGCCACACCTCAATGCTTGAGTGAACATGAGATGCTGGCTCACAAGAGCTTTGCTGGGGGTATGGCTTGTCCTGGGTGGGTTGCTATTTTTCATATGTGGATCTGGGGAGCCGAACAGAGCAGGAAATGCCAGCATGTGGAAGAACAGGATGAATCAGGGTTTCAGAAATATGAATTCAAAGGAATATGGCCTATGGAGACAGGTCTACTGCCACCAGTTGATCTTTCAGGGTGGGCTGTCTGTGTCACCATCTCTCCAGAGCAGCCCTCAGTGGAGCACAGCCCGTGCACAAACTCTACAGGGACAGCAGCATGGGGAGATGGCTCTCAAAGGATGGGGAGGTCCAGCCCTGTGTCTGGGACTTGAGGGAAGCCCAGAGTTTGACCAGGGTCATGCTGCTTCCAAAAGGGACCTGGACAAGCTAGATAAGTGGGACCATGTGAACCTAAGGAGGTTCAAGAAGTCTAAGTGCAAGGTGCTGCATCTTGATCAGGGCAGTCCCAGACATGAGTACAGACTGCAAGAAAGCACTGTGGTGGTTTTACCCAGCTGGGCAGCTGAGCTTCACCACTCTCTTATTCTCTCCCTCCTCAAAGTAAAACAGGGAGAAAATGCAATGGAAAGGGCTCAAGGGTTGAGATAAGGACAGGGAGATCACTCATCAATTATCATCATGGGCAAAACAAGCTTGGCTTAAGGAGATTAATATAATTTTTTATCTATTACTAGCAGACTAGAGCAGTGAAAAACCAAACCAAAACCAAACCGAAACAAAACACCTTCCCCCATCCACCTTTTTTTCTATGTTCTCCCCCCAAGTGGCTCAGGGGAATGGGGGATGGGGACTGTGCTTCTCTGCCACCACTCCTACACCTTCACTCTCTGCCTTCGCTCCCCTGCTCCACGTGGGGTCCCTCCCACGGGATGCCGTCTTTCCCAAACTGATCCTGCATGGGCTTCCCACAGGCAGCAGCTCTTCAAGAACTGCTCCAATACGGGTCCACATCATGGGGTCCGTCCCCCAGGAGCAAACTGCTCCAGCACAGGTTCCCCATGAGCAGCAGCTCCCCCCAGACCCCCTGCTCCTGTGGGGGCTCTCCATGGGCCACAGCCTCCTCCAGGCCACATCCACCTGCTTTTTCTGACCCTGCAACTTGAAGGGGACCCTGGGGAAGGACAGCCCCTAACAGCCCTAACAAAGAGCACAATGAGTCCCCAAAGGAGCCTTTCACATGATAATGGCTGCAGAGCCCAGCCATCAGGGCCCAGATCAAGCCTGCAAATCCAAGGGGGTTGGAACCAGATGATATTTAAGGTCCCTTCCAACTCAAGTCATTCTATGATTCTATGCTTTGGGGCTCACAGGGTCATGCTGCTTTTCTGGACTCAGATCCAGAGGCACACCTTCAGATATCCCCACTTCCCACCAGCCCTTGGAGCACTGCAGCCAGGGGGCTGAGAGGGCCTTGAGCCTTGTCCCTGCCCCGGCCCAGCCTGAGCTCGTGCATGAGCTGGGCTTCAGATGATCAGGGGGCTGCAGTCACAGCAGGGTGAGCAGAGGAAAGGTCATTTGGAGAATGGACATGGCCACAGGTCCTTCACGCCTTGCCTCACCTCACCCTGGCTGTGGTCCTCTTCTAGGAGCCAGCCCAGCCCCTTGGGCTGCTGGGCTTTGAGAAGGCGCTTGCTTGGGTGAGCTCACTGCATTATCAGCCCCTGGTTGTTCTCCAGCCACCAACCCCTTGAGGACAACAAGGGGCAGCACATCCCCAGACACTCCAGATTCTCCCCAGACACCTACAACAAGCTCTTGGGGGTGAGTTCTCTTTATTTGGTTGAAAAGGAGGGACCATGTACTGGAAAAGCAGGAGATGCATCAGAACCCTGAAGAGGGACAGCAGAGCAGCAGCCTGGAGCTTTGGCACATCGGTCTTGCCTTGCATGGGGAGCAGCAGCATTGTCCAGTCATCCTGTGCCTCCTAGAATACAACCAGGAGAGGTGGGCTCGGTATTTAAGGTGGGGAGGCCAACAGAGTGGGAAGGGCAGGGCTCTCCACTAGGATCAGTGTTTCCTCTTCCAGCTTTCCCCAGGTCTGTAGGCTTCAGCCATCTCCAAGGATGGGTTTCTAGCATAGCTCCGCAAATGTATGTGCACTGGTGTGGTGGGAAATCATGTGCTAGGTCTGTCCAGTGGGCCAACAACCTCTGTGTTTTGCATGGTGAGATATCAACCCAATTTCTTGCTAGTTTTGCTGATTCACCACACTGAGTTCCCTTTGGTAAGAATCAGCATTTTGGACCTTGCTGCTGGATGAGCTCAGCAGCTGTTTCTCCACTGAGCTGGTGGGTTTTGGTTCAGGTGTCCTTGCCCACTATCAGGCAGCTGCATCTCCATCAGGGGGCCCTGTGCCCACTGCTGCAGAGCAGCTCCAAGAGAAATGGTCCTACCTGGGTGTGACTGTCAGCACACGTTCAAACAATGCGGTCCCCAGAGTAGTGCGAGGAGTTCATGGTGGCCTTCATTGGGGCACCAAGGGGGAAATTTTCAGGTGAGGACATTGCAAATGCTGTGTTGCACTGCAACAACTCACCTATGGTTCATCGACTCTGCATTCATCTGTGAAAATAAAGAGAAAGGCTGAGTGCAGGGCTGTGGTCTGGCTAGTCCCATTTAGCACCCACAGAAAGAGGCAGACAACTGGAGATGGACTTGAGTAAGGCAGAAGTCATGGCATGCCAATCCAGAGCACCCCTCATCACTGGCACTCTCCTGGCTGCCCACCCCATGCAGCAATGGCAAGGACAGCCAAACAAGCCCCTGCAGCTCAATCAGGTTTCCCATAAGGACTGAGCCAGTCTGGCTGGTGTGAACACGGTGCTGGGCCATGCTCACCCTGGCTGGGCAGCATCTTGATCATCTCGTCGGTGAAGCTCTGCTCCTTGGCAAACCTTCTGAACAGTGCCATGACTGCGGGGCTCACCTCTTGTCTTCTGCCTGAAGTCAAGGACAGGAGTTAGGTGGGTGGAATGCATGATGACCCCTTGGGGGGCAGGAGGTGGTGGTGGAGTTCTCAGGGAGCAAGGGACCTCCAGCTGGGTGCCTGGGAATGTCAGTCGCCTTCCCATGGGCCAGGACAAAGTGTATGGGCTGGTACCAGTGTCCCCAAGCACCACAGCATCTCATCTCCTCGTTCCCATCTCCACAACTTCTGACCTTCCCTTGCAGCAGGACCCCCACTCTTTGCTCCATTTTGCCAAGAGTCTTACCTAAGGCTGTGGACTCCTGGCACAGAGCAGAAGCCTGAGACCCAGCCCCAAACCGTAGCCCCTTTCCCCTACTCCCCCTCTATGTGGGGCCAAGCAGCAGCACTGCCCCCCTCCTGTACCATAGCTAGCACATGGGCAGGGGTGATGCGAGGTGTCCCCAGGACCCCTGAGCCCTCATCCTGCCAGTCAGACTGGACACATACTGTAGAGCCTCAGCATGTGCAAGGTCTTCCCATCCTTCACCCTGGTTGTAAAGATTACTGCGTAGCTCTTGTAGTCTGTGTCCAGCACCTGTGCCATTCTATCGCCTCCCTCTGAAAAAGAACATTGAGCAAAGTGAAAAATTAATTATGTTCCCCTGAGAGCTCCTGTAAGAACTGTAAGAGTGTGAATGCCTGTGAATGGAGCCAAGGGGCCTGACCTAGCCAGACTCTATTTCTGCTGCACCCCCACTCTTAGATTGTCCTCTTGGAAAGGCTCCTCCAAAAGCCTAGGGGAGCCCACAGATGACGGCACAGCAGAGTGACCAGGGATGGCCACTGCAGGCGGCAGAGCAGCCTAACCAATTTTGGACTAGCACTTGGGCTAGGGTCAGGGGAAACCACTGCTGCTTTGTCCCCTGGGAGCAACCATCCACAGTCCTGCTGCAGATTGATTCTGCATCAGCCAGGTGAGTGAGGGATGCACCCCTGCCCCTGCCAGGACCCTGTCCTCACTCACCTGAGATGTAGACTTCACCCTCGTCACTGGTCTTCTTGAAGATTGTCTCCCGTCTCCTACACCCCTCTGGTCTGCAAGGCAGGGAAGGACACCTTGTCGCGAATCCTCAGGGCATGCTCAGAGCCAGCTGGGTTTGTCCCTGCAAGAGGCTGGGGCATCACCGTGCCCAGCTTGTTCCCTGCCGTGGGACAATGGCTCTGGTGTTGTCAGCTCAAATGCATGAGATGCTGCTAGGAGAGGGGGTGGTATGGCTGAGGGGGATGGATGGCTGCCATTCCCACAGCAATGGGTGCCTGGGCTTCCAGAGCAGGGTGCTGGCACCCAGGAGTTCTGTGGGTCTCATGGACACTTCCTTGCTCTCACTCTGACCTGGTGGGATGAGCCCAGCTCTAATGAGGAGGCTCTGTGCTGTCCCTTATCAGCATGCAGCTGGGTGGCTCAGCCTCCATGCTGGGACCCTGTCCTGTGCTCACAGTTCCACCAGGCTGCCTGGTCTGCCCTGTGCCCTGCGGCTGCTGGGTCGCTGCTTCTACTGGACAGTCTGGGGCAGCACCGGGGCACCAGGGTCTCCATAGCCCAGCTATCCCAAGTTTAAACTTGTGGCTGCTGTCAGCTGGAGTCCATGATTCAGCCCCTGCCCAGGTCTTTTGTGGTGCTGGCTAGAAGTACCTGGATGCAGACCCAGAGAGAATCCTTCAGTGAAGCCCAAGGAGAAAAGCATCTGGCACTTACGTGACAGCTGCATATGAGACCTTCAGCTTGTCCTGCCCCAGGACAGAGAGGCTGGCCATCACCATCTTCAGCCTATCCTTCTCACGGAGGTAGAATTCAGAGTTGGAGGCCAGAGCAACGACGTACCATTTCCCTGCAATCTGGCAGCATAGATGGGCTGTAAGTCCAGAGAACCAGGCAGGACCTGTCCCTTTTTGGGGGCCAAGTGGCCAGGACACCTGCAAACTCCCACAGCACCCAGGCCATAGCACCTGCATCCCATCTGGGCACCTGCAGCATCCCTGCTGGATCCTTCTGCTGGGGCTGGGTAACTGCCCTCACCTGTGTGTCCAGTGCTCATAGACAGCAGAGCCAGCAGTGGCTGCAGCATCCCCAGCCACCCCCAGCCTCTAAATACTGCTCCTGCCCCCACCCCGGTGACCAGAGACCATGCTTCCCTCCCCGGGGTGCTGCATGTCACCTTGCTCCTGTCCGGCCCTGCAGCTCCAGCCTCTGCACGCAGCAAGCAGAGTAGGGCCAGCCCCAGGCTCAGCACCACCGTCCTCATCTTGCGCAGCCTCCTGTAGCGTCACGGTAGGACTGGGAGCAGTCCTGGGGCTGTTGACTTTATAGTGCTGTGCTGCCCCCGCCCTGCACTGCGTGCTGCTGTTGGCCTGGGGCGAGGTGGTGGCTTGGGAGGGCTGAAACCATCCAAAGGTAAACAGCGCCTTACAGAAGGAAGAAAGTGTTGCGAGCCCCAAGGAGGGATCTGAGTAGCAGGGTTGCAGGGCCGCTATTGCACCACAGACAAAAATGAAGATTTTCCCGTATTTTACGTCTCTTGTGAAAGAACAAAAATACTTCTTGTTTCCCTTGCCAGGAAGAGCAGGGAGGTCCTTCCCAGCACATAGCCTGTGGGCAGCACTGTCACAGCAGTGACCCTGCCCCTGTCCCCAGGCTCGCCCAAGCCTGGGTGCCAGCACAGGATGCCAGTGACACAGGTTCCTGTCACTGTCGAGCGTCCCCTCCATGCCAGGGTGCACTGTGCCCAGGCTCCAAAGGGCTCCAGGGATCACAGCCCCAGGCGAGTCCGTGCTGCCTCCTCACAGCCTGGTGCCCAGGCACCGAGGGATTCCCTTTCCTTGGCCACCATTTGCTGGGGCCTGGGGTGAGGGATGGGGAGGAGGAGGAAGGAAGGGGGCAGGGTCTGCCTCCATGCTGCTGAAGGAGGGGGACTGGAGGCAGGGCCCTGCCACCCCTGGGGCTCATTGCAGCATGGCTAGAGGGCGCTGGCAGACACCTGTGTGGGTCTCAGCAGACATGGCACGGTCCCACTCCCACCTGGGCAGCTCTGAGTGCCCTGGGGCAGGGGCTGAGCAGGAACCTGGGTGACCTGGAGAAGCCCATAACGATCCAGAGCCCATGCAGCAGGTCCATACAGGCTGCCTGCTCAGCCCTGCCTGCTGCCCGCCCTGCTGGGCTGCCTGGTCAACACCGTTAGTTCATCCCCTGCCCAAATCCTCAGTGGTACCCCCAATGCACCTCCTTTCCTAGCCTCTGTGCGCATGCGCACACACACACACCAGTCTCCATGCTGTGCTCTGCAAACCATGAAGCAAAGGAGCCCCCATACTGCCCTGTGGTTGGGTCCAGGGCGGCTGGGCTCAGGGTGTCTGGCAGCACCCTCAGTCCTGCCAACAAAAGCAATGAGTTCTGGGGCAGCTTCTGCACCTGTTTATTTCAGCGGGAGAGGCGTGCTCCTGGTACGGAGCAGCAGGTCTGGCAGAGGATGGGAAGGGGCACCAGGGCCAGGGCAGGGGGGGGGAGCTGAGCCTGGACTCCACCAGCTCTGGAGGACACAGCTCTTGTGTCAGCCCCTCAGCTGCAGGAAGGCAGGACAGACAGACGAAGGGTTAACAGGGACTGGGGGGCTGTTCAGCCCAGCTTCCCCTGGCCACGCTCATGCGAGAGCCTTGGTGCACTGATCTGTTAAACCGAAAGAGAGGCGTGAGTGTGCTCCCACATGGAGAACCCCAGGCACCTATGGAGCCTCCCAGTGCAGAGGGCACATGTGGGCCAAACCCATCCCTGGCACTCACCCGACTGTGGCAGGATGGCCAGCATGTCCTCAGTCAGGCCCACAGAGTGGAAGAGCGCTTTGAACTTCTGCAGGAACTGGGGGCTCACATCCTGCTCCCTTGCTGCAGCCAGACACCCAAGGTGAAGGCTGGTGAGTGAGGGGGCCCAGCAGGCACAGGACAGCTGCCGGGTACCCCATGGCTATGCCAGGCTGGCAGCAAGGGGGTACAACCCACACCTCAGATGAGTGAACCCCCCCCCCCCCAGGGCCGTGTACCCACCCACCCAGATCCGAGCAGAGCAGCTGACAGCTCTGGGGGTCTGCAGCCTGACCAAAACACTACAGGCAAGGATCTGGTGGAAACCAGAGTAAACTGGTGGTACAATGTTTCATTCACCCCAAGGTGAATTCCTGGGGTGTGGCTCAGTGCCAGCACGCTGGGGTGCTGATGTGGTGGCCCTGGGTGGTGATGAGGAGCACCAACCCTGCCACCCACCACTGCCCGTGGCCTGGCCCAGCCCAGCCCTGAGGTGCCCCTCCCCGCTGCGACACCCACTGTAGAGCTGCAGCATGGTGCTGGGCTCCTGGCCGCGGTCCCTCAGGGTGTACACGATGGCGTAGTGCTTGTAGTCTGTATCCATCACGCGCAGGTCCGTTTTTTCTTGATTTTCTGAAAGGACCCCATCCAGTGCCCGGTCAGGTGATGCGATGCAGGGCCCTGGCCCAAATGTGCCCCACTGGGGTCTGGAAAGTGAACTGCTGCCTCTGAGCCAGCAGCTGTGTGCAATTTGGCTGAGCTGCTGCCTGCTCGCAGCCTGACCCTCACCAAGTGATGGAGGCAGAGGGGCCAAACCCACACCTCCCACTGTTATCTGGGCACGGAGGGGATCTGTGCTGCCTGCCCTGCATTTTTGGGGTCCCTCTGCCCACACATACCTGTGCTGGTGTAGTGCCCTGCCTGCCCACTCTTCTGGAAGAGCAGCTCAACCTTTTTGCATTCTTCTGGCCTGGAAGGAGAAAATTGGAACAGCAAACAGAGCTCGAAGCCAGCGTGGCGGCAGGATGGTGTGGCAGGGCAGCGTGGCAGGGCAGCGGGATCTGCGGGACTATGCTGCCCACCCAGCTGCAGCCACAGACTGGGCAGTGCCTGGCCCAAAGGGGACTCCAGGAGCACCAAATTAATCTGCAGCAGAGCCCACCACAGCAGCACAACAGAGCTGGGCACTCACAGGGGGAAGATAGCCTCCATAGCCAGGTGCCCCTCCGGCGTGAAGCTGATGGTGGCAATGGATGACTTCATCTTGTCCTTCATGCTCAGGAACACGGGGCAGTTGGAAATGGCAGCCGCGATGTGCCACCTCCCTGCAAACTGCAGCAAGCCATCACCAACAGGGTTTGGAAAAGATGTGTGGGACCTCCCACCTGCCACGGGGGACCTGTCACATGCCATGGGGACCTGCCTTCCCATCGTAGGACCTGACAGTCTGTCGTAGGGGAACTGCCTCCTGCTGTAGGGACCAGCCAAGCCTAACATGGGGACCTGCCACCTGCTTGTGTGCAGAGCACTGCCTGTCCTGTGCCAGGGTGGTGGCATGGAGTCTTCCCCATATTCCCTGGGAAAGCTCCACATTTCTGGCACCATTGCAGCCCCAGGGTGTATCCCTGCAGTGGGGCCACCACTGGGACTGTGCAATGTGGCAGGAGATGGGCTAGAGTTGTCCAGGACTGACCTGGTTTTGCACAAGCATCCATGGCCTTGCAGCAACAGCCCTGGAGCAGACTCTGAGCTGGGACTGGGGGGTGCCTGGGGGTGCCCAGGGGTGCCCAGGAACAGGGGGTGCCCGGGGATGCAGCACAGTCACCCTGCCCCAGCCCAGATAGGACTGGCCAGGTTGGCACCCTGTGCTGTTACCTTCCCCATGTTGAAGTCCAGCTGCACAGGGACCTCGGCACCCGCCCTCAGCAGGCAGAGCAGGGCCAGCACCAGGCTCGGCAGCACTGTGGTCATCCTTGCTCCGGGGTCTGGATACGGGCTGGAGAGGCTACAGTCCTGCCTCTTCTCACACTCACCTTTATAGCCCCCACTGCTGGCAGCAGTCCCTGCCCACCCCCTTTATGCAACAGGTTACACAAGAGTACTGATAACTCGTACCCGTGTTGGGTGACAGCATTGGCCCCTTCCCAGTTTAATTACCCAGTCCCAACTGAATGCAGCCTTGTGTGAGACCCAGCACAGAGCATGTTCAGGACTGGGCAATGTCCTGTGCTGGTGGGATGTCCAGGGACGGGGACATGGGCACAGAGGGTGTCCTCACCACTCCCCTCCTGGCTGTCATGTTCTGGCCACAGGGTCTGGCTGTGTCAGGATGGATCCTGTCTCAAGGAGGAGGGCAGTTGGGCCGGGGCTTTAGCCTGGGGTCAAGCTGCAACCCAGTGCCCTTGGGAACAGACCCTGCTCCTGGGGAGGGTCCAGGATCATGGCTTGGGGACCGCTGGGGTGGCCAGGACTGAGCTACATCTGACATTCACAGACATTGCTCTGGTTCATATCTATCACCCCCTCTCCCTCCCCAGTTTTGGAGACACCCCCCCCCCCCAGTCACCCATTGCCCCATCCCCATGCTGCCAGCCTGCTCTCTGGAGGGGAAACTGGGGCAGAGAGGGCAGAAGAAGAACTGCCCAGGGTGATTGAGAGGGCAGATTGGAGCTGATCCCTGCAGCTGGTCCCAGCCCTGGGAGCCTTTCATCCCCAGACAGGACAAGTTTCATGGCCAGGCAGCACCCCATAAGCACACATGGAGTCTGAACCCAGCAGCCTCCCCCTGCTGCAGCCCCCTCCCCACAAGCCCAAGCAAGGGAGACCTCAGGAGAGCCCATCAGGGTGCCCCCCCACAATGATCCAGAAGACGTGGCCAAGGGGCTGGTGTTTTATATGGGCTTTAATGGGGGTGAGGGTACAGGCATGGGGTGCAAAGCCAGGAAGTGAAGGTGGATAGATACGGTGCTGGGGAAAGGATGGGGCAGCCACCAGCTTGCAGCGGTCTTGGAGCTCCGGTCGGCAGCAGCTGGTGGGTCTGCCTGGAAGAGAAGGGAGGCGAGCATGGCTGAGCTGGCAGGCAGGGGGCATACGGAGTGCTGGTGGCCCTGGCAGCCCCACACTGAGGGGGGAGGCACCCATCATCCAGGGCCACCCCATGGGGATGTGGTAGGACCTGCCGCAGGGGGATGGGAGATATCCCAGCCAGAGGAGCTGGGCTGCGACTGAGAAGCCTGATGGGCTGGAAGAGGCAGGGGTTCTGCAGGATGGCAAGGCTTAGGGCACCCCCAGCCCCCCCAGAACTGGTCTGAGCCCCAGCAAGGGCAGGACTCACCTAGGCAGCCTCTGCCATGCACTTGTCTGCAGAAGAAAGAAAAGCAGAGATCAGCCCCTCCATGGGGTGGGGACAGCATCAGTACCTGGTGTGAGGCTTGCCCCAGCACACCCCTCTGAGGACCCCCACTTCTGTCCAGAGGCACTGGGAGCTGAACCAAGGTGCCCAGACATGTGGGCTCCCCTCTCCCCACTGCCCCCTCTGTTTCTGCCTGCTCTTACCTGTCTGAGGCAGGATGAGGATCTCTTCGTCCGTCAGGCCCTGCTCCTTGGAGAACTGGGTGAACCTCTCCAGGCGCTCGGGACTGAGCTCCTTAGTCCGGCCTGCAGCCAAAAGCAGAGTGAGAGGTGGCCCCTGTCCCTTGCAGGATGGCCCCTGGGCATGGGAAATCCAGCAAGGACTTGGCAGGGGCCAAGGAAGGAGGACCCTACCCAGCCATGCCATGGGCTGTCCTGCTGCCCCCTCCCATGGGACAGATCCCCACCAAAACACTCTGAGGGCCCCAACTGCCAAAGCACAGGGGGGCTGGCATGGGGGCTGGCAAGGACATACTGTAGAGCAGCACCATGGTGGAGGTGCCGGTGCTCTTGGAGATCCGGGTGGCCACCAGAGCGTACTCATCATAGTTGGTCTCCACCACACGGATGTCGTGTTTGCTGCCCCAGCCTGCGAAGGATGGAATGAGCACATCTCAGCCCCCAGCACCGAGCCCAGACCCCACAGGGGAGCACAGACTCCTGCAGGGTATGAGCCGCCCTGAGGTGTCCTGGCTAGGGCAGGAGCACAGGCTGCGTCCCAGCTCCATCCTGCCCTGCCAGAGGAGGTGCCAGGAGCCCCGCAGTGGGGTCGGATGCTCACGTGGGCTGGTGTAGCTGAACCGCCCAGGCTGCTCTGTCTTGATGTAAAGGCTGTTCTTCTTCTCACACTGGTCACCCCTGGGGAGCACAGCACAAGAATGCCAGCAGGGCTGGAGGAGGCTGGCGCTCAGCCCGTGCACAGCCCCAGGCACGGCACTGCTGCCCCCCTAGCGCCCACGCATCAGCCCGGGAGCAGGGAGTGCCCAGAGCTGCCCCCATGTTCCCCTGCCGCCCGCTCGTACTTGGGGTAGGTGGAGTTGACTTCCAGGTTGCCATCTGCGGTGACAGTGATGACCGTGGTGCACATCTTCATCAGGTGCTTCTTCTCCTTGAACCAGTTGGAGCTGGAGGCCAGGCCAATGCTGTACCACCTCCCTGTGAGCTGCACGTAACCTCTGCTCAGTGCTGGACAGGTGCCCCAGCCCAGGCCATCTCTGCCTTCCCTGCCAGCTTGGGCCTTGTGGCAGGACCGTGCCTGGAGTCCTCACGCCCCCCAGGAGCTGCTACAGCCCTCAATGTCCACAAAGCCCAAAGTGAGCCCTGGTTAATGACATGCCTTTCACTGCCCACCACTCAGGGGTTTTCCTTCCCATTTGCCCTGGTGGAAGGACAAATGGTGGAAGGACCACCCAGACCAGAAATGATGTTTGCATCTGTCCATGGCACAAGGAAGGGGTCAGGACCATGGTCCAGCCCAGACTGGGGCCAGCATGGATGTGCCTCCATCCCCATCACCTCCCTGATGGGCCATGCCCCCCAGCAGAGCACCCCTGGAGGACCTGGCAGCATGACCCCTCCTGCAGCTCAGTGGGACCCCAGGGCTCTCCTTGCTGTGTCGTGCCCACTGTGGAGGGAGGAAGGGTCTTGCTGGCACCCTGAGCATGCCAGTACCCAGAGGCTGGGAGGGTAGAGGGGTGTGCAGGCTCCGCCAGCACAACAGCCTGTGTTTTTGGGGTCCGGGACTGGGGGTGGGTGGGCTCTGCTGGGGAGGGAGATCCATGGCCCACATCCACACTGCCTATCAAACTGAGCTTGCTTTCCTCAGACCCCCTCCAAAATTCCTCTGCATCTATGGACACCCCACAGCACAGGAGGCAGGCTGGCCCCACATTTGCTCTGTCCTACCCCACAGGCTGGATCCTGGATCCTGCATCCCTTACAGAGCCAGCAAACCGAGGCCCCCAGGGACAGGGGATGAGGACATACCAGGTGCCCTCCCTCCTCCCTGTACCTGGAGAGGCTGGCCCTTAATCCATCAATAACCCCCTCTCTGCACATTTCTGGGGAGATGAGCGTCCCGCACGCCCCAGCCCCCACGCAGGTGAGGCTGGTCGGGCTGGGTCACCTTGTCCTGCTGGAAGTTGGCTTGCATTGGAATGTTGTCCTGCGCGTGCAGCGCCCCGAGCAGGGCCAGCCCCAGGATGCTGAGCAGTGTGGCTTGCATGTCCCCGGTGCCTGCTTTCCCCAAGCCGAGCCGAGCAGGAGCTGAGCCGAGCCGAGTGGGAGGTGCAGTCAGTGCTGGACACTCTGCTGAGCCCCTATTTATGGGCAGGCAGTGCAGAGGTCCCGGGGGGCCTGTGCTTTGGGCAGGCCAGCCCATCTCCCCCTGTGCTGTTATGCAAGCAAGAGCAGGGGCAAGAGTTGAATCCAAAGGGCAGGCTGGGAACCTGCAAAAAATTCCCTCCTGTTGATATTACATGTTTGCCTTGGGATGCCAAAATGCTCCACAGCAAAAACTCAGCTTGCAGCCAGCTCACTGGCTGTCCCTGCCCCCAGAGCTGCAGAGTGCTGGGAATGGGGGGGAAGCAGTGCTGCCACCAGCACAGGCAGGGGGCTGGGGATGCCAAAGGGGCAGCACTGGGGGTCAGGGCTTGCAGGCTGCCCGCTTTGCAGAACTCAGACTTAGAGAGGTGCCCAAGCAAGGCAGAGGGAACACCAAGTACCTACTGAGTCCTGATCTGACCTGTGGGACTCACGGGCACCTTTGGGTGCTCCCATGGGACACCCTCCACCAAAATCCCAAATCCCTGCATCACCTGAAACAGCATCTCTGTTGCCAGGTGCCGGGGTGAGCCCCACCAGGGTGCAGCTATGGAGCACCCTGAGGGTATGCTGAGGGGTGCTGGGGGACACTGCAGCCAGCGGGGAGCCAGACCACAGTTGCCAGCTCCCCAGCCAACAGCACACAGCCAGAAGGTCGTCCCCCATGCCACCCTGCAGCCAAGAGGAGATGCGTACGGGACGCCCCGAGCACTGCCAGCCCTTGTGCTGTGGGTCATCACTGGGTGTCAGCAGTGGTTCCCACGGGGCTGGGACAGGGCTGGCTGCACAGGACACAGCACCAGCCTGGCCATGGTGCCCCAGGGCCATGGCTCTGGCAGGCGCTTGTGCTGCCAGCCTGCAGCTCTCCCTGCAGCATGGCCCTGCCAAGGATCTTTACATAAGGAGTGTGTTTTCACAACAGCTGTTTTTTCCCTCTCGGCAGCCCACCCTGCCTGACCGCCTGAGCACATTCCCTTCCCCGCATCCAGCTGTGAGCCCGGCCTGCCCTGCACAACATGTGCTAGGAGCCAAGCTGGCCCCGGCTCTGTGGATTTAACAAACCAAAACAAAAGCGGATCTGGGTAGGACTGAACATCATGAGAGCGGGACAGAGCCACTGCATGCCAGTCTCAGGCTCAGCCTTGGTATGAGCCCATCCTCAGCTGGTGTGGGTGCATGCCATGGGCCCTTGGGGTGCTGGAAGGAGCTCTATCCATTGGGAAGCGGAGGCACGGAGCACTCACGTGGGTCTCCACTGTTCTGTGCTGTGCATGGACACAGAGCTGTCCTGATTCCCTGCCAGGGTGGCATGAGGGGACCCAAGGGCCCCCCTCACTCAGCTCTTTTGTGGTGGCAAAGCTGGGTGCTGGCCCATGGCAAGCCCAGGAGCACAGGGGCACTGACAGCAACATGAGACAAGCAAAGCTACAGGGCCTGGGCATTTGCACCCTATAAACAAGTTCACCCCAGGCACATGGGCTGGGCAGGAACTCCATCGCCGTGCCGTGTCTCCACCATGACACAGGCACTTCTGGAGAGCAGCCCTGCAGCTGGGTACAGCGAGCTGTACCTGAGGGGCTGGGGACATCCAGACTGTGCAGTGCAGCAGCCTCAGAGGCAGCCGGGGGGGTCTGTACGCGCAGCTGGACACAGCTGCCCTACACGTGGGCAGTGGGGACAGTGGCTGGCTTCGGGTGAGTCACGCGGCAGCTCCTTACATAAGTCCCTGATAAACAACATGTGTTACCAGTTTCCACTAAGATTGCAAAACACTTGTGCTGGGGGCGGGGTGCTGCTCCCACCCCAGGGGCTGCGGATCAGCCTGCTGGCGGGGGGTATAGGGAAGGGGCTTTCCAGCTTCCTGTATCAGCAGAGATTGCCAGGAGCTGCTCTGGGGGCTGTGCCCCTTCCCCTCCAACCTCCCTGCCTGCACTGTGGTGGTTGGCACCACTCATCCAAACAGCCCTGGCTAGGCTGCACGTGTCAGGCTGGGGGGGTGGTCCTCTGCCCCCAGGATTAACCCTGTGGCCCTGGGCCAAGTTCCTGCAGAGAACAGCGGGCTCAAGGGATGCCCCCAGCCTGGCCATACAGTTCAGCCAGGCAATGCTATGGGTCTGGCTCAAAGGGCAGCAGCCCCTTGGGGACCGTGGTCCCCAGTGCAGGGGCATGGTTTGTTTTACTGCCCCAGTGACTCTGGGAAGTGGAAGCAGGACTGCTGCAGGGTTGTGGTTTCCTTCCCTGGGGCCCCTGAGGGGAAGAGCTGATCCAGCACAGGTCCCCAGTTATCCCCAAGTCCTCCCAGCCTACAGCACCACGTGTGTTCCCCAGGCCATGCTGCCATGGGCTACTGGGCAGTCTGGGCTTTTTCTCACTCAGACAGGCTACACTACGGCACTGCGGAGTAAATCAGGAAAGGTCACTGTTCCTGCCTTAGTGTTGCATGGTTCAGCTGAGGTTCAGGGAAAGGACAAGGGGCTGTGGGGTCCTTAGGGACAGGAGGGAGCTACATGGCTCCCAGCACCACACTGACTCCCCCAAGGCCACTAGCAGTGCGAAGCAGTGGCACCAGCAGCTCAGCCCAGGGTGGAGGCAGTGCTGGGGCAATTGAGAGGTGACTTGCCTGTACACAGACCCTTTTCTTGTGTTTATTGGAGTCTTGCTGGCTGCTACAGGGCACTGGGGTGAAGTATGCAAAGCCATGGGGGGACGAAACAAGGTCAGGCAGGGGGGCTGCCAGTGCAGCTGGAGGAGCTGGGGAGCCCCAAGGGCTGCTGTACAGCAGTGAGGTTTGGCCAGGCCCCAGCTCGTCCCTGCCTGCCCCTGTGGCTGTAGGCAGCTGGATGAGGTGAGGGATCGGTTCTGGGCATGTCCTGGCAACTCTGCCTCCATCTAGAGCTTCATTTCTGGAAGAGAAAGAGAAGTGCTGAGGGGCTGGAGGAGATGTCGGAGACCAGTGCCAGGGCTGGTGACTCACCTCAGCCCACCCAAGCACCAACAACCAATGATGGAGCTGTCCCCAGGGACACGAGCACTCACCCCAGATTGTCCCCATAACAGAATACCCCATCCCAGAGCCTCTCCCCATAAAATACCAGCATAGACCCCACTAAGCTCAGCCTGACCCGCAGAAGGGCCAAAATGGGCTTTGATTCTCCAGGGTGCAGCCATCCTGGGTGATGTTCTGCCACCTCCTTGCCCCACACCAGGACAAGGAAGAACTCCCCATCCCATGCCAGACCAGCACTACTAGGGCAAGACCACAGGGCTGTGGCAGCACGGGGCTGTGCAGCCTGTGCCAAGGCTGGTGCATGCCAGTGGCCAACGCATTGCCTGGGAACTGCAGCTCACCGTTGAGAACGTGGAACTCGTCTGCAGAGTCACAAAACCCTGCAAGAGAGAGAGCCCGAAGCCATCACCCTGCCCAGTCACAACAGCCACATACCCCAGGAACACCACAGGCTACAGTCCTGTCCTTGCATCCTTGTCCCCTGGGGAGAGCACGGTGCGGGGACAGGGCTGTATGTGACATGGGGACACGAGCTGCTCAGACACACGTGGATGTGCCTCCCCTCCCCATGCTGGTGGTGCCAGACCCCAAACCCCAGTGCTGGACCCTCCCGGTGAAGCCATCCTCGCAGGTGCCCCTGCTCCTGGGTGACCACGTGGCACTCACCGTACGTGGGGAAGTAGTAGGTCACATCTTCACTCAGGCCCACAGCCCTGGCGCGCTGCTCGAACTTGTCCGCAATGGCATCGCTGACCTTGCTGCTCCGTCCTGCATGGGGAGGGAAACACCACCATCAGTCTCACAGCCCTGCCTGTCCGTGCTGCCAAGCCCCTGCTCCCTGGGCCTCCCACAGCCAGGCTTGGGGCCAAAGGGATTTTCAGCTCAGAAAAGACGGCTACAAAGCCCTGCCACTATGAGAGCTGTTTCTGCTGGCATGCTGGGGAAAATCTGCAGCTTCCTGGGGTGAAATGGCCATTTGCCCACCTGTGGAGCTGGTGCAGGCAGGCAGGGGGCCACAGGCAGTGAGTAGGCAGGCTGGCACCCCTGCATAGCCAAGCAAATGTATCCATTCGCCTTGTGGGATCTGCCCCAGCCAGAACAGGGGTTGCTCCAGGGAGATTGCCTTTGCTCTCCCCCTTGCAGCATTTGGGGACAAAACTCTCCACGTGGGAACAGGATCCCAGCCCTGTGTCTGGGTCCTTGGCAGCTCTGCAGGGCATCCCTTGAACACAGCGTGGTGTCCCACCCCTGTGCCACCCAGCCCAGCTCCCCCAAGTCCCCTGGCAATCATGACCCCAATGGCTCGTGTGTGCCGCATGTCATTCTTCCCCCTCCCCCAGCACAGCATGTGGATCTGAAGAGGAAGCAGCCCCTTGACCCAAGCCCCCAGCAGTGTGACTGATGTGGGGCAGCACTGCCCTGCACGAGGCACAGGCATCCACGATCCCCAGATGCCAGCTCACCATAGAGCTTGACGGAGATGCTCCGGCCCTTCTGGTAATAGAGGATGGCATAGCTGCTGTGGTCTGTCTCTGCCACCACCACGTCCACCTTGCTGCCGTAGCCACGGCCTGGGGAGGTTCTGGTTAGCCCAGGCACCATCCAAAACCCTCACGCCACCGCCAGAGGGCACAAAGGGTGCAAATCAGGGCTAGAGCAGGTACATCCCGGCTGGGCTTTTGTTCCTCACCAGCAGGCACCAGCCCACAGCGCTGCCTGTGACAGCATGTGGCACTGGGACACTTTCAGACCCCAGAGGTGGCATGCAGGGAAGGCACCACGGGAGAGGACACCGGTGCCAAAGCCCTGCCAGGGGCAGGAGGGGCCCCAGCTCCGTGGTATTGACGGCCTCCATGCCATCCCAGCCCAGTCCCTCTCACCCTTCAGGAAGAAGCGTCCACGCGCCCCAGCAGGGAGGTAGCGCTGCCTGATCTCCCAGCACATCCCATCCCTGTACGGGGAGAGAAGGATGTTGGTGCAGGATGGAGAGGTCCCTGCCCTTCCTGCTTTCCATGGCACACACTGGACGTGCTTTCTCCACTGAGGAGGAGATGTGAAAGGATGTCCGATAATCCACCAAACCCCTCCCTGCAGCTCTGAGCCTGGCTCAGCCCATCAAACCCCGCTCAGCTGGGTCACCCCATGGCCAGGGAAGTGCCCACAGACATGGACCCACCAATTGTGGTGGCCTTCGAGAGCCAGTCCCTGACCAGGTGGCTGTTGAGAAACTGAATGCCTGCTTGGTGCCTCGGTTTCTCCAGGCTGGCTGCCTCCCACCCTGCCCAGCCTGGCCACCCCAAGCCAGTTTCGGGCTGGTGGCCACACCGCTTGCAGGCTGCCAGTCCCACCACAACCAGGACTTCTAGCACAAAACATCCCAGAGGAGATCCACCCCCCTGAATTGTTCCAGGCCGGTTCTCTCCCAGCCTGGAGCCCGTGGCCAGGCACTGGCCCTTCCCCAGCCTGCCTACAACTATCCTGTCCCTGCTGCCATCCCACCTGGTGGCCCCAGCTGCCAGCATCACTCACAGCTTCTTGAAGGTGCTGACCGTCAGGCTCTGCCCATCCGGGACAGCCACTGTCACCGCCGTGGCCTCCAGTTGGTAGCTGTGCTCTGCCAGGTAGCTGCAGCGGGAGGCCATGCCGACCAGGAACCACCGCCCTGCCAGCTGCAAGGCACAGGGCTGGTGTCACCTGCCAGGCCAGCACCACGGGGTGCCACCGCCCCTTAGGCCTGAGCACCCGCCGTCCTGAGCCCATCGTCCACGGCACCATCGCTCGGCACCTCTGCCGGCAGCTGCGCCTCGTGCCCCAGGGCGGCTGCGGGAGCCCGAGGTGCCGCGGGACGGCCCCCACCTGGGACGGGGCTCCCCGTGAGTGCTGCCGCCCCCACGCCTGCCCCGCGGGGTGGCTCTGCGGGCACCCCCGGCCCCGGGGCGGGCGGCGCTCAGGGCTGAGCGGGGCGCCCCCGGCCTCACCTGGGGGAGGCTGAGGTGCTCCGCGACCGCCACCTTCTCCAGGGGGCTCTGGGGAGGGGGCGGCCGCCTGCAGTGCCCCCGCGGCGCGGCGAGGAGCAGGGCGAGGAGCAGCAGGGCGCGCGGGGCGGCCATGGCGCGGGCAGCGGCCGCTCTGCCGGGAAGCGGCGGGGCCGGGCGGGGGCCGGGCAGGGGCCGCGAGGGCACGGGGTCAGGGGGCACCGGGAGCCCGGCCAGGCCGACCGCGGCTGGCGGGGCCTCTCCGGGGGCGGCGGGAGGCGGGGGCGGGCACGGGGCGGCGGGGCCAGGGGCTCCCGGGGGCGGCCGGAGCGCGGGGCCCCCGCCTCGACGGCCCCGGGCGGCCCCGCGGAGACCCGGGCCCGCGGGGGGGCGGGGCTTCTGTGTAGGGGCGGGGCTTCTGTGTAGGGACGGGGCTTTGTGTGGGGAGGGGGCGGGGCTTGTGCGAGAGGGGGCGGTGCTTCCGTGCAGGGGCGGGGCTTTTTCGGGAGGGGCGGGGCTTCTTTGTAGGGGTGGGGCTTTGTGTGAAGGGGCGGGGCTTGCCGGGGGGCGGAGCCGCCGCGCCGGGCCGGTTCGTCCTGCAGGCGGCGCGGTGCCTGGCGGCCGGACACCAGCGAGACGGCGGCCAGAGCGGCCGCGGGGCGGGGCGGAAGCGGCGCGCGAGGGAGGCGGGGCCGCGGCGAGCCGGGTCCCGGTGCGGGTCCGGCGGGGGCCGCGGGGTGCCCGGGCCGCCCCGCTCCGCTCCGCTCCGCCCCGCCCCGGCCCGGCCCCGCTCGTGGCGGCGGCAGGATGACACGATGGACGCGGGCGGCGGCCCCCTGCTCCCCGACAGCGTCCTGTTCGAGATCTTCCTGTACCTGGACCACGCCGACGTGCTGTCGGTGGGGCTCGTGTGCCAGCAGTGGCGCGCCGTGGCCCGCGACGAGTTCCTGTGGAAGGAGCTCTTCTACCGCTACTACCGCGTGTCCCGCGAGGTGCCCCGACACCCAGGTGCGCCGCGGGGCTGCGGCCGGGACGGGGCGGGGGGGCCGGGGCCGGGCCGAGCCGAGCCGGGCCCACGGCGATCGCCGCCGGCGCCTCCTGGTCGGGGCCTCGCGGCTGTGCTGCAGGCTCTGCCCCGCTCTCGTCCGCGCTGGGGGTGCAGGCGGCAGGCGCCAGCCGGGCCCGCTGCTTGCACGAGCCGCGGGCGGCAGCTGCGGTGCGGGGTGCGCGGGGCGTGCGGCGGGGCCACTGCACGGCGGGCGGGTGCTAGCGCGGGGGCTGACCCACTGCGCTGGGCAGGTCGGACTTGATCTTGGGCTCTGCTCGCAGTAGGAAAATGACCCATTAGCAGGCGGCACTGGCGGTGCGCCTCGCACGGCCCTGCCTGGGGAGAGCCCTCGGCGGTCTCGGTGAGGATGATCACAGGTTTGTTCTCTGCTGCTGCTCTCTTGCTGAGGAGCAGGTGCTGAAAGCAGTTTGGTCCCATCTAGGAAGGTAACCCAGTTCTGTCGTAACAGCTGAGACAGGTCCTGGGGACAGGAGTTCTTGCCACCGAGCTGGGCCTGTCTGGGAATCAGAAATGCCCCTTCCCAGTGTGCTGCAGAGGCCCAGGAGGGCCGTGGCTCCCAGGATGTGTATCGTGCTCCCAGCATTGCCCATGGCAGAGAGAACCGGCTGCCTGCTCTCTGGCTACAGTTGCTACAGAAAGATAAGAAGCCAGGAGGATCAAGCAGCGGGGAACCTGTCTCCCTTCAGCAGGGAACACCAGTGCAAGAGAGCTCTGAGGAAGAATGGAGAAGTTGTGGATGTGACTGTTCAGGTTGCTTGATTTTGCTTGTGCAGTCCCTGGAGCTCCTTTGTATTGAAAATGTTATCTTTAGGCTTTGTCTGAGGCTCTTCGGCCAGTCTCATTCGCTGCGTGTCTCTTGAATTGAGTAAGCTGACAGCTGCCTTGTTAACTGGGAGTGAACTAACTGGGAGTGAGCAGACAGTGTAGCTCAGTAATGTGCTTGGGCACCTCCCAGGCTGTGGAAATCATTCTCGGGGGGATGATGGCAGGGTAGGTGGGCAGTCCCAGGAGCTGGGGAAATGTCTTGCAAGCCTGCCTGGCTTGAGCAACTCTGTGGTGTGGTGAATGGCATCCAATGGCTCTCATAAGCATTGAGATTGTTTGGCCAGATGGGATCTGTCCTGACTGCATCCCTGCTGGGTGTGCTGGGAGCAAGAGCCTCTGAGGGGGACGAAGTGCCCTGCCATGTGAGCAGTGGTGGGATGTGCTGGCAGCAAGCTGCTCCCTGCCCCAGGAGCAGGTGCCTCCTGGAGCTGCAGTGAGTTCCAAAAAAAAACTGTCCTGTTGAGTGTAACTAGGAAAGTTGGCCTTTATCCATATAAATGTCTAACTCCTTGCTTCCCTGGGATTTGCTGCTGCAAGAACTCTGTAGACTACCTTATTGGGCACTTCATTAAAGATCTTCCTCTTTATTTATCTCTTTGCTAGCAGTCAGTATGACTTCTCTGAGTGTATTCCAGGCTCCTCTACTGCACTACTCTTCTTCTGCCTTGACATTTTGTATCTAGTTCCAGTTCTTCTCTTTTGTTTCCCCTATCTTTTGTCTCATTGAGATGTTCTTTTCTGGTCTCATACACCTTCTGAAACTTCCTTAATTCTGTGTCAGACAAGACACAGATAATCAGAGTGGAGCCCTGTGCCCTGAGGAACAACTTCCCTTTCATCACATGATGGATTTGTTTGCACTGTGCTGGAGCACATCTGCAGTTCTGACTGCTGTTTCGTCATGAGCAAAGTTGTTGTTAGATAGCTAGTAGCTGTGTCCTGGATGTTTCTTGCAGTGACTGTAGTAGCTTGGAAAGTAGTGATATGGTGAGAAGTTGTGTGTTTGTTAGGAGAAAAGATTTTTCTTGTGGGGGAGAGTGGAGAAACTACAGAGAAAAATGTTAAGCTCTGCCAACACAACTGAAGCTGCAGGGACTGGAGCCACGGCGGAGCTCCTGGTATTGCTGGTGGCTGTGCTTTATTAAAGGCTGATTCTGCAGCTGCTGTGTTCAGCTCAGGTCTGTTGCTTCCCTGCCATTTGCATTCCTATCAAGTGTTCCTGCTTCTCTTCCAGCTGCTGTCTCCTGGTATGACGAGTTCCAGAGGCTCTACGACACCATCCCTTGCATTGAAGTGCAGGCTCTGAAGGAGCACAATGACCAGGTTTTGCACCTCAGCTTCTCCCACTCTGGCTGTCTGTTTGCGTCGTGCTCCAAAGACTGTACTGTTAAGGTAAGGAGGAACCATCACCTGTACAAAACTTTGTTTTGAGTTAGTAGGGTTCAGCTGTGAGAGTAGCATTCAGAAAGGCTGTGGGGAGGTGAGGTTTGACCAGGAGTCCCTGGACTTATTCCTTTTCCTGAAGGTGCTGAGTTGTTCTTAAAGCCACAGCAATAATGACTCTCTCAGTTGTAGCCTGGAAGGTGCTGCCTGGCTCTGGCTGCTTTCTAGGTGCAAACTGGTCCCGCCTTGGGTCTAACAGAGGTAATGACCTACTGCAGTCTTGCATGAGTGGTTGTCTTGAGAGAAATCTCTCTCAACATGCTTAAACCCAGCTGTGGCGATAACTGTCATTGCCTGGCTGATAGAGAAGTTTGGAGAAGTCCTGCATTTAGCTGCTCTCCAAAGCTGCTGACCATTTTCCATCAAGGGAGTTGACAGGGAAATTGGGACTTGGAAGCGTTTACATATGGTCTTCAATAATTTTTTTGTTGCCTGGTGAAAGCTGGCAGGACAGGTGGAGTGGAACTGCCCTCTGGCTTCTTACAGCTTCCTGACTGTTCATTTATCTGTCTGTAGATCTGGAGCAATGAGCTGGACATCTCCCTGCAGCACAGCTCCAACATGAGGCCATACAATTGGAGCTACACACAGTTCTCCCAGTTCAACTCTGATGACTCCCTTCTTCTGGTATCAGGTGTCTTTGTGGGGCCTCACAACTCATCATCAGGAGAGATTGCCGTAATCAGCATGGGTAAATACTGTCTTTGCCTTCAGTGGGGCTTCCTGGAATATGTAAAGTGGTGGGAGCTGGGGCTTCTTTCTTCCACTTGCTCTTTGTAGGCTGCGGCCCTGACCTCTGCTTGTCCTGCCTTCCACCATCTGTGCGAAGAGGTCTAGATCGCAATTCCGTAGGGTAAACCTTCTGGATAGCCGTAGGGATAACTCTACTCAGGTTATCATGTCATCACCTGAAAGTGCAGTGTGGTGTGTGTGTGTTCTCATTCAATTTCAGCTCTAAGTAAGAGTCTGGGCAAGGCAAGAGTTGTCCACGTTACCAATTGTCCTGAAGCCACCATTTCTGACTCAAGCAGTGCTAGTCTTGCCCTGAGGTCTCATGTGGTTTGAGGCACAGTCATTCTGTCCTGCTCTACCTTTTCTGTTGCAAGTCTGTGAAACCCACTAAATCTAGCTGTATTGTCTCTTGCCATCTCTGTTACTGTCCCAAAACCAAGGACTGTTGCTAAAGGCACAGCTCTCTTGTCCAGAAAGGCCCTAAGTCATGACATGGAAGGATGAGAGTATGCGATGTGTATGACTTGTTCTTGTCCGTGGGGTGTCTGCTTTGGGCCATTGTCGTGGTTCCGCTCAAGTGGGCAGCCGAGCTCCACCACAGCCGCTCTCTCACTCCCCCTCCTCAAAGAGGAATGGGGAGAAAATATGTGAAAAGGGCTCAAGGGTTGAGATAAGGACGAGAAAATCATGCAATAATTATTGTAACGGGCAAAACAGACTCAGCATAAGAAGACAGTAAGATTTATTGCTCATTACTAACAAGCTAGAGAAGTGAGAAACAAAGAAAACAAAAGCACCTTCCCCCCCCATGCACCCTCTTCCACCTCCTCCCCCTGAGCGGCGCAGGGGAATGGGGGAATGGGGGTTATGGTCAG
Source organism: Netta rufina (assembly GCF_964035555.1). Classification (NCBI taxonomy): domain Eukaryota; kingdom Metazoa; phylum Chordata; class Aves; order Anseriformes; family Anatidae; genus Netta; species Netta rufina. Next base: position 1,166,872 of record NC_140144.1, read on the forward strand.
TCTACAGCACTTCTTCTCTGCCGCTCCTTCTCTGTCACTCTCGTCCCCTGTGCTGTGGGGTCCCACCCACGGGATGCAGTCCTTGATGAACTGATCCGGCGTGGGCTTCCCACAGGCAGCAGCTCTTCAAGAACTGCTCCAGATATGGGTTTGTACCGCGGGGTCCATCCCTCAGGAGCAAACTGCTCCAACCTGGCTCCCCTACGGGCAGCAGCTCCTGCCAGGTCACCTGCTCCTGCATGGGCTCCTCTCCACGGGCTACAGGTCTGGCCCGGAATCTGCTCCGGCAGGGGTCTTCCACAGGCGGCAGCCTCCGTCGGTGCAGGGCCACCTGCTCCACCATGGTCTCCTCCACGGGCTGCAGCGGGGGACCCTGCTCCACCGTGGTACTCCATGGGCTGCAGGGGGACATCCTGCTTCACCATGGTCCTCACCACAGGCCGCAGGGGACTTCTGCTCCGGCGCCTGGAGCACCTCTCCCCCTCCTTCTACACTGACCTTGGCACCTGCAAGGCTGTTCTCTCACTCCTCTCACTCTCCCGGCTGCTGTGTGGCGCAGCGTTTTTTCCCTGTCTTAAATATGCTCTCACAGAGGTGCAAAACAACATCGCTTATTGGCTCAGATCTGGAAAACAATGGGGCCCTTCCCAAACATGGGGCAGCTTCTAGATCTTTCTCACAGAAACCACCCCTATGGCCCCCTGCTACCAAAACCTTGCCACGTAAACCCACTACAGCCATGCTTGGAGAAGGGCTCTGTAGCTAGATTGCTCTATGGTCTGGATCTATTTGGCTGTCCTTATGCTTTGTTTTCCCTGGTGCATGCATTCGCCACAAATCGCCGTAGAAGAGAGAAATAATCTGCGTCCGTAACAGTGCCTGGAGGCTGGATGGTGTTTGGGCAGTGTCTGCTCAGCTTTCAGTGAAGGTGCTGCATCAGTGCTGTAGGCTGAACCTTGAACCCACCTCCCATACCTTCTGCCATGGTTTCTCCAGGACCCTTGTCAGGAGCCATCAACTCATGCTTGTTTCCCCTCCCTTCCAGAGAACTTCACTCTGCTTTCCAGGGTGAGGAATAAACCCTATGATGTGTTTGGCTGTTGGCTGAACGAAACCAACTTGATATCTGGCAATCTGCATCGGATTGGACGTATAACCTCCTGTTCTGTGCTCTGGCTGAACAATGCTTTCCAGGTAAGGTGCCTTTGTTCCAGCTCCACAGGCAGTGCAGCTTCCTGCTGGCTCTTGTGGGAGGAAAAGCTGATGAGTGGATGGGAGAGGGGAACAGTGGCTGAGTCCCCTTGTCTGCCCTGTTTATCTCCTTTGACTTGCCTTCTAAATATTGAGCTCCAGGCAATCCTGGCATGAAGTTTCTCCACGCTTGGTATTATGGTATGTGTTGCAATGTTCTTCCTCTATCCTCTGCTCCCATTAATTCCTGTTCCATTAATTGGGATGAAGACCTGAGTGGAGTGCCCTAGAGCATGTTTTGCTAAACAGGAGAACAGATGAACTGCATCAAGGTTGCTGAGGTCCTCAAGGCTCCCATTATAAAGCTCAGCTTGGGGTGGCTGCAGCCTAGCATGTGTCTGAGCAGTGACCATTCTCCTACTTGGCAGCTCATGGCATTGTTCCCTGGAGGTGGCTGGACAGCTGGGTTCAGTCCTGCCTGCTACTACCGAGGTTTGTAGGCCAGGTGCTGTCTGTTATGCTGTGATGAGACTCAGATATCAGTGTGTGCTGGTTCTAGACTGCTTGTTCATTTTTTTTGGCTACTTGTACTGCTCAGACATGTTGCTCCTCCGTCTTACCTCTGTCCCAGTGTCACAGCCACACATCGTGTCCTACTTCTTTTTTTTTTTTTTTTTTTTTTCAACACAAACCTTTGATGCTCGTCCTAGGTGAAATTCCCTGTGGTAGCAGGGATCCTTTCAAAAAATACTTCTCTGTGCTGCACTGACATTACAGCATTAACTCATCCATCTCCAAGAGGCAAGGAAGGACCTTGCCCAATTTGATAGAAATATTGAAGTGTGGTTGCAGACAGCAGAAGCAGTTAGGTAGGAAGAGACTTGCTTATTTCTGGGAGCTGATAATCCATCTGATGCTGCTGAGGGGCACATGCAAACTCCAGGAGCACTGAGGTCCTCTCCCTCTGCTTTGTGTAGGCTAGAGGGATGGCGCTTCCCACTGCACCTGTTTATTACAGAGACCTGTTCCTGAAATTCTTGTAATGCCACAAGCAGTGCCAGCTAATGATCTCAGGCAGGAAGGTGGGAGCAAGGCTGCCTGGCCTCTGAGTTCCCAGCTCAGCTGTTGTCTGCCAGCAAAAGCCTGGCCCTGGCTTTTTGTTTCAGCAAGCCCACCTCCAAGATGGGAAGGAATATAGCAGAGCTGGCCAGCCTCTTGGGCCAGCGCTCATGGCAGTGCTTAGAGATGCCCAGAGAGCAGTGCTGAGAGGTGTCAGTGCGTGACTGGTGGCTGCACCATGGGCTCAAGTTCAGGGCAACATCTCTTAGTTTGAGCGGAGGCTTTATGAGCGATGTTGTGGTGAGCTGATTCCTGCTTACTTCTTTTATTTGCTCCCAGGGCGTAGAGTCTGAGAATGTGAATGTAGTGAAGAGACTGTTCAAAATCCAGAATCTGAACGCCAGCACTATCCGGACCGTGATGGTGGCTGACTGCAGCCGGTACGATTCCCCAGACCTGCTCCTGGACTATGAGGAGCAGCTGGCTGCCTCCTCCACCTGCCCAGTCTTTGATCTTGGCAGTGACAGTGAAGAAGAGGAGGCCAAGCCCAAGCAGACTCCAGAGCCAGCAGTACAGGAATTGCCAGATGACGGGGGTGTGACAGCAGAGGACGGGCTACAGCAGTTCTTTGATGATATCATGGAGGGTCGTGTGAGGCCTGCCATGACTGAGACAGAGTTGGAGACCAAGGTGGCTGAGCTGTTCATACGCAACAGAACTAAACCACCTGAGGTGAACCTGCTCCCCACAGAGAGCAACAGCAAGACAAAATACTTAATCTTCACCACAGGATGCCTCACTTATTCTCCACATCAGATAGGTAAGGCTGTGGTATGAGCTCCAGGGCATGTCTGCCTTTGTAGGGGGGTGTGGGCTGCAGCTACAGTCCAAATCTGAATCTGGAAAAGACCTGTGTTAATTTGCCACTTGTTTGTGGTGACTGAGTTGCAGTTCTGCTCAGGCTGCCTTCTCAGTACAGTGCCAGAAGCTTTTGAGATGCCTTCAGTGACTGGAGAGAGTTCTCTCCCACAAGCACTTGAGGTTGTTTTGTTGCTACCAGGCTTGACACTTGGTGATGCAAGAATGTCATGGTGAGGATTAAGCAGGAAATCAAGAATGATTTAACATTAGTCACAAGTTGCACACCAGTGGGTGGATGTGAAGGGCAGTGGTTGCCCTGATTGTGGGAGGGCCTCAATCCTAGCCTCCCTGTGGAGGTTGGAGAGGGCGTTGGAACACGGCTAGTCTGAACAGCTGGGAGTTCATGGATGTGCGGTTCCCCCAGCTCTGAGACTGAGCCCTGTCTGCCCGTGTCCTGCCTGCCTCCTGTGCAGCCCGGGGTGTACTGACCCTGTGCCACCTGGCCTTTCAGTGTTGGTGTGACCTGGGTGGTTGAAGCAGAACCAAAGGCTTGATGCAGGAGGGGTTTCACAGTGGATGATCAGCTGTTTGGGTGGGTGTTTCCATGCCAAGTTGGAGCCAGGCTGCCTGCTAGCTCTTGGTAGGGTACCAGGGACAGTAACTGCAGCAAAATCCAAGAAGGAGCACTTCTGGAGACCTTTTTTTTGGGGTAGGACTTCCCTCGCTCATTCAGGGCACTCTTGCTGAGGCACTGGAACTGGGAGAGACTGAAGTTATAGGAAATCAGTGCAGTGATGAGCAGAAGCAGATAGTCTGCCTGCTTTTCAAAAAGCTCCTAAAGCCAGTTTAGTGGAAAGGACCTGACAGATCAGTAGAAATGGAAGGAGGGAAGGAAAGCTGCTTCCACACAAGAAGATTCTTCAGTAAAGCCAGGCAGTTTCAGTTCCTTTTGATGCTTGTGCAATTACGGCCTCTTTCCTGCTTCAGGCTCTTCTAACCCTCCTGTAACTTGGGCCTACACCAGCACAGCCCAGTAAGGCAGGGAAAGGCTGTTTCCAAAGCTGTAGACCACCTGGAGAAGAGTCACTCGGCCTTTGCCTGCCTAAGACAGGAATGCAGCCTGGACCGCGTGTAGCTGTGATGCTCTGTGCTCCTGTCCCTTGCTGGGGCCCACTTCTGGGCATCGGCGCTATCTCACCTGATCTGCTGCACATGAGCACTTCTGCAGGAGGTCCCTTTGAGTCACTGTCTCCCTTGTGCTGGTGGAAAGCTTGACTCATGGGCAAATCTGCCTGTTCTGTTGGCTCGTGCATGTGGAGATCATATAGCTGAGTTTGGAACTGGGAGCTTAGTGACGCCCAAGTGAGGAAGAAGATGCTGGTGAGCAGTGACAGTTGGGTGGGAAAGGTGAAGGTCCTGGGCTGCCCAGGTTCAACTGTGTGATGTGAAAGGGACAGTGTGGGGTAACCCCTGCCTTGTTCCCCTGGGGAAGAGAGCTACAGTTAAGGGTGGTATGCAGTGAGTCCCTCGGAGGGGCAGTGGGATGGTCTTCCAATTTCTTTTGGGCATCCAGGGAGAGCTGAGCCCAAGCGTGCCCAAGAGCTCCTGAGGTTTGTGGGAGGCCTCCAGGAATCCATTGCATATGGTCTGTGTTTTGGACCTCTGTCTGCAGCTGGAAGGGAGAGGGCTTGACCCATCTCCCTTTGTCAGGAAGCTCAAAAACTGAGTCTAGTTCTGGCTTAAACCCTTGTTCTTGGAGCTTTCCAGGCTGACCCCCAGCTGTGCTTGACAGCGACAGGAGGAAACCCTGTGCAGCCAGTGCATCTAACGGGCCTTCTCCAGAGTGGGTACTAGAGGAGATGGGCACGGCCCAATGATTCACTGATTTACAATGGGGTGGGTAAGGAGAACCTTGCTGCAACCAGGGTGCCTCCCAGGCCAGTGCAGCTTCCAAGGAGCACCATGGCCTGGCGGGAGGCTTGGGGCCAGGTGCAGTTGCACCCGCTGGGTTGGCAGCTGGGCACTGGGCAGCTTGCTGCTTGGGGCTGAATGTGCCAGCATGTCATTTGTATGCACTGTTCTGGCCAAAAGCACTGCTAGTGAGAGCCTGTGAGCAGCTGGCATGGACAGGAGCTGTCTGCCAGTCCCTCCCTTGGTCCTTGGCCATAAATGAGCCAGTTCTCCTTTCTTAGCAGCACAGAGGGAAGCCCCTTCTTGAAGTCTGGGGACTTCCATCAGCCCTGCTTATCTGTTGGCAGCACCCTGCAGAATTCCCTGATTCTCCTTTTTGTCCTCAAGGGATTAAAAGAATCTTGCCCCATCAGATGACAACTGCTGGGCCAGTGCTTGGGGAGGAGAGGCGCTCGGATGAATTCTTTGACTCACTGGATCATGTCATTGACATCCATGGGCACATCATTGGCATGGGCCTCTCCCCTGACCACAGGTGAGCATGATGAGATGGGAGGCAAGCAGGGTAGGTGCTGCCTGCTGGTGTCATACACTGGAGGGTTTGGGTGACAGCTGTTTGGAGACTTTGGGGTGAATGGGAGAAAAATTACAGAGACTTCTCTGCATCAGGTTGGGGTGAGGTACTCTGCGTTATGGCAGGCTGCCCATGTACTGGCTGTGCAAAATGGTTAAAAAAAAAAAAAGTCTCAGCAGCTGGGCCACCTCACTCAAATGCCTGCAGGCCGGGGTTGTCCCCAGGGACCTGTTTGTGTACATGCACATAGCTGACAGGACAGTGGTTACTTGTCTTCCCCTGAGTGCTGGCAGTGAATGAACTTCACCTTCTGGAAGATACGGTATGTGCTCTGAAAGAACACGTGGCCCTGCTCTATTTATCCCAGACCTGGGAGCAGTTTCAGACCTTTGATGCTGGAGTGCTGCTGGCCTGGTGGCTGGAGCAAGGAGCCTGCACGGGCTGTGTACATCTGAACATCTCCCCAGATCTCAGCAGGAAATCTTTGCTCCCTCTGCACTGCTGAGCCCAGTTCAGGATCAGGTCAGGCAAGGAGCCTTGGAAGAGCAGAGGAGCTGCCCCCAGCTTGCTCCCGAGACAGAGGGCTAGGCTGTCATCTTTGGAGTTGGTTTTAATGAGATGAAGGAGGCTCAACCTAGTCTCTAGGACCCATCAACACAGTTGTGGTGGCCCATTCCTTTCCAGGTGAGGTAGGAAATGGTTCATCACCCTGTTGCTGTGTTTCAGCCTGAATTTCAGAGAGCAAAACTGTGGGCTTTATAAGGACCAGGGCAACTGCTCATCCCCCTCCCTGCCTGCTTGTGCTGGGGAAAGGCTTTTACAGCTGGGGCTTCAGGAGCTTTGGAGTGTGTGTTGAGGCTCAGGATAATGTTTTTGCTCCTCTCCCCAAGATACCTGTATGTGAACAGCCGTGCCTGGCCTCGGGACTGCATCATCTCTGACCCAATGCAGCCACCCCCCATCGCTGAGGAGATCGATCTTCATGTATTTGACCTGAAGACAATGAAGGAAGTGAAAAGAGCTCTCCGTGCACATCGGGCCTACACACCCAATGAGGAGTGCTTCTTCATCTTCCTGGATGTCAGCAGAGACTTTGTGGCAAGGTGTGTGGTGATGGGGACGGGCAGGATCACACAAGGAGGGCCTTGTGTGTTGCACTGCCGGCTGGCTTGTGCAAGCAGGGCTGAAAACTTCTGCAAGCAGAGCAGGAAACGGGAGACTTGTAAAAAGCAGAGTGACAGAATCAAAGGGTGTCTGCTCTGGTCCTGTTGTGAAATCAGTGAGGAAAGAGGAAATTTTTGGCTGTGGCATGTTTGGTAGTGGGTGGTGATCTGCCCTCTTAGGAGCTGCAGGCAGCAGGTGCTGTAGGGTGAGTTGCAGGGATGGTCCTTACTGCAGCCCAGAACAAGGTGGGTTCACTGCAGGTACCGTGGTGCGAGCCTGGCCATGGGTTCAGACACACAGCCTGACTGTTCACGTGCCTGTATTGCTTTGAATGGCTTTTCTTGCTGCTGCTGTGAGGCCTCATGGGAATCCACCTCTGCCTATGGCATAGTCTGGGTCGCAGAGGGCATTTGCTTGCCCAGGTTGCATGCTGGTAGGTGATGGGACTGCAGATGGAGGCTGGGGCCTTTGGTTGGGTCAAAGCAGCTGCTGCCTCTGTGCAGAAGGAAGGGCCTGGGGGAAGCAGGTTATCGGGGCTGCCTGGGTGATGTCCTTACTGGTGTCTTGTCTGATGCAGTGGAGCAGAAGATCGCCATGGCTACATCTGGGACCGGCACTACAACATCTGCCTGGCCAAACTACAGCACGACAACGTGGTCAACTCAGTGGCCTTCAGCCCAGTGGAGCAGGAGCTGCTCCTGACAGCCAGTGATGACACAACTATCAAGGTGTGGCGCTCCCCTCGCACGGTGCGAATCCAGCAGGCCAGGAAGCCCAGGCCCAGGAAACTGCTCTTCTCCTGGCTCATGAACCAGAAAAGCTGAATCCAGGTTCACTTTCCCCTGCAGCTTTCTCACTGCAGCCACCTCTGGAGCTTGCAGAGCTTTGAGCCCTGCACAACAGAGACAAGCTCTGGGCACACCAATCCCATCAGCTGAGTCAGGAGGGACCCCAGTTGTGGGAACTGCTTCCTCCTCAGAGTATCCAATTCAAAGACAGAACGTAAGAGCTGAAGACCTGTTCCTGGGTATGGTGGGCAGCAGCCGGAGCTGGTCACTGCAGGGTAGCCTCCCCACAGCTTATCACAAACGCTGCTACTTGGTCACAGCTCTCTCTGAGTGAGCTTTGGCATCTGAGAACAGACTGAGGCGTGTCTGGAGGATTTCTGCTGTGTGGGCCTGGGATGTGCCTGACCTCAGTCATGAGAGCTACTGGCTGCAGAGCACTTGGCAAAAGCAGCGGTACAGTGCTGTGCTGCCTTACTGCAGGACTCTTAATATACTGGTTTTATTAATGTTTGTTTGTCCCAAACCTCCATGGGTAACTCGTCTGGCTGCTGGGTGTGCTGAGTGCCTCCCCACACACAGTGTTAGGGCCATGGAGGGCAGCAAGGGCTGAAAAGGTGATGGCAGCAGGGGAGGCAGTGCTGGTGCAGGGCAGGAGGTGCCTGGCTGGTGTCTGTGGCGTTTGGTTAGCAACCAAATGGTGGTACCACCAGTTTCCAAATCTGAGTGGGGGAAGCTGGTGGTAACATGGCGCTGGCTTTGCCCCCATCTTCCTCTGCTCCATAGCAGTTAAATAAGCTATGGTAACACGTTCATTCCAGAGGATCTGCTGACCCTTCCCAAGGCAGTAGCTGTGAGGATGGCTGATGTCACTTGGCTGTCTCATGGTCACTTCCCTCCTATGCTACTCAAACTGGCACTTTAGGTTTTCTTGGTATGTTCTCTGTGAATAGGTGTAGGCACCCACAGGTGAATGGGTGGAGGCACAGCCCTCTTGCCCAAAATGACATTTGAATAAGCTGCCTTCCACCTGGGTTGACTCCTCTTGGGTTCAGTGATCAGCTCCCTATGAAAACTCTTTTGAGGGCAGGAGCTGGCTTACTTTAAGCTATTTTGAACTCAGTGTTGTTTACTCCGTTGTCCCCAAAGCTTTTCTCTCTCTAGCAGGTAGCCAAATGTTAAGAGTCTAAAATTAAGCTCCTAATCTTGTCTTGGCCTAGACAGCATGGGCCCACAACTCCCAGGGCCAGCAGTGACCCCTGGGGCTGCAATTACTCCTGGGAGCTGGGTTCCTGGCAGAGTCTGGAAGGGAGCCAAACTCAGCATGGGCTGGAGGAGCAGTTTCGGATCTCTCCTGAGCATGGGAGTGCCTGGGCAGTTGTCTGTGCCACTCACAGCCTTGCGTTGCAAACGTACTTCATGGAGGCAGTAGATACTGTCTTGATACGCACTGATGGCTTTAACGGCTCCTAAAGCCCTTGGCAAGAGGGTCTGTACCCTTCTTGCTCTGCCCCAGCAAGTGCCCATGGCTTTATCCAAAACCCCTGTACTCAGGTTTTCTGTCTTCGTAGGACTTCTAGAAACAAGGGAGTCCATTGTGTGCATGTGTGTCTATGGGTGTGCACACAGGATCTGAATCCAGCTCTGTCCAATTACACATCAAAGGTACAGAGTCTCTACCTTCCTCCTCTCCTCCCCCAAGACAGTGAAATGTTTTTCCCCTTGGCTCAGTGTAGTAGTGAGCAAGGCACTGAGGGTTTATGTTTGTACCAAGTTTTGCTCTTCACTATGGCATTGAATAAATATTCTGCTAAAGCATCTCTGCAATGTGAGTTTGTTTTTCCTAGTAGTTTTTTTTTTTTTTTTTTTTTTTTTTTTCCCTACTGAAGCCAGAAGCACAATACTGCTCTGTCTGCTGCAGCCCCTGCAAAAGTAGCTGTTGTTCCAGGACAGGACAGGAGCTAGACCAGTCACCAGCGTCCTCTTTCAGGCTTTCAACATTCAGCCATTTGCATCAGGCAGCACCTCTGTCTGCATGAATTGGGGCCAGCTGCCCTGTGAGAAACTTGCCCCTCCTGAGAGGGTACAGGCCCCTCCTGTAGTACCCATCGCTGCCTCTTCTGTGGCTGTGCAAGTAAAAGGACCTGGTCTAGTGCTACAGCTCCTGGGAGGTGCCCAGATCAGGCCTGCACTGCTGTGACTGTTGTAAAGTGCCCAGAATGAATTGAAGGCTGGAGCTTAGCACCTAGGAATTGATACAAAAAACAGCCTGGCCTAGAGGAATTTAACTGCTCTTTTATTGTCTATGCATAACACCTTCACTGTGCCCCTCCATACAGCTGGTCCCCTGGGTGGCTGCAGCTGGTCCCTGTAAAGCAGGCACAGCACCAACAGTGCCTGTTCCTAGCAGCCCTGCAGCCTCTTGGGCATTTGAATCTTCAGCAGCCAAGCCTGGGGATGGGTCTCTCCACTATGGAACCGTGTCCCTGCTTATTTTGAATCAGCAGGGTTGCAGCATTCCTGCAGAGAGCCAGCAGCTTGAGAATGGTGAGCAAAAAATAACCTCCAGCCCTGCCTGAGGCAGTCCTGGCCCTGCCCTTCCTTTTCCACCATGGGCAGTGTTGAAGCCACAGCCTTCCACAAGTTACACAAAACTCTTCAAACTGCTTTTATTAGTGGTTTTCACCGTACGGCATCCTCAAGGAAAAACTTACTTCACATTGACAGGCTGAGGTGGCTGTTCTCCAATAGCTGTGGTCAAATAGTGAAACAAACAAACAAACAAAATCCGGCTGTGCTTCGTGATAAATGCCCATCTGCCAGCCAGCCTCAGCATCACACCAAGGGAAGACGTTACCCTCCTACCGCAGTGCATAGATCGCTGCAAGTGGTACGCACTACAAATAACCCTGCAAACCCGAGAGCTAAAAAAAAATGAAAAAGGGCCAGACAGCATTTTCAGGACCAGCCATCCCTTTCCTCAGCCTTGTAGTAAGGGAAGGGAAACAACACAGCAGGGCAGGGTAAAGTTGCCAGCAGTCTCCTCTGCTTGTCAGCACAGCCCAACACCCCCCACAGCCTGTGCTCCTGCTGGGTGCCTTTCCTGGCGGCTGTGCTGCCAGGCACTACAGAGCCAGACCTGGTCCCCCCACCCCCTCAGCCAGGGGGTGCTGAGCAAATGCCCCATGAGCAAAGACACAGATTGCTCCAGATCAACACCCTCCCCCCCCCCCCCCCAAAAAAAAAAAAAAAAAATACACAATTTCAACTCTAAACCATTAGTGCTGATTTTCCTCCCCCTCTCCAAGCAAAGTGTGAGCAGGGACACTCCTTGGGCAGCACAGGGCCTGGCCTCCTCCACAAAGCTCAGGCCTTGCTAGTTTTTTGTTGTTGTTGTTGTTTTCTTTCCTTCCTCTTAAGGCAACAGGGTGAGGGTACCAGTATCCCCCAGGACAAGCTCAAAGATGGTTTGCACAAAGCAGTGAGGCTGCAAGCAGCAGGTGCAAAAGCATTCCAGGCCTGCTCTGCTCCAGGTGGACATCCCACACGCTGACCATCAGCACTTGGGAAGAAATGGGCAGCCCCTGCCCAACCCACAGCCCTCGCCTCTCCACAAAGCAGGGGCTGCAGCAAGGGGCCAGGCAGCGCAAGGGCGTGCAGCCAGCACCACGAGTACTGCTTGAAGGAGGAGGTGCTGCCCTGAGCACTCCCCTGGCCAGCTCCCTGTGCTTTGACTCAAGCCTGACTCAGCTGGAGAGGGACCTGGGGTCACTTTTACTTCCAAACCCAAATTGCTCCCTTTACCTTCCACTGCCCTTACACAAAGCAGTGATCCCGCTAGCCCTAGACGGGCTCAGCGTGGTCCATCCAGGCTGCTGCTGGCTGCACCAGGCTGGGCAGGGGCAGCTGTGGGCCAGTGGGAGCTGGCTGGGGGCACTGCTGCTGTGCCCACCGCGGCTCTGCTGGCCCAGCCTCCTGTCCCCTGCCAGCACAGCAAGGTCTGCTCCAGGCCCCAGCCTCTGCACAGCTGCACTCTGGGCTAGGACTCAGCAGCTACTGCAACAGGGATAAGATCTGCACCAGACTTCAAACGGGGGCTGAAAGGTCACCCCAGCACCCTTCCACAGGCAGGGAGAGCCACCCATGCTGAAGACGTGGCCCAGGTCTGGGCAAGTGGCTGCAGAAACGACAGTGTCAGCAGCAGCCAGCAGAGCGGAGCCTGGGGCTCCTCCACGGAGCACAAGGCAGCACCTCCAGGCTTCTGGCAGCTCCCAGCCAGGGGAAATTCACTTCCCCCTGCAGAGCAATTGCATTCACAAGCACCAAGGGGGAAGGTCATTTCCCTCCAGACTGGCACAGCAGCCTCTCTGCCTGCCCTCCAGGCCAGTGCAGGAGCTAGAGCTGACCCAGGCAAGTATAAGGGCTGAGGGGGGATGCTCAGCAGCCAGATAGCCAATCAAGCATCTCATGGGTCACGTTTAGGCAATGAGATTGGAAAGCACAGGGAGAAAAGGCAGCAGGCCTCAGGAGTCCAACCTGGCTAACAGTCAGTCCAGAGTTACATGTGGCCACCACGAAGCAACACCAGAGGGACTCATTAGCCATGATGGAGGGAAATGACAGCAGTTTCTTCTCCACGAAATACAGAGACCTTCTCTGGGGTACAGGTGCAGAACATTTGCTGCTCACAAGGAAACAGTGTGAGGAAATCAGAAACAGCAAGGGCAACAGCACAAGCTTCACTCAGAGACTTCTCCAGCCCCTTCCAGTCTGACCCTGGTGGCTGCAGGCCCTCCAAGAGGCTGAGGGAGCTTGCTCTGCTGACCAGGAGGCCCTGGGCAGGTGGTTTCCAGAGAGGAGGGCACGGCCAGGGCTTATGCCCACACCAGGAATGGTGCTGGGGCCTGCGAAGGTTGCTGTGTCCATACTGCCATAGCTGCCCCATGACCAGGGTTAAAGCAAGCTCGCGAGCATCTGTGTGTGCCTGAAGATAGCTTCCACCACTGCACCCACCTCCCTCCAACACAATACTGAGGGACAGGGTCCCGCTAAAAGTCTGCATGGGGCAGGCACAAGCGCTGCAGTCACCTCCTCTCCCCTGAGAGGAGGGGCAGGCTCCAGGGGACAGTCACTTTTGTTTTTCATCACAGGCAGCCCTGGTGCTGCCAGCCCATCCATTCCACACACCCAGAGCACTCCCCCAGTCAAAAACCCAGCTACAGCTGGGCACAGGGTGCTGCTCCGCCTGTGCCACCTCAGTTCTTCCATGTGGTATCAGTGGTAAGAGAACAGCAGCAAGCCAGGCAGCACCGCCCAAGCCCATCCTGGCAGACAAGTGCTGCAGCCTTCCTGATAGCGAGGCACAAACCAGCCCCCGCATGGGGCAGTGGTATTCCTTCAGCCAGCACTACGTTCAGGACCACAGAGATCTCTGAAGAAAATCCCAGATGGATGAAGTGGTGCTCAGGCAGGCCAAATCCTTGTTTCACTACAGAGAGCTGAGGCCACGCACTGAACTGGTAGAGCAAGATGCACTTGCTTTCACTGGGAAACCAGCATGGTGGCAGTTCAGATATCCAAGTCCCTGCAGGCGACCCCTGTACCATGCAAACTGTGAATGTCCACCCTAATTTCGTCTTGGGAAAAGTCTCTCTGACACCAGGGAAGAGGGCTCCCATCAGACACCTTGCTGCTGCTCAGCGCAGAGAAGGTCCCTTTTTGGGAAGGGGCTAGGTATAGGCTTCTCCCCCTCTGCTTCCTGCCCCTTCCTCACTCTAAGACCTGCCCGCAGGGCAGCATGAGAGGGGGGTGCCCCACGAGGGCTGGCTCTGTGTTCACTGCTCCTGGAGGCGAGGAGGGCTAGAGGCCTGTGAGGTCAACGATGGCTTTAATAAAGATGGCATCATCACGGACATAGGAGTTCTTCGCTTCCATCATGGAGACGGGGCAGAACAGTGGGCACCCACTGGCAATGTTCATTTCCGTGATGGGTCGCTGGAAGGAGGAGGATGTCACATCAGGTCGGAAAGCATCAATGATGTGCTCCCGGTTGTTCTGATCCAAGAGCATCAGAGTTACCTGTGGAGAAATGTGACAAGACACAAGAGCAGCTGAATAAAAAGGACAGTGAAACCCAGCCCAGTGATTTGCTCACATTAAACCTGTTAAACATTCACGTACAGATGCAACCATAAGCCACATTACACATCTACAAATCTGAAAAATGCCTGGAACTAGGGTCAGCACAGAATGTCACCTCTGACATTCTGCAGAAATGCTCCCCACATCCTGCCTTGTCACTGGAAACTTCTGTGTGGTAGCACAGGGCTGTCACTGACTGTGAAAGCCTAAAACTGGATGCCATGAAGCTTGCTACCAATACTCAACACAGCTATTTCATTAGGTTCCATAGTGTTCCCATCCCACTCAGGAAGAAGGTGGCCCTCTTTGTATCAGTAAGCCCTGGCTCAGCCTTCAAGCATTTTGCAAAACCTGCAGGTCTAGGAACTGAGATCTGAACTTTTGATGCTGAGCAAGCATCAAAAGCACCAGCAGCAGCCACAGAACAGAGTCCAGAGATGACAATCTTCCCCAGTCCCGTATTAGTGCAGAGGCTCCGCTTGCCCTCCAGACATTGCTGTTCTCCTGCCACAGCCTTTGCTGTTTCACATGTCCTGCCCCGTAGCACACATGGTGCTTTCAGCACAACAGGGGAATCCCCAGGGTGGCTGATGCCAGTAGGCCGGACAGCTGGTGCCTCACAGCTCAGGAGGGCTCAGAGCTTCCGAGTGGCACATCGCTAGGCGTGGCAGGCTTCATCCCAAGCCTACCTTCTGGTTGAAAGGCCAGCGAAGAAGAGCATCATTGGGTCCTTTCATCACCACAAAGAACAGGGACAGATGGGTCCCACGCCCGGTGCCATCCCCGTTCAGGTAAACGCGCAGACACATCTTGTAGCCATACTTGCTTGTGTAGAAAGCTGTTGCAAAACAGACACAGTGAGGGTGAGAACCAGCAAAGCCTATCACCAGCAGTTTCCTCTGAACTTTGAGGACTCTACGGTTTGGATCCTAGAAGAAGCCAGGCTGGGATCTTAAAACAAAATGGATATGTTCCAGAAAGCTACCACAGACAGACAATGGTCAGATGTGATTGTAGACTGCCTTGGAAACAGCTAAGGCCAAGGCTCCCACAAGCCCCTAAACCCAGATGAGAAGCACAGTGCTGCAGCATGGATCGCAGAAGCTGCCCATAGAACAGTCTCTCCTTGCCCTCCTGCACTCCGAGGACACCTGAGGTTCCCTGGACATAGGTAGAGATGGAGCTCTGCCAGGTCCCTGTGCGATCCCCCCACACTCCACCACAGACCAACCCGTTGTGCTGCACGCAGACAGCAAATGCCTTACAGTGACAGCTCACCACAGCAGCCTTGACAGGTAAGAGTAAAAAAAACGCAGAACACCTGAGCCAGGGCAGAGCATGCGTGGTTCTCACTGCACCCTCTTCGTAGCTAACTGCCCCTGACCAGAGCAGAGGCTCACCAAGCAAGCGGTGCTCCCAGATACTGGTCTCTTACTTTCAAACAATTCTACCAATGCCCACGGTACCCTCCTGACTTCATGCAGGGCCTCAGAAGTGGGTACTGCTGCCAGCTGCCCCCTCGTAGCAACACAGGCCTGGGGCAGCTCAGCAGCACTCCGAGGTGACTGCCGCTGGCACTTTGCATGTGACTTGGTGCATGTTTCTGAACGGGCTCACTGGCAATGGTAGAGAGGCCGTGAACTTCCACGGGCCAGGCATAGAGGAGCAGAAAATCAGGACTTTGTCATGTGTGTCCGTACTGACGCCCCCAGCCTGCTTCCTCCGGGCAGCCCTCTCTCTACCTGCTTCCCCTGAAAGTGAGGGGCATTGGGGCAGATGCCATCTTCTGCTAGTCCAAGCAGCTCATCCTCACAGCCCACCCATCAGCCTGGGGCTTCTCAGCACTCCTGTGACCCTGTCAGTGTGCAGACAGGCAGGGGGCTGGGGGAAGGACACCAGCGGGAGCACGCACACACACCAGGCCAGTGGACCAAAAGCAGCAGCAGGGACAGGATGCCCTGCTTCCCACCATCTCGGAGCAAAGGCAACGCACGTCAGAGGCAAAGGAGGATCCCAGCGAGCTGCCTGCTCCTGGCAGCCAGCAGCTGCCAAGCAGGAACTTCACCAGGGGCTGCCCTGGATCCACCCTTACTGGGTGGATTTGCCTTTTGAACTCTCACAGTCTGGGCCTTTGCAAAATCCTGCAGCAATTGTTTTCTCCTGCCAATGCAATTGAGAGTGGTAACTGTACTTTCTTCTATTTGTTTTAAAACAGATCTCACGTGGTATCTCCTTGGTTTTATGTTTTAATACAAAAGCAACAATCATCCTCATTTCACTTTTTCATCCCATTCGTAGCTTTCTCCTCCCAGCTGTCTCTTTCCCAGGCTGATAATTACTAGACTATTATTTCACTCTGTAAGAGGAAAAAAACACCTCCACAAGTTTTTGGGTTTTGTTTAATAAAAAAAAGCAAAAAACAACCAAGAAAAGTGTTTGTTTCTCAGCCTAGTTTTCTCAGGTAAAGCAGCACAGGGAATGAAAATCTCTCATCTAAGCACCACAATCGAATACAGAAGGAAACAAGGCCTTGTACTTTGCTCTTGCAAGAAAGAAAAAAAAAAAAAAAAAAAAGAGTCCTGCCTCTTCCATAAACATCCTTGTGTGTTTGGCAGAGGCAACCTTTACCTTCTAGTCTCTCCAGCCACGTACAGTACTTTCACTAGCAGACTATCAACCAGCACCACAAAACAGTCTGGTGGACCAAAAGGTATTGTTTTTCCTTTGATTAAGTGCTTTACAAAAAGAGCCGAGACTGGCATCTGCCTGCTTTCACTTCCCTGGTGATTTACTGGGCAGCACTACACCACAGCAGGATGGGAACCAGGCTGCACACAGTGCCAAGGAGGAGGTCACAGGAAACATGAGATGCAGCTCCGGGAGGAGCTCAGCGTTCAGTGCACCATCGAGCAAACATATGGACAGAAGAAATATGCATTCAAAGAGGTCTCACCCCCCTCTCCCTCCTCCCCAGATCCTCCAGTCCACTCCTGCCCTCCAGCCAACTCCTGCTTACAGCCCTCCACCAGCTGACTTGTTTTTTCACCCTAGGAAAGAATCCCTGTCCCCCAGCGACAACACCAGGTTGTATCAGCTCATGGAGGGTGCAGGAAGCCCCAGCACAGTGAGCAGTGGAAGCTGGTGGCCAGAGGCCAAAAGGACGAGCTGTCAGCTCGGTCCAGACTCTGCCTCAAAACTGCAGCCTCAGGAGATGCTGAGGTCAAGAAGCTCTTGAGCACCATGCAGGAAACAGGATGCAAGATTTAAGGCCCTATCTCTAAGCCAAACAAAACAGATTTGAACCTGATTTATACATGCTAACAAGGAAGGAAGTGCTGCCTTTCTAGAACAGAGAACAGGGGTTTTCCACAGCTGTCACTGACTTTTAAAAGGAAATGCTAATTGCATGCACACAGTTTCAGTAGCAGTTTAGCTTAGTTCCCCTGAAAAGGGGGAATCCTTTTCTCCTTCAGTTTTTCATGAAAAATGACCTATACAGCCTTCATCCAGAAAAGATTTTTAAAATAGCTTTAAAAATGCAATTGTTTTTATGTCCTGGTCCAGCAACAACCTGATTTGTCATTATACCAGGAAGCAGGTACAGCATACATGCTCTTGGCTCATGTGCAAGTGGACATTTTGAAAAAGTTCTTCAACATGCTTAGACCTAAGCGATTCCCACTCAGGGAAACACAAACTCACCCCCTCAGCTGTTTCTTTGTGAGGCAAGCACCCCACCAAGCAATGGACTGTGTGCAGAGATGGTTTCATCTCACAGCTACAATCCTGAGAAATGCTTTCATAAGCAAACAAGCTAGATAACAACAAATTCTTTAATGAGATTTTTCTTTTTTTTTTAAAAACAGAAGCAACAAGGCTGGGCAAGTTCCACAAGGAGAGTCCCCTCCTGGAATAGATGCTCAAGCACTTCCCTGTGTATGGGATGGGCTTTATTTAGACACTGTCTTTTGCAACTTCGTGCTTTGTGCTCTAAAACGTATTTCTTCCCTCGCTTAACTAGTTTATTACTGGTTTTCCTGTCTCTGGGTATTTTCACTGTAACTGAAGAATCATGCAGAACTATTTTGGAACTATGATGTTTACACTTTCCATTATGAGAAATTAAAAAGGTCTTCTGTGATAAACACAGCACTTATTTAGCCCATTGCTTTTAAAATAGAAATAAAAAAATAAGTGGTTCAGATTCCCCTGGGAAAGAGGGAGAGAACAGAATTACATCTGAATGGCTAAGTATGTCACTTGCAAAGGTCACCATTACAAATCCCACACCCAGCTGAGGCACAAAAGGCTTTTGCTATTTTTCAGGCAATAACCTGGAGAGAAGATCGCAGGAGAGCGGCCTGTTATCGCCTCCTGGCGCTTCCTGGCAAAGTCTGTTATCTTCCAGATGAAAACACCATCGTAGGTGGAAGCTTCCATGCTGCGGATCTTTTCCTCCATCTCAGCCATGGCCAGATCTTTGAGCCCAATGCTCCTTTCCAGCTGCCGAACCTGCTCGGTGGGACACATGGTGCAGCCTGGTTAGACACACGTTCTGCTGTGAGACCTAAGAAAGCCAGCAGCCACCAGAATCCCCTTCAGGTCTGATCTTTAGTGACAGACATTCTCCAGAAGCGACAAAGGGCCACAGGCGGGAGAAGATTAATACCATAAGCCAATTCAGCAGAAGTTCCTTTTGTGTCCTGCCATTCTGAAGACCACACATTAATGCAACTCTGTGTCTGAACTGGAAACTTTCTTGCAGTGAATGGAAAAATCCTCTCAATGAGCAGTTCCAGTATATTACGACCCAAAAGGTGAGGATTGGGGGAAAAAACAAGACATCTTTGTGACAAAACTAGACTGAGAAACAGAAGAACCTACACAGAGCCAAGAAGGTCTCACCATAGTTAATTGCCGCTAGGTAGCAGGGTTACATCTATATTGGCAGATCTCATGCTGAGAAAGCAAAGATTAGCTATGAACTGCAAAATTCCCAGTCACCAAAACACAAGGGCAGCATGCAGCTGGGACAGTACTGGAGCACAGCGGCCATGGCAGCTTCTTCTCTCTAGACCATGCTACGTACAATGCATCAGTGATGTAGCATTGATGACTAGGCTCCTTATGAAAGGTCTGGAAAGTGGTAAAGCCCACAAATTCCACGAGATTCAGTGAAATGCTGGGTACTTTGTCTCTCATTGGAAAACCTAAGAACATCTCAGTGTGTGCATCATTTCATTACTAAGAGAGACCTGAATACTTTCTGCATGTCAGTTTGATTCCCATGTTTTCCAGGAAGCTTTTGAGGGTTGGGCATGGGCACAAACAATATTTTAGCTCTATCTTCAGATTTATGGAGATTGAGGACTATATGGTGAAGTTTTGCTAACTAATAACATAGAAAGTAAACTGAAAAAGCTCTGCTCAGAGTGCTGGAAAGCCCTACCCAGTGGTTACATACCTTGTTACTCAGAGATTCAATTTTTTCCTGGTCTAATCGATGTTGCCGACTATAGGCTTCAGTTGTTAGAGACACTCTTTCCACCTCCCGGTTGAGCACGCAGACAATGTTCTCAAAGGTCATTGTTTTCTTCTCAAGGGCCTCACATCTTCCCAAGAGCTCCAGAGACTTGGAAAGCTCCATGGATTTGGAGAGCTCTGACTCTGAGCACAGAGAGTTTGCTGCCAGTAGTGGGGAGTTACTTTGTGATGAGGAAAGGACAGGAAAATGCTTCAGGTCTCCAGACCCACTCTTGAGGCTAAGCACAAAGCTCAGTAGCATGTACAGATGCTCCGCCAGACACTTGGTTTCATGTTCTGGTAGCCTTTCATTTTCCACCTACACGAAGAGAAATACATCCCATTCAACAAGCTCAAGCTATGCTGTCACCATCCACAGAAAAATATCCTCCTCGAGGCCACAACATTAGCTTTTAATTATAAAGGGGAAAAAAAAAAAAAAAAAAAGAAAAATAGTTTAAAAAAAAATGCAGTGTTAGTTGGTGGATTTTTTTTAAAGAAAAGCTGCAATCATATATAATGATGGATGCTTAACATTTCCTCAGCTGCAGACACTGTTGTACTTTGTCTTCCTCCATTCCTTTGCAAAAGGGCTCAAATATACTTAATGACACCAAAGGAAAAACCCTCACATAATCCCCCTGAGAATGGATTTATATTAACATCACCAGTAAGAGCTACAAAAACTAAGTCACACGGAGAAACATTGCCTTGTTCAAGTTCTAGCAGGAGAATAAGACACTGTACACCCAGTTCTAAGCTTACAGCTGTCAGTGACATGACCACCAGGAGCCTCAAAGTACTCAGTGCGTTTCTCAAGAAGGTTTCCTTCTGTGTTAAGTTCATTTTCTGGTATCCAAAGTCCAGACAGTAGATGATGTTGGGCTGCATTTGCAAAGGGTTTAAAACAACATTTTGTTCAAATAGCCAAATACAAAGATCTGCAGAAGTCTGGGGTACAGTGGTCTGGAGGTTTTAACACTGGAACCAAAAAACAAGTCCCTAAGATACACATGAACAGAAACCCTTACCATCTCAGCACATCCAACAACCTTAAATCTACAAGGCACTTTACATTTGCCACAAGTCTTCACATGGTCCTGAAACTAGAAAAGAAAGAAGATAATGTCAGACAGATCTTATGTGACCCAAGTAACTCCCCTTCTGTTTCACTGAGGTCTAGGAAACTGAAAACAAAGTAAAGAACAACCAAGCCATCACTAATCACTAGCTTCCAAAGTGTATGGTTAAACCTGGACGCCGCCTACCATTAGTTAGGATTGCCACTGTAATTTAAACAGAGCACTGACATCTGCAAGGAAGTTTTATTTTTCTCTAGGACTAGGAGGTCCCACCTCTCACCTACACACACTAGTAAGAAAAAGAAGATAGCACAGATACACATTATGGATGCTGAGCAACGAGCTTCATTGAAGAAGAGGAGGAATGAGGAACAACCTTATGAAATAGGTATCCATTTACATGTGTACAATTCATGTAACCCTGGTGGGGATGTGCCACAGTTTGATATTTTTACTTCCAACTAAGCATTGTAAATCTGAGAACAAAGAGCTTTCTGATGGTCCTGCCTGAGTATTTATAGCAACTACGGCAGATCCACCTCTGCAAGGGAAGGTCCTCTGCTGCATCCAGTACCCATTTGCTGGAGTACGTAGGCACACTACACCTCAGCCACCTCACATCTGGCAGCTGTCATGAAGAACGGAGGCTGAGGCTGGATATTTCTACAGAAAAGCACCAATAATCCTGTAGCCTACAAGATGACTCCTTTGGGTTCCCACACAATGTGTGACTAATGCTAACAAGCACTGGCACACCATCATCTTGTTTTTGATATATCTCGTCATTAGATATCAGTGGTGTATTCTGAACAACAGCTTCATTCCACATTTGACACCTACGTTTGCCACAACAGATATCAACTGAAACTGTTTTTAAACCACGTTTAAAAATACTTCTAGATCCATCTGGCTTGTTTAATGAGTCAGGTTACTCAGTTATATGCTGCAGGACTAGGGCTACAATTTCTGCAGTTAACAAAAGTTTGGAAAAATATAAAAGAGGGAGTTATCATTGAAACAAAAAATAGATCACGTATGGGAATCTTACAGGCATAAGCCTACTCTTTGCTGGGCTCCAGCATCAGCCTGCAGACAAGCAGATCAGCATCTGAAGATCACAGCACAAAGTCCTTTATTACACTGGCTATTTTGAAAAACTCTTTACTCATCTTTTTGATGCTTCTATGTCCCCTGCCCTGCTACAGAGGCCTTTTGCAACTGCACTATTAAAAATGTTTGCCCACAGCAGGCAGAACAGTTTCAGATGAATGTGTTTTTTGAAGATGTTTTCCAAAACTTTGATTTTCAGACCTTTGTGCCTCGCACCAGGAGCCAGCAGCATAGAGGCCCTACTAGATACAGATTCATTTACATGATTAATTAAAAATTTTTTTTAGCTGGAGATGGCATTGCTTCCCAAGATTGCACTAGTGGTAAAGATAATCGCTTTACATATGAAAAAGCTACCCTTTAAGCCCACAAGTGTGCTTTTCCTATGGAAGTTCTGTATCTACACATAGTGAATTCAGAAGTCATAGGAAGATTATGTTAGCAGTATTAACACTGAACTACAAGTGCTGACTAGACACCTTTCCCAACACCCTACCAGTATTTTCAACTTTATGGAAAAGTTGGATTTGTACAAAATGCTGACACCTAGTTGTTCTCCCCACTCCGCTTTCCAACAGTCCAAGTTTTCCTCCGAGCCCTGAGAAGCTCTGGTGGTAGACCCCAGACGCCATCGCACAGAGCTCCCCAGCAGTCAGATACCTTCTCTCTTGGAATCTTTTTCTTCCCACAGCCTTCACACGTCAATGGAAACTTAGGGCAGACTTCATCGTGAGCCTGTAAAAGAATCAACAGGAGACTATTTGGTCCTCTAAATAAAGGCCCCAATAAGGTTACTAAGATGAATACAGCTCAACAGGCACAGTTCTGTATTACATGAGGGCTGTCCTCAACCAACTTATCTCAAATTTTGGTCATGCTGGAAAGTCTTTTTGCTGACTCATTTCTGCAATCACCAGGCTACCAGAATTTTGGGTGCTTATATAGCCTTCCAAGTCTCAGCCTCAATTTAAGAAGTTGCTATAATAATTTTGAAAGAAAAAAAAAATCAAATTACTATTTTGATGGACAAGATAATCAACAGGAAGCTCAATTTATGGCTTTGGCAGGAAAATACACGTTCAAGCAGGTTAAGTGAAGTAAGACACTATCTCAGCAAGATAATTTGAATAATTTTTCCACTGTAGTGGTTATCAGTCAGCTGAAGTATGAACCCATAGCCTGTCATGTGCTGAGCTGAACTGTCTGATAGAATCTTCACATTTGGATCAGTTCAACAGAAAATCATTTTTCAATCAGAAAGAAAAAATAGTTCAAATCAATTTCACTTAACAGTCCCTGCACATAAGCACCCACACCTGTAGGAAGAGTTCACGACTTGTTTTGTGGCCAGAGAAGGTGAATAAATGATCATGGCAATGTGATACTCTGTCCTCTACAGATCCTAGGGTCAGCAATACCAGCTAAAATGGGACTGATGGAACATGCCTCTGCTTTCTGTATTATTTCCATACTACTTAAACCTTCTCTTTATACACCACCCAGTTGAAACACATGATACATTTTGTTTTTCTAATTAGGGAACCAGAAAGCATGTCTTGCTTTTCTATCCAAGGTTACGTGAACTTTGACACATCATTATAAATGCCATTAAAATGTAGTTCAAAATTCAGATTAAAAGATAAGCATATTTAACTATACCCCTGTGGTAGTAACAGAAAAAAAAAATTAAATACTTATAAACTAGTTATCTGAAACTAAGTGCTTTGAAAACTTGGTCACATTTATTCTTTATTAAAACAAGTTATTCTCGGAGGGGGAGGGACGTGGACAAGCTGTTCTGTACTGTTACCACATCAGAAACTGGAAAGTGAAACCTATTAGTGGCTCAGCTTTGGCTTGTTAGTTACTCTCTCCTTTTTATACTTTAAATGAGTAATCAGAGTCAGAAGTATCACTGCTCTGTCCCTGGAAGAGTGACTTCCCAGTCTCTGCATCTCAACTGGACGCACATGGACAGCCTGGATTAGCACCTGCAGAGGAAGCCTGAGACAAAGCACATTCCTTCATCCCCCTTGCAGAGAGGGGTTGAACCCTTTCTTCTACCCACCTCCTGCTCTCATGTTCTAGAAGCGCCAGATAGCATCTTCCCCATGACCCACAAAATGCTGGCATGAGAACAGACGCTATGGTCTGGCTGGAGGAGACGTCACTGCAGATACAACTATTTAAGAAGGGGGTATTTAAAACTTGCCTTCTCCTGTGTAAGCTGCTATGTGTGAAATTATCACCTCCTCACAAATCAGCCTCTCCTTGCGCTCCCCTCTCCCCACCTCCCTGCTATTCTAACACACCACATGGCATTTACCTCCCATTTTGATGCCAAGTTGCACCACGATAATAACATACCACATACATGCAAATCTGAGATGTGCACTGAGCTCACAGCCAGAGAAGGAAAGCATTAATTAAACAGCACTGCACAGCTAAACTGCACATGCAACTGGTCTGTGTGTAAATTGCTTAAGGCACCCAGAAACATGTGATCCAAATCTCTCAACAAACATCTTCATATGAAGAGTTTAGGGCTCCTCTGGAATCCCCTACTTCTAACTCCTGTCCCTGCCCCTTCCCCACAGGTGCCAGAGGAAGGTGCCCACACAGAGAGGAGTGGATCTGCTCAAAGACACCCACCCCACCCAGCAGCTGGGGCAGGGGCTGGCACACAAGCCTGAACCGCAGCACTCCACTCCCCCAGGAATGGGGCAATCCTCCTGTTTACAGCTCTCCCAAACCCACATCCATGAGCTTTGCTGCAGCAAAGACAGGCAACTCTGACTGTTAGGCATTCGCTACAAATATTTTAGGCAGCTTTGGAAAGCCATCACTGCAAACATGCTAGGTAAGAGCAAAGTCGTTTTTTCACTGTGAACCTGCAATGAAAATCAAGTTAGATAGGGGCAGGAGAGGGGAGATGACAATAAAAGAATTAAAGCAGAGCTGAAAGACCACAGCCTGACTCAGACCATTAGGGCTATTTCTCCAGCTACATCAGCACTGACTTCACCCACCAGTTGGAAACCAAGGCTCAGACTCGCCTTCAGGTCAGGCCCCAGCATTCAACAGCAGTGGGGAAAAAAACGTGGGCAGAGTTCACAGTCTCCATGGTAACACCCCCTTCCCACTCAACTAAAACCAAAAACCTCTGGGTGATCTTGCAAACTGGACTTCCCTCCCTAGAAATAAACAGCAAGACAACCCAGTGACACTGCCGTACAACACACCAGTTACATCTCCATCAGAACAGGGGATTAGGAGCCCACCTGAGAGACTGGAAAAATCAGGTATCACCACCTTTGGAAGGAGCACGATAACGTGTGAGCATCTGCTCATGGTGCACATGCTTGCAGGTGACCATTGCAGCTGCTCGGCACAGTAACACCTACCCCTACTCCTCTCCAGAGCAGCACAAGTGGGCTGCAACAGAGACATCCAGCACTCTTCCCCTTGCCTCTGGGTCTCATACGACTATGCCTGCCTGTGTGCGTGCTGTAACTCTCGTACCTTAATATCTGGAAAGTAGAAAAGCGATTTGCAGTATTTGCAGTTGAGGTTTCTCTCGGGGCACTCCCGCTCAGAGTGGCGCTCCTTGTCATTCAGTGTGATCATTCCCTTACATGCCTGGCACTCAATCAGCAGGAACGGGCAGTTCCCCTCATGGCAGCTCTGTGACAACAAGAGCAGCACATTTCAATACAGCTGTACAGAAAAGCGCAGACACACAGAGGCAAAGAAGCTGGGTTTAGTAACAGCAGCTGACCCCTGGAGGATGTAACGATCATCTGCTAAGGAATGCCAGGATGAGCTGCTCTGCTGAGCCTGTGTAAATAAGACAAAAGGGAAAACTGCAGTTTAATCTGATTGCTGCTCTGTGTCTCAAAGCTTTGCTAAACCTGAACTACAGAGGAGGTAACTGATGAAAGTTATTATCTCTGCGTCATGGTGACAGAAAAGGATGCGCATCTACCCTTGGCTGCCCTGCTCATAAGCTGGCATATTACCACAAACCTGTTTTTATGGAGGTTTTTCACCTGTACTAGGAAATCCATCAGCATGACACAACGCTTCCCCTCTGGCTAGGAGACAAGGCAAGCAGAAGAGAGTAGCAACCAGCAGCTGCAAGATGCCTTTGCTGGAGCCTCCCTCCCAACCCCCCAGGGTTATCGGCACAGAGCAGGGTGGCCAGGGATACCGGAAACACAGAAGGACAGGCTTGGTGTAGGCTATACTACTTGGCTCTTTTGCAAAGTCTCCCACAGGTGGACATCGCTCAGTGAGAGCCAGTAGCACCCTCAGAGCATGAAAACAGCAACAAGAAGCATACGCAAAGCTGAAAGGCTTGGCAGCAGGGCGGGCGCACCTAAGAGGAAGGAAAATTAATAGGAATGCAGGGGAAAAACAGCTGTAGGGGAAGTGGCACAACAGAGCACTGCCAGAGCTTTCAACAGTCGCAAGCCCAGATGCTAGCACACGGGTCCTTTGGCATCTTAGCCTGGGCACAAGGAAAAGGGTGAGCCCACAGCTTTGTAGAGAAAACACTGAAAATGGGTCTCCAGGACCCAGTCTGTGATTCACAGTGCCAGGGGAAAGGGAGCTTTCTGAGAACATCGCACCAGGAAATGCCAGACACAAACGGCTCCCTTTGCTCAGACACACTGCTGAGAGAACAAGCAAGTCCACTTGACGTCACAACTAATTAAACCTCAAAGAAACTATCAAAACCACAGATTAAGTCAACATCAGTACCACTCAGAGCTCTGAACTAGAGTTAAGCATGCACGTCAGCGAGGGAACTGGGAACCATCACAGCCTTTACTCTGCCGTCCAAAGCCTCAGCCTTCATCTGAGTTGAACACAAAAATTGGCAGAAATGATGTCATGGGTTTCGCAGAGCCTTGCTCACTTCTGGTTTCAGAATGAGGACCTCAGTTGCAGAAGAACTTTTGCTTT
This sequence comes from Netta rufina, assembly GCF_964035555.1. Lineage (NCBI taxonomy): Eukaryota > Metazoa > Chordata > Aves > Anseriformes > Anatidae > Netta > Netta rufina. Next base: position 1,193,241 of record NC_140144.1, read on the forward strand.
CAGCATTCTGTTATTTTATTAATCAGCTTTTAGGACTGATTAAACAGACGTTTGATTTAGGCTTTCTTTGAAAGAATTCAAGGCTGTATTTCTTGCACTGAAGGAGCTTGTAAAACAATAGCAGGGTTTGAAGAAAGTTGAAGGCACAAGAAACTTCTGAAAGCAGCAGCAGGTTTTCTAACGTATCCTATGACAGACTCTGTCTTTTCCTACTTGCTTTGAACTATGCAAGTACTAGTCTCTGGGATACTCAAGGATGCTTTCTTCAAATTCTTGTGTTTTGCAATCCGCACCATCCCAGAGGAATGACTTTGGCAGGGAGATTCTAGTCTGAAATGGAGAGGCTGGGACTCAGAACAATCTAGAAAAGCCCAAGCCTGAACCTGACCTGGTGTCGGTGTGAACTGCTCCTGGGTGGAGGTGCAGACACTGCCCAGAGCACGTGCAAGGCTGTCAGTCAGAGCTGCTGCATTGCTGCACCCCTGCTGCAGGTATGGTCAGCACGGTTTTGAAACAAAAAGACTAAATCCGATTGCCAAGGAAATTACGAATTACTGCACTGGACTGTTACAAGTCTTGGTAAACTGTTGTTTGACAAATAGTGAGGTTCAAAGGAATTGGAACATGTGATCCAGAGATAACTCCAGGCTACAATTACCAGTTACAGGCTCATGAAAAGATCATCAAGATGTTCTGTTCATATCTAACAAGGTCACTGCTTAACAGCAAACTGTCACCAGGGAGTGGATTCCAATCATGCCACCATGCTAACGATGCCAGGCACTGGCACATTCATAGCACTACTTTGAATTCACCGCCAATATGCAGTTCTGGCAGCCAAATTGCTTTTAATTAGCAGCAGGAAAGCCTGCAGCATTTGACAGCTCTGCTCTAAGTATACTAAAAACACTGACCATGCCAACCGATTTCCAGACCATGACCACACATGAGATCTCCCCCATCCTTTAAGCAGTATTTTCACCAGCATGCAAAGCTTCACCTTGATCTCTCACATCAAAACTGACAGCTCAGGCTGAAATCTCACTGGTTAAGGGCATGGTTAAGACAGGTGATATTCTGCAGGACACAGGTGGTGAGCAAAGGCAGCGCAGACACTGTTCCTCTCAACCTAGGCTGTGCCTAGCAGAGTGAAGGCACAGGCCTTGCACAGAAGGGCTGCTACAGCACAAGGCCAAGAACAGTACGGGCGCTCGCAGAAGGGGACAGATGGCTTTTGCAAACTGTAGAAGTCAAGCCCATGGTGATAGCTTGATCTCAAACCCAATCACTTTATCGAAAAAGCTGAAACTGCCTCTACCTTTTAAACAAGGGTGCATGCATGATCATGGCTTTGGCACCTGACTGGTATCTGGAATCCGAGGAATTCCTGTCTCCAAAAGCTGTGTTCAAACTGAGGCTTCCAAGGGGCTTTATATCAAGGCTTCACTGGGACACATTACCCTTCTCAGCTTCAAAGTAAGCAAGTTACAGCTCTTTTTTTTCTAAGGGGCAGATGTTAAGCCTGTTAATTGGGTGGGCCACCACAACAAGGCTGAGCTGCTTCTCGGGGTGAGCACTGAGAGCAGACCCTCTGCTGGTGGGGCTTTCCAGTCCCCTCCCACGCGCTCTCTCGGGCACTCCCTGTGGCTTACCTCCCACCACGCAGCTTGGACGGGAAGCTGCCTAACGTCTGGGCAGCCAGCCACAGAAACTCAACTTCAGGGACTGCAAGGGAGGCCAGATTTTGTTTGTGGACCTCAGCTCCAGCTCTGGAAAGTAAAGGTGTATCGTGCCCTTTTTGCTAAAACAGGAGGTCCTTTATATCATCTTTATCTGCAAGTACTGTAGAAAATGGATCCTCCCAGGAGAAAGGGATCTGGGCCTGGAGGATACTGCTGAACAGGCCAGAGCTGGCTGCAAATGACCCTTCAAGACCATACTGTAACTTGAAGCCAAAATCTTTGAAAAAGACAAACACCATTCCTGATTTTATAAGGAACTCTGGTTACACTGGCACAGCATCACCAAGTATGCTTGCCACAACGTTTAAAAAGCTGTACCTATATAGGTAACACTGCTATAAAATATTTAACGTTACATTTCTGAGGCAACTGGTCAAAGTAGTTTCAAAGATCAGCAGCTCTGTTCCAAACAACACACAAAAACCTGAAGCTGAAGTTGAAAACCACCAACAGAAGCTATTAGGGCGTTCTTAGGGACACGGCTGGAAAGAAGGGTCATAAAGCATCATGAAGGAGGAGACCCCCAGCTCAGGGTCCCCAGAAACATTTTCAGGGAAGGACAGTTTTCCCTACACAAAGCGTTCCAGGTGTCCTTCATCACCTCCCAGGAAACTGTAGGAGCACAGGAGAGGAAGGAATTCCCAGGTACCTAGTCTTCCTGATCTCGGGAAACCACGGAGCCCTGAAGGGGCTGCAGGCATGCTCTCCAACACCACGGGCTTTGGAGTACTAGCACTTAAGTTCTGAGTTTTGCATCTTCCACAGCCTTTTAGGCTTTGATTAAAGGGAACTCTTCAAAATCAAGGTGACAATTTACTACAAGGAAAACACATTCTCCAGCTTGGGTAAGGACAGACTATCACCACGGGTGACAGTCAGACTGGACGAGCTTATGTTTTACTAGCACTCCCCCCCAGTGAATTAATATTTAACTCAGCTAAAATACAGCCACCGGGATTAAATTTAAGACTGTAGTTTTCCTCCTTACACAACTTACACAATTTAGTTTCCTTACGTCTCAAATAATTCTGTACTTTGTAAGAAATTAAGCTAAAAGCTCTGAAGTTATAAATGAGAACAACACAGCTGACCATGTAACACCCCTCTGCAGCCCTCTCCTCCCATCCCAGCCCCTCCTGCTTGGCCTGCGGGTGCTGAAGCTGCCTGTTGGGCTGACCTGCCAGACGCGATGCCCACCTCACTTGGCCAGGGCGGCAACGAGGGCTGCACAGCCACCAGGCAGCGCGCCAGACCTGCAGGTACTGCAGGCGGGGGCGAGGACAGGGAGCCAGGGGTGGGGAAGGTGAAAATAAAAGGCATGTGAGAACTGGAGACATTTTGATAAAATGGTAGAGAGGCAACCAGAGAAAAGAAACACGCGTCAGTGCTGAGGAATGAGAGGACTTAAGGCCTCCACCTCCAACAGAGGTGTTTGCATTGTTTCCTCAAACTCCCTCTACCTGGATATCACAGGATGTTTTCTTGGTCTTAGAATGGGCTACTTTTAGTATCTGCAACCCTCCTCAGATTTTCCACCTAAATCTAAAGGCTTCTGCCCACAGCCTGCCTTCCTTTATGTACACTCAGGCAGACTTATCAGGAAACCTATACATGAAAAGAGGTTAGAGATTAAAAGGAAAAACCCCTCCAGTCCCACCACAAAATACTTTATCCAAATGCTACTAAGTATTTACAACTGCATCCAGCAGTCAGAAAAATGCATTTGTAAAGCCAGACATGTTCTAAGCACGTAAATATTTTGTATGCTTTGCACAATTTTAAGCAGAAGTGCAAGTCATGTCCAAGCAGATTTCACTCTTTCAGTTTTGTATGTCCCTTTGAGACTTGAACTTTGGGAGCCTGGACAGAAAGCAAAACCGAGATTAAATAACTTATTTATTTAAAGTTGAATATATAGAACTTTTCAGCTACAGAGCATTTTTTTTCCTTGCTCGTAACTCTGATAACATTAGCAAACCAGAAGTGACAGTATTTCTTGATTTGTAAGAGAACAGCAGCCAAATAAGTCTCTCAGTACCAATACTGCACAATTTTTAAATGAGCAAACAATGATTTAGCTCTTAGGGACTTTCCATGTCCTGACGGAAATAGCACAGCAAGGGACTTTCCATAGTGGGAGCGTGAGCTGCTGCAGGACGTTACACACATTTCTGGCTACAGATGCAACTGTACAGCACGAGGCAAACTGCAAAGATGAGCTGACACCAAACCAACGCAAAGCTAGTAAGTCTACCCATAAGTCATGGTTTAACATCAGTTCACATATGCTAGAGGCTCCAGGCTAAAACGTTTGTCTGACAGCTCCTTTCCCCAGTACTCCTCAGCCACAAATACCCCCACCTCCCCAGCTCCCGGCCACACGAGGACAGCCAGGCTCGGTGAAATGCCACAGCTGTTTTGCAGGCAGCTGGGAGGAGAGGTAATACCAGCCTGACCCTGCCTCCCCTCACCAGCTCCCTGCCAAGGATTAGCTTTTCCAGGGAGGGCACAAAACGATGTTTCCCTTGCTAGCACAGTCTGCACTGTGCTTAGCAGCAGGGGCAAAGACCCCCAGGACAGACCGAGCTGCACTGCCAGCATCCCAGCCCCACGCTAACGATGGCTGTAGCAGCTGAGCACAGCACCATGGAGCCACAGCCCAAGAACTCCAGAGTAGCCCAGAGTAGCATCTCTTGGAAACACTTCTCTAGCGAAACATTTCTCAGGACCTTTTGAAGATTACATAGAGAGTGAAAAACAAAGTGCAGCCTTATCAGCTCAGACTCTCTTAAACAGTTGTGCACAAGAACCCAAAGCACTACATGCATACACCCTTGCAAGAAGAGAGACTTAGCTTGTTGCCTCTTTCACTTTTCTCTTTCAAGTACTGGCTGGACCCAAGCCTGCTTTTGACCACATTAAGAACCTTTGGCATCTGATGATTTTTTTGCTGCACCCTGAAGAACTTATCTTCAAGACTTCTTTTAAATCCAGGAGAAAAAAATCAGAAGTGGTCATCAGTCCTTTCCATCAGTCACAGCACCCTGACGTTAGCACTGCAAGCTGCTGACAAATGTCATTTGGTTTAGGCTAATGGAGATCAGCTCACTCGCTACAATGACCATTTTGAACACTGCAGCAGGCACGAGAACTGTGCATTAAAAGCACTCCTCAGTTTTCTCTGCCGTGCCAGTGTTAAGCTTTTAACCTGACATTTCTTCAGCCATATGCACACACACCATGTGCCACTTGCAGATCTAAGAAGAATGGGTTCAAAGCAGAAGCATTTAACATCCTACTACCTTTTGGACAGCACTGTAGTGTGAAAAAGTTGAAAGCTTCAGACAAGAACACAAGGAAGCACAGGTGCAGGACACCCCTCTGTTCCCAGGCTCAGCAAGCCAAGCAGAATACTCAAGCACAACCCACAGTTGTGCTATCTCTTCCTTGCAAAGGCATTGCTAAGAGAATCCAAACTGAGCTTAAACCTTTTCCTCAGCCACTACCAAAGCTCCACAAACAACAGGGCAACAATCTTTTTACCTCAGGCTAGTGCTGGAGGGAAAAAAACGTTGATTCCTCTTATCTCAGGCTCTTCACATTCTTCCATTCCAGTATGGATGACAAAACTATCCTTCAGGAGCACCAAAACTTCACAGGTGAATAAACGTTGCTCCTAACTGCCAACACATTTTAACAATGCCATCTCCACAGCAGTGTTGACTTGTTGGAAAGCACAGAGAAGCGTGTGGTTCTCTGCAGTTGTCAGAACACAATTCTCATGTGGCACATTAGCTGTATACATGCTAAGGACCAAATAAATGCCCTGTGCCATCTGAAGAAGGCCTGAATTAAAGAGCTGATGTGCTCCCCAGGAAGAGCAGGGCAAAATAATTCCAAAGAAGAGTAGAAAGCCATTCTGTCCAATGGTCTGGTAGTCCAGAGCAACTTGGAGTGATGTGTGGCAAGACAGTGAACGATGCCCAAATTCACTGTCAAATTCTGCAGATACTACATGGCACTGTAGCAGCCAGAAGCAGCTGGCTGGAAACCGGATCGCAGACAGGCCACTTTCCCCAAGCTCACAGGTTGGAAATAGGTTGTAGGTTCACATAGCACAGCAAACTTAACACTGTCATTATGTGGCACAATTTCTTGACAGCTCTTCCACCATCACTGTCAGCATCAGCAGAAAATAAAAACACCTGAGTTCCCCCTAACATTCCACATACACAGAGGACAGAAAGAACACACAGACATCAAAAGCCTTCCTTTGATATTTACCTCGTATTCCTTAATAGTCCCCTTCCACGTGCAACCATCATTAATACAGACAGCAGGCAGACTTTCCACCTCCCGACGAGCTGCGTTGTCTGGGAAAGCCTGCAATGGAAAAAACAAACCAACCACAGAAATTATTGAGGGGTTGCAGTCTTGGTCCAGTCTCTTCATTCCTTATTATCAATTCTTAAAAAAAAAAAAAAAAAAAAAAAAAAAAAGACTCCTCCCAAGCCAGTTGCCACATTACATCCTCAAAGGTGTGCTAATGGCAAACAAACCCTTATTACAGCTTTTAAGTAGGCCACTGCTATATTAATATAACCTGGATTTTAGAAGCTGCGGAGTCCCCCATATTCATCGTAATTCTCACTACTTAAGAGAACATTTCCTAAGAATAAGGGAATCTCAGAATTTGTGCTTTAAACAGAAACCACAATTGGTATTAACAACATCAGTGAGTTTACTTAAAAAAAAAAAAAAACACAAACAACAAAACATGCAATTTTACTTACTGAGCTGGTTTCCAAAACAGAAATTCCTTCTTCATATATCCCTTCCTGAATACAGCTTGCACACTTTTGAGGTCCAGAACTAGCAGATAAAAAAATAAACATGTAAAAAAATGAGGCCAATTGCTATAATAAATAATAGTAGATTCCCAGTAACTTAACAAAATGAAAGAATTTTCTTATTCTAAAGACAATACATCGAGCCTTTGATCAAGTGTATTTTGGACACCCAATTCCAATTTTTTCTTGTCTTATGATTAACTGTTCTACTCAATTTCATTCAAAGGCAAAAGAGAGATAAAGCACAAACTTTTCTGAAAGTCAGTGTGCTTAATTTTCCTCACACGTGCCACCACCACTTTTAGGAAGTTCCTCCAGTAGCTTTGATGAAGACTGAAGGACATCAGTGATCCACCTGCACTGATCCACCAAAACTGCAAAAAACAATCCAGGAGACTCTGGAAAAGTTAACTTTGAATCAACCCCCGGAACAACAAAAGCAAGCCAGAGCTTACGCACTCCCTTAAAGAAGGGGCCTGATGCAGACTCTCAAAGATTAAACACAGCTCCTTCACTGAGACAGCCCTGAAAATAACGACTTTCATCTCTTTTTTTGCTTCTGCTTACTTTTAAGCACTCTGTTTTTAGACTGAAGGCACAGAAGTTACCTTATGATTTTCTTCAGACAATAAGAACAGTAGCGATGTCCGCACTGAGCTTGAAATGGCCTCCTCAGAATGTTCTTGCAATCCGAACAGAGGTATTTGACCTCCAGTTTAGTTCCCAGTATCGCCCTTGAAAATCCAGGCTGGTTTAGATCCAAAGAGCCTGGTGGAGTAGAGTTTGCTGCTGCCATGTGAACAAAGAATTCCGTCTGTATATCCAGAGCCTGAAAACAAAAATGTTTTTCCCTGTTTGCTTGTACCCGCCTGACGGTGACTTCTCACGCACTCTCCCTCCAGCGCCCAGCCCGGGGGCCGGCAGCGGGCACACCGCTGGAAGCCGCGAGATCGCCCCCGCCTCGGCAGCAGCAAGGCAGCGCCCCCGGAGCGCGGAGAGGCGGCGGGGAGGCCCCGCGCCCAGCTCCCCGGGACGCGGCCCCGCCGGAGGAGCCGGGGCTCCCGGCCCCAGCGCTGCCGCCGCACCGGGAAGGGCCGGGCGGCCCGGGGGGGGGGGGAGGGGGAGCAGCGAGCCCAGGGAGCGCCGCGGCCCGGCGGGCGGAGCAGCGGCCCGGGGTCGCACCGCGCGGGGCAGGGCCGGGCCGGACCCCGCCGCCCGCCTCCCCCCGGCCCAGGGCCGCCCCCCGCGGCCTGGCACTCACCGGCCCGTCCGCCCGCGCCCCGCACCGGAAGCGGCCCCGGGCCCCGCCCCGCCGGAACGGCGCCGACCCGGACCCGGACCCGCCGGCGGGGCGGGACGGGGGCCGCGGCGCGGAGCCTCGGAGCCCCGGGTTCCCGTCCCGCCGCCCGCCCACCTGCGCGCACAGCGCCGCCGCCCGCCGCTCATCCCGGCCCGCCGCAGCCGGCCGCCGCTCGGGCATCGGCAGCGAGAGGCGGCCGGGGCGGATCCTGCCGGGCTCCGAGAGCCGCCGGGGAACGCGGCGCTGAGCTCCGCGCCGGGGCGCTGCCTGCGGGGGAACGCGGCGCCGCCGAAGGCCGCGGCAGCAGACGCTCGGCTCTTGTTCCCAGCCCGCAGCCCCCGACAGCCCGCCCACGGGGCTCGGCTCCCCGCCCCGGAGCCCCACGGGGGCAGGGAGCCGCGGGGGATTGACCCGAAGCCCCCCCCCGAGGGCTGCGCGACACGGGGCGGTCTCGTTCTCACCACGCAGGGGAATTCACTCGGCACCGGGGAAATCCTCCTTCGTCAGCACCAGGCGGAACCGGTTCGTTGCTACCCTCTGAAGGAATGCCCAGAGGCCCAGGCGCAGCCAAGGTGTTTCTCCCAGATAGTCCTGGCTGGGAGGACAGGCCAGGACCGGAGGTTAGGGCAGCTCCCCGTGCAGCCCTACACAGCGTTGAGGGCTGAGCTGGTTACCGGTGAGTTTGGGGAGCCACCAGCTCCTCTACATTGCCCCACTGACTGGAGCAAGCACATGCCCTGCCAGTCCCTCCAGCACCTGCACATGTCTGCATGTGGCTCAGACATGTGCTGAGGTGAGGTTCGAGCTGCAGGGCTGGTGGAAGCCCTCCTGGGGACTCCTGCGGAGGACTGGGGCCACGTGCTGGGCACTGAACCGCCACCTGCCCAGCTCTCTGTGGACGGCAGAGCTGCGCTGGTGGTGAGCTGCAGCCCACAGTAGAAGCCAGATAGACAAGGGCAGATGCTGATCACGATGTGAGGAAGGGAGAAAACCTGGGGAGTAAGGATGAATGTTTCTGGCGAGTACGGAAAGCAGAGCCTGCTGTGCTCCCACCCACTTCACAGGGCCAAGGCTGCCCCATGCGTTCAAATGCATGCATGGATGCCACGCACCCCAACCCCAGGCAGCAGGCTGACATGAAGTTACCAACTACCCCACAACACATTGGCATCCAGCACTAGCAGGGGGCACCAGTATGCGGCTCCTCTTGTGATGTCTCAGCTGCCCCATGCCACTCCAGAAGCATGCACAGAGGCAAGGAGATGCAGCCCCACAGCACCATCCTGGGCTGGCTGCGGTCACACATCAGCATGACCAGAAAAAGGCACAAGAGCCCTTGGAAGACATGGTATGCACGAGACAGAAGAGAGCTGGTGGGGGACACACACCAGAGGACACCCCAGAGGGAGGGCAAAGCCTAGGAAAACTGACATTCGGCAGAAACTTCACAGTTCACCCCATCTCTGGGTGTAAGCCCTGGGTCTCACCTGGTGTAAAGTGGGAGGGCTCTGCTGAGGTCAAGGCCACGAGCTGTGTCCCCGTGCACGCGACAGCACTGGGAATTTGCACTATGCTGTTCCTCCAGGGCAAGCACCGCTTTGTGCACTCACTGGCACTGCTTCGGTTCTTCTGTTGCAACGTTCCTTTTCTTGCCACAGCCGCACTTGTCTGGGAAGTGCAAGCGTAAAAAACTCCACGTTGCTAAAGTTCTTCACCGGTTTGTGTAATCCGGTGAAGAAAATCCCCTTCTCCATTTCCTGTACAAAATGTGACTCTGACAGGAGTGCTGAGGGCAGGACATGTTGAAACTGATTCCTGTAGAGAAGGAACTTATCAGCAATGACTTACCTGAGCTGCTGACCCAAGAGGGGGACCAGCCAGGACTGCTCCAAATAAACTCGCGGCTGCAATGCTCCGTTTGCCACCACGTGGCCAGAAGCAGAGCTTTGCAATAGAGAGCACACACCCACTGACATTCCCCACAGCGCTCCTCCCCGCGTCTCCTGGGCCGCAGGAGCCAAGCCTGATGCAATGAGCGAGCGGATGGAACCACCGGCAGCGAGAAGGGAAAGCCCCCGAGCACTGACAGGGCCCTGACTTCTGAGCAATGCCCAGCCCGGCCCCTGTCTGGAAATCAGCTGCTCCCGCCGGGTTCCGTGATGGCGAGAACGCCTGAAAGTACCGCCAAGGGGTTTTCAGCCGCCCCCCACCCGCACCCCGTGTTTCAGAAGCGGTGACTGACGCCGCGGGGGCTTCCCGGCCGCCCCGCACGGCTCTGCGGATGACTCAGACAGGCAGGGATTTTATCACACCGGAGCCGAAACAGCACGGCGCTGCCGCACCGCCGGGGGCCCGCGGGCTCCTCCCCGCCGCGCGGGGCCCGGCCCGGCCCAGCCCCCGGGAGGCGCCGCTGCGGCCCGCGGGGCGCTCAGGGCCCGGCCGCCGCCGCCCCTCGGCACCCCCCGCCGCACGGGCGGAGCCCGCTTCCTCCCCCCCCCTCGGGCGTGGCTATTGGCTGGTAGTGCGACTTCGGCCAATCACCCCTTGGCATCGAGTGATTGGCAGTTACAGGAGCCTCTCAGAGCGCAAAGCTGGATGCGTGCTCGCCTCCGGCTCGGGATGCGCTGGCCAATGAGATCCGCGACCGCGTTGATAGTTAGGGTTTTGTGCCTATGAGCAGCGATGACGTCACACCTGCCAGTGAAGCGCTATTTTTACCGAAGCCCATTGCGGCCTCCAGCCCCGCCCCCCGCGCTCGTCCCGCCCCCCTCCCAGGACTGGCCGCTTTCGCTGAAGGACGTGAGCCCGGCCCTATCGGCGGGCGCGGCGCCTCGGGGGGGCGGGCGGAGGGCTCGTGCCCCGCCCACTCGTTGCCGGGGGCGGTGCGGCCGGGGCGGCGGGTGCGGCGGCGGAGCCATGGCGGAGAGCGACTGGGACACGGTGACGGTGCTGCGCAAGAAGGGCCCCAGCGCGGCCCAGGCCAAGTCCAAGCAGGTCGGCGGGGCGGCGGCGGGGCCCGGTGCTGACCCCTCGCGGGGCACGCAGCCGGCACCGGGCGGGGCGGGGCGGGGCGGGGCGGGGGTGCCCCCGCGGCCTCAGGGGGCCCGAGGGGCGCGGGCCCCGGCTGCGGCCCGGCCGCCCTCCCCGGCGCCCCCTCCCCCCCCGCCCCGCCGCGGCCCGGCTGATGCAAGGGTTGGGGCGGGGCCTCCCGGTGCCGGGGCCCCGCGGGGGCGGCTCTGCTCGGGCCCCCCCCCCCGACCGCAGCCGCTTTGCTCCCGCAGGCGATCCTGGCAGCGCAGCGGCGGGGCGAGGACGTGGAGACCTCCAAGAAGTGTGAGTACGGCCCGCGGCCGCCGCGACCCCTGCGCAGCCCTCCCGGCATGGCTCGGCCCCTGCCCGGAGCCCGGCGTCACGAGGGAAGGAGACCGGGAGCGGGGCCGGCTGCTGCCTGCTGCGGGAGCCTTCCGTGGGCGCGCCGAGCGGCCCGGGCTGGCGGCGGTGTGCGCGGCGGTGCCTTCCTTCAGGCAGAGATGTTAATGCATAATCGCGCTCTTTAAGCGCGTAAACGAGGAAATCGCTAGTTCGAGGGCTCCAAAGCCCTCGAAAGAGTCTTTGTGATTGCACGACTCAGGTTAAACTCCCTGTGTATAGTTATTTCTTTTGCTGATAACATACACTTAACAATCTCGATAACTGTTCTTTTTCTTGTAGTGTAGCAGTTAAAAAATTCTGTTTGCTGTCTGATACAAATCAGGTGCCGTATGGAAAAGATTATGATTGTTGTAAACGAATAAACAGCTGACCCTTGAACAGGGTTTAGTCAGCTTTTTCGAGACACTGGATTTCGGAGGTTGGTGTTAGAGAAGGGATTCAAGCTATAACTAAAATATTCTGACTATGTGAGGTAAAGCAACAGCATATTTTTGAACCTCAGGCTTTCTGCAAAGTTAAATAGGGTTACAGTTTAATTCTAAACAGCATCAGAAAATTGACTAAAAGCTAGTTTAGTGCTGCCTTGTAACTGAGCAAGCAAGGTACAAGTTCCAGTACTAAATCCTCCCGGCTGTAGCAAAAACTTGTATGTATGGAGTGAAATTTGAATATTAAAACCCCAAGCAAGAGCAAAAATTTGCATAGCTGGAATGAAGTAAAGAAAGGGGAGGGCTCTGAATGACTGTTTAGATATCAGCATTTAATAGGATTAAGATAACATTTTCCCTGAGCTGCAGCAGGCAGGCAAGATCTGGTTGAGGTCCATGCTGATGTTGGCACGTTAAATTGTTGAAAACTTCCTGGGATCCTGGGCAGCTGGGTGTTCAGAAAAACTGCTTTGATATTTTTTGGCGCAGCTCTGAGCCTTACTTTGTTTGTTCTTTTATTTTTGTTGTTGTTACTTTGAATGATAGGGGCAGCGGGCCAAAACAAACAACACTTTATTACAAAGAACACAGCCAAGCTCGACCGAGAAACAGAAGAGCTGCACCATGACAGAGTTCCCCTGGAGGTGGGCAAAGTAATCCAGCAGGGTCGGCAGAGCAAGGGCATGACGCAGAAGGACTTGGCCACAGTAAGTATTGCCCAGCGCTCTCCGGCCTCCTCTCTCACTCTCTGGGAATTAATATAGGTAGGCACCTTGAGGCAGGTGAAGATGGATGGATACTTCTTTTCCTGTATCTCCATGGGTATCATGAGCAGGAGGTTTGAATATAGCATCTCTGTTGTCTGACCTCCGAGAGCATGAGTTACATAGGCTTAGGGGGTTATTTGTGCAGCTGTTGCAGCCAGTGAGGTGGTAGGACGCTTCGCCATCAACTCAGTGTGGATGTGAGTTCTTTTGTACTGTGTTCAGAAGTCCATTGCTTTACTAATGAGCAGCAGTATTTAGTGTTTTTCCTCCTGGCAGGCTAAGAGAAGTCTGTCCAGGATGAGTGTTGCCATCACAGTGGCACTCAAATAGTGAAGGGAGGTGATAGAGGGATGATGGAGTAAGCCTGGAAGTAGGCACTTTGTCTTCTGATCCTGGCATAATTAGAGGATGCATCTTTTCTATGTGAATACTGGGGGGCTGGTTCTGAACATCTACTGTGTATGGAGCCAATGTTTGAGACATGTAATGTCTTTTTAGAAAATCAATGAAAAACCACAAGTTATTGCTGACTACGAATCAGGAAGAGCAATCCCCAATAATCAGGTTATGGGCAAGATTGAAAGAGCCATTGGTAAGTCAAATAGACTTCAAAAATAATGACACTGTTTTCAGTTTTCTCAGTGCCTCAATGTTTCAGTAAGAGATGTTTTTGTTTAAGTTGTTTACACCTACAGTCAGGAACAAGTGCTGACTGTAGGCTGTTATGGTTGCTGTGTCATTAAACTGTATGCTTTTAAGATCTGGAACTGTGAACTCACAGCTCTTACTTGCCTTTGTTTTCCATCTTTGTGGGTGTGTCTTTGCCCCAGGGACCTCTCTTGTATACAGTCCCCCCCAAAATCAGTGATATGCTGTGTCCCTAGAAAGTCTGATGGTAACTCAGGAAAATATCTCGCCACCACTAGAGTTAATGTGGGTCTCCTACACCTGTTCAAATACCATTTTCTAGGAACACAGTCAATGCACAAGCAAAATTAGAGTCTTTTCTGTAACTTTCTGATGCTGCTACAAACTGAAGTAGGATTCTTCCTAAATCTGTTTCCCCTGCCTTCTTTTCTGGACACTCTCTTCTTTAGAGGTGAATGATGAAGTGTACAGCAGCTGATGGTTGTTTCCTTTGTCTTATTCCAGGCCTTAAACTGCGTGGGAAGGATATTGGAAAACCACTCGAAACTGGCCCCAAAGGGAAGTGACAACAAAGCCTCGAAATCAGTTTGTTCAGACTGATCTCGTCTGGCTGGTTCTCCTTAGCCTCCAGAATCTCTCTTCGTATTGCCAAGCTGAACAAGAGGGTTTCAGACTTGCTTTGGGGGGGGAAATCTGCAGAATCTGTACCTGCTGTAAAAAGGCAACCTTAAAGAAGCGTTTGTCCTGATTTTGTTTTTCCTTCCTCCTTTCCAGAGATTGAAGAACTAAACCCAAAAAAATACTGCATCTAATTTGCCACAAAACATGTGTGTCTTGTTGTTTAGAAGCAGCTAATGTTAAGACACTTGGGGTGGCCTGAAATGTGATAATTTAATTGGAACAATTTTTGGGAAGGGTGGGATATATTATATATAAATAATTTGGGAGAGTTGAGGGTTGATCAGTGTCTGCATTTGAAATGATGACTCAGTCACTGCATTGCAATGACGTTTTTTCTTTGTTCCTTCCAGCCTGTTTTAAAGAGATCTATAATAAAGTTTGATACCCTTCAGTTGCATGGGGTAGTTGCTTCGTGCTTACCAGCTGGTAGTAAGTTTTTGTTGTTGGCTATGACAGGTGCACTTCTTCTGGAAGTGCAGTGGGACTACCTGGAGCATGTAGGGTAACAGGTGGTGGTCACAGCCTTCCTAGCTGCTCTGCTTCTTTCCTTGTTGCTTAGGACTGCAGCTTTGGCTTACATCCCAGAGATTAAATCAATACTGTGTTTTTATCTTGTATGGAGAAGGTGAATGGAGTCTTTGGCATCGTACAAAGCAAGACCACTGCAGAGACAGTGGGGCATTTATATGCAGCCAGAGCCCTCCTTATATCCTCTTTTTTACCCTTCTTGTTGAGTGCTGCCAGGATGGGAGCTGTGGTGGAGCTTTAAGGATTCTGCTCAACATGACTGTGTGGCATGACTGTCCTTAAGTTGGACAGAGCTGAAGGGAGAATTAATTGTCTGTAGAAGGACAAGAGGAAAAGCAGGCTTCTGCCACAAATCACGTAAGTGGCATGCTATGTTCCCTTCAGCCAAGCTGTGGCAGTTTAAAGAGACTGGGCTTGCTAATGAACTGTTTACCTCCACAGAGGCTGAAGTGGTTTGTTGTTGCATTTATTTGGCAGACTTGGCAAGGGCTTGCCTGAGGTGATAGTATTAAATTGTTCTGTAAGCTTGGGGAGGGGGGCATTTAAATTTTAAATTGTCATTTAGATGCAAGTTATGAGGAGTCCTCAAAACAAGTATGGGCCATCCTGTGGTGGGTGAGTGCCTATACAGCTGGGTCCGAGCTGTTGGCTGCTGGCAGGTGTGCTGTGTGGTGCTGCCCACCCTGCTCCCTGCCCAACTGCCTCCACCCAAAGCCCCCGCAGCCCTGCCTTGCTGGCCAGGCACTTCTGTGCCCTGGGAGCTGACAGGTCTGTGCTCTTCTTCTTAATCCTGGGAGAGGGAAACCGCTTTTGTTGGACGCAAGCACCCATCCCTGGAGGGGTGCAGGATGGTGCACTCTGCCCCCTTCCACCTGAGAAATGGGCAACTGCCAGGACCCTGCTCACACAAGGACGACTGGTCCTGCCCCGAGAAACCCCTGCTCCCTGGGTCTGTCAATGCACAGGCACGTCACGGTGTCTCAGTGTGTTACAGAAAGCTCATGTTACAAAAGACAGCAGTGCTTTTCCCGAGCGCAGCATTGGAGGTAGTGGAGGAAGCATCTGAGCTGTGCCCCTGGGGCTGGTGCCCACTGCAGCTCCGCAGTGTGAGATGTTGGACAGCGAGGGCGCCTGGAGCTGGGCAAGGCTGTGAGCTGAACGGAGCGGGGGGGTTTGCTGGAAGGATGCTCTGCCCCATGTGTGCCTCGCAGGCATGAGGAGGTGAAAAGTGTTGGCTTATTAATTCAATCTTCATCCCTCTCTTTTTGCACTGGTGATATAATGACCTTGTCCTGTAAAGAAGGCTCAATGTGAGCTGGGTCCAGTAAGTGTAGGCTGTCTAATAGGAAATCCAAAGACTTCCAGGTTGTGGAGGGGATAACCCATACACCAGCACACGTGAACCCCAGCAGACGAAACTGCCCAGTGAGTCTGGGTGGGCTCCTTGTCTTTTGAGATCAGCCTTGGTATGGCTGCAAGAGATCAGTGGCTCTGCTGGGGACAGCGTGGCACCAAGCTCATTGAAAGAAACTGAATGTAGTTTAAGCTCTAGGTTTGAAGCTCCTGGCTACAAGAGGTTGAGCAATGTTTGCGTGACCCGCTCTCCAGCAGGGCCCTGGGGAGGAGGATTGCAGCCTCAGCTGTTTCTGTAGCAAACACCTGATCACAGCAGCAAAATATCTAGGTCAGTCCTACAGCTCTAGGGTCACTCATTTGCCAGTGACCAGATAAGTTGCTGAGCCCTTTGCACTTCTCTGATGTGTTAGCAGATTGTAGGCTCACTAGGTGCCTGCTAGAATTTGCTGAGCTTTTTAAGAAAGGCTATTTTTGCTGTTGGGGGCAGCTGGGCAAATGAGATAGTCCTGCACCCTCATCCTGAGGGCCAGGGCTGCTCCTTACATCTCGAAAAGTGATGTTGTCGAAGCCCTGGGGAATGCTGCTCTCTGCTGACATCCTGCTCCCCTGTCCTCTCCTCTTCAGCCAGTACCAGCTGCTGGCCACTGCCAGTGCCAGGATGATGATGACCAGCAGAATGCTGAGCACCACTTCTGCCACAAAGCCACGGGAAGACTTCTCTGCAAGGGAACGAGATGCTGCCAGTCTCAAACACCACTGGGAAGAGCTGGCTTGAGCTGCGGCCAAAATGCCAGCACCCTGGGTGGCGCAGGATTCACATTCCCCCATTACACGGTGCCAAAGGCAGCCTGCATCCAGCCTCTGCAGCTGGAAGGACTTGTGGCCAGAGGGAACCCTCCCTGCCACACAAAGCTGTCTCATACCAGCACCCTGCCCAGCTGCCGTGGGGAGGGTCAAATCCCCTTCTCTGAGGCTGGAAGCAGCTGTGTGCAAGCTGTTTGTGCCCCTTGTGCTCTGGGGGCTTGTGGAGGCCACAATCCCAAAGAACACAAGATACAGTTGTTTGGGGCTGCCTCACACACACCTTTCCCCTGTGTGTCTGGGCTGGAATCACAGCCTCCAGTGGTACTGTACTCAATATCATCTAGTGCCACGGTCCCCTCCATTGGCCATATCCGCGTGGTGATCTCAAAGATAATCTGCAAGAGAAGACAGGTTGTTGGGGGTGATGCACAGGGAGAGCAACCAGCAACCTGGGATGGCACCCAGCGTGGCCCCACTCACCTGGAACTCACTGGGGCTCTGCACAGGCACTGTGCCGTTCTGCCAGCCCCGGCTTGAGTGTCCTGCCACAGTCCAGGCTGTGCGCTGCCCTGATGCACTCTGCAGCCTCACCCGCAGCTCCCCGTCAGCTAAAACGTGCGGGGTGTGAGGGGTGTACCCCTGTATCAACGACGGCTCAAAGCTCACAAGAGAAGCCAGCCCCTCCTATCTGTGCCACCCTCTGCTGTGACAGCAGCACCCAGCAAGACACACACACACCCTGGTACGGAGGGGGTTTGCAGCCCCCTGGCTGAGCCCCCAGCCACCCCCCCCCACAGGCTGAAGCCATCCTCTGCGGGGACAGCACCTTCTGCTCAGCCTGCTGGGGCAGCACTTACAGAGGTGCTCTGGGATGTCCATGTGGTACCAGAAGCGCAGGCAGGAATCGGCAGTGGCAGGCAGGTGCTGGCTCTCCAGCTGGGCAGTGGTGCCCCCTGCACCCAGCACGCGGGTGTCAAAGTGCACATAGTGACCTGGAGGGGCAGGGACAGAGTGCAGGGTGGACCCCGTCCTGCAGCCCTCCCAGTGCCTCCTGCTCCCCATGCTCCTGAGACATGCCCTGAGAACTGAACCCCCCAGTCCTGCTTCTTGCTGCCTTTGGGACCAAGCCATGTGGATGCCATGGAGCCCACCATGTATAGGGCTGGGGCCCACAGTGGAGCTGTGCTGTCATGTGGGTGGGCATCTGCCCCTCATGGGATCTGTTCTGCCTGGTCTCATACCAGTCCAAGCCTGGGGCAAGGACAGAGCTGACAAGGGCACAGCTTTTAGGGCTGGGATGAAGTGGAGGGGACATACATGGGTGACCTCCTCCATCCCCAGCTCCTCCTGACCCTCCCAGCCATGCCAGGGCACCCTTGGTTGGGGTGGGGGCTTAGGGGTGTCTCCTACCATTTTTTGTGCCCAGAGTGTGATCCTGCTCAGGGCCGGGGTATTTGGCCAGGGGGACCCCACTTTTCCAGCCCCAGGCGAAGCTGTGCAGGTGCTCATCCACGGGGCTGCTCCAGCCACACATGTCCAGCTCGAAGTCACAGGATACTGTAGGAAATGAGGGCTAAGATGCATGCACTACTAGATGGATGGTGGATGGGAAGGGCTGTCCCTAACCCCACAGCCACATGTCCCCATGGGGTGCCTCAGACCCCAGCCTGGCCATGCTGCTGCCATGGAATGGGCTCTTACCTGGCTCAGGGCAGGCTCCATCCGACACATGCAGGTCATCCAGCGCGATGTACCCATGGTCACCCCCGGCTCCTACCACTTCAAATATTGCCTGTGGGGAGGTGGGGAGTGGGGACACGAAGGTTGGCAGCTGCCATGGTGCAGGCAGTGTGCTGGAGCAGTGTACCCATCGTCACCCTGCTTCCTCCTGCAGCTTCAACCCTGCCGGGAGGTGCCCTAGGCCCTGTCTCACCTTCCAGTCCCCATCCGCCTGGACAGTGGCTTGGCTGCGGTGCCAGGTGTCCCCTTCCATTGTGCTCATGCTGAACAGCTTCCTCAACACCCCGCTGTCCTCCACAAGGATGCTGAGAGACCCTGCCCAGGGACCCCCCACAAGGCTGGATGCATGCTGTGCTGTGGCATGGTGCATAGCAAGCACTTGGCCCCCTGGTGCCTACCCGTCGGGAGCTGCCCCACAGGACCCAAGCATCCTGTGCTGACCTGCGGTACTTGGCAAGGGGCACATGGGGCTCACCTGGGTCTCCAGTGCTCAGCTGGTACCAGAAGGCCAGGCACTGGGCAGGTGCAGAGGGCTGGTATGGTGCAGAGGTGAGGGTGGCCTTGTGCCCCATGGGCAGGGAGCCCTTGCTGGTGCTCACCACCATGTAATGCCCTGGTGAGAGAGAAGCCCCCATGCTGTGACACTTCCCCTCCCCGCCCTTGCCCAGCCCTGCTGAGGGTCACTGGGGAGCCCTGGAGTTGGGAAAATGGGTTTGAGGAGCCCTGAGGTTGGGGAGTGCTGTACTCAGTGCTTCTGTTATGTTGAAGCAGCAGCACAGTCACGGTCTAGGGGATGGAGGGGGACTAAGCCCTGTGACCATGCAGGCAGCAGAGGTGAGCAGGGCAGCTCCTCAGACCCCATGAAGCCGTGGCCCCGCTACCTGCAGCAGTGCCAGTGGTGTGGTCAGCTGGGGGGCCAGCGATAGTGCCGGTGCTGTTGCTCTGCCGCAGCCATGTCGGCTGTGTGCTGCCCGTCAGCCCACAGGTGTCTGCCTCAAAGGAGCAGGAGAGCTCGGCTCCACAGGTGCCCTCTGTCACCAACAGGTCATCCAGCGCTGCATCACCCACAAAGCCGTCCCGCAGGGCCTCGAAGGCCAGCTGCCGCCAGGGGCAAGACAGCAGCTTCAGAGGGGCCCAGCCTGCACCCCACAGCACAGGGACCCCCGCACAGCACAGCCCCACGCCGCCAGGCACCCGCAGGCCTCACTCACCCGGTAGCGTTGCCGTCCCGTGGCAGGGAGCGTTGCCAGTCCCCGGTGCCAGAGACTGCCCTGGGTCCCCCGCTGGGTCCACAGCACCGTCTCCTCTGCTCCCTCCAGCTGCAGCTTGAGGTTCAGGGTGCCTGGGCAGAGGGGAACATTGAGGAGTCGGCCTCAGTGCCCAGGCTCACGGCAGCACTGCACAGCCCCAGGTGCCCTGTCCTGCACCCCACCGGGACCCTGCACTCCTCAGCAATATCCAGGCTGGAGCATCCTAGTGAGGATGCAAAGGGCCACGTACCGATCTGTGGGCCAGCCAGGCGGTACCAGAAGGTGAGGCAGCGTGGGGTGGCGGCAGGCTCCTGGCTGTAGGTGATGAGCTGTGCACGCTGACCACGGGTCCATGGTGCCGAGGGGTTCGTGGCCAGAAAATAGCCTGAGCATCAAGAACAGCCAGGGTGGATGGGGCACAGGCATGGGAGCTATGCTGCACCCACCTGTCCTGCCCTCACTGTCAGGGCCTCATCATGCCCCCAGCCCTGGGTCTGGGTGCCCCTGGGCTGCCTTGGCTGAGCCCGTACCATATGCAGGGGGGTCTCAGTGCTGCTCAGGGTGTGCAGGGCACATCCCACCCTGGGGATAGGGGGCTGCAGGGTCCCCCCAGTTGGCCAGGCCCCCAGGAGAGGAGCTGACCCCTTACCAGAACCAGTGGTGTGGTCAGAGCCCTGCCCCTGCCCTGTGCTGTGGACCCACTGGAAGTCGCTGGCCTGATCCTGGTACCAGCCGCACAGGCCTGTCTCGAAGTTGCAGGACAGCTCTGGCCAGAGAGAGGTGACCATGGTGAGGGTGGTGTGGATAAAGAACCCCGAAAGCAAACAGGTACCCCAAATGTCCCTTTACCCAGCCCAGCACAGCTGCTCCCCCCTGCCCCACTCCCCAGGTTCGCCCCATGCTCCTGGGGGTGGCAAATGTCAGGGGGCAGGATGTGTGCTCTGGGCCAAGGGCTCACATGGCTGCGGCCCTGTCCCTGGGGGGGGGGGACAGGTGAGGATCACCTGGCAGCCCCCAGGCAGCAGCACCCACCTCCCAGTGGCTCTAAGCAGGGTCCTCTCCTGCCCACCATACCCAGAGGAAGGCACCCGCATGCACTGACATACCCGTGGCCCCTGGGGGCATCACATTGGGGTCACACTGCACAAACGTCACGTTGTCAATGGCAGCGTCTGCTTGGTCCTGCAGGTCCACCAGCCCCAGCAGCTCGACCTGGGGGTGGCTGCGATGAGTCCCAGGCTGCTGGTGGCACCAGCACTGCCTGGTCTGCCACTGGCCAGGCTGGTTGTACCTGGAAGGGCCGGGCCCTCTCTCCCAGCAGGATGTGGACATGTCCCCAGGCCATGCTGCCATGACCCCGCACGTGCCAGGCCAGGTGGGTCATGCCTGTGGTGTGGTCCACGACGCTGACAGCGAGGAAGCCTGGGCATGAGAAATGGTGCTGGGGGCACAGGTAACCCACATGGCCATCACCCATCCAGCCTGCAGCTGCAGGGAATGGGGACGCCCCCAGCTCCAGGCAGCATGATGGGGGACAGCAGGGCTGGGAAAGACAACAGTGTCTTGCAGTTGACCCCAGGCAAGGCAGGGGCTACCTTGGGGGCCGCTCTGGATGTGGTAGCTCATCTCCATGCTGCAGGCCAGGCCAGAGGGGCCCAGCAGAGGCGTGCGTGCCTTTGCAGGAGCCACCATTTGTCCTTCTCCTTCCTGGAGGGCCAGGAAAGCCCCTGGACAAGGAAACAGCCTGAGGGGTTGGGGCAGAGCCACAACAGAGCACCCCCAGCCAAAGCACCCTGCTTCTAGCACCCTGCCTGGGCACACCACCCCAACCCCCTCCCACAGCGGCTTCCATCTGAACAGGAGCAGGAACAGGGGCAGGGGGGTCTGCACCCTGGGAGCCCCCATGGTGCTGGGGACCAACGAGCACCATTTCAAGCAGTGGAAATGGCCTCACCTGCTCCTGCGAGGGCAATGGCTCTGGGCTCGGTGGCCCTCTGTATGGCCCAGCGCAGCCGGCCCACGCTGACATCATGCCAACCCCCGTCCCCCTCCTCAAAGGTGGTGGCTCCTGCAAAACCAAGCGATCATTGCTGTGGTACCATGGAGCTTCCCAGACTGCCCCAGCCCAACCTGGGGTGCCCTGGGCCCCCTTGCCCCAGCCTCACCATGACTCTGGGCATGGGGAGCTGGGTGCCCAGCTTCTGCCCACAGACTCACCACAGAGTTTCTCATCGGAGCCATCAGTGCATATCTTGGCAAAGTCACAGGCCAGCTCACTGCTGATGCAGCTCCCATTATCGCAGGTGAACTCCCCGTCTATGCAGGTGCTGGCATGGTCCTGGCCTGGCAGCGCCATCGGAGATGGATCTGATGGTGAAAGCCCCAGGCTGGAGTGCAGTACTGGCAGGGTGTGAGGCCAGACCTGGGTCCAGGCATTGTCCCAGCATTGCCCCTTCCAGCTGTAGCCCCACCAGGTGTCCCCTGGCAGCACAGCCCGGCCATGGCAGCACAGTCCTGTGCTGGCACAACCCTACTGGTCTGTCCCCACAGACAGTCAACGCTGGCCCCAAGCATCTCCCTAGTTCTATATGTCCCCCAGCCCTGCCTTGGTGCTGCCTCCAAACAAAAGGGACCTGGTAGTTGTCAATGGTATCTCTGTGTGTGATATGGCTGAGTAAGGAGGATTTGGAGCAGGGGTGTCACAGGTGCAGGACCAGGATACCAGGCACTTCAGGCTGTGGTACCCAGGGCAAGTACTTGCTATGTTGTGCCCAGGATGGCCACCATGATAAGTAGAAGACAGGCAGACCCTGAAGCAAGTCCTCTAGTGATGGTGACGTGGCCAGAAGGCACCTGGGAGCCACAGCCCACATCCAAGCTCACCCAGATGTGGAGTACAGCCTGGAGACAGGATCAGGTCGTCGATGGCCACAGTCCCTCCACTTCTGGCCACCCCCTTGATCAGCACCTGCAGGGAAGCACCATGCCAGCAGGTCAGCACAGGGTCTTGCACAGAGGGGCTGTGTGACACTGCTGGGAAAGGGGGGACACTGGGGAGCCATGGGATGGAGGATACCCAGCCCCTCTGATCGGCTAGCACTCGCACCCCCAAGGAAGGGATCCACGGGAGCAAAGGTGATGCTGTGTCTGCAAGGGGTGCATGGGGTGGGATGGAGAGGCGTGGGCAATGGTGCTGCCCTTATACATGCGCCATGGCCTGTGGCTGCCCAGGGGTGCCACCAGAGTGCCCTCCACAGGCAACTGGGAGAGGGTCGGGTCATATGGGTGGCCATGGGGGACAGCAGATGGGCTGGGGGAAGATGTTGGGTGACATGGGGTGTGTGAAGAATCAGGATGGTCCCTGGGTTTGGGGGGCATTTGGAAGTGGGGGACACAGGGGACATGAGAATGGTATTTGCCACCACCAGGAGGCCCAGCTCTGGCCTCTGGTTCCCAGTCTATATACTACCCCGGTCCCATGGGTGCATCCTGAGGGCCCACAGATCAGCCGAACTGCTTGGCGGCAGCCCCTTGCCCTGTGGCAATGCTGGTGGAGGCTGCCCTGGGGTCGGGTTTTCAGGGCTGAGGTAGTGTCACAGCAAGGTCCCTGGGCACAGTGAGATTCTGGGTATCCAACTCACCCAGTACAGCCCCAGCCCACCTTGAAGCTCTCTGTCACATTGAAGTCCACTCTCTCCCGGACCCAGCAGCTGCCCGTGTCCCCTGTCCTCTGTCTCACCAGTTGCTCAGTGGAGTTGGTCATGTAGGAGATGCTGAGGCTGCTGGTGGCTGAGCCATGGAGGTGGCAGTACAGCACAAGCTGGAGCCGGGGAGAGGTGGTGAGCAAGCCCTGAGAGCTGAGGAGGAGCACAGAGCCCCCACACCCCATGGGATGTTCACAAAGGTGGGGCTGGAGAAGCTCAGTGCTCCCAGCAGGTGCTGGGGATGCCACCAACCACCCCCAAACCTGCTGTTCTCCCCAGGCTAAGGGCCAAGGCAGACCTGGTCCCATGTGGTGCTCCCTGCAAAAAGGGAACCCATTCCTCACCACTGACATGCCCATGGGGCTGCTGTCCCCTGCCCTGCACTCATGCACCCACAGTGACTCACGTAGCAGGAGCTGTTGGAGGAGATGATGGAAATGCTCAGGCTGGCCGTGCTGCTGGACCCCGCAGCTGAGGCACTGCTGATATGGAGGAAATAGCCTGTGGGAGACACGGAGATGGAGCCAAGTGGTTCCAGGCATGCAGGTACAAAAGCAGAAGGAGCAGGTGTGGAAGCAGAGGCTGGGGAGGCTGGGACCAACAGGCAGCACATACAGTGCCCTGTACAACCATTCCCAGCTTGTGCCCCATGCCGCCCTGGCCCTGCCATCAGAACTTTCAATTTGGTTCCCCTGGTGTTCACCAAGGAGCTGTTTTCCTGCCAAGGCACAAAACAGAAGAAAACCAGAAGGCCCAGGAGAAGACAGCCAGTGCTGCCAGGAGCAGCAAGCTGCTTATCAGTGCTGACTTGCTGCAAGGTTTTCCAGCCATGCTTGCAAAACTTCTCCCAAGGGAGCCATCAGGTGTTTGCTGTTTACAGAGGCTGTTTTCCCAGTGCAGCCTCAAGCTGAGCCTAGGCATGCTGTTATCGCAGGGGCCAGAGGGCACTTCCGTGCCGGGGCTAGTGACACCAAGGCTGGCAGGTGGCTGGATTCCCCAGTGTGAAATCCCAAGGGCTGTGATGGGGCTCATAGGAGATCCTACTACCCAGCATGTACCTGCTGCGCTGTTTGTGCTGTGGTCCCGGGTGGGGATGCCGTATGTGGCACCCAAGTTCATGCTTGTGTTCCTCTCCCATGTTGTCTGCCCAGCCTCCACCCAGCTGCAGAAACCATTCTCAAAGGAGCAGATGTTGAAGCCCTCTGTGGGGGGAGCGAGAGCAGTGACACACAGATGGGGGCCCAGCGCTGCCCAGGCCGGGAGGCCCCATGGCTGTCTGTGTTGATGTTTCCCCATGACAAAGCCTGCTGGGTGAATTAGTCCTGCAGCTGTAAAGCTCCAGGGCAGTGCTGGAACAACCCATTCCAGCCCTGTGCCATCCCATGGCCCCACAGGGTCAGACCCTCTGCCCATCCATGCCCTTCCCCCCCCACCCCCGGGGCTAGAGATGCTCACGGCAATGCTGCACAGCCTCATCCGAGCTGTCCCCGCAGTCGTCAGTGCCATCGCAGAAGCGGTTCAGTGCCAGGCAGGAGCCCTGGCTGCATCTGTTCTCCTCCGCCCCGCAGACCTGCTGCCCGGGTGCTGGGGCCGTGGGACATGGTGTCAGCACCTTGCTGGCCCCCACAGGGAGCTCAGAACCCCACTGTGTTGTGCTCCCCACTCTGTCTTTCCCTGCATTGCTCTCTCCATCCAAGGTATGGCTTCTCTCTGCCCTCTGTGTGCCCTGTCTGGGGCAAGTGACCCCTGAGACACCCTGGGCAGTGGGAGAGCTCGCACAGAGCACAAAGGCTGAACCACCACCCTGGGGTGCCATCCTGCATCATCCCAGCCACCACAAGACTCACTCTGCAAGCCACAGTTCCTGAAGACAATGTCATCGAGTGCCAGCACTGCCCCACACGCAGGTGGCTGTGTCAGGGCGAAGGTGAGCTGCAACAAGAGGTGAGGGCTGGGTGAACTGATCTGGCCCAAGCCACCAGTGCAGCCTCTGCTCCCGGTGCAGCCCATGGAGGCCAGCCAGACCCCAGCACCCTCCAGCCCTAACTCTTCACCTGGAACTGCCCCGTGATCCGGCCCGTGTACGCCACCAGCTGGTGCCAGCCCTCAGCTCCATGCTGGGGGCTCTGCCACAGCTCCACCACCTTGTCCCTGGATGCCATGGCCAGGCGCAGCGTCGGCCACGCTGTCTGGTTGAGCCCTGCAGGGAGTCCCAAGATGTAGCCTTTGGCAGTGGGCACCCTGGGGTGACCGTGGGGTGACTCAGATCCTGACAGCTCTGGGGACCGAAGCAGGGTCCTGCCAGCTCTGCTTGCGGGGCATGGAAGAGGCGAGTAGGATGGCTGGGACCCAGCTCGAGGTGCCAGTGGCTTTGTCCACCACTACCCCCATGGTTGTTTCCCTGCCCTGGTACTAGTTGTGGGCACCCAGCTGCACTCACTGCTTCCAGAGAGGTGGTACGAGGCCCAGATCTCACACGTGGCAGCCACGTCCTGCATCATGGGTGACCTGAGCCAGGCAGTAGCTGTGGCTTTTGCTGGTGGGGACACTGTCACCATGAACCACCCTGGGGAGGGCAGAGCAGAGCAAGAGGTTCCAGAGCTGCAGTCAGCATCACTCCTGTGGGCGATGCCCTTGCACCCGCCAGGACAGGAGCCCTGGCAACCTCAGGGCACCCTCAGCCCAGAGGGGCAGTGCTGTGGGTGCCCACAGAGCAGCTCCCACTTACCCCTGTCTGTGCCCACGGTGTGGTCTGAGTGGAGCCCCGTGCCCCATTTGTCCAGGCTGGCCCGGCCCCGCACCCATCTGTAAGCTGTGGTGCTCACGTCCTGCCAGCCACAGTCACCTTCCTCGAAATCACAGGTGAAGGGGGTGCCCAGCACAGCTGAGACCCCCAGGTACCCTGGGGACAGGGGGGTAAAGGTCAGGGCAGGGATGGGTCCACCCCAGGGAGCGGCCGTGCCTCCAGCTCCATCACCCGTTCACCAGGCACCCACCACACTGGTTCTCATCAGAGCAGTCACTGCAATAGCACACGAAGTTGCAGAGGTGCTCGGCCGTGCTGCTGCAGCTGTTGACAACAGTGGCCCTGCTGGAGAGGATGGCCCCATCTGTGAGAGAGAGGAAGGGGCTGAAAAACCTTGTGGAGGAGCCAAGTATGGGGCCACAGCAGGGGACACCTGTGCAGGATCCTCAGTTTGGGACCCTGCTGGTTGGGACCACTGGGCTCCTGGCAGCATTGTTCCTTGGATGGAACCCTCCACTGCCTGGGTGGGCTGGCAGCTAGGGCAGGGGTTTCGCCAGGGCCTGGAGAAAAGCAAAATCCCCCAAAGTCTGGGGTTCTGCCCCATCCCTGCCCACTCACACCCACCCTCATGGTGGTTTGCATCTCCCACGACCACCACCGCTGCCTATCAGGGCCACGGCATTGGCCCTGCCACTGAAATGCGAGCACTTCCTCATCATGCTGAGGAAAGCTATCATAAACCCAGCCTGACGCTGACTTGTCCCTAGCAGCTCCAGCATTTGCTTGCCCCAGAGATTCCCCGTTTGACCTCCATGACCCTGACAGGGGGGTACCCCCCAGCCCCCCAAGCTGGGAAAGCTGCAGCAGTGCTTGGGGGAGGAGGGGGAGGGCAGTGAGCCCAACTCCCATGGGGCAGGGATGGACGGGACCAGAAGTTCTGTGGCCCCTTCGTGTCCCAAAGTGCGACCCAAGGCATGGCCCCCATGTGGGAAAACAACTCACCCAGCAGCAGCAGGGCTGCAAGGAGCATGAGCCCAGACATCTCAGCCTCCGGGATACGATGAGGGTAGAAAGGAGGCAGGCAAGGCAGGGGCCGGGGGAGGCCACGCTGTGAGCCCCAGGCTGGAATCTGTTCCTCAGGACCTGCTGCACTCTGGACTTCAGCCCCGCTGTTATCTGTGCCGCTGTACAGCGCAATTGCATCAGGTGTAGTAAAACAAGGGGCTTGACTCTGAGTGTGAGTGAGGACACATGGAGGCGAGAACAACATCCTCACGAGGGGGAGTGGAGAGGCAGGCGACCTATTCTCTGTAATCACCAGTGATAGGACCCGCAGGAATGGTGCCAAGCTGAGGCAGGGGAAGTTTAGGCTGGACATCAGGAAGAGGTTCTTCACAGACAGGGTGGTCGCACACTGGAACAGGCTCCCCAGGGAAGTAGTCACTGCACCAAGCCTGTTGGAATTTAAGAAGTGTTTGGACTGTGCACTTAGTCACATGGTCTAAACTTTTGGGTAGACCTGTGTGGTGCCAGGAGTTGGACTCGATGATCCTTATGGGTCCCTTCCAACTCGGGGTATTCTATGATTCTATGAGAAACCCTGTGCCCTCCCATGGAGCGGCCACCTCAGTCAGGGCACCCTGCGTGCCACTCCCTTAGGCTGTGGGCAGGATCCCTGCTGAGCCCAGGAAGGCACCGCACTGAGTGGGAGCTGCCGATGGGCCCCGGGCAAAGGAGGCATCAGGCTGTGGGGCTCCCCCAGGCAGAGCATCTCCCGCAGGGCCGATCCCTCCCCTCCACTCAGCACTGGGGAGAGATGTGCACATACTCCAGCTGGGGCTGGAGATGATGAAGGCTCTGCAGCATCTTTCGCAGGAGGAAAGGCTGCAAGAGGTGTAGCTGCTCAGCCTGGAGAAGGCTCAGCATGGTGGGAGTGGAGACAAGGCAGCCAGGCTCTTCTCAGAACAGGGTGCCCAAGGAAGAGACAGAACTATGAGAGCAAACTCTAATACATGAAATGCCATGTGAGTTTAAGAAAAAAAATGTTTATGGTGAAGGCCATCAAAACCAGAACAGGCTGCCCAGGCAGGTTACAGAGTCTCCATCTGCAGGAATGCTCAAAACCCCTCTGGATACAGCCCTTAGCAGTCCCCTACAGCTGACCCTGCCTGAGCAGGGGTTGCACTAGGCTATCTCTGGAGGTGCCTCCAACCTCAGCAATTCAGGGGCTTGAAGGGAAGCTGTGCTCCTCCATCCTATTCACGCCCTCCTCCTGAAGGGATGCAAGACATGGACTCCTGATGGCTCTTGAAGGACTTTTGCCCTTTTTGCCTTTTTCACTACTACATGTACTTATCCCATAGCCCCACGTGCTGCCCACATGCCTGAATCTGTCATACAATTGGTTAGAGACTCTCAGACACACCTGGAGCCAGCCAGCAATTGGCCACTGCCCCAAAGCTCACCTTATCACTGTGGCCAATTTACTTTATCTCAACGTTGCTCAAGTTTTTGTTTCTGCCATTTGTTTCCTCATTATCTCTAATTCAGGGACGTGTGAAACATCACAGAGCCACCTCTAAATTCCTTTCCCACACCCTCCCAGGTTTTGATGTCTAACAGCCATTCATGTGCAGGGAATTGGACCCTGTGACCCACGACTGCTGGGTGGTATCACCCAGGCCCTGCAGAGAGCCTGGTTGATGGTGGATAGTCGGCTGAATATGAGCCAGCAGTGTGCTCAGGTGGCCAAGAAGGCCAACGGCATCCTGGCTTGTATCAGGAACAGTGTGACCAGCAGGGCTAGGGAGGTGATCGTCCCCCTGTACTTAGCTCTGGTGAGGCCGCACCTCGAGTACTGTGTTCAGTTTTGGGCCCCTCGCTACAAGAAGGACATGGAGGTGCTTGAGCGGGTACAGAGAAGGGCAACGAAGCTGGTGAGGGGTCTGGAGAACAAGTCCTACGAGGAGCGGCTGAGGGAGCTGGGCTTGTTCAGCCTGGAGAAGAGGAGGCTCAGGGGCGACCTTATCGCTCTCTATAGGTACCTCAAGGGAGGCTGTAGCGAGGTGGGGGTTGGTCTGTTCTCCCACGTGCCTGGTGACAGGACGAGGGGGAATGGGCTTAAGTTGAGCCAGGGGAGTTTTAGGTTAGATGTTAGGAAGAACTTCTTTACTGAAAGGGTTGTGGGGCATTGGAATGGGCTGCCCAGGGAAGTGGTGGAGTCACCATCCCTGGAAGTCTTCAAAAGACGTTTAGATGTAGAGCTTAGGGAAATGGTTTAGTGGGGACTGTTAGCGTTAGGTCAGAGGTTGGACTCGATGATCTTGAGGTCTCTTCCAACCTAGAAATTCTGTGATTCTGTGATTCTGTGAGAGCAGAGCTCTTCACATAGAATCACAAAGAATAGCTGAGGCTGGAAGCACCTCTGGGTCCCTCTGGTCCAACGCTTGCTTCAGCAGGGCCACCCAGAGCAGGGTGCCCAGCACCATGTCCTTGCAGCTTTGGAGACTCCACAACTTTTCCGGGCAGCCTGTGCCAGTGCCCCACCACCCGCATGGCACAGAAGGGTGGTCTGGTGCTCAAAGGGAGCCTTCTGTGCTCCAGTTTGTGTCCACTGCCTCTTGTCCTGGCACTGGGCACCACTGACAAGAGCCTGGCTCTGTCTTCGTGGCATCCTCCCTCCAGGTATCTATACACATTGATGAGACCCCTCTGAGTCTCCTTTTCTTCAGGCTGAACTGTACCAGGCTCTCCCCATAGGAGAGGTTGTCCAGTTCCTTGATTGTCTTGGGATGATCTTCCATCTTGAGCGGGCCCAGTGCATGCCCTGGGAACCTGGGCTTGGTTCCTGGTGTTCTCCCCCTCCTACCCCCCAACTTGTACAATGGCATGTTTGGACACCATCCTCCCCAGGAAACAGCTCCAGCCCTGAGCCACCAGTCATGCAGTGGGCCCTGCAACAACGCTGGGAGCACCCCCAGCCCAACCCATGATGCCCATCCATCATTGCACACTTTTCCCTATTGCACATGAGAAGTTTGAAGTAGGACACGGGGCACAGGGACTGAATGTCAGGTCTCACTAACACTGCACATCTCCTCTATAGGACCCTCCTGACCAGGAAGGAATCAACTGAGCTGCTTTTCCAGGGCACTGCGCCACTGTGCTCCAGATCTGAATGTCAATGTCTTCCTTGCTTATAAAATGTGAGCAGGACTCTGTTCCTCATCTCTGATCATGTTTGATCCTTTCCTTGTGAGGGTGGCAAGACCCTGACTTAGAGGGATGCTAACAGTGTGACCAGCAGGGCTAGGGAGGTGATCGTCCCCCTGTACTCAGCTCTGGTGAGGCCGCACCTCGAGTACTGTGTTCAGTTTTGGGCCCCTCGCTACAAGAAGGACATGGAGGTGCTTGAGTGGGTACAGAGAAGGGCGACGAAGCTGGTGAGGGGCCTGGAGAACAAGTCCTACGAGGAGCGGCTGAGGGAGCTGGGCTTGTTCAGCCTGGAGAAGAGGAGGCTCAGGGGCGACCTTATCGCTCTCTATGGGTACCTCAAGGGAGGCTGTAGCGAGGTGGGGGTTGGTCTGTTCTCCCACGTGCCTGGTGACAGGACGAGGGGGAATGGGCTTAAGTTGAGCCAGGGGAGTTTTAGGTTAGACGTTAGGAAGAACTTCTTCACTGAAAGGGTTGTGAGGCATTGGAACAGGCTGCCCAGGGAAGTGGTGGAGTCATCATCCCTGGAAGTCTTCAAAAGACGTTTAGATGTAGAGCTTAGGGATATGGTTTAGTGGGGACTGTTAGCGTTAGGTCAGAGGTTGGACTCGATGATCTTGAGGTCTCTTCCAACCTAGAAATTCTGTGATTCTGTGATCAGGGAATGTAGGACAAGTTTAATGACATTAAACTAAAAAGGGTATACTTTTATATTTAGAAATAAGGAAGAAATTTTTTATTCTGAGGGTGGTGAGGCACAGGAACATGCTGCACAGAGAAGCTGTGGGTGCCCCATCCCTGGAGGTGTTCAAGGCCAGGTTGGATGGGGGCTGGGGGCAGCCTGAGCTGGTGGTAGGGGGGGTTGGGCCTAGATGGGCTTTAGGGTCCGTTCCAACCCATACCATTCTGTGCTTCTAATTTCTGTCCACGTCGCACACATCCCCTGAAAGCACAAACTGGGGAAGGCAGGGAGCCACACAGACAGCAGTCAGGATGCAGCTGGGAGCATACTTGCTGAAGACCAGTACTAAAAGCTGTCACAGCCTGGCCTTCACCACCAACCTCAGTCCAGTAGAGGGACTACACGCACACAGCAGCACAGCTGAGTTAAACAGTGGCTGGGGTCAGGCCAAAGGCTTGCCTGGGAAGGTAAGGTTTCTCCAGCCCTGCCTTTGTACGAGACAGCCAGAGGGCATCCTGCCCCTTGAGCTCTCCTACCACCAAAGTGTCCAGCAGCTTTTCCCAGCCTTTCACCACCCCCATCCTCCTCACTGTGGAACTACAATCAGAGTGCCCCTGGAAGAGCAAGCTGGGAAATGTTAAGGAGCAGGAGCCAGCGCCGGCTGCCCTTGAACTCAAGGAGGATGCTCCATCTCCAGGTGTCCTGCCTGGGTAGGAACAGGACATGTTCTTCCAAACCACACTCCCTGGCAGCTATGCCCTCAGTGTCTCAGAAGCTAGGAACAGAATATGAAGATAGATGTGCTCCATGGGCCACTGCTATTGCAGTGCTCCTTCTGCCTAGCGAGTCTGCGTGCCTGCTCTGCCCTTCCCTTACTCAGTCATGGAAACCTGTTGCCTTCTCCAAGAGGTTCCCTCACAGCTCTCTTTCTGGCTTGTTTTGCTCAGTATCCTCAGGGCTGGAGGACAGGCACTATTTTCACAGCCCACCCCATATGTCTCAGCTGCTCCCAAGGCTCATCCTGACATGCACCCTGCTGCCTCCTAGGTGCTGCTTCCAGATCTCTGTAGAGATGGAAACGCAGGGGCTCATTCCCATTGTGAAGAATAGCAGGTCCAGTTACTCCCCAGACATGCAGGAACAAGCTGAGCCATGAACACACAGATGAGCAGGGCCAGTGGTGCTCCCCAACATGTTTAATCCTCATATACACATGGGACAAATCCGTGCTGGGGGGAGGCCAGGGCTGAGTGCCCACCGGCTTCAACCAGGTAAGGACTTAAACTCTAGGGCTTTGCAGCTCTGTGGCAGGGAGATGGGAAGAGTCCATGGTACATGGGAAGTCCAGTGACGGTGGAGATGGGCAAGTTCCCCTGGAGGATGGAAGCTCATCAGTGCAGTGAATTCAATGCCAAGGAAAACACAGTGGAGCCCAGAGTGCTGCTGAGCACAGGGCCCCTGCTGCCATTTCCCAAGTGCTGGAGGTGGCCCCACCAGCTCCAGGCTGGTGCCAGTGCTGCTGCCCCACCAGATCACGTCAATAGCCTTCGTCTGCCCAAGTGATCTCGTAGTCTGGATACTTTGCTTTCAGCTTCTCTGTAGTCACCGAGTGCTTTGCTCGCCCAAAGCCCTGGAAGAGGAAGGAGAATCCAAAAGTAAAGCAGGCATGCTTATCGCTATAAGAGCTTATCAAGCAGCTGAGACACCTCAAAGCAACTGGATGCTCTGAGAGAAACCTACAGCCATGTAAGATGCCACTGATCCCCTGTCTGTGAAAGGCTTGTTGGCTCCGATCAGTATGTGACACCGGCTGAAACTGCGTGCAGCTCAGCCTGGTGCTGGCAGCACGGCGCCCGCCCAGGCATTGTGCCACCTCACCGCTCCAGAGCCATCCTGGGTGATAGGTGCCGGCAGAACCAGAGCTGCCATCACTGACACCATTCTCAGGGTACACAGGTGCATGGCCTCCACCCTGAGCCCCTCAGGACCCACTCAGGAAGTGGAAACAGATCTGTGGAGGCAGCTGAGCACTGTCTGCCCAAGGTGGACCTGGCGTGGAGCCACAGGGTAGAAAATGTGGCTCCTGCAGGCACCCCCAGCTCAGCACGCACTCATCCGTGGTCTCCGCACCTTGGCTCAGTGCTCCCCCTTTCAGCTGCTGCCTCATTTCACGCGGCAGGACTAGTGCGGCCATTTGTGCTGTCTCAGCGGCAGCCATTAGAAAGGAGGAGCCACATTCACGGAGAGCTCCTCGACGCCGGCGTACCCGTGTCGGGGATGCCCCAGCTGGGCTCAGAGCCGGGCTGGCCTCAAAGCCGGGCACCTCCGGAGCCTGACGCCGCCGGGCGGGGCC
Organism: Netta rufina; assembly: GCF_964035555.1. Classification (NCBI taxonomy): domain Eukaryota; kingdom Metazoa; phylum Chordata; class Aves; order Anseriformes; family Anatidae; genus Netta; species Netta rufina. Next base: position 1,226,464 of record NC_140144.1, read on the forward strand.
ACTCACCACCGAGTATCCGTAGACGTGGATCTTCTTCTCCTCCTGCTGGTGGGAGATGCGGCCGCCCCCCAGGCACTCGCAGTCGAAGCCCTGCCGCTCCAGCTCCGCCGCCGCCTTGTCGTATATATCGGCTGCGGGGAGAGCGGGCCGCGGGGTCAGGCGGCCGGGGAACCGGCGCGGGGGCCGGGGCAGCGCCCGTTACCGCTACCGGCACCGCGGGGCTCCGGGCGGGGCGGGATGGAGCTGCTGGGGCCCGCCTGCGGGGACCCCGGCCCGGCCCGACCCCCGCCCGACCCCTGCCCCGCCCGCCCGCCGCCGCCCCTCACCGTGGTACTCGGCCCAGCCGTGGCCCCGCACCACCTCCTTCCCGGCCGCGGCGGTGCCGGCGTGGCGGGGCCGCACTCTGAGCAGCACGTACTTGAAGACGCCGCCGCCGTCGATCTCCACGTCCGCCACGCGCCCCAGCGCCGCCGCCGCCGCCTCCGCCGCCATCGCTCCCGGGCCGCCGCCAGCCCCGCCCCTCTCGCGGCGGCCCCCGCCCCGCGGCCCCGCCCGTTCCGCCCGTTGCGGGCGGGGCTCCGCGGGAGCCGCCGGGCGGGGCGGGGCGGGGCGGGGCGGGGCTCCTCGGGTGGGGCGGCCCAGCCCCGGCCCTGCCCCGCCCCCTCCGGCCGGTCCGACCCCGGGCCGCGCCTCCCGGGCCCCGTTCCGGCTCCGGCCGCCGTCCCCGGCAGCCCTGTGGAGCCCCGCGGGCCGCCGGCAGCGCCCTGGGGTGCCCTCGGGCTCGGGGGGCTCCTCCCGGTGCCGCAGCGGGGCCCTGGGACCCGCCCCCCCCCCCGGGGACGGACGTGTCCCGGAGCGCCGGGCTGGGGCTGGGGCCCTGGGCACGGGCAGGGCGCGTGGGCAGGCGCGGAGAGGCCCCGGCCGCCGCAGCTGGAGATCTGCAGGGTCCTGCGGGGCACCGAGCAGCAGCAGCGGTGCCCGGTGCCCCGTGGTAAGCCCCGGCTCCTCCCTCCCCCCTCCCGCAGCTGCCCCGGCCCAGCAGCTCTGCGAGCAGCCCCCGGCAGCGCGCCCGCGGGCAGCCAGAGGGTGCCCGTCCCACCGCACCGACGGGAAAACGCCTATCTACAGAAGGGGATAAACGGGGGCTGGGGGGGGTCCTCGCGCCACATTCACATGATGTCATCCAGGAGGTTGGGGCTGGCCACCCAGTCCAAGGTGCGGGGCTCGGAGGCTGCCATGATCATGCACATGAACTGTTTGCCTGTCCTCTTGTCGATGGGGTAGATGGTGGTGGGGGTGAAGCGCTTGTTGCTCTCCACGAAGTCGCAGAGCTGCTCGTAGACAGCGGGGAACTCGTGCCGCAGGAATACGCCGCGGATGCGCAGCTCTCGCTGGATGTTGATGAAGCAGACCTCCCGCGCCTTGCGGCCCTCCTCGCCCTCCTTGTCGATGTCTGCTGTGCCGGGCGGTGGCGTCAGGATCAAGGTCTCCATGTCCCGCTCCTTCTTCGGGATCTTCTTCTCAGGGCTGGAGGAGGCTAAGGCCACCTTGGCATATTTCCTGACCGTTGGCACCTGCATCTTTGGAGACGGCCTCTCTGGCACTTTCTGTGCCACGGCCACGGTTACATTCAAGAGGAAACATTCATCAGGGTCATACTGGTTGCCAGTCTCCCGCAGCTCCCGGGCATAGTCCCCCAGGTTGTCCGAGTAGCTGTCCAGCTCCCGCAGGGACAGGTAGGTAGGGGACATGAGCAGGCTCTCCAGGCCAAACTGGAGGAAGTTCTCAGCCGAGCCCGAGTTGGGGAAGCCCAGGAAGAGCACGCCACGGCCTCGGGACAGGTAGCCCACCTTGGCGATGCGCGAGAAGGCCTTGTGCACCTCTGTGTTCTCCCGGCAGAACTGCAGCACGTGGCGGCAGACGCTGCCCACACGCCCATAGACGCAGCTTTCCTTGTGTGTGTCCCAGTCCTCGCGGCGGCAGTGCCGGGAGCAGTAGTATGTGTAGCAGCTGTGGCACGACTTGAAGTAGAGGCAGGCGTTGAACATGGTCTCCGTCCGCCGGCACTTGGCATTCGAGCACATCATCATGTCGTCCTCCTCTGCGCTCAGGTCAGGCGAGCAGTTCTCCAGCGGCTTCTCAAAGGTGCCGCTGGCTGGCGGGGAGGGCTGGGGGCGCGGGGTGCTGGGACCCGGTTGCTCCTTTGTAGGCCGGAGCCCCTCAGGTGCTCCAGGAGGGACCTTCCTCCCCTCGCTCCGCCGGGGTGGCCCCGGGGTACTGCTGCTCAGGAGCTTCTTGAGCTGCTCAGCGATGCTGTCCCTGTCCCCAGCATGGTGGCCCGGTGCTGGCTTGTAGTCGATAACGAGGTCGGTGATGAGCTCGTCCAGCTGCTCCAGACTACGCTGGCGTGCTGAGCCACTCTCCTTGGAGACAGGCTGTGGGGCGCAGGGCACAGCATAGGGTGTCTGCTCCCGCCCTGCATCCAGCACATCCCAGCTGGCCGAGCGCCTCTCGCTCCTGCCCAGCCCGTTGGCACGGATGTCATTGTCAGTGATGGTGATCTCTGGCGTGACGTACCAGGAGCGGCCCAGGGGGCCACGGCTGCCATCAGCATGCATGCGCTCGAGGATGGAGCTTTCTGAGAGGGACAGGGCAGCGTAGCGCTTGGGTGAGCTTGACAGGTTGATCACCACTGGCTGCCGGCGCTCATCAGGAGATAAGGCACGGTGCTGCTCCTGGGCAAGTAGGTTCTCGTAGCTGCGCCCACGCTGCAGGGCGTCCTCCCTGCGTGCTGCAGGTGCCAGGATGTTGTCCCAGGATTTGGAGTAGTGCTGGCTGTCCCGGGCCAGCCGTGGGGGGTTAGTGCTGTAGCTGGCGTGCCAGGAGGACAGCATGGCCTCACGCCCGGCTGGCTGTGGGGCAAAGCGCGACACCTGCAAGCTCTGGTAAGGCAGCGTGTTCCGCTCGGGGCAGTACCAGTCGCCAAAGTGCAAGGGCTGGGTGCTGCGGGGAGGGGGGCATGTCCGTGAAAGCATCTCCCGTTCACGGTACTTCCCATAGTCCTCAGCGTAGAAGACCCTGGCTGAGGAGCCGAGGGCTGGGTATGTCCGGGCATCTTCAGCATAGATGGTTTTGATGGGGGTGCCACGGGGCGCATAGAAGCGGGGCTCCTCTCCATAGAAGGCATGGGTGGGTGCCTCCTGCACGGGGAAGCCCCGTGCCTCCTCCACATACAACGTCCGGGGTGGCACCGTGTGGACAGCGGCTTTGGCTGGGTCCTCTGCATAAAAGTGCTGCGGGGGGCCATGGCGCCCGGGGTAGGGGTAACTGGCATAGCCTGAGCTCCGCAGGGGCACAGCGGGGCTGGGGCACCGCACTGGTTCCTCCGCGTAGAAGAACTTGGTGGGGACGCTGGGGGCTGAGAAGGTCATGCAGCCCCTCTCAGGGTACTCCCTGAAGTCCCGTGAGGACGGCACTGGCACTGTCTGGTATGCCAGCGCCCGGGGGTCAGCCTCATAGAACTCACCAGGGTAGGGCAGGATCGGGGGCTCCCCACTGTAGGAGTCACTTGGTGTGGGTGTGCGGGACACGGACACCTGCCTGCTCCCTGGCACTGCCAGGCTGCGGGCAGCCCCAGGCGTGCGGGGCCAGCGCGGTGGCTCTGGCCTGCTGTGTGTGGCCCGCAGGCTGCGAGCGGTGTGCACCAGCACCGCCTCGTCTGGCTTGATATCCACCCGGCACTTGACGTGGGGGCTGGCGCCCACCTTGGTGCTCAGCCCCTCCTCAAAGCAGTTGCTGCCCACACAGAGCGGGGAGATGCGGCTGACGCTGCTGCGCTGTGGCTGCAGCTTGATGGGGTGCACCTCGTTGGCCAGCGCCCGCAGGGGTACGTGGCTCTCACGGCGCGGTGAAGGCTCGGTGCGGGACGTCTCCCGCACCACCCGCAGGGCCTCCCGCCCACGCCGGGCTGGTGGTGGTGATGCTGTGACAGTGATGGGCACTGGCGTGAAGGTGGACTTCACCCGTGGCGCACTCTTGGACCGGGCTCGCCTCTTTGGCTCACCCCGGGAAGCTTCCCTGGCTGGCGGGGGGGCCCTGCCACCATATGGGTCTGGCTTCAGAGGCACGCGCCTGCCTGGCAGCCCCGGCGCAGGCTCAGGAGTGCCGGGATGTGGGCAGGGGCGCTCCATGGCCGGGGGCGTGCCCAGCTGCTCGTCCAGTGACTCAAGGAAGTCAAAGCTCCTGCAGTGACGTTTGTTGAAGGGCTGCGGCTCGCGGGGCAGGGAGGAGGACATGGAGGCATCACATCGTGGCAGGGGCTGGCAGACGATCGAATCCCCAGGGGCTGTGGAGGCCACCTTTATGTCTTGGTACACCGTAGACACCAGGATATCAGGTGGGTCTGTTCGTGTCATCTTAAAAGTGACACTTCTATCACCAGTCCCCTTCAGATGACCTCAGAGGAAGGCAGCTGGCCCTGCAAGAGAACAGACAAGGTCCCTAAATCCTGTCGAGGATCTCAGGGGCCACGACAGCTCAGGATAAAGCCCCACAGCCCTTGGCTCAGGGAATTTCAGCCACCTCTTCAGAGCTGGGAGATCGGGGTGTCTCAGCCTCCGCTGCTGCTTTTAGAAGGCTGCTCCCCTCTGCGGGGAGAAGCAGAAAAACACCAGTCGGAGAAGTTTGCAATCCAGAGTACAAATAAAGGACCAAATGCCATAGCACCTGCAGGTGCACCTGGGAAGAAAGAGCTGCGTGGCACTGCTGTACCAGCTCACCGTAGGGAGAGGAGTCTGCTGACCTCTGTGCCCCAGCTTTTGTGGCCAGGGCACAGGACATGGGGACCATCCTGCAGCATCACAATAAAGCTCAGAACAGTGGTTGGGGGACTCAGTAAGGGGCGGGTCTGTAGCAGATGGGAAACGTGTACCTGGCATTCCACCATGACCATCCAAGCAGCCAGGGGGGTCTGCCTGGACTGCACACCCTTGTCCCAACACACGATGCACCCAATCCCAGCACTGTGGGCAGCACAGCACAGCCAGCAGCATCACTCAGGGGCAGGCACTGTGAGCACTCACCACACTCTCTGCCACTTCCCCACCAGCCATGGCTCAGAGCACCCCTGGGCTACCTGTGCACCTGAGACTCCTGCCAATAACCCAGCTCTGGAGGGGCTGTGCTCGGTCAGTGCCCTCCAGCTTTGTCCTCTCCCATGTCCCAGGCTGTCCTGCACCAGGTCATGTCTCTGCTGGTGGGCTGTAGCTCCTGTGTCTACACAGGACACAGGATCCAGTGCACACCAGGCACCAGCACAGTGCCTGTGGTGCTGCGAGCTGCTGTCTGCTGTGGGATGATCTTCCCAGCTGGGGGGGGCAGAGTCCCCCACCACACATGTGACGAGGAGGCACGTCAGCATGATCCTGACACCCCCAAAGTGACCAGGGAAGAAGACAAGGTCCCAGAGGATCTGGTGGGTTTTGCAGGGATGTTCATTGCAAGACCGTTGAAAAATGTCTGCAGACTGTAACTGGTACCGAGTGTGCTTACAGACAGCTTTGCCCACAGTGGGGACACCAACCATCTTTAACACTCACAAAATTTTTTTGGCCACCTGGCCAGGAGGCATGGAAGCATAAGTGTGTTCGAGCAGCTCCAGGAAACAACAAAGCTGCATGGCAAAGGCCATCAAAATGTGTTTTGCTTTGAACAGAAGCAGAGGACCACAGGGAATGTATTTCAGGGAGAAAAGTAACAGACTTTATTTGTCAAGCAGTAGTATCAACTAAGCAGAGATGTGGCAGAGGCCTTGGCTTCCTTGTAGCCTTCATTTCCCACTTGGATAAACCCCTGTCTTGTCCTGAAGTCGGGGGACATGGATGCTGGGCAAGGGGTGAATCTGGGGGGGCTGGGGGGAAGGCAGCAGGGGACATGTCCCTGGAGGGAATGAGGAGCCCAGTGGCCAGGGAGAGATTGAGGCCAGTCTGGAAAAGGTCAGGAGGTGCCTTTGTGAGGGCCCCAGGGCACAGGGAAGCAGCACCCCCCTGCTGTGGTGATGCCAGCAGTGGCACTGGGGAGCCCATCCCCATGGTGTCAGGGCAGCTCACGGTCAGGGGATTGTGGCCTGCGGGCCAGGGTCCTACCTGGTCCGGCCGCAGCAGGGACTGGGTGGGTGGGCTGAGCTGGCCGAGGGCCCTGTGGTGGCTCCATCCCAGCACTGCAAAATAAAAGAGGCACGTGAGGGTCCCGGGAACTCCGGCCATGAGGGCAGGCAGTTGCTGGGGCTGTGGGGCAGAGGGGGCAGTGAGGTGGATCCTTCAGCCACAGCCAGGCCCAGCCCTGGTGAGCCACTGCCTGCTCCCCCATGCACTGGGGCCACGGGCACTGCATTATACAATGGGGCACATGTAGGGGGGACACGTTACACCTGCTCTGATTATACCGCAGGGGCATGTCCCCTCCCTGTCTGCCCCAGCAGCATCCCCTGCCTGCAAAGCCTTGTAAGGCTGTGCTGGTGGGGGAACTCGGGGACAGCAGCGGTTCAGTGCCGCCCAGGGTTGCTATGGTTTCCCCCAATTATTCCTCCTCTGCAAGGATAGCGTGGGTGCATGGGGAGGCTGGTGGGGCGGCTGCGCAGTGGGGGGCCAGGGGGAGCCAGGGCTTTGCAGCATCGCACGGGGAGTACCTGCAGCTTTGCGCGCTGGGGTCAGAGACGGGATGGTGATGCTGAGGCCATCTGTGGCAGGGACAGACACCAGTGTCACACAGGCCACCCTGCTCAGGTGGTGCTCAGCAGGGCCCCTGAGGAGGGCCTGAGCCATGGGGACAGCCGAGTTGGCAGGACTGTTCAGGTACCAAGTGCCTAGGGGTGAGCAGGGTCACTTCCATCCTCCCACATCTTGCATATCCCCAGCACCACTGCCCTTGGGAAGCTCCCAAAACAGGATTGCTCCCCACATGTGGCATGAATGGGTGGTACAGGGGCTGTGCAGTGCCAGTGTCTGTGCCCACTGCACTGCCCGGGCACCACAAGTGTTGCTGCTCCCTGCTTGCGTCCTTCCCCATGCCCACAGAGAGCGTGCTGGTGGTGGGCACAGCACTGAGCACCGCCACACACTGCACCACACACATTGCCAGTGCATGCTCTGTGCGTGCTATCTGGGCATTGCTCCACACCCGGCCTGCTGAGCGTGCTGAAGTGTGCTGCATGGGTGCCCTGTTCGGGGTACACAGCCAGCACGCCCCCTGCCTGTGCTACGTGCAAGCTGCCTACATGTGCACTGCACCGAGCACACTCTGGCTGCACCACCGCACACAGCGTGAGCACGCTGCTGGCGCACGCTGCGCTGCACTGAGCTCACTGCCTGTGCATGGCCCTGTGGCTGCTGCCAGCACGCTGGCAGCATCCACGGCCTCAGGTGCACTGTGTGTGTGCATGCATCAGAATGTGACCCAGGAACCCTCTGCACTGCAAGTACAGGGCTTGTGCAAACCATGCTGGACACACCACCAGTGTGCTGCCTCCTGTGCACACTGAGCACAGCCCAGGCCTGCGTGCTGCATGCACGCACCAGGAGGGTGCTGACAGCCAGTGCTGCCTGCACACTCTGCCCTGGGCATTGCCAGCGCACAGGTTCCCCAGTGAGGGAACCCACTGCCCCCGGCCCCCATGCACATGTCAATTACACAGTGCTCTCTGGCCCCTCCATTTCCCTGTGCCCCTGCCCCCAGCTCCTGTGCCCAGGGCACCCCCCACAGCCCCTGTCTGGAACCTGTAGCTCCCTGCCCCAGCACCCATGGGTGCCCCTGCACTCCCTGCCCCACCTGCATGGCCTGGAGGGGGGAGGGGTGTCACCCTGCTGGAGCATGGGGACCCGGCCCCAGTGCAGGGCAGTGCCCCAAGCCTCAGCTCTGGCATCTGGATATGGCGCAAGTGACACCTGCCGGGCAGGTGCAAGGACCCCTCTGGCCACCCCGGTGTCCCCCGCCTGCCCAGCCCCCAGACCTAGCCCCGTTCCCTCCTGCAGGGGAGGGTGCTGGGGGCTCCCACCCTGGGGGAGCATCCGCAGATAGGCATGGCCGAGGGAGCCGGGGGCGTCGGGCACTGGGGCCGGGAAGCATCGCCGGGTCCGGTGTCCCTCCCGCAGCCGCTGTCACCCGCGTGGCTTTCAGGGCCCGGGCCAGGGTCCGGGGTGGCTGCGTGGGGCGGGCGCCCCGGCGGGGCTGGGGGACGCGGCCGGGAGGCTCCGGGGCTGCCCCAGGCGCTGCCGCCGCCGCTCCCCGGCGGCCCCAGGGCGGTGGCCCCGGGCACCCCCGCGCTGCGCTCCGGCATCCGGGCGGCTCCGGGCCCGCTGGGCCGCGCGGGGCGCTGAGCCCGGCCCCGGGCGAGATGGGCGCTGCCGTGGGGTGGGATGGGGGCACGGGGACGGGATGCGATGGGGTGGGAAGCCCCAGGGGGACGGGATGCGGGTGGGGACGGGGCTGTCCTGGAAGGGGGCTGGAGATGCGATGGGATGAGAAGGGCGGGGGGGCCGGGCTGCGGTGGCCCGGAGGGGACGGGGGATGGAATGGGGATGTGGGGCACGGGAGAAGCGTGGTGGGATGCGATCGGATGGGATGGGATGGACCAAGGGGGGCGCAAGGAGACGGTCCCTGGGGTGCTGAAGGCCCCGAACCCCCCCCCCCCCCCGCTCTGTCCCCTCTTTACCTGTTCCGCACCAGCGGCCTCGGCGGCCCCCCTGCTCCATCCCCACCGCTGCGCTACAGTCGGCCCGCCACCGCCCTAGTGGCCATGGTCCGGCACGGCACGGCACGGCACGGCACGGCACGGCACGGCACGGCACGGCACGGCACGGCACGGCACGGCACGGCACGGCACGGCACGGCACGGCACGGCACGGCACGGCACGGCGCTCCGCCGCGGCCGCCCGGCTCCGCTGCTTGTTTTCGCATAAATACGGCAGGCGGAGTTACCGGCCGGGGCCGGGCCGGGCCGGACAGGGGCCACCCCCCGGCACCGCCCCCCCCCGCCCCCCGCCCGGCCCCGGTTCGGTTCGGCTCAGCCCGGCCCCATCCCCATCCCCGTCCCCGTCCCCGTCCCCGTCCCCGTCCCCGTCCCCGTCCCCGTCCCCGTCCCCGTCCCCGTCCCCATCCCCATCCCCATCGCTATCCCCATCCTTTCCCCGGCGCGACGGGGCTGCCTCTGCCCGCGGCGGCCGGAGCCCCGGGGGGGGGGGCACTCAGGTGACACCGCGGCAGGCGCCGAGACGGGCGGGCACCGTGCCCGAGGGCTGCCAGCGCACGACGGCCGCAGCGGGCGGGCTCTGGCTCAGTGACCCCCTTCTCTCCCAGGCGGGAGGCCCTGGCCAGCGGCCCTGGCGCTGGGGACCCGCCGGGGTGGCCTGGGGGTCGCAGGCAGCTCCGAGCCCGGCGCTGCGGGCCTGTTGCCTGCACGCGTCTCTGCACAGCAGCTGCTTTCATGGGATTTGCTGCATTTCAAAGTCCTCCACAGCAAAGATCCGTCCTCCCTCTGCTGCGGCACCGCAAGCATCCCTCTGTACTCTCGTGTGTCTGCAGCGAGCGGAGGAACACTAGAGTCAGTGCCGTGCCAGCAGCATGCCCGCACATCCATGTGCACGCACACACATGCCCAGGCACACGCGCACATGGGGTGCACTCGGAGCGGGAGCACTGTCGGCTGCCGTGGCATGGTGCCTGCTGCAGGGAGCAGCGACGGGCACGGGCAGCGCCAGTGACTGAGTGCTTGCAGTTGTGCTGAGGTCTGGAAACTGACTCATGGTGACCCAGTGCAGATGTCCTTTCACGTGATCTCCGGGACTGTGGTGGTGGTGCACAGGGACGGACAGATGGATGGATGGACCCTTCACCTTCCCCCACTGCTGCTGAGCACCCAGGGGGCGGGGGGCCCAGGGATACACCTCCTGGCTGTACCCAGCACCTGTCTGTGCTGGTGGTGGCATTGTGACTCCCTGCAGAAATGTGCCATGGGCACTTTGCCCCTGTGCTCCCAGGGGTGCTGTGGGGACAGCTGAGAGAGCTGACCCCCAGGAATTCATTGCACAGATGAGCAGGGCACAATGGCTGCAGATGCTGAGAGGGGCAGCTCTTGTGCGCAGCACAGGTGAGCAAAGCCCATTCTCAATGCAGGGCATTGGTGCCCGGGGCCCTGTCACTCCCCCTCAGCGTTTCCATTTTCTTCCCTGCGGGACACAGCGCTCATTTTGGCTGCTCCTGCTGCCCAGCTCCCAGCCCTGCAGCCCCTGCAGCCCCTGCTGCGCTGCTCCATCTGCTCCCCACCTGCCACCAGCCCTGCGCCAGCCAGCCCTATGCCTGAGCTGAGCCCTGATGAGGCTCGCTACACTGCCACTGCTGCACGTGGGTGCTTGGGCCAGGCCAGCTTGCAGCTCGGGGGGGCTCAGCACCCCACACAGCCACGGAGATGGGTGTAAATCTGCAGCTGCAAAGGGAGGGCAGGACAAGCAAGGCAGTGCTGGCTGGGAGCCAGCCAGAAAGCAAAGGGGTAAAATCCATGTAAATCACACAAAAGATGCAGGAGACCAAATGCTGTGGGGAACACACAGAGTCCTGATGCAGGGGATGCTGCTGCCAGGCAGGTGCCGAGATGCCTGCACCAAGGGCACAGGGTCTGCATCCCCTGCAGTGCCACCTCTGCCCCTGCAGCTGTGGATTTGGGTGACACCTGCAAGGGCCAGGGCGGGTGGGAGTTCACAGTGGCTGTCACCCGTTCAGAGCCCCACACTTTAGGGCTGTTACAGAGCCTTAGCTGCCCAAGGGCAATGGGGCTCAGTGGCGGTGAGCAGGCTGGACTGTGTCCCCATGTGCCCTGTGGTGAGGGGCAGTGGGACCGTCTCCTCCCCCCATGTGGCTGCTGTTTCAGGTTGGGAAATGCAGGGGGCTGTGACCAGCTGTTCCCTTGGCCACCTCAGGCAGGACCAACCTCGGCTTTGGGGGTAGGGGGCTCACCCCCAACCTGTGCAGCCTGTGGGGAAGGGGGCATCACACCAGGCCTCCCCAAGGACCAGTCCACTGGGGCCAACATGATGCAAAGTCCATAGTGCTGGTCCCTGCTGTGCTCCCTCTCCCACAGTGCTGTGGGACATAGGTATCTGGAGACATTTTTTCTATTTCCAGCCTCCCTGAACTGCCCCATTTACCCTGACTCTGCTGAGGGAGCTGCTGCTTGCAGGGGTCAATCCCCACTGCCCCGCAGTGTGCCGGACCCCTCCAGCCTCCACCTGCACCTGCGGGTTCATCAAGATGTCCCCGTGCTGAGTGCCACCAGGTCATCTCACCACGCATGGGGACAGCTGACCCAGCCTGCTGTGCTGGAGCCATGGGACAGCATGGGGAGCTGGGAACGTGGGAAGGGGCAGGCATGGGGACAGACAGGCAGCACCCATGGGTCACCTGCCAGCCCTGAGGGCCACCCATCCCACTGGGGCTGCCACAGAGCCGGGCACCTCCTTGCTGCCATCCTGCTGGCCCTGGTGCTGGGGCCACCGAGTCCCACCACACCCCCATCTCTCCTGCTCACTTTCATCAGTGCCTTCCTCTGACCGGCACAGCCCCGTAGGTGGCAAGGGAGTGACTGCAAAAACAGGGCGACCTAGCAGAGGCAGCCCCATCTCTGGATGGCAGGAAATGGAAAAATCTCAAAGGTTTTGGGCTTGGCTGGATTCACAAGCTGCTGCCTGGCTTCAAGCCCAGCTCCCTCCCAACTTGTGCTAGAGATGCAATATCCAGTTTGCTCAGGGCAGCACCTGCCACGGCAACAGCCCCTGAGGCCCCTTGGTGCTGAGCACCACAGCTTGGGGCAGGAGCTGGAGCACCAAGTGGGTGCCCTGAGATGCTGACCCAGGGGGGAATCAGGTGAGCGGTGCAGGACAGCCCTCAGATCTTCTGCTGGGATGGGAGCTCTCTGGGTCCCAGCCTCCGGCACTGACTGACATGATGGAAGGGGGGACATGGAGTGTGGACATGGGGAGAGGACAGCTCTGGCCATGCCAGTGCTGGGCAATGTCACAGCTAGAAAGACCTTCCTGGGCATTTGTGAAATGCTGCTGCATTCTACCAGGATGGCCCAAGACTAACCGAGGAAGCAAGCACAGTCAGTGAGGGAGCATTCTGCAGCAAGGTGGCTTTTTTGGGAGCCCTCTGGTGTCAGGCTGGCAATGGGACTGGGGCACTGGGTGTGTTGGAGCCAGGGGAACCCAGCATGGCCATGTCTGAGGGAGCAAAGGGAACTGGCGCTGCAGCGAGGCTCAGAAGGAAATGGGAGAAAAAAATAATTTGAAAGAAATTAAACATAGAAGTGGCTTCCATCTCTGTCTTGAGCACTGGCAAGACAGTGCATGCCCACCAGCATGGATGTACCTTGTGCTGAAGCTGCAGACCCACCAGCTGTGACGGACCGGGCAGCCAGGCCAGTACAGGTCACACCCCAGGATCTGTTCAGCGGGATGTGACAGGCTGGCATAAGCTACGTGGTAGGCAGATCCCCAAAACGCCCAGCCTGGGGAGATTAGGGCCAAGCCTCCCTCCCACAGGCTGCCCTTGCAAGCCCAGGGAACAAGGCAGGTGAATCCAACCCTCTGGATGTTTGGGGCTGCCCCGGACAGCATGTGAGCAATGTGGCAGATCCCCACATCACCTGGACTGGCAGCTCAGATATTCCCATGAGTTGTGCCAGGAAGGGCCGCACAGCCCCAAATGCATGGCTGCACAATAAGAGGATGCGAGCAGCCCCTGTGTGGGCCAAGCAGCTCAGCACAGGGACTGCAATTGGAAATGACAGCGCTGTGTAGGCAGCCGCAAGCCTGGCCCCGGGGACACCGGTGAGATAGAGCCTGGCGTCAGGGTGATTGCACTCACAGGGTGATCGGTGAGAAACGGGGCCAGGGCATGACTCCAATCAAGCACGAGTGGCTCCAGCAAGGTAGGCGTGGAGATGGTTTCTGGGTCATGGCAGAAGGGTACTTGCCCTCCCAAACATGGCAGAAGCATCCGCACAACCCCAGCGCACAGCCTGCGGGAGCGGGTCATGTTTCTGTACTGAGCATTCAGAGGTGATGCAGGGTCTGTGCTGTAGCCAGGACACCTAGTATGGCCCTGGACCAGCCTGGGACTTGCCTTGCACTTGCCAACACCACCAACACTGCTTTGTTTATTTTAGCAAATCCATTCCCTGATCCCCCTGAAGCTCATGGCTGTGGTATCAGCACAGCTGGGGCTGGGTAAGGCTGGCAGCTTAGACACCGCTGTTGGGTGCTTTTCAGAGATTGGTCAAAGAGAAAGTTTTTACTCCAGGGCTCTGTTCAGCTCTTGCTGGTTCTCTGCAACTTTCAGGGCTTGTGTTTCTCCAAGTCACTGAACATGACCTCAGGACCTGGAGAATGTGACCACAAGAGCTGCCTGCAGTGCTCAGGTGCCCTAGAGCTGGTGAGACCGGTGGCAGCTGCCAGTCCCTGGCTGTGTGTGACCCTGGGCTGCTCGCTGTCCATGAGTGCTGCCGACACTGCAGCGGCATCCAGCAGAGTGAGGGCTCCAGCGCCAGGGCAACAGCATGGGGATAGGGGCTGCAGCACCCCCTGCCATAGCCACCCCATGGGAAATGGAGCCATGGGCATCCAGTGCTGTGCCCCTGTGGGCCCAGGGGACAGTGGGTCCGGGGGCCTGTGTGTGATTCGTGCACGGTACCGGGAAGGTACCAGGCGTGCTATGCACTGCTCTTCTCCCTCCCACACTGCTGAATTTACAGCAGGGATTAATATTTGATACCCTCCCTTCACTCCAAGCTCATTTTTCCCCGTCACCATCCTCGCTGCATGGGCAGCCAAGCAGGGCAGTGCGCTGAAGCCTGCTGGGGACTGCAGCAGCCTTGGTGGGGCCAGCAGCCTTCATGTCCCCTGCCCCATCCACAGGTGGGGGTAAGGGGGAGAGGGGCACAGGCAGGCTTGGGAAAATAGGGTTCCACGTTTGCTCAAACCCCCTGGCAAGGGGCACAGGGAAGGCTCTCTCTCCACCACCTCTCTGCAGGCATCACCACCACAAGCTGCTGGGAAATTCCATTTTCCATGGCAATGTGGGGATGCCCTGGCCAGGATGGGACCCCTGCCCACTGCCCTGCCTGCCTGGCCCCTTGCTGATGCTCACTGGGCCCTGAGCCTCCAGTCTGGGGGTGACGCTTGAGTAAGGAACAGCCAAGCCCTGCTGGAGAAGCAAGGAGCTGGGAGCTGCTGGGCCTGGGCTGGCTGTGGTGGGGCTCTCCCCTCCTCCAGCCTCTCTCTTCTTCCCATTGTCTCCCTTCCCTAGCTGACACAAGGGAGAAACCAGTCCTGCTGCCTGCCTCAGGGTCTAGGAACGGAGCCGGAGCCTGCCTTGCAGCCCATCTGGGAGCCCTCAGCCCTGCAGGCAAGGAGTTCAGTGTGGCCCCAGCAGGCGGTGGGAGCTGGGTCCTGGCTGTGTGTGCAGCAGCAGCAGCAGCGCACCGAGGGCCTTGCTCCAGCCCTCCCAAGTGCCACATGCCAGCATCCGCTGCTCATTACCCTCCTGAGACATCAGCTGCCCACCAGCCTCTGCTGTGATGGATGAACCAACCCCTTGTGCTGGGCTGGTGTCCCCTAAACCGGGCAGTGCTCAAGGCAGCAAGGCCAGGGGGAAGCCCCCTGTCCAACTCCTCTCGCTGGAACTGTTTTCTGCTGACAGTACAAGGGGTGTTTCTCCTAGCAGCTCCCAGCCGGCTCTTCTCCCAGCTGGCTGGCTCCTTCCTGCTGCCAGCCTGCACATGCCAGCACAGTCTCTGTCTGCATCTGCCTCCCAGGCCAAACCTCATGTACAGGCGGAGCTCCCGTGCTGACATGCTGCCCACCCGCACATGCCTGCCTGGAGCAGGACAAGGGCACGGGGTGGCTGCACACCAGGAAGGTGGAACTGAGGAGAGCGGCACCTCCCAGGTCATCCCTGCCACCTGGGAACACAACAGCCTCCTCCTCCCATCTCACCTGTGCTGCCAGAGGAGGCCATGCTGCCAGCCTCCCCTCCTTGTTCCCAGTGTCAGTCAGAGCCAACCAATACTTGGAGATAACTACAAGTTCATGGGTTTGCAGGCTGGGTTGCGGCCCAACACAGCATCCTTCATACGGTTCTGAGCACAGTATATGTGTAGACAAATAAAACCTCCTGATTCAACGTCCTGGCTTCCTGCAGGCTGCTCCACACCTGAACCTTTTCCAGATACTTCACATCTCCTCACTTGGCCAAGGTCTGCCCAAGCCCGTAGGGCCCATGGGGCTCCAGTGCGACAGCTCTCTCCAGGCACCAGGGGATTGTTTCTCTTTGCTCAGCAACCTCTCTGGAAAGTGGTTGAAGGACAGGTCTGGATACTCACTGTGAGCCATCCTAGGGCCAAGCACATGTTGGAAGCCTGAGATGTTGAAGGCTTGTTTTGGAGGCAAAACCACAAGTTAAAAAGGCTCCACCACTTGTCCTGGTATCTTTAAGCACCAGACTGAGCCAACTCTGGATTAATTACATTATGCCGTGATGAAGGCTGTTGCTAGGTTACAGAAACTGGTCCCTAAGCCCATCCTACTGCAGGATTTCCTCAGAATCACTCATTTGTGAGCTCAGGGGCATTCCAGAAGGACAAGCAAGCACTAGGATCTCACAAGGAGCAGGGCCCTCAACTGCAGGGAAGCTGCAGACAGCACATCCATCGCACATCTTGTCCCCAACCCAGCCACCTGCCTGCCTTGTCCTGCACCAGGTCCTGTCACACTCCAGCTGTTTTTCCGGTCCCGCAGCACCTCCAGGAGCCTGTATGGCCCTCTGCAGAGCAGGCTTCCTCAAAAGGCACCTGCAAGTTCCCACGTTCATTTTGCATCCTGATAATACCTGATCTTCGATAACCTTTTCATGTTCCCACCCAAGGCCTTGGCAAGCCAAGGGAAAACATGCTATGACCTTATGGGAGCAGCAGAAATAGGGTGAAACTGAATCCCCCAAAGTGCAGAATCATTGCACTCCTTGCACTTGGCTCATCATAAATCAAAGGGAATGATGAAGACCCAGTACACCAGTCAGCCAACTGCTAGCTGTGAGTCTGCCACAAGAAACAGCTGTGAATAAAGCCAGCACCATCCCAGGATGCAGCAGGAGATGCATTATATGGGAAACATTAAGTACAAGCCCTGGCACGACCTCATCTGGACTGGCACAGCCTCAGAAAGATGAACTCAGAGTGGAGCTGGTGCCAAGGACAGCCGCTAGAATGGCCGGGGGACAGCTTGTGCAGCAGAAGAGAGGCAGAGCTGGGATGAGAGGCAGAGCCGGGATATGAGCCCTGTCTGCACAGGACTGAGGTGGAGCAGTATTTAAACAACAGTGCTGGCAAAGGAACAAATAAGCAGAAATTGGCCAGGAATAAAATTGGATAGCAATTATCAGACAGCTCCTAAACCTCAAGGCAGAAGACTGACGTACAACTTCCTACATGGGTGCTGGAAACAGCTGTTTTGGAGATGGTTGGAACTGCCATGACCAGTCCATCTGTCCTTGTGGTAATTTTCTACCTGGTATTTTGACAAAGGGATGGAGGAAGGCACAGGTTGGGTATGGAGAAACCTGGTCCTTTCAGCACAGACTGTGCCACACAGGGCCAGGTACATAGCTTGACAGCAGTGATAAGCAGCTTGATTCACTTGCAGGGATGAATTTTGTGACAGACTAACACGAGCAAGAGCAGGGATGGCCA
This sequence comes from Netta rufina, assembly GCF_964035555.1. Lineage (NCBI taxonomy): Eukaryota > Metazoa > Chordata > Aves > Anseriformes > Anatidae > Netta > Netta rufina. The sequence goes on from NC_140144.1 coordinate 1,243,256, forward strand.
CCTGTTCTAAGGAGACTTGGGCCATCAGAAGGATGCTGTGAACATGCTGCCTTCGCACTAGATGAATACACAAGGAGATGATGTACAGCCACAGAGGAGTCAGACAGCTTCAGGCCATTCAGATGCAGGTGAGCTAGAAGGTCCTGCCGAAACTGGCTCGCAGCTGGAGAGCCACAGCGAAGTCTGCAGGCTTTGCAGTGTGCCTTGTGTGCAGAGATCAGAACATCAGCCTGCTCTCAGAGTACAACTTCATTTGTGTCTTGCCACAACAGCTGCATCAAGTCAGAGACAGCCAACAGTGACAGGAACTGCTAACCGTAGCATAATTTTACCATTCCAGGGATGGGGATACGAAGGAACCCTCCCCAAAATAAATGCTGGGCATATAACTCCCATTCACATCTCAGATTAGCAGCACAGCACCAGCTATCCCAGGTAACTATAACCCTGTTCACAAAGCAGATATCCAGACTCCCCCAGATGCCAAGTCCCCTCTCCTCCCGGGCCTGTGAGGCAGCCCAATGCTCAATGCTTCAAGCAAATGGAGGTTGCAGCTGTGACTTAGCAGCTGAGTGATCCTGGCTGGGAAGATACAGTGGGTGGGAACAGGACCTTGGTAGTTACCTCTCATGACTTATCATGGATGGTTTGGCTTCAGATGGGCACAGTGGAAGCTGAGATTTAACTGTACCATGTCAGAGCACCCCATGGGATCTCAGTCCCACAGCAGTATGGAGGCAGGGGAGCAGGCAGTGCAGCTTTCAGACGTGTGCCTACAGTAGTAGCCCTCGAGGCCAGGGCTGCCCTTTCTGTACTTGAGAACCAGGCCCTTTAAACCGTCAGATTACACAAATTTGCACTTCTCCCTCCTGCTGCTCTTTACCAAATGAGACTTTATACAACATGCAGCTCTGGCCAGAGTTAATCGTAAGAAATCGCAGCTCCTCAGTCTTAAGGTCTTGATTTTTTTTTTGGATGACTGATAAACCCAAACAGATAAAAACATACACTGGTAACTCTGGAGATACTCACAGGATCTATTTATATCAATGTGATCCTGCAGAAGCTTCCCTACAGTGACAGGCACGTACATATACTTCTTATATTTAGCTTTTTTGAAAGACTGGGCATGGGTGAGCCCAATTCAGACAAGGTCTATTTCTTTCTCTCCTCACTCACGCTTGCCAGCGCTGGATTACACCTTACTCTGTAGCTTTAACTAGTTCAGCATTTTCTGGAAAAGGGAGTCTTAAGTCTAAAAAATGCCTTTTTTCTGCTATTCTTCTCCACACTCCCACTTTACCCACTACATAGGATTTCTCTGGCCTTGCTGTCAAAGCCAAAATATGCCACATGCCCTCCTGGGTCTCTAGTGTAAGTAAAGAGAGCTCCCATATCTGCTTCTTTTAAAGGAGAATTTTGGATCAAAATGATTAATCTTTGCTTGTTTTTGTCTCAGTTCCTTGTGTTGACAATGAACCTGAGCTGCAGAGAGTGTAAAGGCTCCTACTGGTAGTCAAATCTGGCCCAGGTGAAAAACAAACCAATGCCAACATAAACATTTCTAGGGGGCTCAGCGCTTGTTCAACCTTCTGCTAACCCATGAGCTGCATTCTCAAGGAGGCTGAGCTGAACAAAAATGCCTTCTCCTTTACGTGCTGTATGAAACAACAGCTCTCTCAGGACAGACCTCAGCTTTGGGAAAAAAAAAATCATGTTTTTTAAGTTCAACTTTTTCTGAATGATTTTTAATTTAGCACCCCTTTCCACAAAGTGTGAGAATGCAAAAACATGAGGATGTGACAGACGGCTGTCCTTTTGTGAAAGAATCCTGGAGGGACAAGCAGCTCATGGGCCTGGGCAGACACACCTGCAGTGGAGAAGAAGATGTACAGAGGCAGTTGTACAACAGAGCTTTATAGTCAGAATGGATTTTTTTTGATGCAAAATGGAACATGACCCAAAATCTTTACAGAACAGAAGCGCTTTCAGGAACACAGCCAGCTGAAGCTTGAACGCCTGCCTGTCTTCTCACAAGAGAGGCCACAAACTTTGGTTGCGTCAACTTTTTCCTCTCCAGACGTGCAGAGTTTGAATTGTCTCATGCAAATTCCCCACAGTGTCACAAAAAATGTAGTAATGTTCAGAGAAATAGTGAATGCCAATGGAAAACAGACCTGAACAATATACTGCTCATGCAGCAAACTTAGTTCATTTTATAGGGAAACAGTTATATGTGCATTTTGGGGGCTGGGGAGAAGAAAAAGAAAAATAGAACAGATAACTACCTGCTGTTCAAGACAACTCCGAAGTGGACAATGGATCAAAAGAACACCTTGCTTTGTGGGGATGTAGTAGCAAATCCCAGCTTGGATACCACGGCTAACAATTCACAACAGAAAGGGGAGGGAGAACAAAACCAAACCTCAGATCAACCTGGATGCAACAGGCTAATGGAATGCACAGAACCTGGAGGGAGCTTCACTGTCCAAGCTGCAAAAGGGACCCAGAACCAAAACAGAGGTGGGTATGGAGAGCTAACAAACTCCACCAAACATGGTGGTGACTCACTGAGACACAGGCAAGTGTGAACAGCTGGCTTGTAGTGCCTATCCAACTGCAGCCTGCACTGCTGAAGAGGCACCAATCCACAAGTTCAAAGCAAAAATTAAAAGACTTCCCAAACTCATGGGATAGGAGGAGGCTCTCCAGTTGGGGCAGGGAATGGCAGCACGCTGGCTGTTGGGAGGCTTGGCCCAGTAAACACAGCTGCGATATTGACAAATTGGACCAGGAAAGGTCATCTGAGCTACAGTGGTTGTTCCTCTCAGTGTAGAGAGGCGGTTGGTGCTGTACAGCCTGACTGTAAAATGCCTGAGAAGCAAATGCCTTGCCATGCTAACGCTGCTCTGTAGACAGTTCTGAAGCTCTGGATATCTTCATTTCCATGAGAGTCATGTCCCTGAGAGGTACCAAAAGGAGGGGATTCTAGTGTATGCAAATTCAAGGGTGGGAAATGCAGAAAAGCACTGTTTTTTCCCTCTCTTCTTCAAGTTAGCTTTGCACTTTGCATTGTTTTCCCAAACTGCATAGCAGTTTACATGTAGTGTCTGAGACACTGGGGCCACGGAAATCAATGGGGCTTCATGAATTCCAACAGCAACACCAGTGAGTGCTAATTAAGCTGCTGTGCAGAAAGGTCCCTTTCAAAGGACTCCAAAATCACACACGCTCTCTCTCTGGTCCTGTGGCTGCTGTTTTATAGAGCTGTATCATAGCATGATCTGCTTGATTTAAAGCATCAACTGCTGGGTGGAGCAATGGCCAATACCACCTTTCTCATTAAAAAATAGGAAGAATAAAAAGTTAAAGACTTGAGACAGGCGAGCACAATTGCATTCATGCAGCATGTTTTGTTGCACTCCTCTTAATAAGACAGAAACTTCAGGTGTGCAGGAGTGGCATATAACAGGGGTGGAGCTGGAAGCAGGTCCCTTTCACCCCCACACCCTGCCAGCTACCAAACAGGGCATCTCTGGAAGGAGACAAAATGACAGCCTGGAAGCGGGCCTGGGAACCACGCCCTAAACCTTCCCCTTACTCAAGTACATCTCAGCTGCATTTTCTTTGTGTAACAAACACACCAGAACAGCACACACAGATGTAAAGCTTTTGTTCTGCCAGATCTGTTTTGAGTGAATACATGGCAAAAAGCTTTACATATCTGCATCTGTCCTGGTGTGACCTGTAAGAAAAGATGGAGACAACCACGACAGAAGAGTCCGCTGCATGTACAGGTAGCCAGCCTACAGCTCCTCATAGTCCCCACCTCCTCGTGGCTTGCTCATGCTGGCTCCTCCTCCAAGAAAAGCCTCCAGTTCATCTATCTCATTGTTTTTCTCCTTGCTTCTCTTCTTCTTTTTCTTTTTCTCCTCTTTGCTCTCCTCCTTCTCTTTGCTCTTCTTGTGTTTGCTTTTCTTTTTCACAGACTTTTCCTCTTCCTGCAAAATGAGAAAATTGTAATTAGTAAATCCTCTGAGCATGCCAGTAACCCAGCATATATCACCCTGAAACTTGGCTCTGATGGGAACCTTACTTAGGGAGAAGCATCTACCACCAAGGCTGGCTGGGACCCTTCTGTGAGTTTGGACAGAAGAGAAGAAAGACCATCTGTTTTTTATGTAGCAATGGTCTGTCAGGCAGTTTGTGTCTGACAATACCACATTACTGGACAAGCAGAAATGTCACAGATAAAGCCTCCTGCAGACTTCCCTCACTGTCTCTGAGATCAGCTCTGACTGGGATCACCCTCTGTTTGGAAAAAGCCATGGTGCTATAACATACTCCAATCAGCAGAGATGCCTTGCTCTAGTTAATTTTTCATTTTACAAACTCACACACTGCCTTTTTAAAAGCCAACTGTTCCAAAAGTTTGCTTTTAAGCTGCAAAGTGGTTAATGGTCTGCAGAGCCCATGGAGCACAGCTCTGGCTGCAGGATGCCAGAATGGAAGGCAGTCCGCCCAGTGCACAGAGCACACTGTAGGTAGCTACCCCTTTCCTTGGCTGCTAAACAGTATCACTGAATCACAGAATCGTCTACGTTGGAAGAGACCTCCAAGATCACCTAGTCCAACCTCTGACCTAACACCAACCAGTCCTCCACTAAACCATATCCCTTAGCTCTACATCTAAATGTCCTTTAAAGACCTCCAGGGATGGTGACTCAGCCACTTCCCTGGGCAGCCCATTCCAATGCCTCACAACCCTTTCAGTAAAGAAGCTTTTCCTAATAGCCAACCTAAACCTCCCCTGGCGCAACTCTAGCCCATTCCCCCTCATCCTGTTGCCAGGCACATGGGAGAACAGACCAACCCCCACCTCGCTACAGCCTCCTTTAATGTGCCTATGATATATGGCAGATCAACTCTGACGAATTAAATAGTACCTCTTTGCTTTTCTTTTTCTTCTTCTTCTTCTCCTTAGAAGCGTGTTTATCTGTTCGAATAAACAAACAAACAAAAAATATTGTTTTAAATCATCACAAACCATAAGCCATGTGATTCTGCCCTGACCTATTCCTCAGAACAAAATGCTGTCCTGAAGCCACATGCAAAGGCAATCCTTATTTCTCCGGACAAACTGTAACTCCTTAGAAACTAACACAGGTTCCAGCAACAGGTCCTAATTTCACAGAATCACAGAATCACAGAATTTCTAGGTTGGAAGAGACCTCAAGGTCATCGAGTCCAACCTCCAACCTAACGCTAACAGCCCTCCACTAAACCATATCCCTAAGCTCTACATCTAAACGTCTTTTGAAGACTTCCAGGGATGGTGACTCCACCACTTCCCTGGGCAGCCTGTTCCAATGTCTAACAACCCTTTCAGTGAAGAAGTTCTTCCTAACATCTAACCTAAAACTCCCCTGGCTCAACTTAAGCCCATTCCCCCTCGTCCTGTCACCAGGCACGTGGGAGAACAGGCCAACCCCCACCTCGCTACAGCCTCCCTTGAGGTACCTAAAAAGAGCGATAAGGTCACCCCTTTTTTTGACTAGATGTAGCTAGTTTAATTATGACCATTATATTGTCTATCTTATTTTGTGTTATGAACATCTGGGTCTTCACTGTATCACAGCCACTGAAGAAACAAATACAGGGACCAGACCTGCAAACTGGTCTAAAGGCCAAACTGGGCACCAGGCTATTAATTCCCAAACTGAAGAAGAGCTGCTGGGAACAATTTGCCTCTGGCCACTTAATACTTGAAGGCATATGGAAATCCCATTGGAGCAGACTAGCAGGCTAGTACTGGTTGTTCAAGCTGCGTATGGAAATTATGTCACCCTGAGGCCAAAGTGCCACTGTTGCAGTTCTGCTCTACATCAGTGGCTATTTTCACTGTGTCAAATGAGCCCCAGAACCTATCATTGTCAAAACATTTGTCCCAGGCTATCGTGGCTGATAGCTCAGCCACTGATTTGACTGCTGAACTTCCACTGACTTTGCACAGACTCCTTGAACAGCAGAGTATTTATTTGGCTTTACATAGGAGGCTCTGTAGCTGCACCACTTTTCACAAGGTGGTATTTGATACCTATGTAGTCTTTCCCTCAGTTGATATGTAAATTCAAGTCAGCCATTGAGAACCCTAATTGCTGGTCAAGCTCCAACTGACTGGATTACCAAGGTATGTTTTTATACTTATCCCAGACAGAGGAGATAGGAGGAACCCACACTGGATTATTAAAAGTGCTAAATGGAAGTTTAATTATTGACCTGGGCCTCTGCAGATACACTTCTACCTATTCCTAGTTGTGCTGCTCAGCAACAAAAAGTCACAAGCCAATGAAACCATCACTGCCTGTAATACCTTACTTATACTTCTGTAATACCTTTTCAATGATAAACCTCACTTAGGTCACTTCTGTCTCCCCTTAAATTTTTAACTTTTCATCTTTCTGGGTGACATCAGGGACAGATGCTTTGCAGTAATGCCAAGAGAGCAGAAATCATTTGCACAACTAAAATTTGTTCCCTCAGAAGACTGAGGGAAAATAAAAAGCCCAAGGAGTGCTTAGGTTATAACCAGAAACTCACCCCAACTTTCCCCAAAGTAGAAGAGGAAACTGGCAGGGTAAGTCCAAACATTTTGCTCACATTGATCCAAATTCTCGAGGAGGTGGACAGTGCAATGCTGAGCATCAGTTCCCAGGCATGCAAAGTTAAACAGGAAGCCTTACAGAAACAGCTCGTGAAAGATGTGCTCCTGCTTCCAGCTGGGACAGAAATAATACATGGCTTATGCCATGCATGAGTCAAGTTCTCCCAACCCCCATGGGGAAAAACAAAAAGTTATTTATGTTGTGTTAAACCACATTAAAGACTCACATAGGGCACTGCATGAAGTTGCATGGTATTTTATTTAGCGCAAATTGGTTTGCTTACACCCTGGAACTACTTTGGGAAAAACTAGACACCTGAAAAACAAAATCAGCAAGAGTGGAAATGTGGTGTGACCGTTACCTTCTTCACTGCTCTCCTTGGGACCAGTTTCTTCCAAACCCAAACCAAAGAGATCTGAGTCATTTTTCAGTTTAAAGGAGTGGACTGTTGATTTCACAGGCTGGGGTGGCTTTGCCAATGAGGCATCATCATCAGATATTTCAGAGAGATCTTCCCGGACAGGGAATTCATCCTAGAGACAACAAGAAAAGACCAACAACGCAGACAGGTCTTTCAAACAAAAATCTCTAAATATTTTGTATACAGAGATGTCAGCATGTGCGGAGGAGGGAAGGAAATGGTAGCTGAACTGAGCTGTTATTGCCTGAAAATCAATGACTATGATACTGTAAGCTCTATCTATTTCTTGCTACGGTAAAATGGCTAGATAGCATTGATCCTGGAAAGCAAACTCTGACAACTTATCATTCGTGACACCAAAATCAAAGACTCAACTGTGTTAGCTCAACAGCACCAGCCTTTACTTGCCCTGGTGAGGCACCTCAGTTTTGGGGAAAATCAAATCTAAATAGCTGAAAACAACTCCAGATTTGACAGACAAAACCTTCCTGTGTAGCTCTGGGGGGTCTAGCACACCGGAGGCAACATGCAGCAGGGCCAAGAAAGCAGTCTGTGTTTGCAGAATAAATCTGTTCATCAAGTCAAAAGGGAATGTGCTCTCAGTGAAAATTTTCTTCTTCAATGTGGGCAGAATGCTGCAGAGACTGGGTATTGCCCCCCAAATCCTTTGCTTCTCTGCACAATGGGAGTGGAAATGAAGTTCAGTATTCTTCTGTACGTGCAACTAATCCTCTTCAGAATTTGTTAACCTTTTCTTTATATCCTCCAAACTGACCATAAACACCTCACTCTGCTGATGATTTAGGCAATGTTCCCCTCCTCCTTGCTTAATGGCGGTGTTTTTACTGCTTCACCTTACCAGTACACCTTGTACTTGAAAAGCATTCATAAGCATTCATAAGTTCTGAAGCATCTCCCTAACACTGTTGCAACAGCAAAGTTCTCTCACAAATCCCATTTCTCATCATCATTTGTTACATGTAACGTCACAGTTACAAAAAGTAAACTTACTCCAAATAGTTTTGCTTTTATATTAAGATGCCAGGAAAAGCAGGTACTAAACGAATGGAAAATTACTTTATAAAAACCAGCATGACCCATACCAAACAGTGAAAGAAACTGGGACAGCTGTCTTTACTGCAGGTTTGTGGAATGATGCAAACATATAAAGCACTCCCAAAAAACAGCTGGCCTAGACACTTGGGGTACCTGGGGTACCTCAGAACAGCAACTATCCATCCCAAATCATGACTTTCAGTTCCTACAGAGATTGCTCTGCTGGCTGTGAGTGCAGATCACTGAAATCAGCAGTACCTAGACTCACAGCAGCAAATTCTTATGAGCACAGAGAAGACGCTTGCATTATCTCGGTCTATAACACACAAGTCTAGGGACAGGAGCCAAAGGGACTCCTGCTCACATATATCATAGACATTTTACAGCTAACCTGGCTATAATGGAAACGTTGCCCCTCTTCTTGGGTAGATTTTCCTACTTCTGTAAGGAGCTTTGCCAAGCAAATTTGGTATGGCCTTTTGATTGCTACATTGACTCTAAGGAGCTCACTTTTTCTCTCTCTCTAGCATGCACATGCTTCTACATATTAAACTTCATGTGAAAATCCACCAGCTTAGTATTTCATACTTTCCACACTACTTGACCGACCACACTCTGGATTTACTCAGAATAAACAGCACATTAAAATCTGTGAGCACAAACCTTGTTGCTGCATGGTTTCACCAATCACAGCGTTAGTGGGTTTGTGCTTAAATCAATTTCTTCAGGTTGCTTAGCACCTGACTTGCTGTGACTGCTGCTGAGAGACTGGCAGAGCAGATGAAAGCTCTGCTCAGTGAGATGCCTCAACACTTCAAGCTCAGCTCTGCAGCAGTGCACGGTGATTCTTGCATGTTATTTACCATTTTCTTCCTCTGGCTGTCAGATTCCTCACTTTCAAAGTCTGGGTCATCCATAACAAATGAGAGCATTTGAGTAGCTATTGGTCCCTCTTGATCACTGTCAGACTCCTCAGGCTTTTCCTCTTTGACCACTTTTTGTTTGAGAGCATGTCCTTTGCTTTGGGAAGTGGTCTTTGGGGCCTGGACTGCTGCTGGGGTGGTGGCAGCAGCTGGCGTACTAGTGTTGAGCTTGCTGCTGCTGTTTCTTTCAGACACAGAATGTGGAGGTAAACTGTCAGGAGGCTTCAGGTCAGTTGCTTTGGTCAGTACTGCTTCACTCTGTGGTTTCACAGAATTTCTGGAAGACCTGAGAAGAAAAAAACAAGTTGACAGAGCCTGTCCACACAAGCATTCTGATTCTGTGAAGCAAAGCACAACGACCAATTAATAGCTGAACATGCCTCAAGGGCTTCAATGTGCATCTCAACTGGAGATGTAAGAGATGTAGCTCATCCTGTGTGTGTCTGTATGTGCGTTTGAACACACAACACTCAGATGGTGTAAGTATTTCTGGCAGTGAGTCAAATGCTGAATGTTCTCGTGTCTCTGAGAATGCTGATGTACAGGTGCCTGCATTGGTAGGCCAAATCCAATCATCCTACCCACAGTGTAGGGTATGTGGAGAATATGATTCAGTTCATCGTTCTTCATCGTCCATGTGGCGAATAACTTCCACTCCCACTGCAAGACTTGATACCTCTGTCCTCCTCACACTGCTATTAACAGACTTTCAGGAGCTCGGTTACAGTCTCTTGTTCAAACTTGAGAAAAAGGCTGCAGCATCCCCAAACAGAAATGTACCAGTGACCAAAGGAACACACTGCTCAAAAGCACACTACAATACAGCTGCATCACACCTAAGTAACAACAGCTACTAGTACCACAACCCCCCTCAGAAGATGCTGCATAAAGCAGTTCTAGCTCAAGTAAATCCAGATTCAACTTAAAGATGAAGGAATGGGCTCCAGAGATACCATGATTCCACAGAGCTGCACAAAAGTCAACGGCAGGACTGAGAAGAAGCCCGAGTTTGCCAACACAATCCCACACTTCAGGATATGTTTCATACCTTTTTTTTTCATGTTCTGTGTCAATGCTTTCATCAGGTACGAGTATGACCTTAGAGTCCTTAACCTCTTCCTCCTCCTCACTGGACAGGGTGATATTCTTGCTGGGCACTCGCTCTGTTGCCAGCACGGGTCTGCTGGGGATTTTGTCATCCAGGTCTAGATCGTCTTGGAAACCTGCCACCATAGGGTTCCCCCCAGGTGCCTCTCCATCACTGCAAAGTAGACAATGATTAGACATAGCACCCTGAAGACATGGTAGGAAAGACATGCCTCCCTTTGAAAGCACAGTGCCACTTGCCATGCTTTTATAGCCAATTTCAGGCCTACCTTTCCCCTGTCCAGGGCAGTTCTGCTGCTGTCTTCCTATTGTGTGCCCCCAGCCTATTGCCCCATTCATGCTGGACCTGCTCCCTGTAGGCTACAAGGGTGACACAAGCCCAGTACCAAAACACATCACAGAAGGATGTCACACAGTGGCTTTTACTAATCAAGGCTAAGATGAGTAAGCATTAGCGCTGTAGAGCAGCCTGTTTCTTCAACAGGACATCTAACAGAACATCCCTGGTCTAACATACAAGGATCAGCCAATTGAAAAGTGGGAACCACCTGTCTCGATGCCCACATCCTGTAATGAAGCCTGATCATATACTGCCACTACTATGGAAATTCACTTGCAGCTATTAGCTTCTTTGAATGATTTCTGTTTCTCTGGTGCTCCCTGAAGCAGGCAGCTATTCAGACACCATAACCATGCTTTAACATTTCCCAAAATAAATTAACCTAAGGACACACTTTTAGAGCTAAGAGTCTGCCAGGCTCCATGAATACAATACAGCTATGTATTCAGAGTCATTTTGATAGAGCTTCACAGCTGAAATTACCAGCTGAAGGGTTCTTGTCTGGATTTCCCCAGGACTCAACAATTTTAATACTTTCTCATGGATTTACTCAGGTCAGGAATACAGATATTTTTCAGTCTCAGCTGATGAACCTTTGTGTTACCTTCCCCCATTCTATTTGCTTTATCTGCAACAGATACTCAGTTTCTTCCTGACAATCTACTGTATATGATACCCACTCCACCGTCCTTTTGACTTGATAAGGACTGTACAAACACAGCATTCATTTTTACGCAGAGATTTTAGAGTCTTGAAAGGAACAACCAAAAACTACAATCCTTAATCTGGTAGATGGTGCCAGCAGACAGCCAGCACAAAGACACAGTGGAGGATGCTGCGCTGATGGGATAAGAAATGCCAAGGCCTAACACAGTCCATCTGACTAGTACTCACTTGGGCTCTTCTTATGGCCACTTACTTTTTACGTGTTAGTTTTAAAGAATAGCGTAGCATTTGTGACAACAGACAGTGTAGCGTTTGTGACATAAGGGGCACTATGCTTATCACAACTAGCACAGTGACTACAACTACTGCTTGTCTGGGTAACAGCATTAAGAGCAGGACTAACAGCTGTTCCCTCCTGCTTTCCATGTTGAGTCCTGAAATGCACCTCTGCTTTCAGGACTCAGAGCTCAGCTCCCAGCTAAGCAGAGGCAGGCTGCTTAAGAACCCCTTCATTATTAACACTGCTGCTCTCATACTGAGCCAGAAAGGAGGGACACAGCCTGTCCCACATAAAGGAAAAGAAAATTGCTGTTCAAAGCAGCCTCCAAGTACCACAGTGGCTGGAGGAATTACAAGTGAGAGATTTCTGAGGTATTTAAAATACTGGCAGTGTTTTCTCTAGAAATGTGCTGAAAAGAAAATGGAATCACACCTTAAAAAACAGCAGCATATTATCTTGAACAAGTGACACTGTATTTCTGTAACATGTTACCACTCTATTAAGCATAAGACTGTTCCTATTGCCACTGTCCTTCCACTGCACACCATACTCGACTTGCAGCTTCTAAAGCATTCCCAGTTTGAAGAGAACGTCTACACATGTACACACACACATGCAAAGTGGGTCATCTCCCTTTGCAGTGAATACACTGCCTCCCTGTATAACTTCCACACAAATCATTAAGCGACAGCTTAAGAGCAAAGCAAAGAAGTGAATATATGTCAGGAAAATCACTGCTGCAGTATAAACAAGGCCTGACAATGCAAAATTAGTACCAGCTTGTGGTCCTGAGATTCCAGCTGGAAGGAAGTCAGAGCATGCAAAAACAAGCATATTGCACCACTCTTGCCAACACTTGATACACTGCCAAGCCTGCATTAGTGTTGAGCCAACATGTTTGCAGGCACAGGTACCCACCAAAAATGACTATGCTCATGGAGGTCTGTATGAGTTTCTGACCAAAGAGTGCATCAGGGTTTCCTCAGAGCAAGCCCTTCACCATGTGCATGGAACAGCCTCTGGTGATGAAACAAATCCTGCTGCAGTCTGAGCATATGCTCTCAAACCTCACTTGACAAGTATCCCACCAGCCCTGCTGTACAGCTAGTGGATCCAGCCCCACCAGGAGCCATCAGAAGCCTTTTGCCACATTATTTTTTGTGGCTAGTGAAAGAGGAAAACAGGGTGAGCCTGCATGGCTACATTCCAGGAGATGGGGGTCTTCTAGTGTGCACCAAACAGTGCCCTCAGGTCTCCTTGCTTTGTCTAGCACAACTGAATACCACTATGTATAAAACAGAGGTGATACAAGCAAAGAACCAATTAGAAGTCCTTCAGATACAAGACATCTAATCAATGCTTATGATAAATGTCTAGTGACATGGAGAAAACTCAACAGCAATTCTGTTAGCATCAGCATAAACTTGCTTTCAAATAGACACCTGCAGCTTATCCACGGACCCAGGACAGCCTGAGCCAGCAAGAGGGAAGGGGCAGTCCAGAATCAGACTAGCTCCTCTGATGCAGTCACATACACACCGGCTCTGAGTATCAAGCTAAAGAGCAGCAAAGTAAGTTCTGAAGCAACAAACTGGAATAATTGCACTGCCTTCCTAATCAACTGCTAAGGAAACTGATTTGGTGAGTTCTTTTTACTGCAGGCTGGAGAACCATAAATGCCATTAAACAAAGTGCAGGACTCCATTAATCTCTTAAGATCTACACTGGGATTTAGCTATAAGAATACCAAGAGACATCAGTACATGTTGAAAGTCTGAGCAGTTGTCTGATCATTGGGCAAGAAGTTCTTTGTTTCAGAGGCATGAGCTCTTTCCTTGCTGCTAGCATGCTTCAGAAAAAAAAACATTTTTTCTAACATCGCTGCTCTGTGTCATCTCTTGCTCCATTGTTTAGCGAGCTGTTATGGAATACAAAATGAGAGAAGTTCACATAACATCACTGAAAACAATAACCCTGAATTCCCAATGTAACTAAAATGTATGAGAAATACCAAAATTTACAACCTCTTTTTGAAGCTTAGAAAGGAAAAGCAAGCAAGTTCTTATACATGGAAGCAAGCACAACACTGAGTTCAGGACACGGTTCAGTTACACACCATCCTGCTTCTAATAACAAGAAGTAACTACCTCTGCTTCATGTATGAAATGCACTGTGCACTAAGGGCTTCTTATATGAGCTAACTGAAAGACTCCTGCTTACAGACAATAAGAAAATATATCTTATTCAGGTAAGAGAATTAAGTCGAGGAATATTTAACACAAAGCCCATTTTCCTGCTCTGTCTTACACGGTTCTTCAGTTTAGGAGATTACACTCGGTCCTAACACACCCAGAAGAAATGCTGGCAAGCTGTGTAAGCATAACACTCAGATCTCTGCTTTAAAATGTTCAGGAAACATGAATGCATCTCTCTAGAACGTTCTTAGGCTTTGTTCCTCACTCAGATTCAAGGGGGATGCAACTTCTAGTATGTCTGTTTTTTAAAATCAGTGACATCTCTATTAGGTTTCAGCGGTTTCACAGAACTGTTGTGTTCTTTAGGTCCGAGATAAATATCTGCAGCAGCAGATTTTGTTGCAACTACAATAATCTACTTATTGCAGTAGAGGATAATTGTTAGGGATGGTGCTTACAGAACTCTTATGCTGCTCCTGGGCACTGTGGGGTTTTAAGTGGGATCCTCAATCAAATCTGTTTTTGCAGGTGATGGACAGAATCACTTAGTGCAGCTCTGAATTTCAGCATGCCTGGTTTATTGTGGTAGGCCCTTTTTGGCAAGTAACAGAATGTAAAATTGGCAGGCAACCAAGAAAACTGTGCAAACTACGTAAGAAATCAGAACAAGACATGGACGCCATGCTGCAGAGAATTGTCAAGCACCTGAAATCTCAGGGTGTGCTGCAAGGTCTTCTCCCAGGGAAACAGAGCTATTCTAATAGTAGATGATTACCACTGTTCATCAAAAGATGAAGCTGTGAATGAGTGTTCTCTCTGTGCCCAGGGGAAGCCCAAAGGTATCTCTCTTTTTGCCCCAACTAGCTTGTGTGCCTGGAAGGCTACCAAGACTGGGGACAGAACACAGAAGGGCTTCATAACAGTTCAGTGCGACAACTCTACAGGCAACGAGCAGAGCTCATTACACAACTGCTTGAGATGTTTGGGTTTTATACACCTATTTGCTTCCAATAACTGATGCTTATTAGAAGAGAAGCCTGTGCTAAAGATCCAGCGTCCTTCCCGCAGAAAGAACTGCAGCTAAAAAGCTCTAAGGGCACTCCAGGACCCAGTCCTTCAGCAAACCCCAAGAAGGTCACGCTTGGCTCTCCTGACATCTCTTTGTTGAACTTCTTATGGTCACTAGTGGGGTCCCTCAAGGCTCCGTTTTAGGGCCAGTCCTCTTCAATGTCTTTATAAATGATTTGGATGTAGGACTAGAAGGTGTTCTCAGCAAATTTGCCGACAACACCAAACTTGGAGGAGTTGTGGACTCGGCTGAGGGTGGAAAGGCCTTGCAGAGAGACCTGGACAGATTGGAGAGCTGGGCGATCACCAACCGCATGAAGATTAACAAGAGCAAGTGCTGGGTCCTGCACCTGGGACGGGGCAACACCGGCTATACATACAGACTGGGTGACGAGACACTGGAGAGCAGCCCTGCAGAGAGGGATCTGGGGGTTGTGGCTGACAGCAAGTTGAATATGAGCCAGCAGTGTGCCCTAGCAGCCAGGAGGGCCAACCGTATCCTGGGGTGCACCAAGCACGGCATTGCTAGTCAGTTGAGGGAGGTGATTGTCCCGCTTTACTCTGCACTGGTGTGGCCTCACCTCGAGTACTGTGTGCAGTTCTGGGCACCACAGTACAAAAAGGATGTAAAACTGTTGGAGAGTGTCCAGAGGAGGGTGACGAAGATGTGAAGGGCCTAGAGGGGAAGACGTATGAGGAGCGGCTGAGGTCACTGGGCCTGTTCAGCCTGGAGAAGAGGAGGCTGAGGGGGGACCTCATCGAGGTCTACAACTTCCTTGTGAGGGGAAGTAGAGAGGCAGGTGACCTATTCTCTGTAAACACCAGTGATAGGACCCTGGTGTTAAGCTGAGGCAGGGAAGTCTACGCTTGACATCAGGAAGAGGTTCTTCACAAGACAGGGTGGTTGCACACTGGAACAGGCTCCCCAGGGAAGTAGTCACTGCACCAAGCCTGTCTGAATTTAAGAAGCATTTGGACTGTGCACTTAGTCACATGGTCTAAACTGTCCAACTCCTGGCACCAGCATGGTGCCAGGAGTTGGATTTGATGATCCTTATGGGTCCTTTCCAACTTGGGATATTCTGTGATTCTATGATAAAAATAACCCAGCTTGGCCACAGCTACAAGCAAAATACTTTGGAGGCCAGCATGTTTCTAGCAACTACTGTTTTTTTTTTCTTATTTTCCTTTTTTTAAATTTTAAATAAAAAACATCTACATATATGTGTTCTACTGTCATAAGGGATGGTGATTCAGGCTGACCTGCATTAGGCAGGCACTGAGCTTCACACACAGCACTGATTTCAAGTTGTTGTGGTTGAACCAAAGAACACTGAATCATAACAAATATGTCAAAAGATGCAGAATCCAGATTCACAGACAAGCTGCGTAAGTGTTTAATTACTCTCTTAGTTAATCCAGTGGTGATGACAAGAGGCAGCAGGCATAGACTATTCTAAGCAGATGGATACAGAGCCTGAGAGTACTCTTGGGTCACCTCTCAAATGACAGCCTGCTTTCAGACAGTTTTTCTGAACATCCTCTTGTCAGAGCAGCTTGGTATACCACAATCCCTTTCCTAGATAAAAAAAAAAATCTAGGAGAAAAAAATAATAAAAAATAATAATTAAAAAAAGAAAATCCAGCCTCCATAAGCTCAGCTCTCTCGCGTTTGAAGGATACTGGGAAGGGACAGTAGAAATGGACAGAGGAACAAGAAGGCCTTCCCTAAGGCTTTTCTGGAATCTGCAGGCAAGCATGGAGAGACATTTCCAAAGGAGCACAGCCATCTCCATCCTTCCTTCCAGAATCCTGCTGAGCCATGGAGTGCCCCCAAGGGTCCTCCAAAAACCACAGTCCTCCTCATAATGCCTCCAAAATGGCAGTATCAGGCTATGAAGGAACCTGTCCATTC
The DNA here is from genome assembly GCF_964035555.1 of Netta rufina. NCBI lineage: Eukaryota > Metazoa > Chordata > Aves > Anseriformes > Anatidae > Netta > Netta rufina. Next base: position 1,259,892 of record NC_140144.1, read on the forward strand.
TTCGGGCCTCTGCAGCGGCAAGTTATTCAATAGGCAAAACAGAAAAATCCTGCAAAGTGCATCAAGTTCCATAAGGAAAATACCTCAAACGTTTCATCACATTGGTTAGAAGGGAAACCCTTCCTGATAAAAGGCAACCCATGGGTTTATCACTGGTCATGAAATGAAGACAGCAAAACCAGGAAGGTGATAACTAGCTTTCGCTGCCATTCCCCTGATTCCCAGGAAGTAGTGTGTATCATTAAAAGGGAGACAGTAGCAGACAGAAAGGAATAGGGGCAGCTAATTGCTCTGCAGTCCCTTTCTGAACAGTTGTAATGGGTTAGCTAGGCCTGAGCAATTATTCAGATTGCACATCCTGGTACATCCATCTCGCTCTTGCTCCACCATCTTTCCCTTACCTTTCACTATCAATACAGTGTTTAGTCTGTAGTTTCCCTTTGTCCTTCTGTGGAACTGGGTCTTCTAGAAAGCTGTGATCCAGGCTGTCATCAGGAACAAAGTCCTCCACACTCTGTACTTTTGTAGGGGCTTCAGGACGGGGAGGAGGAGTAGCAGCAGCATCTGTATTAGCAACGGTAGTTGTAAAACACTGAGTTCACCACAAGCAAGACAGAAATTTGATTTTTACATATCTATCCTGTCCAGGGCCCCTTCAGCACACAGATAACAGCCACAAAGCAGGACCTCAGCTATGCAGCAACGGAAGAGGAAAGCTATGAACAGGATACAGAAACCAGTCCAGAATCTCACATGAAGTCATTCACAGACCTCGTGCAGCCACTGTGGTTTACAAAGCACAAGGTTGATCCAGCCTCCTAGACGAGTCTGAAAATCTCTTTAGAATGGTAGCTGATTCTTCTGTACAGTGAATACCACAACTGACTATACCACAACCAGAATTTTGTACTTACACTGTATGCATCACTCCTGTGTTATGTCCCTTCATTATTCTTTCACCTTTTCCAGACTGTTCAGTTCACTCATTCAGTTCCTCTTGCTTTTTAAACTGTATCTGTCAAAGGCAGGATTGTTCATACTGTGCTTTTAAATGCCCTATGTTACCAAAAGCTCCTGAGCTTTTGCAAATAAAAATAAAGCTACTGCAAATAAAGATTTGCTTTAACACAAATTATGTGTAGACACACCTTTACCTATCATCAAGGTATTGGGACGAAAGACACTTGAAGTCTAGAGAGATTAATATTTTCAGATTTGCAGTATTAAACCTTTTTCTTCTGCCTGGACTGCACTTCACACCTAGGCTCTTTTGGGTGAGCTAGCTTTCTATATGAATATAGATTTTGCCCTTATAGCACAGCTTTCAGTTTACTTCTGCATACGAAAAGCAGTCTTACTAATATCACTGATTGTCTTTGGTCTAAGAAAAAACTCAGCCAAAAGAATTACTGCTGCAAGACTTCAATGGAAAGGTTAAATAACAGCTCCCACAGAAAACACCAAGTATTACTTTGTGATAGTGATTTTCAACTGCTTTCCAATTAGCTAGTCCCTAGGCATGGTCCTATAGAGTTGCAGACCCTTGGCACACTACATAAACATAACAACAACAGATCACTTTTCTCCTTGCTGCTTTTTGCAACCCTCCTAAAAAGCACTCCAGAGATCCTAGGACTGCAGGCCACAAGCCTAAAGAGGTCTTGAGCTGGATTTGGTGGTAGACCACTAGCCTTTTTTCTACATATCAATATGACCTTTTTTTTTTGCCAATAAGGCATTTCTAACATTTAATCCTCTTTGATTGTTTGTTTCTGGATAGGAAGAGTCATAAACAAACTGGAATGGGTGTACTGTGTCATACCTGGTAACAGATTCAGGATGCAGAACACTGTGTACAAATCTAAAACTGAAAGATTTCAACATCTGAAACTGCAAATCATGTTCCCAGCACCTCCTCCTTTCTTTCTGTGGGTGTTTTGAGAGTACTGTGAGCTCTAGGGATTGACAGTTTGAGAGGGAAGGTATTTCCAAAGGGTGATTCAAACCATGTCACGCTAATAATTTTTAGGCAGTGCCAGCTCTGCAACTCCAGTCAGCTTCACAAACAAAGTGAATGTGACAGGCAAATTAAGGTCCAGATCAGTAAAAAAGAATGCAGCAAACCTCTCAATGCTTCTGCCCTGCAACTTCATCTAGCCAGGGTTTGGACTGAATGCTGTGCCACTCTGCTCCATTGTTTACTAGTGCTAAGGAAGAAATCAAGACTGTCTGAGGAGGAGAGCAGCCCATCTTCAAAGGAGCTTATTTCCCTGGAGGGGAATCCATTGCAGAGCCTGGACTTACGTGATCATTTCTGGCTGAATAACCTTTAAAACCAGCACTCTGCTGCTTGCTGTTAACACATAGGAGCCCCTTTCAGCTGCCAGACTTCTGTGAAGACAGTGCTTCAAATAGCTTCTCTGATGATTTTTCTTGCTATTCAAGAGGTGTATGTGCTCCTGCTAGGAAGCTGACAACTATTTTATTAGTGTCCCCTGGGTGCTTAGTACCTTCCTCATGAAGCACACTACAGCCGCTGTCCAGCTGGCTGGACAGCCCCTGTCCAAGTCCAACACAGAGACAAACAAAAACGCTGATCAGGAGAAAAGAAGCAAGTGACCATGTAGCTCTCCTTGGACACGCTGCACAAAAACAGGGGCTAGGTTTCTCAGACAACTGTTTGCTTGGCCTCTCACTGTGGAAAAGCAGAAAAGAAAACAGAGAAACACCCAGGGTGACACCCTGTCTACACATACCTGGCTGGGGAGGAGAGGGGTCTGGCGCAGGAGATGTCCCAAAAAGACGTGAAATGATGCTGCGCTTCGGAGGTGGGGCTGCAGCTGGAGGTGCTGGGGTGGTGGTAGCTGGTAGAGGCGTATGCGGCTGCTGAGCCTCAGGTGCAGGCACTGGTGAAAAAGATGAGGGGGGTTCAGGAGAGATGGCAGAGCTTGTGGAAAGAGGCTGTGGTGGCTGTGGGGTGCCAGGGCTGGAACTGCCTGTCGACGTGGAACTTGGAGGTACTATGGGTGACTGGGAACCAGAGGAAGGGCTTTGCCCATTAGTTGTCGGTGGTGACGTGTGTCCTCGACTTCGGGCTTCCATCATTTCAAGGAAGCTGCAGGAAGATAAATTACAAATATAAGTAATGGAGAAAACATGCTCAACAGAGTACAATGCTGTGCTGCTTTGACTACATGGTGAGCTGGGAGGGTACAGGCCTGATTTCAGAGCTGCCACAACTCCCTGGGTCACGATAAATCTGGTTCACCCACGTGCACTAAAGTCACATGATTTGTATGATAGTGTGGAGAATCCCAACCTGTTCTGCACTGCAGGATGAAACCTACATTTGTAATGCTGCCGGGAACGCCCTGGACAGATAGACTATAGCAATGTGCCAGGGCTTGAAACTCAACCTTAAGTCAGGACTTGGACATATGTCTCTAAGGGAGTAAGTGCTACAGGAATGGCACATTTCTACATTCTGCAGAAGAGATAAAAGTGTTCAGGAAATCTTAAATACTATGAAAACATCTTCTTTCAGCCAAGAATGGATTTGTGAGGAGAATCCTTGAATTTAAAAACAAAACAAACAAACAAAAAAAAAACCAAAAAAAAAACAGCTATCCAGAGGCTCAGAGGACTGACTGCAATTATTCTCACAACATGCAGATATATGTGCAGTCTCTTCCCTTGTACACACACGCCATGTGTGGGAGCCACTTGAACCAAGCAGCAGATGCTCTGAAGCAAACTGCGGTCCTGGTTGGATTCCTGACTCAAAGAACATTAAAGCCTGAACCATCAGAAAGGGTAAAACGCTACATCCTTTTGAAAAATGAAACCAAGTCTGATCCTGCTGCAGCCTCCTTCTGCAGCCCATTTGGTTAATGGTCTTTTCACAAGCTTGATGAAATGAAAAGGCTTTTTCTATAGAATGGTCTCAAAGTAAGATCTGTTACATGTAGCACGTCAAAGATATACAGATAGGATACCTGAAGTGTATCATGTATAAAATCTATCAAGTGTCATTGTCTTGCTTCCTTTCATTGAGCCTAATAAACTCATGTGCCCAGAGGCTCTAGGTCCAACTGCTTCTGCAAGACAGATTTGGTTGTGCTCCAGGCAATGAATATGTTGAAATGGAGACTGCTCTACAATGCAGAGCATGACCTTGTCCTGCAGGGAGTTCAGACAGACAGGCACCTTCACTGGAATGGTTTCTAAGCACAAGCAAACATTATGGGCTAAAAGATTCTACAACTTCCTTGAGATATTTTCTATTTTAAGGAGGAACCCAATACATGTTTATGAAACAAATTAATATACTTTATGTCCACAAGATGTCTGGAGCCCCAGTGAAAAACCCCAGGAAGCTGGTAGTTAAAATGGAAAAAACAGCTAAAGAAAGGATAAAGGGCAGCACTAAAAAGTGGTATTTGATAGGAAAGAAGTCCTTGGTAGAGTTCCTCAAGAGATAGCCTTGAGATGCATTTTAGTATTTCAGTAAGTGGTACAAAGACCATAGATATGTTCATGAAGTTGCAAGTAGTTCATCGATATAGAAGACAGGGACAAGAAAGAGAAAGAACTGGATGACTGTGAAAAGCAGAAATGTGAAGAAATTCAACAATGCAAAGGAAATAGTCATCTGCTCAAAGACTAGGCAACAGGTGTTCTTGCTCCAAGTTCACCACGTCTGCATGGCTAGGAAAGACTTGCCTTGCTCGTTCCAGAAGCCCAGGCCAGAAGACTTCAAATGCAGTGATGCCTGTGAGGAGCAGGATAGTAGCCAGGCCGTCACATGGCCCGTTCTCTGCCTCTCCCCTGAGACTGCTGTCAAGGCAGCTAAATTAGTGCTGTGCTAACCTATCTGATGCTTCCACCAGGATCTTGAGCAAGGCTTACATGTTTATTCTACCTATGCTGAGTACAACAAAACAAGCTCCGATCAGAACTGCAATCAGAGCATGTGACAAAGCATCCATTCCAACATCCTCCCTCCCAAGGGACTCGTAGCTGGGGTGAGCTGTGCAACAACACAACCCGCTGAAAATGATGCATGGATTTGTCACATGACAAACAGAAAACACAAAGGATTTTAACTCTTGCACATACAAGTACAGATGTCTCTGTGGAGACAGTACCCAGGTTTGTTTGGAAGGTGCGCAATGCATCGTGCACAGACCGCAAGACTCTAACAGTGTATTTTCAATGCATGTCTTTCACTGTGCTGTAGGACCAAGGAATTACACATCACTCCTTTCTTGACAAGGTATCCCCCACGGCAGATTATGCACTGCATTTGTGGTGAAGGAAAGATAAACCACGGAAGGGTACCTGTAATTCAGCCCTTATCCAAATAAGTGAATGCTCTGAACCCACAAAATTGCTGCGGCGTGAAAAACTATCCAAGATGCTTCCCTGCATAGGATGTGCAGCTCTGCAAATCTACACCAGAAGCATTGAGTGATAAATTCCATCAGCTCACCCCTCCAAGCTTGGATTCAGGGCTCCTGATGAGCTGAAGGCAGGATGGCTGAATAGTTCTGCTTCATGGTACTGATGCCTTCTCCCAAATCCTGCTCAGGGTTAAAGACATACCTCCCAAATGTGGAGAGAAATGAATGCCAACTGATCTACATGCACCCCTATTCCTGTTTATAGCAACAGTGCTCCCAGCTGGAAGACCTGCAAGCTTGGTAACTGCTACAGCCAGCATCCGAGGTACTGATGCCAGTTCTGCTTGCTCTCTTGGCTGAGCTGAGCTTTCTGGCTATGAGCAGCTCTGCCAGCCTGTGTGAGCACCTAACTCACCAAGGCTACATGCAAACAGAACTGAACAACTACTGCATTATTGATCACAACACTGTCCCACAATCAAGGCAGCTGGGTGACTCAGGTAGGGTCTATTAAGACTACTGTGTACTGAAGACTGTGGAACAGGATCCTGTATCAAGTACATACAAAGAGCATATGTAGTCATAAGAGGATAAAGAATATTGAGCTTGAAGAGTATTTAAAGCTGGTCCCAATGAAGTGCAGGACACTCTTTACAATATCAGGCTATTGAAGATTTACCGTACTTTGTTCTGTCAAAGCTACCCAGTTTGGAAACAACCTGCTTTGTTCTGGGCAAGTGGCCATCTCCAGAAGGAGGGAGGGCTGTGAATACCACCTGTTTCTTCTACAGAAACACACGCATTTTAAGAGCTGGAGGGAAAAAATGCTACACGATTGAAGTGTAAAGACTGTCATTCTTCCCTCTAGCTCAGCTAGTCTGGGGAGTAGCACACATGCAGGCTCCCTTCTGCACCTGCTCCTATGTCTTGCTCATCTGAAGGGCATAAGAACAAGACACAGCAAGATTATTTTTAGTAGAAAGGTACAACTGGTTATTTGGGGACAGCACGACACAGGCTCTTACTCCATCCAGCACAGCACCACGGACAGTTCTGGCACATGCTCTTCATGTGACCTTCCTTATCCTAAACTAGACACATGGGCCAAACTCTCTTATGTGCCATGACAACAGAGAAATAAGCATGGTCTGATACCGGTTTTACATGTGCTGCATAATGCACCTATGCTGAGCTTTCATATTCATATCTTCTTCTGTGGAAGAGGTGGGTGGAAAAACAGCATACATGAAAATGCTGCCAGCAAGTTCTCAGTAATTTCCAGGGTGGAGGTGTCTAAGCATCCTCCACACTTCAAAAATACTACATAATGCATGAATACTTTCTCTGACTTTACACACCCTCTTCAGAGGCACGATCATGGCTGTTTTAGGAACACAGCAGGCCAAACTTGTCACTTCTCTTTTTTCTCATATTCTATACAATCTGGCTATTGTGTTCCTTGTTGTATCCTTTTTGGCAGTCCTTTGTAAATGGCCTCACTTGAGATCTTACTGCTAAACAAGCAGTTTCATATTCATACTAGATTTTGTAGACCATTGATGCACAATTGATACACTCATGCTGTGACCTGCATATACTTGTTCTCATTTTAGAGACAGCAAATGTGCCATGTAAGTTCAGATGGGTTATCTGTCCACACCCACGTGGGTTCCTTGTTTGCATTTCAATCCTTCCATTTCAGGCTGAATAACAAGTCCACATCCTCAAAATCCCTGAATAATTCACTTGGTGTTGGGACTGTTCACAAGAGGAGACTTCTATGCAGTTTTAAAGATGAACATGATCTGCAGGAACAAAAACTCATCAGGGCCTGAGGTTAGTATTGCTCTGTGCACAGAACAAAACAAAAAAGGGTACAAAAGGACTCAGTCCTAAAATTGTCAGTGTTTGTATTCATTTACCATTGAACACAGGAGCAGCCTGAAGCTTTTTGGGTCCTTGTTCTGTTTTGTGATCAACTTTTCAAATGGATTTCATATGCTAAGAAATACTTCAGGTCATTTTATTAATTGTGAAAATGAAGATTAATAAACCCTGTGACATTAATTTCATTGGCTTTATTGCATAGAAGGTTAGATTTCCACTTGTTCAGGTTCCTGAATGTGAAATTAGTTGTCAGCAGAAGCTGGACTGATGCTGGCTGTCCAGGCCTGATGTTCCATCCCTCCCCTGATGTTCCTCAGGTTTTCCATTTGACACAAAACTAACGGAGCAGGACAATGCCCCTCTACAACATTCTGGATACACTCCACTTTCTCCAGTTCTCTGGCAAGATCCATGATGATAGGACGAGGTGCGATTAATTCTTAATGCAGCCACACAAAAAAAGTGACCTAGAGTCCCATTTAGTACACACTGGCTCCTGATCTGATAGGAACAGTGACTCACAGCAAGCTGAGACGATAAAGGTAGGGGAAGGAGAAAGGAAAGTAAACCCGCTTTTGTTTTCTTAACTGGTACTGCGCACTTCAGCTTTTGGCCAGTGAGATTCCAGACCTGTATTTCGATACAGCTGAAGATACTGGAGAGCATCTGTAGCAGCAAGTTCTCCTGACAGACATTTGGCACTACTCCGTACCATGGTTGTTGCAAACTTAAGGCCTGTGCTCGATGCATGAAAAACAAACCAGCAAACAAAACCCAAAACCCCAACAAATGACTTTGTAGTAAATAAAGCTGTCTAATACAGGAAGCATGTTTCCCAAAATAAGAGTCCTCATTAGGAGAGAGCAAACGCCTTTCTACAGTCACTGTTTCATCATCTTCTGACAGGACAGTAGCACCTGGCTCTCCAGGATTACCTGACAGTGCAGATGCCAGTTGTACGGCAGCACTGAGGAAGCATCTAGAAGGAGTTCCATCACTTGGCAGACAGACTCTACCACTACTAAAGTTGTACCCCAGATCATACAATATCTCAAATAATCTGCAGTTCAGTCTCTTTGAATATATTTTTGCAAAGCCTGACTAAAAGTTTGCTTGAGAGCTCTTAAACACCAACAGTAAAGTGATCTGACATTTTATTTCTTTTTCACCTCAATTGTTCATAAATTGGATTTCAGATGCTTATAAATCAAACAATCACATAGTGGTTTATAGATAGTTTCCTGAAGTTTCTCAAAACTGATTGTGAGAGAAGATGGGACTTCTCACAAAGAAAAACTTCAGTATTCCTTTTAAATAATTTATATTAATCTCTGGGAAAAAAAAAAAAAAAGGTAATTCAAAGATAATTGAATCCTTAACCCTTGAAATAAAATTATGTTCTTTAATATTAAAAAGAAAATATTAGAAAAAAAATCCAGCAAAACATAAAAGTTCATCAAAAGCACAGATTAGATTTACTTAACTTCTAAAAGCATTTCAACTAGTTCCTAAAAAAATATGCAGGAAGAGCTTCCATAATTTCCTAAAAATACTTCTCCATGTGCATCTCCATTCAGTGAGGGAACAGACATGCTGTAACTGAACAAACAATGTATAAAAAGTTCCCTTTGTGAGAGGAGATAAGATGGACACAACATGGAAAAACTGAGCATATTACAAATTCAGATGTCAGGAAAGTGATTGCTGTTTAGTAAGAATTCAGAAACTGAAAAAATGCTGAAATGTATTTTTAGCTGTATTGACAATGTAAATTTTGAGACACCACAGGGAAAGCAACAGAGCAAATGGTGTGGCAGGCAGAGACTAAGCAGAGGGAAAGAGCTGGAAGCCTCTAAACATGCATTACACAGGCAAAGCTCGGCCAGCAGCTGCCAAGGGATTGCTTACATAAGCTGGATGAGGCAGTGTTGTGTGCCACCTCGTGTTTTCTTTGGGATACACATTTTAGAGCAATGACGTTTTGTCCTCAGGTACCCAGACACAGCACGATGAAGAGTTCTTGTGCTCCTTCTGTTCTCACTGATCCAAATTTAGCATCTGTCATTGTGACAGAGCAGCTACCAGACATGCACAGGGGTGAATGAAATAATTGAGACAAGCACTGCCACATTGTAGGCTCCACTGCCTGATTTTATGTCAGCAAAAGATGGTGAACGTAAGGAAAGCAGGAACTACCTCAAATGAGGTGATGCAGCAGCCCCACTGCACCCAAGGCCTGCAGCCCCCAGTGCCTGTGGACACCTTCCCCTTGCTAAGCAACTTGTGGTGACTGACAGCAACACTCCAAGTACCATCTAAATCCAAGAAGCCAACACAAGGGTGGCACATCTGCTAAGGGTCAACAAGTTAAACTGCATGAATACATGTGCTGCAACAAGAGGGTGTCAAAGTAAAACACGTCAGGTGCTCATTTTGACAACAACCACAGTAGCATGATAAACATAGTAATCTCAAAACCAGAGGATGGGCATCTGTCAAGCAGGGATGCGAGACCTTCCCAAGCCCTATTCAAGAGCACTGAAGACCTGCCTAACTAGCAAACCTAAAGACCTGCCTAATTAGCAAACCCTAATTCCCACCAGCTACTGCCAATGTGTCTACAAATACTCCACTCACCAGCCTAAGCAGCTTACCAAGAATCAGAACTTTACCCAAACCTGTGTTCCTTCCCATATGAGTGTGCTTATTTCTTTAAATCAGGACCTAGGCTGAAGGACTCAAGGTCAGGAACTGAAGAGCTCCTGAAGGGATATAAAATATACATGTATATTTGTAGGGAGAGTATCCTTCCAACTCTGTGATAGAAGTAACCCCTTGCAGCTCATGTGCTTCAGAGGTGCCTCTGAAACAGACCTTTCATATCCAGCTGAGGCACAGAGAAAAACCTCAAAAATCCTCAAATAGCACTCTATTTTAGTCACTGTGGTCAAAGTAGATGGGCATGACATGGCCTTGTGCTTTTTTTTTTTTTTTGGGGCGGGGGGGGGGGGGGAAGGGGGGAAATCAGTGGCTCAATCCAGGAAGCATCCACAGATATTTTGAGGACCTTTCTGTAAAGAAGCATTAGTTTCTGAAAGCAAAGAACATTGGTGCGAGTATACTGACAAGCTTGCAGTAGCTGAATTGAATTTGGCCAGCTGCATGAAAAATCAGCTTGTTTGCTAAACCAGAATTCTAGGAAAAAGTCTTGCTTTTAATTTCCAAGCAACTCCTCTTCTCAGAGTTATCAGAGCTAAGGTATTTCTTTCACCCTGTTAAGCCAGTTATTCAACATAATAATGCAATTAGTCGTTTGCAGTTCAAGCCCTCCCCAGCAGCTGAACAGCAGTCCCTTGCTACAGCACTCTGTTCTGAAGCACAGGAGAGGGGCAGCTACTCCGCCTGTCTGGGCTGTGGGCATCTTTGAAGTACTTCAGGTGCACAGACCCCAACTCCTGTTCTTCCTGTGCTCATAAGCTAGTTTGGTAAAACAACAGGGAACTGACATATGGGCCAAATGGTTATCTGGCTTTGGATTACCTTCAGGTGGCCCAAGAGCTTCTACAGAGATGAAGCTTGCCACTACAGACTGCACTGAAAGCTCTTTTGAGGTTGTAAAAAGCAATAATGCCTTTTGACTTGTTAGTGTGTACTGCCTGGACCAGTTAGGCCTTAGGATTCTGGATTCTGCCACATTGCAAATGATGCCTTTTTTAGTAATCACTGTGTGTCTGCATGAGTAAGTACTACAGAAAGGGTACTCTCTTGCAGTGGAAGCACCCCAATATTATAAAAAGTTGTATGCTGGTGTGGTTACACTGGATGGGACGATCTAACGCAACATCTATTGCTGGAACTAGGTCCTCCCACCCCGCATCTTCCAGACCCATCTCTTGTTGCTTCCATTAAGCTCTGGTGTTGAGCAGGTGTTTCTCAGAGCAAGCCCTCACGCCACTCATGTGGCAAAAGCTAATCCAGAAGTAGGTATTGGTAGATGTCAGTTTTCTGCTGCATTTGTGATCTGATTTGTGATTTGAATTGGTTCTTATGAGGGTCCAGTAAATACTAAAGCTGGTACAAGGGTGACAAGTGAATAGGTAGCAACATCTTCTCGTGTCAGCTTGGCACAGCTCTGCCAAGTCCTGATTCTTTTAAGTATTTTCCCATTACTGATACGGTATAAAAAACACTGGAAAATACTCTGACGGAACAGCCCACGTAGCCCAGTCCTTTGAGTAGGGATATCAAGAGAATTGCTGAAGGCATGAAAAAACTATCCATTCCCTAAGGAAACAAATGAGATGAATACTCGAAACAGTACTGCTTTGTGTGTATACTGACTATTCCAATGCTCTCACAAAGAGAAACACGCTGACCAAGTTTATGGAACTTGAAACTTGGTCTAAAAATGCTTATCAAAATGGCTGTGCATGAATATTTCATAATCATTGATTCTAACTTACAGCTAAAGATGCCTGTAAAGAATCTCTTTCCAATTCATTCTGGGGTTGACTTGACTTGCGTGTTACAGTAATGAAGATCTTGCAATAGAAATTCATGGAAAACGTGCCAGCAATATAAAAATCTGAAGAGATTCCATCTCACTGTGCTACAGATACATTGGCTTTGCAGGGCTAACTCTGGAAAATGCTCATTTCAAGCACCAAGAGAACAGATGAGGCAGTGAATAAACACAAGGCAGGAACTAGTCACTGTTTCAAACCAGAAATGTGCTGAGGAGACTAGAAGTATTCAAAGTGAACAACAGTGTTGTAGCTACTAATTTCTGCCTATCCCAAGATATGCAGTACACAGGAATGCAACAGCCAGAAGAAAAGGAATTAACTTGTGCGCTGAGCATTAGAGAAGTGGAAAATAACCCCTTTCTCCATTAGAGGCTGCAACATATTTATCTATAATCTCTTTACCACGTGCTGCCTCAAGTTGTACCGCTCAACTCCACCTCCACTGCCCTCCCACAGATCACATGCTTGTAGGAACCAGACCCTTTGACAGGGATCCCAAAGTGCATGCTTTATTTCAGGAGATGCCACTTAAGTAACATTTTGCAAGATCCAAAGAAACGCCAAATGTCACTCACAACACTTCAGTCTGACCACATGCCATAGCTGGGGCTGCCCAACATTCGTATGACACCTAGACTGCAACGAAACAGTTAGAAAAGATTGCTCAATGACATACAGTTCGTAGTTTTGATCTTCTGTCTCTTGCTGCACTGACAGCTCCTCCAAAGTTGCATCAATATCCAGCTGATTCGTCTCCAGCTGCCGTAGCAATGTCTCCCGCTGAAGAAAGGAAAACAAGCTGGGTCTGAGCAGGAAGGGTCATCGTAACAGATCTCTGTGTGCTCACAGGGTGCAGTGAGATCTGGTGTCACCACTCTACCCACAGCAATGAATTAAACAGGAGCTTTGGACCATTTCATGGTGTTCAGTTTAAATACAGAAGCATAATGGGAAACAGAAGTGGTAGCAAAAGTATGTTAATCCAGAAAGTCTGACTGTAAGAAAGCAATCTGTTCTGAGAGCTAAACTGTATCAGATACAGGATCACTAGTTGCATTTGAAGAACAGTATCAAATTCTGTGCAAAACAGTTGTACAACCAGTTCATAAATAAGCCCTTCTGGGAGCAGGACTCAGTGCAAAACCTCACAACATATTTTTTTTTAAAATGTTGGGGCAGATGAGCAACCACAGCCTGTCAGCTCAGTGAAATTTTAGAAGCTGTCTTCAGTTGCTGTCCTGCAGATGGGGGACAAACACACCTGAGTTCATTTCAAATGTGAAATAAAGCAAGTAGGCTTCGCTTATGTAAAATATGTAAGTTTTTTTAATTCGGTCCTTCCCTTTCTACATTTCCAACAGATTTCTGCTGAAACAGATTTTCACTGCTGAACAGAGCCAAACCACGAGTGATGCTAGTTATGCCTCTGTGAGAGAAATTTAAGAAAGAAAAACAAAACAAACAAGCAAAAAAAAAAAACCCAAGAACACTGCACAACAGCAGCTGGGAGAGAGGAGTGAGAAGCAGCCCTGCAGCCCCCAAGGTCAGTGCAGCAGGAGGGCAGGAGGTGCTCCAGACACGCAGCAGCAGTTCCCCTGCGGCCTGTGGAGAGGCCCCTGGTAGAGCAGGCTGTGCCCCTGCAGCCCATGGGTCCCACATGGAGCAGATCTCCACACTGCAGCCTGTGGAGAAGCCCCCGGTGGAGCAGGCAGATGTGGCCTGGAGGAGGTGTGCTGGAGCAGTTTGCTCTTGACAGAGGGACCCCGTGGTACAGACCCATATTGGAGCAGTTCTTGAAGAGCTGCTGTCTGTGCGAAGCCCACACAGAATCAGTTCGGGAAGGATGGTATCCTGCGAGAGGGATCCTGTGTTGCAGAGTGACCATGAAGGAGAAGCAGAGATGAAGTGTCAGGGACTGACTGCAGCCCCCATTCCCCTGAGCCACTTGGGGGGAGGATGTTGAAGGGGTGGGGGGTGGGGGAAAAGGTGTTTTTAGCTTCTCACTGTTCTAGTCTGCTAGGGATAGGTAATAAATTACATTAATCTCCCTATGCTGAGTTTGTTTTATCCACAACAATAACTCAAGTGATCTCCCTACTCGTATCTCAACCCTTGAGTCCTTTCCAATGTACTTTCCCCACCCCTTTCCCTTTGAGGAGGGGGAGCGAGAGCAGTCAAGGTGGAGTTCAGCTGCCCGGCAGGGTAAAACTACCACACCAGGTAATCTTTATTCATCATATAACTCTATGCAGATGGAAATTTGAGTTCAATTAAAACGTATACAAAGAACTATAAAGTCATCAGTTAACTTGAAATTCATTCATTGTGGTATAGACAAAGTTTCAGTAAAACATGCTATACATTTAAACTCGGTACACTAAACAGAAGATGTACTAATCTGTACTAAGTGACTTTAAATGCTTGTACGGTTCCTGCATCCTTTTAGAAGATTTTAGAAGTAACAAATTTCATCCTTTTGTATTATTCGTAGACTACAAGCAAAAATCAGGCCAAAAAAAGAGGAAACTATTCTGATTACTTGTCCTCTTTCCTAACAGAAGTGAAATACATGATGATCTAATTAACTGAATAAACAGATACAGAGGGAACACTGCTCTCCAGTGCTTATCTTATGCACTTAGGTAAGGGCTTTTATTAAACAAGTGATTTGACTTTCCTCATACTTTAGAAGGAAGGCATACACCTGAGTTTTATTTATCTCAATTTTCACAGATCACAGTAAATTCAGAACTTAGATTTAATCAAGAGAAATTTGCATCTAACTTTGCAAAAAGATAATTACTAATAATGGACTTCTAAATGCAAAAATTCTATTTTACCATGCTGGTATTAAAATATTAAAGAAGCAGATTATTTTTAGCAACGACCCAAAAGGAGGGAATAAATCATGTGCTGCAGACCAATGCTTTGGCTGAATGCCACTTTCAAGTGCTTCCTGGGAAATGGCAATTTCAGCTGTCTGCAATATTCTGTCACTTTCCAGTGCAGCACTCTGAAGGCCTGGGTGACCAGATCCTATTAGCAAATTATGTGGGCCACCAGCAGTTCCTACAGCTACACTGCATTCTCCAATTTGAGAATCCTTCCCCTGGAAAGGACCAGATAAATAATCAAAGAGCCCAGGCTGCTAGATGGAACTTGCTCCTTACTGGGGGGTTGAATTTCACCCACCACTTTCTTTATGAAAGATACATAAAGGTAAACTGAACACA
The DNA here is from genome assembly GCF_964035555.1 of Netta rufina. Taxonomy (NCBI): domain Eukaryota; kingdom Metazoa; phylum Chordata; class Aves; order Anseriformes; family Anatidae; genus Netta; species Netta rufina. Next base: position 1,274,940 of record NC_140144.1, read on the forward strand.
GAAACGTGCAACTTAAAACCAACACACTAGATGCCAACACCACTAAAGGACACAGAGGAATGCCATACATGGCCGAACAGCTCCTCTTCCCCTGGAGAGCTGTGGGAGATCAGGTTGAGGAACGGAGAAACCTTGGAAGTCGACTGAGACCAATTAACTGGTATTTACGTTTAATTTTTGGCAGAATTCCTCCCCTTTTACCTACTTTGCTCCGAAGTACCAGGGAATTTACTCCTTTCTAGAGCCTCTGTCAAGTCTCTCTGAAGGTACAAACAGTACCTTTAGGAATTAAGTCTAGTTGTGACTTTCCTGCAAATTTAAACATCATGTTGCACTGCTTGGTAATAAGGCCTGGGGGAGCAAGCCCTGGCTCCCAGCACACTCAAAGGCAAGAGTATCAGATGCCAACCAGGAGCAGCAAATGCCCACAGCCAGCAAAGCAGCAGCTACTGTGGAACAGCACAAAGCTCTTCTAATAAACCTGCAGCAGAAATACAAATGGCACAGGAAAAAGTGTGGCATGTCTTGGCTGAAGGTTGACATCAAGTAAAGTCCCAAAGCTTGGGTGGCAGCAACAAAAGGCCTCTGAATCTGCGGTGTCACCTGCCTCCTCACAGAATGGCCAGGCCAAGAATCTCCCTCACACCAGGGAGGAAGGAAACAGACCATCTTCATATGGGATCCTACACTGTGATTTTTATCAGAATGCATGGAAACACAGCTGCCTGCAATCCACATATGAGCACGTAACTACAGGAACATGTTTTTGCACTGCTTTTTTAAAGGAAAAGCCAGGAAGCACCACTCTGGCTGCATAGAGAAAACGTTCCAACAGGCACAGCCAGCTTTCTCAACTACCACCTCCTATGTCAAGATGCAAAGAACAGTGCAAACATTTTGTTTACATGCACTGATCTTTCTTTTCATGATCTGAATCTTCCCTTTCACATTTTAGAAACTAAGCTGTTGATGGAGAAGTCTTTTCATCATGTTTGTTTCTGAAGTGTTGAATTGCTTAATTACATTTAACAAAACAAACAATAAAAAAGAACAAAAACAACACCACCACAGGATTAGAGAGTCTAATAACCAAGGTTAACCCACATGCAGCACCTGTACCTTGGATTCTGCACTACCCCCCAGTGCCATCCCATGCTCACATTTATTTCCGAACTGGAAATAAATGGGGGCTGGTCACCCCACTTCCCTCACCTCTCCTAACAACTGTCAATGACATCTTCAAATAGCTAAAGGCCATATCAGATTTATTTCTATTTCCCTGAGGACCAAGATCCGTACAAGAAGTTCTCTGGCTTTGAGGCTAATTACCTTATATAAGTGTCCTAATTACTTTCAGATTAATAGATCATATTTACTTATACAGAGTACATTTCAATGAAAGGTTCCCTAAGACTCTCATCCTAAAGCTGCTTCCATGTAAACCCTAGTGCTACAAACACTTTGATATTTCCTGCTTACAATCGTATTTAGGAAAATCATTGCATATAGTGGCCATTAACAGTATCGTATGAGCAATTTTCAGACACAAATCTAGCAGGAAGCCCATGCTAATGTCTTTGTCTCTTAACAACATTATTTGAGAAGAAGGGAGATTCATAAAAGTAACCTGGAAACTAATTATTCTGCATGATTTCCACAAGACATCACTTTACTGTAGAAACCAAGGTTATAAAAACAAACATGTAACCAACACACCATGCTTGAAGATTTGTCTTCTCTAGTGAGCAGCAAATCGGGTTTTAATCTCAGATTTTTAATACATTTTTGAGGAAAAGTTGTATTTTAGTTGTTTTACTGGGTTTCTGTACATTTAGTTTTCTTATCCTGGTTCTTTCTAATGCATCTGCTCTGCAGACTTGGGATGTGGTAACACCCACTAACATATATAAGCTTATTCTGAACTAGCAGTTCAGCTTGGATTATTTGTGTAAAAATATACACAGACATTTCACCTGCTGGTAAAAGATCATCAAGATCAATTGTCTGAATTTCTCCAAGCAGAAGAAAACTGTGATACAACTTCATATGCACCCCCCAGAAGCAGTAAGTCACTGACCCCAAAGGACCTCTGTATGATGACATCAAAGGGTCCTCTTCTAAAGGACCATGGATGTGAACTTCACCCTTCCCATTCAGCCTTTACCTTTCCCCCTAGAAGGAAAAGGAGGCTCAACTATGACAGAGATTTGAGCCTTCTACCTGCTTGCACTGGATCCAAGCAGATCAGTTACTGTTCATCTCAGGACAAAGATTTTCAGCAAACATGTGGTATGAACTGAATAGTTCAGAGACAAGACTTTTCTCATTCAAGTTTTAACTTACTGACTGACAACACAGAATTTAAATACAAAGTGTAACAACTATGCATATGTAACATTTTTAGTAATTACAACACTTGATGCAGTTTTCTTTGCAGTGATATTCACCTTGGAGCCTTTCTACACAGGTAAGTGTTTTTGAATGAAAGAGCAAATATGAGCATTTTTGCAAACAGAGACATTTAAGTGACAGGCAACAATAGACTAATAAAATTCTGTTAACTACACTGTTACGAAAACAGAAGTCTATTCAGGATCCTTTAACAACAAAATATCCTGCATATAAAATCATATTCCCACCTTAGAGAAAAATCAACTCTGTCCCACCCACCCCGAACATCAGGGAAATACCGTCTCTCTTACCTGCAGCTGCAAGAAGGGAATGTTGAAGAACTTGTGCAGGTACTTGAGTCCAAAGCTGTTCTTCATGGAAGACTCAGCATAGCGAAAATATGAGGAGCCAGGAGGTCTGTCTCAACCAGATATGCAAAGAGGAAATAAAACTTTGTATAAAACACATACGTACACACAGATGAGGTACTTGCTAAATTCCATTCTGTGAACCAGCCCCTCAGCCCTCAAATGGAGGCTGGCATGTCATTCTGCTAGTGACTTGTTATTTTGTTTACAGGAAAATTCAGACTTTGTTCCTCCTGAAGGTGGCAAAAAAGCTGGATGCAGCAGTTATGTTGCATTGTCACAGTGCTGCTAGACTAGGAGATACTGCATCAGGACATTGAGCTATTAGTTCACTAAGCTGGGGGTTTGTAGATGTACAAGCTGTTAATTTCTCACTGAAGGTTTTATTTTAAAACCACAAATAGACCTATATTAAGTCACCAACTCAAGCATCAGAACTGGGCATTAAACTCTAAGACATATATAGAGATAAATTTGAAAAGAAATGATTATATTACGGAATCCAGAAATAAAACTGGCACATTTCTGTACACCTGACATAGTAACAGACAAGCAAGAGACCAAGAAAATTAAAAATTGCTTTAAGAACATAAAACTGCATTGAAGGTACAATCTATTAACACCTGACCAACATGTAAAATTTTATATACAGGGCTCTGAGGTTCTCTGTTATATGGGAAAACCTTGCCTGTCTGGAAAGGGTGGAGTACGATCTAGCTGTACCCAGAAAACGCTGTGCGGAGATGCTATGAGAGGAAGAGGGAGAAACACAGCTACACTAGCTGGCTTTCTTGTAGCAGAATTATGTGGAGTAGAAAACAGTTGTGTTGCAGGGAGAGAATTCTTTCACAAGGTAAGGAGTAACCAGAAAGGAAACGACCTCTTGGTAAAAGTACTCCTGAAAGGTACATGCAGGCATGCAGTCACTGTTTCCAAGAATCTGCTGACAATCTGCTCAGTATGGGCTGCTAGATCAAAGGAGAAAGAGTCCATCGTGAAAACTGAAACTTCTTTGTGAGACTTTTAAGAGTCATCGAAGCCTAGAAGCTAAGCAGAGGGTTGGAGGATGAACGTGACACAGATCTGAAACACAGAAGCAAGTTATCTATGGGTGATGACACAGCAGCTGAAGTCTGCTTCCCTTGTCTGGTGACCGTGGTGCCATCCCCAGTTACCTGTTCAGATTGTCAATGAAGTCCCGCACATCACCAGGTAGAATGACGCGGTGCTCCCCCATGTCTCTGTAATTCCCAAGCACGCAAACTGGAACGTGAGTTGGCACTTTAGGAAGCTCCCTCAGAATATAGTTAAATGTCCTTCACCAAAGGAAAGACAGACACAGGCAAGTGAGGGTGAAACACCATTCTGTGAGCAGTTTCATGCATAAACCACAGAAAAAAATACAAAGTTTTTTTTTCCCCAAATCCCTCCAATACTGTGGCTTAACCCTCCCTCTAATATATTAACTGTAAATATGTTTGTATCATTTTTTACTCAAAAATGACTTGACAAGTTCAATAATCCACTTCCACCAGAGACCACACATCTCTTCAAGTAATGTTTCTCTTAGTCCTATAAAACTGTGTGAGGTCAGCAGATGAAAAACATTCCCTAACGTATGCTGGCAATGGTCTCACTGAACCATACAAAACCTTTAAAATGCAAGCTTATGTGTAAAGCAAAAACTCTTACTACCTCCCCTTTTAAATCTGTCTTCCACGTGACTCTCCCCCTTCTCCTCAGGTGAGCAAAATGGACAGCTCATTATTTCTATACATTAATGCAGCTCAGAGCATCTAAATAATCCTTACTAATACCCGTCTTCCTGGGAATTTCTTGCTATCTTTCCGTTTTCCCTTGTGCTCTGTAGAGAGGTATGTTTATAACATGTCCAGCATATTTTGCACCCGTGATAGCGTTAATTATCAAGCCTCAGATACCAGCATATCAGAAACTGCAGTCCAGAAGCCCACAGGGAGACTGTTTGAAACAAACCCAGGAGTGGAGTATATTAAAAGACATGCCAGAAGATAAAGCTATTATTTTAAGGGATACAAGCTTGCTTTGACTCATTAGGCTGCATATCAGCTCTAGAGACCATCTGGGAATCAAGAGGTCTAGAAGTCATTTGCTTCCATTAAAAAAGTGAGAATCACATAGCACATGCTGCTGAAGGTCTTACCACTGTTTGGTAATGTCAAACATCATCACTACACCATTGCAGTTTTTATAAACATCCAGAAACTCTGCATCCAGAGCCATTTCTGACTCTGCCTGGGAAAATAAAGGCAAAAGAAGCAGTAAATAACTTGACTCAACTTCAGGATCATAGAGAACACAACTGACACAGTGCTGAACAGGCAAACTAACATTAACAGCCACTATAAAAAAATATCCATGGATTTCATGTCATCATCATTAAAAAATGTACTTGGTGGGTCACAGCTTCCACTGCCCACAGGACCAGGGTATGAAGCACCCAGCAGTCTCAGGAAAAAAAAAAAAAGAAGACTGACAGCAAATGCTATACAAAACTCACTTACTCCTCTTTCCACTGTGCCCCCAAATTGTGCACTGGCAAGGTAAGTCCATATAAGCTACAGGACAGAGTACAGAGAACTTGGCTCCTGTATTACATCTCTTCGTCAACACAAATACTGGTAAAACCAGGATGTAGTTTCTACTGACTTTCTTCCATGCAGAGCTAAAACAACATATTAGTAGCCAATTTGGTTTTCACCAAATTTAGACTGCACTCTGCAAAACACAGCGTGCTAGTCAGAACTGAACCTGTAAGGCTCCTGCTGCAATTTGGTACCAATAGAACAATTCTCACTCCTATTTCCAGGAGTGAAAAATGCACACACATTTGCAAAGAAGCAGCTGTGACATCTGTTCTCAGAGGTCTTTTCACATAAGAGAACATTTTTAAAGGAAATCTTTCCAATTTGATCACACAGATTGAGCAAGATTGGCACCCTGGTGAAACAGCTGACTCTTCACTGCCCTGACTCATCCCCATAACCAAGTGCATATCACTAACACCAGATTTTGCATCAATTTCAAGCAGTTTTCAAGCGGTTATTGAGGAAGTACCAAAACCTGCCCATGTGCTGAGTCCCAAATGGCAATGACACACAAACAGGAGTAATAAAGCTCTTTAAGAGCCGCAGCAGTGATCATGCAATTTTTGCCTTTAAATTGACTTTTCTCAAGAATAACATCGCATAGCTTTTCAAAGAGATACTACAGAAGTGCATCAGTAGCCCAAACGTGGTTTGGGAAACACGGGATTATGGATTCCCATATGGCACTCTGTTTTACTGCAGCAGATAAAGGATGCACATTTGTGCAAGAGCCTCAAGGAAGCAACTCTGTTTACTTTTGCACACCAGGTGGCACTTCTATTGCCCCTGCCTCCTCTACATTTCAAAGAGTGCTAAAAGGTAATTGTTGGACCAGTTTTAAGGAGCAACCAGAGACCCTGGCTGTTAAGTGATTTATTCAATGTTTCATGAGAAGTCAATTACCAAAAGACTTCCTGACACTGACTGCATGAAAACAGGTACAAAGCAAAGAAATAGACAGCTGGGATGGGTTCATTCCCAAAAGACAGAACTGAAAACAGCAGGAAAATTGTGAGAAGGGCACAACAGGGATAAAAAGCACAGGCAAAAGAGCATCGGAGATCACAGTGTCCCTTATTCACCCTCTAATGCAGCATTAAAGCAGAAACAAATACAGAACTTAATTCTCCATAGACCAAACAAAGGTGAACAAGATGCCTCCTGCTAAGAGGCAGATGTCAGCATTCAAGGTGACTCACCTCCTGGGGGTCATTTTCCAGTTTCAAACCATCTCCTCGTTTTTTGCATTTTCCTTAAAAAGAATTGTAAAACAAACAAACAAAACAAAAAATGTATTACACTGGGCAGAGAACTCCAGGACAGGTCTGTGAATCCCTATGAAATCACAGCATTTGGAACACAACCTTAAAGCAGATTAAAATTCTACCATATGCCTGGAGAACAAGGAGGGGTGGGACAGGCATGCCTTGCTAAAGAATACCAGCTGGTCTAATTCAAAGATGAACAGGAAAAAAGTCTGTTGCAGCTTAAACCACACTCTTCACAGCATAAAGTTACAATGACTGAATATTACATGTTTCTGCATACTCCCTGACCTCAAAGTGAGCTGCTCTCGCTTTAGCGTTGAAGGAGCAGAAGATCACAGGGCTGCTACAACTGAACTGCACAACCACATACTCAGCTTTCTGAGACGCTATGATGTCGTTGTACTATTACACTTACTATTACCTGAAGGAAGCAATATTGGAAATAAATGTGATCCCATATCCCATTAGGTGCTTGGGGCTGCCTTGTGACCCAAAAGAGTGGCTGGCAACTGAGATTTTAACAGCCAAACACAGAACTTAGACAAGGGAAAATCCAAGTAAAATCGAGTAACTGCGGTGAGGGGGCTGAAGAAGCAGAATAAAAACAGCCTATATATGCACAAAATGTTACAGTTGGATGGGTCAGATCTGGACATCACCACAGAAGTGAAGAAAGGAAATCCTCAAGAGGCATGCACTCAAAGCCATGTACTCTAGAGACACGCACACAAGAATAAGCTACAGAACAGACAAAGTTCTGATTAACCTCATAGGAAAGTAAAAGAGGCAGACTACACATGTGGAGAAGATGCTAGAAAACTACTGTAAAGAATTCCATCATCTCATTGCCATAATCCCATCTTGAGGGATCTATACATTTCTCTCCAACTCACCTGCTTCCAATAAGGCAGATACTAAATTGCGGCCCTTATACTTAAAGGCCAGATCCCTTAAGACTTCTTTCTTTTCTGACAACTTCAGTAAGCACTGAATACACTTACAGGCTGACTTTTAAAGTGCCACTGGCATTTGACTCAGCATCACCAGAAAATGTGTCAGTGTTTTAAATCTTAGGCTTCCTGACATTTTGCAGTAACATCAGTTATACTGTAGTCACATTTACAAATCTTAAAGCCCGGGACCACAGTGGGCAAAGAAGATGATGTATCAGTAACTAGCAGAGTGGCCACTGTCTAACATGATCTTCTGGTGTAGACAGTTGTCACTACCTGTTGCTGTGAATCTCAATATGCAAGAGCAAGCACATGTTCTTTCACCTAGCGCTGAAGAAATTTAGAGAAGACACAAACCATGAAAAAACTGTCCTTGGCCCCCAGGTGTTATTCAAATTAGTTACATACAGCAGCTACCAGAGTTTTATCAAATGAACAGCACTGCACAGTAAATAACCCTGCAAAGTCTAGAGAGTTATGTTTTTCAGATATCAAATATCTTCCAGATGTTAAAGACAGTAATTAAGAACTATACTTCTGAATCAACTTTGTCCCAGTCTAAACAGTGATGAGTTAACTAAAACATAATGGTATGGCAGAGCCTAGAATTTCTAGAAATTCACTCTGTCATTGACAACAGCAATGTTTGGCAGCTTGGATGCACCCACAAAACACTCCCATCATCTCTTAAGATTTTGCAATGTGGGGCAAAACCAGCTTCCATTAGCTATTCAACTCAACTGATGAAATGAACTATCAACTGACTAATTGTAAAATTCGTGGTTCTGCCAAATACTGCACATGACAACAGGGAAAGTGTTTCTTTCTTCTGCCATGCATATCAAGGAAATGAAATGTTATGAAATACAAAGTTCTAATTTTGTAGTGCTTCCCTACTTAAACCCAAATGAAGAAAATTTGGAATAGAAAAAAAATCACCCCATCCAACACTCTCACCAGGTACTATTATAGAACTGTGCACACAGATGTCAGGATACACCCCCTCTGAACTCAGCGTTAGGCTACTGAAATCAATGTTGGTTGGTAGCGCTAATTATAAAGTTGATACACTTCTCTTAAACAACTTTGCAAACTACATTTGGTAAATATTGGTCACCTGTATTACCCGTTAGCTGTTAAGCAACTAGTGTCAGCTAAGAAAACAAGAGTTTGGGACATTTTTCTGAATGGAAAACTCTGTGGGACAATGTTCAACAGGCCTTGCACATCAGCTCTGCATGTGCTAAAAGATACAGGAGATTGCAGTCACAACACCATGACAGTGCATCTGGGAGATGCTGCTGCACATCAGTACAAAATGCAGACATTTTAAAAATATTTGCAGCCCTAGTAGCGTCTTAATTTGCCATCTGAAAGTAGTAGAAATATTAATTCCAATCTTTCCCCATTCCTGAAGTTCATCTCCCTCGGGATACAAGTATGGGTTCTGATTTTTCCAACTGAAGCTGTGGGATGTCTAGGGCATGTATACCTTTTCCCCCTTGAATTAATTAATTTCAAGTCAGTGGAACTCATGTAGGTTCTCTGAATGTCAAAGCATCACCACTTCTCTAGTTACTGCTAAATTGTGCTGGGAATGAACTGAATTTCTGATGTTAAAACAGAAGTCCAAGTAACCACAAATACCCATCTAGACCTCTTCACAGTTCACAAATCTCTCTCATCCTTAACATCCAAGTTGTCTTTCTATCCTGAACATATTTAAGACTGATGCTTAAGAATGAATATGACTTGTACACCTCTCCCTGCTTAGGGCTTTAAGATGTGCCAAGAGGAATGAGTAACACACGTGATGTTCCTCACTGCTGTAAAGGAGGTCATCTATAAAGGAGTAACAGAGCTGAAAAGCACAGGTATGTACATATTCATGCAGAGTGCCTATTTTTGGAACCAAAATTGCAAGATGAGCCAGAGAAGGGCATGGTGTATTTGATGTATGTACATTTGAGGCTGTAAAGCCAAGCGTACAAAGATGACCATGTGGTTATAAGAACAAAGTCCTGTGCTTAAGGTTGCATTGATGTGTGATCTAGGAGCCTCAGTTAGAAAACAAGGGTGTTCATATGGTGAATGCTCAGCTTCTCTAACTGGCACAATGACTGCTCCTTCTTTGCAGGCCTATCAGCAACACTAAAAACAAATAAGCTTCCAGCAGTGCCTTTAAGTCTACAGAACAGTTCCTCTGGATACCAGAAGACTGGATTCATGGCCAGAACATAACAGCCTCTGTACCTCTGTGTACCATCAGATTTGTTGCAGGATAGCAAGGATTCAGTAAAACTTGCCAACTAATGTCGTCCACAGTCAGGGAGAGATGTTTCTGTACATTATTCCAAAATACACATTTCTAAAATGTTTGCATCTCCAGCATCATCTAATGACACCAGAAAATAACAGAAATATTAATTCTGACCTTTCCCCATTCTTGCAGCACACCTGGCAGGAGAGTGAAGGGGAAGGGAAAGGAAATCAATCTCCAATATTGGGTGAAAGGGTTAATGCTATTCTGCTGGCACAGGAAAAAAATATGACTTGATTCCCTCAGTTCAGGTATGGAAAAAGATGCAGAAACCAGACTAGCAGAAGTTACATGAGAGAAGATCAGAATTGGTCTTGAATCATCAGAATTTCAAGCAACTTTGCATGCAGGATTTGTTACAGCTTTACAACCTGCAGCAGTTAAACAACTTGCTGCAAAGCCAGGAAGATGAGTCAGGACTGACTTTTACTGATAGATACCTTTCCTATGTTCTTTTACTTCCAAGGGCAGCAAAGGAGACTGTACTTACTACACATATTGGATAAAATTCAATACAATCCAGAGCTGGGGGCAAACTCTTCTTGTTAAAGAGTTTAACAAATGGCATCATTACACAAATGAGCTCTCTGAGCAGGCCTATGGAGAACCCAGCAGGCTGCAGATAACTACTCCTGTGAGTCTGCACATTTAAAAAAAAAAAATCCGAGGGTCAAGAAAAATGTAAGAGAAGCAGTACAGTGTAACAACTGCCATACTCTCTTGCTTCAATGCATTAACTGTCCTCACAGACTCTAAGCTTTCACAACAAACCTTTTCACCTTACTTGCAAATTGACATCTTTATGCTAAACAAATGGCACCGATTCACCACCATTCATCAGCCAGGCAGGACCAACAATGCTACTTCCTGCATTCCTAACACAGACTGGAGGGAAAAAACAAACAAACAAACACATTGCTGAACTAGCAAGGACAGGGAGGCACAATGTTGGTAAGCGCTGGGAAAAATGCAAAATAGTAAAACCACAACATTTAACTCAGTGCAAAAATGTACACGAAGCTTTTCAGGGTGCAGCTTACTGAGTTTCCCCATACTCCCCTGTACATACTCACACTGAGACATAAAGAATGGCAGTACTGCATAACTGAGAAGAAGCTGAAGCTGCTTTATAAGACTAAAGCTGAACACTGAAGTTTATGGACACATCCTTTAGACAGACAGTCTAGCAACATCCCCACATCAGGCCTTCAATACAGGTTTTTTAACATCTAAATTTAAATAGAGGTCTCTTAATTTTCTGTATTAAGGAACAGTTGTTCCAAGACGGGAAAAGTGGAAAAAAAAATAGCCTGGAAAAGTATGCATGTCAAAATGCATGCTCAGAAAATGCACTTCTGGCAGTTTAAAATCCAGCCTGATAAACGCAGCGTTCTGCACATCTCTAAGTATGCATGTTAGCCAGGGTCTTGTAGGCAAAGGAAAAAAGGAGGATTGGTTCTCATCAGCACTATTCTGCAGCAGCACTGGATAGAAGTCTACTGTCTAGATTGGCATTGCTCTCACCAAAAGCATCACGCAGGAGGATTTTTTGTCCTAAGCATACAAAAGAAAGAATAAAAATGTCATGTAATAACATTTTGATGATGCTTACATATGAGCCAGTTTTTAATGCTTAACTTGCACACTTTGCTGAAGTTGCATTTATCAAGAAACTGCAATGCTACAGCAATGGGAAAGGATTTGATTTTATTGTATCACGATACTCTGAAGTTTTACACTGCACTGACTGAGTACATTTAACGATATAAAAATGCACATCTGTGGTCCATAAGTAGAGATCTGAACAGAATGAGTTTCATCTTGAAAATAAAATGTAAATAGAGTCTCTTCAGATTTCTAATACATGTTCCACAGCCAGAAACGAAAGCAGTATCAGAAGAGCTGTTATCAACATCTGCTCATATCAAATCCAATCCATCTTGCCAAAAAAATGACAAGTCTCTAGTTTAGAAGATGACTCTGCTCAGAGAAGCTATTCACAGAAATAAATGCTGGAGCCACATGATTCCCAAATTAACTGTCAATCTATTCATACTGAAGCTGCAAGGCTGAGAGAAAACAGATGTTTTGCTTAAGATTCCAGCCCTGTGCATATTATCCCAGGATCCGAAAGCCAACTTGTCATCAGTTTGACTTCAGCAATACCTCTGACTTAAGTAAGGTTTTTGCCTATGCTGTGAAAGACCAGGGTTTAAAAGAATAAAATAATAAAGCTACCAGGGCTTTCATTTAAAGTTACTGGCTCAAGTTTAAGCTACAGGCTCTGCTCTGTTAAGCATCTGAACTACAGATGCTATCTTAATTACCTTTTTGTTTTTGCTCTTTTCAATATCATTTAGATAACATGAAAAACTTACTTTCTCCCTTTCCCACTCCCTACTGTATCTATCCTATTATTTTTTGGTGTTAATGCATGTGTAAGTTGCACATGTGGTACATCAGAGGCAGAACACCTTGGATGTAGGTCTACTGAGGGAATGTGTCAGGAGTCAAACCAGAAGAGTTTGAAATTTCAATCACTGTTGTCAATAAATTTGAGGGAGAGAAGCACACAAAGAACAGACTTGCAGAGCATAAGACTCTCACTTGTAAAGCTGCTTTCATGATCCTACTCACACTTTAAACAACGAGCCTGCCTGGTACAGGAGACCTCTCAAAAGCCAAACAAAACATGAATTTGGGGCTACAGAATGGGCTTTAGGATTTACATCTGAGCTCCCAACCCACTGTAGTAACAGATTCCATTGCATTCAGGTTGTGCCTTCACATATGTCTACCATTTATTTAAGAAAATAGAACTTCATACACTGGTAAAAATTGAAAACTAATGAAAAATACATTTTATACATCATAACACTTTCATTGGCTAAGCATTTAGGACAGATTTAAGTAATCAGTTTCTCTTTCATCCTTTCCTCCTGCATACATTATTCACTGCAGGTAACATTTTACCAATTCAACAATACCATTCCTTTATAAAAGCAGCTTGGCAAGAATTTTATAAACAGAACAAAGAACTCAGTACCTGTGTATAAATATACATAAAACTATAAAGGAGAGAATATGAAGTTTATAGTAAAATTCAGAGTCTGATTACACTAAGCAGCAGACTATTTCATCTGTCACACAGCACATGAAACAACTGCTTCTAAATACTGGATTTTATCTAAAGTTCATATTGCAAATAATGGGCTCTAGCATAGGAGACTCTTCTTTCCCTTCCGTATTTTTCCAGGAAGATCAATGTACTTCAAAAAAAATAAATACACACCTTTTTCTAAATAAATTAGAAGTAAATGGTACTTTTGATTCCATATAAATTCTTCATTAAAACTGAGAGAAAACAGAATCTCCAGTAGAAAAGAACTTATGAATCTTACCTTTGTCAACTACATCCCATACTTCAACTTTAACAATATCATCAGTGGCTAAAAGCACAAAAAAAAAAAGACAGCGTCAAAAAAATCGGTTCAGCAAAATGAACAACACTCAACCCTTACCACACAGAGTCTAAGCCAAAACTAGTACTGTTAAAGTAGATCAAAGTCAAAAGAAAAGTAATTCTTGAGTTAAAAAAACAAAAAACAAAACAAAACAAAAACAAACCAACAAACAAACAAAACTAAACACAACTAACACAAGACCTACTTTGGAAGGAACAGGCTGTAATCCAATACTGTGATATCTAAAAATATTTCTTAAAGATTCTTACTCGTATGACAGATTTCCTTCACATTTTATCAGAGATTTAAAATGTGTTATAAATATTTCACATGCATTTTTTATAACATACAAAGGTTCTCATGTTTTTTCAGAAAAGATATAAATTTAATTTGAATAATGTCTGGTCTGAAAGAAAGGCATACGGCTGAAAAACGAAGGAATACACACATTTAAAGAAAATCCATCTTACTAAGGCCATTTTCACGTAAATATTACAAAGAGTGCAGGCAGCCCAGCAGCCACAGAAATCCATTCTCTCTGCAAATTTCAAGTTGCACTCTATGAAAAATAAGGTATTACTGCAGCTTGTTAAGACGTAAAACTGCTAAAATCAGTAAATAATGGGCAGCAAGTTAGATTTGAGTTGCTAAAATCTGAAGCAAAACAAACAAAACTCTCACTTGAAAGACACTGTGGCAAATACTGACAGCTAGCAGTTAAACTTTCAGTTGGCATGAGTGATGGGTAGCTTTGGTTAGAAATATATATTGAATCTGAATAAGCAGTCTGATCTTCACAAAGTTCCAAAACACAGTTACTTTTGGAAATGCTACAAAGTAAAGGTTGGACTTGGAGCAGCTCTGAACTTAAAGCAGCGGAACATGAAGATGATAATGTCTGAGAGCAGAAAATAATCTCATAGCATGGCAAGAGAATTTAGCTAAGTGCCATTGTCCAGCTGGGAAACATTTCCCCTACAGAATACACTGTTGGCTTAACTTAAATGTTTCAAAATATTGTAAATACAGATTTTGAATGATTGTAAAGCTTGATCCTCTGCTTCTGGAGCAATATCCCTTCTTATTTTTATGTATAAAGGTCAATCAGCCTCTCTTTTTCCTCATAGCAACTCTCACTTACCTTCCCATTTGCTAGCAAGGGGGCATGGTACAAGATGAGGAGGCATGCCCGGGGTCAGCTCAGCCAGTACACCACAGGCCCAAACAGTGCCGAAAACACAAGAGGCATACAGTAGCCTGCAGCCTTACACCCTCTGCCCAAACCATAACACTCCCCAAATTCAGTCTGGCCCCATATATTTCTACAAACCAACAAATCGGGTAGGGCTCAAGTCCAAATACTTGTGATTACTCGCCCAGCTGTATGAGCAGCTCTTTACACCCCAGACTGTGCATCAGGGCGCTCTTACTGGGGCATGGGATGCCTGAGGCCATGGTGCATGCAAGGTGTGCAGTCAGGCAGCGGGTGCTCAGGCACAGATCACCTATTTGAGTTCTGCCCTTAAGTTCATACCTGACAGCTGGAACTGGCAGTGCTTCTGCTGCCCCAAAAGAACAAGGGACAGACAGACGTGCCAAGTCAATCTTGGTGCCTTTCAACAGTCAAGACACTCTGCAAAGGGACTGAACACGCTTTCCCTTCTCAGGCAGCAAATCTTTCAGGGGCGCAGCAGGCATCCAGAAGGCA
Organism: Netta rufina; assembly: GCF_964035555.1. Classification (NCBI taxonomy): domain Eukaryota; kingdom Metazoa; phylum Chordata; class Aves; order Anseriformes; family Anatidae; genus Netta; species Netta rufina. The sequence continues at coordinate 1,290,039 of NC_140144.1, forward strand.
GTTTGGTCTTTCCAGCAGCTCCACATGCAGCAGCACATAAGCACTAAGAAGAGGTTTCTCCCAAGAAGTTGGAAAACCATTCCGAAATAGTCCATTGGGGTGCCACACAGTGCTCTCCTAGGCCTGGTACCTAGTACTGGGACTTTGCTCCCAAGCTCCAGAGAATGCCACCTCCTTAAGCTAATGTCAATGCACCTTCAGTAATGTTCTCCTGGTGGGTAATTTCCCCAGTACTGAAATCCTGCTAAGCAGCAGCACTCCTAGATAGCTGAGGAGTTGAACTGTTTGACTAGGAAAGATCTCTCTATATCCTTTTATCTGAGGGGAAGTGCAGAACTTAGCTAAGAAACTACCTACGCAAGATGTAAGAAAATTGTTTTCCATGTTGGTGGTGTTTTGTTGTTTTTTTTTTTTTTCCCTGTTAGCACCAGTGCTTCTGCTGGCCAGTAGCCAGTAAATTCTTCCTTTTCATCACCAGCTTCATTCCTGATTATCCTGAACACACAAGAGGATAATTACTTTAGTGTTGCTGTGCTGACTTTTTTTTATGACTCACACAGCAGTAGGAGCAGCATTTCACCCTAATGGATTCTGAAGGCATGTTGCAGGAAAAAGAGTGCCAATACATCATTTTAATTCTATAATTTGGATTAGCACAAGCCATAGATCAAAACACTCAAAAAATTTTTCTACTCTGTTGCTATTTCACTAAGTACTTTGTAGCCAGTGGCACATTAAGGCACTGTTCTCACAGAACATGGTGAAGAGGTGAGAAGACTCAATTGCAAGTGTTTATTTAAAAATAAGAATCATTGTTTTACGGGTGGGTTCATATTTACTCTCACGCAATTACATGACTCATTTCATATTCTTTGGATCACAAATCATACAGAGCAGAGCAACTCTGCAATTCCACACACCCATCTATAAGGCACTCAAAGCATTGGAACAAAAGTATTTGTTAATTTTTATTTCGGACTCCCTTTTTGAGGCTGACAAAATGAGAATAAAATTAATGACTCCCATACCCTAAAAAAAGCATACATTAGAGTCGGGAATGGTAATTCCTTACTTGGATACAAAAAATTCCATAACAGATACAACTGTTATACAACTGGCACAGAAAAGTGATTTTGTTCACTCCAAGTAGGAACAAGCATTGTAAGAATCCTTGAATATTTGACAGTGATATGATTAACATCTGTAAATATTTGCTGCCAACTACCTCATAACGTTTATTCAAGATAGCTTAAGAGCATGATCACAGGAAAAACAAAGTGTATTTTTCCTCTACAGATGAACTTAGCTAACAGGTCAGTAATTAGATCTGAGCCAGTCTCTCAGAGCATGCACATCACCTATGGAACATTCTCTGAGCAGGGAACGTATCTTGTGTATTTTTTTTAAAAAAGGAGGTTATTTTTACAAGTATTAAGGTCAGTATAGAATTTCCTACTGGAAATTATTAGTAAAAAATAATATGGTGTTTTATCGAGTGAAATAAACACAAATGAAAGGCACAATTTCACGTACAGTCTTCCAGCAAATTGCAGCAGCTTGACAACACTTGGCCTTGAGAAAAGTCCATTGCCATACGTACACATTGCTGTCAAATCTAACCAGGAAGCTCTATAAAGATGCATCCCATAAATACTAGAATTAAGAATTAGAAGTGACCTGCGGTTACCAACTGACAATAAAAGCCATCCTCACGCGTAGCTTTTTTCTACCCTGGGATCACATCCATGTTGAACAAGCCAGTGCGTAAGTCTCAGCTCACTAAAAGGCAATATAGACCCTAAAATATGCAGAAACACATAAGGTGAATGGATCTTTCTATACAAGAAACAGCCTTCAAACATCTTTTTGCATGTAACTGTTCACAAACACAAAAAGAATTAGGCATGAATAAGCCTCTTAGAAATCAAAAGCTGTATTTACAAACAGTACTTATATTACTGACATTGATTAGAGAGGAAACTAAAATTCAGAGGGTTTTACCTGTGGTAATGCAGAAAACCACAATTAACATTCAGTGCAATCTTTAGACTTAGACATCTAAAAATAAAGTATTCTGTGTCTCAGTCTGGTCTAAGTCTATTTAGGCTAAAGTAATTTTGATTTTAGAGATAGCTTCCATCATCCAAACAATTCATAAGCTCTACATTCACACATCAATAACCAATGTATTGATATGCTGGAAGAGAAGAGTATGAGTGTGGGGGAAGGATGGCACAGCTGAAATGCAATATGCCAGACATTTCGATGGAGATGGAGGATACCACTGCATGAACACTGCAGATCTGTCAACACCTTGCAAGAGCAGATAGGCAGAACATCCATAACATTGTACCCAAAATAAAGGTACTTTTATGAAGAAATGCAGAAGCTAACGAGCACACATTTGCAGCATGGCCATACAGCAGGTCCCTACCAAAGAATCTAAACACCTGTGACATCAGGCTTAGCTCAACATCAGATTGTGAATGTGAGAGAAAACCACTGTTGGACTGAGCAAGGACCTGTTTTTCTCCCCTATCCATGGCAGAGTGCAGCTATCCATCTGTGGTGGTTTTACTCGGGTGGACAGCTGAGCTCCACCACAGCCGCTCTCTCACTCCCCCTCCTCAAAGGGAAAGGGGGAGAAAAATACGATGCAAACAGCTCAAGGGTTGAGATAAGGACAGGGAGATCGCTAAATTATTATCATGATGGGCAAAACAGACTAAGAGTAGGGAGATAGTAAAATTTATTGCCCGTTACTAACAAGCTAGAAAAGTGAGAAACAAAGGAAAGAAACCAAAAACACCTCCTCCCCCTGAGCAGTGCAGGAGAATGGGGGTTGCGGTCAGTCTATAGCACTTAGTCTTTGCCGCTCCTTCTCAATTGCCCTCTTAGAATCATAGAATCATTAGGGTTGGAAAAGCCCTCCAAGTTCATCTGGTCCAACCACCCCCCTACCACCAATGTCACCCACTAAGCCATGTCCCTCAGCACCACGTCCAACCTTTCCTTGAACACCCCCAGGGATGGTGACAGCACCACTTCCCAGGGCAGCCCGTTCCAATGCCTGACTGCTCTTTCTGAGAAGAAATGTCTCCTATTTTCCAACCTCCCCTGGCACAACTTGAGGCCGTTCCCTCTAGTCCTATTGTTAGTTATCTGTGAGAAGAGGCCAACCATCAGCTCCCCACAACTTCCTTTCAGGTAGTTGTAGAGAGCAATAAGGTTTCATCCCCCAAAACCAACTAGTTTACACTACCTTTTGTAGCCCCTACATCAAAGTGAGCACTGTATTGTGAAGGACAGACATATCCTACCTGAAACAGCTCCTAAAAAGCTGCTGCCCTGAACAAGCGGAGGGCAAAGGACTGAGGGGTCCTTCCCAGAGTACCAGCCCTACAAAAGCACTTACTCCATCCCTTTTCTTCCCCCACAGCAGGCCAGCACCATTGATACCTTACACACTGAGCAATACAGGTGTAATGTGGCAATCATTTCTCCTACGGACAGGCCCATGGACCTACCTGTGACCTGCACCTGTAGGTCTGTATGTACACACACACACAGGACCAAAAAACCCTAAGGAGAGGAGCACTGGCTGTGCACAAATCCAACCACGATCTCTCAATATACCCTTTTTTCCCCTCATATCCAAGCTTTTCCCTCAGGATTTTCCTGGTATAGTCCGGAGCCTCAGGCTTTATAAGGAGACAGAGTTTATCCGCACCACTTTGCCTCTTTTTCTGAAGCAGTTGCTCTATCTGATAGTAACAAACTGCTGACTTTTTTTTCAAAGCAACATCAGTCTTACAGAGCAAATTCATGCTTAGTCAGTAGCGCATGCCCCAAGGCTGTGGCATTTTTGATCAGGAATCTAAAAGCTTGACTTTAACACCCTCTGGAACCATAGTCTGATGCAATTTCAGTGCCTGCAGTGTCTTCTCCAGGCTAGATGCAGGGCTTTTAGAGCCACTTTACACTGCCAGAGCAGATGGGAAAGAAAAAAAAAAAAATCACACCTCATCTCTCAAAAAAGCTACTGGTAAGATACTTCCATGTTTCAGTAAGTCAGCCTAGAGCTATTAGTACTACAACCATTTTTAAAACATCGTCATCACCAGTTAAGGGATGTTCTCTACATTTTAATCAGTGAAAGACTAGTTTACATCAAACTCTTCACTTGTACACAACAATATAACACCAAGCAGGTTTAGCCTCAGAGACAGATTTTCATAATAAACCTGTTTCCATTAGCAAGTCAAGCGTATCACAAATACTTCAAATCTTTTGGATCACCTACTAAAAACCTTCCTAGAACTGCAACTTTCAAAGGTTTATTTTTTCTCTCTTATATAGTTTGATTAAAATTATTGAAAATATGACTGAGAAACTGTGAATAATAAATTAAAATAAGATCGATGAGAGCTCACTTTATCTCCCAAGCAGACACAGAAGAAGCAAATAAGGCTGCAGTGGAATTTCTGCCCCCAAGACATAGACCCGCTGTCCCATGACAGTGGCTCCTTCCACCCCCTTTCATCTTACTTTTGTAATTCCAGTGGATGCTGGTGACTTGGATCTCCTGAGTTGGAATATATTCCTCAATAAACTTCTTTCCCTGCAGTCGGTGCCAGAGTGTGGTTTTCCCAGTGTTCCTGTCCCCTCGGATAACAATTTTCACTGGGGAAAAGAGCAAGCAGATAAATAAAGTTGATTAAAAGCAAATCAAAGAATGCTGTGACGAGCATGTTAACTTTTTGTGAGCATTATTCAGATGTAATTAGTTCTCCCATATTACACAGGCACGATGGGTTTTGTTAAAAAGCATGAGACTGTCATTAAAATTAGTGTTTATTCAGCTACTCACACTAGCTCAGCAAGAAGAACCAACATCAAGATTGAAACTTCAGAATCTGCACAAGCTAGCTAAGTTGCTGCTCTTTTTACCCTCCTGCATTTTTTCACCTGTAACCAGCCCTGTCTCATACCCTCTCTCTTTGCAAGCCTTTTATGTCAGGTTGCTTCTTCAATTACCTCCTCTACCATTCACATTTCTCCTTAAACACTTCTCATTCCTTGCAGAAATAATCACTTCCTAGAGCCAGTTGCCCCAAGTCAGCAAAAGCCCAAGGACCAGTTCTTAGCTGAGCTGAATTAGGCAGTGTCCCTAGTCCAGAGGTGTCAGTCTGCACCCGGGCACTGGTGCAAAAGTTCTTGAGGATGCTGTAGGAGAGCGGAGAGGCAGCTTCTGCTGAAGCCTTGACCACCTCTGTCAAAGGGATGAGGCAGTTAACGACACGAGGGTCTTACCTGAAATCACCGCTGATAAATTCATCAAGCTGCCTCTGTTGATTGCCACAGTTCGAATCAAATTAGATCACAATAAATCTACTTTACATGCACTAGAAACAAGCTAGGCTGAACCAGAACAAGCACACCGCTCTGGGGACATAAATCAGCTTCAATAACAGAAATAAAACCAAGAAAAAACTGAATCTCTGTTGGTCCCCTCTGTGGCAAAGAAAGGGCCTCTGTGGCAGGAGCTAGGTCTTAACCATTTTTAAGGCACAAACATGCTGATGGCACTCAGAAAAGGCATTCTTAAAAATCATGGTCTTAGGTACATGAGAACAGCTCCACTTCCACTGGCCTGCCTCAGGCCCAGCTGCCTAGGCCACCAGGCTGACCTAGCATGCCGCACATCCCTGCCTACTGCAAGAACCATCAGTCCATGCAAAATGCATTCAAGCCCACCCTGAGTAAAGAAGTGTCCAAAATATCTTGTCTTACTGCAGGGAAAACAACGCATCTGCAGAGAGCATCACCTGTACTGCTACCATAACCTGTACACAACCCAGCAAAGCAACTTCTTTAGCAACTAACACCATCGACTTCCACAGGCTACCCTAACATTATCTTGTTCTATCTGAAAATGGAATATGTTGTTTTCTAAATCTTCTGTTACATTATGGGACTTTTGTTTTTAAATACCATCTTTGTTTTAAGTGGTACAAGCCTATTGAGAAACATAAGCTGACTTGAACAGGACCAGAATTTTTATGCTTGCATCTGATACACAGGAGCTATTATCCACTAAAAAATGGGCCACTCAGAGACATCTAACGGCAGATTCAGGTGACTAGCAGTAGGTTATGCATCATCATTTGGGCAAGGGAATCTCAGACTGAAGGCTGCCTTCTGTTGTAACTCAGGAGTTACTGCAGGCATTTCAGAGAAAAATTTAAGAGTAACAGTGCCTGGAGTCTGTGGAAGAGGTTTGTCCGGCAAAATTCTGTGCTGCAGTTCTGCTATGCTACAGTTGCTGTTCTGCTCCCACCCACTAAGAGGTATTGCTGTTTATTCTTTTACAAAGTTACTTATTAAAATAGCAAAAGGGTAATTAAGACACAAAGAACAAAATATTTATAGAATGACTTCATTTACAGGTACCAAAGCATCTCTGTAGAGACAACAAACCATTTCCTGCATTTCCCATTGCCCTGTGTGGGTTTTTTTTTTCATGCTTACAGATGGGGAAACAACCAAAGGAGGATTCCTTTGATATTTCTTAATGAATGAAATGCAGCAAGTCCATGCCACACAAAGAATAAGATCGTTTGTCCCCTTTAGAACCTGAACCTTTCAAAATGCTCTCACTGCCTACATTAGAGAGATATTTAAAAAATCAGCTTCCTCTAAAAAGTACAGCACAAGACATTGACACAGTGAGTTTTAAGGGACAAGCAGACCCTTCCTCAGTCAGGCTGCTTTCAAGGTGCACTTTCAGGACACCCACAGATGTCTCAGCTGTGAGCTCTTCCCCAGAAGGGGTCATCCCCAACTCCCCAGTTTTCCTACTGCTAACGCTTATGCAACTTATCAACTTATGCAGCCATTGTTGAGTTGGATCAAGAAACTGAACTGGCTGAAAACTAACCCTCATATTATTCATTTTCAGCACGCTCAGTTTCCTCCTCTAGCTCAAGTGCACAGCTGCATGAGCAGTAGGAGCAGTGCCAGCATGGCTGGGGGGGCAAGAAGATCACCCTCACCCCCCAGCAGCTACACTGAGATCAGCTTATGGTGCCTGTAGCAGCATGTGCTCCATTTGAACATGTCCAATGGCCCTTTTCAGGTTCAGTATTTTCTGTGTTAGGAACTCTCTCCTCCTACATAGTGTGTTAGTTTTCACCAGTTTTTGTTCATTTGTTTGCTTCTGATGATTGGAAAAGTGTTTAAAAATAAAACAGGAAGAAGGCAGGTCGTATAGATCATTTTCAGCAAAACAAAATCAGTATCTGAGACTTCAGATGGGGCAGGTCTACTCAATGACAGACATCTGCAAGACAGGAAGAGCTGAATGAGCTTCAGGGCACAGCCAGCCAGGTAAACCACAGGCCCAGGCTGTGTCTGAATGTGACAAGACCAGCAATTAGGGGTGAGGTTAGTACTGTTACCTGTGGGATGTACACAGTTGCTACCTTATTTTGATTTCTAGTTAAACCAGTACTTACTGCAAACAGCCACAGCGTTGTAGCAAAGACAGCAGAATTATCTGTGGGAAAAAGGGTAGGGATTGGGAATAGATAAAAACGTGAGGAAAAAAATGAACAGATCACTTCTCATTCATTCTGTCACTGTGTCAGAAAAAATACAGGGATTTTAATTCTGCAAATGGGGAAATGGAAGCAGAGCAGCAAGGACACAGGCCCACAGGCTGACTCAGGACTGGAAATTCTCAGCACTGCCCATATTCCTTCAGTATGCTGCAAGAGCTAAGGACTTCGGATCCCAGAGCAAAAATCCCTGAATATCTCTGCTAACAATCCCCGTATGAAGGGTCATAACCTTATTCTCATGAAGACGTTTGAGGCTGTGACTACAAGGCTGTAATTGGAACACTAAAAGCTAGTTCTGCCACAAAAAGAAGCAGACATGATCTACAGACACCCCCAAGCATAACTCCTGGGGAGAAAAGGCCAGACAGCAGTCAAAGCAAGTTTCCCACACGTTACACAAACACCTGCGACAGCAATAGGAAAAAAAAAAAAAAAAAGAGAAGGTGGGAAGCAGCTGGAAGAGACAAGGTCTTTCTTCTGGAAGCAGTAATGAGTGAAAATATTTAACAAAACTACAATCAAAAGTTGGGAAGTACTATGCTAAAACAACACAAAGAAAGTAAGGACTACAATGCTCACAATAAGGATGCACCATACTCATTACGTTTTGTCTTTTAAAGCATGTTTTAGACAGACAAGTAATAAGAAGAGGGACCAGGGCAATTCTTGGAGCTACTGACTATGGTAGTTCAGCAGCGCTGCACGTTTACGCCAGGGTGATGCCCACAGGGAGGACAGCAGCGGGTTTTATTGGGTGGCATGCACGCTAGACACATCTTTCAGAATAAAGCCCAGAGCAGAAGGTGCACTTCTGGGAAATGGGACCACTGGGTTGAAAATACAGCACTTCCACATCTCCTGTCACCAGTCATCAGTCTGCAATTCCCAAGAAGCCTTCTCATCCATGTAGCCCAGCCAGAGCCACTCATTTCACCCTTCTTTGGTCAGCACTGCCTTATGTAAACTTCCACATTTGAGTAACCTGGAACTGGTAATTCCTTCTGTAATTTGTCTTGTAATTTGTTTAAACCAGCACCACTTCCAAAGGAACAAGATCCACCTCTGCCTCTCTACACCGAGCCTGTTCACTCAGGCCTTTGTTACTCTCCTGGGGCCAGCACAGCTCGCTGAACAGCAGCAGCCCTGGTCCAAGTGCAAAGCTAGCCCAACCAGAAAAAAAGAACAAGTTTTTACAAAAATTGGTTCCCCATGCTGGGAACCACAATCTCACATAAACAACCAAGCCATTAAAACCAAAATTGGTACAGACCCACTTCATTTTCATAATTTCTCTGTACCTTACGGAACTCTGGAGTTATTTGGGCTATAGTATGTAAAAACAGAAAAGCTCCATCCAGACGATAAAGGGAGCCAATAAGGAGTGTATGCCGGGAATGACGTATGAAAACACTTTTGTTTCAAATTAGGATGCCCCATGCAGAAAAAGCGATTGCTGACGAGGGCTGTTAGTGGCCTTTGCTCTCACCAGAAATTTAAACCTACCCACTCTGCAACTTTCTTCCTTTTGAAAACTTACCTGAGTGGGAGGGAGACCATCAACGCAAATCTGTTGACTGAGGCTGTTTGGTTATGAAACCTACTTGACAGCCATGAAAGCTGGCACAGCCCAGCCTGCCCCAAATCCCACAGGAAAGAGGCATCAAAACCCATGTGATAAGGCCCAGGTCCCAGCCATTTGCTGCCACTTTATCAGCAAGCGTTTTCAGCACACTTATATTTCTGGTAAGTAAATGGGCTACGCTTCATAATCAATAACGGACTATGGAAACAAGGAAGTATTTCTGTGGAACCAGTCATGACTGCACCCTTTGGTTTAGGGTTATGCAATTCCAGGGAAGAGTTTTAAAGACCTGTGTTAAAGATGGCTACAAAATGAATTTTGTACCCCCCTCTATTCAATTTCACATTTCCTAAGAAAGGAGCATTGATAGGACAAAGGATATGCAGCTCTCCCCTTTGCTTAGCAATGGCCCTTGCAACACCCATACCCTCACCATGCTGGAACTCACCCTACTTATCCAGTGCCATGGCTATGAGGGTGCTTCGAAATTCTTTCATAACCCTGCCCGTATCTCCTACGAACATTATATAACTGTGATACAGGGAAGAGTTACTATGGAGATTGGAAAGCTTCCCTTAAGGCAGGGACAGAAAGATGTGGTTTTATTCTTGATATAAAACCAGTGATTAGAACACAAATCTTGATGAGACCATGCTCAAAAGAAAAAGCTTTCCAGAGGCTTTTGGTAATGAGACAAAAAGAAACAAAGCTACAGTTGGTGGCTTAGCTGTTTGCATTTTTGGCCCTGCTGTATTAATGACAAGCAGGTACACATCCACAAAGGTTAGGTGGCAATGCAGTTTGTCAGCACCTAATGAAGAGCTGTCCCTTTTTACTTTTGTGCCAGCAGGATGCAGTTGATCTGTACCGCATGCAGCACAAACGTTTGCTGTTGAAACATCAACTCCTTTCTCTTACATAATTCACAAGTTGATGTAAGCAACCTGGTCTCAAACATTTCCCACTGAAGCACAAGGATATGTTCCGGTCTGTGGGCTCTGCTAAGCCTCTGCAGAGATCAATAGTCTTCAACCAGATCTCCAGGTATGCTTTGAACGGTGCAGTGCTGTATGCCAAGGTGCAATAGTTTCATCTTCACCCCTCATCTCTCACTAGAAATTATGTCCCTTAACAATGTGTTTTTCTTGTCATATTCACAATTGCTTGCTAAGACACTCCTTTTCTAAATTAAGGACTTCTGGAATATCTACCACATGTGTTCTGGGTAAATTCAGCAAACACTCTCCCCAGCATAGCTGAGAGCTTCCAAAACTTATCACATTAAAAGCACAGTCAATAGTGACAACACTAAAAAAAAAAAAAAAAAAACAAAAAAACACCAAACCCTTGATCTCTCCCTTCATTACAATTTCAAATTAAGATACAGCACAAATTCTATTCCTCCATCACGTGTGCCTGCTCAGAAATTATTCAGTGCCACATTTACAAATCAGTCTCATTCCAAACTGCCACTCTCTCAGCTTCTTGCAGCCTGACTCCAGAGCGTGCCCATTCCCGCAGATGAGCTGATACTCGCAGCACTCTGTGGATGCAGATCTATTTTCAGTGCAAATGACAACTACTGTCCCCATCCCACTATTGTTACTTTGGGATGTGTTTCACATACTTACAGTGCCTTCCTGAAATACTGTATTAAGAGTAACCTTTACTGAGCTTCAGCAGAAAAAACAAAACTCTGAGCTTCAATACTGAAAGGGAAGAACTCTGAAAATGTTTCCTGAGAAAAGAGCAAGTATATCTGTTGCAGAAACATAATCAGAATTAAATTATTTACCAAGGACACATATACCACTCAAGTTTTATTAAAGTCTGGCAGCGCAGAGCTTTTCAGCAGACCCTTATCATACAGCCACTAGAGCTTAATTATAAATACCATTACCCTGGGCTGCAGGGAAGGTCACCCACATGGTCTTGATACTTTAACTGGCGGTAACCGATTTACAAAGAGCTCTCTCCTGTGTCACAGTCAGCGTTAGGCATGCAGCCGTTCGGTACACCTCCCGCTGCCCGAGGACACCGCAGGTTCCCAAGTGCCACGCCGACACCTAAAAGGTTGCCATCCTTCCTCTTCCCCGAGTTCTGCACGCTCTAAGGTTTAACTGCAAGCTTGGCTTTCGGCTGACTACCGGCAAAAGAGCCACCGCGCGAACAGCGCCACCGGGGGCCCTGGCCGCGGATGGGGCGGCCCCACGGGGCTGCCCCCCGACAGACCCCGGGGCCGGGCTGCGACTCACTGTTATACTGGACTCCCTTGGCAAACCTCCTCTGCAGAGCCTGGTTCATGGACTGCAGCCCCGCGGGGATGTTCTTGTCTCTGACCGCAGCCTGGTCCGAGCCCACCAGCTTCTTCAGGGCCGAGAACATCGTTCTGCTCCCGCGCCTCCGCCACCGCCGCCAGGAAGAAGGCCGCCGCTCCGGGGCTCAGGGGCAGGGCGGCCCCGGGGGGGGCATAGGGAGGGGAGGGCAAGGGCAGGGCACGGCTCGCGGGGCCCTCAGAGCTCGGCCGGGGCCGCTCGGGCCATGAGGGGCGTCCCGGGCGCGGCGGGGCGGGGGTGCGCGGCCCGGCCCGGCCCGTGGGGGGCGACGCGGCGGGGAAGGGGCTCGGCCGGGCCCCGCCGTCAGCCGGGCAGGGGGCGCTAACCGGGCATGGCCCGGGGCGGCGGGCAGGGCACGGGAAGGGGCGGGCGGGCTCCTGCGAGGGGCTCGGGGAGGGGCCGGGCCGCGGCTCAGCCCCGCCGGGCGCCGCGGCTCGGGGCCGGGCGCGGGCCTGCCGCCGCCATCTTGCCTCTTCCGCCTCGCCGCGAGGGACGGAGCGCGCGCGGCGCCGGCTACGGAGGCCGGCGGGGGCTGGCGGGGACGGGGGGGCGGGGCGGGGCAGGGGCCGGCCCCGCGCACACCGGGACCCCCCGCCCCCGCCCCCCGCCCCCGCGGCCCCTCGCACTGCTCCGTCTCCCTCCGAGCCCCCCGGGACCGCTGCAGGGCCCCTGGTCCTGCCCCGTGACCCCCCCCGCCTCCCTGGGACCCCCCCGTACCCCCGAAGTCCCCTCCTGGGACCCCCCCGTCTGCTCTGCCCCCCCCAGTCCTCTCCCACAGCCCCTCCCGAACCCCCATCCCTCCCCGTGACCGTTCCCGTCCCTCCCAGCCTCCCGTGAGCCCGCAGCCCCCCGCCCCGTGCCCCCCGTCTCCAGTTCCCAGCTGAGGCCCAGGGGTGCCAGCAAGGCTCTGGGCTCTGAGCACCCCCAGTGCTGGGCTCCCCCTCACGTGTGCCCGGGCCCCCGGTGTCCTGGGGGGGCACAACCCACAGGGTCTGCTCACACCAAGGATGAGGCTCAGACCGCACAGCGAGAGAGCCTCACCGAAACCCATGGTCCCACCGTGCCCCATCCATGAGATGCAGCACTCATTATTCACCCTCAGGGAGGAACGGGTACCTGTCCCCCCGTGCTGCTTCCTTCCCGTCTGCCCCCACCCAGCAGGACGTCAGAGCCCCTGGCTGCCCCTGTTGGCACCCCTGCACCATGCAGGTGGTGGTCAGCAGGACTGAGGCAGGGACAGGGGCTTAGCGGACAGCACCCATCAGCCCTGCCAGGAGGGACACCATAGGGGAGGCCAGTGAGGACTCAACAGCATCCTCTGCCGCTCGTCGCCGGCTCTGGGATGGACACTAGGCTTGTTGGTTACTTTAGAGACATTTACTGTTGAAGACATCTCCTGCACCACCAGGAGCTCATGCGAGGCCCTTGTTCCAGTGCTCGGTGCTCGTCTTCCACCCACATCAGTTTGACAGATGCAGAAACTCCTCATCCTCTGCAAGCAGAGCAGTGTGCAGTATGACAGGCAGACCCACAGACCCCATCCTCACACCCCGCCATGCCCCACAGACAGGTGGCAATGGTTGATGCTTCTTGCTTTGTCACTTTGTCCCTTCTGTCAGTGATAAGGGAAGCAGTCTGGACTCTCTGTACATCCCTTTGCTGTCCAGGGATGTCCCACCTCAGTGGCATTAATACACTTTATACTGGTGACAAGATAATAAAAGATGGGTTCTGCCCTGAGACCCATTACTTTGTCCCCATTCCCCATCTGCTGGGCTCCCACCCCAGCTCCTGCCACTTGCAGTTATCAGTATCAGGCTCATCCAGGGCTGTGGCTGAACGTCCCTGAGCTCACTCTCTTCTGCAGTAAGATCTTCCCTGCTACACTGATGAAAGCGAGAATGCTTGTCCATCTGTCCTGGGGGCAGAGCAGGCCTTTAGATTTTCCAAAAGGGTTTCAATATGGAAACCCTTGTGCTGACTAGATCTGGAGGCTCTGGAGGGCATCGCATGGAGGGTACACTCTGGGTACACCCAGGGTCCCTATTTGGTGTCAGGGTCCCTTTACCCCTTCAAATTTTTCAGCTGCTACTCCCACTGACATTTCTGCCACCTCCTGTGATGCTGTCTGTAGATTGATGATCTTTTCCTTGGTCCATCAGAGGACTGGACCCAGGACAGACCCACTCCAGCTGCCAGCAGACCCAGTGCTCCTGGATGCAGTCTGGAGCAGACAAGATGTGCAGGCAGTGCCCACCCGCTTGCTGCCCCAGCCCCTGACACGCTGCAGTGCCGTACCTGCCAGTGGAGGAGCCCCGCAGTACTCCTTGCACTCCTTCTCCGAGTAGAACTGGTTCCCATTGCCCTTGCAGCCTCCGTAGCTGAACTTGATGCACTTGCCCTGAGCCGCATCAAAGGCCCAGCGCAGCACTGGCTTCTGGCAGGGCCCCTGGACGATGGGCAGCCTGCAGGCAGCTGCAGAGAGAGGGGGCTGCGGCAGGCCAGCAGGACCGGGACCCCCGTGGACACACAGGGCTCGGGGTTGCACGCAGTCCCCTCTGGGGCTGGGGTGAAGGCCTCACCCACCCTCCACATCCCTTCACCCCCTGCCCGGCCCCATGCCTGCTCACCCTCAGTCCGGCACGCCTGCAAGCAGCCCTTCTCTGAGTAGAAGTTGTTGCCATTTCCCAGGCAGCCACCATAGAGGAAGGTCTCGCAGGCCATGGAAGAAACATTGTAGAAGAAGCGGGAGAGCATCCCGCTGCAGGGCCCAGGGTCCCGGCTCAGCCGGCACGCATCTGCAGGTGAGCACAACATGCATTGTGGCAGGACAAGGGGGCGCAGGGATGCCTGCCACAGCCCCTCTGCCAGGACCCACCTTCCTTGTTGCCAACGTATGGGGGCAAGGGTCCCGCGGCTGAGCCCTCCTCAGGTGGCAGCACTGCTCTCCGCGCCCTCTGCTCCGGGATAAAGAAGCACAAAGCTGCTGTCAGCCCTGCCTGCCCTTCTGCCTCTGGTGACAAGCTCCCCCAGTGCCCCCATACATCATTCATTGACCTAGGGTCAACCGTGGCCTTCTGAGCCCTGTGCTCATCCCAGACATGGGACAGAATCATGCATTTTGGGTAAAGACGCCCAAAGTGCCCTGGCCATGCCCTGTGTGGGGCTGAGGACATGTCTCTGCTCCCACTGACACAGGGTGTTGCAGTCTCCAGACCCTCAGCTGGACTGTTTCTCCTATGAAGTCCCATCCCCTCTTGAAAAACATTTTAAACTCAACACTACAAGACTGGGATGTGCTGGATGACTGCAACTGGAGCATTAGTAGGGCAATGAGCTGCCTCCCCCACTGGGAAAGGGAGTCTTCAGCCCAGCTGGAGCACTCAGGAGCAGGCAAAGGGCACAGAGACACCAGGCTTCATGTGCTGCAACTTCTACCCTACAAAAGAATCTGAGTAGGAAAGGGACATTGCTTTCTACTTGGAAGTGAGCCCTAGCAACACCTGATGCACCTGTGACCCCTATCTTTGCAGCCTGTGCCCTGTCCTTGCAGGCAAAGCCCATTCCCATCCTTAATTCATTCCAGGAGGTCCTGGCTGTAACACTCACCTCGGGGGCAGTGGCAGTCTCCTGGGGGACACATTCACCTGGCCCAGATGACAGAAGAGAAGATCAGCAGCTTGAGAGGGGTGGTCCCCTTTCTACCTCATCCCAACAAAGCTGTCATCTCTCCTCCCTCCATCCTGGCCCTCCCTTCTTCTCCCCAACCTTGCAGACCAAGAAGGAGCAGCCTCAGCAAACCATCACGTCAGGGGCACAGGCAGCAGAAGAGGCACATGCCTTGCATGCATTACCTTTGTTGACCAGGATGAAGATGGAGTCTGCAGGGATGCCCATCTCCAGAGCCAGCTGCCGGAAGGCGTTGGTGAGGTCCTCCCGCAGCTCTGGGCTTCTCCCTGGCAAGGGCAAGGAACAGGCTGTCAGCAGGGTCAGCAGTGGCAAGAGTCTGTATGGAGCCCCCAGCAGCCACAGACCTGCAGAACCCAGGCAGCTGCAGGCCCAGTACAAGTCCTACCAACCTCTCCTCCATTATTCTTGACCAGAGTTGGTTGAGGGCTTGGTTAACATTGTTTACATGTCTCCCAGTCATGAAAGACAGCATCTCCTGCCACTTCAGGATCTGGGTTTCCCAAGCAAATCTTGTTCATCCCAAATAACACTCTGGTTTGAATTGTGTGATGTGGCTCTAAAAGTGAGCCATAAAACTCAACCTCTTTGGTGTCAAAGATGAGCTGACTCAAGGCACCACCTCCAAAGCCACACTCAAGTCCCTCAAAGACAAGCAAAGAGTGGTGTTACTGAGCCCACCTAAAGGCCTACTTGCCCACAGTGCCATAGCCAGACATACCGTATAGCTTCAGTGTAGTGGTTGGACCATAACTACTTGTCTTCTTCATCAGAATGACTGCGTATTCTTCATAGTTGGTGCGAAGCACATAGGACTTGATAGACACGTCCCATTCTAGGTGAGACAGCAATACAGGGGACATCATTCCTGCCCCTCAGGAAGGAACAGGTATAGACGAGTGACAGAGCTGGGGGGTGAAATCAAGCAGCTAATTCAGGAAATTATGAAATTATTAGGAGGCAGGCACAACCCTGACACGCTTTCACCTCACCAGCCTCTTATTAGTTGAAGGGACTGGAATCCAAAGTTTGCAGACAACTGAGATACCATCAATGCTCCTTAAATGTGGCTGGTGGGAGCCTGTCCCAGATTGGGACCCTGGGGATGAGACAGATCTGCTGGAATATCTCATAGTCCTGTACCTATGCAGGCAGCTCTGAAACAGTTTCCCTAAGACCCTGCTTCCTTGTCTGGAAACAACCCACACTACGGAGCAGCTTCCTCTCCCTGAGCCCTGCTCCCTTGAACCACTTCCCCAGCCACCAGCTGTATCCTTTGAGGCCTGGCACTGATTCACATCCTGTGAGCACACAGCAGCTCTTAGGGCCCAGCAGGCCAGCAGTGAGCCCAACTTACTAGGATTATAGTAGGTGTATTTGCCAGGGGTGCTGGTCTTCTGGTACTCTCCTGAGATGTGAGTGCAGTCACCTTGCCTGGATGAAGGAGTAAAAGAATAAACAGCTTCAGGTCATCTCTTTTCCTATTTATCTTGTGAAAACTGTGCCTGGAGCAACCAGATTGCCCATGGCACAGGATCCCTGACATCCCTGAGCACCCACAGCACTGCTCGTACCGCAACCTGGTGCTGATTGTGCTGATCTGGTCGGCGCTGGGGCCAGGGCCCAGCACCAGCGTGCCCATGTTGAACTTCTCCTTGTAGTTCTTCATCCACTTGCAGGTGGTGCCAATGGCTACATCGTACCACTTCCCATACATCTGTGGGGAAAAGAAAAGGACATATCTGCCACACACCTCCTCCACCAAGGTAGGATATCCCATGGCTTTCTGCAAAGCTGAAATATTCATGACCAAGAAGCCAACTGGTGAGCTATGGTGAAAGGTGCTGGGGCCAGAGCTACCATAGGAAAGTGATCAGCACTCAGCAGGATTTCCAACTCAGTGGTCACCCATCTTCCACAGCTTCCCAGGCTTCTGTGCTTGGATCCCTGACAGCATTTGAGAGCTGTCTGTCAGAAGAGGTGGCAGCCCAGATGTCCCAGCTTTACAGCAGCTTCATGCTGAACTGCTGGGGAAGTGAGGGTCAGAGCTGGACTCCTGTTGCCCATGTGTGCTTACCACTGAGCAGGATACTGGCCTCTTCTCCCCTCCATTTCTGTCACTTTTACATGGGGGACAGGCAGTCCCTGGGAACAGAGTGGGGTCCCCAAGCCCTGGGCAGTGTCTGTGTGTCTCCTGTTCACCAGGAAGGGGGGCTGGTACCCAGCGGAGCCTAGACCCATGTGCATGTTGGGTATGCAGAGCTGGGCAGGGGACAGAGGTGCCTGCAGGAGACCTGGGGGGAGTGGGGCTGGAGGGGGTAGGCTGCATCCCACACACATTCTGGGGCTTCTGGTGTGCCCTGCCACAGCAGGGCACCTTAGTCTGAACAGATGAACAGACTGGGATTTATCTGCCCTGCCTGTGTGTTTGCTGGGGTGAGGCCATCCCAAGGGCTGAATCCCCCCCAGACCAGCACCCAGGGAGATCTGCGCTGCCAGCACCAGCCCTGCACAACCCATTATGGGAAATGTCATCCCTCTTGCTAGAGAAAAATAAAATAGCTTTCTCCCATCCCTACTACCCCCAATATCCAGGGACCGCAAGCCGCTGTTACCCGCTCAGCTTCAAAATTCTCCTGCACTTGGATGTCTTCATCCTGGTCCCCAATGGGGGTTCCGCTGGCCATGGCGAAGAGGAGGAGAGAAAGGAGACCCCAAAACATTGTGTCTGGTGGCTTCAGAGTGCCGCTAAGTGCCACCGCACTGGAGGGATCCGTGTTTCTGCACTGTCCTCACTGCGCAGCCGCGTGACCTTCAGACCTCAGAGAACAGGGCCAGCGGGGCGGCCAGCCTGGCGGGGGCCGGGCAGGTAGACGTGGGGGCAGCTCCTGGCCCTGCAGACCTGGCCATGTGGCCTGAGCTCACCATGGCCCAAGCAGCACAGAGCCAAACATCCATGAGAGCTCCTCACCTCACCTGTTCCTACACCACCTCTTGGCCCACGCACAGACCAGGACCTGTCTCATTCTATGTTATGATTTGTATTCCTGCCCTGGGATCCTATAAGGAGCCCGGATGGTGCCCGCAGTGATGGACTAACCTGACCCTGCAGAGAGAGGACCAAGAGGTCCCCAGCACGCATGACGAGCTCCTCGCTCCTCAGCAGTGCCCACAGGGAGCGGAGCCCAGCAGCCAGATCCCCTCCTGGCAGCGGGGGTGAGACTCTCCCTGGGGGTCCCAAGCGGGTGGCCAAGGCCTGGGGCGGGCGGGGTGGCACCCACCCTGCGCCGAGGGGCCCGGGACTCGGCACGCACGGGTGGCACGGGCC
Organism: Netta rufina; assembly: GCF_964035555.1. Taxonomy (NCBI): domain Eukaryota; kingdom Metazoa; phylum Chordata; class Aves; order Anseriformes; family Anatidae; genus Netta; species Netta rufina. The sequence goes on from NC_140144.1 coordinate 1,308,594, forward strand.
CAGCGTCTGTCCCCACGACTGTTTGCCTTCTCAGGATGATTAACTGAAACCAAACAGCCGGAGGAAATGGCAAACAGAGCAAAGGGCAGGAGCCCCTCTTGCAGCCGGCCGGTATCTCAATATTTGCAGAGAAGGGCGAGAGCTGCAGGCACGCTTGCAGCAGCCGGCCGGACTTTCACCCCCTCCTCCTGCCTGTCCCCAGGGCAGCGAGGCGCCGCGCTCGTCGGGCCCAGCAGGCGGCGGCACCGGGCGGGCAGCTCCGCCCGGCCGAAACCCCCGGCCCCCTCCGGGCCGTCCTCGGGAGCAGGCCGAGCCCGGGCCGTGCGGTGGCTGGACCGAGCCCGCCTCGTCGCGCGTCCCTCTAGGGGAGCCCGTCCGTGCCCCGCTGCCCCCGGCCCTGCCGCCGCTAGGTGGCAGCCGGCGGCCAGGAAAAGCCGCGGCGCCGCCGGGCCCCGGTGCGGCCTCGCGAAGCCAGAAGCGGGGCTGGGGGGCGCGGGCGAGGCAGGGCCGCAGCGCGTGGCCGCGGGCAGGCTCCGTGCTCGCCGCTCTGCCCCGCCGCGGGCACGGCCGGCACCGCCCGCGTCCCGTCACGCTGCGGGCCTGGGGCGCAGCCAGGCCCCGCGGGTACCGTGCGGCTGGGAAAGGTGGGGAGCAGCGCAACCGGCTGCGAAACCCAGCTCCTGCACATCACCAGCCCTGTGCCCAGAAAGGCTGGGGATGCAGTGCAGCTCGCCAGCCCCGTGCTCTCCTCCAAAAATATGCTCCCTGTCCCTGTCCCTGTCCCTGTCCCTGTCCCTGTCCCTGTCCCTGTCCCTGTCCCTGTCCCTGTCCCTGTCCCTTTCCCCAGGGCTGTGGCCATGTTTGCACCAGGACTACTGAATGGAGGGGTTGGAGAAGCCCCACATGCTGCCGAGTGCAGGGCTGCGGTGGCAGCCTCGGCAGGGCACAGTTCTCCAGGCCCAGGGGTGCACGGACCCGGCGTCAGGGGCCCCATGCTGGCACCAGCAGGCTGCCCTGGGGCAGCCACGGCTCCAGCGCTGGGGGCAGGAGGTGCCCATGGGGCCCTCCAGCAGGGCTCGGGGCCGCAGGGACCCTGCGGGATCCATGGGGTATGGGCTGCTGCCAGCTGGCAAGGAAGGGCGGCCAGCATGTTGGTTTCAGACCAGTTTGGACAGAAACCAAATGCAGGGAGAAACTGCCATGAAATTCCTGCGGAACAACCCCCCAACCTCACCGCTCTGACTCATACCTCCCTTTAACACCCACTCAGTTTCAGACCCCTCTCCTGCAGGCACTGCAGGTGTTCCAACTCTCCTGTGGCTGTCTGGGGGTTTGTGGAACATCAGACAGACTCTGCAGGGTAAAGGCCACCAAGATTCAGTGTTCATCACTGGAAAAATGAGACACTAAGAGCCTGACTCCACTCCTCTCCTGCTCTCCAGCATCTACCATGATGGAGATACCCCCTCAAACCATTAGAGGGGGCATCCCTGCCTCATCCTTCCACTGTCCCTTTGCAAACCAGTTGTTCACTGAGCTCATCCAGTCCCTTTCTGAACCTGCCAGTGTTATCTGGCTCCCCTACTCCCTGTGGCAACAAGCCCTGGAAGTTCAAAACCTGCTATGTAATGAAGTTTTATCTTTTTTATTTTCAACCTATCTCCCGCCAGCACTCCTTACTCCAAGGACTGCTGGAGTGTTACAGTTTCATGCTCGGCTTGTCCACCACCCTCATGATTTTGCAGGCCTCAGTCATATCTGCTCTTGGCTCTCCTCTCTCAAGGCAGGAGGTCTCAGCTTTTCCAGTCCCCTATCATACAACAGGCATTTCATCTCATCAGTTGTTACAAAGCAGGTCCAGAGAAAGCTGACTACCCATTTCCTTGTTCATCTGTGGAAACAGGAGCTCAAGCACACAGCACCCAAAGTAAGTCTTTCCAAGATTTTCTACAGTGTCAAAACACTTGCCATCTTGTTCCCAAGACTTTGCTGATTACACAGCAGTTTGGTGGTTTTTGTTTTGTTTTGTTTTTGTTTGGGCTGCTCTGCCAACAGTTCTCTGAAACCAGGTCAGTGATGGCTCCCAGCTCTGCTTCTGAGTCTAGCCACCTGTCCTGAGCTCCATGCCAATGCCTTGCTCTGATCACTTCTCCCTTGAAGCATCACCTTCATTTCTCTATACCAAAACTTACCTCCTACCTCTTCGTCCTTGTTTTTGCGAGGTCTTTTTGAAACTCCTTGCCACGAATGGTATTTTGCTATCCAGAAGTCCCCAGTATCATCTGTGAACTTGAAGGTTATCCTGTTCACTCCCTTCTCCAGGGGATGGAGGAAGATGTTAGATATAAAACCAGCCCTAGGGCTGGCCCCTGGGGAACTCAGTGTCCTCCATCCTGAAGAGTGGCTGTTCAGCCCTACGTGTTGCTTCTGATTCTTCAACCACCTTTGAGTTCACAGAACAGCCATTCTGCTCCCACAGCAAGTTTGTTTCTTTAATAATCTCTGGTGTGGTGCACCATCAGAAATTTTCTGAAAATCCAGTCTGGTGATGTCTTCTGGATCCTCTCTGTGACAAGGAGGAACACATGTTCCCCTTGCAGAAAGGGGCCACATGCTCAGCATAGACCTACCTTCTGCATAGATTCTGCTTTCTAACTAGTAGTAGAGCAAAAAGAGTCTACAGTTTTTAGCTCTTAGCATCCTCTTTACAGAGGTAAATGTTTCACCATCCACCAGCCTGCTGCCTGGCTGTAAGACAAGGTATCATGCTGTAGCCAGCACCTCCATGGTTTAACATTTGTGTTCCTCCTGGGTATGAGCCATCTGTCTGGGATGACAGTTCATCCCACCAGTCTGGGCCTTCCTCTGTGTTTACTTCAAATTGTTCTGGCAATTGTCCTCTGAGCAACGGCTGCAGTAAGTGTGCCAGGCCTGGGAATTTCCTCACCACCTTTGTCCAAGAAAGAAAAACACTGGGCTGCTTCTCCTTGTGGCCTTACCACTCCAAAGGTCTCCTTACATCCTGGGCATCTCCCCAGCCCCTAGCTGTTTTTCTGCTCTTAATGGATTAAGGGATATTCTTCAACCATAACATCTTTTCTTGCACATTCATTTTTAGATTTTTAGTCTTTTGATTTCAGCTGATGTGCCACGTTTTGTGGTCTTTCACTCTCCTAGGCAAGATTTCTATTTCTGAAACATTGGCATTTTCTGTAGCACCACCATTTAACTCTCACAGAACCAGGAAGGGGATTAGTCCTTCATTTTCCTTCTGAATTGTGGCGTATTTTACCCAAGCTTCTCAGGCATGTGTAATACCCTCCATCTATCTCTAGGATCTTGAGATTTGGGGATGGGATATTGGGTAGTATTCCTGAATTCTACATAGTTCCTTTTCGTGAACTTCTTATGGAGTATACCTCTATCTCACTGCACTGTTAAACCTGGTAGCGCTGTGTTTTTCAGTATGGTGCAGTTCCCCCAGCATCTCTTCAGCCAGGTCCCAAGCACTCAAGATCCAGCCCAGAACAGCATCTTTTCTTGTGGGTTATAGGTTCAAGGGGCTTCATTTGCTGCATCCACAAACTGCATCTCTACATCTTGTCTTGATGAAGCCATTCTATACATGGGGGGAGTGATGTCCCACCGTAAACATCCTACCTTGCATGTTCTCTGGAATCACTTCATATTTCTAGATATCGTACTGTTCTCATGTGCAATCTGAATTTTACATTATTTTTTTTTAGTCTGGGATTTTCACCTATAAGGATTCCTTTATGCACTCTTTCCCTGCTATATTTTGAATAGCTTCACACTACATAAACCACCTCCCATCTGTACCCCTCCTCTGTCACTCCTATGAAGCTGGTAGTCAGGACACCACTTGTTGGTTAGCCTCCATCTACCAGGTCTCTCTTGGCCCAGTGCAGGATGCTGCTGAGTGATGTCAAGTTCTTTGTTTCCTCTTATGCTTCCAGCACCACTATGAAAGCATTTGCAGTTCTGCCCTGACTCCCAGGTCAGTCTCTGGCAGTGTCAGGGGTCATCAGCCTGCATTTCTGCTTCGTGCCCTTGTCCATATGCTCTCAACACCCTGGGCCTGGTTTGTCTCCCAGGTGCCTTTTTGTCTCCCAGACATGGTTGTGTTCCTGTCTACCTCTACCCAGGCTGTGGCCTGAGGAAGATCTCTGCTTGCATTTGATCAGGACTGGTCAAGTTACGGTTTTAAAACAGCTGCAGTTACGGCTTTAAAATAACATCTGCCAGGAAGGGAGTGGGGCTGCAGGCACATGCTGAACCTGGGCTGGGTTTTGGAGGGTGGTGTGTCCTGCACCCCTCTGCCCTGAGCAGCGTGGGCTGCAAATGCTCTCCACTGTGCTCCACAACCTTTTCCTTGTCCTCTTGCTCATCCTCTTTGGCCTCATCCTCATCCTTCTTCTCCTTTTCCTCTTCCTCCGTGCCCACTGGCTGCTCCTTAGCTCAGGGGCTCTGCTCCTACCCCAAGATTTTTAGGTCCCAAAGCAGGCATCTCTCCTGCTTTGGAGGCTGACCGACCCTGCCAGGTGCTGCCTGCAGCACCTTGCACTGGGCTTGCCAGTGGCATGCCAGCCAAGAGGGTATGTGTAGGGTGGGTGAGGTGATGGGTCATGAGCCATGGTATCACATAAACCTGGGGATGCTGCCTTGTGTGCTATTGGTCACAGAATGCTTGGAAGCACATTATGGGCTGAGGATGAGCTGCAGGTTGAGAGTAGATGGGACCACCAGCATGGCCAGTATATCTCTGACACTCTTCAGATAGGAGAGTTTGAGTCTTCAGCAAAAGGAGCGCAAAGACTGAACCAGATACCTCCCAGATTGCTCCTGATGAGGACAGACTGGGACTGGCCCCAGCTCTGTGCTGGGCACTTGTGTCTTGCTTTCGGAATGCCCCCGGTATCCACCACCCATCAGATGGATGGCAGCCATGGACCTGCCAGTGCAGAGCTGCTCAGTTGCCAATTGGTGGCATGTGCCCCATGGCCCACGGCGGCCCGTGTCTCCATGCTGGTGCTCACCCACATCTAGGTGCATGGGACAGCAAGTGGAAGAGCAAGAGGGCTGCTGGGGTAACAGGTTTCCTCAAGCCCCTAGCCCTGAGGCTGCACACATGCCCTCCAAGACATCATTGGGGCTGGCTGCTGGGGCAGTGGGGCGTGCACTGTTCTATGGGGCATCCTGCCTGCGCACCCTGGGGGGCTGTCATCCATCTGACTGGGGCGGTGGTAATGGGAGCAGGATCTCAGGGTGGTGGTGACAAGGCTTTGCCTTTGTCTGGAAGGTGTTGCAGCATGCTTGGTCCAGGGTGGCAACATGCTGCTGTGTGTGCCCACTCGCTGTGTCCCTGGCCGGAAGAATCATCCCAGACATCTCCATGCCCAGAGATCTGGGGACATCTGTCCATCTGCCTGCATGCATGTCTGCACAGGCCCTTCCCCTGCTGGTGGCCGTGGGGCTGTCCCCTCCACCTCCAGCCCTGGGGGTCCTCACCAGGCATGCCCTGGGGTGAAGCACCCCTGTCCCCACCACGGCGTGGCCCCAGCTGTGCAGATGGCTTCTCCACCGCACCGGGTCGCAGCCTCCACCCTCACGTGCGGAGCTTTTTGTGTCCCTCCTGGCTGTGCGCTGGCCTCACCCCATCCGTCCCCTCCCCACCACCGCCCGCGCCCCCCTCGCAGCCCCCACCAGAGCCAGCCACACACACAAGTGAACTTTTCTGCGTTTTCCAGCAATTAAAAAGAATAAAGCAACAGTTGTCTCCAGGCAGGGCATGGATCCTGGTGACCCTGATTTTCTGTGTGGCTGGGCAGGGTGAATGGGGCTATTGAGACCCTGATGACTGGCATCTCCACTCCAGGATTGTCTCCCCGTCCAAGTCCCCCTCCCCGCGCTCTCCTCCTCCCCACCTCCTCCCCGCTTTTAATTTCCTTCCTGGAGAGAGCTGCTCATCCCCTTCCCATTGGACGAAGGCCTGAAAGGGAATGGAGGAGACAAGGGAAGGATTAAAGACACTCTGCTTAGGAGCAGGCAGCCTGAATACGAGATGCACCGGCTGGGAAAGAATGGGGGCTTAGTGGGGCACCAGATCAGACCCGCCCCGCCGCATTCAGCCCACTGCATTCCTGCATTGCTAAGCAGGGCCCTTTCTCCCCAGCCAGCCCGCGGAGCCCGCCCCAGCCCCCTGCCCCACCTGCCGCCACAGGTAGACCTGCGTGGAGGTCCTGCCCCACCGGGGCACCCGCGAGTCTCTGGGGTCGGACAGCCCAGCCTGGGCCGCTGTGTCCTGAGGCAGCCCTGCAGGGATGAGGAGGCAGCTGGAAGCCTGCAGCAGCTCTTTGGCAAGCCTGGAGGCAAGGCGGGGTGATTTAGGTCTCCAGCAGGTTCACAGAGGTGGCTCGTGCCCCAGCAGAACAAAGGGCCCCATCTTGCAAGGTTGGAGTCTGAAGCAAGCTCCACCATTTCAGTGTTCAGAGAAAGGCTGGAGCTTGAGCTGGTGCGTGAGGTGGGCAGTTGCCCTCCTGGAGAAGGGCTTGGGTGTTTGCAGCCACAGCTTCAGCATCAGAGGTGGTGGTGCCCCACTGCCCATCAACCACATCCTCTCAGCTGTAGAAGACCCCCCAAAAAAACCAACATGTATTGTTTGTCCTTCTCAGTACTTCCCATGGCCATGCAGTGTGAGGTGGTTTGCATTCGTCGCTCCCACATCTAGCCATCAGCACGTGCATGATGGACTTTCCTGCTCTGGTCTTCAGACTACCCCAAGGACTGCTTTAAAGCAGGGTGGATTTTGCTGCTGGGGCTGGTCCTTAGGAGGGGCTGGAGCTGAGTGAGATGGTGGGACGTGGACTCAGGGTCACAGTGGCAGCAAAGGTACCTGTTACTGACCAAACCCATGGGAAGTCACCCAGGAATGTGCTGTCATATCTGAGGCTTTCCATGCCTCTTGCACCCTCAACACCTACTTGACCCTCCAGGTGTCTTGTGTCAGGCAAGGAGCTCTGTGCAGGTGGAAGTGAACCACCTGGTTTGGAAAGTACAGGATTGGTGCCTGTCTCTGTCCAAATCAAGGCTGGTTCAGTGATGGCAAAGCTGGAGCAACACATCATGCTCTGCTTTGTCAGTGTGCTGGATTGGGACTTCATGCTTGCATACAGGGGTTGCCAATGGTAGTATGGAAACACCTCTGTCGTTCATTAACTGCGAGTTTGAGGCTGAAACTTTCTGGATGGAGCTGGTTTCCTTCACAGGATGGGAAGGCTGTTCTTGGAAACTTCTCTGAGTCCCAGCTGACATGCATACCAGAGCGCTCTGTTTTCTGGTGAAGTACATTCCAGGTGGAGCCCAGCAAGATGCCTCCAGGCCAAGAAGCTGGAGATCTGCAGTGTGGAACAGGAACAAGGTGGGTCAGCAAAGCCTGACAGCCTCAAAGCATCAGCTCTGAAGGCATCCCAGGGATCCCATGATGCTAGGAACACCCCAGGGAGCACCCTGAGGAGCCCAAGCACAACCTCAGATGGACAGTCCAGGGCTGGAGCTGAATACCACTCCACTGACCAAGCTGCACATGCTGGGTCCCAGTTATTGCTGCCTCCCCATGATTTAAACACACTTTTCAATATTTGGCACTAAAAGCCCCAGGTGCTGGTGTCCTATGACTGTATCAGAAACTTGTGACTAAAGAACATGAAATCCTTCTAGAGCTGCATCTCCATTTCTGTCCTAGAGAAGAGATGAGAAAAATGTTTGTGCTCATCTATTCCTCCTCCAGGGAAGAGCCACATCCCTTCAGGTGCCACCAGACTCGACAGCTATGGAATCCACCTACATGGTCATCTGCGTAGGAGCACAGTGGGACCTGCAAATCTCCCCACAGAAAACGGTCATTCACCCCTGCTGTATGAGGCTGTGTGTGGTGTGCGGTTGCCCCATTTGATCCCTGCTGGCTCCCATAAACAGGCTGTGCCTTGTAGGGAGCAGTGGGGTCCCCGTCCTGGGCTGTGGTGGGAGAACCCCAGTGTGACCCCACAGCCTGGATTTGGCTCAGCTCCAGAGGTGGACTTGGCTCACCTCATGCTATTGCACAGTGGTGAGAGGAGATCCTCTGCATGGCACACGCACCACAGCTGTGCCATGCAGAGGATCCTCCTCACCAAAATGGGCAGGCAGCAGCCAGCAGCAGACATCAGAGGTCCACAGGGACCTGGGGACACTTGTGGTCCTTCAGGCAAAGGCTGGATGTACTTGAGAGGGGCCGTGGTGGGGGCCCACGTGTTTCTCTTACTAGGGGTATGAGGGCTGAGGTCTTGGCATGATAAAACTGCTCTGACTCCAGGGCAAAATGGGCAAAACAGGTACAGACCCACCAATTTTGGCATGAGGGCTCTCTGTTATCAGCATGAGGCTCCTGGCTGGCTGGGTGAGAACCAGCTGTGGTCAGGCAGAGGTGGTGGGGGCTGGTGGGCACCTCATGGTGGTCATCGGCTCTGCCTGGCCTCTCCTTTCTCAACCATCCTCCAAGACCTCCTGCCTTTTGGGATCGGCTGTGGGACATCACCTGGGTGTTCCCAGCCCTGTCACTGCCTTCACACTGCCCAGTGCTATCCCTGCTGACAGTCCGGAGACACAGGGGGGTCCCCACCTCCTAATGGCCCCAACCCCCCCGCTTCACCTGACGGAGGAGCCCAGCTGGGGATGCCAAGCTGTGACACTGGTGGAAGGACAGCTACCCCCTGCCCAGTGCCCGGGGCCCTTTTGTCTCTCCAATGCCTCGAGTGGCAGCTCCCCAGCTGGCTGCAGCCGCGGGGCCTGCGCAGCATGGTGGGTGCGAGGCCTTCCCTGCGCCGGCCTGCGTGGAGAGGGACCACGGGGCTTTCTCTTTAATGCAATGCTATGAATACTCGGGGTCTTTCTGCTCGCTGTTTAATGGATTTGAATGTGAAAAGGTGGTGGAATTGGGAAGAGGGGAAGGGGGGGGGAGGCCAGGCCTCTTTGTTCGGGGATGCTGCTCCAGCCCGGGATTTATTTAGCATTTGGAGGGCTCGGGGTCTTTCTCTCCTCCCCAGCCACTGCAAAGGCTCTCTCCCTTTTCTGCCTCATGCTTATTAGCATAGCAGCTGCTCTCTGAGAGGGGCTAGTCAAGAGAAAAGGATAGAGGCGTCCGGGAAATGAATAGGAGGGAAAAAAATAGCTTAAAAGGACAGGGGCTTTGAACTGGGGGGGGGGGGGGGGGGGGGGGGGGGAGGAGGGTTGGAGCCGTGAGTGGAAAAGGGGATGGGGGGAGGCTCAGCTGAAAATGTGAGCAGGGTGAAATGCGAGGACCTGCTAGGGACAGCCGTGTGTGCGGGTGCTGTGCTGGGTCTGGGTCTGCTGCAAGACCCTGCTGCTCTCCATGGGGCATGGGATGGAGCAGCAGGGGAAGCCTCCACAGTATGCTGCAAACCTGTCCCTGACAGAGCCTTCTGGCCACTCAGACCAAGTACTTTAGGCATCAGTGAAAGAAATCAGATGTGCAGGAGCACTACACCACTCTTGCATGCATATTGCCTTGCTCTAGGGAGAGCCTGGTATAATAAGATGTCCCATCAAGAGCTCCCCAGCAAACAGGGCTGTGCAGGCAGGAATCTGGTCCTGTGAAGAAAAGCTGGGAAAGGTCTAGGCATATTCAGAACCCATCTGTGCAACTGCATCATATATAACATTGCTTTTGACTGTGAATCAGTGAGAAGTGTTTTTCCATCTGGAAAAAAAAAAAAAAAAAAAAAAAATGAGGCTGCAGTGCACTCCTGGGGTGAAAGGTGCCATTTCCAGGCAGTGGCTCTTCTCAGTTGTAGCATTCATTTAAAGCAAGAATTGTAGAATTCATTCAGGCCCCATGCAAAGGCTCAGCTTTGCACTGTCCAGTGCCCCACTGATGCTTTGCAGAGCTGACAGCCATTTGCCAACATCCCCAAGCAGGGCTGTACATACCTGCCTGGCTTGTTAACCCAGCTCTGCTCCATGCAGTGCGGGAGCCTGACAGCTCCCTCACATCAACATCCAAGGCTGCCGGGTCCCCAGCATCCTCCACACCTGGGCAGGGCTGGTGCCAATGGGGTGCATATCCAGCCTGCCTGGGTGCAGCATGGGGCTGGTTGGTGTTGGGCTGGACCAGGGACAAAGATGGACTTAGAGAGCAGGTGTCAGTGTTGGCTGTGGTGCCGTGGGCCAGCACAGCCGTGCTGGAGGAGCTGCAGTGAACAGCTGATGTCCAGGTGTCTGTGCCACTCTGTGCATCCATGGGCTGCCAGAGCTGCTGTCCAGGTCAGGCGGGGAGTGCCGATGGTGCAGAAAGGGGAGGCCCCTTCTGAGGAACCTCTTCCTAAAAAGCTGCAGCCAGAGAATGGCATCGTGTGTTGGATTCAGGTCAAATGAAGAGTTTCCAGCACAAGCAGTTGTCCCAGCAACAGTCCAAGCAAATTGTCCACCACCCTGCCACTCACCCAACTGCCCAGCTTTCCCTCTGTCCATTCCTCCACCCATCCCTATCTCCATCCTCAGCCATTCTCCTGTCCCCGTCTCCATCCCTCATCCTCTATCTCTTCATTAATTCCCATCAATTTTTTTATCCCTATATGTATAACTGCATACAGTTAACCCTCCATCCTTTGTCCCTCCAACTGTCTCCGGCCATCCCTCCTGTAATCCCTCCATCTGGGCAGTGTTCCACACCTACAGACCCAATCCCCAACCACTGTCCTCCCCAGAGCACACCAAACCAGGATGCTTCCCTGCTTGGGCATTTCATTAGTCAGCAAGAGAAACCTGAAAACACAAAGCAACCTGTAAATGCAATGTAAAACTACATTACACCCAAATTTGTTTCTTTGTGAGACTCAGAGGTCACCTCTCCCTAGTGAGCAGCTGGAGAGTTGCTGAGAAGAGATGTTCCTCCTGCCCACATGACATGGTGATGCAGTGTCATCCCCTGGGATGCCGGCTGCCATAAAGGAGAAGTGGGGGCCACCCATGCGCTGCCCTGCCAGACCTTGTCACAGGCCTGGGAGCACTCCTGGGACAACACAGCCCACAAGCATGGAGGTCTTGAGAGTGCCAGTGATTTTAGGGCACAGAGGCTTGCAGGGATCTCACTGCAGGAATGGCATGGCCAGCTTTAGCCACAGCCCAGGAGGGACCTGGACCTTCGCAGCCAAACATGGCTCAGTCCCAGTACCCAACACCACAGAGGCTTTGGGTCACAGTAAAATGGATTGAAACAAAAGCGTCCTGTGGAACATAGGGTCCCGTCTGATGTGCTTTGGACCTCTGATACTGCTGACAGCAGTTTGCTGTGACCACCCTACCACCCACTTTATGCTCATGCCAAGGGGTTTCACCCCACTCGTGGGGATCCAGTGAAGAAGGCATCAAGAAGTAGCAAAATGTTTCAGCTGGAAGGGAGAAGAGCCTGTCCAGCCAGACTGAGCTGCCGTCTCCTCCCCGGCACTGAACAGTAGTCAATTGTGATTTTTAAAAAGGTAACTCCTATTCGGATCTCCAGGCTGTGGCATTATCATAGTCATACAAATGCCAACAAAGCATCTATTTAAAATGTACTGAATTTTGATTACAGCCCGTCCCCTCTCGCTCACTCACTCGCCGTCTTTCTTTCTCATTCATTACTTACTGTGTTAAGCTCCCTGAAATTCAAATAAAATCCCACCTCCTTCCCCCCATCCATATGCGTTGTTCGATTCAGCTCTGATGTCTGGGCTTGACGAATGAAGGGGAATATAACAGAAGACAAAGCTGTCAAACTTCTCTGGGCTGTGTTGACTTCCCATCACCCCTGTGGACGGAGGGGAGACCGATCCATCTGTTTTGGAGTCAGTAGCACAAACAAAAGCAAAAGACAATGGCAGGAAGCACTTGAAAGTTCAAATTCTTTCTTTGGTTTCTCTTGGAACAACAGAACCTACGTAATGTGGCCAGCGGACAATAACATGCAGCCAGGGACACACAAAAATGCCAGAAGAATGTGCTTACGACACGAAATGTTCCAATATTTTTGTTTTATTGGAACAAAAATAGAAAAGGAAAAAAAAAAGAAAAAAAAAAAAGCCTTTGGAGTTCCTAGATTTCTTGGACTGGGTTTCTTTAGAGAGTGCTGCAAAGCGGGGCAGCTCTGGGTGCTGCAGCAGGGCCAGCAGTGGGGCTGAGGGCTCAGCCCAGAGTTGGGCACCGCCAGCCCCACTCTGTCCCTGTCCCCATGCATAGCTCCACTGCACTCTTGGCCTCAGCGCTTCCCCTCTGCTCGGGGCCACCTGGGCGGCTGTGCACATGCAAGCCCAGGGCACAGTGTGGCTTCGTGGGTGCTGGGCTGGCAGCCAGGGTCATGCAATTTGTATTCACTGACCAGCCAAAATCTCCTGCAAAGGGGCTCCTGGAGGCCCCAGCCCACTCCATGGGAAGAGATTTACACAGAAATGCTGCATTTCCTTGGGAAACAGTCTTTTTGCTTATGGTTTGCACAGCCTGGCTGGCCAAAAGACACAGGAAAAGTTGCATGATAAAAAGCCCTGTGTTTCTCTCCACAGCAATAAAATAGCACCTGGATGAGTGTTTTTTTTTTTTTTTTTTTTTTTTTTTTTTTTTTTTTTATCAGCAGTACTGTCTCAAACAGAGGCACTGCTGGGGATGGCAAAGCAGGCAGGGGAATGGGTATATGCGTGTCTCACTGCAGGGGCTGCCCCAGCACCTGGCTTGTGCAGAGCAAGGCAGTGTCCACAGTCATAGCTATGACCCCACTTCAGGTTTTGCTCTGTCAATCCGGTACGAGCAAAGAACACTCACATCTAAGCTGCTACATAGTACCTTAAAGCTCACCCTGTCCAGTGGGCTCTGTGCCTCCAGAAACTACCTGGGAGCAGAAAGATATTAGGGTTTGCCTGTTAGGGTGGCTCAGTGCATTTTGAATCCTGCCAGCAGCACTCCAGCACCAGGAGGGCTTCAGTGTTTTGGTGGTGCCTTACCTGGGTGGGTCCCTGTCCATTGCCCATGTCACACAGCACCCAAGTGGCACCAAACTGGTTCAGGAAGGCTGATGTTTGCAGGACATTGCTTTTGGAGTCCCCAAGAGCCTGCACCCAACATCAGGCTGGGCATGGCACACGTTTCTAGACGATCTGATCATTGCCAGAGCTGGTACAATTATCTATATGGAAAGAGCATGGTCCCTAAATTACCCTGGTGTTGGAGGCTTGCTGTGCCCTGCCCCCAGTGATACAGGCATGGGGCTGCTGCTGTTTTTCCCACTTCCCTGTGCAGCTGAATCCTGCCCCAGGTGCCTCCAAAGGTGCAGGGCTCAGTCTGCCCTGGTCTATGGGAGAAGACTGGGGACACCTTTGGTGGTGCTGCCTCTCATCCCATGGGGGGCTGCTGGAGTCAACGCTGGTCTGATGGCAGTGTCTGGATGCCGATGGCCCCATTGTCACAGCCCAGAGGCCCAGCACAGGCTGGAAGGGAACCAGGCCACCTCACCCGCCTCACCGAGGGCAGTAAAGAAGCCTAGGAGGGTTTCCAGATACTTAACCTGCCAGGCTGAGGCTACAGACCCCAAAGCCACTGATCCAGGGGAGCCAATGCAAGCTGAGGCACAGAGAGCTCATGCCTCACTCCCCAGGGCAGGGGCTACTTTTGAGGCCCAAACCCAAGCACTTGGCCTGGCTGTACCCTGAGCCAGCACCCTCAGCTACTACTGAGGCTAGGATGGAGAAACCATCAGAGCCCCGGACACACAGTCCCCAACCCACCAGCCCCGCAAGTGTTCTTCAGGGATCATCAAACCCCAGGTGCAGCGCTGCCAGCGCAGGTCACAGTCACCTTGTGGGCCCCAAGGAGAACACAGCAGCTTAAAAGGGAGAACCAGGAACCCATCACCCCCATCACAGCTGCCACAACCCCATGCATGGGAAAGAAACAAAAAAGACATTTTTTTTTTATAAAAAGATCAATGAAAAATTTATTTATAAATTTCGCACTCTGGGGCTACATGTCTATATCATACACTCAGGAATATGCTGTACTGTACAGACTTTATCCAGTTAGAAATGATCATATAGTGACCCACATACAGCTTCAATATAAGCCTAAAAATTCTTAACATTAATTAACATAATTAAAAAAGGTATTCGCATCTAAAGAAAAATCTACAGAAAAACTCCTTTCTGGAGCAATCTGTGCATCAGCTTCAATGTCTGCTTATTTCACTGACATTATCAATATATTCTTCTTACAAAAATAATAATAATAATTAAAAAGATGACTGCCATAAGGTGACCAGTCATGCACGAAAGAGCCTCCCCCACCTGCCTCTTTTCTTGTACTCCCCGTTTTGGCGTGAAGGGTCAGCAGCACTATGAGCCAACAAGGGGGGCGGGGGGACCCTCATTTCAATTTGAATCAATCTGCATCCCTTTTACTTCTCAAGATAAAGAGAGACGGGGTGTGGGGGTTGCATAGAAAATTGAAACTCTAGGGACTAAGAAGGGCAGCAGCTTTTCAGTAAAATACAAAGGGATGTAAAAATACATCAACTCACAATTTCAGAGCAAACCCCCTTCCCCGACATACAATTTCCAAAATCTCAGCGTGTCTAAAGCTCCAGGAAGCTGGAAAGGAACAATACTTTTCTTAAACTCACTCAGCAATTCACACAGGAGATTCACAGTCTTAATAGGTATTTTATAAAAATATAAATATGGGTTACATCATGTTGTCTTTACAACACTGGACAGAGCTCCCTTTAGACTGGGTTTATAACCAAGATTTCTTTTTAAAAATCCATCTAGAACTTGGCTTTAAAATACACTTTTTTAATATTATGTCATAAATGTTATGACATTTCAATGTGGCAAATCCATTTAGTCAAAAAATGTGCAACCATCTGGTAACAACGATAAAACCTCACTAGAAAAGATATTGTTCCCACCCTGTAACTATTACACAGAAGCACCAGTGGAAGTGCTGGACACCACCTTCAAGGCTCACAGAAAAGACTTCAGCTAAGCAGTTCCTTGCAAGTTACAGCATTGACAGTAGACACTTGCGACAGGGCTTTTTTCCTTTTTCTTCTTTGAATCTGGAGCTTTTTACTTATCCCAAATTGTTGAAGTGGAAGAAACAAAAACTGCAGGTGAAACCATCAGAGACAAAGCAGAATATTCAGTGCAATGGGAAATAATAATGGCAGACTCAAGGCTTTAGTTTTGAGACTAGGAAAAAAAGCATATTTCCCAAACCATATTTTGAAACACTCACCACCAGCTTCAAACAAAAACCAGGCTCACAAACTTCACCCACAAATATATACATACATGATAAATAGTTAAGACACAACCCAAAAAAACAGCAGGTAACTATTTTTAATTGTAATGGTTTGGATAAAGGGAGTAAGAGAGGAAAGAGCAGGGAGATGGCAGTGATATGGTTGGTTTTAGTGCAGACAAACAGAAGAGGGATGAAAGACCAGGGGGAGAGAGGAGACTTCTGAAATTTTCCGCATTTTCCAAATGGATGTTCTTGTGCCATAGCAATAAAAAGCAGCATTGCGATTATACGTGCAGTCACTTCAAAATGCGACTTAGGGTGGCTTTCTCTTCTTCCTCCCTTTCTTTTATAAATATATATATACTTAGATATATATATATATATAGTATAAAAGGCAGGTGACTCTACATACATCAAGTGAATCATTCTGCATTGAGAAGTGTTATCCAAGTTTCACCAAAAGAAAAAAGTTCCCAAACTATTTCTCAGTAGTTTTCAGGCATCTCTCTAGGCAGCAGAGAGCGCTCGCGCCCCTTTTCTGTGCAAAAGCAAATCCTCTGCCTCTAGAGTTTATTTCACTTTTTTTTTTTATATGAAAAAAAGTTCAGGGTTTATTAATCCTCCCTTCACACACAAAACCAGAAGGAAGGATTCAGCGTCTTTTCCTGTGATCTCACGTGTGCTGAATGGATTCAAGAATCGGCTGAGGATGCAGACTTTCTTCGGACACCCACAAAAAAAAGAAAAAAAAACCAGAAAACCCAGCACACACACAAAAAGCAATCAGGCAGGGCGAGAAAACCAAGTCTGTCATATTCCAATGGAGTTGCCTCAAAAAAACAAAACAGAACAAAAAATGAAACCGAGCAGTAGGAAGACACTGGGCGAAGCCTGCCGGAGGAGACGCGCGTCCCCCTCCGGGGCAGGGACGGGGCCGGCGGCTGCCGGGAGCCACCTGCCCGGGCGCTGGCGCCGAGTCCCGGCGTGGTCGGAGCTGGCTCGGGGGAAAGCACCGCCCGGCGACGTGGGTGCATCTGGGGAGGTGTTGAAATGAATTCGTTTCTGAGCCAGAATACTTTAAAATCGAGGGACAGGCCACCACGGGTGTTAGAGGAGAGGGGAGAAAGGATTAAATATTACGGGGGAGGGAGGGGCGGGGGGAGGGGGGGGACAACCGTTTTAAAGCATCTGACCAGATGTCAAACTGAAACCGTGAATACTGTGAGTGCAGCCGAGGTAGATGGAAAAAAAATTACAGTAGGAAAACAACCCTTGGAAGAAAAACAAAATTAGAAGCAGGTAAATGGCGGTGTGTTTGTTTGTTTGCTTTCAGTAAATCTTTGCGGGGCCCCAGATTTCTTTGCCAAAAAACAAACAAACAAAAAACACAAAAACAATCAAAAAACAACCAAACCACAAAAACCACGGAGTCCGAGCAGCTTTGACATGTCAGGAAGGCGGCGGGGCGGCCCCGCGGCATCACCGGGCGCCGGCGGAGTATTTGGCCTTGGTGATCAGGTAGAGGACGATGTCCTGGTGGCCCCCGAAGGCGGCGATGTGCAGCGCGCTCCAGCCGTCGCGGTTGGCCAGGCGGATGTCGGCGCCGAACTTGACGAGCAGCTTGACGAGCTCCAGGTTGCCGTCGATGACGGACTGGTGCAGCGCCGTCTGCCCCTCGGGCCCGAAGGAGTTCACGTTGAACTCGCAGTTCGTCATGTTCTGCAGCAGCGACTGCAGCTCCTTGGTGTTGCCGCGCCGCACCGCCTCCTGGAAGACGCGCTGGCTCGGCGGCGCCGCGCACGGCGACACCTCGCTCTGGCTCATGCTGCCGCCGGCCCCGCTCGCCTCACGCCCCGCATGGACGGCGCCGCCGCCGCCGCCTGGGCCGGGCCGCCGCTACCCTGCGCGGCCGGGCATGCGGGGCCGGGCTGCGGCGGGTCCTGGCCGCCGCTCCGCGCTGCTCCGCGCCGCTCCGCGCCCCGCAGCCGCCGCCACCGCCGCCGCGCCCAGGCCTCTCTGGAGCGGAGCCGGCCCCGCGCCGCGCCTTTTACCCCCCCTTTTATTTGCATAACAATAGCACGGCCTGACGGGCGGGGGGCGGGGCGCGCCGCCCGCTCGCCCATTGGAGCGGCCGCTCGGGGGGCGGGGCGCGCCCTTCCCCCACTCCCGAGCTGCGGGGGGGAGGGGCTGGCCCGGGGCTCCCCCGGCCCGGAACGGCCCGGACCCGACTCGACCCCCCCGGCGGGCGCGGCCCGGCCCCGTGCCTCCGGGCTGCAGCCGGCTCGGCTCGGCCCGGCCCGGCCCGGAGTAACGCGGCCCGGCGGCACTGAGCCTGCCCTCGCTTATTCCGCTTTGTTGGGCTCGGCCCGGCCCGGCACAGCACAGCACAGCCCGGCTCTGCTCGGCTCGGCTCGGCCCGGCTCCGCATACCCTAGCACGGCGCGGTCCCGCACGGCGCGGCTCGGCTCAGCTTGGCCGGGCTCAGCATGGCCCGGCCCGCCTCGCTTTGCCCCGGCTCGGCTCGGCTCGGCCGTGCTGGCCGCAGGCAGGGGGCACCAGCGGCCGAGGTGCGGGCTCCGTGCCGAGGCCGCGGGAGCTGCGCGAGGATTCGCGGGGCCGGGAGCGGGAGCGGTGTGCGGGCAGATGCGGGGCGCCCCTGCCCCGGGCTCCGCGGGGTGCAGCCGGCCCCGGGAGGCTCGGTGCCGCTCACTCGGTCCCTGGGGGCCGTGCCCGGGCTAGGACCCACTGCACGGCGCGCATGGGGTCTCCTGGTGCGGGAGCGCTGTGCGGTGCGGCCACTGCAGGTAGGCAGGAGCGTGGATACAAAATCAGCTCATCGAGCAAAAACGTGCTGGCGAGGCCGGTGCTGGGGCACTCGAGGTCTCCCGCCTGCTGCCCCCAGCCTCGTGCACTGCTGGGGACCGAGGATGGTGCACCACGGCGCTGGGAAGGATGGAGCCCCCCCGGCGCCCATTTGGCCCAGGGAAGAACAAATGGCAAAGGCTGGTGCAAAGCAGAGACCCTTCCCCAGGACTCCGCGCCCCCCGGGACAGCACATCCGCCTCCGTGGGGCATTTGGTCAGCTGGAGCAGGGCGGGAAGTGCGTGAGGAGAGGAAGGAGCGTGCCATAAAACACGGCGATGGCAGCCCCGTGCTGCGCCAAGGGCCCCCGCAGCCGGCCAGCAGATGCCAGCACGCCGGCTCTCACCTGGCCTTGCTGGCATGTTGCTTTGGGGGTGGAAAGGGACAAATCAGCCAGCTGCCAAATTCTGCCCAGATCAAGTGAGAGCTCTTGGATGGATTGCACTGTGAGCTCAGGCCACGAGCTGCCCAATGGTGTTTTCCTGTGGCTTTTCCCTGGGGCTGGGCAGACTGGGGCTGGTGCTCTGCTCGTTTCCTCACTGGGTCTGGCTTGTCTGTTGGAGGCAGGTGACCCAGCCTGATGGGGGCTGCGAGGCAGCAGCGATGCCACTGGCTCACCCAGACAGTGAAAGCAGCTCTTGGCTTGGCAGCAGAAGTCAAGGCCAGCACTGAAGTGAGCACGGCCCTGCCTGACTCCGATGTAAGGGACCGACAGCTTCCATAAGGGACCACTCCTCTAGGTCTATTCTTTGCAGCCAGTTCTTCCCAACCCTATCCCCATTTCAAACCTCATTCCATGCCTGTGCCCACCCCCATCTCTGTCACCATCCCATCCCCATCCCTATCCCATCTCCATCTCAATCGCATCCTCATTCCCATCTTCATCCCATTCCCATACCATCCCCCTGTATCACCCCCACATCATGCCCAACTCAATCCCTCTCCCACTCCCATTTCCATCCCATCCCATCCCATTCCCATCTTAATCCCCATTTCCATGCCCATCCTAATCCCTGTCTCATATCTATCACCATCCCATCCTCAGTCCTATCTCCACTCCACACCATTTAATTTCCTCTAGCCAGAGCTCTCCCAGTCACATCTTTTGAATGCGAGCGCATTGAGGTGCATCGCTCTATATAAAGGTGCCATATGGAAGTGCAACACAAAACTGAGGGTTTTGATGTGATCACTAGGGGTGGTGGTGCTGGGACTGCACTGGTAGCTGCTGCTGCAGTAGGGTTGCAGCGCCCCCTCCCCCCCCCCCATTTTGGTGTCCTGTGTCCCTGCAGCTTTTCTCAGGACATCTCCCGTACCACTGGGATGTGGAGCCCCCACAGCAGTGGCAGGCACACCTCACTGCTGCATGCATGGCCCTGGTGGGCACCGCCATCCCCCGGCACAGGACACAGTGGTGGCCCCAGGGTTTTTGAGTCAGATCTGTCCCATGACATCAGTGAGGAGACTTCCCCCTCCCTCCCCCCTCCAAGGACGGAGGCAGTGGCCCTGCCCCACATTGCCCCGGCTGTGGTGGCAGCGGGGGACATGAGTGGCAATCCTTGGCCTCCTCTATCTGGGGTGAATGGAGGGACGTGCCTGGAGCCACTACGGTTCACAGGGGATTGTGGCTGCCCCGCACCCCGAGCTGCACTGAGGTCCTGTCACAGCCTGGCAAAGTGAGTGGCCCCGGCAGCGCGACCCCCGGGGAAGGCTGGAGCTGCATGGCCATGGAAGCTGCCCCACTCAAGAGCCCAGCAAAGGGAAAGCATCTGCTCATGAGGCTGCTTCTGCCTGAGTTGAACGGTGCCGCGGCTGCAATGGCAGGATTGTGACACCCAGGACACTTGGCTTGCAGTTGCGGACCAGGGTCACTAAACAAGGGTCACCATCCCCCGGGGTGCCTGCAGCTGGTCTCTGTCTGTCCCCACCGCGAGGGCTGTGGTCCCCCAGCTCCAGCACCATGGGGCTCCCTCCTCTCCACTCTGAGCAGAGGAAGTCTGGTGTGGGGTCTCTGCTGGCACCAGCTCACCCTGTCCTTTCCACTCCTAAATATCCCAGGGCAGCTGATTTGGTGCAAACTGGCTTAGCATCTGCTATGGGCCAAATCCTGCAAGTTGTCAGTGCTCTAGCACTTTAGTGAGCCGTGGGATACTGAGAATTGCTCACACCTCCTGGTCTGGGACTCGGCCAGAGCTACGTCCTTACAAGCAGCTCTGCATTTGCCAGTGACACTGGTGAGAAAAATAACAACCCGGGCAGGAACCCAGTCATGCAAATATCCCTCTTTGGCAGGTGGGGGCAGGACTCTGCCTGGGAACGGGGCCAGGGAAAGAGGAAAAATAAAAAAAGAAAAAGGCAATTTTGAAAGCGTGCATTTCAGCTCCAATTTGTGTTTTGGTTTTGTAACCGGAGACGAGCCGGGTGCATTGCTGCGGCCCTCAGCGAGCCAGGCCAGCCTTCTGACACCGTTTCAGGGTTTCAGGTGGCCAGACGGGCCACGGCGAGTGTGCTGGAAGGCCCCGAGAGGCATTCCTCTTCGCCCAGCACTCAGCAGTGCCTTGCAAAACCAGTAGTCCCACCCTGTGATTTATCTGCTCCTTTCTGAGAACAGGGGAAGCCGCAGAGAGCGCCGGCGCTGCCGCTGGTTGGGGGAGGAGGGGAGAAGCAGCCCAGTGCTGTAACGCATTTAGCGAACGGTCACGCAGAGAAACGCAGAGGCGTGAGACGTGACAACTGAATTTCCCCCTGCTTAGGAGAGTCTGGGGCGAGATGGGCAGGGACTGCTGCCTCCCCTCCATTTGCTTTCCTGGTGGCACTGCAGGCTCAGAACCGCCGCGCCAGGCTCAGCACTATGGGCTGGGTACATTGGAGCCCTCTCCAAAAATGCCGAGCAGGCAGTGCCCATCCTTCGGGCGAGGCGGACAGGCAGCGAGAGTCCAGCCACCCCCGGAGGCCTCCTTGAAGGGAGTCGGAGAGCCAGGGGGACGGATCCGGGGCAGGCGGCGAGGGGGCGTGCCCCCACTTAATTCATTAAAATGTGTCGGAGAGCGTGGGAAAGACCAGAGCTTTTCTTCCCAGCACAGAGACCCAGCAAAAGGCGCGCGCAAGAGAGAAATCAGCCTGCGCACACTCTCGGCTTGCTGCGAGCTGGGAGGAAGCTCAAAGGCAGTGCAGGAACTGCTGCAGCCCAGGGCTGGCCAGGCTGGTGTTGTGTCCGCATCGTGGGTCACCAGAGCCACAGAGGTGCCATGCAGGGCTCTGCCAGCGCTCCCTGCCTGGCTGAGAGGACATGGGGAGGGAAGGGAGCCCTGTGCTGGGTGCTGAGGCTGCTTGTTTGCAGCGTGGTTTTGGGAACATTCTCCCTCCCATAGCTGCATCTTTGGAAGCCCGGGTGGGTGGAGGAGAGCCCTTCCCGGGGAGGCTGCTTCCCAAACCTGGGAGGGAGCTGCAGGGAAGAGAGTGCTCAGGGAAGTGCTGCGAATCCTCCTCTGCTCACAGCAGGAGCATGTGGGGCGATGGCTTTGGGAGCAGCCTCGCACCCTTACCAGCTGGGTAACATGGGCACATCACACACTGTGAGCCTTCAACAACACCCGAAAAGTGCCCCAGGCTGGGCCGATCCCTCTGCCAGTACTGCAGGCAGGGAGATCTTGAAGAAGCTGAGGTTTGCAAAGGAAACTTTGGCTTGTGTGGCAAGGACAAGTGTGCAGGTCCCCTGCAGCTGTTGCAGTTCAGTGACTGGGAAGCCTGGGGACAAGAGAAGGATCCAGGCATCCTGGGTCCCCCTGGGACACCCACACCATGGGGGGCATCGCAGGGATGTGTGCTGGGGACCTGCCACTTCCCATGGGTGGCAGCTGGGATGCTCCACATGGTTCCTCCCACCCAGCCCATGATAAACAGGGTCTAAAACCTGAGCACATCTCGAGCATGGTCACAGTCCCATGTGTGCTCATTGTCTTTGGGGGGATTGTCCATCGTTGTCCAGGGAGCAGCCCTGCAAAGTGGCCCTATGCAGCAGGACCTCGATGCCCCTCAGGGTCTGCAGTGACTTGTACAGGGCTGTGCAGGCTCGTCTGTTCCACTCTGGCTTGGCCTTCAGCCCACGCAGTGGTTTCAATCCCTGTCTTATCAGCCTTCCTCAGTGCTGGGTCTTATCCTGCTGGGAATGCTGCAGCACTTACGATGTCCAAACCCCGCCTAAAGCCTACAGCCTCCACATATCTGACAGCAGGAAAATGCTGTTCAGGCAAACAGCCACCAAATTTGACACACTCGGAGGTGGAGAGCTGCTGCTGCTCCTGCCCTTGGCTGCACACAGGGCTCTCCAGCTGCTGGCCCTGCGGGCCACCCCGTGGCATTGCCTTGGCTGATGTCCCTGCTGCAGCTGCGCACGCTCGGACCAAACTGTGCTTGAGACCGTGTCTCCAGAGACAGCCGTCACTCTGCGTGCCTGCTCCTTTGCAGTGGATGCAAGGATCAGGGGCCATCAGCACACAGCTCCCACCACTCCATTCCACCAGGAGATGTGGTACAGCCTGTTGACCCTGGCAAGGGGACCCAGTGACTGCTCTGTGGGGATATTTCTAGGGTCAGGGCAGGCTCAGGGGTGACACAGCCATAACTCTCTACAGGACATAGAGTGAGACACGCTAGAGGATGGAAGTTCATTTGCCTGAAAGTCATGCCCACATATTGGCAGGCTGATGAGAAAGGACTGGTCCCAGGCTCTTTCCCAGGGAGCAGACATCTTCCTGATGCAAATATCCCTCTCACATGGCACTGACACTTCTCCCCTCTGCTGCCCCCCAGCCAGAGCTGACCCCAGCCCGTGGGAGCAGCATTTCAGCAGCACAGGGCAGCAAAATGCCCTGAGCCTGCAGCCAACCTCAGGCTCGCCAAGGCTGGGTCTGTGCCCAGAAATGTGCTGGTTTGTTTGAAAACGGCAGCCGAGCAACTGGGAGCTCGGTCAGAGCATCTGGCTCTGCAGCACCCGCTTGGAGGGAGCCTCGGCCCGGAGGATGAGTGGCTCAGCCCCAGCCCTCATCCTGCCGTGTGCTGGGATGGACTGGCCCTGGCTGAAGCCATGAAATCACACCAGGGATAGCGGAGCTGATTCCTCTGAGCTGGTCAAACATGCGGCAAGGTTTCCGATCCAGATTACACAAGGAAGGAAGTTTGCTCGGAAGGGGATGGGGATAAGGTGGGGGAGAAGGGAGGGAAGCACATTCCTGCCTGATGAGGAACAATGTTGATATATTCATTTGTAAACTAAAACTGGCCCAAGTGCCAAACACCTTGTCTCCATCAAACTCCGAAGGATATGTGAGAAATACACAAGGCGAGGAGAGGAACTGGGCTGATATCCGATGCAGCGTGTGAGTTCCTGGGGCTCCGTGGGGTCATGGCAGTTGGAGCCACCCCAGAACTGAACAGAAAAGCCCAGGGTCAGGGCTGGCAGCACTCATGGGCCATCCGGTGGCTGCTCCTGCACCCCAAAATGCTCCCGGCCCCGGGGGAGGAGGGAGTGCCGGCATTCCCACTCCCAGCAGGTGCAGAAGGACTCGGGTGTTTCAGCAGGAGATGCTAAAACAGGTGAACACATCCTGAGATGCTGCTAAAGGCCACCAAGGAAACCACATTTTTTCCAGTGTTCTCATCCAGCCTAGGCCCTTCTTTGACAGCACAAAAAAAAACATGCTTCCTTAGCACCACTTTATGACAGCGTTCTCCATGATCATGACATGCAATGCAGAGGCAGATCTGGGGTGTACGTGCAGTGTCCCGGGGATCGGGCGGCTCTTGGCACGTCCAGGCCACCCAGAGCCTGTATCCCTGCAGGAGCTGCCCAAGCTGCCCTTCAAACACATGATCAAACAGACCCATAAAAACATGAAGGACACAATACTGCCCTAATAAATGTTAAACATTAGTATGGCACAGACAATGGGATTTATTTTTTTATTTTTTTAAAGAAACCAGATAGGGAAACAATATTGCAGGCTGATTAAAAAGCTGGTTTAATTCTCTTTGATGTGTATCCACCATTGAAAACCGGACAATTTATTACTTCCTGGATGCTGCTCAAGGCTGGTCTGACTTGGAGTTTTATGTTGACTGTGTCTATGCCTGGAGATAACCTTGCTGCACAGATGGCATCTCCACATCCTCCTCTTCAAGCAGCAGAAGGGAGAGGTGCTGTAGCTGAGCACACATGGGTATACCCGGGTCTCAGCCACTGCCTCGCATCCCCTGGAGTGCTGAGCTGGAGCAGACCCACGGGAGTCATTTTGTGCCATGCCCACATGCAAAGACTGCCCTGGGCTGCTCCTGGCCAAAACCAGATCCTGCTGTGGTGAAACTGACCCAGAGCACCTGACTGCCAGCAGCTGAGGCTGATCTGCCACAGCCCCCAAATTCAGGGAGGCATAAGGCTGATGAACTTCTAGAGGTGCCCAGGAGGCAACCCTGCTGTCCCCAGTGACCAGAGGGGCACCTCCTGTGAGGTCCCCAAGGACCAGAGGGGCCCCTTCCAGAGAGCTGTGTGGCCAGGAGCCATCTCCAGGGCTAGGGACAGGGTCAGCTGCTCTGCTGTCCCTCCAGCCAGCTGTCTTCAGTGCAAAAGTCAGGTAGACAGGCATGAAGCCATGGCTCAGAAAAATCCAGTAAACAAAGCACCAAAATGCCCACAATCTGTCTGAAAACATAACTCGTTAGGCTCAGCGCTCATAGCTGCAGCTCCAGCCTCCTCACTGCCGTCTGGGGATGGGATGACTCAGGTGTTTGTATGACTCAGAAATTTCCCCCTACCTGGGTCCAGTGGGGTTCACGTCATTACACAATTACCCACGAGGGGGTAGATGTGTTGCTCACCATTGAGGCTGGGGACAGTCTTGCTGTATTCTGTTCCCATTTTCTGCCCTCACGGAGCAAACCCCAAGAGCCTCCTTGAACTGTGGCAGGATGCTGACATATACAAGTCTGCACAGAGATGCTGTTGCCTTGTGGGTGAAGCACAAGCTTTGTCCTCCCTCTGCTCTAAGGATTCTCCACAGAGTCCCTACACCTCCAGAGGAGCTGCGGGGTCTGGTTGCCCAGAAGGACATGGCAAGGCATGAGCTAGGAGCATTCATGGAGGAGGTGGCTCGTGTTGCTGAGCTGATGACTGTTCTGCAGAGTACTGGCATCAGAAGTGGGTGAGCATAAGGATATGACCAGTGCTACGCCACTTCTGGGCATCAAATAGAACTCTTGGACCCACAGGGACAAATGGAGAAACCCCAAAACAGCTCAACTGTTCAGATCCATCAGGCTGAAGCTGCCAGCACAGCAGCCCAAGGCTGAGAGCAGCAGGACATCCTCAAGGGGGTGGATGTGGATCAGGGATGACCCAGGTGGGTTCTGGGGGTGCCTCAGCAGTGACCCTGTTTGCAACTTTCCCAGATCTCCTTCCTACCTATGGGAAAGAGATGGAGAGGGAAAGGTCTGATCAAGAGCCAGTGCTTCAGAGCTGGAGGCAAAGGTGGATGAGAGAACATGGATGATGGTCCATGCTGCTGGGAGTGCAGCTGGCACACTGAGAGCACCTCTGTCTGTGCGTGTCCCTGTCCAGGCAAGGCCACAGTCCTGCCACAGCACCAGGGACAACTCAAGTTGGAGGAATCTCAACTGCTCAGAGTGAACACAATTGCTTTGAATGCTGTCTTTGGGAATAGAGGACAGGCATTTTTTAACCATCTGCCAGCAACATCTAGGAGGAACACCTCTTATCATAGGTAATGTCATCTGCAGGGAGGGTGGTGATGCCTGAGGTTGTGGTGTCATTGGCACAGTAACAAAACCACTCAGACTTTCCCCAAGGGGTAGATGATCATTTCCTAGTGCACAAAGCCCTGTGCTGACAGGGTATTCAATACTGGAGCTCATCCGGAAGGCCCAGGACGAGTTCATTGTGTCCCAATGATGGTGACTGGCCCAGGCCATGGAAAAACAGGTTATTTGTCTCCAGATCACTGTATCATCACCCATGAATGCATGTTTGGTCCCTCCACTAACTGATTTTCCAGCACTAGAAGCCCTGTAAACAATTGCCAGTGCACCAGGCCAGGAGTGCCCATTAAAGATGTCAGTTTAACAAAACAGCTTCTTCTTGGCTGCCACTGCCCGGTCCCAAACTTGTATCAGAAACAGGCAAAAATGACCTCAGGGTAAAAGGGAAGATGAAATTCCAATTCCAGATAAAGAGGGAATTAAGAAAAATGCACTACCACCTAGAGAGAGCTCAGGGCTGGAAAACTAGGAAATGAAACACAATTCCTTTAGGTTATGCAAAATACGTAGGCAACTGAGTGGGGAAACTGAAAGAATCAATGGATAAATGATGATGACTGAGAACAAGGCAGCTTAATCCCATAGGAGAAATAATCCCCTATGCACCGCATGGCTTGAGGTGTTGATGCACGTGTGGGGAGGGTTGCTTGTGCCAGCATCCAGCAGCCGACCTGCCTGGTGCGGTTACAGGAGGAGCCACCAGCAGCTGCAGAGCGGCACGTTTCAGAAAGGAGGCAATGGGGTGGCTGGGAGTGGAGCTTTTGCTAAAACAGGATGGTTTTGGTCAGGGAACCCTGGTGGGCAGCACCATGGCAGCCCCACTCCCCTCTGCTGTCTTCTAATTGGGACTGGAGCAAAACGGCTGCATCATGGCAATGCAAAGGGGATGGGAATGGAAATGTCAGCAGCCGGGGGAAGCCCCTGATACTGACGCTGAGCTGTGGTGGCAGGAGCTCACTGGGGTGGCATGTCCGGCTCCAGCTGTGCAGCAGGGACTGCCAAGAAGAGATGATAGGTGCCTGTGCTAATGTCACAGCAGGAGCTCATGGAAAGGGGGGTAGAAGAAGTGTTTTTGTGAGGCAAGAGGGAGTTGCCTTGGGCCCCTTTGCCACAGGGCTCAGGTGGGGATCAAGAAGCGTTGGGTGAAATGTCCCTGCGGAGAAGGAGCCCTCCCCACCGCATGGCCAAGAGCACTCAGAGAGGGAAAGCAAGTCAACATTTCAGAGTAAGCTGCCTGGGCAGGCATTTCACCGGTCTGTAAATGTCACACTTAAACCAAGAGCCCCTCGGGCCCTGTTAGCAATAACATCAGTGCCTGGTAGTTAACTAGGATTAGGGGAGGAATGTTGCAAATGCTCCTCTGTTACTGGGTGGAGTGCACTTAGCCTGTCCATGGGACGGGAGACGCCAGCCAACAGTACCCAGAGTTACAGGACCAAGCTGTGAGGGCTCCTCACCTCACTGCTGCTGCGACCTGGGAGCCTGCCTCCTCCAGTGACCCCTGCAGCCTCCTTTGGACACCGGGTGGTCCCACTGGCAGCCCTGGCTCCTGGTGATGGAGGGACCACAGGCTGTACTGCCACTCCTGTGTATGTCACGCAGAGCCCTGGGCATGGGGGCTACTTGATGGACCTGCCCAGGGCTGACAGAGCTGGCCAGGTGTCTTGCACCCACAGGAGCTCCCTCTGGAGCCATCCTGCTCTGCTGGGGTGCAGGGTGATGCAGGTGCCAGAGGGCATCTTGGTGTACCCACAGGGGTTTTTGGTGGCTGCCAAGCATTGCTCAGCACCTCAGCCTGTGCCCACCCAGTGTGTCTGTGGAACAGCTTGGAGAGCCTCAGGTGATGGGGCTAGGGCAAGAGGGAGACTGGGGACAGATGGTGGCATCATGCAGAGCCATGTGGAATGAGTCCCACAGCCTGGGGAGCATGCTGGGTACCAGAGAAGCTTTCTCAACGCACTGCTGTTAGGGATGCTGCTCCTGGCTCCCAGCATCCGGCAGAAAGGCACAGAGCAGGGTGCTGGATCGCCCCCCCCCCCCATTGACCTCCTCATGGAGAGCAGCGTGTGGCTCAGTTGGATGGGGACACACCTCACTGGTGTGAGGGTGCTGCAGACCAGTGGGTGCCACAGAGTCAGCAGCACCCACATGGCATTTTGGAGAGCTCAGCCACCCTCTTGCCATGCCCAGCCTGGAGGGAGGCAGAAATAAAGCTGAACATCCCTTCTCCAGATGCTTCTGATTTAATGCTGTCATGTTGCAAACCACCAAAACCATCACTCTGCCACTGCAAATAGGACAGCCCCCTCCACCGTGGAGCCCAAAATGTGAGCACACCTTCTAGCCTCGCCCCCCCCAAACCAAAGCCCACTCCATACAAACCTGCTCAGGATATCTGGGGAGTGCATCCCCATGGTCCCTGTTCCACTGCCAAGCTGTCCTGTGCCCCATGTCCCCCTCTCAGCTCAGCTTGTAGATGCTCTGTTCATCCCCCGTGATAACAAGAACATCCTTAAACTGAGAGACAACACGTCCAAAATGGGACCCTTCCCAGAACACTTTCCCACAGCGGGTGCAGCAGTAGAAGTCAGTGAGCTCAGCTTTGTCCAGCACCCCAGGGGGGATGGCAGCAACCTGCAGGGTCGTGCCCTCCTCCAGTCCCACAGCTGCCCCACATGGATCTGTTCGCTCTAGCCACTCGCTCTGTGTGGTCTCAGTGCGCTGGGCAGCATCACAGGTCCGGCTGGACTCCTCCTCGCACGGTGTGGAGCAGCCTGCAGGGACAGGAGACAGCAGATAAACAATCATCCGCCAGTGTGACGAGCGAGATCTGTGCTCAGCCACAGGAACAACCCTCACTGAGGAGTTGCTATCCCCTCAGGGCTGCAACCTGGGGAAGAGCACCCCATGAATTCGGGAGGTGATCACCAGCACCAGCACCAGATTGCCTGCCCTGAGCATGGCACCAGTGCAGCCTCCTGTTCCCAGCAGCTCCTCCACCATGTCCTGCTGCTGCTGGAGACCAGCCTTGGTGGTATTCCAGGCTGGGGGACTGCACCAGTGACTGTGTAGCTGTATGGGGTGCAGTGGTTTTGCCTCCCTGATGCATGTCAGGCAATGCTGCTCTCTGAGATGGGCTGTTCCCCCACGAGGCAGCTGCATTGCTGGGCATGCAAATGGCAAAGAGGCCCTTACTGCTGTTATGGTTAAAAATACACCATTAACAGCTGTCAGCGCTGCTCATGACCCCCGTAAGCTCTCCTGCTCTGCCTGGGTGTATTGGGCACTGGGGTATGTGTGACATCCCCTTCCACTGCACCACCCTGGCCCCCCTGGGCAGGGTCACTTCAGGGCACTGCGTGGGGACGTGTCCCATGTGCTGTCCCTGCATGCCCTGACTGTGTTCCTGCCGAGCCGGTGGATTGCTGCCATCACAACCAAAGTGCCACAAAACCCACAGCGTTTTTGGCAGCTCGGTGAAGGCTCTCACCGCTCGCGTCCCCGCAGCTGGGGCATGGCGGGTCACTGGATCCGGGCGGCGGAAGCGAGGGCTGAGCTGACTCCCATCCATCAGGATGCCTGGCAGCCGGGGACATGGGGCAGGCTGCACTCACTGCTCTGGGATGACTCATTTTGGCAGGGGGGATTCGCCCTGCCCAGCATCAATTAAGACAATAAAAGGAAAAGGCATCTTGCAGCTCTCCAGCCACATCTCTGGGGCTTCCAACCTGCCCCTTTTGAGGATCAGAAATGACTTCGTTGGGGGCCAGCCACACTGAAGGGGGCACCAGGGGTCCTGGCTGGCTTGTCCCTGCATACCAACACACCAGGAATTTTGGTGGGAGAAAGCAAGGCTAAATGGCTACCCCATAATGGCCACCTTGTCCCATCAGAGCCACCCTATACAGTCTCCCTGAAGATGCAAAAAGCCAAACAATCAAAAAAAAAAAAGTTTCTCATTTTCTACAAATTTTCACATCCGGTGAAACATCTGGCTGTTCTAAGATCCTCGAGTTGCTTGGAGTGAGGATAGTGTGTGTGTGTGTGGGGATCCTCATTCCTGGGGGCTTCTGGAAGACAGAGTCCACCAGTGGGAGGCTGGGGAGGGAGTGCAGCTCTCATCCCATCCCTGCCTCCCCCTAGCCCATGTGTCCTGATGGCACGGGAGCCCTCAGCCAGGCCACACAGGGACCAGCTCTCTGGGAAGGCCAAGCCATGGGATGTGCCCCAAGCACGTGGACCAGTCACCCTGGATAACCCTGGGCCAGTCACTTGCTTTCCTTCAGTCTCAGTTCATAACATGCAGACAAAAATATACTCTTTTCCTCTATTCTATTCATGGTGCCTGTTCTGTTCTTAAGCACCAAAACTGTATTGGACTCCAGGACCCCAATGGGATGGATCCAACCATAATCGCAGTGACAGTGACAGCAGCCAGCACTGATGCTGCATGAAAACCTTCCCATGCCACGGATGCCCCTTCCCAACCTTGCAGCATCTCAGCCCCAGCAGCATGAGGGCACAGTCAGCCTCGATGCCCTTGGCAATCTGCACTCCCTTTGGGCATGCTCCATCCATCCACCCTGGTGCTGCCTGCAGCAGCATCCCCCTGGCTCTTGCCAGTTGGCGAAGCAAATCAGAGACCTCTCCTTCCCTGCTAGACCTCCAGTTCCCCAGACATCCAGTCTCACCCCCCTGGTAGGTGGCTTGTGAGAAAGAGGCAGGCAGGGAGGAAAAGTTTGTCCCTTAAGAGCCCAGGAAAGAGAAAGGCCGTGATAGTCATCCAGTGCTGTGCCTTATGCCTGCACCAGCCCCCTCCTAATTGTAGTGCTTCAAAGGGTTGAAAAAGCTACATCACTTCAAAGTAACCATTTTTGAATAGGAGCTTGTAAAACCCCCTCTCCCCCTCCCACCGAATTCTTTGCAGGGCTTTTGAAGATGCCTGTGCTCCCCTCACCACAGTGAAAGGGCTGCTGGGCACCAGGCGCAGGGTGCTGGCCAGGCAGTGTCCACCAGGAAAACCATGGTGTGAAAAGGGCAGATCCTTGGGGAAAAAAAAAAAAAAAAAAAAAAAAAAAAAGTTTTTTCCTGGGAAAAAGGGACATTTTTGGAAGGAGGGAGTTCTTTCTCCCCATGCAATGTTGCTCCAGTGGGGCCACACTGCAGCTCACCCCGACACTGTACCCTGAGCCCCAAGCGGGGGCTGAGTCCGTCAGAGGTGGAGCAAATGGCACATGGGGGGAGCGTGGGGCCAGGGGGACGGATGTGTCCTTCCAACATGCTGGGGTGGGGGGGGCGGGTGTCAGATCTGTGGTTTCATGAAATCTGTGACAGTTTGCACCAGAGGCTAGATTCCCACTGCAACTCTGCGGAGGAGAAATGAAAGCAATTCCTTACCAAATCAATTAGAAACACCTCTTGGGAACTAATAATCCCATTATAAAACATCTTGAAAATAAAAAGCTCTTTTGCCTCTTGCTCACCTCTCCCCCTCATGCCCTGCTCACCCAGGGATGACAGAGCCAGGCTTCACCTCAGGCACTGTGTGCAGCTTGGGGTGCCACAAGAGAAGGACACCAGCCTCTTAGACAGCCTCCAAGGGAAGACTACAGGGATGGTGAAGGGTCTGGAGGGGAAGGCGTGTGAGGAGCTGAGGGCCCTCGGTTTGTTCAGCCCCAAGCAGAGCAGGCTGAGGGGAGGCCTCATGGCGGCCTGCAGCTCCCTCACGAGGGGAGCGGAGGGGCAGGCGCTGAGCTCTGCAGGACCCGAGGGAACGGCATGGAGCTGGGACAGGGGAGGGTCAGGCTGGGGGTTAGGGAAAAGTTTTGCACCCAGAGGTGGTCGGGCACTGAACAGGCTGCCCAGGGACGTGGGCATGACACTGAGCCTCACAAAGTTCAAGAAGCATTTGGACAATGTTCAGACACATTGTCTGATTTTTTGGGTGGTCCTGTGCGAAGCCAGGTGTTGGACCTGATGATCCTTGTGGGTCAGGATTTTCTATGGTTCTGTGACTTTATGACCCCAAAATAAACACAAAGCACAGCTGTAGCTTCCCCACAACAACACCTCACCTGATAAATCCTCGCAGAGAACATGGCTGTGCCCAGGGGAGCAAGGATGCTGCAGGACTCCAGTTTTGCTTATTTCTGCATCAGTTCCACCTGGCTGAGCAAGGCCACCCCCAGCAGTGGGAGCCAGCTCTCTGCAGCCCAGAGACATGCTCATTGTCCCCGCAGGAACCCTTCCTCCTGCCCCAGCCACTGCCATGGACTCCAGGGCCCCAGGATGGAGGTGGTGGCATGAGCCCACTGGCATGTGAGAGACCCCCTTCTGTCAGACCCACTGCAAGGCCATGTCTTGTGCCTTGGGGCACAGGATGGGTGCTGGTGCCCTAAAACCAGTGGCAGCTTCACCCAGGGGGATGTGGAGCCAGTGGGGTGCCCCAGGTAGGACACAGCATGAAGGGATCCTGTGGCCTCAGACTCAGGTGCTGCAATGGAGGAGGGTGGTCTTGTTCCAGAGACCCAAGAAAAGGGCTGCGTGCTCTGCTGAGAGATCCTGCCCACAGCCCAGGGACTATGAACCCGCTGGGAGGGATGGGGGCACGGGGTGGGGCATGTGCACCCCCCACACAGAGAGGCCACCAGGGCTGTGGGGTTGTATTCCAAGCCCACCATGACAGTGGCACTAGCACCCTGCAGTCCCTATGTCTGCACTGAGACACTCCCTCTTCCCCCCACTGCGAGATGGGGGCACAGGAGAGCCTGGGAAGCTGGGATGGAGCAGGATGAAACCCAGTGTGAAGCTGTGTCCGTTCCCCTTTCTCAGACCATGCAGCCCTGGTTTGGCTGCAAACAACCTGTCCCCATGTGTGGGTGCCCTGGGAACCCTCAGGGCTTCAGTGTCAGAGCACCAATGGGTAATGCCCCCTCCCTACCCCCCCACCCCCAGTTGCCTGTTCCTACACTGTATCCTGCCCCCAGGACCTGTTTCCAGCCTGGGTCCTTCTGTGTCACCTAGGCAGATCCTTCACCACAGCCTCCTGCCCCAGCCCAAGAGACTTGGGGCTCCAGCAGTGCTTGTGCAAGCTGAACCCTTCCCACAGCCCCACAGCCACACCCAGCTGTCATCGTGCACACACACGGGAGACTCGTCCATAATTAGGCAATTAAGGATTAGGTGTTTTGGAGAAAGCGCATGCTGTAAAGACTTTGCACAAGTCTGAAAGCAGACCTGGGAGCATTCTTGGAGTACAAAGGTGCATGGGAAACCTCGCCGTGGTAAGAGATTGAACCTGATAAGAGGAGTTACGAGCCTGAGAAACACACTCGATTGCAGGGCGCTGAAGATGCCTGGTTATCTTTTCCTCCTCACAAAGTCAGATAAGCAAAGGACAAAGGACTTGGAATTGTGCAACCTGGCCTGGTCATGTTCTTGAGACGTTCCCAGGGCGGTGGCGGGAGGATGAGCTCAAGGCAAGGGGCACCTTCAGTTGCTATAATCTCTGCATGCCACCATGGGAACAAACCCCACCAGTTCTGCACTCCAAAGCTGGTGGCCAGGCAGGAGCAAAGCTTTGTGTGGCCCCAGCACATGTCCCCACCGCAGCCTCTGCTCCCAACTCTGTGTGGCAGCTCTGCAGTCCCATCCCTGCCCCATCTGTAGGTACAAGTGAGAAAGACTCCTACACAACACTGCACGCTGGGGGATGAGCTCCTGGTTGCTTGGTCTGAGCTGGGAAGCCCCGCAGCCCATGGGTGCAGGCCCTTAAAGACTGGTGTCCTTCCCTGCCCAAAACTGTAGAGCAGCTGGACACATGCAAGGTGTGTTGGCCACCCCCACATGCCAGTTTTGGTGCTATGGATGAGGCAGCAGGGATGCATGGGATTCTCCACAAGTGTGAGAGCCGTTGTGGGACAGCAAAGCACGGGGACTGCATGCCTTCCCACGTGCCAGTCAGACTGGCCTGATGCAAAGCCAAATGTTGCAGATCAGGGAAGCAGAGCATAAAAAAAGCACATCCATCCTCAAGGCTTTAGACACAAGATGTGCTGTGGTGCATCGGAGCACCAGGCTGAGGAAAGCTATCTGGCCAGCCCATGCCCACCTACATCCAGGTGCGGCACTGTGCTGGCTCAGCCCTGGCTGGGAGCTGCTGTGCTCCTTCCCTGCTCACTGCAGTCTTGCAGCTCTTCCTCTGCCTGCCTGCACACCCCACACAGCCCCTGCTGGAGCTGAGGGCAGGGGAGAAAACCCTGAGTTATGGCTTCAGGGTTGGGGGGACAAAGCAGATGCCCTAGCCCATCTGCTTGGAGCCCCACCAACCCCATGCCATCCTGCCTCACTGCGGGGGCACTTCATGGCTGCTCCTCCAGCAGCACATAGGGCTGCACATATCCTCCTGCACCTGCAGGTTGCATGGAGGAGGGGCGGTACAGGTGTTGAGTACCAGCCCTGCCATGTTTTTGGCTCTCCAGGATGCTGCTTCAGGATACCCAACCCCCCTGCTCTGCTCCTCTGCCTCTCTCCATCCTGGAGTGGCAGTGAGGACATGTCCAGCAACCAGCATCACATGTAGCAGGAACAAGGGCTTCCCAAGGCAGCAAGGGCTGATGGGGTCAGACTGCTCCAGTCTGCATGTGGGGGAGCTGGAGAGGGTTTTTAAGCAGAAATTGGCCAGAGGCTGTACAAAGACAATGCTGCGGGGTTGGCTCATTATGTGATTTTTCCTGGTAGAGCATCCAGTTGCTATCAGTTCTTCCCTCATGCAGCAGTGACACGTGGCAGCACACAAACACCCGAGGAGACTGGCATACTTAGTTAGCAGCACAGCTCCAAGCAAAGCAGTAATGGTTGTTTTTGTGTTTTACGAAATATTTCAGATGGAATGAGGCAATTTTATGATGAAAGAAGCCTATTCTGTTTGTCAAATCCTAACCTGCTCTAGAGGGCTACATCCTTTCCTTGCCTTTCCCAGGGACCAGATTACATCTGGCAGAGTATCCCCAAGTGCCAGGGCACCGTGCCAGCCAGTTATACCACAGTGACTAAGCAAGAAGCTTCCCTTGGCTGGACGAGAGCCTGTGACACATCCCATCCACCTGGGTCATTCAGGAGCCCGTATGCTGCCAACAGCCTCCAGCCACATCACATCTTGCCTGTGCCATGTGGGGACCTGTAGCACTGTCACCTCTTGCTCCCCCATCCTCAGCCTGCTCCAGGCACAGAGCCTGCCCTCCTCACCACCCCTAAAAAAAAAAAAAAAAAAAAAAAAGCTGTTCTGGGCACCCCATTGGGAAAAAAGGCATCACAGGGCAAAGCTGTTTGGGCTTGAAACAGTTTCCAGCAGTTCCATCCAAGCTCTTATGCAGGGAAAGTATGGCTGTGTCAGGGGGAAGGTTCCCTGCAACCTAGGTGCAAGGTTTCTTGCCAAGGCTTAGGATGCTGGACAAGCATCTGCCCATGGGCCAAGGGGATAAATCTGAACTGATGAGGCCCAGGCCAGAGCTGAGCTTGGGACTGCAATGGGCCAGCCAAGCAGTTCCCCTCCACCCACTCCCACCAGATGGAAAATGCAACAGAGATTGGAAAACAATTGTTATTTTTCTCATGAACTCTTGCTGTCTGGCCTGTCCCACTGCTGCCACTTTTCCCACCACCTGCCTGACAGTGGCACATCATCATCACATCCTTTCTCTTCTTCTCTTCCCCAAAACTTGATACAAAGTGGGCCATTCCAGGGACAGCCTACTTCAGTTCATGCTGATGCTCTCAATCCCAGCAGCACCCAAGCAGAGTCTGAACAGAAACAGAAATCCCAGTGTGGCAAGACACAGGGAACCTCCTGGCAGTTCCATGGGATCCCTGCTCTAGGCTTGGTGAGATCCACACTTCGTGCCCACCTGGCTGCTCCTGGGCACAGACACAGCCCAGGTGAATCAGCTTTTGTTTTGCAACTCCATTGCAGCAAAAGAGCACCCCCCCAAGGATGCTGTGGTGTTTTCTTTGCCACTGACTGCTCTGTGGTGAAGGATTCTCCTTGGCGTGGTTATGCCTGACATGGTGCTCCTGCCTGGTGCAGCAGCATGGGGTCCCTGCTGACCCCATCCCTCTGCAGCAGGGGAACCATGAGAGGCTGCAAGGCACAGGGAGGTGTGGGGGTCTTGCAGACATGGTGTAAAGGCTGGAGCAGTGAGGGGGGGGGCACAGAGGTGTTGTGGAGGAGCAGAGATGCTGTGTGAGCCCCCCAAGTGCCATCAACCCCTCTGAAGGGGGATGGGGAAAATGATCACACGCCTGAATGCAAACCACAGCATTGCTATTTCCCATACTCCAGAACTGGCTCAACAGGCCTGGCTGGTCCCTGGGTACACACAAACAGTGAGTGCCCTCACCAGAGAAACCATGGAGAGGATGCCCTGGCCTTTGGGGTAGTGCAGTGCTCCCAGGCTGCTGGCGCCATGTGAAAACTCACCACGTCCCTCATCCTCTGGGCCACGTGTGTTACCCCTGGCAAAGCTGCAGCCACCCAGCAGCACACAGTGGCCTGTGCCTTGCCCAGCTTGAGAAAATGGGAAAACTGAGGCATGCTGACGGGCAGTACAAGGGTTGGCAGCAGACCCAGGCTCGAGGGGTGCAGTGGGGTGAGCACACATTTCCCAAGCATTCATCATGACACCAAACTACGCTCCCCGTGCCAGTAGCAGCACTTAACTCATTCTGCCTGCAGCCTGACCTAGTTTAACAGCTTCTGTGAAGGTGAGAAAGGCACTGTGTTGCACATTAGCAACCACTGGCAGCGTGGAGGCATTTTGCAGCCCCAGCCATGTTTCCCAAGTCAGGCAGCAATGGCCTCAGGCTGACACTTGAGCCACCACTGGCATCTCACCCACCCCACACCTTCCCATGCAAAACCCAGCCATGCTCCTGCTGGGCAATGCAGCTCTTCTGCAGGGGCTGCTGGGGGGCAATGTCTGTGCTCAGACGTGCATGAGCATGGCCAAGGAGGAGCCTGGGAGAGCTCAGCAGGTCCACATCTGTACCCGGCCACAGCCTGGTGCCAGGGTCCCCATTCCGTATCGGAGGGACCCAGCCCACGCGGGTGTGCGCAGCCCTGGGTCAGCTGCAGGACCCTGGTCTCTGACCGCCCCACCCAGCCCCCGCTGCCCGCACTCGTACTTGTGCTGCCGTCCCCCGCTGAGTGCTTGCTGCCCTCCACCAGCTGTCTCATCCTCTCCTTTGGGACCTTCAGGTACTTGTTGCAGTTGCACACCTGGGAAAAGAGGGAGGGAAGGTGGTGAGATGGTGGCTGGGACACCTACAGCCCAAGAAAATACCTTCAGCACACAGCCCCATCACTGGGCACTCCCACTCACGTGCATGGGGAAACTGAGGCACAGCCTGTCCCATTGAGTGGGGATCGCACAATGGAAGTGGACAAAAACTCTGGGATGTACAAGCCACAAGATCCTCCATCCCAGAGGTGCCATATCTTTAAGTTGGGTAAAGCCATACCTGTCCTACATGATGCCTGAAAACACCAGAAACTGAGGTTTGCCTTGAAACATCAAGCAGACACCCAAAGGCTGGGCTGCGGGTTCATGACTTGTTCTCTTGCATCTCACTAAAGCTTTGGAGGATGGCTGTGGACCCTGAGATGTGTTGAGGTCTCGGCTTGCCCTGTTCGGCCACCTGGGCTGCAGCCACAGCCTGGCCCATGCACCACCTGACTCCTGGTTTACCATGGGAGTCTCCAACCGTCCGGCCAGGGTTGTCCCTGCCAGGCTTCTCGGGCAGAGCTCAGGGTACAGCTGGCAGCCAGATGTGCTCGGCCTCCCCTTACCCTCCCTGAGAGCATTTTAAGGCAGTGGAAACCAGCAGGATGATTGTTTTAAGGGTCTGTTTTTTTTTTTTTTTTTTTTTTTCTTGCAGAGTGTTTTGGGCATGTTGCACGCAAGGAAAGCAGTGAGACAGGTGCATAACTTCACCAACCAGAACAAGTTCCCTGCCTGGGGGTTTGCTCCAAAGCCTGTTGAAACCAGAAAAACTTTCCACCGCCTGAGTGGGCACTGGCACGGGCCCTCAGCAGCTCTGCGTGTTTGTGGTGTGTTGGCTGGAACAGCGCTAGGGTCACGGGGAGGTGCAAAGATGCCCCTGCTTCCCACACACTGTCTCAGTAAGGGTGATTTGTTTGAAAATGAGCTTGCCACGATGTCCCGGCAGATCTGCCCCGCAGCAGGAGGAGGGATTTCTACCTGCATCCTCTGCAGCACCTGCTAAACCAACACTCAGTCTCCAGCCTGGGCTACGAGAAGATGCCAGGCTCTGGTCCTTGAAGGCAGAGCCTGAGGTGGGCACAGCCCCACTGTAGCTGTGCAGTGGGGGCCACATATCCCAGCTGCGTCCTCCTAGCCCTGTGTGGCCTCAGCTCAGCAGAGCTTCTGCCCCTTCCCTGCAGCCTCCACAGCAGCAGCATGGCCACAGCATTCTCCTTGCCTGGCAGAAGAAAGCATTTGCAGCCCCCTGGACACTGCTGGGGATGGAGAGGAGGAGGAGAGGGGGTGCCTGGATAGGCTGAAGGCAGCAGTCAGCCTGCCTGCATGTTATGCTGCTTGGTGCTCAAAGCCTGAACCCCTGCTCCAGCCTGGCAGAGCAGCAGCATGATCAAAACAAATGGAGATGGATGTGGTGCTGTTTTGAAAGCACCCAAGTGACTTGGGAGCCTCTGCATCACCCACAAAAGCTAATTTTGCAAAACTCCCCTCATTTGCATGACTGTGTGCATCAGGCATCTCCTGCTTTTTCTAATGTGGTTCAGATGCTTGCACCCTTCTCCTGCTCCCCAGTCCTGCTTTTTCTCACTCACTCTGGGAGAGCAGCAGATGCTGATGCATCCCAAGGACCCCTGTCCTGGAGCAGCATGTGGCCCCAGCCTGCCCGGCTCCATGCCAAAACCAGGCGCCCTCTGGGCTCTCATGTTATAAGTCATGTACCCAGAGGAAGTGAAACTGTGAAACCCCAGCAAAGCAGAAAGAAGATCTCAGCTGAGAGAACTTCAGTTGAGAGAAGCTCAGCTGAGGGGCCAGATCAACATTTTGAGTTATCAGATCATAAAGCAGATGTCACTTCAAATTTCACTGCCAACATCACATGCGGGAAGGTGACATGATAACAGGTGGAGGCTGCCCGATACCATCTGATCTGATCTTAGGCTTTGACTGCCTGGACTAGGCAGAGCTGGAGATCTCATGGTTCTCATTCATTCCTCTGCCTCCTGCCTTCCCTCTTCCTTCTCCAACTCTGCCCTGGCTCAGCTGTGCCTGTGAGCCATCCCTTGAAAGATGAAAGATAAAAAGGGAACAGGGGCATGGATGGATCCGGGGCAGAGAAGGGAGAGACAGACCATGTCCTTTTACTTGAACAAGTGTCACCTGCTGCCCTAGGACTGCACAACCTCAGAGCTTCTGCACAGTGGAGCTGACCTGATGCTGATGCTGCAGGACAGGACCATCCCTCTGGGGCTCTAGGAGTTCACAGCCTGCGCAGGCCAGACCTGCAGGGCTGCCTCAACACCAGAGCTGTCCTGCTGCAGCCTCTAGCTTCAGGAGTTTTGGCTGCAGCTCCCACTTGCTCTGTGCTTCTGCTCTGCATTGCCTTGTCCCTGCTCCCTGAGGTCTGCTGTTGCCTTGTCACACCATGTGCAGTGCATGAGAAGCTGCTTTCATACACTGCTGCTCTCCAGGGTGCTTCCTTCCCTGTGATGGGATTCCTAGGTGACACTGAAAAAGGGAACAACTAGTTCTGCCCCTCCAGAGCCACCCAAAGTCTTTGCGTGGCTGCAAGGGGCCAGGACACGTGAGGATGGCCGGGTTCTGTTTCATGCAGCCTATCATTGCAATGTGGGCGTGCTGGGCATGGGGCATGGGGCCCTCATTCCCTCAGGTGCACAGGGTGACCTCAGGCAAATTTCTCTGCTTTCCTGAAATCCAGCATCCTTGCAACCCAGGTGCAATCCACCCCTCAGAGCCATGTACACCTTGGCTGCCTAGGGTGGCCGTGCATTTCACACTTGCTTGGGGCTCCTAGATGCTCTGCTATGTGCCTTTTGCCATCTCCAAAGCCTCCGGGCCTTCACCACCCTCAGCTTGCCAAAGCACAGGGCAGGCTCCAGAGCTTGATAAGCCACTTAGCAGCAGTGCCAATTAGCTGTAATAAAAATTGCAGTTAATTTTTTTTTTTAATTCCTTGCCAAAATGAGACTATAGAAATGAAGGGAGCAGGGTAGTCTGCCACCTAGATAATGCCAGGCTGACTGGGTGCCATGCAGGGGCTGGTGGTGGCCTTAGGCTTGGTGCGGTTCCTGCATCCCAGCTTCACCACACAGGGGTTTGGAGCAGTTCCTGTGAGTGGCTGGTGCACAGGACAGCTGGGGACAGCCTCTGTGATGGGGAAGGGATGGGTTTTTCCTCCTTGGCTTGGTCTCCCCAGACCCATTGTGATTAGCCGTTGCCCCAGACAGCAGTGCACACATACAAACAAAACTCTTCACAGAGGTGAGACAGCAGGGCCCCGGCAGCACCTGAGGATGCTGTTGGGGTGTGAGCTGGGGCGACACTGCAACAGGAAGGGACACTGCATCTCCACCCCACAGCTTGGGGCACCTGAAGCAAAGGGGTGAGTTCTGCCCAGGAGAAGGGGGCTGGATGGCTGCAGCCCCCACCGTCCCCACAGGGTCTGAAAGCCCCCATGCTCTGTCACACTGAGGGTGCCTGTCTCCGTGGGTGCCCGGGAGCCATGTGTCCCGGCACAGCCTGCGAGCACACCTCCAAGGAGGAGCAGCTAGTGCTTTCTCACGCTAGGGCAGCCCTTGCCAGCACACGCTTAGTCACTGGTAAATCCCAGCTGAGATCTGCTCTGCCCGCTGTGAAACAGATCTTGGCTGCACCCCTGCTGAAGCAATCCCGGCGCTCGGGAGCCATGGCGGGTGCACTTTCCCACGGCAGACCGGCTTCTAGCGCCCCGTGTGAATCAGCCCTGTCGCAGGCAGTGCGAGCGGGGCCAGTGCTGGATGCCCAGTGTGGTGCACGTGCAGGTGCATGGGCACTGGTGCTGCTGGTGCCAGCTGGGCAGAG
Organism: Netta rufina; assembly: GCF_964035555.1. Classification (NCBI taxonomy): domain Eukaryota; kingdom Metazoa; phylum Chordata; class Aves; order Anseriformes; family Anatidae; genus Netta; species Netta rufina. Next base: position 1,349,762 of record NC_140144.1, read on the forward strand.
ACGGGCACGCACTTCCCAGCTCCCGTTGCTGCGCCATGGCTTGGCCGCCCATTCAGCTCCATGCCAAATGCAGGCTTTTTTGGGCGGCTGGGATGGCTGCGATCTGCCTCTGCTTCCCTGGGCTTTGCTTGCTGTGTCCATGTCAAAGGTGAGGAGTGAATCTGCTCCATCTCAGCTCAACCTGTTTTCCTCACTATGGTCCCTCACTGTTGTCCCCTCTCCCTGCTCCCATCTGCCCACTGGAGCTGTATCCTGGTGCAGGCACCATCACCTCCACAGCTCCTGTCCCACTGTTCCCGCATCTGCTGCGCCCACAGCAGCAGCTGTGCCAACCCCCACCCCAAGAACTATGACACCAAGAGCCACCACCAAGAACTATGACATGGGGAGAAGGGGTGATGCCAGTGGCCCCAGACCAAGAAGACATCACAGCGAGTCAGTGCCGATGGATCCCTGTGCTGGGTCAGCTGCAGCCCCAGCAGTGTGAACTGCCCTGGCTCCCCCTGGCTCTCCCTGTCTTCCCAGGACAAGGAGGACAAGGCAGCAAGGTGCCTTTTGCAATGCTGGGTTGTCTGGTGGCGTTTTTGTTTAGGGCAAGATCCCTGCCTCTCCCACCCCCTGGGGGGGATTTCACTGGCAGTGACGCACAAACTCAAGGGACTGGATGCTCCAACCTGGAGCTCCTGGGCCATCTCAGCATCCTGTCCCCACTCTGGGCCTCCACCTTTTCCTTAAGCTCAGAGATAACATAGGTTCAACAGACAACAGGAACCAAACTTTCTGGCACTCCAGAATGGCCCTGGAGAGCCAGTGTGAGCTTGGCTGAAGAGGCAGGTGTGAGCCCAGCTGGAAGTTCAGAGGCTGGTGCCCAGCAACTGGAAGGTGTGGTGCAGGATGGAGAGGAGCCAGGCTTGCTTGTTCCTTTGATATCCTTGAACTCTGCATCATTCAAGTGCTCTGAGAGTTATCCTGGTAGTGCTGATCTTTGCACAGAAGAATTGTCCCCAAAATAGTCTCCAGGCCTGCAGGTCTTCTCCCATTCACCCTGCTGACACACAGCACCAGGCCAGTATCACTCATCAGTGCTGAAGGCTCTTTTCAATATTGTTTTTGCTGGTGAGATGCAACTCTTTGCCTGGAGAGCTTCTGGCTTAGGAAATCCTCAATATATCAACATCAGCTGTAAAGGACAATACTGGTAGTGCCCAGAGTGAACTATCCGGGGCAACTGAGGGCAGCTCATGTCAAGACAATTCCCTGGGCGTCTTCTGCTCGCCATATCACAGGACTACTCAACAGCCACCTGCAGTAATATCTCTTTTCCTACTCACCGCCTACCCTCTTCCCTTCCTTTCTTTCCCTCTCTCTGAGATGGATATCATGTGGTGAAAGGGCCACTCCTCCGGATGGAGGTTGCAACTCTCATTCTGGTTGTGAAACCAGAGTCCTTAAGTAAAGTTTCTTTCAGGGATGTATTGAGAAAAGAAAACTTGCCATAATGGGCATGCAGGTTGCTCAGGCCCAGCCAGCTCTCAGCAGCACAGGTTGCTCACGTGTGGCCTCCAAGCCCTGCTACACAGACATGTCTGATTCTTTGGGACCCCCTGCACATGACCCAAAGCAGGGAGGGCCCAGAAAGGAGGGAGATGGTGGGAAGGACAGTAAAAGAAAATCAGTAACAAGCACTGGCAAATTCCAAGCAGGAATTCCGAGTCAGGTTTCATTATCTCCTGCTCATGTCCCCAGCTTCTTCTTGCTGCAGCCACAGCTTTGACCTTCAGACTCTCCCTTCCTCCTCTCCCAAACAGAGGGGCTGGATTCCCCTCTGACCTGCAGCAACTCCAAGGCCCATGCATAAAGTGTGCAAACCTCAGCAATCTGACCTGGAGGTACTCTCCACACTCCTGCAGGTGCAAAGGCTACCTCCTGGCACAGCATGATCCAGGCCCTTGGGACAGCTGCACCTCCCAGAGGAGCTTCAGAAAGCAGTGGGCTGGGCTACTTCCCCTCCCTTTTGTGCCAAGAGCTTTTCTTATTGACCTCATCACCAGCACCCCAGGAATCTTAGTGGTGCATGTTGCTGCTCCTGCTCTGGTACAGATGGTCTAACATCTTGCCTTGAGTGCCAACAAACCCACTGAAGCAGCAGAGCTAGCGCGGGTGTGTGAGCCCAGTGCCTTGGGGGAGTGGTTGCTTTCAGTGCACCAGTCTTCTTCAGCCTCCACTGAAACCCATCTGCCAGCAAAGCAGCAAGAGCCATGCCAGGAGATGAACCGTGATGACCACATGGGACTGCAGCCTCAGCATCATTCAACAGTACTGGTATGGCCCTGTGAACTAAGTGACGGGCTGCCAGTGGAACCACAGGGCTGCCGGTGGGTCCCTGGGATTACACAGGGGCATTTTGGTTCACATAGAGGGAAGGGCTCTGTTTATTGAATCATTAACATCACTTCCCTCATCGCCAGCCAGGTACTCTGAGAGGTCTCTTAGGCAAGTGCTGACCTAGCCCAACCCTGCTAAGCTGGTAAGATGACATGGGATCCCATGCCAGCCTGGTATGGCGTTCCCACTGCTTTCTCTGCTCCCGCTTTGCTATTAGTCATCTGTTTCTGGAAGGTTTCTCATGCATAATAAAGTGTTTCAACACTTGCATAAGCCAGCTCTTCTCATCAGGAGTGACCCGTTGCATTTCCCAATGCTTTCCCTAGGCAGTCCTTCTGAGTGCCATGAAATACAGAGTTAAAACACAAAGTTTTCTATCCCCCTCGGAGGCAAAAGGTGTGGGAAATCGAACAGATAAGAATGCCTTTAATTAGTATCATTTGCATAAGCTCTGGGAAAGGCTCACCTGACAGCTAGAAGGGCCTCATTTGTCTGGGAGCACAAAACAAGAACCACGGGCACTGAAACGGGCAGATTAGTGGAGCTGACAAGATTGGGGAGATAGCACCAACAGAGGTCAGCCCCGGGGAGAGGAAAAGCGGCCAGGGCTGACACAGCCCTGGCAGGCACCACTCCAGTGGGGTGCCCCTGTTGAGGCTCCCTTTTTGGGGCAGCCCCCTCTCTCATCCCAGTGAGAGCAGGACATGGCTTTGGATGGCAGGGGTCCGTCAGCTCCTCCAGACAAGGAGAGGGAAGCTCCCCTGCAGTGGAGAAGCACAAACAAGTCCCCGGGTGATACAGGGAAGATGAGAGAGTGGGCTCAGCATCCAGCAGGGATGGGGCCAGGGTTTTGCCTGCAGCACCCTGATCCCTCCAGTTCTGCCCTGAGCTCCCAGGCACCTTGGCATAGGAGCCATATCAGAATCATAGTATCATTAAGGTTGGAAAAGACCTTCAAGATCATCTGGTCCAACTATCCCCCTACCACCTACACATCTCCCTGTACACACTCACACCTTCCTTCACACAAGCATGTGCTTCTTTTGGACCTGAGGTGCCCTCTGCACTGGCTGAGCATCAGAGGGGCTGTCCCTGCAGTGACAGCAGCTCTGGGTGCAATGCTGTGTTGTTCCATGCCATGCCATGCCATGCTGTGCCATGCCATGCTGTGCCAGCTGCAGCGCCTACCCATCAGACACGCTCACTCCTCTCTGCGCACACGTGCTCACAGCTGCAGGTCCCTAACCACAAACCCCATCCCGCTGCTGCTTCACCGTCGCACTGCCTGGGGTAGTCAGCACTGCACTGTGGGCGATTAATCGTCAGCGACACCGAAAGCCCTTTTCATTACCTCAAGGCCTTTGCAATGATGAGAATCTTACCCGACATTGCACCTAAACCCACATGCAAAGCTGAATTTCCCAGGGGAAAAAAAAAAAAAAAAAAAAAAAAAGTAAGATGCTCAACCCCTCGCTAATGCTGTGTACAGTCATATGCATCCCCCCCCTGCCCCGGTCCCTCCATCTCTTGCAGCTGCATCTCAGCTGTCTCCAGTCTCCTTTGTTCATTTTTCCTCCTGACTAGCTGGGCTGCAAGCTTTGGAGATGGGGGCTGAGCCCCTCTGAAAAGCTTGAGCTGCAGCAGCACCCGCACCCTTGACCCAACCTTAACCGTAGCCGTAAGCCCTGTTTATACAGCATCCAGCACAATGGGGTGCTGCTCTGGGACAGGCTCCTAGGGGTTACAACAAGTTTAATAACAAAGCCAAACCAGTAATAACCGCCTTATAATGAGGCTGCTCGGCATCCCCAATGCCTTTATTTCACGGTGAGCTCCACACCAGGAGCTCCTGGGGCCGGCGGGCAAGCCATTCCTTCCCACCCTCGCCCTGCCCGACCGCTGGTGTCTCAGTTCCTCCAGCCCTATGCCAGAATGCTGCCTTCTGCCTGCATAAATGAACTTCCCTGTTTTATAGCCACCTCTGGGCGATGGTGAGCCCCTCCTGAGTGTGCAAATGTGCATCCCGCAGCCATCAGATCCAAGGAGCATACCTCCTGTAGGTCCGGTTCTGAGCCATCCCAACAGAGCCTGTGCCATAGCAGGAGAAGGGTTAACTTGCCCAGCTCTCCACAGTGCACCTAATTGCTGGTCCTCTCATCAAACTACAGAGTTTTATCTAGTTGCATATGAGATCTCAGCTCTTGGCCTGAGGATGTTCAAGGCTGGTGGATGCGAGTGCTGGAAAAAAGCAACCCAACTCAAGCTCTCAGATTGCCTGAGCTCTGGACACAGAGAAAGGGTCTTGTCCGTATTAGAAAGGATCTCAACTGAAATCTAACAGGTGGAAATCTGTCTAAAAAGTATCCTCTAAACCTTCAGGAGCATTTGATTTTGGCACCAGGAGCAAGTCCCGGAGATGCATTTTCCGACAATGAAAGTCAGAGCCTTGAAACTGTAAAGGGCAAAAGCTCTTCTTTCTACACACAAGACCACCACTCAGACCACTAACAGTCACTCACGGCACTGTTCTTAGTTACCTGACTGCACACTGGCCCTACTGGAATCTGTTTTCTGCCTGATTCAGGTGCCACAAAAACGTAACACTGAAAGCAGAGGCTATGTACCTGCACCTTCCTCCCAGGGTAGGGGTTCACAGAGTTGGATGTGCAGTCATCCTCAAGGCTCTGTCCTGTTCTCCAGGTGCTAGGCAAGCTTTAGGAAATTATATTTATTATGTATTAAGACAACAGCTACCCTTCTTCCTGCTTGCCCTGGCTTTCCCTGGCAGCTGTCCCTCCTCTGCACAGCTGGGCTCATGGGGTCATCTGAATAACATTGCCAGAGGGTTTCTCTCCATACTCCACAATGAGCCTTCCAAGTCATGTCTGTCTAAAATCCGTGCCCCAGAAAGGTCTCTGCTTTTCTCCAGAGCAGTTTTCAACCCTGTGCAAAGGGCTGAGGCCACCCTGGGCCAGGTGCTCTATTGCTCCTCTCCTCTGTGGCCAGGTGGCTCACAACCTCCCCACCTCACCCACTCCCTGCTGCCTCCCATGGGCCCCTGTGATGGGTGCAGCAGCCAAGGCAGAGCTGGGTGGTGATGGTGGTGGCCGGGAAAGCTGGGCTCATGTTTCAACTTCTATTTTTATCTGGGAACCAAAGCCTGCCCATGGTGCAATCTGGAGGCCCCCAAGGGACACACTGCCTCCCCACCTGGCCAGATACCATCAGCTCGCTACCTGCCTTCCCTGTCAGTGTGCCAAACCTCCTGGGAGAGGGCAGCATCTTCCGAGGCACCCAGGTATCTCCTTCTATGGTGGGGGAAGGGGCTGGCACTCGACACCAGGGGCACCTCATCATACCCAAATGCCTGGGGGCACCAGGGCAGCTCGTGCCCACACTCACCCCACCACCAGCAGTGCTAGCAGTGTCCCTGTTCAAGCTTGGCCACAATGCCATGCTGTGCACCTCCACAGGACAGCACTGGCCCAAGAGGGCCACGATTCACCCCCTGCCCAGAAGCTGTGGTTGAAAGGCAGAGGGATGATCTTGGTCTGGAAAGGTAATAGCGCAGTGACCAGTGGCAGCATCATGGCAAGGAGCCAGGAGCAGTGTGGCAGCAGCCACCCCAAACAGCCCATCTGGTCACTGGCTTAGCACATGCATGTGGCTCTGCCATCCCACTGCACAGCGCAGAACACCAGCACGGAGCTGGGACCTGTGACAGATCTGTAGGTTTTTGTTTAAAGAGCAACAAAACAGATTTAGTCAACATGGCTGCAGAAAAATGGAACATTCAGCATCTTGAGCCCGAGGAGCTTGCTCAGCTTGCAGGCTGTGCCAGACAGGGACCCAAGCCAGGACCTGAGTGCCTCAACCTAAGAGCAGTCTCCCTGACACAGGAACACCATTTTGGAATGGCGTTACAACACTGACAGCATCAGAGCATAGCCCACAGTGTCCATGATGGGCACCAGCGGACTGGGACACCTTCCTCCCCCAGCCAGCAGCAGTACCTGCTGCTTTAATTGGGGTGAGAATAGAAGCTGCAGCAGAAAACGGGAATTAAAAAAAAAAAAAAAAAAAAAGCGTGAGAAAGGAAATCTGAGCAAGGCCTGGAGCGATCTAACCAATCCAGCGGAAACAATAGCCCAGGAAGAAAAACCAGTTCCTACACATAAGGTAGAATAGGCTGGGAACGGCTGGAGGAGGGGACGGGAAGGCTAACCCCGTGCGCTCCCGGCTTGCAAAACAACCCAGCCTTCAGAGCCTGTGGGCTGCCAGGGCTGTGCTGCCCTTCCTGCAGCACCCAGGCAGCACGGGGAGACGCAGCCCCAGTGTCTGGGACCCTGCGGGGCTGTATCCTGCACTGTGTGGCTCCGGGTGAGGGAGAGAGGGACTGCTCCCAGCCAGGTCTGCAGCCTGGAATAGCGGAGTTGGTGGGAAAACCCCAGTCCTTCACTGGGCCATCTTGTACCCATGGGGTGGGACAGAGCAACTCATGGCATCACTCCTCCAGCTCAGGTTTGGCAGGGCTCAGCCCAGACTCTCGGTTTAACCCAGCTGGGATTTGCACCCAGTCTGAGATTAGCCCTGAGGATGGGATTAGCCCCAAGACAGGCTCACCCCAAACCTGGGCTCAGCCCAGTAAGCAGCAGGTCCTGGACAGGTGCCTGGAGGGCAGCGGGTGCTGCTGTGCCACAGGGGTTCTGGTGTCCCCGGGGGGTGGGAAGCTGTTCCTTACACCTGCCCATGGGGCAGCACAGACCTATCTGGGCACCACACCACAAACACGGCCCTTTGGGGAAAGAGCATGGATACAGCTTCCTTCCCTCCTCCCCATGTCCCATGGCACAGGGCTGGCAGGTTTAGTGGCTGCTGATGAAAACGTACAGGGACCCAGACGAAGGATGCAGGCACCTCACTGCTAGGGCAACCTGTCCATCTGTCCCTCCCAGCTAGCCTGGCTCATGCCCACCCTTGCTACCCAGCCCAGCTCGGCAGCCTGGCACGCAGCAGGGCAGGCAGAGCAGCTCCAGCACGGGCCAGGCCTGTCTCCTGCCCTGACACAGCAGGGGGGATGGATGTGGCCCCTTGCAGCCTGGTTGGGAGTCCCTTACCAAGACCACGGATGGGCTGGACAGTTCCGATTTTGAAGCAGAAGCTTAATTGCTGTAATAACAAACCCACCATCAGGACCTGCACTGAACTGCAGGCACTTCCTTGCACCCGAGGATTTCTGTTCTCCACAGCCCTGCTGCTCCACAGGACCACAGGCCGTTCTCCCAGCCAGCTGCGCTGGGTCCATCCTCCTGGTCCTGCACCTCGGAGCCCTGATGGGGATGCAGGGCTTGTTCCCAGCCTGTGCTCCATGCACTGATGGAGCAGTCCCCATCCCACTGGGCTCCAGTAGCCTCACGAGGCAGCGGTGCTCTCAGCCTGCCCTGGGACTTGGCCTTGTTTGGTGCACACAGGAGGAGCCAAAGAGAGCAAGGGCAAAGCTGTTCCCAGCACATTTTTCTGTTTTGACACACTTGCAAGCCTTCTCAGGCTGCAGCTGGGTTCCCAGCACGCTGTCTTGCCTTTCCAGCCTGCTCCCCTCAGCAAGCAGCACATGGGGCCCTGGATTCCCCGAATATCTGGCAGGGAGCAGCACAGGACAACTGCACAGTGCAGGCAGCGGTTCTCAGCTCAAGGTGCAGGCAGGGCTGTCTGCATGGCCTGGGGCTGTCCCGGGTCCCTGCGCTGAACCAGACCTCACAGCTGGTTCAGGATCAGCTCTGCAGGTTGGGAGCCCGTAAAAATCAGCTGCGGTGCAAGTGCACAGGACATGTGTTGTGATGAGAGCTGGACACCCGACAAGCAAAGCCAGCCTTTAGTTTAACAATGAAATAAAGATCCTAAGGCAGAGATACCACATTTGCAACACCATGGGGCCCTTTGGGCAGCTTGCCAGCAGCCTGGTGGAGTCACGCACTTTGCATCTCGTTTTGCATGTTCCTGTCCACAAGGTCCAGGCAAGGAATAAACCCTGCCAGGCTTGGTTCATGCATGGCCCGGAGCCACTCATGGGTGTGTGACCCATGTGGTGGTGAAGCTGGGACTCCTCTCCCTGAGCACAGCCCCTTACAGCAAGGCAGGACCATGGGTAGAAGGACCAACCCCCAGTGGACCCTTCTGCTTCCATCACTTCCAACCTGGTTCCCCCGGTCTGGTCCCCCAGCACCTCTCTTGTGCAGCCAGCCAGGGAGAGGTCATGGCAGTGCCTGGCACCCAGCACCTTGCACCCAGCTCAGGGCTGCTCCCTTGTGTGCAGCCTGGAACAGCCCCAGCTGCAAGAAACCTGCTACAGGGGCAAAGCCCTGCGAGTCCTGCTAGCATTCCTGACAGCTATCTCCTCTCAGAGCAAAGTCCACCCAGCCCTTTTGATTCTTTCTCTTATTAAGGATAGGATAGGATAGGATAGGATAGGATAGGATAGGATAGGATAGGATAGGATAAGATAGGATACAGTTGAATAGTTTGGTTGGAAAGAACCTCCAAGGATCATCTAGCCCAACTGCCTGACCAGTTCAGAGCTAACCAAAAGTTAAAGGATGTTATTAAGGGCACTATCCAAATGCCTTGAATACTGACAGGCATAGGGTATCAACCACTGTGCCAGCAAGCCTGTTCCAGTGACTGATCACCTTCACAGTAAAGAAATTTTTGCTTATGTCCAGTCTGAACCTCCCCTGGCTTTGTGCTGTTCCTGCACCTCCTGTTAACAGTTACCAAGGAGCAGAGACCAGCACCTCCTTTTCCACTTCCCCTTTTTTTCCCAACCAAATGATTTGCTTCATTTTTTAACTTCTGAGGAACATTCCAGCAGGCAGCAGCCTACCAACAGCCCTATAAAAGCAAACGCAAACCTGTGCCCCATGATCAGCCCTATATCAAAAAAGCTCTTAAGGAAGCCCATTTCTGGCACACTCAGTGAAGGTGATAATACAATGAGCTGAGCTTGGGCAGCTTCTCAGCTGGTCGCTGCAGAGACCTCAGTGCAGACCGTGGTCCAGCTCAGAGCTCCAGCTCAGAGCTCCAGCCAGGGCTCTGCTCACTTGCATGAGATGGCCAGAAACTCAACATCCAGCCCAAACTGCAGCCCAGCAGATGATGAGAGGTTGCAGCACTGCAGAAGAAAGCACACCCGCACACAGGTGGAAAATGGTTAGAGGAGAAACAAACTCATGAAAGCAGATTTGACATTTTGCAGAACAGAAGGGGAAGGAGCAATGCTGGGGATGGAGGGGAAATAACCTAACGCCGGCCTCCCACTGGTGGAGGAGGTTTCTATTTTGTCTTTCAGCTCTGTGTGATGTTTCGCAGCTCAGCCTGAGTGTGTTTGTTGCAGCCAAGCACCCCCTGCTCCCAACGAGGCAGCAATGCTGCTCCATGACGATGCGATGGCACCACTCCTGCAGCAGCTGCTTGCCCTGGCCAGCCTCGCAGCACTGCTGTGCTCTGCATGAGCACAAGTGCTCCTCCAGCCTAGCTCCTCCACTAGGCCAAGGACAGGGATTGCCCTGTCCTCGTTGGGCAACCTCCAGCAGCAGCTGGCAGGCCTTGGGAAGAGCCTGCCTGTCCCAGCAGTGTGATTCCTCCCCTCGGGCTGGCCTGGTATGCTCTAGTGTGCTCCAGAAACCATCGCCACCTGGGCACAAAGGCCAGATCCTGCACATCTGGACACAGTAGAAAAGGGCTGCAATACCCTCGTGTGGCCAAGGAAAGCTCTAGGAACAAGCTGCAATTCAGGACATGCTGATGGGCTGGCAGGGAATTTGCAGTCCTCACACAGGGGAGCCACCCAGGGACACCCCCAGTCTGTGCCTTCCTGGGCACACAGCTGTCACCAGGTGGGTGAACACGGTGGCACCCTGGGCAGCTGGAACTGCTTGGCACCTCCAGATAATTAAACCTTAACTCCCATCTTAGAGCCTACCACAACGGGCAGCTTTCCCAGACTGGCAGGTGGGAAGAAGGAGCAAATATTTGCCTTTGCAAATGCAATTGTTGCCATTACTATTATTATGAAGCAGGAACATGAGCTATCTCTCACGTAATCTCTCAGAGCCTGGAGCAGGGACATGGGCTGGCCACCACGCTGCCCAGGCAGATTCCCTTCTCCTGAGGTCACTATTTGTCACTGCACTGTCCTCTGGGTCTCTCTTGGTGACCTTTTTTTTCCCCCTCTCACTGACCAAAAGGGACCTGCATCAGCTCTCTGCTTATACCCTGGGGAGCTGCTTCCAGAGCTGGGCACCCCAACCCCTTCCCGTGTCCTGGCTGGGAGCCCAGGGGCTCCTGGAGCTTAACCAAGAGAAATTTCAGGCAGCAGCCCTTCTGAACTGTTGTTCAACTCCAGGATCCTGGGGGGAAGATGTGGGGGAGCCAGAAGCTGGGAGCATTGGGCAAAAAAGTGGGTTTCTCAAGACAGCTTTTACATCCTGCTTTATCCAAGCAGGAATGTTTTCCCCTCCCTGATGGCACTGCTCCAGTGCTTCAGGCTGGCTTGGCTGCATGTCCCATGCCAGCTCTGGTGACACTGCAGCATCAGCCCAGACCTATGGACCTATGGTGCACGCAGCCAGGCAAGCATTTAAAGTCTCAGTTCCCTGAGGTTGCAGGCAGCATAACACACTCCAGAAGCAGGAAACAGGTCCCAAATAGGATTTGGTGCCACCAAACCCTGATCAGCAACACTTGCCAGCAAGAAGGGCTGCAGCCAAGCAGGGCCAGATACTTGGGGCTCCTTGTCCTGCTTTCTCTGTGGTTGCACCCTCCTCAGCAGCATCAGGTCTGCCCTGCAGCTGTGACCCGCCAGTGCCCACCCCATCCTGCCTGGAATCATCTCAGCCCGTCCCTCCCTGTGGCATCAGGGCTGCTCTCTGATCAGGGCTTCTTTCCTTGGGCTCAGTACAGATACAGCTTAGCAACACAGCAGCTTCCTGGATGTTCCAGATGTAGAGGGCCACCATGTCACCAGAGCTCCCAGGAGAAGACCAGACCTACCCTCATGCCATCCTAACAGCCTCTGCTGATGGAGATGCCCAACATCCCCAGTCACTGCTCTCCTCACAGCTCAAGATTTAATGAATCTTCCCAGCTGTGAGTCAGGACGTGTTCTTGCCCTCATGGAGAGCACAAAAATCCCATACATCCCTGCATTTGCTCTGTGAGCTCAAACAATAGCCACATTTGTAGGGGAGAAGTCATTCTCAATACAAATCCCGCTTCTCTCACAGGGCCAGCAGGGCCAGGAAGGATTCCTGACAAATGCCTTGCCAAGGTGCAGGCATCTGGGTGCAGGGGATGGGGTGGGAAGCGAGGGTTGCCCAGAGGCTCCAAAAGCCCCTGCCAGGGCAGGCAAGGCTGTAAGCACTCTGGGATCCCAGTTGCTCTGAGGAGCAATGGTAACACCCAAGACCACATTCCTGATCCATTCTGGCAGCACCCTTCTCTCTAGACAGCTCTGAGGGACTGGGGAAAAAACCTGCGCCACCCAACAGTCTCTGACATGGTCCCATGGTCCCTTTTGGTTTCTTGCAGCTCCATCCAGTTAGGAAAGTCATCAGCTGTATGAAGATATTTTGATTTTGTTTTCCAAAGCAGGTACAATTGACAGGACAGCTAAAGAATCCCCTGGGATCTCCTGGCAGGTAGGTATTTCATAGAATCACATAATGGCTTGGGTTGGAAGGGATCTTAAATCCCACCCAGTTCCAACTCCTGCCATGGGCAGGGCCCCTAAAACCAGCCCAGGCTGCCCCCAGCCCCATCCAGCCTGGCCTTGGGCACTGCCAGGGGCACCCACAGCTCCTCTGGGCAGCCTGGGCCAAGGCCTCAATGCCCGCTGAGTAAGGATTTTCTTCCTTATATCTAATCTAAACCTACCCTCTTTTAATTTAAAGCCATTACCCCATGTCCTGCCACTGTACTCCCTGACAGAGTCCCTCCTCAGCTTTCTGTAGCCCCCTTTAGGCAGGCCGCTGTAAGGTCACCCCAGAGCCTTCCCTTCTCCATGCTGAACATCCCCAACTCACTCAGCCTGTCTCTGTAGGAAAGGTACTCCAACCCCTTGATCATCTCTGTGGCCTCCTCTGGACTCATTCTAATACTTCTATGTCCTTCTTGTGCTGGGGACACCAGAGCTGAACTCAGGGCTCCAAATGAGGTCTCACAAGAGCAGAGGAAAGGGAGACAATCACCTCCCTTGCCCTGCTGGCCACACTGCTTCAATTGGAAAAAGGCCTTCCCCTGCACGAGAAGTCAAGGAATCTTTGCAACACAACTTTGCAACACATACTGCTGAGTGCGGATGAGCCCCCAGGTCCAAAGGTGTATGGGTACAGCTGTAGGACACAGTGAATAACAGTGTACAGACCAGGTGCTGCAAAGGGGCCCTGAACCTATTGAGAGGCCTTTGGTGGAACGAAGGTGGAAAAAGTGGGGGTTTCAGTGAGAAGCAGGCTGTTGCCAAGCACTGCTGGAAAGCTTTAATGATGCACTGTGATGGTTGCGAGCCTGGACTCTGTAAACATTTTCAGCACAGAGGAGCTCATGGGCAGCACCACTTCTTTGGGAACAAACACATGCAGCTTATCTAGAGGGACACCACCAGCTCCTGTGGGACTTCTAAAGGATTGCCCAAAACAGTTACAGAAAGAAGCCCATGCAAGCTGGTAAGTGGGACCTTCAAGGGGAAAGCGTATGGGAGCAGCCCAGGGGATGAGCCACTGCAGGGCTCTGTCTGTGCAAGAACCCCAGGAGGTCTCTTCAAGGATATATTACACTGGTTCCTGGCATTTCCAGCCCAACACCTTCAGATGTGGCAACATGATTCCAGCAAACGCACATTAGTGGTGTGTGAGGACAGCCCAGTGCACAGACAGGCTGGGGGGATGATCATGGGGTGTCCCCCACACCTCCATATCTTCTCACCACAGCAGCTGGCACCCAGGGAGCTAGCACAGCACACTTGTGTCACACCAAAAAAAGGTTAAAAAAATAAGACACGGATTAACTCCTGGCATTTTTTAAGCTTTCTTTGTTTCCAAGGGATTTGCTGTCTATGGTTTCGGTGAAAAACTGGAGGAGAGAAAGCCAGGAGAGGGGGACCAATACAGAGAGGAACGGAGCAGCCCCTCCACACTTGCCTGTTCTCACTCTTTCACTGAAAAACATTGCATCAGCAAGCAAGAGCCTGCAAAACTTTAATTTCACCTCACAAAAACATACCTGTGAGTGGAAAGTGCTGTTGGGTTCTTTGTGGAGGCCAGGTCAGGGAAGGAAGGTGTACGCTCTGCTCCATTCCGCACATTCCTCCCTGCCCCTACGGCACGGTGGTGGGTTCACCCTGGCCAGGATGGCTGCTGGGGTCAGGGGTGAGGGACAGGGGCAGGAGGGGCTGGCAGTGCAGTCCTGTGGCCCTGCTGGCTCTGGGCAGGGTTGGGGTCTTTGATTCTTGGTGTGAAAGGGACTGATGTCTGGCTCCCTGCTGAGGTCTGCTCTAAGACATGAAACCTCACATCTGTTCGGGCAGCTCCCAGCATCTTCAGAAACAATCAGATGAAGGTCACTGAGCAATGCTGTGTCCCTGTGTGCCATCCTGCTGTGGGTTGCACCCTAGGATCCTGCCACATGCATGGCCATCACCTTGTGTCCCCATGGCGACCTGCTAGGCCGCACACCGGACCCTGCTTCAGAGCAGGAAACTTCAGGCTTGTCTAGACATCCAAGCACAGCTGGTGACACGTCCTCTCCGCCAGACACTACTCTGAAACAGCAGTCCAGAAAACAGGGAGCAGAGCGGGGTGACTTATATGCTGCCCCATCACCATCCCCTGCATGATCCCTGCAGGGATTAATGAGCTCTGGACACTCTGTGCTCCCATCCCCGTGCCGGCTCCCTCCCAGGCACATGCAGGAGGGCACGGCGCCAGCAGCTGATGGGAAAGTTCAGGGTCAGGGCGAGCCGCAGGGAGAGGCACATAAAGGACTCATTGTGCCGCAGGTCTCCCTCGGCTGTGCATGTACAGGGCGAGCAGTTAAAAAACAAAACGCAGCCCAGAAATATGACAAGACACCTTTTTCCCAGGCTGCTGTTAAACTCTAATTAAACATTTCAGCACACTCGAGCAAGGGAATGTCTGCTTCTCAGGCCCAGGCTATCTCAGCTGGAAAACATCTCCTTTGGTGCAAACAGGCTCATGCAGCATGACCCAGAAAGATGCTCCTCAGCCCAGGGGCAATGCGAACACATAGGGCTGGGTGGGCAACCTGTTCCCAGCAAACTGGTGCAGGCTGGGGCCACGTGCTTCTCTCTTCTCGGGGGATGGAGAGCAGCGCAGCCCACACCACCCATTTTCCAAGCATATGGCTGTCCCAGGTGCAATGGAGAGCCAGGCTCAGGGCCAGCCCTGAAACCAGCCTCTAGGACCCTCAAATCGCCCATTGATTAAAAGGGACTGTGAATCTACCCCATCCCTATCTGCCTGGTGCCTTATGCAAGGTCAGTGCCCTATAACCCCATACTTGATGTCATGACCTACAGGAACCATAAGCTCAAGAGCTCCATCTTCAAAAAGAGCAGCTTTTTGACCTCACAACTCCTATTTCAGTACATAGCTGTATTTATAGTACATTTCAGATAATAGCTGTGCATCACAGGGAGGAAAGGAAGGGAATGCCACCAGCTTCATGTCACTGATGAACTGAGACATGGGAACCCTTCAAACAGCGCTACCATAAAACCAGGCAAGACCAGAGCTGGCATCTTGTGATTTCAAATAATGAAGAACAAACAAAATAGCACAGGAGATCAAAGAAACAAATCCAAGTGTTGCAGGAAGCGAGGAGGGACTGCTGGAACTCCTCAACCACAGCCGCTAAGCAGAGGGGCATAGGTGTAAACACCTGCCCCTCTGCAGATCACCTTGGTGCCTAGAACTGGGGTGGTGACGGTGAGCCAACAAAGTGTGATGCCAGTCAAGCACTGCAGGAGCCTTCCTCTAGAGAAAGAAGAGCAACCCCAGGGGATGAGCCACTGCAGGGCTGTGTCGTCCCTGCAAGGAAAACCCCAGGAGGTCTCTTCAAGGCATGGGATGGGGACCCACAGTGGGAGGTAGGTACTGTGTCAGTGTGGGACTCTGACATCCTTCAGAGCCTGGCAGTGGCTTCCTGAAGTCTCTTCAGGAGCTAAAAGCTGAGCCCACTTTAAATCCCACATCTCGGATGTGCTGTTATGGGAGCTGAACACTTGCTCCTGCTGTGCTGTGCCACTCCTGAAGCCACCACTGCTACCCCACAATGGGGCTTGTAGAGTGTCCCTTCAGGGCTTGGCTGCCTGTGGGGCTATCAGGGTAGTGACGGGAGCTCTGCTGTCCCCCCAAAATAAGCCTTGACCAAAACTGATGTGCTTTGGGATCTGGACATAGAGGAGGGAGAGCAGCAGTACCTCTGCAGGGGCTGCCCTCCCTCAAGCTCTGGGGCTGCGCCTAAAGCTGCCTCAAGGCTACATAGGGCAAGTCCCAGCTGGGGACCCACACCAGGGGCCTGAGAGAGCAGGATTGCCATGTAGTGTTCCAGAGTCTGATCTAGACCCAGGGAGCTGAGCTGCTGACACCAGGTACATGCTGCAGTTGATGTTGTTTTGCAGTGTATTTCGCTGCACCTGAGCACAGGGCTGGAGCAGCAAACCATGCTTGGGGTCACTGACATTTTGGGAGCTGGTGGTTTCCCACACTGAACCATAGAATGTCTTGGGTTGGAAGGGACCTTAAAGATCATGTAGTTCCAACCCCCCTGCCATAGGCAGGGATGCCACCCACTAGTTCAGGTTTGCCAGGGCCCCATCCAACCTGGCCTTGAACACCTCCAGGGATGGGGCCTCATGTGCAGCCTCAGCATAAGAAACAAACCCTGTGGAGATAGACAAGCCAAGAAAAGTGTCATGACTTGCTGCATGATACAGC